>NC_057824.1:23919313-25119313 GCF_910594005.1 Cervus elaphus | reverse complement strand
TCTTAAAATAAATGGAGGACCTAAAGATCTTAATGTTTCGACCCTAAAAAAAATGTTTGGGTTGTGTACTTCTGTTTCTCATTTACCAGCCTATGCTTTATTTTGAGAAACAAGTTACGTTTTCATATCTCTGTGTCGGATGCTTTTTCAGCACTATCCGCATCGGTCACACGGGGATGCCGACTGAGCACATCGTTGAAAATGTCGTTGCCGTTGCAGAAAGGCTCTCGCAGAAACTGCCGGAGGTACGGTCTCGCAGATGTCTCGCAGTCCGTCCTTCATATCAAGGAAGCAAGACCCGCGCGGGTGACGTTGCTCTTCTCTGTTTCAGAAGTGGGAGAGCGTGAAGCTCTTGTTCATGAAGACCGAGCGGTCAGTGTCCCTGCCCGTCTTCTCGTCCTTCGTCAGCTGCCAGGGCGAAGCCCAGGGACTCCGCGCACGAGACCTGTTGAAAAAGGTTAGTAGGAGCTCATATCCTGGACAGGCTTCATCACGTCTGTAAGCACAGCTCAAGAAGAGAGAACAGAGGTTCAGAAGAGCCTGCAAGAGAGGTTAAGAGGAAGAGGAAACCCAAAATCTAGGCTGTTGAGTACTTGGTTATTCGTGGGCAAAATGTCAGACTGCTTGAGGCTGACATGCCTCTTGGTTTTGGTGTGTGGGTTTTAAGTACTGCTGGTACCACTGTAAAAAGTGGCAGGAGAGAAAAGGGAACCTTTTGTTATTGGTTGGACCAGTCTCCTAGTTGATTCAGTCTTTCTCCAGCCATGTTCATCCATGTATCCAATGAGTGTTGTTTTGTTTTGTTTGTTTGTTTGTTTTGTTTTTGTGCCTGAAAAACAATGTCCCATATATAAGTTAAACTACACACATCCTCCCATATACTTTAAGTCATCTTTAGGTTATAATACTAAATGCAGTGTGAACTGAATGCAGTTGCCAGAGTGCAGCAAATTTAAGTTTTGCTGTTTGGAGCTTTGGGGATCCCCTCCCCAGAACATTTTTGATTCACATGTGATTGAGCTGTAGATATGGAACCCTGCATGTATGGAAGACCAGCTGTTTCACAACACATACTGTACAGTTCTGGATTATTCGTAACTCAACCTATAGACTAAGTTGACTTCCACACAGCCGGTGACTACACGCTTCACATACTCAGATTCTGGATAGAATTTACCACATAAAATGCATCTTTGGCTGTGGATTTGAGACAAAGTGAAATTGGGTTTCAAGTGGTGGCAATGGGGCTGGTTTGCTTGGATCTTGTGCAGGTCTCAGCCCTTTCTGGAGCTGATGAAAGACCTGACTGCACGTGCTAAGAAGATTCTGCCCTTAAAATTATGCTTGGTTGTTTTTGGAGGTATCAAAGAAAAGCCGAAAGAAGAAGTCAAGAGCTCTTAAAAGACAGCAGGAGAAGAAAGAGAAGAAGCTTCTGAAGCAGGCTGGAAAGGCCAAACCTGCCCCGACGACAGACGCGGCGGCTCCCAAAACTGGGGGTGCTCCAGCCCAGGACCCTGCACCCCAGAAGGAGACCGGTGGGGTGAGCGCCCTGCCTAAAGCACAGGACGATTCTGAAGATGAAATCCCATTGCTGGTGCCATTGAAGAAAACTCCAGCTGCGGGAAGCACCAAGGTATTTTCATTCATATTGGTGCCCATTGTGGATGGTTCTGGGGCCCACGTGTGCCAGCAGGCACTGCTGAGGGACAGGAAGTGCTACACCTGGGAGGCAGCTCTTGTAAAAATTTGTGAACTAAGGGATGAAAAATACCAGGGTGAGCCCCAAGAACCTTTGACTGACTCTGCCTCCCTCCTTAAATATTGGAGTGACGTGTAGTCAGCCAAGGCTTTCTTCATGTACCTTGGAATCAAGGGAGACTCAGCCATATTAATAATGCTAATAATTCCACCATGTTGCCTGTGGTTTTGAAGAGCAGATTCAGTTTCCGAAGGTGAGTCCTCAGTCACCACATCATTCATCTCAGAAAACTTACCTGAGAGGAAACCTGGGTGCTGGGTCCCGCCTCTGACACCTTTTCAAACACTCGGTCCTGCGTGGCTCTTAACAGAAGTCTGACTTCATGGGTTTCAGAGGAGGTGGTTATAAGGAACTGAAGTTTTTTATTTTGGGGTGCTTTGTTAATGTTTTCACTCAGAGTATCCATCCAGCTACTGGGGAGAGACTCAGAGGGGAGCAGTGGGTCCTTTTTAAGAGATTGGAGGGTAGCTTTCGTGATGTGTCTGGGAGACTTACAGTGTCTCTGGGCACAGCCCATCAGGGTCGTCCCACGGCTATCACTACACTTTACATGTTCTGTGTATTTTTATAACAGTAATCCTTAAAATCTTCAACAAAATTATAATTTTCCTGTTAGTGAAAATATTCCTTTTTAAAGTATCCCCAAAGTGCTATTGAGATTTTTTTAATATACTTGAAATTAATGTTCGTGATCAGTATGTTTACTGTAAGCAGTGTAATTGTTTCTAGAAGAAGTAAGCTGTATTTGTTTTAATGTGACTGGAAAGTGGTATGCTGGAGATTAAAGAGGGGAAAGCATCGCTGCTGGGGTGATAACGATTCAAGAGTATTCAGGTGTCGGCTGTTCCCTGGAGGTCCAGTGGTTGGACTCGGCACTTTGACTGCCGTGGTCCTGAGTTCGATCCCTGGTTGGGGAACTAAGATCCCACAAACTGTGTGGCATGGTTGGAAAAGAGTGTTGAAGTGTGTGTGCCTTTTGAACCACCTAGGAAATTTGGAGAAAGATAGAAAAGTTTCACCATATTTTTAATGTTTTTCAGAATTTCCATCTATTGTTTTATATTGTCAGAAACAAAGTCCTGTTGATGGTTTTGTCTATATTGTCTCTCTGTGGGACACAATCCATTGCTGGAATGTTATCCTTGGATCATCTAGGGTGCTTGGAAAATCCAGGAGTCCCAGCCTGGAGTACAGTCCCTGCTTTTTTCTAACATGCCCCACAGTTGATTTTCACTGGGTAACCAGCCAACCAACCTGGTTTTCAGCAGGGTAACCCACGGCCCTAACCCACATATAGGGAATTTACTCCTGGGGGTGAAGAAGAGTCAGGATGAGGTCACAGGTCTCCCTGCCATGCTCCCAGCACGTGCTTCCCGGACGCTTAGCCCCAGCCATAGGAGAAGATGTTTTTCCTCTGATTGGACCAAGAAGATGCCAGGGTCCTTTCTACAGTTAATAATAATGAAATGCAGCTGCCTTTCAAAATGTTTGCAAGTCACAAGGAAAAGGCCATTCCTTACTCTCTGCGCTGCAGTGTGCCTTTTAGGGGCTCTCTAAATTTTAAGAACAGAAACTCTTCGGGTTATGTTGTCAGTGGTCTGGCCCACATTCACCACCTGTTTCTTTTTCTTAGATACAAAAAGCTGCCGCAGGAAAGAAGTCTCTGAAAAAGAGTCCTGGTCCCAGCACAGCTCGTGGGAAGAAGAGAAAGGCCTCCCCAGCCCTGGAGACCCCAGTAGCTGCAGAGGCCAAGACCCCAGGGAAAGGCCCAGGGAAGAAGGCCAGAGTCAAAGAAGAGGTAGAGAAAGAAAGAAACTCTTCACTGGGGAAAAAAGACCCAAGACAGACTCCCAAAAAGCCAGAGGCCAAGTTCTTCACTACTGCTAGTAAATCTGCGAAAAAAGCCCCCCGTACCCTGACACAGCGACCCAAAAAACCCAAAGTACGCCAGTCAACCTAAAATCAGAGACTTAACCAGCAGGAAATTCAGCTATCCGAAGAGCTTGTAAAAAAAATACCTGGGTTCTGACTCTGACCCCTGCTGTAACCTCAGAGTGAGGCCTACCTAGACTTCAATATATTTTTTAATACATCCGCAGTAATTCTGATCCATATTCGTGGGTGTATAAGAACCAGTAGTTGAAAGTAAGTCCATTTATTTTGTTGTTGTTCTGTGTATTTACTAATATAATAGAGGGAAAATACAGTGCTTCTTCGTGGTTGTGTTTTTTATTATTAAAGTGTCAACATTTGTTTCACGATACACTGTTGGCATTGCATATCTTGTTGGTGTTTTATTTGAATGCCTGTGAGATAATTCTTTTCTTCATCTGCTTTCAATCATTTGTTCACTTGACAGCTCCATTACAGTAATTTGTGCAGACATATCCAGAGCTTGTCTGCAGGCCACTGGTGGACTTGCATGTGAATCAGCCATGGAACTGGTGACCAACTCCAGTTTCATGGCCCCCATGCTGAGTTGGGTCTTGGAAAAGACCCTTGAATCAGAAATAAAATAACTGATTCCATGGCCCAGGGTTCCAGATCACTGAATTAGCATACATTTGTTGAGGGAAATTAACCATCATCATTTAGAGAAGACCTGGATCCAATCCTGCACGCTGGAGGCAAGAAAATACTTATTTCCCATAGCCTTTCCTTATTCCTCCAGATTACTCCTCACCCTACATAGATTTACTTACCTAGGGGAGGAAGCTCAGGAGAAAAGACTATAAAACTTCAGGTCATTGTCAAACATACCCGAGGCAGTAAATTGACTTTGCAGGTACTTCCGCTGGATTTGAACTGGAGTATACGTCTCTAGTAATAAGTGATGTAGTTACTAGTACAGAAAAGACAAAGTGAGGCATGCTTTCAAAGATCATGTCATTGATGAATAGAACGACTAAAGGAATAAGAGCTTTAGGTGGTTCTCCAGGTTTTTAAATCATGAAAGCTTTTGAAACAAAGTTTTTCACTCCACTGTCATTTTAGACTGTTTAAAGTGAGTACACTACGTTTAATGTAGGGGTTTAGCATAATTGATTTGTTTACCATAGAAAGTAGATTCCATGGGAAGGTGTATTTAAGACTATAAACCTATAATTCAAAAATAAAGACAATCCAATTTTTAAAATGAGCAAAGGGTCAGAATGGACATTTGCCCAAAAGATACACATATGACCAACAAGCACTTGAAAAGATGATCATTAGTCATCAGGAAAATGCTAATCAAAACCACAATGAGATATACCACTTGACCCTAAAGGACAAGAAGAATGTGAAGAAATTGGAATGCATTGCAAATGGGAATATGAAATGGTGCAGCTGCTTTGGAAAACAGTCTGGCCATTTCTTCAAATAGCTTAAAACACAGAGTTACCCACATCCATTCCTTTGTATACACCCAAGGACATTAGGAACATAGGTCCACAGAAAGATTTGTCCTTGAATGTTTATAGCAGCATTATTCATAATAGAGAAGTAAAGCAACCCAATGTCCATCAGCTGATGAATGGATAAACAAAATGTAGTCTATCCATTCAATGGAATATTATTAAACCACAAAAAAGGAATGACTTACTGATACATTCCACAACATGGACGCACCCTGAAAATACTATGACCTGTTAACCTCCAAGTCCGAACTTTCAAGGTGGGAATGTGTGTTTGCATGTGCAGTCACGTAAGGTGGCTCACGTGTCTGGCATATATTGTCAACGTGTGCATCTTCTGTAAGTAGTGCTTTTATGGACTGTATAGTACTGTATAGAGTACAGTAGTATGGTATCTTTATTTCAAGCCCCGGGTGTCTGGAAGCAAGAGGGTGGATAGAATTGAATCTAGCAAGGAACCAGAACCTGTGCCAACAACATCAGGGGTGAGTCAAATTGCAGCTCGCCCTCCACCTCCTATTGCTGGTGATCCTTCAATGTTACTGTCTTCTCCCTCCTCCATCAGTCACTCTTCTTGCCTGTTCACTCGATGCCAGCCCCTTAATGCCAGCTGTTGCACTGTCCTAGGTCCTGTACCATAAGATTAAAAATATTTTCCTTGATTTTTGTGTTTGTGTTCAATGCACTATTTGTGTGAAAAGTTTTATAGACCTATTACAGTACAGCACTATATCAGTTGAGGCCAGTTGCTCAGTTGTGTCTGACTCTCTGCAACCCCATGGACTGCAGCACGCCAGGGTTCCCTGTCCATCACCAACTCCTGGAGCTTGCTCAGGAGTCCATCAAGTCCATCATGTCCATCAAGTCAGTGATGCCATCCAACCATCTTAACATTCTGTCGTCCCCTTCTGCCTTCAATCTTTCCCAGCATCAGGGTCTTTTCCAACAAGTCAGGTCTTCGCACCAGGTGGCCAAAGTATCAGAGCTCCAGCTACAGCGTCAGTCCTTCCAATGAACACCCAGGACTGATCTCCTTTAGGATGGACTGGTTGGATCTCCTTGCAGTCCAAGGAGACTCTCAAGAGTCTTCTCCGACACCATAGTTCAAAAGCATCAGTTCTTCGGTGCTCAACTTTCTTCATGGTCCAGCTCTCACATCCATGCGTGACCACTGGAAAAACCATAGCTTTGACTAATAGACCTTTGTCAGCAAAGTAATGCTGTGCGTGGACAAGTCCTTTTGAAGGAGATAGCCATTATAGTCATTACCGTAACATAGTTTGGCCTCAGGTCAAACAACAGGGAGGTAACACAGCCCCACCCATCGGAATAAGACCCAGTTTCCCCAACAGTCAGTCTCTCCTATCAGGAAGCTTCCATAAGCCCCTTATCTATCAGAGGGCAGGCATGAAAACCACAATCTCAGAAAACTAACCAAACTGATCACATGGACCACAGCCTTATCTAACTCAATGAAACTATGAGCCATGCCATGTAGGGCCACCCAAGAAGGAAGGGTCATGGTGGAGAGTTTTGACAAAACGTGGTCCACTGGAGAAGGGCATGGCAAACCAATATTCTTGCTTTGGGAACCCCATTAACAGTATGAAAAGGCAATAAGATAGGACACTGAAAGGTGAACTCCCTAGGTTGGTAGGTGCCCAATATGCCACTGGAGAAGAATGGAAAGGTAACTTCAGAGAGAATGAAGAGATGGAGCCAAAGCGAAAACAATACCCAGTTGTGGATGTGACTGGTGATGGAAGTAAAGTCTGATGTTGTAAGGAACAATCTTGCATAAGAATCTGGAATGTGAGATCCATGAATCAAGGTAAATTGGAAATGGTCAAACAGTACTATATAGCTGATTACATTAGTTGGGTACCTAACTAACTTCATTGGACTTAACGAAATTGCTCTTGAAATGGAATTTGTATGTAGGGGACTTAACTGTATTAAGTAAAAGGAGCCAGACACAATGACCACCTATTGTAAGATTTCATTTATATAAAACGTCCAGAATAGGTAAAGCCATAGAGACAAAAAGTAGATTAGTGGCTGCCAGGTTCAGAGGGAAGGAGGGTATGGGAAGTAACCACTAATGGGTACAAGGTTTCTTTGGGGGTGATGAAAATGTCCTGGAATTCATGGTGATGGTTGTAGTCTTGTGAAAAAAATACTAAAATCTTCTGAACTGTACACTTGCAAAGGGTAAATTGTATGTTACATGAATTATATCTCGAACAGCTTTGATAAGAAGAACTAATGTTCACAGAAGCAAGTTCAAACTTCTCATTTACAAATATAAAAACCTACTATTGAGGAGTTTTATAAAAATTCAATCTTTAGTTTTTCCTAATAGGGTGTACTTTAATATAATTCCAGATTACAGAAAATGTTTTGCATTTTCCCCACAAACTTCAAACAGAAAGTGAAAGAAAGTAAAGACGCTCAGTCATGTCCGACTCTTTACGACCCCATGGACTGTAGCCTACCAGGCTGCTCCATCCATGGGATTTTCCAGGCAAGAATACTGGAGTGGGTTGCCATTTCCTTCTCCAGGAGATCTTCCCAACCCAGGAATTGAACCCTTGTCTCCCACATGGCAGGCAGATGCTTTACCGTCTAAGCCACCAGGGAAGCTCACAAACTTCATATAGATGCCTCTAAATCACTTCCAATTTCTCCCTGAGTACCACCAGATACTGACATGTTCTAGAGACTTCTCTGGTGGTTCAGTGTTTAGCACTCTGAGCTTCCACTGCAGGGCGCACCAGTTTGATCCCTGGTCAGGGAGCTAAGATCCACATACGTTGAGCCCTGTGGTCAAAAAAAAATAAAAAAAGACTAAACATTGCAAGAAAATAATATCCCAAACCCCACATCTCAAACACATGAGAATAGTGTATTTTCTATTGTTGTTTTACACAAATAGAATTCTTCATTTCCCTCTTTTTTTTTTTAACCATTTATGTTTTTCAAGTTTCACTCATAAAATTTCTATTCTAATGAAAAAAGAAAAGTTCTCTTTTCTTAATTATACTTCAGGTTGCTGCCTGGGGATGGGAGGGGAGATGTGGATTACCAAGAGATACAAAGAAACTTTGGGAGGCAATGGATGTGTTTATGACCTTATTTGTGCTGATGCTTTCCTCGAGATATATATACATATGTCAAAACTCATTGAACTGCACTTCAAAAACTCATGAATTGGTGCAGGTTCAATTCTGGTCAGGAAGCTGAGATCCTACATCCACCATGGCCAAAAAATCCAAAACATAATAGAAGCAATATTGTAACAAATTCAGTAAAGACTTTAAAAACAGTCCACATGAAAAAAATCTTTAAAAACAAGGGTCCCAGGCTTCTTAAACTCACGGCAGTTGGAAACCACTGGTACCAACTAGCTAAGGAGAGAGACTTCCCTCATCTTGACCAAATCATCAAGTGAAGCCAAATGAAACCATGACTATCAACATCCCACAGATAAACAAACCTATGATTTCCTAGTGTTTTACATAAATGCACGATCCTTAATCAGTATATGATACGTGAGTGTCCCACAAGCTTCTCAGCCTCTCACCATTTTCTATCGCTGGATTAATTGGGATGAAAGCTGACAGGTGATAAAGGCTCTCCATAGAATCCACGTTATTGCAATTATCCAATCAAGATCCTGTCTCCTATAAAAGAAACGCAGTGAGGTAGCTGTGTTCAAGGTTTCATCTTGAAATGTGTTTGCCTGTTTGTTATTAAGGAGATTCATTTAATCAGGTAAAGGGAACTCTATTTTTAAAAAATATATGTTGTGGTGTGTTTGAAAGTCATCTAAGATTTTTTTCTCTTGTTACTAGGTGAACTCAGGTATGTCTAAAAAAGATTCACTGATCATTGCAGTTCCCCAGATGTGTTTCTTGTTTTGCTTTTTGTCTGTTTTCCCTTACTTGTCGATATTCTGTGTATATGTGTCAGTAGTTTCTGACTCTTTGAGACCCCATGGACTGTAGCCTGCCAGGCTCCTCCATCCATGGAATTTTCCAGGTAAGAATACTGGAGTAGCCAGTATTCTGGTTTGCCATTTCCCATTCCAGGAGATCTTCCTCACCCAGGGATCAAACCTGAGTCTCTTGTATCTCCTTCATTTGCAGGTGGGTTCTTTACCACTGTGTCATCTGCGAAGCCCTCTGCATGTCTTTATTATCTATGCATATAAAGTTTATTTCTCCCAACTAATCATTTACAACTTGTCTGTAATGCCTCTTGACAGTCAAGGAAATTTTTTTTCCCCCCTTTGAAGCACCTGTTTCACTTTTTCCAAGAAAAACTTGAAAGCATTTATTTATTTAGCCAGAAAAACTAAAACATGCCTTCAACGTAAGGTTCTGGAAGAAACAGTAATAAAACCAATAGAAATGAAGGAGGAGTAGTTTAATAAGGGAACAAAATAAATTGGAAAACTGAAGCCATGCCTGGTAACACTCAAAGTTAGTTGCTGAAGAAGGTGACAAGTAGCTAAATGTGGCAAGCCAAAAAAAAAAAAAAGTGAAAATTGTATGAATGAGGCAAGAAATATAATCAGATAAAAGAGGTTATAAAAAAGTTCATGTAAAACTTCACGGCAATATACTTGGCATTTTAGGCAAAAAAAAAAATATGGTTTTCTTTTTCTTTCTCACCATTTATTTAAATGAATGCTAATACATTAATTCTGTGTCTGGCCTTATTTAGAGAGTTTTTATAATTGAAATATAATTGATGTACAATACTATGTTAGTTTCAGGTGTACTGTTGATATTTGCATTTATATTATGAAATGATCAGCACAGCAAGTCTAGTAACCATCTGTCCCAATACAAAGTTAAAATGTTATTGACCATATTTCTTTTACTGTATATTTCATCCCTGTGACTTATAAGTGGATGTTTGTACCTTTAATCCCTGTCACCTGTTTCACCCACTCACATCTCAGCCCCCGCCCTTCTGGCAACGACCCATGTATTCTCTGCATCCACGAGTGTATTTTCATTTTGTTTGTTGTTTTATTTTTTCAGACTCCACATATAAGTAAGGTCATGCAGTATTTGTCTTTGTCTGCCTTATTTCACTTGACATAATACCCTAAAACGTAAGGTTTTCTTAAATAAGCCACCAAAGAGTGTTACCACATGTTACCAAAATTGAATCAAGGAGAGCAGAAACATCAGAATAAACCAACCTTTTTAGAAGAAATGAAAAAGGAGGTCACCTGTCTACCTATGCTGGCCTGAAAAGACAATTCTAACAGCTTTGTAGTCATCTTACAAAAGCA
The DNA here is from genome assembly GCF_910594005.1 of Cervus elaphus. NCBI lineage: Eukaryota > Metazoa > Chordata > Mammalia > Artiodactyla > Cervidae > Cervus > Cervus elaphus. The sequence continues at coordinate 25,108,851 of NC_057824.1, read as the reverse complement.
GTGTTACCCTAACCTCAGCACCCAGAAAAATCCTCTTGACAAAACTAAAAATATAATGGAAAAATTCTTAACAATGTGAGCAATCGTGTCTTTTAAAAACTTTTAATCATAATTTACAAACACTTAGACAAGTTTTAGAAAGGCACAATACACAGTCCCTACTCTCCACTGTGGTGCAAAAGCTTGTTAATGTTTTTATGTGGTACATAGGTATATAATTATTTGCTGAATCATTTGAGAACTGGCTGATAGTTTAATAAGACACAACCATGTCCTCTAGCAAACCTCAGGTCTATGGTGTTCCCCGGTTCTGTAGTGTTCTCTGGATATAATCTAGAAGTTTGTGACAGATGATTTCGTGGAGGTTACTGAAAGAAATAGTGAAAGGAAGTTAAGAATATGTACTCATTCTCCTGGATTTTCTGTCAATCTTCTTTGGAAGTCAATTCCCAGGTCATCCAGAAAGAAGTCCTTTGTTTTATATCATCAGGACACTTAGTAACTCAGTGAATATAATTAAAAATTTGATCCAAAAGTACTGTCCTGCCAACTGGGGAGATAGGTTCCTGATCAACCTTTTGATTTTTTTAATCTTAATTTTTAACTTGGGCTTCCTATGTGGCTCAGTGGTAAAGAATCCGCCTGCCAATGCAGGAGGCACAGGTTCAATTCCTGGGTCAGGAAGATCCCCTGGAGAAGGAAATGGCAACCCACTCCAACATTCTTGCCTGAAAAATCCCATGGACAGAGGAGACTGACAGGCTATCATCCATGGGGTTGCAAAAGAGTCGGACATGACTTCATGACTAAACAACAAACAACAATTTTTCCCACCTCTCTTCCTACAGATAAGACTCGTCATGATGCCAGCTACTCAAGCTCAGGGTCAGTGGACCTGGTTTCAAAGACTAAAGCAAGAATTCTGCAAGCCTATCTGTTGGTTCCGTATCGGATTAATAATTATGCTCCTCAAAATTGCTGTGGTAGCCTTCTTCGGTAATCATTTACCTTTCTCCCTCTCAGTGACAATAATTGCTTCTGGCATCATTTTAACCCTCATTTCTGGAGGGATCCTCTTGTATGGATTATGCCAAAACTCAGACTACACCTCTCTTGGACCAGAAGAATTAGTGAGGCATCGAACTGCCCATGGTCATCCTGAAGGTTTTGAAACAGAGGCAGCAATTATCAGTACCTCGATATGATATATATTAAACCCAGATATCACTGGGTCTTTTAACCTTCTGAAAGTTCCTTGAGTATAATTAAAGTAGAAATAAACTCTGACCTCTAAAAAGTTTTGTTTTCTGAGTTTGGAATGTGTTTTTTCTCTCTTGCCTGTAGGAAATCGTTCTTCTTCAGAAGTCCTCTCTCTCTCAAATTCATCTCGAAACTAGTTTTGTCCTGCTTGTTTCTGCAGCTCCCAACCTTCTTATTCTCTTCCTACCATCACTGGTGCTGCTCATCTGGGTCTTCACTGTCAACTCCTGCATATTTTAACAAGCACAGAGGTGACCCCTTCAAGACCACAGGGGCTAAGCTCACGGCCCTTATGACCTGCGATGGCCTGTTCTTTTCTCACCATCCATGGTCATGTTTTCTACCTTATCATAAACGCTACCTGTGAGACCCCTAGAACATCATTGCAGACACCTCACTGGCTCACCACACTTCCCTCAGGGAAGTTCTGAGCTGCTTCTTGATATCTAAGAAAACTAGAGCCAGCCAGTAGTTAAAATAATAAAATTAGATTTTACTCAGGAAATATTGCAATGGGAAGAGAGACTTCAGCATAGAACTGGGCTCAATTCTTCTTCTTCGTTTTTTTAATATTTATTTATTTAACTGCACCCAGTCCTAGTTGCGGCATGCTGAATCTAGTTCCCTGACCAGGGATCTAACCCGTGCCCCCGGTATTGGGAGTGCAGAATGTTTGCCACTGAACCACCAGGGAAGCCCCCTGGGCTGAGTTCTGCCTACAACATGTTCAAGTGGGAATTTATGGCTCAGGTGAAGTTTGGGGATCAGTCACTGGGTAGAAAATTACTGAGGAAACATTAGGGGTGTGTGGAGGGGGACATAGTGAATCTGGCTAAATCAGCCTAACAGGATTTTTGCAGAAGGCAGGTCAAGGTGACATCACCTGAGAGCTGGGGTGGGGAGAAACAGGAATCTGACCAGCCATCAGGGGTGGGGGTTTCTCACTAAACCAACTTAGCAAGTTTCCAGCTCAGATTGGAAGATGCAAAGACCAGCACAGAAGTGCAGAAGTTGAGTCCTAATTGGGATGAGGACTCAGAGGAGCCGGACTAAATCTGAGTCAAGAAGAGACACTTTGTCATTGAAAGTACCCCCCAATTTTCTACCCTTTATAACTCTCCAGGCCTGGGCACCTAGGAAACCCACTGAAGTTTTCCACTGTGGACATGAATCTATAGACCCAAACATCTTAGAGCAAGTCATGCTACAAGGCTGAGTGACTTCTTTGAAAATCATGATTATTGACTCAGAGGAGACTCCCTACGTCTATTCCACCTTTTGAGATTGTTCCCCACTCCTTCAGTCCTAATGGTCAATGGAATCTTTTTTTTTTTTGCCACACCATGCAGATTTTGGGATCTTAGTTCCCCAACCAGGGATCAACCCCAGGTCTGGGCAATGGAAGCATGGAGTCCTAACCACTGGATGGATGGTCAAGGAATTCCCAAGAGTGAAATCTTGTCTTTTAATATAATTGACCAAACGTCTTTGCTCCCTCAATATGTGTGTGGGGGGTTCCACAATGAAATGATGACTTCTTATGCCATCAACTCACCTAATCACCCTACAGATCCCAGCAGTGTACCAACCCTACCCAACAGCTCTGCGTACCTCACTGAATATGAAGGGAGAGTCCAGAAACTAAGACCTTTGGGGAAGGTTTCTGTTATGGTTGGTGGATCAGAAGGTAAAGAATCTGCCTGCAGTGCAGGAGACCCTAGTCTGATATCTGGGTCAGGAAGATTCCCTGGAGAAAGGAATGGCTACCCACTCCAGTATTCTTGCCTGGAGAATTCCATGGACAGAGGAGCCTGGTGGGCTACAGTCCATGAGGTCGCAAAGGGTCAGAAACAACTGAGTGACTAACACTTTCACTTTTCTTTCTGTCATGGTTGGTAAACTCAAAGGTCTTTAGAGGATGCTCAAACAGTCCAGAGAGCAGCACACAGAAAAAACATCTTTCAACCTGTATCTTTAACATTTCAGACACGTAGAAAGCAGCATATAAATGAAGTAAGTATAGAGTGTCATAAAGGATCCAGAAAAAAAATGCAAGGACTCTTGAAAATAAAAAATGAGGGCAAAAATACAAAATCTAAAACTGTTGTGTCATACAAGTGAGGGGATAAATTCAAGACAAATCACTTCCAGTGGAAAATACTGAAAACAATGTTTAATACTTTGTGAAAGACACGATAGAATAAGACAAAGAAACATTTACCATCCCTGAACTGATGTCAGAAGGAAGTAAATGTAATAGGAAATCACCATTTAGGTGATTGTTTCTCAGTGAGGTAAATAATGAACTTTGTTTCTAGTTGGATTTCTTTGGATTTTCCCAATGTTTCGCTAAGGCTCTTTTTTATTACGTGGCAATAAAATGGACAGGGAAGCCTCATGCGCTGCTGTCCATGGTGTTGCAAAGAGTCGGACACGACTGAGCGACGGAACAAAAACAGCAATAAAAAATACTAAATAGTTTAAAAAACAAAATTGCATATATATGTATATATATGCATGCACACGTATTCATTTATAGATAGATCTATCCATCTATCTGTGTATATATGTATCGATATGTATGGATGGATGTCTCTATCTATCTCAGTGGCTCAGTGAAATATTACAGGAAATGAAAATATATTCCTCCCAAAACTGGCAAGGAGCTGAAAGACAATACTTAGCTTGTCTGCTGACATCGCATACAGGCCATTTCTTGGTATTGTCTTAAACATAATCATCAACTTTTTGTGTTGGCTTTTCCACCGCTGGAATGGGGAAACATCCCCATGATACTTTGGAAATATCTTGCGCTTCTGAAAAGTTCTGTAAGAAAAGATATTCAAATCCAACAACTTCCAAGCATAAGGATGATTGGTTTTCTGATCTTCTTTTCCCAAAATATATAAGGCTTTTAATTTTTCATCTATATTCCCAGTCTATGTATTTTCAAGCGTTTATCAAAACAAATTTCCTTTTCAATAAAGAAACAGTAAACAGGCATTTATACTCTTTAATGTCCTAAGTTGTTTGTAATGGCTCCAAACTGGAAACAACCTAATGTTCATAAACAAGAGAATGGATTAAACCAACAGTGACATATCCATACAGTGCAATATTACTCAAAATAAAGAGGAACAACTATAGATACTCAAAGCAATAGGAATGAGTCTCAACATAATTATCCTAAGTGAAAGACGCAAAAGAGAAAAGAATACATACTTGATACTATTTACATAAAGTGCAAAATAATCTTTAGTAACAGAAATCAGACTGGGTGGCTGCTTGAGTCTAGGGAGGGAGGCATGGGCTACAAGAGGACATCAGGAAACTTTAGAGGGCAGTGGATGTGTTTAATGATCTTGTTTGTCTGATGCTTTCACTGATATGTCAAAACTCACTGAACTTTACACTTTAAATTTGTGCCATCGTTTGTATGTCATTTGTACATCCATGAAGCTGTGAATAAAGAAGTACAAAGTAAATAAATTTAAGCAGAGTCCCCCCAGCAGGCTTAACATCAGTGTGCTGATATTAAGAAGTCTCCGGTGCCGTGGGAGGTCCGTGCTCCTGGTCCCATTGCTGGAGCCTCCATGAAGCACCAGGTGAGCTGTGCTCTCAACAAGGGTCCTGGGAATTCTCAAGCTTGGGGCAGTTGGAAAACCCTGGTACCCACTGGGTGGCAGCTCTTATCTTGACCAAACCATCATCAGGTGAATCCAAATGAAACAACTACCATTAAAATCCCAAGGGGAAAACAAATGATCATTTGTTTTATTTATGCCACATTACCCTTAACCATCAAATAACAAGTGTTTGTCACCTGTCTCTCCTTTAAGAAGTTTTTCAGTCTCCCGACACCTTATATCATTGGATGAACTGGGAGAAAACCAAGCTGATGAATGAAATAGTTCTTTATAGAATCCGTGCTATTGCAATTATCCAATCAAGATCCTGTCTCCTATAAAAGAAACACAAAGAGCTGTATTTAGCATTTCACCCTGAAGGGTGTTTGCTGATTTCTGTTGAGAAAGAGCTGCTTTTAATGCCAGGTAAAGCATGATTTTTTTTTTTTACATTGTTATAAAAGAAGTGGTGTGATTGGAAGTCATTAAGAAAGCTCTTTTTTTCATGACTAGGTAAGGTCAGGAATATCTTTTGAGATTCACAGAGCATTGCAGTTCCTGAGATGTGTGTTTTCTCTCCTGCCCTTTGTCAGTTTTTTCCCTTTAATTTGTGGTGTTCTTTGTTTGTAATGGATTTTAACTCTTTGTCTTCTCTCTGTTGAAAATACATTCTCCCATCTGTCACTTTAACTTCATCTCTAGTGTCTTTTTTTCTTTATGGCAGCTGTGCTAATTTTTTTCAGTAAAAACTTGAACTTTTTTCTTTATTTAGCAAGATTGAAATTACATAAAACATGCATTCAATCTAGGAACTGAGAAAAATTCTCCTTAAACATTGGAAATGGAGAAGGAATTTAATATGAATATCTAAAATTAATCAACTGGAGAGCAAACATTATGGTTGATGGATATAAGTAAAAGCTGGTTTTTGGGAAAGGAAAGCATTTTTCTTTTTGGAACCCTGTCACGTCAACTAAAAACTTAAAGTTTATTATGAATAAGATAAGAAATATTGGACAAAAAATTATAAATAAGACAACAGACAACTTCATACCTATATGCTTGACATGCTAGACTACATGAATAATTTTCTGGATGCCAACATTACCAAAATTAAATTTAGGGAGGACAGAAACTCCAAACAAACCACTTTCTTCAAAGAATTTTAAAAGTTTGTCACACATTTATCTAGGGATAGCCTGAGGAGCTGATTCCTTTGAGTTGCTGAAAGCTTTGCAATTATTTTACCAAGGTAGATAGATTTACCCTAGTCTTGGCATCCATAAAAATTCCCACAACAAAACTGGGGCCTTAAGTTTAAAACATACATGTAAAAATTCCTAACAAAACAAGAAAATTAACCCCTGTTTTTTTTTTTAACTTAGTCAAAATAGTTTTCATTTACAAAAATTTAAATAATCAAAAGGTGGCATATCTATGCTTAGATTTAACAGATTATTTGGTCAGAACTGGTACATGTGTATATAATTATTATCATTATTATTATTATTGGAATGATTTGAGAGTAAGTTGTAGACTTCATGACATTTCACCCTTAAACACTTAAATTTGCATCTTCTACATGTAGAAACATTCTCCAACAGTAACTCACTTATGTGCAGGAAAATTACTAAATAATTTTAATATAATCAAGATGGTTATGAGGGTTTATTTCAGGACACAAAGATGAATCCAAATTGGGGAAATCATCAAATGTCATTGTACTAATAAAAGAAAACTGAAAGTCCCATTTATCAACAAATACTGAGAATGTGTTTGAAAAAACTCCCTAGAAATTTTCATCACAGTTTGCCACAGAAGAACAGAAATGTTCTCTAAATGTGCAAAAGACAACCAGCACTTGTCCGAGAGCATGAGCAACAATCAAAGTGTTTCTGAGAAATGTAATATACACAGCCCTGTAGTTTCCAGTATGTCTGAGATATTCAATTTCCTTGACCCAAGAACCATAACATTTTTGGAGGAAAATTGTGTCCTTCATTATACATTAAGTTGACTTCTAAAACAATTCATTGTAAATTAATATATTCACAAAAGATACACTGACATATTATAAATGATGTTTCAAAGTAACTGCTATACCACTTTTAAATGCATGCATTGAATTTGAATCTGTAACTCCATCATCTGTTTGAAATATATATGAATTGAACTCTTCATGAAAATTCAAAATTTCGTGTTCTTCACTTCCTTTTTCTTCAACTTCCTTTTTATTCCATGCTCTCTCAACTAGAGGTGCTGTCCTAATGTGATATGTTATGCCTTAAATCTTTTTTTGATCAATATATCATAGTTCTCTGCAGTAAGAGTATCAGTTCAGTTCAGTCTCTCAATCATATCCAGCTCTTTGCGACCCCATGGACTGCAGCACACCAGGCCTCCCTGTCCATCACCAACTCCTGGAGTTTACTCAAACTCATATCCATTGAGTCAGTGATGCCATCCAACCATCTCATCCTCTGTTGTCCCTTCTCCTGTCTTCAATCTTTCCCAGGATCAGGGTCTTTTCTAGTGAGTCACTTCTTAGCATCAGGTGGCCAAAGTATTGGAGTTTTAGCTTCAGCATCAGTCCTTCCAATGAACACTCAGGACTGATCTCCTTTAGGATGGACTGGTTGGATCTCCTTGCAGTCCAAGGGACTCTCAAGACTCTTCTCCAACACCACAGTTCAAAAGCATCAATTCTTTGGCGCTCAGCTTTCTTTATAGTCCAACTCTCACATCCATACTTGACTACTGGAAAAACCATAGCCTTGACGAGACGGACCTTTGCAGTAAGAGTATACATAAACCTAAATTGTAAGAAATATTTTTGACTGCAAGACTCTAGGTGTTAAGTTTCTTCTAAGTTAAAAATACAGTTAGTACACTTGTGATCAAAATAAGATAGTGCAAATCATATTTTTAACAGGAAAAGGAAACTGGTAAGGGCTTCATCTCCAATAATGTAATAATATGTTCTTTTCTCATTTTTTTCCCTTTTCAAAATGCATATGTAGAGAATTCTCATTGCTAGAATGAGACCAACTTCAGCATCATTACACTTCTTTTATTTTTCAGAGACAAAAGAAACTCATTCACAAACATAGAGATGGGCATGTACAGAGATGTTATTTAATATTTTGGACTCCTTCAAGGTTACATGGAAAAATCACAAAATGATCTTTTATTGAGTTATTTTCCTGAGCTAAAGCTTCCATTGATTCCTCCAGCTTTTGTTAACAGCAAAAAATAAGTAACTTCCACTTGTAAAACTGTTACATGGTTATTAGTCATTTATTTTCTTAAGATAGCTGCCCACATTTCTAATTGTTCCTATATTTGATGCCTCAGATTTTTTTTAATACCTACCCTAACGCAATGCACCATAGCAAGATAAATACGAATGAGATGATTTTCGTTTGAAGAAGGTGAAGGGCATCTGCCAAAGGGATACCCTACCTGCAGGCAGAGCAGCTATAGGAAGGACCACAGCTGAGGCTGTAGAGCCTGATAGAACTTTCCAAACACAAACCACCTGGGTGGACTTTGCATCCCTTGAGGGTACACCTGGGTTCATTTGAAGATCACTGTTCTAGACGATGTAATAAAATGGGAAGATGCAATAGTAAAATGATTGGGGAAATTATTCTTATGGATATAGTTTTATACCTAGAAAATCCAGGATTTAACTGAAGAGTTTTAGAATTAGTACAATAAATTTAAATGTCTAGTGATAAGAAACGGTGTACAAATCTAGCAGTTTTCCTTTATGATGGTAATTGCCAATTAGAATGAATAAAAATTTCCTTACTAAGTTAATCATATATCATTGGATATAATTGTAATTTTGTGTTATACATAGAAATAAAGGAACAGAAATGTAAAAGTTAAATAAGAACTGCGCATAAAGCAGTAATGAAGACTAGAAAGATGAACTCAGTAGAGAGCCCTTCCTGAAAAGGAATTCTTATTATTATAAAATGCAATGTCTTTCCAAGAAATGGTTAGTTACAATTTCAATTATAAGGCCCAACTTGTCTCTGGCTGTTGAGGGTAATGCCAAGAGATGTCTAACAGACAGGTTTCGGGAAACACTTTGAACAGGATCACAAAAGGGAGTCTAAGTCAGTACAAATTGGGACTGGCACAAGACTAGACATAAATAGAAGATAGAGTGTTGAAATACATCCTATGATGTAGTTATTTAATATGATAGGGGTAGCATTTCAAAACAGTGTGCAAGTATTAAATAGTCTGTAAGTGGTAGAGGACTACTTGGCTATACATTTAGGAGGGAATCTAGAGTTCCTTTTCATGCAAAAGTACAAACATGGTCAATGGATTAAAATGAACACTTGTTAATAAAGTGTAACACTTGGCAGTATTGATGTGGGGTATTGCTCCTTAAATGTTTCTTGAAATGTAACAAAATGTGCTAGTACCAGGATTTGTTGATCAAATGGACTTTATATCTGAGAAAGTAGAGATTAATAATATAATGGAGAGTAATAAATCCTGTGATTCAGTTGATAATGTTGTGGCTCTTTGTTTTATTTTAATTTTTTTAAAGTATAGTCAATTTACAATGTTGTGGAGACTGTTGTGGCCCTTAACCACGCTAATTAGAAACCCTGTCCTTCGTCAGGTGGGTCCTGAGACAGCAGGCAGCCCATCTGTCTGATAAAACATCGATCAAAATAGGAGTTATCTGCTGACCCTTCCTTAACTCTGCCCTCTCAAGTGGCCCTGGGAAGCCTGGTGAACTCAAGACTCCTCTTCAGTCCACTCAGGCAAGGACAAGGGCATCGGTGGGAATTTCCTTCTGGAAGCTTCCTTCTGTCTTGCTGGTCAAACCTTGCAGCTGGGTCTTCCTACTGGCAGAGGAAGGAAATCACAGCCTCCTGGGCTGCAGGTCAAATTTCCCTTGTTATGTTTTGTCGGGAGAGTGTGTTGCTTTTAGCATGCATTCCATTCCATTATATCTGTATTTATAATTTTTTTTAAATGTTATTTTAAATTTTAAGAATTTTGGCTGTGCTGGGTCTTCATTGCAGCACAGGCTTTTCTCCAGCTGCTGAGCTGGAAGCTACTCTCCAGTTGCGGTGTAGGGGCTTCTTGTTGTGGCTTCTCTTGTTGCGGAGCATGGGCTCTAGAGCTCTCGGGTCTCAACAGTTGCCACTCCTGGGCTCTGGACCACAGGCTCAGGGGCTTAGTTGCTCCGAGGCAAGTGGGATCTTCTCCAGCTGGCAACCAAACCCGAATCTCCTGTGTTGACGGAGGATTCTTTACCTCGGAGCCGCCAGGGAAGCTGTACAACTGTATCTAAATTAAATAATGAGGCCCTTGCTTTGTGTTCCATTTCGTTTGTATCTGATGAACAATCTAAGATACACCTCCAAGTAATGTTGATTTTCCCATAAAGCGCAGTGTGTATTCTGAGTCTTTGCATGTCTGCCAGCAAACCTCAGGACAACATGATATACCCAATCCCTAGTGGTCTTTCTAAAAATGACCCAGAAGTTGGGGACAGACAAGCGTCATGAAGATATTGAAAGAAATATTTAAAATAAATATGGATTAAAGACCAATCTTCCCTGATTTTTCTAGCAACATTCCTTGGAATTCAACTCCTAGGTTGTCTTAATTACTAGCCCTATGTATTATATCACCAGGACACTTGATAATTAGCATGAATACATGCTCAGTCACTAAGTCATGTCCAGCTCTTTGTGACGCTATGGACTGTAGCCCACCAGCCTCCTCTGTCCATGGGATTCCCAGGCAAGAACACTAGGGTGGGTTGGCATTTCCTTCTGCAGGGGATCTTCCCAACCCAGGGACCAAGCCCTCATCTCTGGAGTCACCCTAAGGCAACTTAGGGTGAATGGAATTTGAAACTTCATTTAAAAGCAAAGCCCCATCCAGTTAACCTTTTGATTTATCTGACCTTCACTTTTTTCTTTCTTCTAATCCCTGTAGCTAAAACTCATCATGATCCCAGCTTTTCCAGCTAACAATCAGTGGACCTGGTTTCAAAGAATCACGCAAGAAGAAGTTTCACGTAGAGGCTGGTTGTGCTTCTATTTGTTCTACGCTGTGACATTAGCATTGTTACTTGGTGGAGTTTTCATCACTTTGTTCTCTGGTCATCCACCTTTTGCCCTTGTAATGACAATGATTGTTACCGGCATTGTGTTTTTCATCCTCACTGGATTGATGTATTTGTGTGAAGCAAACAAAGTACCAGCTTTCATACAAGAAAAATTTTCAAGGAGAAGAATAGCTCAGGATCCTTGTAAGGCTTTAGAAATGGAAAAAACCAACAGTTGCCACCTGACTGTAATATCATGTTAAACCTGGAAATCCTTGGGACTTGGATATTTTAATGATTTAAATAGAAATAAACTCTGGCTTTTTTGAAAAAGAAAAGCTTATTTGATTTTGGAATGTTTCTATTCCCCTCTTGCCTCTCTTCAGTCTTCTTACAGAAGCTCCTGTACTTTCCAGTTCCAGCCAGATGAATGGACCAGTTTCCTCTTCCCTGTTGCCACAGCATGCTTCCAACCATCGCCGAAGACCCAGCCCCTGCCTCTCACTCTGGCTTTTCACGTGGACTCCTCCAGATTTTAGTTGACCCATCCAAGACCATAGGTGCCCAGCTTATGGCCAACCTCCCTGGCAGTGCACTGATCTTGTCCATTGTCCTGTCCTGTAACTTTTCATCACTGTTGCCTGTGAGTCTCCAAAACAATCCTCCAGACACCCCTTCCTCCCACCACACAGCCCTTATCATCCTTGGTCAATTCCCCTGGCATCCCTCACCTAAACATCCTCCGATGTAATGGTGTGGTCCACCCTTCTGATGCTAAGGTCTCCTCACTCTCCCACAGTGCCTTGATTTCTTATCTCTTTGGGGCTTCTTTTTGGAATTACCTTCTACTTTTCCTCCCCTTATTCTTGCCTTATACATTCCCTTCTACATGCCTGGTGACGTACGGACATGTGAACCTGCTTGAACTAAGCTATCTCCCTGTGTACATGAATCCAAGGAGATGATCACTCAATAAAGGTGACCTCTTCCTTTCTTTTTCTTAAAATTTTATTAATTTTTTTGGCCTTGCTGGGTCTTCACTGTTGCCCAGGCTTTTCTCTCGTTGTGGCAAGCAGGGGCCACCCTCTAGATGTGGGCTTCTCATTGCGGTGGCCTCTCTTGCTGCAGAACATGGGCTCTAGGCATGTGAGCTTCAGTAGTTGCAGCACGTGGGCCAGTAGTTGTGGCTTCTGGGCTCTAGACCACAGGCTCAGCATCTGTGGCTCATGGGCTTAGTTGCTCCTAGGGATGTGGGATCTTCCTGGACCAGGGATCGAACCCATGCCCCCCACACTGGCAGGGGGATTCTTTATCACTGAGCCACCAGGAAAGCCTCGGTGATTTTAATTCCTTTCAATCATGATCATTCACCAAAGGGATCACCACTGCTGTCCTGCTTTTCTGAGCTGTTTCCAGTCCTTCAGTTCAGGCAGGAATTGGAAGACTCTTTCCGAAGTTTACTGGCCAAAGAAAAACTGTCCCTTCTCCCCTAACATGTAGGGATCCCATAATAAAAACACTGTTCAACCTACTCTAACCTGAGGGTCGGATGGCATCACCCACTCAATAGACATGAATCTGAACAAACTCTGGGAGACAGTGAAGGACAGGGAAGCCTGGTGTGCTGTAGCCCACGGGGTCACAAAGAGTCAAACATGGCTTAGTGACTGAACAACAACACACCCACCAAGGAAACCCTATCCTCCAACAAGCCCTACCCAACAGCCCTGGGGTCTTCCCTCTGAAATGAGAAGGGAGAACCCAGAAACTAGGACCCTCTGCAAATGCCTCCGCCATGGTTTGCAAACTCAGAAGATGTTACAGGGCATAGAGAGTGTAGGGAGCAGTAAACAGACCTAGCTTTCAACTATGTAACTGACATTTTCAGACACTTAGAACAGACTCCATAATTGAAACAACAATAGGGTGTTATAAAGGATTCATAAGAAAAAAGCAGGAACTCTTGAATTATGAGTTCAGGCCATGTTATGGGCCAGACTGGATGGGAGGGGAGTTGGAGGGAGGATGGATGCATTTCTATGTCTGGCTGAGTCCCCTTGCTGTCCACTGGAAACTATCACAACATTGTTAACTGACTATACTCCAATACAAAAGAAAAAGTTAAAAAACTAGAGGGGTGGGAGGGATATTTGAGAAAAAGGGGACATATGTACACTTATAGTTGATTCATGTCGTTATACAGCGGAAACTAACACATACTATAAAGCAATTATCCTCCAATTAAAAAAAATAAAAGTAAAATTCTTTTTAAAAATGAGAGCAGGACTTAATTCAAAAAGTTGGGTACAATAAACGTAAAAAGAAATATTCAAGAAGAACAGCTTACAGTGGGGGGGAAACTGAAAACAATGTCCAACAATGAAGAATTTTTCAAAATCTTGATACAATAGAACAAGACCACGAAATACCTTACCATCCCTAACTGATATCAAAAAGATAGAAACACAAAAGGAAACCATCATCAGTGTTGACTGTCTCTGGGAGCTGGAATAACTATTGATCCTATTTATACAAAAATATTTCTTTTATCTTTCCAAACTTTGCAAGATTCTGTAATTTAAAAAAAATCAAATGTCAAAAAATAAAATTGCGATTTTATTTTCCCAAAGTTCTCAAGATTCTGTCATCAAAAAAAAAAAAAAAAATCAAATGTTGAAAAATAAACCATATCCAGGTGACCTGGTTAAAGAATACCTGACATGAAATTACATTTCCAAAAGGGAGACTTCCTGCGCTATCCAGCGGCAAGAAGACTATGTGGGTACCCAGCGTTGTGTGCTACATTTTAAAAACAGCTCTAACTCTTTGCCTTGACTTTTCCGTCCTTGAACTGTGGATACATTCCCTAAATGTTTTTGAAGTATCTTGCTTTAAAAATATATATATTTACTTATTTATTTACTTTTGGCGAAGCAGGATCTTTGTTGCTGTTGAGGGCTTTTCTCTAGTTGTGGCAAGTGGGGGCCACCCTCTAGTTGTGGCGAGTGGGCTTCTCACTGTAGTGAATTTTATTGTGGAGCGCAGGCTTCAATAGTTGTGGCACATGGGCTTAGTTGCTCCAAGGCACATAGGAGCTTCCCCGATCAGGGATCCAACCCATGTGTCCTGCACTAGCAGGCGAATTCTTTACCACTGAGCAGTCAGGGGAAGCCCTGTCTCGCACTTTTGAGACCTAGAATTTATAAGAAAATAATATTCAAGTCCCCACCTCTCAAACAGAAGGATGGTATGTTTTCTGACAGTCTTTCCATGTGCATAGGGTGTCTCTCTTCTCTTCTTTATGACCATCTGTCATATTTAACTTTTTCCTAGTGAGTTTTTTCAAAAGAAAAGGGAAAAGCAATATCTCCTTCATTGTACTTCTTCAAGTATCTAAAATTACTTGTGATAGTCTTAGCTGGAACCAACTTACAGATCCATCCACAGAGGGAATGGGTTTATCCTGGCAGTGGAATTGTGGTTCTTTGTGATCCACACCTCTTCCCTTCATTCCAAGCCCACCTTGGACTTCCCTGGTGGCTCAGCCGGTAAAGAATCTGCCTGCAAGGTGGGAGACCTGGGTTCGATCCCTGGGTTGGAAAGATTCCCTAGAGAAGGGAATGGCTACCCACTCCAGTATTCTGGCCTGGAGAATTCCATGGACTGTATAGTCCATGGGGTCACAAAGAGTCAGACCCGACTGAGCGACTTTCACTTCACTTCACTTTGCAAAGGAATACTACTCAACATGAAAACAAACAGTCTGTTGATACTCAAGACAACATGAATGAATCTCAAAATAATTATGCTGAGGGAACAAGCCAGACATAGAAAAGAACATACCAGATAATGTCATTTATATAAAAATGTAAACTCATTTTTAATGACAGGCTGTAGATTGGTGGTTGCCTGGGAATGAAAGGGAGGAGGTGTGGATTACAGAGAAGCACAATGAAACTTTGGAGGTAATAGATATATTTTTTATTTTAGTTAGACTGATGCTTTTATTGGTTCACACATACCAAAACTCAATGAATTGTACACTTTGAATATGTGCTGGCTTTGTACCTCACTTGTACATGCAAGTGAATAAAGAATCACAGAGTGAATTATTTTATGCAGTGTTTCTCCAAACTTTGCTGATATTAAGAAGCTCCTAGTACCTACAGTTAACATACTCAACAGTGAAAAGCTGAAAGTGTCTCCTCTAAATTCAAGAGTAAGACAAGAATGCCCACTCCCGTTATTTCTGTTTAACATAGTATTAGAAGTACTAGCTGGGCTTCCCAAGTAGCTCAGCTGGTCAAGAACCTTCCTGCAATGCAGGAGACCCCAGTTCAATTCCTGGGTTGTTAAGTTCCCCTGGAGAAGGGGTAGGCTACCCACTCCAGTATTCTCAGGCTTACCTGGTGGCTCAGATGGTAAAGAATCTGCCCGCGATGCGGGAGACCCGGGTTCAATCCCTGGGGTAGGAAGATCCCCTAGAGGAGGACATGGTAACCCACTCCAGTATTCTTGCCTGGAGAATCCCCATCGACAGAGGAGCCAGACAGGCTATAGTCCATGGGGTTGCAAAGAGTAGGACATGACTGAATGACTAAGCACAGCACAGCAGTATTAGCTACAATAATCAGTCATAAAGAAGAATGAAATTCTGCTGTTTGCAACAACATCATAGACCTGGAGAAGGCTTTCCTAGTGGCTCAAATGGTTAAGAGTCTGCCTGCAATGCAGGAGACCTGGGTTCAATCCTGGGGTCAAGAAGATCCCTTGGAGAAGGGCATGGCAACCCACTCCAGTGTTCTTGCCTGGAGAATCCCATGGACAGAGGAGCCTGGCTGGCTACAGTCCATAGTACTGCAAAGAGTCAGACACAACTGAAGCAACTTAGCACGCATGCATGCATGGGCCTGAAGAGGCTCATGCTTAGTGAAATAAGCTAGATAAAAAGAAGACAAGTTTTGTATGTTTTCATTGAAACATGGAATCCAAAAAAATTAGACACTTCCCTGGTGGTCCAGTGGTTAAGATTCCGTACTTCCACTGCAGGGGGTACAAGTTGGATCCCTGGCTGGGTGGGGAATTAAGATCCCATGTGCCATGTGATGTGACCAAAACCAAAATAAAATTCAAAAAACAGAACAAAACAACGAATTTTTAAAAAAGAAGCCCCTGGTGCTGTGTAAAATCCATACTCCTGGTCCCACTGCTGAGTACTGCATGAAGCACCAGGTGAATTGTGCCTTCAGTAAGAGCCTCAGTGATTCTCAAGTTCAGGGAAGTAGGGAAACCCTGCTATAAAGCGGGTGGCAGCTGAGAAAGAATGACCCTTCCCTCACCTTGACCAAACCGTCATCAGGTGAAGCTGAATGGAAACCACCACCATCAACAAGCAGGGGGAAAAACCTATGTGATTTCCTAGTGTTTTCCACAAGTACATGACCCTTAACCACCATAGAGCAAGTGTTTGTCACCAGGATCTCCTTTAAAGAGCTTTCTCAGCACCCCCAGGGTCTTATATCACTAGATGAATTGGGAGAAAACTAAGCTAATGAGTGAAATGGCCCTCCACAGAATCCATGCTGTTATTATCCAATCGAGATCTGTCTCCTATAAAAGAAACACAAAGAGCTGTGTTGGATGTTTCATCTTGAAAGGAGTTTGATATTTCTACTTGTTCAAGAGCTGCATTGCAAGCCAGGTAAAGGAATCTACAATTTTTTGCACGTAACTGTAGTGGTATGTTTGGAAATCATTATAGATGCTCTTTTCATCATTACTCAGTGAGGTGATATATATATATGTATATATATATATTTTTTGAGGTATCTTTTTAGATTCACTGACCATTGCAGTTCCTCTGATGTGTTTCCTGTTTTACTGTTTGTCTGCTTTTCTTTTTTCCTTAATTTGTTGATGTTCTTTGTTTAGGAAGGATATTAACTCTTCTACATGTATAAAATAGTGACTTACCAAAACTCTGTCTGTGATGTCTTAATGCCATTCAGGAGTTTTCTTTCTTCCTTTATTTCATTTTTCTGAGTAAAACATCAGTGCTTTCCTTACTTAGCAAGACTGAAAATATGCATTCAATCTAAGAAACTAGAATAAATAAAATCAATGGAAATAGAGGAGGAAATGTAAAAGCCTAAATTAAACTTGAAACCAAATACAATACCATGCCTGAAGGGTAACACTAAAAGCTTGTTCTTGTAAAAACGGTGACAAGTAGATCAATTCCATCAAAACATTTTTTTTTTTAATGAGTATCTGGTGAGCAATAACAAGAAATAGTGTCAGGTAAAAGGTAATGTACAACTGCATATCAAAATACCTGATAATTTACGTGAAAGGGATAGTTTCCTTGAAAAGTTATAAAAATGGATCAAGAAGTAACAGATACAGCAGACAAATCACTCCAGAAGAAAAATTCACACCTCCTCCTAAATAGCCTGAGTGGCTTATTGCTCTGAGCTCTGGAAACTTGTCAAAGGCACCTTTCTATAAAGATAATTTTACCTCAGCCCAGCACCCACAAAAACCTCCATGATGAAACTGGGGCATAGTCTATCTCAAAAACCTACTTGGTAAAGTTCCTAACATAATGAACAAATAAAATCTTACTTTTTAAAAAACCTTTAACCACAATTTTAAGTCTATTTATTTTTAATTGATGGATAATCGCTTTACAATATCGTGTTGGTTTCTGCTATGCAGCAACATGAATCAGCCATAAGTGTATATATGTCCCCTTCCTCGTGGCCCTCCGTCCCACTCTCCACCCCATCCCACCCCTCCAGATTGTCATAGAGCACTGGTTTGAGTTCCCTGGGTCATGCAGCAAAGTCCCACTGGCTGTCTGTCTTACATATGGTGGTGTATATGTTTCCATGCAACTCTCCCTATTTGTCACACCCACTCCTTCCCACTCTGTGTCCGCACATCTGTTCTCAATATCGGAGTCTCCATTGCTGCCCTGTAAATAGGCTCATCAGTACCATCTTTCTAGATTCCACATATATATGCATTAATATGATATTTGTTTTCCTCTTTCTGACTTACTTCACTCTGTATAATAGGCTCTAGGTTCATCTGTCTCATTAGAACTGACTCAAATGCATTATTTTTTATGGCTAAGTAATATTCCACTGTATTTATGTACCACAGCTTCTTTATCCATTCTTGTCAATGGACATCTAGGTTGCTTCCATGTGACCACAATTTTCAAGTCTGTAAAATGTTAAAACACAATGAACACTCCCCTACCCTCCTTAATGTTAACAAATTAACACTTTGTTGTAACTTTAGCACATGTTCATAACATTTGTTGCTATTGCTATTATTGTTGTTGGCTGAATCACTGAAGAATCAGTGGCAGACTTTATGAAATTCTTGCCTAAATGCTTGAACCTGCATCTCCTGTTTAAAAAAAAAAAAGGAGGGGGCATTCTCCTACAAAAACTGAATGCCACCATGAGTTAGAAAATTACTTGTACCTTTGCAGTCAATTAAGCCGACTGTGCTCTTTTCCCCATGGGGGCCCAGTGTGCAATGGCTGCAAACAGCAGCCTCCTTGGTAGTGTATGCAGCCTGTTGCCTGTACAGGTAGCCCTAAGGGACCCTGGAGACAACTCTTCCTAGTGGGCATTCATGACTGGCCTGCTGTTTCTCAATCTAGACCCCAGACAGGTATGCGTGGTGCCTTTGGAAAGCCTCAGGGCACAGTGGCCAGGGTCCACATTGGCCAGGTCATAATGTCCATCCGCACCAAGCTTCAGAACAAGGAGCATGTGATCGAAGCCCTCTGCCGGGCCAAGTTCAAGTTCCCTGGCAGTCAGAAGATCCACATCTCCAAGAAGTGGGGATTTACCAAGTTCAATGTGGATGAATTTGAGAACATGGTGGCAGAAAAGAGACTCATCCCAGATGGCTGTGGGGTCAAATACATCCCTAATCATGGTCCCCTGGACAAATGGTGGGCCCTGCCTCATGAGCATTAGCTCTGTTCCCTCCTTAATCATGCTCACCAATAAATGCTATTTCCTGTCAAAAAAAAAAAAAAAAAAAGAAAGAAAGAAAATTACTTGTACCAGTTAATAAAGATGGCCATGAGTTCAAGAACACAAGGATAGGTCCAAATTAGGAAAACTGATAAACCTCATCATATAAATGAAAAAAAGCAGAAAGTCACATTTACCAACAAGTGCTGAAAATGCATTTGACAAAATTCCCTGCAATTTCTGATAAGTTCTCAAAGAAGAGTAGAAATGCTGATTCTAAAAAAGAGAATCTGCCTACACAAAGAATGTAAAAAATGGTGAAATAACCAAAGCATTTGAGCTAAAGGCAATCTACAAAGTGAGGCAGTTTTTGATGTTTTTCTCCCTAGGTTTGAGTTCTTCAATCTCCTTGATCTCATGCATCATAATATTTTGGGAGAAACACCATAGTTAATTACACATTAAGTTGACTTCTAAAGTTTTCCATCACCTTAGTGAAAGTGAAGTGAAAGTGAAGTTGCTCAGTCGTGTCCAACTCTTTGCGACCCCATGGACTGTAGCCCACCAGGCTCCTCCGTCCATGGGATTTTCCAGGCAAGAATACTGGAGTGGGTTGCCGTTTCCTTCTCCAGGAGATCTTCCCAACTCAGGGATTGAACGCAGGTCTCCTGCATTGTAGACAGACCTTAAATGGTCACAAAGAATGCACCCTCTGGTATATTGTAAATGCTGACCCATCAAAATAACTGCTACATCACTTTCTTTTTTTTTTTTTTATCACTTTCAAATGTATGTATAGGCCTGAACTTTCACCACCATCATTCACTTACACATAAACACATTTTTCTTTGTCTCAAGTTTTGTTTTATTTCCTTTTCTTTAATCTGTTCTTCCATTTCATTCAATCTCTCCTGAAATGTGTCTTAATATAGTATGTTATGCTTTAAAGTCTTTTTTGATCACTCATATCATTGTTCTCTGCAACAAAGATATACATTAATACGTATATGTATATGCTTGGATTTAAGGCACATTCTTCTGACCACGATGTTCTAACTGTAAAATTTCTTCTGAACGGGGTTACAGTTACGATTTGTATACGTGTGATCAAAATAACACTGCTATGGGCTGAACGTTTGTGTCCCCAAATTCATATGTTGAAGTCCTACCCCTTTAGGTGATAGTATTAGGAGGTGGGGCCTTTGGGAGGTGGTTGGGTCAAAAGGACTGAGATCTAATGAATGAGATGTAGGATCTCAGATGTGGGATCTTAGAAAAGATCCCACAGACCTCCTTTCCCCCTTCCCCAAGGTGGGGATAAAAGGAAAAACCCAGGAGAGGTCTCTCTCCGGTGATAGTGGCTTCCTGATCTCAGAGTTGCAGCCTCAAGACCCTGATCACTATATTTCTGCTGTTTATAAGTCACCCAGTCTGTGGCATTTTGTTAGGGCAGCCCAAATAGACTGAGAAAATATATTACAACACAGAAATATATTAAACACAGAAAACTTTTAAGAACCGCACCTCCAGTCATAGAACATGTATACCTTTTTTTTTTGGTTTGCTTTAAAAAATTTTTTTGTTTTTGTTGCAGTATGGTTGATTTATGATGTTGTGTTAGTTTCTGCTGGATAGCAAAGTGAATCAGTTATACACAGCTCTATGCTTTTTTGAAGTCTTTTCCCACATAGTTCATTAAAGAGTATTGAGAAGAGTTCACTGTACTATACAGTTGTTGTTAAGCTGCTAAGTCGTGACCAACTCTTTTGTGACCCCATCAGGCTCCTCTGTCCACGTGATTTTCCAGGCAAGAATACTGGTGTGGATTGCCATTTCCTTCTCCAAGGGGTCTTCCCAACCCAGGAATTGAATCCATGTCTCCAGCATGGGCGATAGGTTAGTCAACCTTTCGGTTTATCTAACCTTAACATTTTTCTCCTCTTATTCCTTCAGACAAGATTCATTATGATCTCACCACCTCAAGTTTATGGCCAGTCAAACTGGTTTCTGAGAATAACTCACGTCAAGTGTTCATATCAATTATACAAACAATTCTTTTTGTTCTTTGCTGTATTCATCGTTTTGATTTTTGGAATTGCCATGGCAGCTTTCCCTCTGGATCGCAAGACGTTATTCCTGGAAATCACAATAATTATTACTGCCATCGTTTTTCTCATCATTATTGGAGTGCTCATTTTTTATGAAGTCTGTCGAAAGCTGGAGGAATTTATCCCTCCCCAAGTGGAAGAATCATGGAGGTATAGAATTGAACACATTGAAATTTAAGCTTCAGCAACAGATTCCAAATGTCAGCACCTGATTATCACCTTATCTGAAATCTGAACCTCCTTAAGGACTTTGGACCTTTTTAAAGTCTTTTGAGCATTTTAAAAGGAATAAACATTGACTTTTTAAAGGTTATGATTTGGAAAGTTCTTGTTCCCTACTGCCTCTGTGAAATCTCTTCCTGGGGAAAGCCCTTTTTTTCTCAAATATGTGACAGATAAATGTACCAGTGTTCTCCCACCTGCTTTTATTTTATTTACTTTTATTTTTGGCTGCACTGGGTCTTTGTTGCTTTGCGTGGGCTTTCTCTAGTTGCAGGGAGCAGGGGCTACGCTTTGCTGCAGTGCATGGGCTTCTCCTTGCTGTGGCGTCTCTTGTTGAGGAGAGCGGGCTCTAGGGTGCTTGGGCTTCAGTAGTTGCAGCTCTCAGGCTCAGTTGCTCTGTGGCATGTGGGATCTTCCTGGACCAGGGATCGAACCTGTGTCTCCTACATTGGGAGGCGGATTACTATCCACTGCACCACCAGGGAAGTCCTCCTTCCAAGAAGTTTTTGCTTCGACCAACTTCTTGCTCTCTTCCTCCCATCACTTACGACCTACCTCTTACTCTGGCTTTTCATATCAGCTCCTGCTAATTTTAACACGTATGGAGGTGACCCTCTGAAGACTCCAGGTTCCCAACTCATGACTCCTCACTTGCAATGTCCCAATCTTATCTCTGCTATTGAAGTGGAGCAGGACCCTATGGCCATTGGCCTGCATGTCCTCAGCCTGCCTTTTGTGTGTGAAAAAAACTTTAGCCAAAGAATAACTTTAATCAGAAGGGAGAAAAGGCGGAAGCTAAGAACAGCAGTCAAATAGGACAAAACAATAGTCAGTAAGCAAAGTCAAGGACCTTTAGTTCCTTCTCAAGGATTATAGATAATATTCTGAGCCATACTCTGTGGGTTGTTTTGTAGAGACCAAACCCCTCACCAGGTGGAAGAAATTAATGACATGATGATCAGACCGTAGCCATGACATAAGCTGCCACAATTCCAAGAATTTTCCCCAAAGAAATGAAAAAATCAAGCCTGGAACACACAGGCTTTTACTGTTCCCAAAACTGATATCAAAACCATTTTCAAAAATGGTTTTGTGCACTTAAAAACCTAAAAGAGTAGATCTCATGTTGTATTCTTACCAAACAAAAAGCCAAGAAACACAATAAATGGTTTGGAGGTGGATATATTTATTACCTGATTTTGATGATGATATCACAGCTATAGGTATATGCCCAAACACATCAAAATGTATATATCAAATATGTATTTTTTTTTATATAGTAAGTATGCCTCAAAAAACTAAACACAGTGGAAGCCACTGCTAATGGGAATTGGTTCTGCATGGTGGAATACTTCTATTTGGATCTTTCTTATTTTTTTCAAAGTCTCCCAAACAACATATGTGTTACTTTGTAATAAAAATCCAGCAAATTCTTAAATTTGCTGGACTGCCATGCAGCCCACCATAGATGATAATATAGGCATCATACTTTAAATAAAAAATCCTAGATAATGTATAAGTTACATCTTACAAAAAAATGTCACTGAAATTGCCTTTGAACTGGACTCTCGGCTTCCCTTCCTCCCATAGCCCTCTGTCATCTCTTGTTGACAGAGAGCATGATTTTTTTTAAAGTTTATTTTATTGAAACATAATTGATTTATAATCTGTTAATTTCTGATATACAACAGGCATATACATGATATACATGCATGTGCATACATACATACACATTCCTTTTCATATTATTTTCCATTATGGATTGTCACAGAATATTGAATGTATTTCCCTGTGCTATGCAGTAGGACCCTGTTGTTTATCCATTCTGTATATAATAGTTTGCATCTGCTAATTCCAAACTCTCAATCCATCCCACCTCCAACCCCCTCCCCCGTGGCAACCACAAGTCTATTCTATGTCTATGAATCTGTTTCTGTTTCATTGAAAAATTCATTTGTGTCACATTTTGTTTTTTATTTATTTAAAAGATTCTTACTGTAAAATTTTTATTGGCCACACCACATGGCATGTGGAATCTTCCTCAACCAGGGATCCAACCAGTGCCCCTGCATTGAGAGCATGGAGTCTTAATCGCTGGACCACCAGGGTCATATTTAAGTATGACCACCTGTGTCATATTTCAGATTCCACCTTTAAGTGAAATCATATGATATTTGTCTTTCTCTTTGTGACTTACTTCACTTAGTATGACAATCTCTAGATCTACCCATGTTGCTGCAAATGGCATGATTTCATTCTTTTTTAATGGCTGAGTCATATTCCATTGTGTGTACACCACATCTTCTTTATCCATTCATCTGTCAATAGACACTTAGGTTGTTTCTATGTCTTGGCTATCGTGTATAGTGCTGCAAGAAACAGGGCGCTTTTTAAAAAATAATTATTTTTGGCTGCATG
Organism: Cervus elaphus; assembly: GCF_910594005.1. NCBI lineage: Eukaryota > Metazoa > Chordata > Mammalia > Artiodactyla > Cervidae > Cervus > Cervus elaphus. The sequence continues at coordinate 25,085,123 of NC_057824.1, read as the reverse complement.
GGAACTTTGTTGCAGTGTGAGGGCTTTCTCTAGTTGCGGTGGTGATCGGGGGCCACTCTTCCTTGTGGCATGAGGGCTTCTCTTCTTGCAGAGCATGGGCTCTAGCGTGCTCGGGCCCAGTAGGTGTGATGCACGGGCTTAGTTGCCCCGTGGCATGTGAGATCTTCCCAGATCAGGGATCGAACCCTGCATTCCTGGGCAGGTTATTAACCACTGGACCACCAAGGAAGCCCTAAGGAATTCTTGAGTCTGTCCTGCAGAGCAACAGATCTGGTATAAGGTGGGTTGCAGCTGACAAGGAAACTTTCCTCAACTTGACCAAACCATCATCAGGGTGCATGTGCGCTAAATCGCTTCAGTCATGTCTGAGCCTGTAAAACCCTATGGACTGCAGCCCACCAGGCTCCTCAGTCTGTGGGATTCTCTGGGCAAGAATACTGCAGTGGGTTTCCATGCCCTCCTCCAGGGGGTCTTCCTGACCCAGAGACTGAACCCGCAGCTCCTGCATTGTTACCTGGGTTCTTTACCACTAGTGCCATCTGGGAAGGAAGTCCAAACCATCATCAGGTGAAGCCAAATGAAACAACCACCATTAATAGCCAGGGGGAAAATAAATGATCATTTCCTAGGTTTTTCCCAAGACACATTATTCTTAACTACCACATAGCAAGGGCTTCTCTGCTGGCTCAGTGGTAAAGAATCTGCCTGCCAATGCAGAAGACATGGGTTTGATCCCTGGGTCGGGAAGATTCCCTGGAGGAGGGCATGGCAACCCACCCCAGTATTTTGTTTGGGAAACCCCACAGACAGAGGAGCTGGGTGGGCTACAGTCCATGAGGTTTCAAAGAGTCAGATATGACTTAGCGACTAAACAACAATAACAAACCATACAGCAAGTGTTTGTCACCAGTCTCTCCTTTAAGAAGGTTTCTCAGACCCCAGCATCTTATATCATTGGCTCAACTGGGAGAAAGCTAAGCTGATGCATTAAAAAGGCTTTCCATAGAATCCATGTTATTGCAGTTATCCAATCAGGATCCTGTCTCCTATAAAAGAAACAGAAAGTGCTCTGCTTAGCATCTCATCTTGAGGTGTGTTTGCTGGTTTCTGTTGTGAGCAAAGCTGCATTTCATGCCAGGTAAACCCCACTATCACCTCTATTTTTTATAAAAGCAGCGATGTGTCTGAAAGTCATTAAAGACGCTCTTTTTCTTATTTCTAAGTGAGGTCAGGGATACCTTTTCAAGTTCACCAGCCATAATTCCACAGATAGGGGTTTCTTGTTATACCCTCTGTTTTTCTACTGGTTTTATTTCTTTATTGTCGATGTTTTGTGTATATAAGGGACCCTATGCAAGAGTTCAGGAGGGCGTGGAAACACACAGGTATTCTTACCTGGAGAATCCCATGGGCAGAGGAGACTGGCAGGCCACAGTCCAAAGGGTCGTGAAGAGTTAGACGTGAATCAAGCGACTGAGCACTCACCCATGCGTGCAAGAGTTCAAATTACCTTTGATGGGGTTTGTCTAAAGCACATGCTGCTTTCTGCCTCTACTCCATTAAATCTAAATTAATAGGGGCTTTGCTTTGTGATCTGTATCACCTGTACTGAAACTAGTATAACAGTTTCAAATGATGCATTTAAGTAATTCTGACACTTCCTTAAAATGAGATCTTGAGTCTCTTCTTGTCCCCAAGCAAACCTCAGGACTATGAGCTATGCCCAAGTGCTCTGTGGAAATGTTCCAGAAGTTTGTGATAGTTTCATTAAGGTTACTGAAATAAGTATTTAAAGAAAATTGATATACTTATGTTTCCTGACTTCCTGGCAACCTTCCTTGGTCAACCTAGACCTAGCCCTTTGTTTCACTCCATCAGGACACATTACAACTTTAGAATAGAATTCAAAACTTTGTCTAAAAGCAATGTCATGGCAAATGGAGAGATGGGTTCCCAGTCAACCTCTGATTTATTTGACCTCATTTTTTTTTCTTCTAACTTCTGCAGATAAGATCGTCATGATCCCAACTTTTCAAGCTCATAACCTGAGAAGCTAGCTGCTGAGAATACAGTTTATACAAAAGTATCCGGCTTTTTTATTTTGGAGTAATCACTTTGTTCCCTGGAACTTTCTGCAGTGCTTTCTTTGCTGATCAGATACATTTTCGTCTAGCAATGATGATGGCTATTTCTGGAATTGTTTTTATTGTCATTACTGCAATCTTTGCCTCATATGAAGCTTGTCAAAACAAAACCCAGAAAATTCACCTTTAAGCCTAGAAGAATTATCAAACCTTAGAAACCCCCAGAGGCTTAGAAATAGCTATTTTGAAATGGGAGCACCAACCACAAGCACTGGATTTATAATTTGATGTTAAACCCCAAACACCTTTGTACCTTTGGATGTTTTTAAAAATCCCTTGAGCATTGTTTTAAAAAGAAATAAAACTCTGGTTTCTAAAAAGCTTACTATCTGATTTTGGAATGTTCTTGCCTCTATGAAATCTCTCACTGCAGAAATCCTTGTTCTTTCAAATTCACGTCAGATGAAGGAACCAGGTTCTGCCTCCCTGTTGCCATGACTACCAACCTTCTTGCTCGTTTCCAACCATCACTAAAATCCAGTTGCTGCTTCTCACTCTCTCTTCACATCAATTCCTGTGGTCTTTAACATGCGCAGAGGGGATCCTTCCAGGCCCACAGGTGCCCAGCTCACGTCCCTCCTCACATGCTTTGTCACATTCCTGTCCTCCCCATGAGTTATCTACCTCCATGGTCCCGTCCTGTGCCTTGTCAGAATCCCCAAACATCACTGCAGACCCCGCATCCTCTATCCACACAGGCCCCTTGTCCTCACTAACTTTCTCTTCTACCCCTACTTGACAATCCTGGATGGTATGGAGTTCTCCACTCCTTTGATTGCCTTGGTCTCTTTGCTCTCCTGAAGTGCCTTTTTTTTGTTGTTTTCCTTTTAGCTTAACATTTTATTAAAAAACAACAACAACTTTATATTTTGTGTTGGGGTATAGCTGATTAACAATGTTGTGATAATTTCAGGCAAACAGTAAAGGGACTCAGCCACACATACACATGTATCCATTCTCCCCCAAACTCCCCGCCCATCCATAACATGGGGCATAGTGCCATGTACTCTATAGTAGGTTGTATATCTTACACTAGTAACTTGTTGGTTATCCACTTAAGATATAGCAGTGTGTTCATGTCGATCCCAAACTCCCTAAATATCCCTTCCCCCTGGCAACCATAAATTCATTCTCTAAGTCTGTGGGTTTTTTATTTTTCTTTTTTTAAATATTTATTTATTTGGCTGTGCCAAGTCTTGGTTGCGGCCTGTGGGATCTAGTTCCCTGACCAGGGATGGAACCCGGGCCCCACTGTACTGCGAGCAAGGAGTCAGCCACTGGACTACCAGGGAAGTTCCTCCCATAGCGCCTTGACTTTTTTCTTGTCCCTCTTGGATTCCAAATTTTTCACTCCTTCTGACCCTTCTGTATATTCCGGGCACTTTTACTGGCTTATCCACATAGTCCAGAAACCCAAGAAGCCACACCTCCTGGAGCAAGTGACACAAGAAAGTGTTCTTCAACAGCATGTATACTATCTATGGTGAAACAGATCACCAGCCCAGGTGGGATGCATGAGACAAGTGCTCGGGCCTGGTACACTGGGAAGACCCAGAGGAATCGGGTGGAGAGGGAGGTGGGAGGGGGGATCGGGATGGGGAATAAGTGTAAATCTATGGCTGATTCATATCAATGTATGACAAAACCCACTGAAATGTTGTGAAGTAATTAGCCTCCAACTAATAAAAAAATTTAAAAAAAAAAAAGAAAGTGTTCTTCAAATCATGATCACAAAGTTCAGTCACCCTCACTGCGGTCCTTCTATTTCATTGTATCTTCTCCTTTGCTGCCAGGTTGGAAACTGGCAGATGCCCCTACAAGAAAAGTGCCTCAAAAGAATATCTTCCTTCCCTTTGTCTGACGTTTCTGGGTGCCCCCTACCCCCACCACCGTTGAGAAATGGACTCACCATGCCACCTACTCATTCTAGAAATCTCACCAGTCAACAGCCCTACCCAATGGCCCGTGATATAGGAAGACAGAGCCCAGAATTAAGGACCTGGAAGGAATTCTCCTCTCATGCCAGAACAGCTAAAAGTAATTTGCAGAGGGAGCTGATGCATATAGTAAACAGAAAACAATTTTTTTCTTTCAACATATAATTACTATCCTCAGGTCTGGGGTAGTAGGCGGTATCACAAAATGAAACAAGAATCAGATTGTGTGAATGATCAGTAACTAAGGCAAGGACACCTGGAAATTGAAAATGAAGGCAGAAATTGAAAAGTGAAAAGATTTGGAAGACGAAGGAGAGAAGTCTATGAGGTCAGCCCTTTCTGACAGGGACAGTGGAAACAATGTTTAAACACACGAGATCTTTTTTAAAAACTCACGTTCAGTTTTGCAAGATGCAAGAAGTTCTCTGGATAGAGTACACTGACAATGTGAATGTACTTAATGCCACTGAACTGTCCACTTAAAAATGGTTACAGTGGTAAATTTCATGTTACGCCTGCTTTACCACAATCAAAAATCATTTTTTAGAAATGGGACATGGCAGAAGAGAACAGGATTCAAACTGATACGGGAAAACAAAAGAAGTTCAAATGAAAGTTCCCACCAACACATGACTTGGGGGTGGTGCAATAATTGATAACATAAAGGAAGGGCTATAGAAGATCTACTTTAAATTGCAAGTGATAAAGAAGATTGAAGTTGGTTGTTGAGGCTGAAGTCCTCAGGGGGATTTCCTAATCTGTAGGACCATGAGTCATCCCCTAATAACCTTCTAGACCATTCACTGGTATTTTGTGGGGGTGCACCGCATCTTCGTTTTTGCGAGCGAGCTTTCTCTAGTTGCAGCGAGTGGGGGCTACTCTTTGCTGTGGTGCACCGGCTTCTCATCGCGCGGGCTCCTCTTGCTGCAGATCAGAGGCGCTCAGACCTCAGTGGTCGAGGTGCATGGGCTTAGTTGCTCTGCGGCACGTGGAACCTTCCTGGACCAGGGATTGAACCCGTGTATCCTGAATTGGCAGTGGACTGCCATCCACTGTACCACCAGGGAAGTCCCTGTTGGTCTTACTTTTAATATCTGCTAGAAACAACACATAGGCACTGGAAATGGAAGGCTCACCAAATCCAGGATTCGTGAGTTCACAGCAGCAGAGTTCATGTGCAAATGTGTTTCTTGCCTCTTCTGTTGATGTTCCTCTTCCCATTTTTTTCAAAAAGTACGAGGCCATGAGGATCTCCATACAGCAATTTTTTATCACAGCTCTTCATAGAATCATCGGTGCCAGTGAGATTTATGATGCCCCAAGAGCCACATAGTTCTGTAAATCCTTAGATACCTGACAACATTGATTTTTACCCTATGTTTCCATTAATGCATACTTGTACCTCATGATGAGAAAATGTAGACTGTACCAACAAATCGAATTATTTGAGCCTATTGTTTTTAGATGCAGAACAGAATCACCTGATTAAAATTTTTAAAAAAAGTCTACTTGCCAGGAAAATCTAATTCTGACATGTACATTCAGCTGAAGATTATCAATTTAGTCTGAGCGGGGGCACTTCTGATTTTATCGATTTGATGAGGTTTCAGTGAGTAGTTCTGTCTGATGAACTGGGGGTGTAACCGAGTAGGACCTTTGGGGGCCTTCCCAGGACAGACTACCCCCCACCCCCAACCCATGTCCTCCAGCAGCCTCTTGTCTGTAGAAAACTTTGGCTTCCTAGGCCTTCCCCAAGTTCCAAAGAATAAATTTAATCAGAGAATTGAGAAAATGTAGAAATAAAGGAAAACAGTCAAGCACGACAATAATAATAGTTTAGCCATTAAACAAAGTCAAGGACTTTTAGTTCCTCCTCAAGGGCTACCAGTTATCTTCTGAGCCTTTTGCAGGTATTTCAACTCCCATCAAGTGGAAGAAGTTAACTGCTTGCTGACCACAAGCACATAGACCCCAACCCCAAGAAGGCTGATGACGTTGACTCCCCAGTTACCTCACCACCAACCAATCAGAAGAATGTTCATGAGCTGATTATGTGCCCACAACCTCTCTCCTTTATCTTGAAAGCCACTGGGGAGTTTGGGTGTTTTGAGCACTAGCTGCCTGGACTCCTTGCAATAAACACTGCACTTTCTTTCACCAAGACCCATTGTGAGTAGATCTTACTGCATGTGGGTAAGCAGACCCAAGTTTGATTTGGTAATAGAAAAAGCAGTAGACTCCTGCTTTTAATTAAATACTTTAAAAGTATCTTCTTTCCTCATCAAGAAATCTTTCTCAGTCCCTTCTGAGATTCTTGGTTATTCTTGGTGTAGTTTTCAACTGGGAATATCAGATATATAGATGTACAGTCTGCTTGGGAGTATGCAAAGACAGAGGCTTCCTTTCTTTGTATGAGGAGCTCCAGGCATTGTGGGGATGGCCAAACAGAACTGAATATCTGAAACAATCATTTTTATTTTTTAATATTTATTTATTTATTTGGCTGCATTGAGTTTTAGTTGCAGCACGCAGGATCGCTGATCTTTATTGCATGTGAACTCTTAGCTGCAGCATGTTGTATCTAGTTCCCCAACCAGAGATCGAACACCAACCCCCTGAATTGGGAGTGCAGAGTCTTAGCCACTGGACCACCAGGGAAGTCCTTGAATCAGTCATTTTTAAACTTTTCTGTTGTTGTGTAGTTGCTCAGTCATGTCCAACACTTCTGCGAACCCCTGGACTGTAGCTTTCCAGGCTCCTTGTCCATGGAGTTTCCCAGGCAAGAACACTGGAATGGGTTGCCATTTCCCTCTCCAGGGGATCTTCCTGACCCAGGGAACGAACCCACATCTCCTGCACTGGTAGGCAGGTTCTTTATCACTGAGCCACCAGGGAAGCCAATAGAGAGGGCTTCAGAGTCTCCTGAAGGGTTTACTGAAAGCCAGACTGCTGGATCCCACCCCCGAGAATCCCTAATTCGGTAGGTCTAAGTTGGAGTCTCCAGAACCTGCATTTCTAACAAGATCCCAGGTGATGGTGCTGCTGCTACGTTGGAGAACTCTTTGAGAAACTCTGACCTATTCCACCTGCTCAGGCCTGGGAGGGAGGTATTACGAAATACCAAAGATGTTAATGACTACTCTATATAGGGCGCCAAAGAGACCATAGAAGGAAAACAGACTCCGAGTTGAATCCTAATTCTGCCACTTCCTGCCTGAAAACTCTGTGCAAATTATTTAGCTCTCTGTACCTGGTTTTCTTGTTGGTAAAATATGGATGATAATACCTGCCTCACAAGATTCTGTCTGTAAAACACCTGGCCTAAAGTAACATATAGGAGAGAGCATTTCTGCTGATGACCTTTCTCATAAATAGTTTACAAATTTCTCACCACTCTTCTCAGTCCTGGCTGCATATTAGGGTCATCTGGGGACCTCCTGAGGCCCAAACACCAGCCCCAGGGGTGTTGATATAGTAGATGGGATGACACCATGGATGTTTGCACTTTCATTGGGGTATAATGGCTTCCCTGGTGGCTCAGACAGTAAAGAATCTGACTGCGATATGGGAGACCCAGGTTCGATCCCTGGGTCAGGAAGATCGCCTGGAGAAAAACATGGCACTCCATTTCAGTATTCCTGCCTGGAGAATTCCATGGACAGAGGCGTCTGGGGGGCTACCGTCCACAGGGTTGCCAAGAGTCAGACACGACTGAGTGACTTTCACTTTCACTTTCAAAATTGCTTTATAATTCTGTGTTAGTTTCTGCTGTACAACAAAGCAAATCAGCTATATATATATATATTCTCTCTTTCTTGGACCTCCCTTCCACCCACCCCCATTCCCACCTATCTGGGTCATCACACAGCACTGAGATGAAATCCCTGTGTGATACAGGAGCTTCCCACTAGCTGTCTATTTTACACCTGGTTGTGTATTTATGTCAAGCTCCCAAGTGAGTCAGATATACATCAAGAGTAGAGAACCACTAACAGTAGTTAACAAACTAGTAGAAGACGAAACAATAGAAGGACCAGGTTTAGCTCCTCAGTGGAAGACATGATCCGTGTGAAATAGACCCATAATGTCTTGAGAGTATTCAGAGATACCTGGGTATTCTCTGTGCTAAGGTTAACAAGAGTAAGCTCACTACCAGTCCCATTAATGAAGTCCTTCACAGCCCTCCGGAGAGGGCAAATTACTGTGCTAAGTGGGAATAAGTGCTCATCTGAGGCTTAATAATGGCATCCCCGGAAAGTTCACATTATTGTCATTATCTAATCAAGATCCTCTCCCTCTTAAAAGGAAAAGGAAAGGCTTCAACTCTTCTCCGAAGGTTATGCCAGTTTGGTTGGAAAGCCTGCTAGCTGATTTCTTGAAACTCCTCCTTATTTTTACTGGGTAAAAATAACTACTGGGTAAGTAAAACATGACTGTCTTTCATGAAAGTGTTAACTTTTTGCAGATATATGCACTGAATTAAGAAAATTTTGTTAAAAAAAAGAAAGAAAATTTCAGTTACCATTTTGATAAGTACTTTAAAAAATCATGAATGGTTCTGAAATTTAATCAAATGACTTATCGGCACCTATTGCAATACTCATATGGGCTTTTTTCATATACTTTTTAAATGTGGTGTTGTGTTATAGTGAGATTTTTGTCATGCTAAGCCATCTTTCCATGCTGGGATAGCCATTATCTGTTGGCTATATGTGTGCATGTGTTTTGTTTTTAAATATGGATACAACGCTCAATGGGCTTCCCAGGTGGCGCTAGTGGTAAAGAACCCGCCTGCCAATGCAGGAGATGTAAGATAGGCAGGTTTGATCCCTGGGTTGGGAAGATCCTCTGTAGAAAGGAATGGCAACTAACTCCAGTATTCTCGCCTGGAGAATCCCATGGACAGAGGAGCTTGGTGGGCTACAGTCCATGGAGTTGCAAAGAGTCGGACACAACTGAAACGATTTAGCATGCACACACAATGCTGAATGCTGAATTTAAACTAGAGTATTTCTTAACTTTATATGAAGCATTCATATTTCTGTATAGTTAACAAGAGTTTGTTGATAACGTCTTTGTAACTGAGAAGATTGTTTAAATCTGGGAAATGAATGCATGAACGAATAGCTAATCTGATGTAAAAATGGATGCCAGAATATTTTTTTTTTTTTGATGCCAGAATATTATCTGCAGTGCCTGTTATTGTAATCCCATCCCAAAAGACAGTATATTAGTTGGTAAGTCGTGTCCAACTCTTGTGACGCCAAGGACTGTAGACCACCAGGCTCCTCTGTCTGTGGCATTTCCCAGGCAAGATACTGGAGGGGGTTGCCATTTCCTTCTCCCAGGAATCTTCTCTACCCAGGGATCAAACTGGCGTCTCTTGCATTGCAGGCGAATCCTTGACTGCTGAGACACCAGGGAAGTGCATCTAAAAAGGTATATGAGACTGTAACTTCTGAGGGATCTTCATGGAGGACAAAAGTACCTAGCCTTAGGGACTTCCCTGTGGTCTAGTGTTTAAGACACCACACTCCCAGGGCAGGGGGCTTGGGTTTGATCCCTGGTCAGGGATCTAAGCTGAAGGAGGAAATGGCAACCCACTCTAGTATTCTTGCCTGGAGAACCCCATGGACAGAGGAGCCTGGCAGGCTACAGTCTATGGTGTTGCAGAGTTAGACATGCCTGGGCAACTGAGCACACACACACAGAGGGAACTAAGATCCCACATGCTGTACAAGGTGGCAAAAAATACAAAAGAAACAAAAACCCAAACCTAGCCCTTTACGTTATCTTCTAAGAGTATTAAATTCAATAAATAGTCTAACAAGTCATGTTCACAGTAGATTTTAGATTGTATCTACATAAAATGTCATCTCAAATAGAGAGACATATTAATATTTTGCATATCTAACACATTATTTTTCTTTTTTTTGCAACCGCAGCAGCAAAAACTCACCATGTTGGAGCCTCATAACTGGAGGATAAGGCTACCAAAAAGCATGCGGCAAAAACCTTTTTACATTCGCTACCGGGATTCCCTCATCCTCACCAGCCTGGGATTCGTGACTTTGGCTCTGGGAATTGCTATCACAATTGGAGCTTTTAACAATGTGGTTGTCCTCCTTGGGATGATGCTTGATTTTCTGGGTGTCCTTCTTGGTATTTCTGGGGGTGTAAACATGTACACCACCTACTCGTGCTTCCAGAACTCCTTAGGAGCACGAGAGGCAGCTGAGAACATTCATCTCGTGTGCTGTCAGGTTCTACATCAAAAGCCTGAACTCTTGGCCAGCACCTGCTTGTAATCTCATATTTAACCTGAATATCTCTAGGACTCCAATTTTGTTTTATGCACCATGTTCAAACTTGAAATAAAATTCTGAAAGCTACCATGAAAGAGATTTTCAATGTCCCTTCTTACTTTTTTTTTCCTCTTAATTTGGCCATGCCAATGCACTGGATTTGCTATAGAAGTTCATGACTGTTGACTTCTGATCTCTGGTGAAAGAAGGGAATGTAGGAGTACAGGTGATGATGTTGATGTTAAGCCTTTCCATATAGAAGAGATACTGACACGAACTTCTATTGTAGAATTCAGTCTTTCCACTCATCCACAAAGACTTGTGACCTCTGTTTTGGGCCCCTGAATCTTGGCCTCAAACTGCCCAGCTCTCCAGAGATGGACCTGGAGTCTGTACTATGATCTGTTAGGCTCAAGCCTCAGTTCTCATGTGGATCCAATGATTTGGAATGGAAATATAGTGCCGGCAACTCACGTTCCTGTCTGAGCCACCAGCGAAGCTTAAGAGGCGGGTGCTAGTTGTGAAGAACCTGCCTGCCAATGCGGGAGATGTAGAAGATGCGGGTTCATTCCCCAGGTCGGGTTGATCCCCTGGAGGAGGAAGCAGCAACCCACTCCAGTGTTCTTGCCTGGAGAATCCCATGGACAGAGAAGCCTGGTGGGCTACAGTCCATGGGGTCACAAAGAGTTGGACACGACTGAATCGACTTAGCACACAACCCATGTTCCCAGCATAACTGTCAGCCAATACCAATTGTCTTATCGGGTCTTCTAGTTCTTCACTCACAGCTGACTTCATTCACAGTGTGGCACATGGGTCCCTAGTTCCCTGACCAGGGATCGAACTTGGACTCCCTGCCCTGGACCACAGAGACTTAACCATCAAACGGCCAGGGAAGTCCCCCCTCTTCCTTTGAACTGGTTATTTCCTCCTGTTGAAATGCACATTCTTCAAAACTCGTGCCATCTCATGATAGCACACCTCCTCTGCCTGGGGCTGTCCTCTTAAGGTCCATCTGTCTATGTGCCACCATCGTATTCCTCATCCCTCATCAGTCATTGAGAACTTCTCCAGTCCTACCGTTTTGTTCTCATTCCTATTATTCTTGAGGACAGGGATGACCCATCAGCACAAAAGCTGCTTGGTTCTTGTTGGAATTTAAAATAAATAACTTGATCGCAGGGACTTCCCTGGTGGTCCAGTGGTTAAGAATCCATCCTACTACAGCAGGGGGTGTGGGTTCACTGGTCGGGGAACTAAGATCTCACATGCCTCTTGGCCAAAAAACTAGAACATAAACAACAGAAGCCATTTTGTAAGAAACTCAATAAAGACTTTACAAGGGACTTACCTGGTGATCCAGGGATTAGGACTCCTTGCTCCCAAGAAGGCAAATAAATAAGTGATTTTTTTCTAAAAAGACTTCACAGGTGGTCCACATTAAAAAAAAAATCTTTTTTTATTGTTTAACAAATTTTATTGAAGTATAGTTGATTTACAATGTTAATTTCTATTCTATAGCAAAGTGACTCAGTTATACACATATATTCTTTCCCATTATAGTTATCACAGGACTTTTTGAACTTTTTATTTTATATTGGAGTATACAAACTTAAACAAACTTTGGTGCTCAGTCGTGTCCAACTCTTTGTGACCCCATGGACTGTAGCCTACCAGGCTCCTCTGTCCATGGGGTTTTCCAGGCAAGAGTACTGGATTGGGTTGCCATTTCTTGCTCCAGGGGATCTTCCCGACCCAGGGATCGAACCCAGGTCTCCAGCATTGCAGACAGACACTTTACTGTCCGAGCCACCAGGGAAGCCCCATATTGGAGTGTAGCCGATTAACAAAAGTTATAATAGTTTCAGGTGGACAGCAAAGGAACTCAGCCATACATATACATGTATCCATTCTCCCCCAAACTCCCCTCCCATCCGGGCTGTCACATAACACCGAGCAGACCTCCCTTTGCTATGCAGTAGGACCTTGTTGGTTATCCATTGTAAATATGGCAGCATGTACATATCTGTTCCACCCATCTTCTCCCCCTGGCAACCGCAAGTTGCTTCTCTGAGTCTGTGAGTCTGTGCCTGTTTTGTAAATAAGTTCATTTGTTTCATTTCTTTTTAGATTCTACTCATAAGCAGTGTCATAAAATATTTCTCCTACTCTTTCTGACTTACTTCACTCCATATGACAATTTCTAGGTCCATCTATGTTGCTGCAAATGACATTATTTCATTTTTTTAATAGCTGAGTAATATTCTATTGTATATATGTACCATATCTTCTCTATATTCCTCTGTCAACGGCCATTTAGGTTGCTTCTATGTCTTGGTTATTGTAAACAGCACTGCAGTGAACATTGGGGTACATGCATCCTTTTGGATCATGTTTTTCTCCAGATATATGCCCAGGAGTGGGATTGCAGGATCATATGGTAGCCCTATTTTTAGTTTTTTAAGGGATCTCCATACTGTTCTCCACAGTGACGGCATCAATTTACATTCCCACCAACAGTGTAGGAAGATTCCTTTTTCTCCACACCCTCCCCAGCATTTATTATTTGTAAATCTTTTGATGATGGCCCTTCTGACCAGAGTGAGGTGTTATCTCATTATACTTTTGATTCCCATTTCTCTAATAATCAGCAGTGTGGAGCATTTTTTCATGTGCCTGTTGGCCATGTTTATGTCTTCTTTGGAGAAATGTCTATTTAGATCTGTGCATTTTATTATTATTTTTTTTTATATTGAGCTGCATGAACAGTTTGTATATTTTGGAAATTAATCCCTTATTGGCTGCATCCTTTGCAAATATTTCCTCCCATTCTGTAGGTTATCTTTTTGTTTGTTTTATGATTTCCTTTGCTGGGCAAAAGCTTTTAAGTCCCATTTATTTATTTTTGTTTTTAAACCCATGCATTTCAAGTGTGCGGTTTAGTGGTTTCCAGTATATTCACCATTGTGCAATCATCAGTAACTGTAGAACATTTTCCTTGCCCCACCCTCTCCAACCTCATAACCTATTTCCTCCCAGACATGTATGTGTGTGTGTGTGTGCGCGCAAAGTCATGTCCAACTCTTTGCGACCCCATGGCCTATAACCCACCAGATAACCCACCAGGCTCCTCTGTCCATGGGATTCTCCAGGCAAAAATACTGGAGTGGGTTGCCATTTTCCTCTTCCCTTTCTCCCAGACATAGGCAGCTACTAACCTACTTTCTATCTCTACAGATTTGCCTGTTCTGGACATTTCATGCACATGTAGGTTTTTGCAGCTAGCTTCTTTCACTTAGCATGTTTCTAGGCTCACCCATGTGCACCTTGTATCAGTATTTCTTTTTTAAATTAAAAAAAAATTTTAAATTTTTTATTATTTATTTTATTATTATTATTTTTTAGTACTTCATTTTTGGTTGCCAAACCATATTCCATTGCATGGAGAGACCATGTCAGCCTCCTGGTGTTGATAGTATAATACACTAACGCTCGGAGAGGCTGCGGGGAGGGCACACGGGACTTCCCCATACATTTCTTAGCAATCTCCTGTGAATCTGTAATTATTTCAAAATAATACATTTTAAAATTAAATTGTATGAAAACACAGACTATTGAAAATTTTCCGATCTGGAGACTGTCATATAGAGTAACTCAGAAAGAGACAAATACCATGTATTAATGTTTATATGTGGAATCTTAAAGAACGACACAGATGAACTTATTTGCAAAGCAGCTATAAAGACGCCGATGAAGAGAACAAACTTATGTATACCAGAGTGGGAAGGGGGAGGGGCGGGATGAATCGGGAGGCTGGGATTGATGGATATATACTATTGATATTATGGATAAAGCAGATGAGAACCTGCTGCATAGCACGGGGAACTTTACTCAGTGCTCTGTGGTGACCTAAACAGGAAGGGAATCCAAAAAAGAAGGGATCTCTGTGTAGGTATAACAGATTCATTTTGCCGCAGCAACTAACACAACACAGTAAAGCAAATACACTCCAATAAAAGTGAAAAACAAAACAAATAAAAACCAAAAACCACCCAATGTCAGTGTGTCTAATTTTACACTGAAAAGTAAAAGTGAAAGTGTTAGCTGCTCAGTTCTGTCCGACTCTTTGTGATCCCATAGACTGCAGCCTGCCAGGCTCCTCTGTCCATGGAATTCTCCAAACAAGAATACTGGAGTGGGTTGCCATTCCCTTCTCCAAGGGAACTTCCTAACTTAGGGATCGAACCCGTATCTCCCACATTGTGGGCAGATTCTTTTCCACCTGAGCCAACAGGGAAGGCCCCTACCAAGAAACACCCCCGATGCTATTGTAATTATAAGGATTGACCACAGGGTGTCACCAGTGGCCTGTCATAGCCCTCTGAAAGTTTGTTTTTAACTCTCACTAAACAAGAGTTGTCCTTTGGGAAGAAAGGAGTTGTTCATCTTAAAGAATAGAGAATATAAATTTAATATATTTGAATATGTTCAAACATAATTTTTTCTAACTAGGTGCACTAGGAAGTCCCAGTATCTCATTCTTTTTTTTTTTTTTCAGGCGAAAACACAGAAATCCCTAAGAAAAGAATTGAATTTACCCAGGGCAAATAAGACAGTTTCTAGAGGAATCTCACTTCTCAAAAGTGTGGTCCATGGACCAGTAGTGTTGGCTATGAATTTGTAAGATGTGCAAAAAGCTCAGGCCTCATCCCAGGTGTACTGAACTAGATTCCTAACAAGCTCAAAAGTCCACCCACCACACTGTAAGTAGTAAAAATCTAAGAGAGACCTGGGGGTTCAGGATGGTGGGACATATGTATACCTGTGGCTGGTTCATGTCAATGCATGGCAGAAACCACCACAAAATTGTAAAGTAATTAGCCTCCCATTAAAATAAATTAATTTTAAAAAATTAAAATTAAAAAATAACTTCATTAAAAAAAAAGAAAGAGACTTAAGAAAATGAATGCAAGCATGGAAAATACCAGTTGCTGCCAATACAACAAAACTGTCCTAATTTGGAACTCACTGAATCAGAATTACAATTTTAACCTGGATTGGATTAAATATTGTTACAATGTGTGCAAATGCATAATTATACCTATAAGATAATGTTTGCACATATATGTGTATGTACATGAATATGTAAATTGTATTCCATGTTTATTATACATCAAACTTTGGTCCTGATTTTGCAAAAAAAACATTTAGAGATAGCTTGTTTTATAAACTTAGACCAAATCATCAATATGGTTTACACTGGTCTCGTGATTTTTTAAATGAAATGATATATTCTATGATCACTTAATAATTACTGAATTTGAACAAGACACCATGTCACTTCCTTCTTTGGAATTGCTAATAAAATCAGATAATCAAATGTCAGCAGGATGCTCTCAGAGTATTGTGAAGTAAAGCTTTCAGAGTTTAATAGGGGAAAACTTTTATCTCCTCTAGCAAATTTGCTTTTTAATCTCTTGATATTACGGTTGTGTAAATTCACCTTATTTGCTTCCTGCAGTTCGTGAATGCTATTCACTTTCCCCATATCCTTTCTCTTAACTTTTGCATTTGATTTTAATATTTTAGTATTCCTCTGCAGTCCTTCACTCTCAGGGGACTTTCCTGGTGGTCCAGTGGCTAAGACTCTAAGCTCCCAAAGCAGAGGGCCAAGGTTTGATTCTTGGTCAGGGAACTAGACCCCACAGGCTTTGAGTTAGCGTTCACATGCTGAAACTAAAACCCAGCACAACCAAAATTAATAAATAAAATTTTTTTTAAAAGGGTAGGTTTTTATTATGATGGCTGTTTTCTATAAAATTAACAGTTCCTCACTATTTTAAAGCTATTTTACTTCACAGCCTTCTAGTAATCTACTTAATTGCTTTTATGGGGCAAAACATTTCCAGAGCTGCCACTTTCAAATATTGTAAAAAAGCACATAACGCAAAAATTACCACCAGAATGGCTACGGTTGTTTATTAAACATGTTGAACTTTGTCACAGAGTTGGCTTCCTTGAAGGACACTGTGCTCCCTGGCTGATGGCATCTTATTGTGGACTTTTCCTTCCCTGTCTGGGTTTCATTCCTGACCTTTTCTCTGATCTTATCAGTCTCTGCTTAAGTTCCTCCTGGGCTGATCACTTCTAACACAGGGACATCTCAACCATAATGGACAGAATGCTACTTAATAATAGCTTGATTTTCATAACTAAATATAACATGTTACAAAATACAAATTCAGAAAGATACATGAACCCCAGGGTCCACAGCTGCATTATTTACAAGTGCTAAGGAATGGAAGCAGCCTAAGTGTGCATCAATAGATGAATGAATAAAGATGTGAGGCACACACACACTGGGATACTACTCAGCCATAAAAAGAATGACGCTTTATTTGCAACAACATGGATGAACTTGGAGAACATAAGTGAAATAAGTAAGACAGAGAAATACAAATAATTTATGGTATCCCTTACATGTGGAGTGTAAAAGTGACAACAAACTAGCGAATAAAACCCCGAAGAAGCAGATTCAGAGAACAAACCAGTGGGGAGAAGTAAGTGCAGAGGGGCCACAGAGGGGTGGAGAGATAAGGGTTATTAGGGGATTACATGAAATCGTGTGCGGGAAACATTTGAAAACTATAAACATTATAGAATTTAAAGAATTTTTCACTCAATAAAAACTTAAAAGCTTAGGAAACTCAATGAAAAGATTATAGCATTTTCATTGTAATAAAAGCCCTATCTATAACTTTAGAGAAAAATATGAATGCTATATATATTTTAGAGGAACCCAAATGTAGAACTGAATAGATTGGCTTTACTGTTGAATAGAAATATAAATGCACACATATGCAATAAAAATATATACATATATGATGTTATATGCAATCTTTTTTACTTTTGTGTCTTCTGAGAGCCCTCATGCCCTTGGAAATCTTTCAAGGTGGCCTTTTAAATTGGCCTTAGGAGATCTGTGTTGCAGGGCAGTGGGTGTCAAGGAACATGTATTCATAATCAATATCTTCCTACCCACTACCACCCATCTGGTCTTCTGTACTTTGGATTAATTTCTGACTAGCAAACTATCTTTTTTTAGAGGGTATTTATACAGTAGTGGGACACACTTCCCGATAAATAATTATAGACCAATAAATACTAATATAAAAAATGAAATGTTTATTGAATATTTGTGTTCCAGTCTCTATGGGATACGATGTTATGGAAAAAAGATAGTCACTACCCTCATGGGGCTTCAGTCGAGGAAGGGAGACAAATGTGAATCAAATAACATGCAAACAAATGCAACCTTGCACTTGTGTCTAGGGCCAAAAGGGAGGTACCCCATACACTGAATGTCTCTGCTGGCAGACTTGATCCCTTGGGAAAGTTAGGGAAGGCTTCCCTAAGAAAGTGTCATATGGGGGCAGGGAGGCCAACTCTTTTTTTTTTTTTTTCTGCCCCTCCCAGTGCCTGACAAACGGAAGGTTGGGGAGAGGGGGGATGCCATTCCCTTCACTGGGCCTGGAGCTGAACTACCGGGGGAAAGGCTTGGAAAAGACATAGAAGCCAAGAAGTTACCAACTCAGAAAAGTAGGATGACGGTGCTGGGAATGTGGCGGTAGGAGGGCTGTTATAAAAGGCCAGAGGAAGTCACTCGTATCTTAAAAACTACAAAATAAGACAGAGAGTCACAGATGTAGAAAATAAAATTTTGGTTACCAGGGGGTAAAGGAGGAAGGGATACATTGGAAGATTGGCTTTGACACACACACACTGCTGTATATAAAATAGACACCTAAGAAGGACCTCCTGAATAGCACAGAAGACTCTACTCAGTACTCCGTAATGGCCTCTATGGGAAAGGAGTCTGAAATGCGTGGATATACGTATATGCACACGTATGGCTGAGTCACTTTGCTATAAAGCAGAAATTAATACAGCATCGTAAATCAACCACACTCCGATAAAAACCATCTAAAAACACAAAATAAGAATTATAAAACTCATCCCAAACGGCCCAAATGGGGATCATGCACACAGAGGAAAAGTGAAAAGGAAGGACATGTATGGAAAGTCTTCCCTAGCTCTCTAGCTGCCATGGGTCTCCCTCCCCTTCCTCCCCTCCCTCTCCTCCTTCCTCCCCTTCCTCTCCTTCCTCCCTTCTCTGCCCTCCCTCCCCTTCCTCCGAGTTCCACTTTTGAGATGTGGTGTTGGAAATGCTTCTGAGCTGTCCAAGAAGAGACGTTAAGTAGGCAGTTGGGTTATTTACTGGGCTGGGACTCAGGACTGATCTGGGCTAGAGACCTACATGGAAGAGCCACCAGTGCATTACCAACAGTGGAGGCCAGAACCCTCAGTGAGATTGGCTAGATGGTAGAGAACTGGGAAAGAAGAGGACCTATATCCATTTATTATCTTCCTTTATCAGCACTGGAGATAGAGTCTTTGTTTTGGAAAAATGTGCCAGCCACTTATAATCTTCTTTAGGTATCAAGTACTTTTCCTTGGAGGAATAATCCTTTATCCCTTTCTTGGCTGAGTTGACAGAGCTCAACCAAGAAACGGAATTACATACTGACCCCCCAGCACCAGGGGTGAGTATATAATTAAAGCCCAAGTCATTAGTTTCTAACATGATTGTATATACTGTCAATGGACAACAACTCAACTGTGTGACATCCCCCAAGCCTCAGTGATTGATTCAGGACGGTCAGATGCTGACCTGGTTCTGGCCAGTGAGACTCAGGCCTTGAATATTGGGGGGGGGGGGGTTGCTGAGAAGACGCCCCATAAGTCTGAAACTGCTAGCAGCTCTTTGGACTCCATAAAGGGAGGAAGTGCCTGAAAGTAACAAACAAAGTTGAGTGATGGAGAAAGCCTGGGTTTTGCTGACTTTGAAGCTGGCTTTACCTGGGTAGGTGAATTTACATGTGATTAAGTTAAACTTACCTTCTGCCTTAATCTAGGCTAAGCAGGGCCCCCTACTTAAAGATCATTGCTATCAAAAAATTCTTGATATATCCATTCATAGACTTTAAAGAAAATGCCAGTAGAGAACTCCCTGGTGGTCTAGTGATTAGGACTCCATGCTTCCAATGACAGGGGTTGGAGTTTGATCCCAGATTGGGGAACTAAGATCCCACAAGCCAAGTAGTGCAGCCAGGAAAAAAAAATTAAAAAAATACCAGTAAAGGGTTGTCCTTAAAGAGGATCTTGCCCCTGAAATGGTAAGTAAATCACTAATACTGTGGGTTCCCCTGGTTAGAGGGACTTCTTTGCCAGAACTTGATGTACTCCCAAGGTGCCAACTACTGCAATGTTTACTTGGGATGAATTAGCCAACGTAAAACCTGTTCCTCTGATCAAAGCTGAAGAAAAGCAAGACCAACTTTGCTGATACTGTAGATGAGGTGAGGAAGAGTAACATTTGAATTGAGGAGCAAAGAGAGCTCTTACAAAGTCATGATGAGCCTAAGAATGTTTAAAATCTGGTTAGATTTTTAAAAAATATATAACTTTATTTTTTTGGCCACGCTGTGTGGCCTGTGTGATGCCAGTTCCCCGACCAGGGATTGAACCTGTGTCCCTACAATGGAAGCGTGGAGTCCTAACCACTGGACTGCCAGAGAAGTCCCTAAAACCTAGTTAGATTTGTTCTAGAAAAGAAACGAGAGATTTAAGCCCATCCTATAATAAATTTGTGTGGAATATACGAATTTTGGGGGGTTGCAGCATATTCACACATATACAAACACGTGCACACACACACACACACACACACACACGCATATTCCTAGAAAGGTCTTTTCTAACGAAAACACATGCCTTAAATAGCATGCCTGAAGGACGGACGCTGAATTAGGGAGCAGAGCTGGCTCAGGTTTTTGTTTTTTTTTTAATTGATATTTAAAATTTATAGCACAACCAGATGACTATGATTCAGATTTAGAGTTTATTCACATTTATTCCTTTTTTGCAAATGTCTTTAAAAATACATTAATTTAAAATTTTGCTGTAAATCAGTCTAGAGCAGCAGATGTAGATTTGTGCTAAGTACATTTTATAACAACTTCACAGAAGGGAAAAATGGCTTTGGACATGTTGTTGGAAGCATTCACGTGGTTACTCAAGGGAGAATTTGTACATTTTTTATATTTATGGCTTCTGCAATTTCTTAATAAGCCTTGGCACTCTGCCAAAGGCTATAAAAGACTGAGTAAAATTTATGATCCTTGAGCATGTTAAAAAAAAACAAACACTCTATTGTAGGTTAGTTGGATTAAAGGAGCCTGCCAGCCATTTCCTTTAATTGAGGCAGTAAGTACCTTTTATTTATTTATTTATTTTTTTTTAGTAAGTACCTTTTAAACTGCAGTGTCGGTGGTAAGTTTTCTTCTGATTTCATGTTAATCCTCCTCGTGTACACATGTCCTGAGAATTTCGCATGTTAAAAGACAAAGATCTTGGACCCTACATCCAACAGATCACATTCGCTTAACCTACGCTTTAGGTTCATCATAGGGGCTTCACTGATGGCTCAGTGGTAAAGAACGCATCTGCCAACGCAGGAGACTAGGGTTCAGTCCCTGGGTTGGGAAGATCCCCTGGAGGAGGAAATGGCAGCTCACTCCAGTATCCTTGCCTGAAAAATCCCACGGACAGAGGAACCTGGCGGACTACAATTCATGGGGTCACAAAGAGTCTGACATGACTGTGAGACAGCACGCACACCCAGGGGCACTGTGCTCTTTCCTGTTCTAACTGTCTATTTCTCAAGCCCTCATCTTGGAGGATCTTCAAATAGCAAGTATAATTTTAAGCATCTTGAGTGTAGGAACTCTGACTGTAGGTTTCAGAATTCAGCACACGGAATGTAGTTGGCACTTACATTTGCTGAACAGATGAATGGAGCTCCCTGGATCCCATCCACTATTCCAGAAGGACCATTTCCAGGTGGTCTGAGTTCCAGAGGCTGGAGGCAGTAGAAAGCATGGGCTGGATTAATCAGTGGATAGGGGAAGAAAAGTCAGCTGGGAATAGGTATGGAGGGGAAGACAGAACACATGGAAAGGGGACCCTTGTACTTCCAGCTTTGGGGCAGAAAGAAGTAGGGCAAAGAATTGAAAATAATTCCTGCTGTGAAGACAGCACTCCTGGATTTCTCATGATCCTCCATCCCCCAAAGCTACTATTAATAGGAACTGGAGCAATTCTTTTTCTAAATGTTAAATGTATCTCCCCACATAAAAGCAAGGAACTGTGTGACTCATTGTGGCATCAAACAGTA
Source organism: Cervus elaphus (assembly GCF_910594005.1). NCBI lineage: Eukaryota > Metazoa > Chordata > Mammalia > Artiodactyla > Cervidae > Cervus > Cervus elaphus. Next base: position 25,063,441 of record NC_057824.1, on the reverse strand, counting down.
TCAAGTTCAGGCTGAGAATCAGCGAACACACTTTGGAGGCTGAAACCTGCTTTCCTACCACTGTATCCTTTTTGGGGAACTCCAAAGAATTCCTGGAAAAAATGCTGACAAGTAAAAAGTAAAGTCTTTCATCTTATTCCAATTATTTATTTAATCTGCTTCTTTTATTTTCTTGGATAATTAGGGCTCTTTTGCTCTATACTGGGCTTCCCTGGTGGCTCAGATGGTAAAAAATCTGCCTGCAACACAGAAGACCTGGCTTCGATCCCTGAGTGGGGATGTCTCCTCACCTGCAATTAGTCACACATGTAAGTTGATGTACAGGCCACCAGCCCATGGGTGGAGGTTTTAGCAAGCTATCTTCAAAGCTGAGTAACATGAGATAAATACCAAGAGAAAGTGGAGAGGAAGCACATGCCTAATCCATATAATACCTATAAAGCCAAATAAAGGAATCCAGTTTATACTTTTGTATCTTTCTTATATTTTAGCATTTCATCAAAGCAGAATGTGGAAGAAGTATCAGTTCAGTTCAGTCGTTCAGTCGTGTCCGACTCTTTGCGACCCCATGTACCACAGCATGCCAGGCCTCCCTGTCCATCATCAACTGCCGGAGTCCACCCAAACCCACATCCATTGAGTTGGTGAGGCCATCCAACCATCTCATCCTCTGTCGTCCCCTTCTCCTCCTGCTCTCAATCTTTCAAATGAGTCAGCTCTTCACATCAGATGGCCAAAGTATTGTAAGAAGTATAGTCCCAGTGATTTACTGTGATTACACAGTTCATATGACTATTCAAGAAGGAATATAATAACGCTACATTTTAAAAAATGCTGAACATGTAGGTTCCAGCACAGGTTCCCATAGGAGCACTGACATAATTTGTGCATGTAGCTTGTCGAAGTATTGTGTGGTCATTTAGTAAACATTTAACATGTGCCTTTCCTGTTCTGAGCCACCATAAAATTGAAGGTTTTCCTTTTCTGGAACATGTATATAAATTGATGCTTTCAAAATGTGGCACTGGAGAAGACTCTTGAGAGTTCCTTGGGCAGCAAGGAGATCAAACCAGTCAATCCTAAAGGAAATCAGCCTTGAATATTCATTGGAAGACTGATGCTGAAGCTGCAGTACTTTGGCCACCTGATGCAAAGAGCCAACTCACTGTAAAAGACCTTAATGTTGGGAAAGATTGAGGGCAAGAGGAGAAAGGGGCATCAGAGGGTGAGACGGTTGGATGGCATCACAGACTCAAAGGACATGAGTTTCAGCAAGCTCAGAGAGGTAATGAAGGACAGAAGCCTGGCATGCTGCAGTTCATGGGGTCGCAAAGAGTCGGACAAGACTTAATGACTGAACAACAACAACAAATATAATATTTGCAAACAGATTGTTTCTATTTTCATTCTTATTTGAGGTTGGCCCTGTGGTGAATCCATTTCTGTAGATAATACATTGATAATAGCCTCAAGATGGTGGGTTTATCTTTAAATCATTTTTTAAAAGATTTTTTTGATGTGGACCATTTTTAAAGTCTTTACTGAATTTGTTACAATATGACTTCTGTTTTACGTTTTTGTTTCTTGGCCAAGAGGCATGTGGGATCTTAGCTCCCTGACCAGGGATCAAACCCACACCCCCTGCAATGGAAGGCAAAGTCTTAATCATGGGATCACCCGGGAAGTGCCCTGAGGTTCCATTTTCAAGTCAGTGACTCAAGCATTTTTCCCCTTCAGGATACCTAAGAGATCTGTCACCCTTCCATCATGCCCCCCTCAGGAACAGTTTTTCCAAACGTAGGGGGACTAGGGAGCATGCTTCATGGTGTCTGGGGGTGGGACCCGGTGCAAATGCCCCTCCCCACCTCCAAGATTGTGGTGGCAAGTTTATTCCATTCATTAGTCAACACCTTGAGGGAAATGTAACTGCTAATTATTGACCATTCTCTGTGCCAGGTGCCTTATGTACACATTATTTAATCCTCACCGTGAGAGAGGGATTATCAGATACATGTTAGGACGGTGAGCTCAAGAGTGAGGTGTAAGAAGCGGGCCTGAGGCCATCCATATGGGTAAGGAGCGAGTTGGGATTTAACCCTTGTTTCCCAAACTCCAAGTTCCCTCCCCACTGCGCTATCTCCTACTAACCAACTGCTTGTATCTTAGATGTTCACTGTCTCAGTTCGTACCTGCTGCTCTCACAAAATAACCATAGATTGGGTGGCTTAACCAAGAGACTTTTTTTTTTTTCTCAGATATGAAGGCTGGGAAGCCCAAGATCAAGATGACAACTGATCCGACATGTGTGGGGGGTCTCACCAGACCCCATCCCAGCTTGCAGGCGGCTGTCTTCTCCTTGTGTCCTCACACAATGGGGAAAGAAATAATTTCCCTCATTTCTCTTTTATAAGGGCACTAATCCTGTTCATAACGGCTGCACCCTCACGACCTGATCACCTCCCAAAGGCCCACCTTCTAATATCATCACATTGAGGGTCTGGATGTCTAACATAAGAACTTAAGAGAGGGGACACAAACATTCGTGCCACAACATTCACTTCATATTTATTTGGAGGAACTTGAGTCAGAGAGAATGGTGGAACTTGAGTCAGAGAGAATGGTGTTTATAACATTATGAACATTTTTTTTTTCCTTTGGAGGGGACTTAGGATGTGAATATATAAGACAAAACCCACTTTTATCATGTGTGCATGCCAGCTGCAGTTGAGAATCTTCAGAAACTTTACACACAAAACAGAGTCATCAGTGATGTTACTGCCAGGGCGCAGGAGCTGCTGGCCAGAGATCCCCAGAGTCCAAGAACTCACTCCCACACTTCCAGATGAGTGCTAGCAGATGAGGTTCTTAAACAAAGACTCCTAATTTGGTGCCCCGCTGAAAGGAAAACCCAAGGCAACCAAAAATAGACATATACTGACTCCTTATACAGTTGAGAATTTTGACAGGATAACATGCAGAGGAGTGGAGAATTCAAGGTGGGTAGGAAGACTGGGATCACAAACTAATGCAACACACCTTAGCAAAAACAAAACCCATCTAAAAAGAAGAGGCCAAGTAAAATAAAAAGAACAGGCCTTGGGACTTCCCTGGTGCTCCCGTGCTTAAGAATCCACCTTGCAATGAAGGGGACTTGGGTTCGATCCCTGGTTGGGGAACTAAGATCCCATAAGACACAGTGCAACTTAGCCCACGCATCACAACGAGTGAGCCTGCACACCACAGTAAAGATCCTACATGCGGAAACGAAGACTCGGCATGGTCAAATAAACAAAATAGATTAATTAAAAAAAGAACAGGCTTGGTTTGCCTCCTCTTGCTTAGCAGAATACACACTTCTGGTCATAAGAACTCTCCCATAGATAGATGAGACAGATGTGAAGATCATCCTACATGATCTGGATGGGCTCCGTGTCACCACAAGGTACTTACAAGGGAAAGTAGAAAGCAGGAGAGCCAGAGAAGACCTGACGTCGGAGGCAGAGCCGGGGAGGTGCATCCTGAGAAAGGCTTCCCTCATCACTGCTGGTTTTGAAGACGACGGGAGGTACCATGAGCGAAGGGAGGCTGCAGCCCCCAAAAGGTGAGAAAGGCAAGAGAACAGGCTTTTCTGGAGCCTCCAGAAGCAATCAGCCCTGCCCATACCTTGACTTTAGCCCATGAGACTCATTGTCAGACTGCCAGGACTGTAAGATAGTAAACATGCATTATCTTAAGCCACTAAGTTTGTGGTGATTTGTTACAGCAGCCAAAGGCAACTCATACAATCCCCCTGAGTTTTCTCTTGTACTGGCAAAACGAAGCCCATCTTCATATAGCTTTACAACACCCTTCAGGGCCTGGCCCTTGCTCATATCCTGTCTAATTTCCTGGGACCCCACTGAGGTGTCTGTGGTCCAGCCACTCTGGCCTTTCGGCATCTTCTTCTTCTTTTTTTTTTTGCTGTGTCAACACATGGGATCTTAGTTCCCTGACCAGGGATCAAACCTGCACTCCCTGCATTGGAAGTGCAGAGTCTTAACCACTGGACCACCAGGGAAGTCCCTTTTCAGTATCTTCTGACTTAAGTCTCCTCTCTCCAAGCACCCCTGCAGCCAGTTACCTCTTGCTCATCCTGCACACTTTAGCTCCGAGTTACCTGGGGACATCCATTTGAGAAACGTTTATAGGGTGAGCACTATTCTAGGAGCTGGGAATAGAGAACAGGGCAGAATGAGTCTCTACTGTCCTACGGTGGAGGAGAAGGACCACAAATAAGAACCCAAATGATTAAGCAAGGTCATTCCAGAGAGGGATGACCAAACAGAGTGCAATTTTAGGTGGCGGTCAGGGAAGGTCTCTCCAAGAGAAGATGTCTGAGCTGAGACTTGAGTGATGAACAGAATCCCTTCCTCAGATGGTCAGCTCTCCTTGAATGCTCCTGTCACAGTGCTTACCTGGTGTTACAGACTGAATTGTGTCCCCTCCAAATTCATATGTTAAAACTTTAACTCCTGACATGACTGTATCTGGAGACAGGGCCTTTGAGGAGGTAATTAAGCTTAAATGAAGTCAAAAGGGTGGGGCCCCAAGCCAATATGATAGGTGTCCTCCTAGGAAGAGAAAGGCTTGTACACAGAGGAAAGACCACGTGAAGACACAGAGAGAAGGTGGCCCTCTGCCGGCCAAGCAGACAGTTATCGTCAGAAACTAACCCTGCCAACACCCTGATCTTGGACTTCCAGCCTCCAGAACGCTGAGAAAATGCATTCTTGTTTAAGCCTCCAGGTCTGTTGGTATCTTGTTATAGCAGCCTGAGCTAGTACACCAGGTTTATAAACTGACATCACCCAGATCACTGTCAGTGCCACCCAGCAGCCTTCTGGTTCCCCCTCTTGTTCCTCCTACTACGCCAAGTCTCAGCACAATAGCCCCAGAGAACTTCCTGAAATGCAGATCACATCATGTCACTCCCAATTCAGACTCAGTAGCACCACGCAGAAAAAGCTCCAAATTCCAAACAGTGGCCCGTTTCGGTTACTCAGACCTGACTGCCCTCAAACACACCAGCCAAAGAGTTCCCTCCTGTTCCCCTGACACCAAGCTCCAGCTTCCCTCTGCTGGGAGCGCCTTCCTCAGCTCTGCAGACTATCACCTTCCCAGAAGCGTCCCTCCCCATTTTAAGAGAGACTCTCCCAGCGCGGTCTCTTTATCCAGACCTGTCTCCTGGCTTTTCACCGCCCAGAACCATCTTTTCTGCATCTTGGCGGGTTCCCACTGCCACTCCGCACCCCATTATGGGGCAGGGACTCGACCTTGTCCACCGCTAGAGCCCCGAGCACTGCTGGCTGTTGAAAATACAGGTGGATGGGGGACTTCCCTGGTGGTCCAAAGGTCAAGACTTTGCTTTCCAGTGCAGGGGCTTCAGGTTCCATCCCTGGTCGGGGTGCGGAACAAAGACCCCCACATGACTTGAAGCCGAAAAACCAAAACATAAAACATTCTAACAAATTCAAGACTTTTTAAAAGGTCCACATCACCAGGATAGGGCGGTACCTATTAGAAGTTTTAGATTGTTGACGACAGATTAACAATAAAGTGATGCTCTGGTGGGAAAAAAAAAAATTAAAAGGTACACATTAAAAAAAAAAATCGTAAAAAAAGAAACAAGAAAATACACATAGAAGAGGTGTCATTGGGGGAGGGGGGAAGAGATTTGAAGGACGGGAGCCAGGCCCTCTAGCCGTCCATGTCAGAGTCGCCACTGAATTCCGTGCTCTTCCCCATCAGCAGGAAAGAGGACAACGACGTCCACAGGCTCCAAACAGTTCACAGGCCGGAGAGTAAGGAGCACCAGCTAAGGACTTGCTAAATAAACAGTGTCTCGGGGGAAGCACCTCCCGACACGCGAAACGAGGTCAGTTCCCTGTGAGACGCTGTTCTAACTCCCCGCTAGCCTCTGCTCCGGGGCCGCGCGGTCCAGAAAAACACACGTCCGGCGCGCATCCATTTGAACCGCACGTCCACCCCTAATCGGTTCCCTGGACCGCTGCTTCCGGGAGCCGCGCGGCCGCTCCAGTGGCTCCGCCCCGCGGACACAGCCCGGCGCGGACCGCACGCCCGCCTCGGAGGCGGCCCCGGAGGCCCGGGCCGAGGGTGGCCGCCTCCCGGTGCCACCGCCGCCGCCGCCCGGCCCGACGTGGCGCCGCCACCGCCCCCGGCGCCGACGCTCGCGGGCGCAGCCAATGGCGGCGTCTCTCGGGCGGCGGGCGCGGCCTCCGGCCGCCAGAGGGCGCCACGCAAAGGCCGCTGCCGCCGCCACCGCCGCCGCCGCCGGGTCGCGGAGGGAAGCTGCGAGCGAGCGCCCAGGCCACCGCTGCCGCCGCCGTCGCCCGCTCACCGCGCTCTGCTGCCCGCCCGCCGGCGCGGCCGTCCCCGCAGGTAGGTGCGCGCCGCCCGCCCGCCCGCCGGTCCGCGCGCCGCCCGGCCCCCGCCCGCCGCCGCCTCGTGCTCGCGCGCGGCCGGTAACGGACACGGGCGGGGGAGGGGCGCGCGCTCGGCCGCCCCGCGGCGGAACGGCGGCCCCGGGGCCGCGGGGCTCGGCCACAAAGGGCGCGCGGCCCCGGCGCAGGGGCGGCCCGAGCGCGCGCCGCCGCCCGGGCCCCCGCGGGCGCGCCGACGGGGGCGGGCGGGTCCCGGTGCTTCCCTCCCTGGGGGGCGGCGGGGGGGCGCGTCTCCGCCAAGTGGGGCGCAGGGGCGCCGCCGCGCGCCCCATCCCCGCATGTGTTTCGGTTGACAAAACACCCTCTCTCTGGATATTTAACTAAAAAATATACATTTTCCCGTACTATTTGTGTCTGTTCCGGTGATCGAGGACCCCCACCCCCCACCAATCCAGTACCTTGGGTTTGGGGGCGGGAAGGATGCTCGCTGGGCCCTTGGCTCATTAATTTCAGGTCACTTTCTCTCCCCACCCCGTTATTATTATTATTATTATTTTTTGGCGCGGGGCTCACGTCTAGGACGCTCACGAATGGTTTCCTGTCTTTATTGTGGACACCGAGACGGCCCGGACTGGAGGTTTCTTGTCCCCACCCTTAAAGAATGAAGACCTGTCAGTTCCCATTAGCGTGAATTTCCTGTCGGCGACGGTCACTGCAGGGGTGTGGTCCAGCTGGAAAGCTCTGGCTGGTCCCGAGAGGTCGCGCCTGCACCCTGATTGGGTGAAATTTTCTGGACTTGGGTCTTTCCCCCCGTCCTCCGATACGTAGTTAGGTATTTTAAAGACCAACCGTCAGCCTGAAGTTCGTGTGAGCTGGCCCCGGAAGGTGGCCGCTGAGTGCCGGAGCGCTTGCAATGTGGCTTGACCTACTAGAGATGCCCTCTTCGGTGAAAGAAACACACCTGATTTTAAATCACTTAGGAGAAAACAGTAAAATACCCCCATTCGTCATTTTTTCCCTGCTTAAATTATACAGGTTGAGATGTTAATGTTTCGAACATATTGGGTTAACTTAAATACATTCTTAATGTCACTGGTTTCATTTTGCTCTCTCTTCTCCTTTTAACATGGCTACTTGAAAATTTAAAATTAGATATGTGACTGGCATTATATTTCTGTTGGACAGCGTTCAGCCAGAGCCTTGGAATGGGGCAGGGGTGATTAGGAGCCTGTGCCATCTGCTTATTTTTGCCTGCTTCTGTGATGGCATGTGGCCTCCTTCTCTGCTAGGCTCTCAAGGAATCCCCTGCCTCTTCCTTCTCACCCTCAACTGGACTGCTCAACTGGTTGCTTAATGAGGATCTTGTCCTAATTTGCAGAATAATTCAAATTAGTGGACGGAATTTTCTTTGCTGAAAAACTGTTTTCCATCTGCTGTCTACTGGAGTTTGCAGTTTCACTCAGAATCAGACCGTGAGCTATCAAAGCTGAATATTTTTGGGGGGGTGGTGTGCGTGCGTGTGTGTGTGTGTGTGTGTGTGTGTGTGTGTAATGCAAAGCACATGTTAATTTTCAGGTCCTCTGCCACCTAAATGCCTTCCTTCAAGTTACCGTGGCTCTTTCTTGGGTGCTGGTCACACGCTGACCCACACTCTTTTCCCTTCCCAACTGTTAGATACTGTCAGTTTTTATGAGTACAAATGGTGGTTGTCAATGATACTGTCCCCTAAATCTTCATTTTGACTAATTGTAAAGCCTGTCAGTTTGGGAGGGTTAAATCAATGTTAAGTAGGAGAGAATCAATTAGTATAGAATCTCAAGTCCAGTAATGGTGACAGGGACTCTTGGAGAGTTGTGAGCATTCCAGTAAAGGACAAGGTAGAACAGAAGATGTCTGTATTCTGTTGCCTTGGTTACTCTAGAATGGCTTTCAAGAGAAAGTATAATGTGTGGAGATTTGATTTCCAGATAATATCTTGAAGTGTGTGTGTGTGTTAGTGAAAATACTTTTTCTCCAGAATCTTAGGATTGAAAGTGAAATTTGCATTCTCTAAAGTGTGAAATGTTTGCCAATCAACAGAAAAACTCTAGATAGTATTTTTAGGGTGGAGAAATAAGAAAATATTAATCCAGAAGTTTAAAAAGTGTATTTGTTCCAAATATTAATTTAAACAATTTAATTCACATACACGCACACACACAATAGAAGCATTTTAAGTGAGGTGAAAATTTCCTTTGATGCAAAGAAACAAGGTCATTGATCCTTACCAGGTTTTACCCAAATAAGCTTGCTTTTTAATTTTGTTATGAGTTTAGCGATGTGTTGTTTAGTTAACTGATTACTATTAATTTCACAAACTGTGAAGCCTTGGGAACCAGGTAATGGATACAGTAAAAGAGAGGCAGAAATTTTTCCGTTGCACAAATGAGAACGTGGAACCTTTGTGTTTTATTAGAATATTTGAGTCGAGCAGGGTAGTAACCTGGCAGTTCACACCTCTGCAGTCCTGGGCATGTCACTGACCCAGGGCCTGGGTGCCCCTGGGCAAGCTGCTTGTAAGATTTTTTGTCTTTCTTGTCCATTCTTCCCATACAGGATTCCTGTGTCAGGCAAGATGTTCCCTGGGCCTTAGGAGGCCTGGGCCCCGGAAGGGGCACCTGGCACATGTTACATCTGAGAGATCTGAGAGCAAGTTCAAAGTGAACAGCTTGGGGTGGGGAGAGGGGTTGGGGGTGGAGTAAAAGTGTGAAATTTCCTCCCTGGTGTTGCTTAGCACAGCCTTCATCTTGGGGCTTTCATTTTCAGTAGAAGGGGCAAACTGCCTCATAAGTATATCCAGGAGGAGATTTCCCTGTTCCAAGAAGGTGCCAGAACATCTGTAATAATGTTTTCCTCCCTGGGTTTATGGTCTCTATGGGATGTAATGTATCCACCCACTTTTGTAAGTGTTTCCATAGTGTAGGAACACTGTTGCAAGATGGGGTGACAGGGAACAGTTAACTTTAACTACTTTGTGTGGTGTTTGAGCCTTGACCCAAAGAGGCTTGAGTCTGAGGACCGCATTGACTACAGGCTGATGATTATAATTTTTCACTTGCAACTTAGGAATGCCTTTTTAGGCAAAAAGTCAGGCACTGTGCTGCACATTCCCTGGGACACCTTCTCTGGTCCCGTGTGAGGATGTCTTGGAAGTACGGTTGTTTAATAATATTTATCCCCTTCCTAAACACATGATGTTGTGGGTGGAGCGTATTTCCACTCGCCACTCGGCCCTGGAGTACTGTCCTCTAAAATTCCCTGTGTCCACACCATCGACCCCCTCTGCTTCTCTGAGTTGCTTTAAATTTCATCCCTTGCCGACGTCATCCTGTGTGCCTGAGTGTGCAGAGGGCTGTATTTATTCGGTTCCTCTTGAGTGGCACTGAAGTGCCCACCTGTCTGTGGCAGCTGCGTGCGTCTCTCAGAGCCCAGCCCCGGTGCCCTCGGAGCCACGCTGGCCCTCCTGGCAGAGCTCCTCGGATGGGAATTCAGGCCCAGGGCCAGCCCGGGCGGCGGGGCCGCTTCCTGGCTGTGTGATGCTGGCCCGGCCGTGTCACTTCTGTGTGCTTCGGCTTCCTCTCGCTACCTGCCTCTCAGGATTCTTAGGATTAGATGATTTCGTACTCACAAAGCACTTGGAGCAGTGCCTGCATCCAGTCAGAGCCATCCGTGTTAGCTGTGATTTTTATCTCTGCCGTATATTGTAGTCACATTTCGTTTCTTCGGTGTCTTCTGATAATGGACTCTGGTTCCCAAAGTTACCATGAAAGGCCACAGTTTCGCGTTTCATGGTTTAGTGATAGCTTTGTACTAGGCTTCGATGTAGTGGGTGTCACCTCACAGGCACAGAATAAATATGTAAGGAATTATACTGGAGAGCCAGGGGACCTTGCCTCCTGTGAAGCTTCAGAGTGAGTAAGGAACTTAAAATCAGCTGGTTCCAGGAAGGTGATGTGTGTTCCGGTTTACAGGAGTTTAGCTAATTAATGAATTGTTGTTGTTCAGTGGCTCCCTCGTGTCCGACTATTCCCGGGCCCCCCTGGACGGCAGCATGCCAGGCTCCCCTGTCCTCCACCATCTCCCGGAGTTTGCTCAGACTCTGTAATTGAGTTTCTGGCTGATTCTGTTTATTTATTTTTACTGTTCAAAGCTCCCCCCCCCCCCACCCTCCCACCACTTCCTTTCCGTTTAAGGAGAAGAGGGTGTGGCTGACTGGCTCTTCCCCTGTTGGTGATGAGTGAACTCTTTCAGGAGTGACTTAGGGTTTCAGGGTTTTCCTCTGTTGCGATCCGGTTGATTCCCACCCTATTGATTCACTCCCTTGTTTGTTCCCTGCGGACGTGGGGTCCCCCTCAGCCAGCCCCCTGGCATCCCGTCACTTCCTCTTTGGCCCCGTCCTTTGGTTTATCACGCCTGCCTTGACTGAACCGCTGTCCCGGGGACTTTGAATGGAGTGTTCTCTTTACACTTGGCCACTTCATTCATTCTTCGCTCAGGTTGACCTGGACCCAGGGAGTGTGAGGTGATCGTGGCTAAGAAAGACAGGGGGTCTCTTGGCAGGAAGTGAGGGGGGGGGACAGCCTCTAAAGCTGACCCTGAAGCCCAGACTCAGGACTGAAAGAGCAAGCTCAGGGCAGATCTGAGAAGGGTGTCGTGGGCAGAGGGAACCGCATGCATGAGCTCCCGGAAGCGTGGAGCCCTTGACTCACCCCAGGGACCCACAGGAAGAGGAGCAGCGTGAGCCAGGCCGGGTGAGGGCGGGGTCGCCGTCAGGAGTCTAGATTTGGTTGGGGGTGCGGAGGAGTTTAAGCAGGACCGCAATACTCAGCTTGTGTTTTTAAAGAGCATTCCTATCAGTGTAGTGAGGGGGTGGGACAGTGGCGAGGCCGGGACCCAGAGCAGAGATGGGGAAGGAGGGAGTTGAGACCCCCTGGCTGGGGGGGCAGGTATTTGACAGTGGGACCACTGTGGCTTTGTCGGTGGATTGGTTGGATGTGGTGAGAGAGAGGTTTCTGGTTTGAGCAGTTGGCCAGGAGGTGATTTCAGTACTGAGAAGAGCAGAGTTAGGCTTGGGAGGAGGAGGGTATAACATTAGGGGCCTTCCAGTTAAAAATGTTAAGTAAAGGTCACACACTGGCCCAGAATTTTCTATGGGTCTTACACATGTCAGTGTAGGGTAGATGGCCTTTTTGTAAATGGCATTTGGGCAACTGGTAGCTATTTGAGAGGGAGTATGTATATATATATACATATCACTCCTTAGAGTAAACTGGTAGATCCGGTTTAAGGGGAAAAAAAATTTTTTTTAATGAAACAGTGAGACTACTAGACGAAAACATGGAGAGTTATTTCATAAGCTCAGAGTGGTGCAGACATTTCTTTCTTTCTTTAAATAATTTTATTTCTTTCTTTATTTCGGCATTGTTGGGTCTTCACTGCTTCGAAGGCTTTTCTCTAGTTGCAGCGAGCAGGGTCTACACTAGTCGCGGTGCATGGACTTCTCGTTGCGGTGGCTTCTTTTGTTGCAGAGCATGGGCTCGAAGGCGTGCAGGCTTCAGTAACTGGTGTGTGTGCTTGGTAGTTGCAGCTCCAGGGCTCTGGAGCATGGGCTCAGTAGTTGTGGCACACAGGCTTAGTCGTTCCATGGCATGTGGGATCTTCCCAGATCAGGGATCAAACCCTTGTCGCTTGCTTGACAGGCATTCTTAACTACTGAGCCGTCAGGGAAGCCCAGGCATTTCTGAGTATGTCAAAATCCAGAAGCCATAAAAGAAAGTATTGAGCTACTTAAAAATAAGACTTTTGCTGTCAGAAAGTACCATAATCAACATCAAAAGTTTGACATCATGTTGGGGAAAATAATAATAACATCACAAAGGACTGCTTTCCTCAACACATAAGGAGCTTCCATGAATCAAAACAATTCAGCCTGGAAGAAAAACGCATGAAGGAAATGAAACAACAGTCAGTTCACAGAAAAGGAAGTACAAACGGCTCTTAAATCTTAATAGATGTTCAGCTTCACTAGTGATAGGAAGGCTGAAACAAACAAAGCCCCGACCACACTTGTCACACTGTCTGTCATCTCCCTGACGGTGATGGAAACGTCCAATAATTTCTTGTGCACTGGTGGTGGGTAGGGTCAATTGGTAAAACTTGGCAGTAGCTGGCAAATAAAGAAATGCGCCTAACCCTTCATCCTTTGGAAATTCTTTGAAGATATGCACATATGAAATGTCCTGTGTTCCTGGTGAACTTTTAAAGATTGGAAACAAGCACAATGTCCTAGGGGCCTGGTGACTTTACGGTGCAGCCATATCACGGAGCACGCTGCCCGGCTGTTAATGCAGCTTGATATGTGTTGACAGGGACTGACCTTCAAGACGAGGTGCCATTCGAGAAAAGTAAGGTGCGGACATGTGTTAGGAGCCCTGGTTTGTATAAAGAATAGCGTATGCACAGGATATTTTAAACTTTTAATTTTGAAATAATTATATACTCACAGGATACTGCGAAAGTCATATATTGAATCCCATGAACCCTTCGTCTGCTTCCCCCAGTGGTGCCGTCTTGCATAACTGAAGTGCCATAGTCAAGCCAGGAAACTGACCTCTGTATAATACTGTTAATCAGACTACAGACCTTACTCAGTGTGTGTGTGTTTCTGGGCAGTTTTATCCCACGTGTGGATTCATGTAACCACCTCTAGTCCAGGCACAGCTTTGTTCATAGAGTGTCTTTGTCAGGATGCCTAACAGATCAGTGTCAATGATGGTCTGTTGATTGATTGCCCTCAGAGGGCATACGAGCAGCTGAATGATCGGGCTGGGAAGGCGATGTTCCTTTTCACTCTCATGGTATGTTAAAGCCCTGCTTTCTGAACAGCGGGTGGCATCTGGACATCCAGGTGGAACTACCAAGTAGAAGGTATCTGCGAGCTCTGCCAGGGGATAGACGTGGGGCATTGTCGGGCCCTCGATGAGACTGTTTCACATCTGGGCGGGGCAGGGGGTTCCTGACAGGAGAGGGTGGTGGTGGGGGCACAGGCAGAGGGGTTCTGGTGCACCCCTGGGCCCTCACGTTTAGAGGTCAGCTGGAGATGAAGCCCCCGCCCCCTACTTTGAGGAGGGAAGGGACCCCTGTCATGTGCAGCTGAATTTGAAGAGAATTGGTTATTGGATTAACTTTATCAAGTTTCCTTCACTTTAAAACAGGCTGGATTCTGTTGACTGGATCCCAAAATAAGATGGTGTGGAAAGGCTTTACTGTTTTATTTTAAAATGAGATGGGGGGAGAGGCTTCATTGCACAGGTAAAACTAGCTATGGCGGGAAAAAATCAGAACAGTGATTGCCCTGGGTGCGGGGTAGGGGAGGATTGGCTGGAGAAGGGGCCCCGGGGAACTTCCTGGAGGGAGGGCAGTGGTGTGTCTCAAGGCCAGGGTCTGGGTTACACGAATGTATTGTTTGTCAAAACCTGCCTGAACGTGTGCGCGTTTTACCGTAAAAACTGCAAACAGATGTTGAACTCCACATAATGCTGAGGTGTTTCGCGGTGAGTTATAATTGATGTCTGCAGCTCACTTTGCAGTTTACAAAATTGTGTTGGTGGATGGACGGAGGGTGGGCAGACATCAGTAAAGATGGGCAGATGTAATACATATACCAAAATATTAATTGTAGGATATAGGTAGTATAGAGGTATATGATATTCAAAGTGAAAAAAAAATTAACTTTCCTGTGTGTATAAAATTTTTCATAACAAAATTTAGGGGAAAATTCTACAGAACACGAAACGCTGTGTTATCTTATATTTAATGTCACTTCATGCTATGTTCCCCAATCTTTAAACATGTAAAGGTGGCATGGTGTTTCCTGCTGTTAAGAATCTACATCTTACTTTCTCTTAATCACTTGCTTGAGTCGTCAGCTCTTTCTCTGCTGCCCTTTGTCCTTAAGAGGCCAGGGTTCAAGGTTTTCGAGAACTTCCTGGGGAAGCAGCTCTAAGGCTCTTATCTTGGCGGATTATCCTGACCCCGGAGTCCCTTCTGAGTCCACAGATTTGCTTTTTTTGTTGTTGTTACATAAATGAACCCATTCATTATAGGCTAGGCAATGTTATCAAATGGTGGTGCTTCTCCTGGTCCTTAATTCCTTCAGTCTTCTTTCTGACGGCAGCCTTGACTGGGAGGCAGAGGAGGTGGTGAAGGTCCCGGCACCACCAGCGGCTGTTCTGACGCAGGAACCGCAGCGCCAAGTGCCCACGGCTCATCTCTTCATCTTGGTTTTGCCGCAGAAGGAGCAGGTGTGCTTGGCACGCTGGCAGTTTCATTTTCTTCACCATTTTCCTGAGGGAGGCACCATAACGGGCCCCGTGTTTGCCCACGATTCCAACCTTGTTGGTGTGTTTTGCCAGGTGGCCACCACCTAGGTCCGAGCCCAAGAGCCAGATTTACTTTTCAGGCGAACCTCAAGCTAATTCCCCACCTCGCCAGGCAAGGGTGGGGAGAGGCCCGTCGTTCCCTGAAGGAGAGGAGAGGCTTCCTGCCTGCAGCTTCTTTTTTTTGATCCCAGTCCCGCCGGCCTGACCGCCCTGGGCCCCCAAGTGCAGCCCTGGGTGCCTTTGAGCTCCAAGGTTCTGACTCTGCCTTAAGTTAAAGGAGAAAACACTCGAGTGGCCCGGGAAGGGCTCAGAAGCCACATGGGCTTCTTTGAATACTTTCTTTTTCCAGAGGTCATTTATTCACAAGGTTTAAAAACAATTCTTTTTAAAGGTTTGCTGTGAAGAGACTCTGTCTTCCCCTCTCCCAGCCCCGGGTTTCTCTCACTGCTGTTGCTTCTGTAAATCCATCTGGAGTTATCTTACGTGTGACTCGTGCTAGGCTGCCTCAGTTCTGTCTACTCTTCATGACCCCGTGGACTGTAGCCCGCCAGGCTCCTCTGTCCGTGGCATTTCCCAGGCAAGAATACTGAAGTGGGTTGCCATTTCCTTCTCCAGGGGACCTTCCCTACCCAGGGATCGCACCCGTGTGTCTGGCGTTGCAGGTGGATTCTTTACTGCCAAGCTACCAGGGAAGCATGAACGTTGTTGAGAGAGTAGAGGAAAAGTTCTCATCACAAGGAAAAAAAATATTTTTATATTCTTTTAATTTTGTGTTTATATGAAGTGATGGATGTTCACTAAGCCTGTTATGGTAATCATTTCATGAAGTTTATGTCGGATCATTGTGTTTTATACCTTAATCTTACACAGTGCTGTATTTAGTGGTATCTCAATAAAACTGAAAAGGGAAAAAAAGAAAAAAGCCTTAGCACCAGTTCCCAGGTTTCAGGGCACTCCAGCCTCCATCCCACTCTACACTTTGAAAAACGGTAGAATTAAAAATAAAACTTGCTTAACACATGGTACGCAGTAATGAAACTAAAACTATTCAGGTATGTATACTTGAAACTTGGGTGCAGATTCATAGTTTTTGTGACACGATGTCCTCTTAGAATTAACTCTCAGGAGTCCTCGTCCAAGGGTGACTGTGTGGCCCCCCCCAGCCCCTCCCCACCCCACGAGGGAGCATTTAACAAAATCTGGAGATACTGGTTTGTCACAGCTGAGGGGAGGAGTGCTGCTGGCCTTAGTGGGCAGAGGTCAGGAAGCTGCCAGCGTCCCACGGCACACAGGACAGCTCTCCATGCTAGAGACTTTGTTGTCGTTATTTAGTCTCTGAGTCACGTCGGACTCTCTGCGACCCTGTGGACCCCAGCACGCCAGACTTCCCTGTCCTTCACTATCTCCCAGAGTTTGCTCAAATTCATGTCCATTGAGTTGGTGATGCCATCTAACCATCTCATCCTCTGTCATCCCCTTCTCCTTTTGCCCTCAAATCTTTCCCAGCATCAGGGTCTTTCCCAACGAGTCAGCTCTTCACATCCGACCAGAGTATTGGAGCTTCAGTGTCAGCATCGGTCCTTCCAGTGAATATTCAGGGTTGATTTCCTTTAGTATTGACTGGTTTGATCTCCTTGCCGTCCAAAGGACTCGCAAGAGTCTTCTCCAACACCACAGTTCTAAAGCATCAGTTCTTTGGTGCTCAGCTTTCTTTATGGTCCAACTCTCACATCTATACATGAGTACTAGAAAATCATAGCTTTGACTATACGGACCTTTGTAGGCAAAGTGATGTCTCTGCTTTTTAATATGCTGTCTGGGTTTGTCATAGCTTTCCTCCCCGAATGGCTGAGATTGAGTGACCCTAGTTTAGGACACTGAGAGGTGACGTTTTATCCCATTTCTCTTCTCTGTGGTTTTCCTGTAGCTTTCTGGGAAATACTTCATGAACAATGGCCAGTCAGGGTAAATACCCCCGGTGTTGACATCAACCTGAGTTACATTTGAGGTAAACCCTTACCTTCCAGAAAATTCCAGTTAAAGTAACTTCACTTAGATCCTCATTCTATCAGTTGTATCAACAAGGATTGTTTCAAAAGTCTGTGTAACAAAGTACGGATCAGGCTTAGACTCTGCTCACAAGGAAGTCAAAATCCCTCAGAGGCAAGCGGATATGAAACCTTTTTGCTCCTGGAAGGTTTCCAGAAGCAAAACAAGGCCAGGACTGTTCACAGGGCTGCTTCCGCGAGCGTAGAGACAGGCCAGAAACAAAACCCGCAGTTGAAGGAGGGTAGATGAGGGGGGCGAGAGAGGTGACTGGTACGTGGGGATTGTTTAGGAGGGGCCTGCCCAACCTGCCCAGCTGTTCAACGTGGAGCTGGGAGAGTGTGGGCACCCTCTGCTCGAGGCACGCAAGACAGTGGGGACCTTGGGCCCCCAAGCGTCCTTGGCCTGAAGACCCTAGTCAAGCCGGGGGAGATGAATGCGTCCACAGTTAATTGTGCCACATGACCTTGATCCTGAGTGTTTTAATTGGGGTCCAGGAGCCCCACGCCTTGTGTAACTTGTTGCCTGTTTCTTTCCAGATTTCTCCTTTAGAAGGTGGATGTGTGGGATAACATGTCCAGTGTGTCCGAGGAGAGAAGAAAAAGGCAGCAGAACATTAAGGAAGGACTACAGTTTATACAGTAAGGGCTCCCTGCACACCTCATGTCCTCGCCACGTAGCAGTTCCTTTTTGCTGTGGCTCTGCATTTACCAGGGGATAGGAAACTTTTAGTCCTATTCACTTGGGTTAGAAATCAGATATTTTTTGTCCCAGCAATGCTTTCTGTTCCCGGAACATCAGTCCCTTTGTGTTCCGAGGCCGTCACTGATATTTCAGGGTTAAAATCCTGACGTATCTCCCAAAATGTTTGACGGAGGAATTTGAACTTATTTCACTCTGATGAGGGAAAGTCAACATCCGTCAGCACCCAGGGCTTTTGTGGTCACAGTCCTCCTGTTGAGAGCCTGGTCTCCAACTGGCCTTCGTGACGCACGTCAGCAACAGGACCACAGCCCGGGTGGCTATGTCCAAGCAGAAAGACTTCTTTGTCCCTCCTAGGAAGGGGATATTCTTTCCCTCTGTTCTGCAGTGAATTGGAACAAGTAGAACTAGTGTTTCTGTACTATTTTAAAACTTTTTCGGCACGTGAAGAATTAGGCCCTCTTTTAGTAGAAGTAGATTTGAAAGGTAAATGTTTACCCTAAAGAAAGGACAAGAGAATAGTTTTAGATTTTTTTCGTGACTACAGTTACATGTGAATCATGGTCATAGAGGACAAATAGGTCTTTCAAATGTGCTTTGAACCAGTGGTAAGCTAATGAGAACCGCTAGTTTTAGGGTCACTCCTGGATAAACAAATCCTGACAGGGACCTGATCATCAAAATTAACTGGTTTCTTCTTCTTAGGTCACCGCTGTCGTATCCAGGAACACAGGAACAATATGCGGTAAGGAAAAGATGTGTTTGAAAGTAGCCTGTGAACTGTCACATGAAGCCCAGCTTGGCAAACCGTGATGCGGCCTTCTGTCTGTTTTTGTAAATAAAGTTTTATTGGAACACAGCCATGCTCATTTGCTGATGTGTTATCTGGCTGCTTTCATGACATTGTTGAGAGAGACCGTATGGCTCACGAAGCCTCAAATCCTTACTGTCTGGGTATTTATAGGAAAACTTTGTCAACTCGTGTATATAAGACAAGGTTGAGTTTTTTCCGACATACTCAGACAGTTGTGTATTTTCTTTCCTCTGGTAATATAGTTTTGAAGTAATTTCTTTTGAGCCCCTTGACAATTACTTTTTGCCTTTCATTTCAGGAAGAATGAGAGGGACAGATTATGTTGAGAAGGAGAGTACAGAGTGTCTTTCGGTTTTTCTTTAGCAGAGAAATTGTCACAGTAAAGGGGTGACTGGGTAATCAAATAAAAGAGCTGGAGATGAATCTAGTTGGAGAGAAAGCCCAGTGGGCTAGGCCTGGAACTAAAGACCCTCATCTCTGCAGACCGTTAGTTCCCTGTGGCTTTGTGTCTCTGCGGGTTTTGGTGTTTCTGAACGTCACTTCTTTCTCTCTGCCTCCCTCCTCTGTTCATTTCAGCCTCTTCCTTCCTTTTCTCCAAACAGACGTAGAACTGTAAAGTATGAGAGCTAGCAATCATGTGGAGCAGTCCTTTGATTTTACGGGCACTCGGGGCCAGAGAGGGGAACCAGCCTGTTTCTCAAGTCACCTCAGTCATTAAAGATCAATCTCGAGTTTCCTTTGTCACTTTCATCAGCTTAGATGTGAATTCATGAAACGAGATGAAGAGCTGCATGTTTATCTGCCCACTTGATAGGGAAGGATTACTTATTAATTTATTTTGGGGGCTGCACTGGGTCTTCATTGGGTGCACAGACTCTCTAGTTGAGGTGCACAAGCTTAGTTGCTCCGAGGCATGTGGGATCTAGTTCTGTGACCAGGGATCGAGCTGGTGTCCCCTTCATTGGAAGGCAGTTTCTTAACCACTGGGCCACCAGGGAAGTCCTGGAAAGGGACTTTTAAAATCTTAAAGCAATGATAGTAATCCTGAAGGAAACTTAAAGAACCTTTGCCCCTACCAAAAGAACATGTATACTAAAAGCAATTAAAAAAAAAAGATTTGACATCCCCTGGAAGAAAAACTGACCAACCTAGACAGCATATTAAAAAGCAGAGACATTACTTCACTGACACAGGTCCTTCTAGTCAAAGCTATGGTTTTTCCAGTGGTCATGTTTGGATGTGAGAGTTGGACTGTGAAGAAAGCTGAGCACCGAAGAGTTGATGCTTTTGAACTGTGGTGTTGGAGAAGACTCTTGAGAGTCCCTTGGACTGCAAGGAGATCCAACCAGTCAGTCCTAAAGAAAATCAGTCCTGAATATTCATTGGAAGGACTGATGCTGAAGCTGAAACTCCAATACTTTGGCCACCTGATGCGAAGAACTGACTCATTGGAAAAGACCCTGATGCTGGGGAAGATTGAAGGCAGGAGAAGGGGATGACAAAGGATGAGATGGTTGGATGGCATCACTGATTCGATGGACATGAGTTTGAGCAAGCTCTGGGAGTTGGTGATGGACAGGGAGGCCTGGCGTGCTGCAGTCCATGGGGTTGCAAAGAGTCGGATACAACTGAGCGACTGAACTGAACTGAAGCCCCTAAGTCAGTAAGCCACCTGAACATTTACAAAAGAAGAAATACAAATGGTCCATTAAAATGTGGAGAAGTTCAACCTTGCTGGTAATCAGATATGCAAATAACTAAAGGATACCGTTTTTCCCCTAGAAACTGGTAGATTTTATGTGTGCGTGCTCACACATGTGTGTACACATGTTGGCAGGGGTGCTCTCAAGCAAGCCACTATATGCATTCATCGTTACTGCCTTTTTTGGAGGGCAATTAGAAATACCAGTTAGAAGCCTTAAAATGCTCATTCCACTTGTAGGAATTTATCCTCAGCACAAAGTTGGCGATGTCAACAAATATTGACAGGCTGCTTTTGCAGCACTTTTCTTTGCATTCACTTTCTTTGAATTTTTTCTTGGAAAAAGCAAGCAGGATGAAACCCTAGCTGAGATAGTAGTGACTTGGCCTAGATTTCATAATTTCTTACAATAGTGCTTACACATTATTTCCTCTGAAGTTTTAGATACAGAAATTAAAATTTACTTGTACTCTGACTTGTTTCTTAAAGAGTTTCAAGGGGTAACATTCTTTTTATTTTTTTTTAAGGTATATTTACGTGCTCTTGTGAGAAATCTTTTTAATGAAGGAAATGATGTTTATCGTGAACGTGATTGGAACCACTCTATGAGTCAGTATTCAGAAGCTTTGAGTATAGCTGATTATGCAAAGTCTGAAGAAATTTTAATCCCTAAAGAAATCATTGAAAAACTATATATAAATCGTATTGCTTGCTATTCCAATATGGTGAGTTGTGATTTGTAAAGTACATTAGCAAAAGTCAGCTTTCTAATTTCAGTTTATAGGAAAGATGTATTAGCTGCTTTAGAGAGGCCTCAAGCTTTGAAAAATCAGTTTTGGCCAAATACTTATGAATTTTTAAAAATAATTTGTTTCTTTGATACTGGTCCTTGGAGATTCCCTTTTGAGTATGGCTTTGGGGGAGAGGGGGGTGTCTGCTCTTAAAAAAAAAGAAAAGTCAGCCTAGGAAGATACAGGTATTCACAGATGGGTATATCAGGTGTCTCTGCTGACAATTTGCTCCTTATGTTTCTCTTAGGAGTTTTTTTTTTTTTTTAATAAAAAAAAAAGTAGTGAGCCTTCAAAAGAATTAATACAACCTCTTCACTTATCTAAACTTAAAAAGTAGTATTTTGATGTTCTTACAGTTTTCATATAGACATTCACGCTTAGGACCTCAGCTATACCTGGACAGCTTTCTTTCTTGACGATCTGGGGTCTTTTATGGCCAAAGGTCTGGGTGGTGGGTACATAGGTAGCCATGATATTCTTTCTACTTTTCTGTATTTGAAATTTCATAATGAAAATAATTTTAAAAAGACAAGATAAAAACCACTAACAATCCATTTGAGAGGAGAATCTGAATTTGTTTGTGTTTGCATCATTGCAAGACATGAATTGATTGCTAACTTTATTTGGTCTCACTCACCAGGGTTTCCATGATAAAGTTTTAGAAGACTGTGATACAGTCCTCAGTTTAAATGCCAGTAACTACAAAGCTCTGTATCGGAAATCTAAGGCTCTAAGTGATTTAGGAAGATTCAGAGAGGCTTATGATGCTGTAGCAAAGTGCTCCTTGGCAGTGCCTCAGGTATGGTATTTATGTTCTAGTTCATTTGTTTACATCCTAGCCATTTTATTGCTTCTGTGTAGACGAATGGCATCAAAAAGCTACGTTTTCCAGCCGGCCGTCCACCTGCTGCAGCTGGAAGTAATGGCCCATAAAACAAGTGTCTTGACAGAGGGTAAATTAGAACTGTTTTGTCCCTTCACCTCTATGGTTAGTAAATACAACCCTCTGTTAATCATATATTCTGACTTTTTTCAGGATGAACATGTAATAAAACTAACTCAAGAACTAGCTCAGAAATTGGGATTTAAAATAAGAAAAGCATATGTTAGAGCCGAGGTAAGCTGGAGTTCTCGCCATAAGGTATTTTCATTTTGTTTTGTAACTTGGAGGCAGTTCTGGTTTTAAATTAGCATCTTCATTTTCTTTCAGCTCTCACTAAAATCAGTTCCTGGGGATGGGGCTACAAAGGTAAGGTTATTACTCTTGTAAGAATCATACTTTTTTAAAAAAAGAAAAGATATAAGTATTAGCAGTTCTGCTTTTAATATTTTTGGGTTTTGTTTACTTTTGAGACCTTTTTGTTCCTCATACACCTAAGTGGCCAGAGCTTCCTGCCCTTTGAAAAGAAAACAAACAGCTCCAGTCGTATCTTTTGCTCTCAATTAGCATTTCCTGAAGGCCCATGGAGCATTTTACAGGATGTTCATAGACATTAGGTGTTACTAGAAAAAGTGGGTTGGGGCCACATACTAATTTTAGAAGTCATTGGGTTAAACACAACTAACAAGGTTTATCTTTTTTAAAGATAAGTCTTCTTAGACCTGTTAGGAGGCCACTGTGAGTTGAGGAGGGTGTAGTGGTTACACTGGTCCCTCTGGAACTGGAAGGCTCCTGAATATCCTTGGAGAAATATTAAGCCACATAAAACGAGTGGCAAGAGGCCCGCACTGTTTAATCCTACGTATTACAAAGGTTGGGCTTCCCAGCCAGGTGGCCTGGCAGTGCAGGAGACACAAGAGATGCAGGTTCCATCCTTGGGTTGGGAAGATGCCGAAAAGGAAATGGAAGCCCACTCTGGTGTTCTTGCCTGGCAAATTCCATGGACAGAGGAGCCTATTGGCAACAGTCCATGGGTCACAAAGAGTCAGACACGACTGGGCATGCACTGGACTGCCTGTTACGAAGGTTTACACATTCTCTTTGTCTCTATCTTAATTGGAAGGAGATCAGATGTGAGAATTGGCATTGCTCTCTTGGAGTGAGTTTTATAGCTTGCTTTATCTAGAATCCTGAAAATACTATGATCTATTATTTGGTTCAATTTCTAGGCTTTGAACTGTTCTGTGGAAGATATTGAACCAGGTACGTTTTCACACACATGTCCTCTTAATCTGAAATGCCAGCCTTGGGGACTTCTGGTGGTCCAGCGGTTAGAACTGCACGCTTCCAATGCAGAGTGCAGGTTTGACCCTGGTCAGGGAACTAAGATCCCACATGTCTCACTGCGCACCAAAGAAAAAGAAAAGAAAAGTGCCAGCCTTAGATGTTATGCACGTTATAGTGCTATCAGTTAGGATTGCTGGGTCGTTAGTAGTGTTAAAACGAGTCATTTCAGAAAGCGCCTCTGTGCCTCGGGCTGTGTCAGTCAGTAGTGACTGATGGTGCTGACTGTCAGCGAGCAGTTCGGTGTCCACCGCGGCGTCACCACCCTCTAGCAGCTCCACCCAAAAGGAGCCCAGGCATTTTGAGAAAGGAGGAAGCGTTTTCACAAGTGAATATGTCTGTTCCTGGGCAAAACAAGCTCTTCTTTTTAGAATTGCTTTTACTCTTTTATTTGAATTGCTTTCACTGTTGTATCTATCTGTTTATAATTGCTTTCACATTTTCACCTTGCTGTTCATTTTCTATTGTCATTGGCTATTAACACTAGTATTACGTAAATATACTGAAAATAAGTGAGCACATGTCCATTCATGTTACAGATATATTAACTCCGAGGCAAGAAGCACTTTCTGTTGTTTCTATACCCGCATCCAGTTTTTCTCACCAAGTTGGAAATGAGCTGGCCTCAGTTTCCATTATGCCCTTGACTTCTGTTTTGCCACTGCAAGTGGAAGAGAGTTCTCTGCCATCGACAGTGTTGGCAAATGGAGGAAAGATCCCCTTCAGCACGCCGGAAGCGTTTTTAGATGATGGAGATATGGTCCTTGGAGATGAAATAGATGATCTCCTGGATTCTGCACCTGAAACTAATGAAACCGTCATGGTAAATTTCAGTCTGACTCCTTCTTAAAACCTTTCTTAAAAAATTGTGATATAACCTGCTAGATATTTTCAGTATTGACTGTAGGCTAAACTTAGGCTTTCTTGAAAATTACTTTTGTCCTTTTCCATTGGTAACTGGTAAATTTTGTCATTTTTTAAAATTAAAAAAACAGAACAGGCTAGGAATCACATGTTATGGGAAAGGGAAATTTAACTCCCTGGCAAAGAATAGGCATTTGGCATGTACGGCAAAATGAATCGATGGATTAAGGATTTATCATTCCTTAAGGATGATTCTCCTATAGCTATATAACCATGAAGCAAACTTGGGTCCACAGGCCAGATCTGGCCTGCTGCCTCTTTTGTACGGCCCGAACACTAAGACTGGTTTTGAGATCTTTATATGGTTGGAAGAAAGGGAGAAAAAGAACAATGTTTTAAGATGCATGAAAATATCTCATAACACTGCAGTAACAGACTTGAGTAGTTGCACCAGAGACCGTGTAATCCACAAAGCCTCCGATATTAATAGGGCTGTATTATTACCCAGCCCTTTATAGAAAAGTTCACTGACTCCTGCTGTGAAGTATATCAAGATAGTGGCAGCAGTGATACTAGAATGATGATGCGGAGAGGGAAACTCAGAGCTGGTTTCCGGGGAGAGTAAATCCAGTGATGTCCTTGTGGAGCTGACAAAGAGAAGATGTAAAAGGCAGACAGACGCTGTGGGGTGCGGGTGGGGGAGTTGGTTCCTTCCACTTTGATCTGGGGCAGGTTATTTCACCTTTCAGTCCCTCGGTTTCCTCATCTGTACAGTGACGGTCCTCATAGGATGCACCTCAGAGGGTTAGGAGAATTAAATGGATGGTGTATCCTGCCCTTTATAGAAAAGTTAGCTGACTCCTGCCATGAAGTATATTAAAATAGTGGAAGGTATTTTAATTGATACAGGAGGCTCTTGAAAAATCGCCGCTGTGTGGGGGAGGGGCAAGGCATCGTTGCATTTGTTCTCCTGAGGTTGTGCATTGACGTCTCCAAAAAGATGGTCCCCAGTTCTCCAGGCTGCTGCAGCTCCCTTCCCTCGACCACCTTTCCTTCTGCCCCGGCCCCATACACGCCCTCGTGGTTCCTCCTTGAGGAAACCTGGTTGGCTCAGAGTGGGGAATGTTAGGAATCCTAGGAAGCTTGGGAAATGAAGCAGGGACTTCTCTTTTAGGTCACGGTGGTATTAGAAGTCACATCTCCAGACTTTTCAAAAAGTGGGCTGGAGAAGAAGTCAGCTCTGTCGCTTGGATTCTGCCATCTTGATTTTGACTCCAACTTTGTTACCTAATAAAATCACCCAGCTGAGTAATTTGTTCTTATGTGCTGATATTAAAAGCAGTTTGGCCAGCTTGGGACAGAGTTTCACGGACTTCAATCCGGTCTTGTTTCCTCCGCAGCCGTCAGCCTTAGTCAGAGGCCCCCTCCCAGCTGCCAGCGTTGGCCCGAGTGTCCCTTTCTCGGCGGCGTCTCTTTTGGGCGCCTTGCCCATCGGGGCGAGGTACGCACCTGCGCCCTCCTTCTCGGAGCTGTATCCACCATTGACTTCATCCTTAGAAGATTTCTGTTCTTCTTTAAATTCATTTTCAATGAGTGAATCCAAACGAGGTAAGACTCAGCTGCTTATGTAAACAGTTACAGTCCATTTTCTAAAAAAGACAGTCTGTTTAACTAACACTAGGTAGTTGGTACTTGAGTTATTTTCATTGTAGCTGAAAATACATTGTAGTTCTAAAACCTGAACCTTCCTGTTTTAAATTCACCTGGACTTAACTGTGCCATTGTGGAGATCAAGAAGCCAAGGCCTAGAGTAGGAATGTACGTGGCACTGTTTGTTTGTTTCGTTTTAATAGGATAGCTCGTTAAGGTGGGTGTCTGTTGTTTGGGGCGGGTGAAATGACTTTTACTGTTTTCTCTAGAAAAGGGATAACCCCCTCTTAAAGGGTCTTATAGACAGGTTGTCCTTTTAAATTCTGAACTAGGCAATACTTAGTTAAGACTAATTTAAAATCAGTGTTTAGAATGATAATAGAACCATGTATTTTTGGCTTCATCCATTGAGCTCAGCAAACTATGGTGCTTTACTTTTGCAAGGGATTGCTGAGGTTTGGGCCTGACTCCTGTTTTTGTAATTCTAGGCTTAATGTATCCTTTAAGTAGCCACAAGAAAAGTCTTCATATTTTTGTCAGGCATCATTACAGTTAAACGAATCAAAACCAAAATAATTGATTTAAAGATTGGCAACTGAACAAATGAAAATTTGTGGAAAACAGAGGGCAGAGAGAAAGTAATGAGTGGTAGACTAAGAAAAAGAAAGAAATTGAACCTGACTGATTCTCTTAATGTTTTGATGAGCTTCATACTTTCAAAAGAAGAGAATCCTTTCCCATTTTTAATATGAATTATCTTCTTAGTCTTTTTAACATTCCCATTTGATAGGCCCTGCCTTAGCTCATGTCTCTGAAAAATTGCTTTTTATTGAAATTTGTTTGTCTAAGGATTATTTATGTCCTTGGTTTCTGGAGGAGAGGAGAGACTCCATAGCCCTCTTTGGGTGTCAATAATGAGCAAGAAAGCTTCTCGGAACTGGGATGGGAAATAAGGTGGGAAGCCATAGTGAGCTGCTAAGCCCTGATGTTCTTATTACGTGATTAGAATGAAAAGGTCTGTTGAAGTTTTTTTATTATTTTAGATCTGTCCACCTCAACTTCTAGAGAGGGAACAGCGCTTAACAACAGTAATTCTTCCCTTTTACTTGTAAGTGCCACTTCCTCTTTTGTAACTACGTCGCTTAAATTGCAAATAGGTCTTTTACTTAAGTAACTGAGTTATTTGAATGAACGGTACCAGCTCCCTGGAATTTTGTGTGTGCTGTGGGAAAGAGTGCTAAAATAAGACTCTTCTGGAACATCCAGTAATAAGTGCTCTGTGTTTAAGGCTGGATCTGTCATGGCAAATTAATCAACAGTGTAAGAGGCTTTAGCACAGCGTGAATGACGAAGAAATGCAAGATCAGGGCATGAAAACCCTGTTGGCTGATGAAGCAGAACAATTACCCATCGCTTATAACAGCTCATGGAGCATCCCAAAATGTGGGGGAGGGGCCTAGAGACCCCAAAGACAGGAAAATGTAGAAGGAAATGGTTTTTAAATAGAAACGTCATAAGGACAGAATAGTCCCACCTCTAGTCTGTGCAGAATGTCTCATTTTTCATATGCGTTTGTTTTCTTCTTTAGTGATAGTGCAATATTTGTTGGCTGTTTTTTGTTTTTTTGTTTTTTGTTTTCTTATGCTTCTTGCAGATGAATGGACCAGGCAGTCTGTTTGCTTCTGAGAATTTCCTGGGAATTTCAAGTCACCCTCGGAATGACTTTGGAAACTTTTTTGGAAGTGCAGTAACTAAACCCGCTTCTTCAGTGACCCCAAGACATCCCCTTGAAGGAACCCATGAACTGAGACAAGCTTGCCAGATCTGTTTTATAAAATCAGGTCAGGACCAAACCAAGGAGCCCATCAATAACCTGAGAGTTCTTAGGAATTTGTAAATCTATGTGACTCTTGCATCTTTCTTTGAGTTATTTCTTAAGAAGCAGCAATTATTGATTAGGAGCCTTTAGAGTCTAATAGGATAAGTCTCTGGAGAAGGCAATGGCACCCCGCTCCAGTACTCTTGCCTGGAAAATCCCATGGATGGAGGAGCCTGGTAGGCTGCAGTCCATGGGGTCGCACAGAGTCGGACATGACTGAAATGACTTAGCAGCAGCAGCAGGATAAGTCTCGGTTCTTCTTTGATATAATTTTATGTATAGAATCATTTGGAATACAATATTTACCTGATTTTGAAAATTCTTTGTATTTTAAGTGTATGTTTAAGAACTTGATCATTTTCAAATAGAGTGAGAACTAGAAAAAAGCATTTTAAGACGAGTATGTGATACAGTGTTTGTGAAAATTAGAGTACTTTCTGTTGGATTATTTCATATCTTTACCCCTAAGTCAAGTGATACAAACACAGTTTATTCTAAACGGGGCCCAAATTCATTTTCTTTCTTAGTTTATTTAAGCACATGCTTTACCTTTACTCAATTGGTAAGGAATCCGCCTTCAATTCAGGAGACCCTGGTTCGATTCCTGGGTTGGGAAGAACTGCTGGAGGAGGGATAGGCTACCCACTCCAGTATTCTTGGGCTTCCCTCATGGCTCAGCTGGTAAAGAATCCACCTGCAATGTGGGAAACCTGGGTTCGATCCCTGGGTTGGGAAGATCCCCTAGAGAAGGGAAAGGCTACCCACTCCAGTATTCTGGCCTGGAGAATTCATGGACTGTAGAGTCCATGGGATCACAAAGAGTTGGGCACGACTGAGCGACTTTCACTTTCACTTTACCTTTAGAAGCCATTAGAATTCCTATTCTAATAATTAAATAAGGTTATATCTTGGGAGCACTGGTGTTTTTGTTCTGATCTTTGTGTTTTGTCTGACAGTACAAAAGGCAAAAATTACTTTCCCTAGCTTGTTTATACTTGGGGATTATGAAAGGACTTTTTCATGGGAATTTAATAATCATTATTCAGTTGCTCACATCTGCTTATAACTGTGCCTGTAAAATGAAATGATACTTCTTGTGCATATGAACAATCCTTTTTATATCTTTTTCAGGCCCTAAGCTAATGGATTTCACTTATCATGCTAATCTAGACCATAAATGTAAGAAAGATATTTTAATTGGTAGGATAAAGAATGTAGAAGATAAATCATGGAAAAAAATACGTCCAAGACCAACAAAAACAAATTATGAAGGCCCTTATTATATATGTAAAGGTATGTGCTATAATTACTTAATTGGTGTACCATGGCCTAAATGAGAAACAATTTGCTACTTTTGTTGCAATGGTCCCAGTATTACTGTTACTAAAAATGTTTAGAATTAACAGCAAATTCCTTGGTTTGAAAGATTAGTATTTTTTTGTATTATTTTTACCTTTGCTTTTAATTTGCTGTCTAGTGGGTGTTTTATAGTTATTTATTGAAATAGGGGTTTCACCATGTTTTAAACAGAAAACTGTCTCAAACTTTGGGTTCTCTGACATAGTCTAAACAGAATCAGAACACTGAAGTAAGGCTTTGATAATGTTACTCTTTTAGTATATTTTTGAGATAAACATAGTATTTTCATTTTGTCAGACTGCTTCACCTAAATGAGCTTTCAGTCAGTTAAGTTGCTCAGTTGTGTCTGACTCTGCGACCCCATGGGCTACAGCACGCCAGGCTTCGCTGCCCATCACCAACTCCTGGAGTTTGCTCAGACTCATGTCCATTGAGTTGGTGATGCCATCCAACCATCCCAACCCCTGTTGTCCCCTTCTCCTCCTGCCTTCAATCCTTTCCAGCATCAGGGTCTTTTCCAGTGAGTCAGTTCTTCACATCGATTGGCCGAAGTATTGGAGCTTCAGCTTCAGCATCAGTCCTTCCAATGAATATTCAGGAAACGAGCTTTGAATGTCCATAAATGATAGAATGGGAAAGACTAGAGATCCCTTCAAGAAAATTAGAGATACCAAGGGAACATTTCATGCAAAGATGGGCTCAATAAAGGACAGAAATGGTAGGGACCTAACAGAAGCAGAAGATATTAAGAAGAGGTGGCAAGAAAACACAGAAGAACTGTACCAAAAAGATCTTCACGACCCAGATAGTCACGATGGTATGATCACTCACCTAGAGCCAGACATCCTGGAATGTGAAGTCAGATGGACCTTAAGAAGCATCACTATGAACAAAGCTAGTGGAGGTGATGGAATTCCAGTTGAGCTATTTCAAATCCTGAAAGGTGATGCTATGAAAGTGCTACACTCAATATGCCAGCAAATTTGGAAAACTCAGCAGTGGCCACAGGACTGGAAAAGGTCAGTTTTCACTTCAATCCCAAAGGCAATGCCAAAGAATGCTCACACTACCGCACAGTTGCACTCATCTCACACGCTAATAAAGTAATGCTCAAAATTCTCCAAGCCAGGCTTCAGCAATACCTGAATCATGAACTTCCAGATGTTCAAGCTGGTTTTTGAAAAGGCAGAGGAACCAGAGATCAAATTGCCAACACCCACTGGATCATTGAAAAAGCAAGAGAGTTCCAGAAAAACATCTATTTCTGCTTTATTGACTATGCCAAAGCCCTTGACTGTGTGGATCACAATAAACTGTGGAAAATTCTTCAAGAGATGGGAATACCAGACCACCTGACCTGCCTCTTGAGAAACCTATATGCAGATCAGGAAGCAACAGCTAGAACTGGACATGGAAGAACAGACTGGTTCCAGATAGGAAAAGGAATACGTCAAGGCTGTATATTGTCACCCTGCTCATTTAACTTATATGCAGAGTACATTATGAGAAATGCTGGGCTGGAGGAAGCACAAGCTGGAGTCAAGATTGCCGGGAGAAATATCAATAACCTCAGATATGCAGATGACACCACCCTTATGGCAGAAAGTGAAGAAGAACTAAAGAGCTTCTTGATGAACGTGAAAGAGGAGAGTGAAAAAGTTGGCTTAAAGCTCAACATTCAGAAAACAAAGATCATGGCATCCGGTCCCATAACTTCATGGCAAATAGATGGGGAAACAGTGGAAACAGTGGCTGACTTTATTTTTCTGGGCTCCAAAATCACTGCAGATGGTGATTGCAGCCATGAAATTAAAAGATGCTTACTCCTTGGAAGGAAAGTTATGACCAACCTAGACAGTATATTAAAAAGCAGAGACATTACTTTGCCAACAAAGGTCCGTCTAGTCAAGGCTATGATTTTTCCAGTGGTCATGTATGGATGTGAGAGTTGGACTATAAAGAAAGCTGAGTGCAGAAGAAGTGATGCTTTTGAACTGTGGTGTTGGAGAGACTCTTGAGAGTCCCTTGGACTGCAAGGAGATCCAACCAGTCCATCCTAAAGGAAATCAGTCCTCACTGTTCATTGGAAGGACTGATGTTGAAGCTGAAACCCCAATACTTGGGCCACCTGATGCGAAGAGCTGATTCATTTGAAAAGACCCTGATGCTGGGGAAGATTGAAGGCAGGAGAAAGTGATGACAGAGGATGAGATGGCTGGATGGCATCACCGACTCAATGGACATGAGTTTGAGTAAACTCCGAAAGTTGGTGATGGACCGGGAGGCCTGGCGTGCTGCAGTCCATGGGGTTGCAAAGAGTTGGGTATGACTGAGTGAGTGAACTGAACTGAAATGATCTTTTAAACTTAGGTGGTGAACATGCAAACATCAGGGCTTTTTTTGCCCTGTGTGAAATAAAAGTAATTTAGAATTGTGCTGCTGTTTTTTGTTTGTCCGTTTGTTTGTTTTAAGTGTTAATACCAGTGGGACTTCCCTGGTGGCTCAGATGGTAAAGAATCTCCCAGCATTGGGGAGACCCAGGTTCAACCCTGGGTCGAGAAGATCCCCTGGAGAAGGGGATGTCTACCCACTCTGGTATTCTTGCCTGGAGAATTCCATGAGCCTGGCAGGCTACAGTTCATGGGGTCTCAAAGAGTCAGACACAACTGAGCAACTAACACTTTCATGCTTTTAATACACCATTCCTGCATAGTAATATGAGTACCATGGTTTGAAGCTATCCATGAACTGTTACAAAAATTTAAACAATGCCCTTAGTGTGTTTAATATTCATTGGCTTTGAAAACACAGTGACTCATGTTTAAAATGTCTTTTAATTCCCTGTCTCCCCCCACTTTTTTTTTTTCAATTTTGTTAGAAAATCTTTTTTTTTTTTTTTTTTCCGTTTTTCAGAGGATAGTTACTTTACAATGTTGTGTTAGTTTCTGCTCTACAGCAAAGTGAATCAGCTGCACGTATACACACATCCCCTCTTCGTTGGATTTTCCTCCCATTGAGGTCACCACAGAGCATTGAGTAGAATTCCCTGTGCTGTACAGTTGGTTGTCATTAATTATCTGTTTTATTCATATTAGTATATGCATGCCAATCCCAATCTCCCAATCCATCCCACCTCTGTTAATTTCCTGTCTTTCTAGATGTTGCCGCTGAGGAGGAATGTAGATATTCAGGCCACTGCACATTTGCTTATTGCCAGGAGGAGATAGATGTCTGGACGCTGGAGCGGAAGGGGGCGTTCAGCAGAGAGGCTTTCTTTGGTGGCAATGGAAAGATCAGCTTTACCGTGTTCAAACTGTTCCAGGAGCATCTTGGAGAATTTATATTCCTTTGTGAGGTACTGTCTCCAAATCTTCTTTCTACTGTGAAACAGGTGGTGGTTTCTGACCCAGTAGTATCAAGTACTTAGGTCTGGTCCTGCTGTATGCTAAAGCATTTGCTTAAGCAATGGTAGCCACTATTACTATCCAAAAGAATAACATTAAGACGTCCTGTTTGCCGAGTGTTAATTGACATGTGCTTGTAATATGTAAGTATGAACGTCATCAGCATCACACAAAAGTTATCATCTTGTATTACGTTTTTATGATAATTGTTCTTCTCTGTTTCAGAAATGTTTTGATCATAAGCCTAGAATGATAAGTAAAAGAAACAAAGATAATTCTACATCATGTTCTCATCCGGTTACAAAGCATGAATTTGAAGACAATAAGTATGTTGGTATTTTCTAATATTTTTAGTGACAAAATTAATCCTCTTTTTAGATCCAAATAAAACCAGAGTAATATCTCCCCAGGCATTCCCCTCTCCTTTTGTTGTTGTTTTGAAAGATGGTGACTATTTTTAAATGGCTAATAGGTTTTGCTGAGAATTTTAAAATGAATTAAGATTTAATACAGAAAAGCAATAATGATTTATAGCTTCTCATGACATGGATTTAGGTATTTTAATATAGCCTAACATAATTATCCTCTCCTCTCCCCAATTAATCCTACAGTTGCATACAGTGATTTGTTTTTTTCTGATAAAGATTTAAAATGTATTTTCAGTCTAGAATTTTACATTTTGTATGTGTGTATGGGCTTCTTGGTCGCTCAGATGGTAAAAAACCCACCTGTAATGCAGGAGACGTGGGTTTGATCCCGGGATTGGGAAGATCTGCTGGAGAAGGGAATAACAACCCACTCTAGTATTCTTGCCTGAGAATCCCTATGGGTAAGAGTGGGCTACAGTTCAGGGGGTCGCAGAGTCAGACATGACCGAGTGGTTAAGCACACACACGTGTGTATGTACGTTTTTGTAAAAAGCTATGGTGGGACAGTAGTGAAGTGTCACTCCATTTTCCCCTTAGGTGCCTTGTCCACATTTTGCGAGAGACAACAGTCAAGTATTCCAAAATACGTTCTTTTCACGGCCAGTGTCAGCTTGATTTATGCCGACATGAGGTTCGATATGGCTGTTTAAGAGAAGACGAATGCTTTTATGCACATAGTCTCGTAGAATTGAAAGTCTGGATATTGCAAAATGAAACAGGTGCGTTTGTGTGAGATTGAGACAAGTCCCCTCGAGAGCAGTCAGGGTTTACGAAATGGTGTCAAAGGCCTTTCTCCACCAGTCTGGTGTGGCGGCACTGTTGATTTTATCCTGAGTCTTAAACCTGAGTCACTTCATCTTTAGAGTGGCCTGTTTTGAATGTGGTCTCGTTTAAGTAATTGCTGATACAAGTTCATGTATGCAGTACGGATCCGCGAGGAAGAAAGATTCTTTGGAAGGCACCAAGAGCTGTATTTGCAAAGATTCCATTTCAAAAGAGTAGTATGATATTCATCCTTGGTGACAGATTATGCCAAGTGGGGGTAAAGAATTGAGTCTGACTCTGCCTAGACAGGTAGCCTGGTATTGCATAAAGAACCTAAAAAAACATCTTTGGCATTTCTCAGGTATCTCACATGATGATATTGCCCAGGAATCTAAACGATATTGGCAAAATTTGGAAGCAAACGTACCTGGAGCTCAGGTATGTGTTTCCTTTGTCCTTTCTGCATTTGGGATCTTTTCTGGAATGGCCTGATGGATGTGAGTAGTTGGCAGATGCAGTTTATACTTCCATAAAATCCAGTTACTCTTTTGAGTTTTCTTGAGTTTACTGAGTTAAGTGGGAAAAAAAATTGAGTAAATGTGAAAAAAAAATTTCTGAATTTTAGTTGATTATCATGAAAAAAAAAAAACAAAACAAAACAAACTAGGCATCTTGTAACACCTGCCAAGAATATAGGTTAGGGAATTCCCTTGTGGTCCAGTGGTTAGGACTCTGTGATTCCACTGCGGGGGCCAATGGGTTTGATCCCTGGTCAGGAAACTAAGATCCTGCATAGCCAAAGAAACAAAGAACATAGGGTACAATTTTCTCTAATTATTTTGTCTTTTGGCCACACCACATAGCATGTAAGATCTTAGTGCCCCAACCAGGGGTTAAATCCACATCCCCTGCAGTAGAAAGCGCAGAGTTCTAACTACTGGACTCTCAGGGAAGTTCCAGGATACAGTTTTCTTATTCAGTTTATTTGGCAAAACAGTTGGGGTCTTGGGCTGTGGGGATCCTCAGAGTAGGGGAGGTAGACTATGTAGTTTTGCTTACCACTGAGCCAGACTGCTTTATCCAACCATCTTCCTTCCTCTCTCCCCACAAATCCTAAACATTAACACCAGAGCTGACTTTGATAAATTGAGGTTTGGCATCTGTAATCTACTTTCATCATATTCTCTTATATTTGGGTAGAGAACTGGAGATTTAGTTATCAGATCATATATATAGTGGTCAAATCATCAGACCAGACAAAAACAGAAGTTGTGTGATGTTATATTAAAAAAAAAAAATAATAGCACACAGTTGTGCATGGTGAATGAATGTGTTCTCAGAGAATGGTTTTCTGTTCAATTAAAACTGATCTCTTAATTACTTAAGGTACTTGGCAATCAAATAATGCCTGGATCCCTTAATATGAAGATAAAATTTGTATGTGCTCAGTGTCTGAGAAACGGCCAAGTCATTGAACCAGACAAAAACAGAAAATATTGCAGTGCAAAAGCAAGGCATTCGTAAGTAGTGTGTGTGTGTGGAAATAGTGCCTGTTTCTTTTCATGGGCGTAAAATTGTACATATAAGAAAGAATATTAAGACTGTGAGGAGGGCAAAGGAAAGTGGACAATTTAGGAGTAATTGCAAAGCGAAAGGAAAGAGATTTTTAGGACTTAGTACTAAGAATTCAACAAAATTCAATAGTGTTTTTCCTGTATTTTGCCATTGCCTTGTTTAGGATTTATAGGGAATGTCTGTTTATAAATATCAACAGGAAGTGAAATGACAGAATCATAAGGCATTTCTTTTAGAAGGGTTGAAAAAAAAATCTCTGGTCCCTTAGGTACAGACTTTGGACCTGCCCCTTTATGTTATGCCTCTGCCAGTGTGTTTTTGTTTTTTCTGAACTCCATTTTTCTTAGGTGGACCAAAGATCGTCGTGCGATGAGAGTGATGTCTATTGAACGTAAGAAGTGGATGAACATCCGTCCTCTTCCCACAAAGAAACAAATGCCTTTACAGTTTGATGTACATACGTAATTTTTAAGCCACTTTTTTTTTTATTAGGCATTTCAAATCATTAGAAAGTAGTAGTAATTCAGATGGAAACTGGTACCCTTTAAGTAATGCTCATCGTGTTACTAAAATCTAAGTGGTCCTTTTGTTTTCCTTCCCCTTTTGTGTGTGTGGCTCTGGCGCAGTTTTTAGGTTGGCTGGAATGAGTTACTTAGGAGACATAGAAAATGAACTAGAGAAAAGTGATGGTCTAGACTCAGCTTATTTTCCAGATGAATGACTGTGAGCAAATGGGAGAGAATTTCATCTATATTTGATTCCTCAGCTTTGCTATCAAACCCAAGACTTTCCGTATTATTATTAACTCTGTTGATGAGTTTTTGGTGTGTTTTTTTTTTTTATTTTATCACACCTGTTTCTTTCACTGAAGCAATGGATGCTCGCTAAAGGATACCTAACGTTACAGGATTTTCTTGAAATAACCCAAAGGAAAAATGCTTCCTGTTAGAGCAACATGTTCCCCAAAAGCCCTTACATTGAGAACACCAAACTGACTTACAAGGTGGCACATTTCAGCTTGGTCCCTCTGGTCCCCTACATGGTCTTAAAGATGGTCGTCTGGGCAAAGCTTGGAACTGGCCCGACTTTCTTGTTCACAAGAGAGTGTCTGGTGGAGTTTTACCTGAGCTCAGGTGAGGGGCGCTTTCTGCCCCAGCGGAGGAAACATGGAGAGAGGCTTTTGCCCAGAGCAGCAGTGCAGATGGGTTGCAGAGTCCCCACTAACGAGGCTCCTTCTCCAAACTGCCAAGGAGTTGAGGAAGAGACGGGTTCATTTCCCATCACGCAGGGCACCTTGCAGTTTGTGAAACTTAGCGCAGGTTACAAGGCCAGTCTTTGAAGGAGGTGATGTGCTTGTGTTTATCCACTGTGGTTTCAGCCTCATAGATAGGGGTGATTGATTAGTGGGCTACGATAAGAGAGGAGGAAGGCTTATTAGAACCAGTGATTATCTTGTGCTTCAGTAGATAGTGGAGATTATAGATGTACTTCTCAAAATTTTGCCAAAACAAAGACAACTGGGAACAGTTTTAGCTCATGAGGCAGCTGCCTAGAACCACTGATTATTCTCTCATCGCAGACGTGGTGTTCTACCTGTAATATTTACAGGAGCCCATTTCCTCTGTTTCCCTACCCCACTAGATATTGCTAAGGGATCCTTTTTCTAAAAGAAGAAATAATACTCTGCGTGTGTGTATGTTCGTAGGCAGT
Source organism: Cervus elaphus (assembly GCF_910594005.1). Taxonomy (NCBI): domain Eukaryota; kingdom Metazoa; phylum Chordata; class Mammalia; order Artiodactyla; family Cervidae; genus Cervus; species Cervus elaphus. Next base: position 25,026,668 of record NC_057824.1, on the reverse strand, counting down.
GTGGTGAGGTGGAGAGAGGATGGGCTTCAGGGTCTGCCCAAAGGGCCAGTTAGTCAGCCTCAGTCTGCTCATCTGTAAATGGGAATCATTGCATTCTAGGGAAGATATGTGAGATGGTGTTGTGTAAAAACCACACAGAGCGACCTTCTCCTTTATCTTCTCTTCTCCCTGCTCCTTATCACTGAGCTTTGAAAGACAATGGTCAGTGTCTATCCAGTAATACCTAAGTACTTCCTGGGGCTTGACTGGGAAAAGAATTTAAGAAAATCCATCACAAGAATGTTTTGTTGACTATTGACTTCCTGCAAAAAATTGTAAAGGGGTTGGGGGGTCCCTGACTTTGGTTCAGGGGAGGAAAGGAGCAGTGTTTAGTGTTAACTGTTTCTTGATTTTTGGTGAAAGTCAATGCTAAGCATTTACTGTTATATAAACTAATACATAGAGCCAGCTCCTGTTGAAACATGGATAAACTAAGACAAGCTAACAATGAATTGTACTAGGATTTATGCTCCATAAAGACAAGTACATTGATGATATTTACGAATGAGCTCTCGGTGACAGTGGTATTCCTAGTTCTTAATAGTCACAGGTCTTAGGGAAATCTGTGTTCTGCTGACTGCTCTCACTTTATTTTTCCTACCAGTATCACTGTATTTACTCTGTAAAATAAAAATGCAAATAACCACAAGAGGTATTACTTGAATGCTGTATAACTGGATGGCCTGGTTAGTGGAATAATTGTCTTCTGACACTGCAGAATGTGTAGTGAATGATGGCTGAGATTAGCTGCCAGTATCGGTGAGAAGTAAACGTCAGAGGTTTTCTCTGACCTTGTTTATTGGAGGCGTCTGCAGTTTCTGTCCTGCTTCCCAAGGGCTGACAAGGAGGTCTCCTGGGTGTCAGGCAGAGGGGAGTAGCATATGTCATATTGAGGGGGCCAGAGACTTGCACTGCAGAGATAAAGTGCTCGGCTGTGTTAAAAGCAGATACTCTGAATAAGTGAATCTGTTGACATTTTCTCATAAGAAAGTGTTCCATATTCCAGTTCCATACTTATGCTCTTTTAAAAAGTTTTGAGACAGAAAGCTTGATAACATCTCATGTCTTTGGGGCTTATAGTCAATTTGAATAGGAGCAAGTTAATCTCATTTAAAAACTATATTACTCAGCATTAGCATGGAAAATAATATTGATTTTGCTTAAATGTAAAAATTAGGCCATTTTACCCAGTGTGCTCTGTCTTAAAGCACATTCATGTATTTTTTACACAGCTGTGCAATCATATTGCTTCTGGGAAAAAATGTCAGTATGTTGGAAACTGTTCCTTTGCTCACAGTCCTGAGGAACGAGAAGTGTGGACCTACATGAAGGAGAACGGGAGTAAGTTGATGATTAACCATGGCCTTGACACCCACGGAATCCAGCTCGCCTGGAAGTCCCTTTCCTCCCTGTAAATTGCCAGCTTACAGGGAACACAGAAGGCAGTCTGTGCTCTAAACCATTATCTCATTTTATCAGTGAAGCAGAGTCTGACCACCAGTTGTGTTTGCTTAGGTCAAATTTGGATACAAAAACATAGGTCAGCATCCTCTGACATCACAGGCGTGTCCCTGAGTCCCTGGGGAGGTTCAGTCCCTCCACGAGTGCTCGGGTCAGATCATCTGCTCCTGGTGTGAAGAGTCAGCCCTGAATTCATCAGGTTGGAACTGGAGGTTTCGTCCGGGAACTCTTATGGGTAGAACAGGCCCAGACGCAAAGGCCCAAGGAGAGAATGTTTGTCTTGGTCAGGCGTCAGTTTTACTGTGAGAGCCTTGGAGAGAAGCCTCAGGCAACCTTTCACTTCTGACCAGAAAAGGTTTTGCTACCAGGATCATTGTTCTTCAGTTTTAAGTAAACTGATCAAAATTTACTGATGGCTTAAGATCTGCAATCGGAGGATTACAAGAACCAATCTGATTTAAGCACATCACCTATCGTATTTCAGCCACGTAAACATTCAGTGACTTGTGTGAGTGGGACTCCTTGCTTGGAGTGAGGACTCGAGGTTGGACTTCCTGGAGGCATCCTTGCAAATCAGGGCTCTTGCAGCACTTCCTACTACCACTGGCCTGAAGGAAGAAGGATTTCCTATTTTTATCTCTAATCTTAGCTGGAGGTATATTGTTAGAAACACTTGAGCAGACAGTAGTGCTGGGTTTTGACCAGATCCTCATTTCCAGCTTTTTTTTTTTTTTTTTTAAACTCAGTGCCTCTCAGCTGGGGATGAGTTTTGCCACCCACACCCCTCTCCCCTTGGGGACAGCTGGTAGCGTCTGGGCCTTTCATTGTCATGACTCGTGGGGCAGTATTACTGGCAGCTAGCGGGCAGAGGCCAGGGAGATTGTTAAATGTCGTACATGCACAAGGCTTATCCAGCAGCAAAGAGTTGTCCGGCTCAGCACACAGGCGGTGCTGAGGCTGAGAAACCTTAGTTTTATCAGTAGATGGTAATGCCGGATACACTTGTTCCTACTGTAAGCAGCAGCTTGCAGCCACAGCCCAGGACCTGGTCATCACCGTGCTGTTGTAAATTGCACCCCTGCGTGTCTGTCCTCTGGGACAGTAGCTGGACTGACGGAGCCCCATCAGGGTCAGAATCTTGGTCCCTATAGTAGGTTTCTCACCTTTCTCAGTAAACAGCGAGGAGCTGCATAAGTTGCCTGTATGTTTACGGCACTGATAACGAGTGTTTGACGTGGGCCATTGTGAAGCTGTGGCTTTCCTTTTCAGCAATGCCCTTGAAATGGCTTCTGAATTTTATTTTTTGACTGCATCGTGCAGCATGTGGGATGTTAGTTCCCTGACCAGGGATCAAGCTTGTGTCCCCTGCAGTGGAGGCTCAGAATCTTAACCACTGGACCGCCAGGGAAGTCTTGGGTTTCTGAATTTTAAACACCTACAACGTGTCTTGTAAATGCAGGGAGAAGTTCATCAATCTTGAAAATTAATGTTTGTCTGTGTCCTAATGGACCTGAATTTGGTTCTTACCCTGAGCGTCTGGAACTGGCCCGTCTCTCGTGTCTAATAGATGATCAGTCTCTGTTTGCTTCTTGATTTTCTTTTGAAAATTACGCCAACTGATGCAAAAAGAATGCATGCTCTTGTATTTAAATGGTGTCTTTAAATATTTGCCGCTGAAAGGAGTTCATTTTTCTTTAGTACAAGATATGGAGCAGTTTTATGAACTCTGGCTAAAGAGCCAAAAAAATGAAAAAAGTGATGATGCAGCCAGTCAGTCCAGCAAAGAGAATGGAAAGCAAATCCACATGCCGACGGATTACGCGGAAGTTACTGTAAGTACCGCAGGTTGGTTCCCTTGCCTGTGCTTCCAGGCCTTTCTTTTCTTTCCCACCTTCTCCCAAACCTGGCTCCCTCGCTCCCAGCTGGCCTACCTGCCTCCCTCCCCGTGTCTTCATCTTCTCTTTGCGCTGGTTCCCTGCTGTGAGTCTAAGCCTCTCCGTCCTAAAAACTCCTTTCCTGCCTCCTTTTTCTGACTCTGGAAGCAGGAGCTGGTGAGTCACTAGCCTGAGACCCTGGGTAGCTTACTGAACGCCTCTGTGAGGGAGATGCGAAGTGTGATGAGCCTGTGGGTGTATCCCACTGCTGGGCCACGGCAGGTGTTCAGGAACCGGGGGCTCCCCACCCCCAGGTCATCCTTGTTTTGGATGGGATGCTATGCAGCATGTGGGATCCCCAGCCAAGGATTGAACCCATGCCCCCTGCACTGGAGTCTTAACCACTAGACCATCCCAAAAGTGCCCACCCCGCCCCAGGTCCTCTTGTTCCCTTATCCTCCTGCGGTCTGACCTCTGTCTCTGGGTTCCACCCAGACATAAGTCACCTATGGTGTTCCACTGGGCTTTCTTTAACATGTTTCAGAAAAGTAAAGGGGTTAATATAAAGAGTATCTTGAGCCAACCATCCCCACTCAACTGATGTTAACAGTTTGCCGTGTTTGCTTCTATTGGGTAAATAAAACGTCACAGATGAGGTTGGAACCCCAGTTGTCACCCTTCCCAGAGGGACCAGATCCAGTGTGTCTTTTTCCAGGCCGTGTCTCCATATCTTGGACTGTCGATTGCTAATCTGTAGTTCTGCCCAGCGTGGTTTTTTAAGCTGACACAGACGTACGCGTTAACTCTGCTCCTTGTTTCCAGTTTGTTTTTTTTGGCCTCTCTCTGAATTCAATCAGTCAGACCCAGGTCAGGGACGTGTCTCCGCTCATCATGAGCCCTGTGGACTCTGCCCTCTCTGCCCGAGCTCAGCACAGAGTGCCTCGTCACCTTTTCTTAAGTACTGCTGGGGTTTCCAGAGCAGGGTCACCCCGACTTGCTGGGTTGTGAGAGTCACCTGTCTCTGTGAGCCTGTTCTCTCTACCCCCTTCCCCCCGCTCCCCAGCACTCCCCAGCATGTGAGGTCCTGGTTCCCCCACCAGGGATCAAACCCACATCCCCTGCATTGGAAGCACAGAGTCATAACCACTGAGCCGCCAGGGAAATCCCTCTGTAAAGCTGTTCTTACCCAGCATCACACCGGATTCTGACCCAGGGCACTTGGGAAGTACTGCTCAAACACCCCACGCTTGCATCTGGCAGCACAGGGTTCCTAATAAAGTTCGTGGGTCTGTGCCCCCGGGGCGGCGTCTTCCCAGCACGGGTACTTCCCTGGCCCCCGGCACAAGTCCTGGCCTGCAGTAGGGGCTCAGTTCATGTGCAAGAGTGGAGTTACTGCCCCTTGTTCTTGCGCAGCAGATGAGCCCTGGGCTTTCGCAGCCTCTCTGATTTTCCTCATGGTATTTATCCTCCCCGGGACCCTGGTTTGAACCTGGCCCCCCATCCTCCCGACAGACACCCTTGTTGGCAAACTGACTTCTTGCCAGAGAGTGCCTGGACCCCCAGCCCAGCCCATTGCCCTGGCTGTCTGCTTCCTACGTGCTGGGGGGACCCTTGGCCCATCTCTCCCCCTGGATGGGCTCCCCAAGAATAGAATGTGGGCCTTAGGTGGAGTTGTTTTTAGTCAGTCTGGGACCTGAACACGGGTGACCTATCAGGGCCCCCCCAGACAGCAGCTGCTGACGGGATGCGTGTCTTCTTTGCGCTGCAGGTGGACTTTCACTGCTGGATGTGCGGGAAGAACTGCAACAGTGAGAAGCAGTGGCAGGGCCACATCTCCTCCGAGAAGCACAAAGAGAAGGTCTTCCACACCGAAGACGACCAGTACTGCTGGCAGCACCGCTTTCCCACGGGGTATTTTAGTATTTGTGATAGGTACGTGGGTCTCTGCAGCTCCCCACGTGAACTCTGCCGATTGGGCTTGAATTGCACAGTCATTGTATCAGTAGACAGGGCGCAGGCTGAGTCGCTTCCGTTGTCAGACTCTGTGCAACCCCATGGACTGTAGCCCTCCAGGCCCCTCTGTCCATGGGATTCTCCAGGCAAGAATATTGGAGGGGGTTGCCATTTCCTTCTCCAGGGGATCTGCCTGACCCGGGGATCGAACCCACGTCACTCAGCTCTCCTGCTGTGGCAGGCAGGTTCTTTGCCACTGAGAGCTCCTGGGATGCAGGAGACAGGGTACCTGGGTGGCAGAGTCTTCTAATCTTGGATGTTGGCATTTGGGCTCAGAGTTTTAGTTGCTCCTTGAACATTTCCTTCACTCACCTGTGTTACCTGAAAAGATTCACTAGTTTGCCTGCACTGGAGTGAAACATCTTAAGATAACCAAATAGGGAAGTAAGTTCATTCAGGCTTGCCCAGATGGTCTGTGAGCCGGCAGGGAGGATTCTCTGACTCTTCACAGCCCTCTTTTCGTAGTAGATGTAAGTGTAGTTAGAAAATTTTTCAGTGAAAAGCTGCGTAATTTTGAATTGCTCCTTATTTTGTCATTGCTGTTTCTGTTTGATTTCCCCATTTAGATCCATGTGATAACGTAGAATTATTGAAGATATTTTCTACTTCCTGTCCCCTCTGACTTTTTTCTACTGCATCAGGAAGGAGTGGAGTGTTTTTTTTTCCCCTGGCAATCGGTCTTTTTCATTAACTAGTGCATTTAAATAGTTTAAGGTACTTCTTTCTCTGTTCTAGATGCCAAGGCAATAAAATACTCATTTTTATTATACTCCAATATAAAAGTTTTAAAAATACTCATTTTTCTAGGATTATGAGTTTGAGCTAAAAGTTTAACACAAACCGGAAAGGTAGTGAAGAGCACATTTTAAAGATTGTTATAAGCATCGGGTGGACACTTACCAAGCTGACTTGTCCTAACAGGTATATGAATGGTACCTGCACAGAAGGAAGCAGCTGTAAATTTGCACACGGCAACGCTGAACTTCATGAATGGGAAGAGAGAAGAGACGCCCTAAAGATGAAGCTCAACAAAGCCCGAAAAGATCACTTAATTGCCCCCAACGATAATGACTTTGGAAAATATAGTTTTTTGTTTAAAGATTTAAACTAATATGCTGGCTTTTATGTATGTTACCTAATCAGGGCATTGACCAGAAAATTGAAAGTGTTCTAAGGCACGTAGCAGAGGAGCTGCAGGTTTTCTGCTTGTATTGGCGTCTCGTCCCTCCTGAGCAGCAACCCACAGTAGGTAGGAAAACGGGCTGTTGGACAGGTCTGGCCAGGCTCTCAGGGCGTCACGTGGTGAAGTGACCGCTACTGGTTGCCATCTGTTGAACAGACTTTTGGATGAATTGTGTTGGGGAAGAGGTGATGTCTAGGATGACTCCTTGAGTTGGTCCTTCAGATAAGAACCACGATGGTGAGAGAGAAACACTGTACTAGGATCAGAACACATGATGGATGAAATTCTTCACGTGTTTTTAAGAGGAACGAATTTGTCTAATAAAGTTTGCTACTTATCTGTACGTAGGTTGCTAAAAAGGATTTTCTTAACTCAGATTTTAAGCCAAATAACCATTTAACACTAGTATATGTTAAATGGGGTATTTTTCTGTATTTGTATGTTTCACTATAATAAGGGAACTGAGGATAATGTGCATTGAGACTATTTTGAAAAATAATCAGTTGACTCAAATTTTATTTCTTGGTCTTTTGCTGTTTAAATGATGATTTTGAAAGATTAAACTTGTACTGTTGGTATTGTGTAGTGTATGGACCAATATTGCCTGTAATAAAGATTTTATATATAGATGTCTTTCATTTTGTGGTGTGGTCCTTGCCTCACAAAGAATTGTTAAAACTGGGTACTAAAATCACAAGGTTAGGTCTTTTTTTTTTTCTGGCCACTCCGTGCAGCTTGTGGGATCCCAGTTCCCCAACCAGCGAACCTGGGCCCTTGGCAGTGGAAGCATGAAACCCTAACCATTGGGTCACCAGGGAATTCCCTAGATTTTTTAAAAACACTTTTCTTTAAGCAATTAATGACAGAAGGTAAATTAGAGCAACACGGCAGCAACTGCCACTCTGTCCCACTCTCTTGAGATTCGGATTGCTAAAAGGCTTCTCTTACTGACCGACATGCTAACCCCTCTACGAGCTCTTTTGTGTTTTCATTTAGATGAACACTCAGCAAGGGGACACATGATCAGCTAGGACGTTGGCTGTGGGACTCCACAGAGATAGCCGTCTAGGGTCGTTGTGGTTGTTGAAAGACCGCTGAAGACATGGTCAGCGCAGAGACAGAAAGACACTGTTGTCGTTCTGCTAAGTCTCCCTAGTCTGACGGCCTTCATGACGTTTTTCTTTTCCATCCTTCCAGACTTCTTTTGTGCTCCTTCCAGGGAGAATAGATGTTAAAAAAAGATATCTCTGGTGCTCTGTTTCAACCTGCAGTTTAAAAAGTTGGTTGTTTTAACCTTGGAAATCTAGGCTTGAAACCTAGTTTGGAATCCTCTGACTGGTCAAGAGGAGAATTTTTTTGATTTTCACACCCCACCTCAGAATTTTCTGTGCCTTGGCTCTCTTGCTATTCTCTGCTCTGAACCATCCCACTTCTGCCTGAGTCATCCAGTTTGTTGCTCTGGTTTCCACCTCAGAACCCTGCAGGCCACAGCCTTGGTCTCAGCACCAGGATTTACGGTTGTTCAGTCACTAAGTCATATCCGACTCTGACCCCACGGACTGCAGTGCACCAGGCTCCCCTGTCCTTCACTGTCTGACGGAGTTTGCCCAGAAACATGTCTGTCCATTGAGTCGGTGATGCTCTCTAACCATCTCACCCTCTGCTGCCCCCTTCTCTTTTGACTTTCTTTTCCAGCATCAGGGTTTTTGCCAGCGAGTCAGCTTTTTGCATCAGGTAGCCAAATTACTGAAGTTTCAGCTTCGGTCCTTCCAGCATCAGTGAATATTCAGCATCAGGAAATCAGTCTAATTACACCATGATGAAGTCACATCCCCATCCTAGAAATGAAGAGAAGAGAGTAGTAGTGGGGTGAGGGGAGGTAAGGAAAATAAGGTATAAAAGAGCAAAACTGCAATATTAACAGCATTGGGAACTAATAAATCAATGTGTCTACTTGGACAGGTTTATCTGCCTACCTCCTCCAAAGTGGATTTTTTCTTTGTTTCAGTGTTTAACAAATGGAGATACAATTTTAAAACCCCCAAATGTTACCATTTTAAAGTATAAATCCATGGCTTTAGTAGAATCCAAATGTGCTACAATCACAATGAAAAAGTGTTTTACTCCCTAAAAATAAAACCCACACCCTCCTCTGCCCACTCCCCCTGATTTTCAAGCTGTCAGTCAAGTCAAGTCGCTCAGTTGTGTCCTACTCTTTGCGACCCCATGGACTGTAGCCTACCAGGCTCCTCTGTCCATGGGATTTTCCAGGCAAGAGTACTGGAGTGGGGTGCCATTGCCTTCAGGGGATCTTCCTGACCCAGGGATCGAACCCGGGTCTCCAGCATTGCAGACAGACGCTTTACCATCTGAGCCACCAGGCAAGCTGTAGGTGACCACTAATCTGCTTTCCTTCTTATTTAAAAAAAATATTTATTTATTTGGCTGCCAGGTTGTGGCATGTGGGATCTAGTTCCTTGACCAGGGATTGAACCCAGGCCCCCTGCATCTTGAGCTCAGAGTCTTGTCTAGGGTTGTCTTAGACAAGGACAGGGAAGTCCCTAATCTGCTTTCTGCCTTTGCTAGACGTTGCATGTACGTGGAGTTATAGAATATGTGGCCTTTTCTGACAGGCTTCTTTTACTGAGTGTAATGTTTAAGAGGGCAGCAGAGGATGAGATGATTGGATGGCATCACTGACACCATAGACATGAGTTTGCGCAAACCCCGGGAGATAGTGAAGGGCGGGGAAGCCTGGCGTGCTGCACTCTGTGGAGGGCATGACTTAGTGACTGAACAATAACAGTGTTTTCAAGGTTCATCTGCACTGTAGCATGTCATCAGTATTTCATTCCTTTTAACTGCTGCATCATCCTTCATTGTACAGATCTGTTACATTTTGTTTACCCATTCCTCTGTTGATGGGCATTCAGCTTGTTTCCTCCTCCTGGCTCCTGTGAATAGGAACATTCATGTGTAAATTGTGTTGTCTGCAATGAGCTGGTCCCATAAGTCCTGAAGAGGTGTTGGGAGGTGGCAGGTAGATTTTCCTCTGCCCAGTTCTTCCACCTGTGTTGGATGTGCCTGGACAGTAGGCCGGGGCTGGAAGTGCTCACCCCTCTCCATCATCCTCAGCCTTCGTGGGTCTGCTCTTCGAGGGCTTTGACTGGGTTCCAGCGATCCCCACTGGGAAACCGAAGGACAGCATGTTCCCTGGGCAGTTAGTGCGGGTTCAAACACTCCTTAGTTGACCTGCAGAGATGAGAATATGGGTTTCCTGTCAGTACTTGTTGCAAGGGAACAAGGAGTGCCAATTCATGGGAAGACAGCTCTTCGATCTTGATATAAAGTCTCTAAGAAACAGCACCATTGTCCAGCTTTACCTAGTAGGCTCAGGGTGTGGGCTCCCTCCTGTGTTATCTGCCAACCTGTACCTTCTGAGGCACATCCTGTTTAGCAAGTAAATGCTTCGAGGCTTTAAAAATTAACAAGCAAAACAAAAACCAAGCATTAGATGTTTTAGACACACACACACACACACACACACACACAAATACACTTCTCTGGTAGCTCAGCAGTAAAGAATCTGCCTGCAATGCAGGAGACATGGGTTCAATCCCTGAGTCAGGAAGATTCCCCCCAAGAAGGAAATGGCAACCCACTCCAGTATTCTTGCCTGAGACATCCATCCCAAGGACAGGGGAGCCTGGAAGGCTATCCATGAGGTCACAAAGAGTCGGACATGACTTAGAGACACTAAACAACAACAAATGTATACATGTTATATATATATGTATATAAGTATATATGTATATATACACACACACATATATACATATACATACAATGGAATATTAACTCAGCCATACAAAAGTGAAATTTGTAGCAACTAGGATGGACCACAGTATATTATACTTAGTGAAGTAAGTCAGAAAAAGATACTATATGATATCCATTATATGTAGACTCTAAAAAGAGAAATACAAGATTCACAGACATAGAAAACAAATTTATGGTTACTGAAGGAGAGAGGGAGGGACAAATTAGGAGTATGGGATCAACAGATACAAACTACTATACATAAAATAGATCAGCAACAAGGATTTACTATATCTTCTACATAGTACATGGAATTACTGAATATCTTGTAATTACTATACCTTGGTGAATACCCAGTATCATGTAATAACTTATAATGGAATGTAATCCACAAAACACTGTGCTGTACATCTGAAACTAACATAATATTGTAAATCAATTATACTTCAATTTTTAAAAAATTTTGTTGAAACTACAGGATGTAAAATATGGGTTTTCTTGTGCAAAAAACACTGACAGAATACCAAACCAGACTCAGATTTAAGAAAGCTGATGAAGGCACAAAGTAGAATAAAATATTTGAAGCAAGTGATAGCACTGCTTTCGGAGTTACCATAGTAACTCATTTTTAAAAATAACCAAATTTGGCTTAGAAACAATAGTAAGGAGACAGTTAAAAAGAATTACAAAATTTTGGGCAGGGGAAAAGTTGTGATTATTTGCATTACACATAAAGAGCTCTAATTTTAAAAAAATTAACAAGGAATTATTTCTCTCCAATTCTAAGACAGGATTAATACCTGGGAAAAATATATGTCCCAGGTGCCACAGTGGTTAAGAATCTGCCTGCCAACATGGAGACAAAAGAGACATGGATTTGATCTTTGGGTTGGGAAGATCCCCTGGAGGAGGAAATGGCAACCCACTCCAGTGTTCTTGCCTGGAAAATTCCATGGGCAGAAGAACCTGGCAGGCTACAGGCCATGGGGCTGCAAAGAGTCAGACACGACTGAGCACATGCACAAAGAAAGATATATATGTAATCTCCCTGCCGCCTATGCAAATGCCACCACCTTGATCATGGTATGAAAAGTGGCCATAAAAGCATAGATACTGGTTGACATGGACTAGTTAAGGGTGACACAATTTAATGACTGAACAACAAGAACAAGCCTTGAAGAAGAAGAGCAGTGCAGCCTGGCCCAGATGGCCTGGTGTCACATGAAATGAATTTCCCATTGTCCATCATTGCTGGAACAGCAATGTCTAGAAAGAGGGGTAAAGGAAACATACTTTGGTCTCCTGGCTTGTAAGACACCGCCCTGCACGGTCCTAAGATATAGTGGGTCTCATGAAATAGCCTACAGGCAACAAAAGCACTTTGAACTTTATAAAGGCCTGTGCAAAAGACAGGTGTCTTATGAAAGAGTAGAGTGGATTCTGCCCTAGTGGCCTACAGTGAATGAGTACCCATGACTTTGGACTGTATTTGTTTTTGTTAGCAATATACCGTGTTAACTCAGATCTAAATAAATCAAGAGAACTAGAAATGATAAGTAAAATTAATATCTTTTTAAAAAACTAGACATGCATTTTAAAAAATTTTCTGCTTCCAACAATATTATATAAAACAATAACATAACACCATATTACTGGGTTTGTAGTAGATTAAAAAAGAGCAATAACAGCCTAAAAATGGGAGGAGGAAATGGAGCTATATTGGAGCAGTTTCCATATCTTACTGGAATTAAGTTAGTGTAAATCTGAAGTAGATTCAGAAAAAATGTATACTGTAATCTCTGAAGGGCTTCCCTGGTGGCTCAGATGGTAAAGAATCTGCCTGCAATGGGGGAGACCCAGGTTGGATTTCTGGGTCAGGAAGATCCCCTGGAGAAGGGAATGGTCACCCACTACAGAGAACTGCCTAAAGAATTCCAAAGACAGAGGACCATGGTGGGCTACAGTCAGTGGGGTCACAGAGAGTTGGACACGACTGAGCAACTAACACACAATCCCTAAATGCTGCCGCTAAGAATATAAACTGGAAAAAATAAGTTTTAAATCATTAAAGGAATTAACAGTGTTTTAGAAAAGAGCCACATAACATAAAGGAAGGAAGTAAAGAGCAAAAAAATTGGGATTGTGAGAGGAGGTACATCGCTGGTGGCCCAGTGGCTAAGACTGCACTTTCAATGCAGGAGGGCCAGGTTCCATCCCTGGTCATGGAACTAGATCCCGTATGCTGCAACTAAGATCTGGTGCAGCCAAAAAACCCAATATTAAAAAAAAAAAAAAAAAGACGTGAGATATACAAACCAAAGAGCGAAATGGCATGCGAACATGAGCTACCAACATGTTGAGCCTCCGTGGTTAACAAACTGAATGCTCCGGGCCACTCAGGAAGGTGGCCATTCCTAGAACCCTTTATCTCCCTGGAAACCTTGCCCCGGGGTTAGCACGCTGGCTTGTGGCATAAGTGACTTCTCATCTTCTGGGATTTTTGTGTGTGTTTGTTTTTTTGTTTTTCTGTGGCATCATATTGCCTTAGTTCTCTCCGCGTTTTCTTACCAGGTTTGTAGTTATTGACAGCGTAAGTCTAGTCTTCCGCTTTGGCCCCAGCGGTTGGGGCCATTCTCTTAGCTCCAGGTACACGAGTCCCAGGTATACAATCCCTTTCTGTCACTCTCAAATCACATTTCATCCTTCTCCGACTTGTCGTTTTTAATCACAAAAACTTATTTAGAAATGACCTAACGTTTAGAACATTTGGGGCAACCCCTGTGGCTCAGCTGGTCAAGAATCCGACTGCAATGCGGAGAGACCTGGGTTCGATCCCTGGGTTGGGAAGATCCTCTGGAGAAGGGAAAGGCTACCTACTCCAGTGTCCTGGCCTGGAGAATTCAAAGGGCTGCATAGTCCATGGGGTCGCAAAGAGTCGGACACGACTGAGCAACTTTCACTTTCATTAACATTTAGAGTCAGAGAGCATTTAGAGTCGGCAGAGGATCGCTGGAGCGGCTTGTTAACCAATCTGCTTTCAAGTCTACTCCTCTATTAGCCTTGTGGACGCGGTCAAGGGGCTTTTCCAAGCCTCGGCTTTCCCATCTCTAAAGTGAGTACAGGATGCACAGACCGTTTTCCCAGGGCTGTGGTGCAGGGACGTGGTACCGCGGCGCACAGCACTTCACTGTGCAGGAAATGGACACTGGGAAAGAACAGTCCCTAAGACTTATTTAGCACTCATGACGGGCCCAGCAGTTTCCATCAAGGACCTCAGTTAACCTTCAAAGCATCTCCGTGAGGTCGGTATGCAATTCCCCAGATGTGTCGCTGACACGACTGCTGCCACAGCTCTTTTATTTTACTTTTTTTCATCACAGCTCTTTTAAACTCCCGGAGCCAGGTGGGGACTCTCCGCAGCTGCTACTCTCCGGGGCTGCTTTAGGGCAGCGCTCGATTCAACCCGCGGTAGGAGCAGCGGGACACCAAGCGCCGGCGCCTGCGCAGACTCAGTGGACGGACGGGCGTAAACGGGGCGAGCACTTGGCAACGGCGGCGTGCGCGCAGACTCCAGTGACGGGGCGGGGCCTGTGGGACTAACACGCCTCCGCGGCGGCGCTGGCGGGGGGTGGGGCCGCGCAGAGGCCACGAGCGAGGGGGCGTGGCCACGAGGGCGGGGCTTCCGGGTGGTGTCCGGCTCCGCCCTCTGCGCGGAGGGGGCGGGAGCCGCGGCGGCGGCCGGGCTGACGTGGAGGTTCGGGGTTAGCGGGCGCGGCCAGCTGCGGGATTGGGGAGCGACGGGCCGGGCCGGGCCGGGCCTTCGGGCCCTTGGCGGCGGCGGCAGTATAAAGCCGGCGACGGGGAGCATGTAATGTCGGAATGCGGAGGCCGCGGCGGCGGCGGCAGCAGCAGCAGCGACGACGCCGAGGACGAGGGCGGCGGCGGCGGCCCCGCGGGCTCCGGCTCCCTCAGCCCGGCCCCGGCTGCGTCCTCGGAGGGCCGGCTCCGCCGCGGGCTGCGCGGCGCCTCTCTCATGGCGCGCCGGCGGCCCGAGCTGCTCTGCGGGGCCGTGGCACTCGGCTGCGCGCTGCTCCTCGCCCTCAAGTTTACCTGCAGGTGAGGCGGCCCGCACCCCACCCCGGCCCCGGCCCGGCGCCCCTTGGCCCGGCCGGCGGCACGTGGCCGGCTTGGGGACCTCAGAGTCGAGGGTCGAAGCGGCCTCCGGAAGTCGGGCCTGACTTTGCCCCGGCCGGTGGACTTGACTCTCCTGCCTGCCGCATGCGGCCCTGCCCGCCGCTTTCCCTTCTCGCCGGCCAGCGAGCCCTCAGGCGAGGCTCTGAGGTGCTGCCCGGCGCCCTTTCCTCCGATTTTCGTATGGAGGAAAGGTGGGCCAGGTTCTCATGTGCTTGTCACCTGTTGAGATTTCTTGGGGGTGCACCTGTCACTTCTGCCCAAGCTGTAGGGTCCTCATTTATCACCCATTTTATTTCCCTATGCCTCGGGTAGGCGTAGACGACCATTAGCGTCCCGGACGTTGAGAATTCATGCACTCATGGATCTAACGATTATTTATCCGCACCTACTGTATGCGGACGGCTCCTCGAGGGTGAGTGATGAATATCAGAAGTCCCTGTTCTCCATTCCAGGGGGTGGTGTACAGGCAGTAAACGAGTAACCTTAACATAATTTTAGAGGGTTTCAGTAAGTGCTGTGCAGCGAGTAGAAGCGATGAGGGTGGGGCCTAAAGACCTCCCCCGGGGAGCTACATAAGAGAATCACCCGAGAAGGGGAAGGGGCCAGCACTGGGGAGATGCGGGGGGAAATGTCCAGGGAAGAGCAAACAGCAGGTGCAGAGGTCCTGGGGCAGGACAAGGCTGGTGGACTGGTGTTTTCCTGAAACTGGAAGAAAGGCCTGAGTAGGCTGGAGCTAGTGGGTGGGGTGGGGGAGGGAAAGACAGTTAATGTGTCTTGCTTTGGAAAAGGACACAGATACAAATTTTGCTTTGTGTTTTAGCGTGTCTAGTGTGTTTTAGTATTTTAGTGTGTCCACAGTGTGTCTCCTGGGACTCCCAATTTTTTTATAAGTCTGTGGTGCCACTGACTGGCATAGCGGCCACTGGGAAGATTTCAACTTGAAACATTTTTATGGAGTCTGTTAAGGACAATATGTGACCCCTGTTGTCAAAGAGATGTCAAAAGATTGGAGATTTTAGTGGAAAGAAGAAATTATAATAATTATCGCTGATGAATTAGGAGATGGGGATTGACATATATATGCTAATATGTATAAAATAGATAATAATGAGAACCTGTTCTATAGCACAGGGAACTCAACATAATGCTCTCTGGTGACCTAAATAGAAGGGAAATCCAAAAAAGAGGGGATCGTGGCTACATATGGGCTTCCCAGGTGGCTCAGTGGTAAAGACTCCACCTGCCAGTGCAAGAGATGCAGGAGATACGGGTTTGATCCCTGGGTCAGGAAGATCCCCTGGAGAAGGAAATGGCAACCCACTCCAGTATTCTTGCCTGGAAAATCTGTGGACAGAGGAGCCTGGAGGGCTGCAGTCCATGGGGTCGCAGAGAGTTGGACACGACTGAGCGTGTGTGCACACAGACACAGAAGTGTATGTATAGCTGATCCACTTCGCTGTATAGCAGAAACTAACACAGCACTGTAAAACAACTATACCCCTGATTTAAAAAAAGTCATATAAAAACCAAAGTAAACAAAAAACCTTTTTGAGCACTTGCCGTTGTGCCAGGTGCAGCCTGCCCGCTGGGTTTCTCAGTCTTGGTACTGTTGATATTTTTACTCAGATAATTCTTGTGGTAGGGGGCTGTCCTGTGCATGCTGAGATGTTCAGCGGCATCCCTAGCCTCTACCTGCTACCTGCTCTTACCCCCCACTCCCCACAATGTGACAATAAGAAATGTCTCCAGATGGTACCTGATGTCCTCTGGGGAACAGAGTCACCTGTTTGAGAACTACAGATTCCATGAATGCATTTATTTATTTAACACGTGACCTGAGAGTCTGTTATGGATCACTTAAGTCACCCAGTAAAGTCTGGCGAGAGATGTGCGCGCGCACACACACACACACACACACATTACACACACACACACATTACACACACACACACACACACACTACACACACACACATTCTTACCCTTCCAGTTTACACAGGAAGGAGTGGAGCTTTGGCCATGTTGCAAAACTTGCCCCAGTTCACTTCCACCTAATGATTGGCTGAGCTGGAATTTGAATCCTTTATTGTCAGAAACTAGGCTCTTAACTGTGTTCTATGTCACGTCCTGCACAAGGGAATTACACAAAGTATTTTACAAGGTAGAATATGGCAATGTGGTATTCGAGTTCAGATTAGGAAGAGAGGTTCTCTCTCCTCCAAGGGTAGAGAGCTTACTTGCATCAGTTTGTCCATTTATAGCAATAAAATGTAGTGTTTTCTCTGAGAGAATGAGACTTAGTAGATAGGAAAGTCCTTTGAGATTTCAGGAAGAAGTGTAAGTCCAGTTAATGGAGCATGCTGAGCGAGATCCCACCTGCTTCAGGCAAGGAGAATGAGCCAGTGAACAGCCTGTTTGCCTGTCCAGCTTCTTTCTGTGCCACAAATTTCACAGTCTTTTAATAGACTCAAATTGATTTTTTGATAATCTCCTTTGATTGAATGGTGTCATGATACTACTTTATTGTTCTACAACTGACTCTGACATTTCTGCTGCTTTTTTCCGATTTTGCTTTTAAGATCTTGTGTGTTAATGAGGACAGAGGCTTAAAGGAGAGTAGAACGTTTTTTTAAGTTATTTTTTATTAATAGCTCCAGACCTGAAATAAGACAACCCCCTTTAGTGTCTTAATTGCTTATTTTTTAAAAAAGAAAAAAGGTTGATTTGGGGTTGAAACACTATTAATAATTAGTTGTGTATTTCTGAGCACTTAATCTCTGTCCTGTGGAAACACAGTGTAAACAGTGGCTGACTTTATTTTTCTGGGCTGCAAAATCACTGCAGATGGTGATTGTAGCCATGAAATTAAAAGAAGCTTACTCCTTGGAAGGAAAGTTATGACCAACCTAGACAGCATATTAAAAAGCAGAGACATTACTTTGCCAACAAAGGTCCGCCTAGTCAAGGCTATGGTTTTTCCAGTGGTCAATGTATGGTTGTGAGAGTTGGACTATAAAGAAAGCTGAGCATCGAAGAATTGATGCTTTTGAACTGTGGTTTTGGAGAAGACTCTTGAGAGTCCCTTGGACTGCAAGGAGATCCAACCAGTCCATCCTAAAGGAGATCAGTCCTGAATGTTCACGGATAGGACTGAAGCTGAAGCTGAAACTCCAATACTTTGGTCACCTGATGTGAAGGGCTGACTCATTGGAAAAGACCCTGATGCTGGGAAAGATTGAGGGCAAGAGGAGAAGGGGACGACAGAGGACGAGATGGTTGGATGGCATCACTGACTCGATGGACATGGATTTGGGTGGACTCTGGGAGTTGGTGATGGACAGGGAGGCCTAGTGTGCTGCGGTTCATGGGGTCGCAAAGAGTCGGACACAACTGAGCGACTGGACTGGACTGGACTGAACTGAACTGAACTGAATCTCTGTCTTAACTGCCTTTCTATGCATTGAATGTCCATGACTTCATCCTTCCCTTTTACCCTGCATTGTGGGTGTGTTTTTGTGGGGAAAAGTTATAAGTATGTCTTTGGGTGTCTGTCTGTTATCTCTGTTGTTCAGTCGCTCAGTCGTCTCTGACTTTTTGGGACCCCATGGACTGCAGCACGCCAGGCTTCCCTGTCCCCCATTATCTTTCTATGTGTATATATTCATTTTCCTTTATTTTGTTTTGTAAGCTCAAAGCTGCCTCAGATCCTTTTTGGATGGAGGTATAGAGCGTGAGTCTCATATAGAAATTGGGAGTTGCGACAGGACTTCCTTGTTTGCAACCAGTTCTTTGAGTTTTTTGGTACCTGAGACTTTGGCTTCAAAGCTGCAGGAAATCTTTCATCTCCTGTAGTTTCTCAAAAACAGTAGCAAGTTTAGGAGTTAAATGGCAACTCATGAATGCTTCTGTTGGGGCAGAGGCATTATGGGTTTCTCTGACCCGGTTAATGTTTGCTTTTTGATGGGCCACGGGCCTGTCTGGCTCGTTTACTTGAGGAGCTGGCTCATCAACAGTACTAGGTTGATGATTGTCCTTTGTTTGATTTGTCACAGACCTGCATTTTCCCTCCGTTTGCGTAATTAACTCTGACCACCAAATTTGAAGAGTAGAAAAATAATACCTCCAAAGACTTTTGGACTTGCCGAGAATGTGTCAGCTTGCCTCAGGGCCTTCCCTCTGGGTGACTGCCTTCCTGTCACTCACATCTCAGCTTAAAAGACACCACCCTGAGCACCACCCTATGGAGGAGCTTCCGGGTGCCTTGCCGCATCTCCGTGTTGAATTCTCCAGCGAGCATGATCATTTTGTATGGTTTTATGTCTGTTTACAGGTTTGCTTGTTTGCATGTCTTCTTCCCTGAGAAAGGAAGCCCCTTGAGAACAGGTCGCTGCTCCTATAGCCTTAGTTCCGAGACAGCAGTGCCTGAAGCCCAGTAACATTTGCTCAGTGAACTTTTTTTTTTTGAATTATTGTGTAAGTGACTGAGTTTTTGGGGTTATGAAGATGTTTTACTTAGACAAAGCTCCCTGATTGCAGAGTTAAAATATTAGCGTGAGTGCCTAAATAGGAGATTTGCTCTGACTTTTTAACGTTATGATGTTAATAATTTTTGGTTAAAATGAGGAAGCAATATATTTAAAACTGTCTTAATTCAGGAAGCTGACACCTTCTAGATGTAGAGAAGGGTTTGTACTCTTTTCCTTAAACTAAATGACCCAAGGCTCTTAAGAGTAGCTTTGGCCTTGAGTATTTGTAGGATTTCTTTTTTTTTTTTTTTTTGATTTGTGTATTTGTAATCGAAGGACGATTGCTGTACAGTATTGTGTTGGCTTCTGCCGTACGTTAGCGTGAATCAGCCACAGGTACACACATGTCCCCTCCGTCCGCAGCCTCCCTCCCACCTCCCACCCATCCCACCCCTCTTGGTTGTCACAGAGCCCTGGGTTGAGCTCCCTGCATCACACAGCAGATTCACACTGGCTATCTGTGTTACATACGGTAATGCAGGTTTCAGTGCTACTCTCTCAATTCATCTCACCCTCTCTTTCCCCCACTGTGTTCACAAGTCTGGTCTCTATGTCTGTGTCTCCATTGCTGTCTTGCAAACAGGTTCATCAGTACCATCTTTCTAGATTCCATATATATGTGTTAATATGTAGTATTTGTTTTTCTCTTTCTGACTTAACTTCACTCTGTATTATAGGCTCAGGGTTCATCCACCTCATTAGAACCGACTCAAATGCATTCCTTTTTATCGCTGAATAATATTCCATTATATTACACTATAACTTCTTTACCCGTGCATCCTTCAGTGGACATCTAGGTTGCTTCTGTGTCCCATTACTGGGCATATACCCTTGAGAGATCATAGCTGAAAAAGACACATGTATCCCAGTGTTCATTGCAGCACTATTTACAATATCTAGGACATGGAGGGGCTTCTCATAGCTCAGCTGGTAAAGAATCTGCCTGAAGTGCAGGAGGCCCAGGTTTGATTCCTGGGCTGGGAAGATCCCCTGGAAAAGGAAATGGCGACCCACTCCGGTATTCTTGCCTGGAGAATCTCATGGACAGAGGAGCCTGGCAGGCTACAGTCCATAGAATCACAAGAGTCAGACTCGACTTAGCGACTAAACCACCACCAGGACATGGAAGCAACCCAGATGTCTGATTTCTTTTTTGGTTCTAAGTGTCTGTCTGCTGCGTATCTCAGAGCTGGCAGCATGTTCCTACCTGTTCCTGCTTCTTGCTACTTTGCTTGTACTGAGAGACCAGATGATCAAGTTCATTTGAACACATATAAAGTTAGAACAGAATAAAATGGTCCTTAGAATCGTTCCTTGTAATGCAAGTGTACTTTCTGACATTTTTCATTCAGATTAATAATATATGTCTGTATGGATTTATGTTTAATTTGCTTTCACATATATTCAAATGAGGTGAGTAGGGTAGGTTTGTTCATTTCACAGATTACTGATCTTTGCAGTCCTGGGAGCTGCTAAACAGTGAGGATTTATCAGTGAAAAAAAGAGCCAGGGTCCTTACTCTTATGGAGTTAATAAACAGGTAAATAAGTAAGTCACAGATTATGGTGAGGGCTGTTGAAAGCAACTAATAGGATTCCGAGAGAAAAAAAATTGGGAGAATCATCGGAACAGTCCTCACCAAGGAGGTGACCATCAGCCAAACTTGTTTCTCATCAACGCTATTGTACTATAAGTTACATTCGGTAAAATTCACACATTTTACATACGTAGGCCCGTGGCTTTTGGCCCGTGTAACCACCTCCATCCTTTAATTCCTTGTCCCCAGAAACTTTCCCCAGTGCCCTCTGCAGTCTGTCTTCCTTGCCCTGCTCCCAACTCCAGACCACCGCTGATGTGGTTTATTTCATTACAGATTAGTTTTGCCTGTTATGGAACTTCATGGCAGTGCATTCATATTATATGTATTCTTTAGTGTCTGACTCAATGTATTTTGAAACTCCTCCAGTTATAGTATGTATCGTTTTTTTAATTACTGAGTATCGTTTAATTGTAAGAACACACAATTAAATTAGTTTATTTGTCCTTTCACCTAATGATTTATTACAATGTTTCTGTGCTTACTGTGTATGTGGTTTATCTTCTCCCATCCCTGTGGCTTCATGCTATGTATGTCTTTATGTTTAAATGCTTTTAGAGAGCATATGGTTGGGTTTTGCTTCATTATCCAGCCTGGCAATCTCTTCCTCTTAATTGGGTGGTTTAGTCCTTTTATATTTAATGTAATTGTTGATGTGGTTGGGTTTGTGTTTACCATCTGGCTGTTTGTTTTCCGTTTATACTTTCTGGTTTTTCTTCCTCTCGGTCTTTTTTCTGCTCACCTTCCCACCTACCTCCCCCTACCCCCCACCTGGTACCGCATGGTCTACCGGAATCTGTTTCCCAACCAGGGACCAAACCCAGGCCCTCGGCAGTTTGAAAGCATGGAGTGTCAACCACTGAACATCTAGGAAATTCCCTGTTTTCGATTCATTGAATTTTCTTAGGGTTCCATTTTTATTTCCTCTCTTCGTTTCTTTTTTTTTTTTTATTAGTTGGAGGCTAATTACTTCACAACATTGCAGTGGGTTTTGTCATACATTGACATGAATCCGCCATGGAGTTACATGTATTCCCCATCCCTATCCCCCCGCCCACCTCCCTCTCCACCCGATGCCTCTTCTTTCTTCGTTTCTTAGCTAAGCTGCTCTAATGGTTTTATACTGTTTCAACCCAGATGTGTGGACAGCTCGAGTGTTCACAGGGCCCGTTAACCTGATGGGTTGCTGCTTCAGCCCAGACCTTGTTGTCTTGGCTCTGGCCACTTGTTTAGTTTTATTTTCTTTCTTCCCCTGACCTTCTGAGAATCTTAAGTACGTACTTAGGAAACCTGTTTTCCAGTTAAATGGGCAGTTGCTTTGCTATTCATCTTTATTAACCTTTGCATCATGGTACATACATACAAATGGAGACATCTACATTATTATTACTTTTACCTGAGTGTCCTAAGTACGGGCCAACCGCAGCTAATGAACTTAATGTGAGTGGACTGTAAGCATTTCCCATGCCTGTTAGTGGTGCCACGTATACTCCCTCCTCTTGATTATGAGCAAACTCACTGGTGGCTCTGAAACCCTGGACGTCAGTGGCTTTTGTGGAGAGCAAGGCTACAGAGAAATAAGGATGGAGTCTTTTGGGTTGGGGAGGCAGGGGTCTGGATTATTCAAAGACATTCTTCTCGTCTGCTCTCCACTGCCCTCCCACCCCACACCCGGGGCAGACAGTGTTAGAGAATGTTTTTAACATGTCATTTGAGTCTTGCATTCTCTCAGTCAAATCTTGCCTGCGCTTAGCACAAAGTGCTGCTTTTATCCTCCAGGCCAGTGTTTGGGGAAGTCCCTTTCCTTATTTAAGAGAAGACTTTTCTTTTAGCCTTTGTTCTCTTTCTACACAGAGCTGTTGTTAGCAGAAGATAAACTAAACAATCGTGTCTTTGCTCTTTTTTTAGTCGAGCAAAAGATGTGATAATTCCAGCAAAGCCACCTGTCAGCTTTTTCTCCTCGAGGTCTCCGGTTCTTGACCTCTTCCAGGGGCAGCTGGACTACGCAGAGCACATTCGCCGGGATTCGGAGGTCGTGCTGCTGTTCTTCTATGCTCCATGGTGTGGCCAGTCCATCGCCGCCAGGGCTGAAATTGAACAAGCAGCGAGTCGGCTTTCAGACCAGGTAAGGTGGACATTTAGCCTGACCATCAGATGACTGGCAGTCCAGGTGCATGGCAGGTTCTGCCCACAGAGACACCTTTCCCGGATGGCTGATTTTGCCAGGGTGAAGGCCAGGGGCCTTATTTTGAGCCTAAATCGTAAAGCCCCTGTGAGCAGAGGCTTTCTGATTGTGGTTGTCATAGTTGGTTAGAGGCAGGAGCGGGAGGAGATGCCACGTTGTCTCGTGATGAGGCCAGTGCTCATCTCAGGGTGCCAGGCTGTCTGGTTTCAGTGGGGACACTGAAAATCCTCATTGAATATACTGTTGATATTTGCTGGTTAGTTATTTTACGTAAGAGAAATTTATGTGTCATGATTACAGTTCAACTAGGCAGACCTTTCAAATACCTAGACCATAACTACATTCAACAAATATTTAATGAACGCCGCCTTCACGCTTGGTAAGAGGAATATATAGACAATTGATACATAGGCCTTCTGACAGTGGTTTTCAATCCAGTGGATCCCAGTTGATCTTTATAAAACAAGTATTTTTTGATGTCCCTTTTTCTGTCCTCAGAAGGTATTCATAGATAATAAAACTTCCCTATACATATAGTTTCAATGTAGCCAATCTAATGCACTAATTGTAACATAAAGATAAGGGGAAAAAGAAAAGGGGTGTATAATTAAGCGTGTGTTTTAGTATGTAAGTGCTGGGGTAAGTTAGATCCCTGTACCTTTATGTAGAACCACTATGAGTTATAAGTGTAGGAACAGTTACAGATGCAGCCCCATAAAGTAGGATGTGTTGGCCACACAGGGGCCACGAGGGCATTGATGTCAGTGACTTGATTTTTCTAAATGGTGAACAGCTGTTGGTAAAGTTCTGAGCCAACCAAAAAGTCCTTTCTGCCCTCAATTAAACAGAAGTTGCCTTCTTGAGAAATTCAGTGAACGTAGAAGCCATGCTTTGGATTGACATATATAGAATGGAGTCGAGTTCTGAGTCGAACACTAATAAACAGGTTTCCCTCCACATCAGTGTTTGGCAGGACGTGTAAAACTGCTCTGGGTGGTGTGGAGGATCATTCCACGTGCAGAGCGGCTTGAAGCACTGCGGGATGTCTGTGCCATGGCCCCTGCCCACCAGTGCCCTCTAGCACCCCCCGACAGATGCAGTCAGCCAAAAAGCATCCCACAGGTTTCTAAGAGGCTGCTGTCCAGACCCACAGATCTGGGGTAATTTGTGGCACAGTTGAGTTTCAGAAGTTCATTTGGACCTCTCAGTTGGATTTTCTTGGAAACAATGTTATAAATGGTGGCTAGACTTCCTGCCCAGCCTAGCAAAACCTTTTTAATTATGTTATACCCCTGAAGGTGATGCTAAGTACTGTATAAATACATTGATTTTTGTATTGATAGCATTGATTCTCAGGGGGTTGTGATTTTGTGTTCCAGCTTTGGACCCATGGAATCAATCTATTCCTTGTCTCCCCCCTACCTACCCCCCGATCCCGCAACTCCCCTTAAGAATGGCTGATAGTGATCAAGCTGGGGGCTCTTGTGGGAAGAAAACAACCCTAAGGGAGCTCTGGGAGGCAAGCTTAAAGGAAGTCACCCCTTTGTCAGTCATTCCTCTTTTAGAGCACTTGTGGGGGGACATGTGAGAGTCTGTTGTATTGTAGGTAAGGGGCAGCCACTTGCTATACTACTGCCAGCCTGAGGAACGTGCCCTTCAGAGGGACTGTGGGGGTCGTGCTCCTGTGCAGGCCCCTGCTCTTGAGAACAGCCCGCGGGCTGGTGCTGGCTGCCCTGAAGCACGACCTGGGGTTTAGAGGGCAGAATACTTTGTTAAAGGTCACAGGACAAGTGGTGGAGGTTACAGGCCATCCACAACTGATGGGCTCTGCTTTCTTTCAGAAAAATTTTTCAGCTCCTTCTAAATTGAGAGCTTATTGTTCTATGTTCTCAGTAGGGAAAAGGAGTGGATTTATTTTTTGAAACAGGCAAAAATTTCTGGAGCCACATTACTTAATAAAATTAGCAAATGTGGTAGATTGTGCCCTATTTTTGAGGTGGCAGCCTTAGTAAAGGTATTGTTATAAAGTATAGGTAGAGTATAAAAGGAGTTCTTGAGAGTTTACACTAAGTTTTGAGCGGTACTGCTCTCTGGTCAGTATAAGGCATCTGAAAGTGACTTTTCATTTGTAGTCTTCATATTTTTCAGTACTTTATTACAAAGATTTTTAAACATATAATAGCAAAGGTGAGCTGTGTCTGCCACTTAACTTCTAATAACATTTTATTAGGCTTGTTTTACCATGTATCTGTTCATCTTATCATCCATGTAATCAGTGGTTCTCAACTAGAGGCAGTTTTGTCCTCAGGGGACTTTTGGGACTGTCTGGAGAGGTTTTGGGTTGTCACTACTCGAGAGGGGAGGCCAGGGATCCCACAGCATCTGACATCCACTGTGTGCCCTCCCCACCCCTGCCCCCAGCAAAAACAAATAAAACAGCAGCAAAAAACCTATATCAATTCATGCCCAAAATGTCGGTAGTAACAAAGGTGAGAAACTCTGCTCCAGTCTAACTATTAATCCATCCCATTTTGGGTACAGTTCGAAGTAAATTTCAGGCACTGGGATACGTCTCCTTAAATACTTCAGCATCTGCCTATAAATACAAATTTAATCCATATTTTTGCTACCTGATAGTTCATTTTTAGACTATAGTTCTAGTCATCTGTTATCTTTATTAGTTTTTAATATCATTATTAAAAATGATCCTTTGAAATTTTTGGTATGTCAACTGTAGGTAAGATTGTTTTTATTCTCAGATGCTCAGTTTGACTATCAAAAGACATATCCTACTGGTAAGTTTTAGTATAATCATGCTTAGAAAAGGTTTTTTGGTGTCATTCACTTCGGGATTTGAAGCAATTCATTTTCCTCTTGGCCCAGACTGCAAAATATTCAGAGTCCCAGCTGGACATTGTGGACTAGAGTCTTCCTTTGTCCTTGTCAAGGTAAATGATGCCCTTCTTTGAACACCCAAAACGATTTTTTTAATGCTTTCTGTTTCAGAGAGGGATTGCTTCATTTCTATAATTTTGTTTTTTAAATCTTGGTGATTTTTCAGTTGTTATTTATAGTCATTTGAAACCTTCTTTGACTTGCAGGTGTTGTTTGTCGCAATTAACTGTTGGTGGAATCAGGGGAAATGCAGAAAACAGAAACACTTTTTTTATTTTCCTGTAATATATCTGTATCATCGGAGGTAAGAACTTTCAAGTAGTGTTTCTAATCCGATTCAGTTTATCAGTTTCAAAGTGAATTTTTGTTTTATCCTGTTTAAAAGTATCCACTGTAGAAAATTGAGAAAATAACAAATAAGCAAAAATAAGTAAATAAAGGATCTGTGATTTATCAGCCATCCATAATTACTTTGTGTTTTGATTTATATCCTCCTGTGACTGTACATATCCACACCCCCCATTTTTTACTTAAAAAATGGGGTCATGTATTGATAGTAGTAATATCTCCTCAACTGCTTTTTTGTGTGTGTGAACATTTTTTCATGTCATTACGTATTCAGTAGCATTGTTTTCAGTTGTACTGGTTACTCCACTGTGTGGCTGTGTGTTTCAAAATATTATAGAAGTATTTTATGGAATAAAAATGTACTAAAGTCCTTATCCCATTATCTAGCAGCATAGCATAGTCAGGATATCTAACATCTTTTCAAATTGGGAAGGAAAAAACTACAAATCTGCAATCCTGTAATCTGTCATTCTGAAATCCAAAGAGCTTTGAAGACCTGAAAGAGTTCTGTGAACATTGTCCCCAGATGCATTCATCTGGCCTAAAGTACCAAGAGGCCACCTATAGTCTTTGTACCACATCAGGTGCTGCTGTACTCGTTTTACTGCAGAAATACTGGTGTTTGATTTTGGAGAACTGCCCAGGCCTTGCTCTGGGTTGTTTAGTTGCTCAGTTGTGTCTGACTCTTTGTGACTCTATGGACTGTAGCCCTCCAGGCTCCTCTCTTTATGGGATTATCCCAGCAAAAGTACTGGAGTGGGTTGCCATTTCCTCCTCCAGGGGATCTTCCTCAACCTAGGGATTGAACCCGTGTCTCCTGTGGCTCCTGCATTGGCAGGTGAATTCTTTGCCACTGAGCCACCTGGGAAACCCCGCTGTGGATGTTAGGTCTAAAATCTGACTTGAAAGATTTTGGAGACAGAAGATGAAATTCTGGGCTCTGTTCAGTGCAATTGGCTTGAAGTTTGTTACTGAAGGGTTAAGAAGAGTTGACCAATAAGAACTTTACTTTTTAGGTTTTATTACCTCCCTCTAAAATTCTTGGGCCTTAATCAATGGAGATTTCTACAGATATCACCAGACTATCATTTGTGGATTATCTATCCCCTTCAAGCACATTCCTGTGTCTCTAACATAAAACTTGTGTGGCTCAGAGTGTTGTTTCTCGGGAGCTATTAAATAGTATTTGGGCAAAAACACATATTCCTACCCCATCTCCACCCTCAAATTTCCCTCTGGGTGTAAACACAGTTTCTCTGAGTAACTTTCTGATGGTCACTTCTTTTTTTTAAGGTAAGTATATGGTGTTGTACTAATATTTGAAAGTGCTAAAACCTCAGTAGTGTGTAATGGGCGATGAGCTTGCCCTGAAGAGATCTCTGTGTTTCTTTTTTTGGAAATAGGGCGCAGATGGCTAGCAGGGGGTGTAGGCCTTGCAACTGTGTGTAACCAAGCCCGCTGCCCAGAGGTAGACTTAACTTGATGTGACAGTAAAATCACGAGTTCCCTTGAATTGAGTACAGATGTCATTTCAGGATATGTGGGTGTGCAGCATTGTCCTAGACTATTGGTTTTCTTAGTTTTATAGGAAGATTGAAAGGACGTGGAAGGAGCATCAGAAATACTTCGTCCAGCCTCTTATTTTACAGATGAGGGATCTGAGGCTGGTATACCTCAACGTGCTGTATCTTGGCCTGTGAAACCTTTACTTGTTTAAGTCAGTTCAGAACCATTAATACTCATTGTAACATCTACCATTCCCATTGTACCAAAAATAAAGTGCTGCGGCCGAGGCACCCAAAAGGAGCCTTTTTGTATTCTGTGCTGTTTGTGTAGCAGCTTAACTAGTAGTAGCTACCTAAAGAAATTAACAGGCTTTCCTGTTTTGTGAAAGCAGACTCCATTTTTTGACTTGTTTTGTTGCCAGTCACAAAGGCAGTTTACGAAAGTCTCTGAAGCAGCAAGTAGTTTTCCCAAAACACTCTGTGCAGAAATCAGCTGCCCTCAAGTCAGCTTGTGCGAAAGCCGTGGCCATGGTGTGCAGGCAGAACGTACTGTACGACCTGCGTCTGGGGGTCTTCTCATTACACCAGGTCCCTGGGGCCCTCGTAACAGTACCTGGGAACCTCAGCAGGGCCTGTGTGCTTGAATAGACGAGGTTTCCAGGTCCCTGGGACCCTTGTAACGGTACCTGGGAACCTCAGCGGAGCCTGTTTGCTTGAATAGACGAGGTTTCCAGGTCCCTGGCCCACTTTCTGCTAAGCAAAATAAGTTATCAGATGATTTGTTTTATTTCTTCCTTTAAATTAAAAATTGGTGGTGGATGATGAGGTTGGTGGTGGTAGTAATTTAAAAACAAATTAGTTAGCAAATGAATTGTAGTAAGACTTGAATCGATAGAGTCGCTGACCCAGTGTCTCCGCTGTGTGTGTAGAATGCTATTTTTACCTCTTTCATGCTGATGATCCTCTGTCGCTCTCATATTCTGCAGTGCACACTAAAGGTTGTCTTTATGTCATTACATTATATGTATGTGTATTAATTTCTGTCATCATATATTAATATCTTGATCCCCATTTATATAGTTCTTTTTTGTGCTCTGTTGTTGCTATTAACAGGAAGCTTAGTGTCAGTTTCTATTCAGAGAGAAGAATGGGTATAGATTTGCTGAATTTCGCCATACTCCCCCACCCTCTCCACATACCATCCAGTTATATTTGAGCAATGTCTATTGTGCAAGAGTGAAGAAAGCCCTGTGAGCATTCTGATTAGCTTAGGAGGATAACTCGGTGTTGGCAGTATTGCTTATCGGTACTAAATAAAATTCCTGTGTGTCCCCAAGCACAACTGCCTGGGAGAGCAGGGAAGATCATTTGTACCGTTCCCTAACTTCATACCTTCATATAATTTTTTGTTGTAATAAAGTTATAAGTAGGTGTAAGGTTTATTTAGTGATCCTTTGTGTAAGTGCCTCTGAGAATATTTAATGACTACTTTTTAGTAGGCCAAGGACCAACTGCTCAACTTGTTCCTTATTTCACAGTGACTTGAAAAGGAAAGTCTACTCCTCCCCACTTCTTCCTCCCCTCCCCCATCCTGCAGCAGAATTGTGTAAAGATCCTGCAATCCTTTGGCATTTGGTTAGTTTTCAGAGTTGCCTGTTTTTTGTTTTTTATAGAAATGTTACTGTGAGAATTAATTTTTTTCAGAGACTAGAATGAACTTTGCTCTGAAATTCAGTTTGCAGAATTAATTTCATATTAAAAGTAATGGCCAGTTGTACCTCCCCTCACATAAAATGCTTGCTCTTAATTAGGCCTCCAGTTACCCTGCTGAGACAGGAAGGCTACTGACATATGAACCAGTTGGGATCCTAAAGCAGGACATTTTCATTTTGTGGTGTTGATGATTCAGTTATATATTAAAGGTTTAATGCATGGTGTATTTTTATTTTTTATTTTTATTTTTTTGGTACTAGTTTTGGACCAATCGAATACAAAGGCCCCATGAGTGCTGTTTACATTGAGAAGTTTGTCCGCCGGGTGATGAAACCAGTTCTCTACATCCCATCTCAATCAGAATTACTAGATTTTCTCTCAAACTACGAGGTACCTGTCTTTCCTATCTTCTCCCATTTCCTCAGGCTTCACTGGGTTGCATTGGATTGTTTTTATTAGAAGAGTCTTTATACCTCCTGATATGCAGCAATTAAAAGATCACATTATAGGTAAGCCCCAATTAAATGCTTTTGGAGATACTTAATTATAGGGATGATTTGACCAAGTGAATTTTTAGAGAACAGAAATCTTGTGAATACTGGTTTTTATTCGGGAATTTTAAACAAACTTTCAGTTTCTCTCACAGTTAGCTTAGAGTATGTAAGAATTAATTTACAATTTATATGCAATTGTAGATTTCTAAAAATTTTATATGATGCACACAGCACTTTTGGGCATCCCAGGTGGTAAAGGTCCCGCTTGCCAATGCAGGAGACATGAGACGTGGGTTCGATCCCTGTGTCAGGAAGATTCCCTGGGTTGGGAAGATCCCCTGGAAAAGGGCACAGCCACCCACTCCAGTATTCTTGCCTGGAGAATCCCATGGACAGAGGAGCCTGGCGGGATATAGTCCATAGGGTTGCAAAGAGCTGGACATGACTGAAGGGACTAAAGCACATAGGGCATAGATTTCTAAAAATTTTATATGATGCTGACAGCATTTTACTATGAGATATCTGGTTTTTCTTGTAAGTTGTAGTTAAAAAAAAAAACAAACTAGAAATATGTTCTTTCTGTTTTATTAAATGTGTAAAAATTTCAAGGTTTATTAACAGAAAGTTTCCTAACATGGCATCTCAACTGTTTTCCTATTGCCAGTCAACCCCTGATGGATTATTTTGTTGGGATCCTCAGTGTGTGTTTAGGACAGGTTGTTATTGAGAGACCAATATAAATCTTAAAATAATCTCAAGAATTATGAAAATAGTTCCACAGAAAAATTCACTGGATCAAATGTAAAATCATACTTATAATGTTAGTTGCTGAGTTGTGTCTGACTCCTTTGGGACCCCGTGGACTGTTGCCCAGCAGGCTCTCTCCATGGAATTCTGCAGGCGAGAATACTGAAGTGGGCAGCCATTGCCTTCTCCAGGGGATCTTCCCAGTCCTGAGCCTTCTGCATTGCAGGCAGATTCTTTACCGTCTGAGCCTCTTGATCACAAGTAAAAATGATACTTAGCTACAACAAAATCAAGACTATAAGTACCTAGTAGAGGTAAAAAGCATATGAATCCACCTCTCACTACTTGAGAATCTAGTAACTGTCATTTGGTTAAAATTTACCTTTTGCACGGTATATATTTTATGTAGGTGGGATATGAATTTCTTTCCCCAGAACCTCATTTACAGCTTTTTTCAGTTGTGTTGGAAACACTTTGTGTTAACTGCGAGCAGATTCTCTGGCAGCAGTGTTCCTCTCCAGTTCTTCTGCTTCTAGGCCCCAGATGTGCCTTAGGGTAAATGCTGCCCAGCTCTCACGTGAGTAAAGGGTAGGCCTCCGTGCCCCTCCTGGGCTTGCTCCTGTTTTCCTGGGAGGCTGGTGAGCAGGACCTGCAGTGGGAGGCAGGGCACCTGGGCCCCATCCCTCTGGCAGCACCAACTGGATCTGTGACTGGGGGCACATCACTCATCTGCCAGGCTTAAGGTCTGGGAACAGGGTTTTCCTGAGACTCCTTTTAAACTTTTAGGTGTAGTGATTGTGTGATGAGGGTTTTCACATAGATTTTCAGTAGATGACAGTCATTCACTGGGGGTGGTCCACCAAGACGGTGAAGAATCAGGACTCAATCAAACTTGAATCCAAACTCACCTCTGTCTTCATAGCTATGTGGCCTCCAGCTAGTATTTAACCTCTTTAAGCCTCCATTTTCTCATTGGTAAAACAGGGATTAAATGAGATTTAAAAAAGAAAATGCCAGCTAGGATGTAGTCATAATAAATGAAAATCTGTCAGTGAAAATTACATCGTGGAAAAATCCTGGGTAGTTAGCACTGCTGAGAGAACTTAAAGCGTGCATGACATCTGCTGGAATTCCCTACTTATAAAAACCTTTCGTTTGTTTTGTAACTGAGATGATAAAAAATGACCTGTAGAGGCCAAGCGGTCTTCTTCAGGTGAGCTCTGTTGAGACTTCTGTAGAACATTGGGCCTGGATTGGTGCCCTCTCGTTTTCCCTTCACATTTTCACTCAGTGTCGTCTAGAAAGTAAAGAAATGGGAGAAGAGCTGTGGAACATCACATAGCATACAGCATGTACCTACCCGTCCCCAAAAGAGTGTGGGAAAAAAACGGAGATTATTTGGCTTTAAAGAGCACAGAGAGGTGGCTTTATGATTATATCCAGCTCTGTGAGAGATTTGTGTGCAGAGAGTTTTGAGCCAGTTCTTAAGCAGAGGTCACGTGATGAGATAGACTCAGCTAGGACTCTACAGGGCTGGGTTTTAGCCCTGACGTCTAGCTCTGACAGAAATCTTTGATTTCTGCGTTTTATGCAGATTTCTCATCTCTGAAGTAAGGGAGATGGCTCAGATAATCCCTCCTGTTTTGGGTTTGGTGAGTTTAGAGGTTGGAAAGAAACAGACGAAAGAAGATTCATCATTTTTGGTTGGGAAAGTATTTTTGAAACCGTGCCTTTGTGCATGTGTATCAGAGATCTTCCTAACCCTTTTTTATTACTGTCTCTAAGATGTTTGTAGTGTCTCTGTAGTGGGATCGGCAGGAGAGAGACGAGGGCGCAGCTGTGACTGAGCAGCAAGGATGACTGCTGACCTTGAGCTTCTGCATTCTGAGAACCCGCTTTGCAGCAGCAGCTTTCAGTGATGGTGCTCCAGGTCCGATGTTGAGTTCACGTCAGACTCGGTGTGTCCGGTGACATTACTTGAGTTGTTTGTTTTTGGCAGCCCACTTAATTAGAAAGATGACAACAATGGTTAGACTGCCTTTAAGATGGGACCCAAGAGAGTGCTGCCAAGATGGAACCCTGTAGAGCTTCTCTCGGCCTTTCAAATGCCTCCTGAAAGCTGCAGATGGCTTTTATCTTATTAGAATCGTCTTTGCTGGGCTTCTGTTCACTGAGATGAAGCCGTTGGGTTGGCAAGAGACAGTATTTGATTAATTGTGAAAGAATTTGGGAGTCGAGCCCAGCATGGTTTCAAATGGGAAGTCTTTTATCTTGTGAAATATACCAGATACTACCTTAGAAGCGATATCAGCTTCATTCACTCTCCGTAAGATAGCATAAAGACACAATTTCAGATCCAGAAGTGAAACTGCTGTCATGGTTTTGATAGTTGAATAAATAAAAAAGTTTAAAGGAATTTTTAGAGGACCCACTCTGGAACACAGTAAACTTTGTAGGCATCCTCTAAATTAAGGTTTCTCAGCCTCGGCATTGCTGACGTTTGGAATCAGGTAATTCCGTGCTGTGGGGGGCAGTCCCGTGCTCCGCAGAAGGCTCCGCAGCATCCTTGGCCTCCACCTACTAGATGCCAGTGGCGCCGCCCCTCCGCCTGACATGTGCCGACCAGCAGCACCCAGGCATCATCACGTGTCCCTGCGGGGCGCGGAGACACCCTGGCTGAGAGCCGCTGCTCTGAGTGACTGTCCCTCAGATAAGGCCTTCAGGACGCCTCACGGCCTTGAGTATAAACACACATTTTTCATACAGCACACAGAAAGCCACAGTCTAATTATTACAAGTGTCTCTGCTTATCACAGTGTCAGTAGAGAGATGAAAATTAAGCAGTGCCTTAACCAGAAAATTCTGGAGTGTTACCCGTGGGGAGCTAGAGCCAGGAGTGAGTTAGTTTTCATCTACAGATGTCCATGAGGCTCAGCATTTTACTCAGTTTGTTTGTACCACACCCTCCCCCCGCCCAAAAAAAGCATGCATCCTAAGTATGTTAAGGGTATTGCTGATTTAAAGAAGTCTTAGTATGACAGATACTTGCTTTGATCAAATATGGATTTCAATATCAAATCTGTATTTGGATTACAATATCCAAATGTTGTCTTTACAAATATGGATTTCAATATCAAGTGTGTTTAATATGTATTTAATATCAAAATCCGTATTAAACAAATATGGATTTCATATTCCATGAAATTACAAATATGATTTCAATATCAAGTGTGTTTAAATTTAGGTATACTAAAATTGGGCAGAAATAATTATTTAATGTTTCTGTGGCACTTCTAAGGTTTGTTAGGATGGCATTGCTTCTATCTCTAGATGTGTCTGTGATGTGTTACAGGAATGCAAATTTGATAATTTCCTCCTCATTAAAAAAAAAAACATATTGGTTACTTATAAGTTTGTCTCTAATCTAGGTATTTATGAACAATGTGGATCATTGTAAGATTGTGTAGTGTTTATTACTTGGGAAGTGATGCTACCCTGCAGTTAACTACTTTCTATATTGACATAAATTTCATTATTCTATGTATACTGAACTCTATTCACATATGCTTCTAATGCTGTTACAAACAGAAATGCTCTAATTCTAGGTTGGTTTGAATTTTTGTAAGTCGGACAGATGAATCCTTTTAAAAGCCTATTTCAGATTATTTAATAATTACCTAGAAAAGCGGAAGTTTTTAACAAATGGA
Source organism: Cervus elaphus (assembly GCF_910594005.1). Lineage (NCBI taxonomy): Eukaryota > Metazoa > Chordata > Mammalia > Artiodactyla > Cervidae > Cervus > Cervus elaphus. The sequence goes on along the minus strand of NC_057824.1, from coordinate 24,992,369 downwards.
GAAAATATATATGTGTGTGTGCATGTGTGTATATATATATGTGTATATAGTTTTGACAGTGTTGCGCAGCTTGCTGGTTCTTAGTTCCCCAGCCAGGCATCGAACCCATGCTCCCTGCAGTGGAAGCAGAGAGTCCTAAACATTGGACTGCGGGAGAATTCCATAACCAATATTTTATTTGACTTAGAATACCTCAGACCTACCCAAATCAGATTGCTCATCATTCACCATGCTTTTATGTTTTTAAAATATGACACTAAACTCAGATGCTATTTTTAGGAAAACAGTATTGCATTTAATTTACTGAACATTGCAGAAAGACATTAAAGGGTGAATATTGTAAGTGCTTGACTCTGTAAATTCCAAAATACCTTAGACATTATAAGCAAATCAAGAATGAGTAAACTATGCTTGGGTAAGTGACCAGCAGTTTTCAAGTGCTTTTACTTCTGATTTTCCCAGCAGCCATGTGAGGTAGATGGAAACTGTAGATCCTTTAAACAGATTGAGAAGATAAAGGTACAGAGAGGCAGAGAGGGTATGATTTACCCTAAGTGGAGATTGGACTGCAGTCCAGGTCTTCTGGCTCCCAAGATTCTTTCTTATATATAAATGAATGACTAAAGTCTCTGATTTGAAATTTCACTGTGTAACTAGAGGTTAAAACTTTGAATATTTAATTATTTTTATGTCATTTTTGATCCTTCTTCATGGAAGAAAAATTTTGAAATAAATCTTAACTTGACTGTAACTTTTTTCCCTTCATCTTTAAGAATGGTTCTAAGAATAATTAGTGATAAATGATGGGCCATGGCTATTGACTTACTATTAAAGAAGCAGAGTTTTATTAATTGGGTCATTAGCATTTATTCTGCAGAACTGGGAGTGTTCTGTGTATGAAAATCACAGGATTGACGCTTGGTAGAGTCTAGAGTGTTCTTCCCAGATATGCACTAAAATCATACCTGCCTTATAAATCATGAATGTAGCTAAAACTAAATGGACTTGCGGGTGGACCCTGCAGGCAGAGATCAGGAGCTTTATGTCATTTTGTTGCAAACCATGTTAAGAAATTCTGCTTTCTTCATTTACTCTTATTGTATGATAAAATTCCTCTTCCTTGAAAGTTCTTCCTACATATTTAAGATACAGACAAGACAGTTTATTACTTGGGGACAGCATAGTCAAACATACCCCAGTGTCATTTTTATTTAGACATTAAGTTGATTGGAAAGGAAATAGGACTGAGTGTGGTAATGTCACTTTCACAGTCCCTCATTTTATGACTGTCGGTAATTTTCAGACATTTGTCTTAAGTATCAGTAGCTTCTATGTCAGTAGTGCTTACTTTTTAATATTTTAAAGCATGTGACAGAATCATCTGATTTGTACCTTTTAGTCTACTACCAGATGCCAACAGTATTATTTAAAACTCATATCTGTAACCAAAATACTTTCAAAATCTTCTCATGAATTTCTATAATTTATCTTTTTAAGAGTAGTGATTTAGCATATATCCATTCATTTATTCCTAGAAGTTTTGATAAATCAAGTTGTTTTAAATTTAAGTGGGATAAGAGAAGGTTTGGAAGGTGTTTGGAGGGAGAAGCAGGTCATTGGGTGAATTGCCAGTTGACAGAAATCTGAGCACTTGGAGACAAACCTAGAATGCTGCATGGTACCTGCTGTTATCCTGTTGTTAGTTAGTAAAAGTGTTGTTTGTACTCTGATGTTGCACAAAGAAGTAGGTGCTGTTTCTGTTAATTCATAGTTCTATACAACTGTGAATTAAGTAGCTTTACATTTTCTAAGTGTGAGTTAACATTATTTGAGAAATACTGTTGCCATTGAGGAAAGCAACACAGAGGTAACTGTTCTCATGGCCACTAGAGGGCGTGCACACCATCTGCTGAAATTTATGCCACACCACAAATGGTGCTCTGGTAGGAAAGACATATTTTATGCTGATGAGGTTGGGCTGGCCTCGTATAAATACCCCATTTAACCTATTTCCAGCCTCATTATAGCAGGTACTGAATATACTGTACATCATGGAATGGAGTTGAAAACCCACAGACTGGGTTAGGGTATAATCTGGTACACTTCGTGTTTTATTCTTCACCGTGAGAATAAATTTCTGTTGGTTTAAGCCACCAAGTTTGTGGTGATTTGTCATGGCAAGCCCTAGAAAGCTTAACACAAGAGGTAATATCAGAAAACCATTGCTACAGACAGAGACAACTGACAGGACAGATGTCAGAGCAGAGAGGGGGTGTGAGTGTCTTAGAAGGCAGAGAATACATCTCTGAGGACATGACATTTGGACAGAGACTTAGAGTGAAGCCTGTGTGATGTGATCCATCCCTGAGGAAATGTGGGGAAAGTGCTCCAGGAGGCAGAAACAGTGAGTGCAGAGGTCCTGAGGGAGGAATTGGGTTTGGGGGGCGGTGACTAGAGCAGAGGGGAGAGCGGTGGGAGTTGAGGGCACAGAGGTGTCTTGCGACTGCAGTGTGTCCTGATTACACCTCTCATGAGGTGGGCAAATGAAGGAGAGGGGAACACTGGCAGTTAGGTTCCTGTGGGCTGCTGGGTTCACCTGACAGCCGTCCTGGCATCGAGGAGGGGCCGATGGAAGGAAACACTGGCTGGACCCTGAGGTTGGAGCATCTTTACACACTGGTGGGCATCAGAGTGAGGAGGGGCAGCCTGCATGCCAGCAGGCTTCCGCCCCAACCTCAGCCCAGGGTCGGGCTGCCCCACGTGCTTGGCCTGCTCATCTGAAAGAGAGCCTCAAAAGCATATGAGGCAGGGGCCCCGGTGTCTGCTTTGAACCAGCCCCTGGGTTGATATGCCGCCCAGCAAACAGGGGGTGTAGACCCGGCACGGTCGTGTATGTGGATAGGCGTGTGTTTTGTTTCCCAGACTCCCGTTTTTGCAGATTTAAGGAAGAACTGTGGCGGAAACTCTGAAAGATATAATTATTTCTCAGATACAGCTTTGGTTGAAGAGACATTGAAACTTTGGGGAAATGGTTGTGAAATTTATTTTACCTGAAGCATAACCAGAACCAGTTTAATAACTTTTAAATTTGCAATAGGATTTGCAATAGAAATAAACAGATAATTGTCACTTTATTTCCTTTTTATTATTTTAAAATGTATAACATGCCACTTTTCGAAATTTAATACACTACTGTCACACTACTATGAATATTTGAAAAATAGTACCTAAAATAGATAGACGTTGCCTGTTTCTTTAAAATAGCTAGTATTTTATGATTTATGCAACCTTTAATCCTTTGATATGGTTGTTGAATTTTATGATCTTCATATTTTTGGCAGTAAAAAAGTAAAAGTAATTTTACCTATGGGTTTTTTTGTATTATTTGTGGAATTTCTTTGGAAATTTCAGTACCAGGTCTTCTGAGAATAGAGGCTCCTTCATTCAAGTTGCATAGCCCCTTGGGAAACCACAGCAGTGATGCCCTCAGCAGGGATAAACCCTTAGGCTATTGAAAGACCTGCAGAGGACCCCTGCAAATGGTTTAACCTTTATTCATTTTTAAAGGTTTAATCTGCATTTCTCATGAAGACGTAGAATTCAGATAGTTTTTATTTCCATTGAGGTGTGTTTACATAAACACACATATAATTACATACATGCATGTAGATAGATACGTGTTTATGGGCCATATGTCTTCTCCTGTGAAGCCACCTGAAATAACATGATGGGAAAGAGAGTTTGAAGCTCACTTCATATAATTTTTGGCCATGAAACCTTTCTTAATATTTAGAATGAGTTTATTCCAACTGGTTTTGATTTAGGAGATTGAAAGAAATTTAAATGGGTGTATTTTTTTCCCATCACTTTTCATTTTATCTTGTATTACCCAGTATTAACTGACTGAAATCCTGAAGGTCTTGTTTTCCTTTGTTCATGGTGGAAAGGCTGATACATCATCATAGGTTGGTTTAAAACATTAGGGACCCAAACACTGTGTTATTCTACTTTGAGCCAATTCTGGATTGGCTTGTTGGAAACATTTAAGGAAATTTAGCAAAAAAAAAAAAAAAATCCTGTTTCAATAACTTTACTTTCTTATTTCTTCAGTTGTTTGAGAAATTAGTTATTTGTTGGAATTTTTTTTTTTTTGGATATTAAGATTAAACATTGACCATCTCAGTCTCTACCAGAATGAAAAGCAGTTAATTTATTTAAAATGAAATCTTATTAGACTAAACAAGTGCTTTAGATTTGAAAAACAGTATGTTCCATTATAGATCAGAAATTTCCATTTTTATACAACATACTGATTTTAAACTTTACCAACAGGGTAAATTTCTATTTTACTATTTGGGTCTTTGTCCCAATGATCACATCGCTCCAAAATTATTTATTAAAAACAGTGTTGTGTGTTTTAGGACTAGAAAGGACTCCTTACCTTTGCTAGTGCTTTATGTTCATCAAGCTCATTCTTCTCAGTAACCACAGGATGAATGGTCCCCATTTGCCAGTTAAGAAAGCTGAGCTTCACATTGAAGGGTTCACCCAATATCACTGAGCTGACAGGCTTGAGCTTAGGTCTTCTGACTCTAAGCCAGCACTCTTTGCTCAAGGATCTCACAGTTGGGCTTCAGAAACATTTAGTTACAGAACAAAGTCAGACAGAATGGTGCCTGCAGGGCCTTCTGAGGAGGAAGAAATTATTCTGAACGTGAAAGCAGAATGTGTCTGGTGGAGCACGGTTAATTGGTTCGGCAGAATGGAGGGGCGCGGTTCTAAGCTTAGAGAAATGGAATGAGCAGGTGGAAGCTGGGGTGGAGGGCCAAGAGAGCTCTCCGCAGATTGACCTGACAAGAGAGGAGTGTTGCCGTGAGGAATGCTGGGCTCTGAGTGGGCGGAGAGGAAGGAGCCCCTAGAAGGATGACCTTCAGCATTAGTGGAGCCACTCTGGGGTAGCCTGATTTCCAGTGAGCGGGAAGGCGTGTTTGGAGGGAGGAGAGGAAGAAGTCGAGGAAGAAATGTAAGAAAGATTGCAGATCATTGAACTGGTTTGCCTAGAGTTGTTAAACAAAGGCACGTGAGTACTTGAACGTGATGGTGAGGTTTCAAACCAGGGGTGTAGGAGAACTGTCCACAGAGGGTGGATAGACCTGCCTAGGATGTTTCAGCTCTGAACTGCCCCCCATAAAAGCTGCTGCAACTCAACTCGATCCCTTACCCTGTCAGTCTAAATGGAGGGAAAGGGTCAGTGCTAACCGGCAACTTTTTTCATGGACTTCCATTAGGTTTTTTAAAAAGGGAATGCAACAGATTGCGATTGTTAAGTTGTAATGGCATGTCTTTCTTGTTTTGAAATATTTCTCTTTATGCAGCGACCAGCGATACCCCAGTCACCTAATTCTGCTCTTGTTCTACAGCCTGGAGTTCTTGGGTACTTTGAGTTCAATGGCTCACCCCAGCCACCGGGTTATTTGACCTTCTTCACCTCAGCACTGCATTCATTAAAGAAAGGTAAACAGGATTCATATTAACACATTAGTGCTTTAACCGAAATATATGTATATTGATATCTACTTTTGCATAGGTTATCTTTGTGATTATATGTTTTAGTTCTCTTGATTTTTTTTCTCTGTATTTGTATTACATTGTTTTATGTTCTATTGACAGAATTTTTTGCTGTTTCAAGTATAGTCTCTTAAATGTTTAGAGACTTTTTAAATGTAGCTTGATCACACAGTGTCTACAATGGTGTATTTTGTACTTTAAATATTATTAAATCATATTCTCTCCTTTTTTGTGGAGTTAGATATTTTGATCAAAGTTTTTAGTGGTTGTATTGTCAATTGTGTGAAAGTCATGTCACATTACAGCATCAGCCTACTTCCAGGTTCACTATTCTCAAATCCATATATACATATTTTTTTTACTTAGCTAAACCATATCCTATTTGAAGCCCTACTTTGTAAGTTAAACATTGTTTCCTGCCCATTTTTTCATGTTGCTCCATTTTCTTTCTCTGTATCAGCTGTGACCTTAAATCAGTTCTCTGTTAGATAGTTTCATCTGCTCTTCATCTCCTCATGACAAGCCGTGGTCCAAGCCTGTTCCTGCCCCTAGACTAGACCAGTGGGTACTTAACTGGTGCCCAGTATCGACACTCCTTCCTCAGATGGGAGCCGCCGTGCCAGTCCTGCCTGAAATGTGTCTTCTCCATCCCCAGGGCCCAGGGCCCAGCTCTCCACCTTTTAAACCCCTGTTTATCCTCCAGATTCCCCTCAAGTAGCACCTCCTCAGTCTCCCACGCTGGGGAGAGATGTGTTGTTTTCTTTCATAGCACTCAGCATCGTTTATATTTATGTGTCTACTTCTGAGATGATTTGTTTACTGTCTGTTGTTTTCCTGGGACTGGGAGATTTTGAGGGTGGGGACCATGTGTCTTCAGTTTAGTGTTCTTTCTCCAGCATCTGGCACATAGCAGGGGCTCAATCACTATTTGCCAGATGAGTGATCGCATTGATCCTTTAGTAGGTCAGCCAAAATATGTAGCCATCCTCCTGTTACTGTATATCACATTGCTTCAGTATTTGGGGGGGTATTATGATAGTATACTATTAATATGTCAAACAGTTACATTATTGGCCGTTTTGGTGTATACATTGTCTTAAGGTTCTATGCATAGAGAATCTGCTGTGTGCATGCTTTTCGTGCAGGGGACATTGGGAGAGGAGCTCAGCCTGTCACATTAGGTGTCTCTTCTGTCCCCGAGAAAGACGGGGCTGCACAACTTCAGGGGACTGAGGAGGCTCAGTGAGTCAGAGTTTGAATTTTGAAGACAAAATACTGCCAACTTAAATAAGCTTAAGCAGATAGATGTTCAAAAATCCTCTTAGAAAAACTAAATAAAGTCCTTTGAAGATGATGTATAAAAGGGCAGCCTAGAGTTAGTCACTAGAGTAATGGCAGCATTCAAGTTCTTGAGTTGGAGAAGCTGTTTCAAGATTTGAAAGGCTGTGTTGTTATCCAGCTAACTTAATGTGTGTTAATATTTCAAATTACCTTTTCATTCAGAGGTTTCAAAAACATTGCTTCTTTTGGAAAAAATCTTTGCAAATATAAGGTAGTAGCCTTTGTTCCCATTTTTCTTTTAATATAGTTGTTTTTTTAAGAAGTTTTTTTTCTGTTCCTTTTTTTAAGCAAGGAGGGTAACAGATGGGTTAAGATTACCTGAAGGTACAAAACAAACCTTTTGGTCAAATCACTAATTTTGACAAATGATTATATCAGATTTCTTCTCGGAATAAATCTAGTTCAGTAAATTTACTACATTTCTTCCCTCTCTAGTTGGGTCTTGTAAAATCCTGTTGCCTACGGACTTTGCAAGAACTGAGTTCATTGTCTTTAATAATTTTTCACTCTGTTTTTGTGGCTAAGATCCCACTTAAGCTTTAATGAACCATTTTTAGAAGACAAACACAAATTTGGAAGGATGAATTTCTATGAAATATGTACTGTGAAGGATTACCTAAAGTAAATCTTGGGCATCTGGGTGTTTTTCACCTTTGCTTTCTCCTACGCCGAAGTCAGATGGTATTTTACTTGCTATTAATAGCTGATGCTCAGTAACAGAAACCCATGCAGGCTTTTTTTTTTTAACGGGAAAGTTTGAAATGTAAATTCTGGGTCATTGTTGCATTTCTGTCTTGTACACAAATTGAGGCCTGAGGAACATTTGACCAGTTTAACATTTGGTTATAGAGAACTTAACTGATGAAGTGTTTAGACTGTTGTGGTAGAAAGCAGATGTCCTGGTTCACCAGGCCATGAGCATATATAAAATGCACATGTCTTTCCATTGCCTTATGGTTTGTTTTTTTTTAAAAATTGCCTTAGAATTAGCCAGGACACTCTCCAACGTTTGTTTAGCTTGCCACTGGTCTACAAATATTTTGAGAATGTACCATACATGAAGCACTCTGCCTGGGTATTGGGGGGTGGCGTGCTGAGAGGGGCTGTCTCAGTCACCTGTGTCCTCTGCCTGTTGGTCTCCGTCTGGGTGCCGATTCGTCAGTTTATGTTGGCCCTGCTGTTAGATGGTTGTGGGCAGTAGCCCTTTGTTATATTTCTGTCCATTGTTTTCTAGCCATTTTACTTTTATCTTTTTTTTTTATATAGCAGTTCTGTATTTTCATGTAGTTAAATTTGTGGCTCTTTTTCTTGATCTATTTATTTTTTAAAAAATCTGATCACTAATTAGTTCACTTTCTTCTCTTTGGATTTTAAAATTATTCAGCACTTTATGGTGCCTGAGTTTACCTTAGCTTAAAATACAGAGCACAGTTGATTTTCCTTACTTCTTACTGGCTAATCAATTAGCACTATTTACAGAGTAACACTTCCTTTATCCTTCATCTTGATGATGCCTGCTTAACCAAAAAATATTTTCTTAATGTAATTGGGTCTATTTTCTGTGTTTTCTCTTGATTTAGAACCCTCTTTTTGTATGAGTAAATATAATTTCATTTATTGCTCTGTAAGTAAGTGCCTGGTGAAGTCTGGACTCTGCTTCTTTTAGTTCTTGAGTTTTATGAAGTATTCTTTTACATCCATCTACGCATTGGGCTGGGAATTTTATTAAATGTTTTTATTGACTTAGAGGTAATTGACATTTTCATAAAATTTAGCTTCCCTTTCTAGGCTCACAGCATAATTATTCATTTATTCAAACCTCCCTTTCAATTTTTTGTAAATGGTCTTGGCATGTGTGCATGGTCAGTCACGTCTGACCAGGCTCCTGTGTCTCTGGGATTTTCCATGCAGGAATACTGGAGTGGGTTGCCATTCCCTCCTTCAGGGGATTTTCCTGATCCAGGAATCGAACCCATGTCTCTTGTGTCTCCTGCATGGCAGGTGGGTTCTCTGCCACTGCACCCCTTGGGAAGCCCCAAAGGTCTTACACACCCTCATTACTGATTAATCCTTTCAAAGTGCTGAATGATTAACTGTGGGCTGGCATTCTGGGTGTGTTTCTGGATCCTGGGGATGCTGATCCCTTGTACTTTTCCTCTCCTCCTAGATTGCCAAGCCTTTCCTCTAAGCCTTTTCACCGTGATCTTGGCAGACAGGCTCTTTCTTCTTTTGCTTAAAGAAAATTTGATAGAGGGGTTGATATTTTTAGGGTGCCTACTTGATTTTCTTCTGTCTTATGATTATTTACTGTAAAGATGTGTTCTGGTAAAATGTTGTTATATTCTGCTATGATTCCGTGCCCTTTTTAAAAGAAAAAATTTGCAAGAAATTTCATCCATTTGACCTTCAGAAGGGATGCAGTGCTTCCAGAGGGAAAGCAGGGGCCTGGGAGCTGGTATCTGGTCCTTAGCCTTTGTCTGCCCCGGCAGGGTCTATACACTTGAACAAAACATTCAACTTCTCTGTGTTTGAGTTTCTCTGCCGTAAAATGGGAGAGATGGAGGTAAGGGTAAATGCTTGTTTTTCAAGGCCGCATCATGTGTGGATTAGGTTGTATGTGAATAAAGTAGTAGTCTGAAGATCTGTAGCAGTCTAACGGGAAGGCCGCCGACTGAGGGCACCTGAAGTGAGCTCTGGGCCTGGTTTCTTCAAAGTGTCTACGCCAGGTGTGCTGCGCCCGGAGCAGCCAGCAGCGCCTCCTCTTCCCTATTCCTGGAGCTCTCCATCCTTGCCTCTTATTGTGTAGTTAGCCCTCTGTGTCCACCTGTGGATTCAGCCAACCCTGGAATGAAAATATGAGGAAAGTTTCAGTAAGTTCCCCAAAGCAAAAACTGAATTTATCACACATCTGCCATCTAACTGGCATAGCATTACATTGTATCTACAACTATTTATTGAGCATTTACACTGTATTAGGTGTTATAAGTAATCTAGAGGTGACCTAAAGTATACCGGAAGATGTGTGTAGGTTACATGCAAATGCTGTGCCATTTTGCACAGGGGACTTGAGCATCCCTGGATTTTGGTATTCAAGGGGAGTTGGCGGGGGGCGCGGCTGGAACCATTTCCCTGCGGACACCAAGGGATGACGGTGAGGCATGGTGTTCTCGCCATGGAACTGACTGCATCTCTGTCCCACCAGAATGTGGCCTAGTTTGTTCAGACAGTGTTTACTGAGTGCCTTGAGGCCAAGGTTTTGTCATCGGGCTCTTGCAGTTCTTACAGTTTAGCTAAAAGTTTGAATGAATAACTTGTGAAGAACACTTTACCTTGAGATTGCTGAGGTGGGAGTGATTTTCTCAGTGGGATGTTGTCACTTTGGATCTCCTGCCCACCACCTCCATGTCCCCTCATGTCTGTCCTTTCAGGTTCCCTAGACCAGTGTTACAGGAGTCACTCAGCCTGGGCTGGACCGAGGCCCAACCTGGCTCATTCTTGGCTTCTCACTGTCTCCTCATACTAGAATCCTGATGGATTGAATTGAAATACACATGATATTTTGGAGAAGTGAATGGCAACCCAGTCCAGTATTCTTGCCTGGAGAATTCCGTGGACAGAGGACTGGTGGGCTACAGTCCATGGGGTCATAGAGAGCTGGACATGACTGAGTGACTAACACACACACACAGAGGATATTTAAATATCATCCTCAAAATACACTGAATTGTTAACTAAAGACCCACTCCCTTCTTTTACCTTTAGGAATTCCTGAGTGTAGATGACAGCAAACTTTGTGGCTTTAGTCTTCTAAGGAACACTTGTGGAAAATAACTGTTGCAGTGAATTTTTTTAAAATAGAAGTTGATCAGAGGAAGTAATTCCAGTGTAGGGTCCTCCTCCTCCACCAGGTGGCGTGTTGTGGTGCTGCGATTTGCTAGGACAATCCTGTCAGGACACAAAAAAGTCCCTTCTCCGTATCTTTACTCACGAATAAAGCTTTTTTGGAGCACTTTTCTGTTAGATTATGAAACTTTATAAAACCTCAAGAGATCTGAAAAGTACGATTTTCTTATCCTGTAAGTGACATTCTTAAAGTCATTGAAAAAACAAGGAGCTGGGACTTCCCTGGCAGTCCAGTGGCTAAGACTCTGCACTCCTAACTCAGGGGGCCCAGGTTTGATCCATGGTTAGAAAACTAGATCCCATGTGGCTGCAACTAAGAGTTCACATGCCATAACTAACAACCACATAAGTAAGTAAATAGTTTTTATTTATTTTTTTCTTTTCATTTATTTTTATTAGTTGGAGGCCAATCACTTTACAATATTGCAGTGGGTTTTGTCATACACTGACATGAATCAGCCATGGATTTACATGTATTCCCCATCCCGATCCCCCCTCCCTCCTCCCTCTCTACCCAATCCCTCTGGGTCTTCCCAGTGCACCAGGCCCGAGCACTGGTCTCATGCATCCAACCTGGGCTGGTGATCTGTTTCACCCTAGATAATATACATGTTTCGATGCTGTTCTCTCGAAACATCCCACCCTCGCCTTCTCCCACAGAGTCCAAAAGTCTGTTCTGTACATCTGTGTCTCTTTTTCTGTTTTGCATATAGGGTTATCATTATCATTAAAGATGGTAATAACAACCATCTTTCTAAATTCCATATATATGTGTTAGTATGCTGTAATGTTCTTTATCTTTCTGGCCTACTTCACTCTGTATAATGGGCTCCAGTTTCATCCATCTCATTAGAACTGATTCAAATGAATTCTTTTTAATGGCTGAGTAATATTCACTGCCATATGACCCAGCAGTCCCACTCCTGGGCATACACACTGAGGAAACCAGATCTGAAAGAGACACGTGCACCCCAGTGTTCATTGCAGCACTGTTTATAATAGCCAGGACATGGAAGCAACCTAGATGCCCGTCAGCAGACGAATGGATAAGGAAGCTGTGGTACATATACACAATGGAATATTACTCAGCCATTAAAAATAAATAGTTTTTAAAAGACCAACAACCATTAAAAAAAACAACCCAAAAAGCAAGGGACTGACTTCTTAGGCAAGGTTGACTCTGAGATTACTGTATTTCCTAAGGTGCCTGGGTCTAACTCTTGGAAGTTTGGACCAGGCATTGGGTTTAACAGTTCTCCGTGAATGGAATAGGTTCTTGATCAGTTGGTTTCTCAGATAATCTTTTTGTTGAGATTAATGAGTATTGATTAGTGAGTATTGTTGTCACTATACTCACTTGCAGAGGGAAATCTTTTCTAACTTGTGGTGATCTGAGGCCCTCTGGGTATTGATTAATACACATTAGAGTAAACATATTAGGAATTCCATACTTCTTTATTCCCATTTAAAAATGACTTTTTAATTATGTTGCTATTATTTTAGCAAGGATATGATCATATTTCATAGGAAATGCTTTTATTCCCATTATGACATCTCCTCAGCCTCGTAAGTGCTGTTTAGTTCAGCTCAGTTCAGTCGCTCAGTCATGTCCGACTCTTCGTGAACCCGTGGACTGCAGCCCGCCAGGCCTCCCTGTCCATGACCAACTCCCTGCTAGATAAGGACTAAGCCCGAAACCAGACATTCCTGTTCTTGAGTTAGATTCAGAAGCATGACTTATTAATTCAGTGAACTTTAGAGGGTCCGCTTTGTGCTCCAGCTGTGAAGAAGGGTAACACTTCTTACCATCCACAGTGCCCCCGTAGGGTGGCCCACAGGTGGGCTTGTCCACAGAGCGAGCGCAGTAACACAGGCTTTGTCACAGGCTCTGTGACAGGCTTTGTCGGAGCACGGAGGTGTGGGGTGTGCCCATCAGAGCAGGGAAGACTGGAGGTGGGCGGCGTTTCCCAGGAGGATGAGAAGTCCGGAACAAGAGAGTGAGGATGAGGAACACGAGAGCGGGAGACAGGTGGCGCTGGGAGAAGCGAGGTGTGCAGAGCGCTCAGAACCAAGCTTAGTGGTCACTGGCAGATGCTCTGATTCCTTGGACCCGTGTGTTTGAAAAATTATACTCTCTTTACTTTCTAATTGTTTTGTGGTATTTTCTACCTTTTTGAAGTTTACCTGTTTTATGAGTGTGTATGTATATGTGTTTTTGTTGTTGTGTTTTGGGGGTTTTCTTTTTGGTCACTCTTGGCGGCATGTGGGATCCCAGTTCCCAGGTCAGAGATGGAACCTGTGCCCCCTGTGGTGGAAGCATGGATTCTTAACCTCTGGACCACCAGGGAAGTCCCTGTCTGTGTGTGTTTTGATTTTTCATCCTATTTTTTCAGGGTTGTTGGGGGTTTTTGGAGGGGTTTTTTGTTGTTGTTGTTTTAAGCTGAAATAAGACTCCTAGGCAAAGAACCCAAAACATTAAAATCTTGAAAACTTTTCAGGGATCGCCTTCTATGATAAAATCACACACTTACAGTGAAACCATTTGGTTCAGACAAACCCAGTTCTGGCCTCCACTTGACTGCTTGTTACGTAACATTGAGCATGACAAATTGATGCTGAACAGAGCACTTTACCCGGAAGATCCAATCTTCACTGCCACTCTTTGAAGTAGGATGTTACCTTCTCAGTGTTACTGTCTCAGGGGAGGAGACTAAGGCTTCGGAGAGGTTGTTAACAGACCCCAGGTCACTGTGAGGCAGAACAGTGGCTCCCCAGAGATGTCCACATTCTAATCCCGGGACCTCTGAGTATGTTACATTGCATGACAAGAGGAAATGGAGGTTGCGTGTGGATTTAAGCTGCTAATCAGCTGACATTGAGAAAGAGAGGTTATCCTGGAGTATCTGAGTGGGCCCAAGATAATCAGAACAGTTCTTAAAAGTGGAATTGAGAGGCAAAGAACAGTGTCAGAGTGATCCAGTGAGAGGACTTGTCTGGCCATTGCCGGTTTTGAAGAGGGAAGGGGCCACAAGCCAAGGAATGCAGGTAGCCTCTGAAAGGTAGGAAAGGCACGGAGGTGGATTCTCCCCTGCAGCCTCTGGAGGGAGCAGTCCCTGCTGACACCTTGATTTTAGCCCAATGAGGCCCGTTTTGGACTTCGACCTCCAAACTGTAAGATATTTTTTAAAGCTACTAAATTAGTGGGTAATTTTTTACAGCAGAAACAGCGACTTAATGTAGTCCTGTCCAGTAAGTGAGGAGTGCCGCAGGAACTGAGCCCACACATCACTCCATCTGCCTCTGCGCTCCTGGGATGAGGCCGGCCGCCCAGGATGGCGATTCCTACCTCCAAGGCTTTGCTCATGATCCGCTTAAAATGCGGTGCCTCGCTCTGGTTAGTGTCTGCCTTCCTGATTTTTCGGGGCCTAGCTGAAGTCCTGTGGGAGTTGTAGATATTGCCCAGTCAGCGTGACATCTGGCGCTCTGTAGACATGGAGTGGAGATTTCCATCCACCAGCTCCTTTCTGGAACTCCTGTTGCACTCCTTGGCTGTGTCTCCCACTTAGCAACCAACGTTGTTTTCTGACTTTTTCCTGGACTTTAGTGGCATCTTCTTAACTTGTAGCTGGGGACTGACTCTCCTGATTAGTTATGTTAGTGGCAGGTGTCCTGTGTGACCACGACTCACCCAGTCTCCCCTTCTTACTCTTCAGGTTCCCCATCTGCAGCATAAGGGAGCTTTGCCCTAGTTGCCTCTAAAGCAAACTTCAGCTTGAAAATGCTCTGGCCTGTGGCCTGTTTTTTTTTTTTAGATCTGGCAGCTAAGAATTGTTTTTGTTTTTGTAAAGCATGATTAAAAAAAAAAATATATATATATATATATATATATATGACACCAATGCTAGACCCTAAGTGCAGCATAAGAGGGGATGGAGGAGGAATTTCTAAGGAGATAATGTTTCTTTAGTGAAGTCTTTCCCTCCCTGAGGCTTTTTTTTAAAAAAGGAAACTTAATTGAAATACATCCAAGAGGTGTATTCAAATTGATCATTTTAATATTGTGCTTTGGCTAAGTGAGAACAGTGGTGTGAGGATGTTTATGGTCATGTTAGTGTATAGGACAGGCCTGTTTAGCTCTATAGTTCATGTTCCCCTCAAATGATGAATTTGGGATGATGTTTTTCTTTCCCTCCTTCCTAACTTACAAGTAAAAGGAAAATCACTGCTAAGAAGTTACATGTTTACTTGGAGTTCAGCAGTATCTTGGCAAGCATCAGAATATGCATACTGTGTCTGTGGTGCCCAAATGCCAGACTTTTTTCTACGTAATTGCTTTGTGTTTTACGTTAAGGATTTTGAGGGAGTTGCCGGGTGGTCTGGTGGTTAGGATTCTGTGCTTTCGTTGCTGTGGGCTGGGTTCAGTCCCTGGTTGGGGAACTGAGATCCAGTAAGCCATGCCACACAGCCAAAAAAAGAAATTGACAATATAACAAATCTCAGAGTCACATTTCTGCAGGAAAAATGCCAACCGTAGTTATAGTTCATGCACTGAAGACAAACATTTCTATACAGTTGTATTTCTTTGCAGATTTTTCTATTTTGATGAATGCGTGTAGCATTGGAAGTGCGTGAAGTCATCATCTGGTGGCTGATGCCGAGTCACTACAGTGGAAACGCTAAGTAACCTTGGAGGGGCTGTTGTTATCCCTTTTAATACAATCCTGTAGTCTTCCTTTTTTTTCCTTGTCCAAAACCTTGGAAGGAAGAGTGGGAAAGCATAAGTTAATAAAAATGTCAGAGCATAGAGTAAAATGAGAATTGTTTCTGGCATGGGAGGAACCACAATACAGATTTTGCCTTTGAGGATGTGACCACCTCCCAGAGTAAAGAATTGAGAAAAATTTTCCCAGGGAGTAAATAACTTGTTAGCCATGTAGGTTAAAACCTACGTGGCTTAACCCAGTGGTACTCAGTTTTGAAGAATATGATGGTTTATTTGTTAGCAGTGTTCTGTATCAGTATTTCTCTCGACCTGATGTTCCGTTTTGCCCTGAGATCCCTGAGAGATGAGCTCATGTAGAAGCCTCCTGGAGAGCAGATGGCCAGTCCCAAAGTGAAAATTTCCATTCAGTTCCAGCATGTCTGCTCGTTCTTTCAGTATATCCTTGGGTACCTTACTTTGTAGGACACCAAATGCTGTTTAATATAGGCCTCTGAGAGAGAATTAATTTCAGAAGCTCGGCCATTTATACCCAGAGTCACAAGGTCTAGAGCCCCACCTTTTCCTTTCTGAAGGAGAGAATGGGACACATTCTTAAAAAGAACCATTCTCTAAAATAACGATTTAGAGAGGTTTTCACGGAAAAACATCTTTGTCTTATGTGTCCTTCTCAGGTAACTGTCCATTATTAAGGCTTACTGGCTGCTGGACTTATCTGAGGCTAATCTTCCTGAATTACATGAATCTTGCTTTTTCATCATGGTCACCTTGGCATAGTTCAGTAGAACTTTTAACATGAACCACAGAGATATTTTAAAATTTTCTAGTAGGCCTTAAAATTGAAGAAGAAATAGGTGAAATCAATTGAATAATTTATATTTTATTTAACCCAATGTACCCCAATTATTAGCATTTCAACATGTAATCAGCATAAAAACTGTTGAGATATTTTACATTTTTTTAACCAAGTCTTTTATATTTAACAGCACACTTCAATTCAGATGCTAAGTGTTCATTGGAAATACTTGATCTGTGTTTAGATTTCATACAATTTACAGCTGAAAAAATGTTTTACATACCAAATAGTTTTATATTGTTTCATTTTGTGTATTTATTTTTATTGAAATATAGTTTATTTATAATATGATACTAGTTTAAAGTTACAAACTCATCTTTTGAATGTTTTCTTATAACTGAGTTGAGTATCACTTTCAAATTAGATTAAATAAAGTCAAATAGAGTAAAAAATTTAATCCCTCAGTTGCTTATATTTCAAGTGCTTGCTAGCCACATGTGGTTAGTGGCTACCACCTAGGACCATGCGCTTAGGACCTAGGCCTTATTATCCCAGTATCCTGGGAAAAAGCAATTATATCCTAAGATACTGAGTCTCCTGCAGGCACCTCCTTGAGCTAATGCTTCAGTGTCCTGGTAGTCTGTTAGTTGGTGAGTGTGAATTGTGTAGCTTTGCTTCTGGCAAGATTTTTATTACTAAATTGAAAGCAGTTAAACATCTATTAATGGAAAATCTAAAAAAAAAAAGTATAAATATAATTGAATCATTTTGCTGCACACCTGAAACTCATACTGGCTTAGAAATCAACCATACTTCAATAAAAAGGGAAACAAAAAACCTTTTGCTAACAAAAGGAACTAATTTTTGTTCTTTTCTGGAATGTTTGAGAATTTTAATATTTTGCCTCACTGAGGTCTTGCCTCAAAATGCAGTTTACCTTAATACCAAACTGAAGTTTTAATGTTAAAAATTGAATTTAAAGCCATGGTTTTAAGCAATAAAAGTAGTCTGATATTAAAACATTATGCAGTGACCAAAACCCAAAACCCTTGATGCACACCAGAAAGATCACAAGTGAGCCAGATGAGCCTGAGTGGAAACCAGATGGAATTTCAGATCTTTCCATTCTCGATGTGTCCTTGGTTGTTGCCAGGAGGTAAATGGTGAAGTGGTGTGTGGAAGGTCAATGAAAGCTCCACCCAGAGGGGTGAGGGGGGCAGGGGTAGAGCATTGTCTGAGTGACAGAAAAGAACCCTAAGCTCTTGAAAGGTAGCAAGGGGTAAACCTGCAATAAGTGCTGAAAATAGACAAGGTTTCATGGATCAAAGCAAGGCCATTTGTTTCTCAAAGCACGCAAACAGCGAAGTGCCATGATATATTCGTTCCACTCATCCCATGTCTCGTGGGGAGCCTAGTGGTGGCTGTGTGCCCAGTAGGTTGCCATGTAGCTAAGGGAGACCAGACCAAGGACTCAGCAACTTTTGTAGCAGACAACAGACAAGCCAGTCTTCTTGCTGTGGTCACCTTGATGTCTGTGTGACCAGCTACAGAAACTGCTCAGTAACTCCTGCTTTCACCGAGATGTTCTTTCAGGATGTCATTGCATGTTGCAGTCGTCTTTCTGACACCTTTCCCTGGATGGTTAATAGACTGTAGCTGGCTGGTTACCTGGCTAACAGAATTTATTAAGATTTTATTATTATTGTTATTAATTGAATAGGCTCATGTCATTGTTGGACCCACTGATGGGGGAGGGGAGAGCATGGTTCTGAATTTGTTTTTTATTACTCAGTACATTCAGAATCCTCAGTTAAAATATTGAAGCTTCATTCATTTTGGGACAAAATTATTCGTTTTATAATTGACAAAGACCCCTGTTGTGGAAAGCCCTGGAGCCCTGCCTGACAGAATGTTCTGGATATGGAGATGAGAAGTGTTATTTTCGTGTGTCATTCTTACACTGTGAACTTCGCCTGCTAATTCAAGTGCTCTTTATACACAGGAGACTGCACAGATAAACTGCTTCCAGCAAGCTTTCCACTATCTGAAGGAACTTTTAAAATGTGTGATTTTTGTAAATTTCTGTGTGAAAAATATAGTTTTGAAATTATAGTATGTTTGGGCATGTTAAAATCTGCCCCGGGCAGGCGGCTGTCCATTCTTATGAATGCAGTTAAGCTAGTTTTTGAATGGCCCCTTTCAGCTTTTGAGTCAGGCTGTCACTCCTGATTCCTCTGCTCCAGTAAATCATGTTGGTGACTTTGGCGGACTCTCAAATGAGTTTCCTACTGGCTGCTTCTCCTTCACCGCTCTCTCTATTGGTGGCGGTCTGCCAATATTGAGCCTACTACTGGATGGAGGGTGATGTGTTTGCTCCCTACCAGTGCATTTTCCCTCCTGGGTCCTGCTTTTCTTCTGGCAGCTTTGGAATCCGAACCTATATGTTATGCCTTTTTTTTTTTTTTTTTTTTTAAATTTCAAATTTGAACCAATCTTAGAGCTGCAGAGATGTTGCGCGGATGGATGGATCCGGAGTTTCCTAACGCCCTACCTTCACCCAGCTCCCCCCAGTGTTAACATGATTTAACCACTTGTGGTGGTGCTTTTGTCAAAACTAAGAAATTAACATTGGTCCAGTGTGAAGGTCTGTAAACTGCAGACCTTATTTGAGTTTTGCCATTGTTTTCAGTAACGTCTGTTTTCTGTTCCAGGGATCCTGCATTGCAGCTAATTATTTTTTCTCCTTAGTCTCCTCCTATGACAGTTCCTCACTGTTTTCTTACTCTCCATGACATGGACACTTTTGAAAAATACTGGCTGTTTATTTTGTTGTTCAGATTGTTCCGGCTTTGGCCATTAGCGTCTCGGGTTGGTGCCTGTGTCCCTTGAACAAATTCTCCTCTTTTTATGAGCACTTCTTTCCTGACTCAACAAGATGTTTCAGGCTCATCTTGTACTGCCTTTGCCCCAGCTCTGGGATCAGCTTCTTTTCCAAGAAGCCCCGGCTTCTTTTTATTGGAGAATGACATTTAGAAACCCAGATCTGGGGCTTCTTGGTATTCAGTGTCATTACTCCTAGGCCCTTTCAGCAGGTAGAGAGCTCAGACATATATGTGTTTATTCGTACGCGCATGCATGCCTCTGTTATATCTATTATCTGTGTCTTAAGTCATAAGTTTATACTAAAAGTTGTAAGTTTATTCTCATTTCCTCTGATTCCAGTCTAACACTGCAGAGTTTACTTTAACTTTCCTCTCTTCATATGTAACTTCTTTGTCCTTCCCTGAGAAGCCTGGCTTTCGCTGTCTTGACAGTATCCAGTCAGGATACTGTTTGCAGCTCTTCTCTGGTTCAGTTCTTTGTCCTCGCCCCCCACCACCCCCTCACTGAGGTGCGTGGTGTTTGCAGCGCCGTCAGGTTTATCTGTTAGTGCTTGTGTTCCACGTTGGATCGCCACACAGTGGCTGGTGTAATGAGTCTAGGTTTTGATTGTGAAGGCTGCGAAACTTTGCTGTGGTTCTAAGTTTGGTGCTGAGAGGAAGGTTAGACTGCCCCACTCCCATTCTCTGGCTCCCATTGCCCACCCCGCCCCACCCTTTGCCATCCACCCTATATATAAGGCTTTCCCGTCATTTTGGGCTTATTCTTCTTGTGTTTCTTTGGTTCAATGCCATTTTCAGCCCCTCAGGTTTGTGTTAGATTGTCCAGCCTGGTGTGAGGGACACGGTCACTCTCGCCTCAGCCTCAGTAGTCACTCCTCCTCTGAGGAAGAGGCCACCCCTGCTGGAAGGTGGGCTTGTGTGAGTAAGTTAGAAGTTTCCTGTGTTTACTTAGATATCACTTGGTAACATTTAAAGTTTTTTTTTTTTTTTTTTGCTCTGTAAGCAATGATGCAGTGAACATCTCTGTGCACAGGACACTTTAAAGTGATTTTGACTTATTTTCATAAGATAGAGTCAGAGCTTCCCAGGTGGCGCAGTGGTAAAGAATCCACCTGCCAATGCAAGAGACACGAGAGACCCAGGTTCGATTCTTGGGTCAGGAAGATCACCTGGAGAAGGAAATAGCAACCCACTCCAGTATTCTTGCCTGGAAAATTCCATGGACAGAGGAGCCTGGCAGACTGCAGTCCATGGGGTCACAAAGAGTCAGACATGACTGAACGACTGAGTGTAGCACACAATGTTTGACTGATATTTTACTTAACATCTGCTAGTAAAGCAGAAAGGGGGTAGGAAAAAGTGTACCTTTTCCTACATCGTTTCATGCACCCTCTTTTAATACTACATATTTCAGTCAACTTTTAATCACACAAATATTACATTAAATATACTCTTTGGGGGGAAAAAGAAAGCTTCACACATAAGGATCAAGTCCCCTTTGATCTCCAACCCCCAACACAAAAACAGTTTTTATTATCCTTTCAGATTCTGTATACATTTGTAACCATATGTGCCTGTAGGAGAAAACATACTTTATAAGTGTGAGGGATTTTTCCACATAAAAGGTACACTGTGTCTTGACTTTTTTACTCACATGTGTCTTAGAAAATCTATTCAGGCTGTATAGATTGCCCTGCCCCACTGTTTTCAACATCTGCAGGCAATTCCTTGGGTATTACTTTGGTGACTGCCCTTGGGTATAACACTCAGGGCTCGCGTGTAGGCACGAAGAAGTGGATCGGGGGCTGCGGGCCGTGTCCGGGCTCCATCGTGGACAGCACAGCAGATTGCTCTCCCAGGTGGCTGCCAGTCTGCCTTTTCCACCAGCTTTGCAGCAGAGCACTCATTTCTTTACTGGTCATCAGTATCTGGTACTTCCTCTGTCTCAGATCTGGGACGTTTTGAAGGTGAAAAGTGGCAATTGTGTTTTCATTTGCTTTCCTCTGAAATAGGTTAAGTGCAGTTAGCCACTTACATTTCCTTTTCTGTGATTTGCCCATTTGTACCTGTTTTATTTTTCTTCCTAATTCATATGAATTCCTTGTATATGCTAGATTGATTCGTGTAACTAACATTTATTGCTCAAGAGATCAATGCACATATGCCCAGATGCTGCTGTAGATGCTGGGGTAAACAGCAATAAACAAGGTTTTAAGAGGAAGTTGGACCAAAGAAAATCTAAATAAATCAGTAGGATTATGTAAATGTTAGTAAGTGCTATTAAAAGCTTAGAGTAATGGTAAAGAGAAGGCTTGAGTCAGGCGGGAGCCTTGGTGTCCCCTTACAGACCATCCTCTCAAGTGTTTTTGCCTGGAAGCAGGTGGTCAAGGAAGCCTCCTCAGAGAAGGTGGGGTGGGAGCCGAGATCTGAATGTTGAGAAGGAACTGGCATGGAAGTGTCCAGACAGAGAGAATAGCATGTGCCTGGGCTCTCAGTGAGGCTCGTGAGTAGGGGAACAGGGGCTGAAACAGCGCAGGTCCTAGTCAGAGGCAGGTACTCTGGAGGAGACGTGTGATCTGTTTTAGGAGGTGGCTTCTTCAGCTCCTCCTTGCCTGTCCAGGCTAGGTGGCCAAAAAGAGCTTTGCTCTGGGGAAATTTGTGTGTCAAGATTTGATCACTGGGTTTTGTGGTTGTTTTAAGGCATAGGCTTTTTCTTTTTAATAAAGGAAAATTTTCTGTTTCAGATTACCTAGGAACAGTACGATTTGGGGTTATCACAAATAAGCATCTTGCGAAACTGGTATCCTTAGTACACTCTGGAAGTGTGTATTTACATAGACATTTCAACACATCACTTGTAAGTATTTTAAAATCACGTTTCTATTAGTGCAGTGGTTCTTAACCTTGTTTAGATCACAGGCCTCTTTGACAACTGGGTGAAATCTGTGGACGCTGTCTGTAGGAGAGTGCACATGGTTTTATATGCAAATCGAGTCCCCTCAGCCCCTTCTAGAGCCCATGCCCCAGAGCTCTCGGATTTAACAGCTAGAAGTTCTGTTTATATTCTTAGATTTTGATGCAGCCTTATTAGCTTTCCTTCTTGGATGAAATTGCAGAATTGCTGTATTGGAGAAGTATTCCTCTGGGACCATGTTGTCAAAGGTTAAGGTTCCATTGGGCGTGTTATCCTTTGTTCATCTGTTCCATTTATCAAGAGTAGTCACGTGACATGCTTTTCTCCTTTAGCTGATGAGATGGACTTGGAAGTTCTTGTCAAGTCACAGTGAGACGCTGGTGGCTCCCTGCCCCAAGCGCCACGGTTTTCCAGCGTTGCCTTTGTTCCCTGACTTGGTTGCTCGTTGGTGGCCTGGCCCCAGCTTCGCTGTTTCTGAGCTGCTGACCTGCGTTGTGCCTGGTTCTGTGCTTCTGCTCTGATACTGCTCCCTGCTCAGGCCCCGCGCTGAGTTTATTTTCCTCAGCGTCCTCTCTCCGACTCCATTGACGGCGGCAGTGACTTACGGGTCGGGTGAGGGCCCGAACCCCGATACCCAGGGTGCCCAGCCTTTAAACCCACGCTCCCGGCTCAGTGTGCAAGGCTCTGCCTGTGGAGGGACTGCTAGGGGCGCCCCCCGCGGCTGTCTCCCTGAGCTTCTGCCTTTCTCTAGTAACCCAGATGGCTTTACTTCTTGCAGTTTATACTCCCAAAGTCAAATACATTCCATGTTTTCCAGATAGAAATGTTCATGAAGACAATTAACATTTTTTTCCACCTCCCACCATCCTGCTCTGGGAATCAAAATCTGACGGTTTCTCCTGCTGCCCGCCCATTCTCCTTGTGCCTCTGTCTTAAGTTTCTTTGGACCTCATCTGCTTCTGCTGTCTATCATTTTCCTTCATCCTTCTTTTGTAACATGCTTTACAAGCAACGTATATCATGTTAATGTATAGTAACTGGTACTGAGAAAGAAATTTAAAATAGATGGTGAAAAGAAGGTAGGACTATGAGAAAGATACTGAAAAACATACTGAATTCATGGTGTCAATTCCATAGTTTTTAAGAGTGGCTCATTGATAGAGCAGAATTCCTTTCAGCAAATGAAATATTAATGGGTTACCAGTATTTTTTTTTTAAAGTAAAAGCAGTGGACATCTTGTTATAAGTCAATTTAAACCTCTATTTGGGAAAGTATAAAATATCTCATTTTCTGGAACTCTCCAAGCATTTTGGGGGGAGTTTTGTTTGAAACCCTGTAATTTATATAATTGGAATTTCAAAAATAATTTTATGTTGACATACTTTGTTAGAGAAAAACAAAGCAAAAAAAATCTAGGCATATCTCTCCTTAACTCTGTACACACAAAGTATGATCCGTGGCCTTGTATACAAGTTCTAGGTCACTCAGGGTTTCATGCAAATATTTCTTGAGTTCCTGCTCTGTGCCAGGTATTCTAGTCCCTGGGGCGGAGGATGGGGGTGGGGAGACAGGTGAGCAAGGCAGATACAAACTTCTGCCCTAACAGAAAGTTCCCAGGGACAAGGGAAACATGATTTTCCCAAGGGTAAAATGACCCCCTCGTTGGTGGCCTGGCCCCAGCCATTTCTCTTTCCTTAGCAATCGCTTTAGGCAGGAAGGTAGAGGCCACTGTTACCAGCAGCAGGCTGGGAAACTTGCTGATAGACAGCCAAATTCATCTTTTCTGCCTAAAGGGGAGAAGATGAATCACATGATCTGAAAGTCACCTCTCACAGCAGCTTCTGCTTTCCAAGCCGCTTGTGGGAAGCGCCCTGTCTGGAGGGGCAGAGGCAGAGTGTAGCCGCCCAGGCCGCTCCAAGCCTCGTTTTCCTCACCTGTGAAGAGAGGGCTGAGGCCGGGCAGGGGTGGTGCTGCGATCCCGCCTTGCCTCTCATGTCTGTGCGTTTTTCCTTCCCAGGTCTTTCCCAGGGAGGTCATCAACTACACCGCGGAGAACATCTATAAGTGGGCCTTAGAAAACAGAGAGACGCTCCTCCGATGGCTGCGGCCGCATGGCGGCAAGAGTCTCCTGCTGAACAACGAGCTGAAGAAAGGACCAGCACTTTTTGTATTCATACCTTTTAATCCCTTAGCCGAGAGTCACCCTTTGATAGATGAGGTAAGAGCCACAGTGGGAAGAGGCGTCTCAGAAGCAACAGGCCAACCTCACTGACTTAGATTCTTCTCTTGTTCCACGATCAGAGTGGTTTCCCTTACTCGCTAAGTGGCTGCTGCGTTCCGTGGTGTCACTCCTTCCTGTAAGTGGGCAGGAGAGCCTGTGCCTTCTTGGTGGGGACCCACCATGGCCTCTCCGGCCACATTACTGACAGTGTCTCAGGTCTGGGTGAGGCAGAGCAGACGGGGCGGTCAAACCAGGCCTCTTTGGAGATGGGCCAGGTTCCCTCTTCCTGCGGCAACTGATACTCTGGAGAGGTGTGGAGAGAGTGGACAGCATAGGCGGGGTTTACTGTGGCCTTGGGGGTGCTGTCATCGCAGGCATTTGGCCAGACTGGTGGCCCCGACCACGCTCAGTCCAGCAGTGGCAGGGTGACCTTGGGATCCCGTGTTTTCCTAACCCTTCTGTGGCTCACAGAGCTGATCGTCATCAGAAGTCAGCCCATCCCGCCTGCCTCTTCTGCGTGCGTTGCCTGTCTCTGGGTGTGAGTTTATTTTATGTATGGATCGTTTGAAGGCACTTAGAGAGAGCAATAAAAATCAGCAGAGAGCGCCTGGGATTGCTCAGTTGGGTTTATTGGGGGTTTAATTTTTTCCTTCCCTCCAGGATCCCTTAATTGGCCAAAACCAATTTCAGAAAGTCCGTGAGCCACTGACCAGGCTCACCAGATGCTGCTTCTCCGGGGCCCTCTCAGGAGCCTTCCTGAGGGAATGGGGAGGCAGGACCCTCGCCAGGCCAGGGCCCTCCCGCGGCTACTCTGGACCCTCTTTGCTGACGTGATTCATCACCGCTGGGGGCCTCTGAGTGGGCGCTGCTCCTGTGGTTTAGAGGAGGGAAGAAGAGGAAGTGAGATGGCTCTGTCGATTCTGATTAGAGAGGACTTGAAGTAATGACTTCATTTCTTTGGAAAATCTTCACTACACAGTTATTTTATGAACTAAGGCACTCTGACTTTACTAAGATGCTCTAGTATTAAGAGTATTTAAAGTTGTTTGTAGTAAATGTGGGGTTTTCAACCAGCCATCCCCTGGTACCCATGGAGGTTTGGTTGCAGGACCCCCGTATACCCCAAACTCCAAACATGCTCAAGTTCTGTATTGTAAAATGGCATAGCATTTACATATAACCTATGCATGTCCTCCTGTGTATTTTAAATCACCTCTAAGGTTACTTACGATACCTAATACTGTATAAGTGACTGTTAGTTGCTCAGTCATGTCTGACTCTTTATGATCCTTTGGACCATAGTCTGGAAGGCTTTCCTGGGGATTTCTCGGGTAAGAATACTGGAGTGGGTTGCCATGCCTTCCTCCAGGGATCTTTCCGACCCAGGGCTCGAGCCCCCATCTTGTCCGTCTCTATGTAAATAGTTGCCTAAGTGCAGGAAACTCAAACTTTGTTTTCTGGAATTTTTTCCCCCCAATATTTTTGATCCATGTTGTTTGAATTGCAGATACAGGATATGAAGGGCTAACTGTACTTGAATTTTTGTGGGTTTGGTGGGGGCCTGGGGGTGGTGATCTGTTATGTCTTTGAATATAAAGTAGTACCAAGATGAGGCAAGAGGGCAGCTGGGCACTTTATTAATCACATAGGCTTGAACTTTTCAGTATAATGTGCTGTTGGAGCCTTACCCTTTAAGAAGGACTGAGATGTTCTTGTGTGTACATGTGTGTGTGTGGGGGGGGACCAAAACACTGGTTTTATCATTTAAAGTAACCTTTTTTATGCCCAAGAACTATTCGAATAATTTGTTTTTCTGTACAAACACATGTGTCTTAAATTAACTCTGTCCATAAGTATCATGTGTTATAAAATATGGGTTTTCTTTTAAATTGGAAAAGCACGTACTAAATGGTTTTTACACACACACGCACACACATGCACCCTGTTTAATGAAACAAAATCCTGAGTGACTTAACACCCTTTAACTAACCATGGCGGGATTTGACTTAAGTTAGTACAGTTCTGTTTTAGGGAGTATGAGTGCCTCTGGATTAGAATGTCTTGCTCATCTTTTGCATTAAACTGGGGCGGTGTTGGGTGGTGAAAGGTCCTGAGTTTGGAAACGGAAGAGTCCTGGAATGAAACTTGAATCTAAATGGCTAACACTGATCTCAGGGTAAAGCGGATCATCTCACCAAGAAGCGGGAGTGTGTACATTCCCCTGAGATGCCCTCTGTTCACCAGGTGTTTATCGAGCCTTTGTTACGAGCCTGGCTCTGGGCGAGGCTCGGGGGACAGCAGGATAAATCAAGCCCAGTCCTGCCCATGAGGACCCCTGAGCCTGTGGGGAAGAGCGGTGTCTCGACAGACGGTTGTGAGGCTCTCTGGGAAAGGCTTCTAGGACTAGAAAGATGCGGAACCTGCCTCTCCCCAGGTTGGGGTGGGGTCGCCTCCACTGGTGTAGGGTCTTGGGGAGAGTGTTGTGGCTTGTCAGGTAGAGGAGGCCCTGACCAACTGGAAAGGCAGACTCGGGCCAGACTGTATTTGGTTTTACCCTCCAGAAGGGAAGCCACTGAATGTCGTTTGGCAGAGGAGCCTCATGCTCCTCTGAAATAAGATAAAAATAAGGGGTGGCAGTGTGGAGGCTCAGTGGGCGGGGGGAGAGAATGGCGGTCTGTGAGGAGTGAGGCCGAGTCGAGGCAGTGGCCCGGAGGACGCAAAAGAGACGCTGCCCAAGTCAGTGCTGGCCGGACTGGAGGCATGGGTGACGCGGGGAGAAACTGAGGGCTGGCTGATGTTTCTGCTTTGATGGTGCCGTTTTCCAGAGAGGGTGGTGCAGGAGCAGGAAGGCAAAATGGAGGAGTATGGTTTGGAACAGGTTGAATTCGTGGGCTCCTCGAGTGCATGAATTTATTTGGAAACATAGATGCCGTGAAATAGTTGATCTACTTGTTAGGTGCTTGGCGAGTTTTTTAGGCTAGACTGTTATATTTAAGAGGAAGAATGAAGCCCTCCTCTGGAGGAGTTTCAGGATATAAAGGAAGGTGACTCAGCTGGGGGCTGAGACTTAGATGCTGTTCCTGGTTCTTCGACGACCCAGACATGTGTTGTGGGGCAAGCGGCTTCACCTCATCATGTGATAGGCTGAGACGTCTCCCTCTAAGACCCCTTCTGTCTCCAAACAGGTGGTTCGGTGTCATGATCTGAAATGTGACCCAGACCTCTCTATTAATAGCTCTAGGTGTGACAGCTTCCTGTTTATTGCTGTTTCCGGCCAGGGCTCTTCCTTCTGAATCAGACAGGATGCTCATCAGGCCTGTGAGCCCCGGGGTCAGTTCCTTGGTCCCCTGCCCCACCCCATGCCTCTCACGCACTCCGCCCTGTGTTTCAGATCACCGAAGTGGCCTTGGAGTACAACAACTGTCATGGGGACCAGGTGGTGGAGCGGCTCCTCCAGCACCTGCGACGAGTGGACACCCCGGTGTTCAAGTCCCTGGCACCTGAGCCCCCAGCCCGGCTCCCGGACCCGCCGCTGATAACGGCGTCACCCTGCTGCAACACGGTGGTGCTGCCGCGGTGGCACTCCATCTCCAGAACCCACAATGTGTGTGAGCTGTGTGTCAACCAGACGGCCGGCAGCCTCAGGCCGAGCTCGGTCACCGTGCCCCAGTGCAGCTTCTTCGAGATGGCAGCAGCTCTGGATTCTTTCTACCTCAAGGAGCAAACCTTTTATCATGTGGCATCAGGCAGCATAGAATGCAGCAATTTTCTAAGTTTCTACAGCCCTTTCAGCTACTACACCGCATGTTGCAGGACCATAAACAGGGGCGTAGCAGGCTTCATTGATTCGGAACAAGGTGTCTTTGAAACCCCGCCCATTGCATTTTCTTCCCTGGAGAAGAAGTGCGAGGTTGACAGCCTGGGCTCTGTTCCTCACATTGAGGAGAACAGGTATCTCTTTCCTGAGCTGGAGGCAAACAGCTCGAGCTTCACAGGCCTGAGCTGCAGAACCAACAAGACCCTAAACATCTACCTTCTGGACTCCAATCTGTTCTGGTTGTACGCGGAGCGGCTGGGTGCTCCGAGCGCTGCTCGGGTGAAGGAGTTTGCCGCAATCGTTGACGTGAAGGAAGAGTCTCACTATATCTTGGATCCAAAACAGGCTCTTATGAAGTTCACCCTAGGTACCGTGGGCCGTTTCCTTCCCCAAGCCTAACACTTTGCTTAACTTTCCATAGGGGACTGTTATTTAGGGATCTCATGACGGTTGGCTCTTACTAGCTCATTTTAAATCTTCACACTGCAGTTGTAATTTTAAAAGAAGCTAATTTTGTCTGTTAAATGAAACAGAAACTTCCTAACTCTGAATTCTGGACAAGTTGGTCACTTAGCCCTTGGGGGCTAAGAGTCCAGCATCCCAGATTGGCAGTGCCTGCCACATTTCCAAGGTGGGAACCTGGCCACAGTGACGGGCAGGGTGGTGGCGAGTGGGTCTTATGGTAACTCCCCCGGGGGTGATGAACAGCCCTGCCGGGGGCTTCACAGAAAGCAGCGGAATGACAGAACTGCCTGGCCCCCTTCTGTGTTGCAGGTTTAACTACATATCAGGGCCCCCAGACCTAATTTGTTCTGCTGCTCTTTTTTAGCAAGTTGAGGAATACTGCTATGACCTTGGGTGCCTAGATGGTAACAAGCAAGTGTCAAGTGCAATAAACAAGTGTCAGATTGCAAACCAGCAAGACCCACTTTGGGGGCGGGGTTGGGAAGGGGTAAATCACTGTTCTGGGAAAGCCCCGCGAGCTTGCCCTTAGAGCCTGGCAGCGGCAGTGACCCAGCCCAAACGTCCTGTTCCCAGGGCTTCGCTGACATCCTTGATGTGCAGACAAGGAAGTGCGAATTCAAAAGCTGTGTTAGTTCAGCCTCGGTGGAACCATGGGGGAAAGTCGGCGTTTGCCAAGTGGAGACAGGAGGAATGTGGTGGGGAGGGCCACCTTTCATTTTCAAGTTTTGGAGAGCATGAAAGTAACAGTAAACTCAAAACCCCTAAATATTAGTCACTTTAAGTGCTGTCTTTTAAGTCCAGATGAAGCTTATTTCCTACATTAGACACGTTTGAAAAGACTTATGTAAATGGTGATTTATTTTTCCTACATCAAATTATATTCTAAAACATGAAGCCTCCTGAGTGTGTAGAGAAACCCCGTGAATAGTCACTTAATGAAGTGCGTCCACTTTTGATATCACACCTTGCTCCTCATTCATGTTGCCTGAAGTTACCTTTTGGTGTACTGAGTTTTCTTAAAATGAAGCAAGCCTGTATTTTTAAAGTAAGCGTTGATTGGATTTTCCTGCCTCATGTGCTGATATTCAAGCATCCAGTGAGCTCGTGATGGGTGCACGCTGAATTAAGGGTGATCTAAAAGAAGCCGTCTTCTGATTTCTTTTCATCTTCTATATCTACTCTGAAACATCTAGTTCTGTTGTTCTCTGTCCTGTGCTTGGTGACAAAATTTGTCAAAGTCTTCATACAGAAACATCCAACGTGTTGTTTTGGAGAGGTGACTCTCAAGTCAGCCGTCTCTGGGGCAGTTTCAGAATTCAGCCCTCATTCAAATTAGTGAACAGTTCTGGGTTTTATGTTTCAAAAAACCATCTAAGTGTCATTCAGATGTTGATGACTGATTCTCTTTAGTATTCACTCAGCCTTCTTCCCTTCCTCCTTCCTCCCTGGAACCTGCCATTGTTCACTAGGACCTCAGAATGGAGAGAGAAGGAAAAAAAAAGAAATGAAACTCAGATTAGTGCTGCTTCAGATGAAACAAAGGAATCTGAAGACATAGTCGTCAGTGGGGAGGGTAAAAATGTTGGTTCAAGTTAGGGTTTTGGATTATTTATGGGCCTTATTTATGCTGTTTTCCCACTAAATATAGTTGTTTATTTCTCTTAACCTTTTAATTAAAGAAGAAACTTGAGGAACTTTAGTAAAGGAAACACAGACCATAGCTCCTCACCCTCAGATGAATGAGTGAACACCTCCCACATTACAGTAGCTCGTGCAGTCACTGCATCGGTAGTTAGGCTTAAAGGTCTTGGTATTGTAGGTTGAAATCTCAATGGTGACTTGTTGATGACTTACCCAGTCTCTGGTGTCTTGTGGACCAGTGTTAGAAAAAAAGAGCGTCGGATTCCTAGCCCACGCACAGTAGACCATGAAACTCTTGTTAGCTAAAGTGCTGTCTGCTGAGTTACTACAGCCAATACAAACCCCCTGTCCCCTCCTGTGTGGATTTGTTCAGAGTTCTGCCTGTACATAAAGTGTTAAAAATGTGGGCCTGTGAAGCCAGCCCACTTTTTAAAGTGTAGAGTTTAAAGTGGGCCAGCTACTCTCCTTATACCAAGAGAAGAGCTGATCTCATTTTCTCTTTATTTTTAGAGTCTTTCATTCAAAACTTCAGCGTTCTCTACAGTCCTCTGAAAAGGCATCTTATTGGAAGTGACTCTACCCAGTTCACTTCTCAGCGTTTAATCACTGAAGTGACGACTGATACCTTCTGGGAAGTAGTCCTTCAGAAACAGGTATGGAATCGAGCGAGGCAGAAATCAAGCCATCTGTCCCTATTAAAATAATTTCCAAAGCTGCAATCATGGGTGGAGCAGTTGGTGCTGACGTACAAAAGACTGACCACATGACAGCCTTATTGCAGAACATGCGTGAATTACATGGTGCTTTTGTGATTGCAAAGCATCCTTAAAAAGCACATAACTGAAAACACCAAAAGACCAGGAACTTCCCTGGTGGTCCAGTGGCTAAGACTCTGAGTTCCCAGTGCAGTGGGCCTGGGTTCCATCCCTCATCAGGGACCTGGATCCTGTATGTCACAACTGAGAGACCCAGGGAAGCCAAGTAAGTAAATATTTTTTAAAAATACCCAGAGATCAAGGTTTCACTGTACTTTGTGCATGAGCAGCATTTATGGAATGCCTGCCGGGCTCTAAGGACAGTGAGGACCCCAGAAGCGCAGTAACAGCCAACTTCTTCCCACAGGACGTGCTGCTACTTTACTACGCACAGTGGTGCGGCTTCTGTCCAGCCCTCAATCACGTCTTCATCCAGCTAGCTCGGCTCCTGCCCTCAGACACGTTCACTGTGGCGAGGTAAGGAAGCCCATGCTGCTGCACGCTGGGCTGGGTGCCTGTCATTACTCTTCCTTCCAGCTTAGCCACGTGGCTTGCAAGGGTCTGCCAGTTTTCTGTGGACTTGGGTAAGACAGGGTTGATTGTCAGCGGGAAGCTGTGAGCAAAACCTCATTGGCGCCAGAGTCTTCCTGGTGAATACTGAGTGTTCCTTGCATAATGTTGAGTGTGTTCTGCCCTGATCAAGTTCATCAGAGCACGAGGGTGTTTCTGTGGGAGCAGTGCTGACCTGTTTGCTTAGACAGCCCCCCAAGTAGCCAGCTTTCTGGAATATACATCACTGGGGCCTTGGCCCAGCAAAAGGGGGCCAGTCTCTGACATACTGTCAACCAGCCCTGGGACCTGGAGTGAATCTCTCCACCAGGCCTTGTTTCCCTCCTTATTCCTAAAAGGAAAAGGAAAGATTGGCTAATACCCACGTGGTATTCTAGTTGTGTGATTCCGTGGCACTGTATGTAGGATCTTCACGAAACAAGTGAATTTTATTTTATTTATTTATTTATTTATTTTTTAACAAGTGAATTTTAAATCACTGTTTTGTAAAAAACAATGCTCAAAGAGTTTTTGGATAAGGTAGGCAGTTGGGAGGGAAAATTATTTAAATTTAAGCTATATCGTCTTTCTCCCTCCTCCCCAAGAAAACCCCTTCAGATAGGTAGAATTAAATATAAAAGATCAAATCAGAGAAAATGACAGAAAATAGAATATTGGATTTGCTGGTTGCTTTGAGAGGTGGAAACTTGCCAAATAGTGAAAGAAAGATGAACAGATTTCACTAGGAAAATGTGCAACGAAAATACAGAAGACCGACTTACAAAAGGACAAGAGCTGTATTTTCCAGCATGTATGTCTTTCCTTTTGTGTATGCTGTAAATAATGATTTAGAGCCACACTAGAGGAGTTACTGTGCTGTGAAACTTTTATATAGACACGTTATCTGACGTAATCCTTAGGACAGTCAGTGGAACAGGTGTGATCACCACTCTCTTTTTACTGAGGATGAATCTGAGACACAGAAATATCAGGCAGGTTGCCCAGAGTCAAGCGACCTGTAAATAAGGGATCAGGATTCAGAATCAGGCCTTCATACTCCAGACCCTGAGAAATTAAAGTGGTTTAAGAGACCTGCTGAGAGCAAACTGTGGTTTGTATGTATAGTGGAATATTATTCAGCCTTAAAATTTTTAGGAAGGACGTTCTGTAACATGGCTGCACCTCGAGGATGTCCATGCTAAGTGAAAGGAGACACAGAAGGACAGACAGTGTGCGGTTTCCCTTGCACCAGGCCCCTAGAGTAGTCGGAGTCAGAGAGGTAGAAAGCAGAATGGTGGTTGCCGAGGGGTGCAGGGAGGACGGGAGTGGTTGTCGAGTGGGGTCAGTTCCTGTTTTGCAGGATGAAAGAGCTTGAGACAGGTGGTGGTAATGGTTACACAGCGTTATGAAAGCACTGTGCACTTAGAAATGGTTACGATGGTACATTTTGTGTTATGTATGTTTTACCACAGAGGAAGTGGGGGATGGAGGGAGAAACAGCTGAGAAGGAGTGCAGTGTGAAAGAAAGGTCACAAAACAGACTTTCCACCTAACAGGAGAGAGTGAATAAACAAGTAGGGAAATGATAATCTAGTAAATGTAAATTTAAACAATAACAAAATGTCATTTATATTTATTAATGAATGCTCTTGAGTGGTAGAATCTTTTTTTGTTTGTCTTTGTTTTGGCCACGTCATGTGGCTTTCAGGTCCCGGACCAGGGATCAAACCCAGTCCCCCGGGCAGTGAAAGCAGAGTCCTAACCACTGGACCGCCAGGGAATTCCCATTGGTAGGATCTTGTGTTGATAAAATCAAATGAAATTGGCACAGTCAGATGTAGCTAATAGAGAAAGTAAATTGGCATAAGCTTTTTGGAAAACATTTTAGCACCATTTGTAAGAAGTCACAAAAATGGTTATGTACTTTTGACCCAGTTAGTTTCACTTTGGGGAATTAAGGAAATGGGACTCCCAGAGAAGCGTGTGCTCATCATTGCAGTGTTATTTATATCTGACAGGAGAAAAATGGTTACATAAATTATGGTTGAGCATTTGATGGGATTTTTACCTCTTCATTAGAACAATGCTTTTCATACAGTTAATTTTGAAAAGAATAGTATATGAAATACGACTGCTGGTCTTCAGAGTATGTAGGCATAGACACCAGAACTTGAATGGGAATGGCAGAAAGGAGGTCCTGATAAGCCCAGTGGGATTCTGAGGGGATGTTTACAAATATATTTTTTGATTTTACAGTTTAGTTTTTCGTCGAAGTAAAAAATCAGGAGAAAAAGCGTTTGATTATAAACCACTTGCTTAAAAAAAAGGACTGATGGTCTCTGTAGCCTTTCACAGGGGGAGGCGGGAGGGCTGTTTTGTTAGTGAAGCTATTTAAAACCGTTATGATTTGGTTATGTCATTTTTTTTTAAGTGAATTTCATCCTTCTGGACAAATGCATGGCACTGATTTCTCTCGCTCCTAATTACACATTCTGAAAATTTCTGTCGAGTTAATGATTCAGAACATTTCCATCTTTTGTACGTACTGTTTGTGAATACTGACACCTGGCCTAGGTCCACTTCCTCCTTCTAGGATGTTCCTTTTGCTTCAGCTGAGCAGTCCTGGGGGCGAGTGGGCAGGCCCTCCTGCAGGTCCATCTCAG
Organism: Cervus elaphus; assembly: GCF_910594005.1. Classification (NCBI taxonomy): domain Eukaryota; kingdom Metazoa; phylum Chordata; class Mammalia; order Artiodactyla; family Cervidae; genus Cervus; species Cervus elaphus. The sequence continues at coordinate 24,958,133 of NC_057824.1, read as the reverse complement.
TGCCGGCTGAAGAGGTGCCTCCACCTAGTTCAGCAGAAAGCAAGCGCACAGGTTGGGTAATTTAGCCCAGATAGCACTTCCTGTATTAGAAAATTAATGTAAAATCTGCTAAGAAAGTACAACTTTTTTGGTCTCTGTCTAGACTTACAAAATATAGAGTGTTATCTTTCATTCCCACTTTTCTTACATTTTCAAAAGCTTGATGTATTTTGCGCAGTGATGTCCTTCTTCTGGAGCTGATTCACGGGTTACGTACTTGCCCACATTCTGTCAGTTAGGTGGATTACCTGTCAGGTGTCAGGCTTTTTTATTTTGTTTGGAATTCACTTTTACTTTCAAGACGTTATTACATTTCAGGACTTCCCTGGTGGTCCAGTGGTTTAGACTTCACCTTCCAATGCAGGGGGTGCAGGTTTGATCCTTGGTTGGGAAGCTAGGCTCCTACATGCCTCCTGGCCAAAAAACCAAAACATGAAACAGAAGCTATATTGTAACAAATTCAATAAAAGACTTAAAAATGGTCCACATCAACGAAAAAAAAAAATCTAAAAAGCACCCCACTGCCTTTCCCTCAGTGAGTCAGGTGAGCAGTTGGCTGTCCCGGAAGTCTCGGAGTTTCTCGCGGGCACTGTGTCTACCAGGGATGTGCTCACTGCCCGGGGCCCGTCCATGTGGCGCACACGGTGCTCCTGGTCCTTACGTTATTTGAGAAAATGCTTTCAGGTTCCAGGTTGGAGCTTCTTGGGCCACTCTTTTATGCTTTCTGTTCTTTCCCTTTGCCAGGATCGATGTATCTCAGAATGATCTTCCTTGGGAATTCATGGTTGATCGTCTTCCTACTGTCTTATTTTTTCCCTGTAACAGGTAATGCTGAATTTTTTTTTTTTTTTTAGTATTTGGGCAGATGGGATTCTTTTGCCAGAAATGAAATGGGTTTGAGGTAATTCACAGAAGTGAAACGTAAATCATTATATATTACTAAAATATTTAGAATAAAATGCATTGTTTGAAACATGTTCCACTAGGGACCAAGGGGGAAAGGGCTTTGGTGTTGAGGTGTCAGGTGTGGTGGTTTTAATCAATGTGCCCCTCCCGGAGTGTGTTTGACACAAGCACGAATGTGGCCACTGGCACTGGTTCACCTTCTTGGCCTTATGAGCACACAGTGTGTGCTGAGATTGACAGCAAGGAGCCCCAGGTTCAAGTGGGCAAAACAGTAGCTCGTGGCTGGGCGCTCGGGGACTCAGGCCCGACTTGCCCGCTTCCGTGTGAGTCATTCATTTCTCATTGAACCCTGCGGATGGCTTCCTCAGCTCCCTGGTGCAGGGAGGAAACAGGCTCTCCCACCCACTGCACCCCCATTCTAGGGCTCACAGAGCCTTCTCCCCGTGAATGTCACTTCAAGGGCTGTCACCTTGACCTCTTCACATTCGTCTAAGGGCGCTGCAAGGTCAGCCATCAGGGCACCCTGCCTGAGAGCCCAGGCACAGGGATGGGCTGTTAGGTTAGCGAAAGGACGCCGACTTGGCGGTCAGCGAACATGGATCCGGATGTTTTGGTAGAAAGGAAATTAACTCTTGGCCTTTTAAAGCCTGACAAACCACATGTTCTCTTTGTATAAATTCCTTTTTGTTTTTAAAAGGATGGGTCCTGAGAGACCCAGTCACATGGCTTTGACAATATCTCCTCAGGAAAAGCACTCGCAGGATGAGTTTAGTAATGCTGTCTCACTCACGTGTTTTGTTTTCTGGCACTTGATTTTACTATTTATTGCAGCCACTGTCGTGCTTCGCGTGTTTCTCTAAGGAGAGTGCTTCCTTCGTGTGACAGATTCATTTCCTTGGTTTTTCCTCTCTATCTCAAAGAATTTTTGCTGGTACACTTTCTGTGGTAGTAGGGTCTTGTCAGATCACGCACTAAAAACAGAGCGTGACTCACCCCATTCCACCACTGTGTGGTGATGAGCCTTTTTCTTTCTAAGAAGCATCTCAAGTGCCACACAGTCCAGGAAACGTGGACAAGGACACAAGCAGTTTCACCTTGTGTGAGACAGAGGTGGGGTGTGGAGATTAACGCCTCATTTTTCAAATTTCAAGCCTAGTTTGAAAAAGCAGTGAAGTCATAACCCCCAGCACATGCCTTTGCACAAAGGCGCTCCCAGCAGCTAGATGGTTTCGTGTTTGGGTTGGGCGCGCTTTTCGCTCTGAGGCCGCCCGAGGGAGTTGCCCTTGCCCTGCAGGGAGGGTGCTGCAGCCCCTTCTTGTTTCCCTGAATTGAAAAGTCAAGGAAGTAGGTACTGAATAGAGAAGACCGTCCAGCTCTAGTTCAACAGTGAGCGCTTGAGAACCAAAGTCCTACTGCCCTGGGATGGAAATTTTCTTTTTTATAGAAGATTTATTTATTTTTGACTGTGCTGGGCCTCTGTTGATGCATGTGCGTTTTCTCTAGTTGCGCGAGCAGGGGCTGCTCTCTAGTTGAAGTGCGCAGGCTTTCTTGTTGTGGCTTCTTCTGTGGCAGAGCACGGCTCCAGGGCACGTGGGCTCGGTGCTTGGCGCTCCATGGCTCTCAAGCACAGGCTCAGTAGTTGTGGCGCTCGGGCCCAGCTGCTCCACGGCACGTGGGATCTTCCTGGATCAGGGATCAAATCCATGTGCCCTGCATTGGCAGGCGGGTTCTTTACCACTGAGCCACCAGTGCAGCCCTGGAACAGAATTTTTTTCTTATTTCCTAAAAAGAAATGGTAATCAGAAGTGAATAAGCTCCTTTCTAGCTGGTCCAATGTGAATGTTCAGTTTACTCAGAAGGTAGATGGGCAGAGAGCTGACAACTCGCAAAAGAGACCTTCCTCACAGTCACATGCTTGTGTTATCTTTCGTGAAGAGAATGTAAAAGTGCATATGCGTTTTGGTAAAATATAAATTTACACATGCACTGGGTTAAAATGAGTGCAGAAGGGAAGGTATCAAGGCGTTGATGGTGATGGTTTTGCAGGAGTGAGGCTTCCAAGTGGTCTGGTGAATGCCTCTTGTGTGCTTTTTACACCCTTTGCAAATTGCCCTCAATGAGCACGTTGGATTTAATAATCATGAAAGTGAAACCGTAGGAGAGAGCTTGTCATCTGCTGCAGTGTGCAACCTGGGCCTCCTTTTTCTCCTGCAGGGCCACCTTCCCACTCAGGGGAATCTCAGAGCCACTCTTGTTTCATCATGTCTTCTGTGTGACCTTTCACAAGGCAGGTGCTCTGGCCCGGCCATGGGCAAGCACATTAGAAGTAGAAGGGGTTTGTTCACTCTAGCGTGGCCCCTGGGGAAGGACCTTGCTTCTTTAAAGGAGCAGCCTGCCCTCCTTCTGTATTATAGCCCATTGGCCAGTTTGCATTTGGCCTTTTATTACGTGCTAGAGGTGCATACACGTGCTCTTGGTGAACTTCCAGGAGAGTCAGATAAACAGTGGGACCTTTACCACCACTCCTGCAAAACAGTTACCATTTGGGAAGCAACTTGTTGATGCTCTGTGTCCTTGCTGCTTAAGGAGTTCAAAAGTATTTTAGCACACCCTTCAGATAGGTTCATGGAGATTGTTCCAGACACTGAAAAACAGCATGCTTACCAGTGTCATTTTCTGCCCTGTGTCCCCAGATACACACACTAAGCTCTTTGCTGGGGACGGTTCACATTTGCTGTGTCCTCGAAGACCAGGTTGTGCTGCAGAACTTGGGGGCAGATCCAACCTCTGTTTGCCCATCCTCGCCTGCTCCTCACAGGGGCCAGGGAGTTCTCAGTTGTCGATTGAATGGCTGGGAGGCCCCAATGGAGAAAGCTTACACATTAAGGAAACTATGCTTTAAAGGAAGACATGGTTATGTGCTTACCCCCAAAATTTTAAAAAAATTATTCCATTTACCTGAAAGTTTCCATAAACATAAAATGGGGCATATCTGGTTTTAATTTCCCTGTGATTTTCTTTCATAGGGAAAGGGCTACCCTCTGATAGAACACCTTTTGTCTTTTCTTAGGGCTGGGCAACCTTCTTTCTTCAGTCTGTTTGTCAAAGGTGGGGCTCCAGTAACACCTTCCCCATCATGACAATAAAAAGTATCTCCAGGTGTTGCCCAGTGTTCGAAGGGTTGGGGTTACAGTCACTCCAGTTGAGAACTCTTGCTCAGATAATGTGTAATAAATGCTTGCTCAAGAGCCAGGCTGAGTGTTGGAGGTTTTCCCCATCTCACCCAGCATTGCTGATGGCCACAAGAATGATATGGTGGCGATCTGGCCCCAGGACACTCTTCCTGACACACCACTGGCTTTAGGCCTGGGAGCTCTTATCTTTCCTGGAAGGTTGTGAACAGAGCCTGAGCTCTTTGTCCTCAGAGGCAGACACACCTTTGAGATAAACCACTTTAATTACAGAACCAGCACAGGGGACATCCTCAGCTGTGTAGAACATTTTTTTCCAGATGACATTTTCCCTGCGGACTTCCTTTTGGTAGGAAACAGCAGCTTGACCTTCGCAGGCACCCTGGTTTTAGACTAAGAACATAGGCGCTGCTGTGTGATCTTTCATTCCTTCCCCCTTTCTCCCCAGAAAGGACCTAAGTGTGAAATACCCTGAAGACCTTCCCATCACCCTTCCCAACCTGCTGCGGTTCATCCTGCATCACTCACACCCGGCTTCGGCCCCCGGGAACCTGGCTGGCCCTCCCACCGCAGAGTGTCTTCAGAGCGAGGCGGCCCTGCAGCAGGGGCACATTGCCCACCTGGAGAGAGAGGTCCGGACGCTGCGGGCGGAGATCGGCGCCCTGCAGCGGGCGCAGGCGCAGGTGGAGGCCCGGCTCGCGGGCGCCCGCAGGGACGAGCACCGGCTGCTGCGGCAGCAGCACACGCTGGAGCGGCAGCACGGCCTGCTGCGGCTGCACAGCGAGCAGCTGCGGGCGCTGTACGAGCAGAAGACCCGGGAGCTCGACGGCGTGGCGCGCAGGCTCCAGGAGCTGGCCGACGCCTCGGAGACCCTCCTCACGGAGAACACGTGGCTCAGGATCCTGGTGGCCGCCATGGAGCGCAAGCTGGAGGGCAGGGACGGGGCGGACGACCGCGTGCCGCCGAGCAGGGCGCGCTCAGAGCACCCCGAGCCCCCGGGTGCCCCCCGGCTGCCCACCAGCGCCCCCCCGCCTGCCAACGTCAGCTCCACGCTGGCCTCCGAGAGGAGCCCCGAGAACCGGACAGACTGACTTTGGAAAATGACATGAAGAAATCAAAGGAGAAAACTGTACATTGGGAATATATTTATGCAAATTTTATTGAAATTTATTGTAAATAAAGATTTTCTCAGTGGTCTAGAAAATCAACTTGAATGTCATTCAGCTTTTATTGAACAGGGGTGACATCCCCTCCACTTATTGCACAAACTTGGTAGCTTTGAGACAAAAACAGTAGCACAGTCCATGTGAAGATTCGTCAGAAAAGTTAGTCCCTGTTTCAGTGGCTCAGTGTCGGAGTTCCCTCCCCATCCCCCTCCTGTTGCTCTGCCATGACACACAGGATGAAAGGCTAACGTCCTGACTGACAAGTCAGGAAACTTGGATGCAACAGTTGGGCTATTCAGAAAGAATTCAATGAGAGGTCATAACTTAACTGAGCCATTGGAGTGGTGGCTCTGGTGTCTATGCTAAAAAAAGTAGCTATTGACAAAGAAGAACAGTGAGAGCTATTGTGTGGCTGGTCACCAGTCCTATGGGTCCTTCCACTTCCCCCGGAGACCCCGCTCGTGCTCCACTGTGCCCGACCCGGCACTGACACCATGCTGATACGCCTGGTGCAAGAGGCATAGACGTCAAGGGATAAGGACCCTCCAAGAGTGAAACTAAGGAGAAAGTGATGCTTCATCTTCTCAAAACTGAAACGCACGGGCATGGTAAGAAGCTCGGGGCAAACCGGACAGTCAGGTGGTGGTCGTTTTCAGGGTCAGGCTCAGGGATTGAAAAGGCAAGTGCTTCGGTTACTTGGGGGAAGGACAGACAGCCTCAGGTGCTGACCGCCAGCTGCAGAAAGTAGAGGTAGAAAGCCCGAAGCTCCGAAACGCGAGGGTAATGGATCAGACACCCCCACACCTGCCCCAGTTTTATGTCCTCCATTAGAAAGCACACCTCCCTCACCTTCCAACTGACCCCTTTAGAACCTCTGACACCCCCCTCCAGCCCACACCCTGTGAGCTGCCTCTGCTGGTCTCCAGTCTGACACTTGGCTATCCCCAGGTGGGGACCAAAAGCAGCATCTCCCCTGCTCTAAAGCCCGGCCACCTTCTAAGGATCCCTCAGTAGCCTCCTGTGCTGTCTCAATCCTGCCTTCAGCTCAGATTGTCTTTTAACTAGCTACCCCTCCCCTCCCTGCTAGCTATCATTTAAGGTTGGACCCTTAATTGAGGGGTACACTGCTAAAAGAAGTGTTCCCTAAGCTCTCTTCTAGGGGTTCTAGAAAGTTGGATTAGTTCCCTTTTTTAGGGGAGATCTGGCTGGGGCCAGAGGAGCTGCCTTCAGCATGCCCAGGAGGCCAGAGCTCTGCGGGGGAGCTCTGACGGGGCGGGGGCAGCCTGGGGTTAGCCAGGTGCTCCCCACCTCTGCTGCCGCGGGAGGCTCAAGTGCTGGGGGCCAGTGCTCTGCAGCTCCACCAGGGCTGGCCTCGTTTATCCCAAGGATGCGGACACAAGTCACCATCTAATAATCGTTTAGGATTGTTTACAGTGGTGTAATTAAAAACCCGAGTTCACTGAAGTCCACACAAGGGACACCGTGGAGGGGTGGGGGGTGTCGATGGCCATCCAGCTCCTCATCTTTGCAAAAACCAAGTCCTGAACCTTAAGCCCCTTCTCCCCGGACCCGCCCGCTTAAGTACAAGCTGCTTGGGGCTCCTGCTTCCTCAGGCACCCAAGAAACGACACTGGGCACTCTCAGAGCAAGGTCAGGGGACCCCCTTGTCGGTGGCCCTCTGAGGACAGTGAAATCGAGCAGGTGTGTGGGAATCTGAGCGGAAAGGAAGCAGATCTGTGAAAAGGGCAGGAGGGGGAAAGGAGGGCAACTAAGCCCCGCCCCCCTCCAGTGCAGAAAACATTAAATACAACAAACCAAAACCGCCATTGTCTCCCCTTCCTGGGCCACTAGGGTTTCGGATACCAGGTGAAGGCGGCAGCTCTGGTGTTTTCTAGCGAAGCCAGCGCTCTTTAAAGCCGGGTGGGGGGCGGGGCGCCCAGCATGCTCAAGACCACGGCGGGGGGGGGGGGGCGGGGGGGGTGTGTGTCCAGAAACTGCTCTGCCACTGGGACGCCTGGCAGCCTCGGGACTCGTGCCCTGACTCGTCCTTCACCGGCTCCCAAGCAGCCGCAGCAGCTTCCTTGCAATCGCTCCACCAGCAACAGGGAACAGACATTTAACGACCTCATCTACCAGGAGCTAGCGGGGCGGGGCACGGGGGCGGGTCGCGCCGCCGCTCCCATTCATCGCTCATAAAGCAAACCACCAAGGCACCCCGGAGGGTCGGCTGCGAGGCTTAACACCGACATGTCACGTCCTCTGCGCACACACACGTGTATCAGAGGCCCCTGCCAAGTGCCATGTGGGCCTCACACATCTAAAGTCACCCTTCCCCACTGCCTTGACTCAGCTTAGCCTTAGTTCGGACAGTCCCATGTGCTCTATGCGCGATATTTTTAAAAATCAGCAAAAGAGGCTTAAGCGCGTGCTTCTGGGGCCTATTTACAGTTCACAGGCTTGTGAGCTCACGCCTTACAGTAGTAGTAGCTCCGTCAAAAACAGGCTCAGCTAAACATTCAAGTAACAAAAGCGCTGCGGGGCCAAGAGCCCCGGCTAGGTCAGGTCTGCCCACTGCCTGCAATGGGCAGTCCCACCAGGACGCCGAGGGGTTGCCCAGGGCCAGCGAGCCCCAGAGCCGGACCGCTGGGGCCCCGGGAGTCAGTGCATGCGATGATGAAGCCTGGCGAGGCCATGCCAGCAAGTATCAACCCTTCCTCTTAGGCGGAGGCATGTCTGTGGTTTCGCCCCTCCCACGCCTCTCCCGGCTGGCTACACACGGGCCCAGGAGCCTCCGCATCCCGGCTCAGCCGTGGACTTCAGGGCCGTTGGGGGTCAGCTTGGCCTTCCTCTCCACGCACGGTCCCTTGGCCGAATACTGCACCAGCAGGAAGGGCTCCTTGGTCTCGCCATCCCCTACGATGCTCTCCTCGTCCTCCGACTGGCTGATGCGCTGGAGTCGCAGGTAGCACCAGCAGCCCAAGATCAAGGCCCCCAGGGCCGCGATGGCGATGAGGATGACGATCACCGTGACCACTCCCGTGGTGGGGCTGTGGTCCATAATAGACATGGTCAGTGCTTGTGGGGGCAGGGGCTGGCTCCGCAGGAAGGTCTCGCGTGGGGACGGCTTAGCAAGGCTGGACCCGAGAGCCCTGAAAGACAAAGCAAGACGATGGGACACTCTGCTGGGGACCCTGATGGTTCACAGGCTCTCGCTGGGTCTTCCACTGGGTCTATTTTTAATCAGTTCCTAAGCCTGACGGGGCCCGCCCTCATCCTAGTGAAAAACAGGCCGGTTGGCGTTTGCTGGTTTTTTTGGCTCATGATGCCACCGGCGTTGTTTGCTCACCCCAGCTGCTTCCATTTAATACCTTCAGTGCCTCTGCTACCAGCCAGCCAGTCCCTCAAGCAGGGAACCTGAGAGGCAGGAGAGGCGGCACCCGAGACCTGTGACCCCACCATGGTGGAGGCTGAAAGAGCGTCTGTTCCAGGTGACTGACTGTTCTAGAAACCCAGCACCACTGGGTGTTTAGCAAGTGCTCACAGATCAAAGGAGCCAGTGCTTTGAGACAGCCAGAGACGAGGGATTCGAAAGCAGGGAAGTGACATCAGCCCCGACCGGGGAAGCATACAGCTCAGCAAGCCTTCCGGTACACCTGTGAGAGGGTGCAGCCGGTGACAGCCTTTGCTCCCAAAGGAGCTGTCGCCGCCCTGGCTCAGGAATACTTTTGAGGAGGGCACAAGGGAAGCGGGACAAACTGGCCTCTGCCCTCACCGGGCTCAGCGTCTAGTGCAAGAGCCAGACAGGTCAATATGCCACACACCTGTCACTACAAATGCAGGAAAGGCACGCTGGGAACATAGGGGTCCAGGTGCCACCAGGCTAAACTGGGCAGGGCAGGCGACAGACACCTGGGAGGTGATGCTGGGACATGCGGGAAGGTCAACTCTTGGAGAAAAGCGTTCCTGGCAGTGGGACACCATCTGCTAAGGCTCTGAAGGCAGGGAGGTTCGCTAGCAAGCGTGAGGAGCTGAGGGGGTTTGATCCCTGGACCGGGAAGATTCCACATGCAGCCAGTGGAGATCAGCTGGCTTGGGTGGGGGAGAGGAGAGGGGAGACAAGGACAGCCCCCTGAGGTTGGAGGTAGTGGCTCCCCTGGGTCCCAGACCCAGCCCTTTTTAACGTCTGACCACACATGGAGCAAATAATAGTAACAGCCAGGTGGTCATCAGAGTGCAGGAGAGCCCAGGGCGCCTTGGGCACAGGGCCGGCACAGAGTCGGTGCTCAGCTGTCTGAAGCTGCTGTTTTTGGAGAAGACTGACATCAGTGTAGGTAAACAGCGCTGGAAGGGGAAGGTGTCCCCTCCAAACAGGATGGAGTGCCGCCCTTGAGCAATGACAGCCTTAATTAGCAATGATTCTCCTCCACACCAAGGAATTCCCCCCAACCCCACCCCAGGACCATGTTCTGGGCAGCAAAGTCAATGTCCCTGAGTCTGTCCAGGGACCAGGCCCCGAGAAAATTCCTGCCCTGCTCCTACCCCCACACTGGCAGAGGGGTCTGGGGCTGGAGGGGGCGACACACCTGGAGTCTGTGCCCTTCTTACCACCTCCAGGGCCAGGCTGCTGTCATCCCTCTCAACGGGCTCCCTGGTCCACCTGGACCACTGCAGCCAGTGCCCCGTCACTCAGCAGAAAGGCCCCAGGTCCTCACAGTGACCTTCAGGATCCGATACGAAGCAGCCCCAGCCCCTGCTCATCTCCCACTGACCCCACCTCCCTTCTACCTCCAGGCCTTTGCCCAGCTGGGTCCCTCTGCCCAAATGCTCTGCTCCCCTGGCTCAGTGGTTCTCACGTGCCCCCCAGGGGACATCTGGCAATGTCTGGAGACATTTTGGGTTATAACTGGTATGGGGGGGGTTGCTATTGGTACGTAGTGGGTAGAGACCAGGTGTGCTGCTAAACCTCCCCCACTGCTGGGGATGGCTCCCCAAACAAAGGTCCCAAACAAACATCATGTGGAGGCTGAGAATGCTGCCCTGGTTAGGTCCAGCCCAGGCAGGGAGCCTTCCTGACCCCTCAGTCCAGGAAGCCCCCTTGGTCCTGCGGCTTGCACTCCCTCCCTCCCTCCCTTCAGGGCACCCATCTCAGTCTGCCGCCCTGGCTTCAGTGTCAGCACCAGGCTGGCATTACTTGCTCCAGGGGTGGCCCTACACACTTCTGTGCCACCATCAGGGCTGCCATCAGCTTCCACAGCTCTGCTCAGCCCGTTCTCCTCTCAGGCCTCCAGGTAGGACAGGTGACCCCTCCCCCCACCCCACCCCCACTAGAGCCTGCTGGCAGCACCAGGAAAACCCGTCCCAGCCTCCATGCTCTCTTCCCACTTGGGAGCACATGGAGCTGCCAGTCCCTCTCCACCCGCCCTCCTGGGTGTCCAGCGCCTGCTGGGGTGCCTGCCCCCACCTTGGGTTCTTGGACCGGAAGGGAAGTCAGTATCAATTCGGAAGGGGAAGTGTGTGTGCTTGGAGACTGGGGGGTAGGGAGCGGGTTCGGGGACAGGAAGTCAGAAATCAAACAGTGGCAGCAAGAACTTGGGGATGGGGCCCCTCGGGGGCCAAACCAGCTGGGGGAGAACCAGCGGTCCCAGGACGGATGAAGAAATGGACGCAGAGGCAGCCCCAGCTCCAAGGGACCCTCCGAGAGGGGCGGTGACCTCTAAACCCTGTCTGCTCCCCCCACCACCGGCCCAGCACCCCAGGCCAGGAGGAGGGGGCGGAGCCAGGTCTGGGCATCTCCCTCGAGGGAGCAGAGAGCCCGGTGACCAGGCCACAGTCACACCTGGCCGCAGTTCCCACCCCCACCCCCAAAGTGTGTGTTTATTACTTCACTCCCTCCGCAAGTACTTCCTGAGAACCCATCTTTTACAAAATTTGGTCACGTCATCTCCTGCTCAGAACCCTCCCCGGTACTGGCAGAGAATCCGAATTCCCCTGCCTCCCCAGCTTCTTCACACCCTCCTGCCTCCCACCTCCCTCCCCAAGGCCTCTGCACTTTCTGTTCCTTCTGCCTGTGGTGTTCTTCCCTGCACGTCCCATGACTGGCTGTTTCCCATCAGAGGGAACTTTCTCAGAAGATGCCTCTCAGGGGGGTGGCCTCCCCAGACCTCCCAGGCTCCAGACGCTCCCCACCCCCAGCACAGACCACTGGCCCCGATCTTGTCTTACTTCCTCTTATTTCCCGGTGCTCTTTGCCACCTGACATTCTCTTGGGTCAGGAAAGGTGCTTTCCTGGCTGCCTACTCCTTCCCACAGTGGACCCTGGGCCTGGAGGAGGGTGCCATTCATCCTGCCCATTGCTGGAGCCCCAGCCCTGTTACCAGCACACAGCAGGTGCTCAATACTTGTCTGCTAGCCCACCACTCCAAGTTCCGGGGGGAGCAGCAGTCCTAGGCAGCTGGCCTAGGCAGCCCCTACCCCTGAACACCCCAGAATCTCAAAGCTACCACGGAGGAAGGACAGGCTGCAGCCTGAGCGTGGAGGTGGGAGTCACGTGTGCAAGTGGGTCCCAGGCAGGCCTGACCTGAGCCCCTAGGGGCAGCTGTCCCCACAGGGGCCGTGGGGAAGGGAAGATGTCACCGAGATGCAGATCCCAGAGCAACCTGAAGCCGGCTGTTTCCCCCCACAACCCTCACGGCCTGGGCTGGACCCTACCGATGGCTCCATCTCTTCCGGGCTTCCCTCCTGCTAAGCTAAGCTGTCTCCTCCAAGTTAGTTGACCCCTCACCTTGAGCTAGGAAAGGACACGGGGCAGGACAGGGAGGATAAACGCCCAGGCTGGGTAAATGCCCAGAATGGTACATGGGAAACCCGGACCCCTTCAGAACACTCATCCAAGTGGTTAACACTTTATTCCACACCACTGTCTGATCCTCCTAACAAGCTGGCAGCTAGCGCTGCTTAGGGTTCCTATCTGAGTTTCCCAGGTGGGGACACTAAGGTGTGGGGAGCTTGAGCGGATTATCCAAGAGTGAACCTGGGCAGAAACATGGGGGATGGGACCCGAAAGTGGGGCCCAGCAGAACAAAGGGCAGAGGCTTCCAAGTGCAGGGGGCGAGGGGCAGGCCAGCCCTGGAGCCAGCGCACAGCTGAGGCACTCTAGGGGTGGGCTGCAGGCCATGCTCCCCCCAACCTCCACAGCAGCTCCTTGCCAGCTCCCTTAGTCAGGAGGGAGGCTGGCGCTGGAAGCCCAAGGCCATTTGGATCCCCAAACACACAGTGCCAATCCTCCGCCCTCCCGCTCCGCGTCCCTGGGATCTCACTCACTGCTCCTGGAAAAACAAGATGTAAATGCCCAATGCCTGCAGACACCACCCCTCTGAGCTTGCCACCCCGGCCCCCCATCGTCCCTGCCTCGGCCACCAGTAAGCCAGGCATCTCCCACTATCCTGCTGTCCTCAGAGGCCCACCCGCTTAGGTCTTCCTCAATCTAAGGTTGGCTGTGTCACCTCTGCCTCTTCAGGGGACCCCAAAATGAAGCCTTAACCCCACTCTGCAGGTCCCTTCACACACCCCAGGCCCAGTGGAGCCTCAACCTCCAACAACAGCAGATTCAATTCGAGTCCCCTTCTTCATCCCATTCCACCCCTCCACTCAATATCATGAGTTACTGTGACTCAGCCAAGCAAACTGCCCCTAACGGCCTCAGTTTCTCCGCCTGCAAAATGGGAACGAGACCCTGGCCTCACCAGCCAGGCTGTGGGGAGGCTGAGAAGTGATCAGAAATGTGACAAAAGGACTATGGAACCACCAGGTTTGTAGTCGCCAGGCCCCACACCTTCCTGGGTGTCACAGGGAGGACAGCGAGACCCCAGGGTGGCCCCTCACAGCACCCCCTCTCCAAAGGACCTGCTCCCAGGAGGGTACAAAACCGGGTCCAGGCCCAGTGCCATAAATAGCACCTTCCTCAGGGGACGTGCTGCCACCTTCTTCTCGCTTAACTGGGCACATCACGAGTGTCATCCGGCCCAGCTGGACACCAGTTAGCTACTACCCCCGCCCTGCAGCCGCTACCTTCTGGGACGGTCCTGCTTACAGGGGGCCAACCACCTCCACACAGTTAAGCCATGCCCCTTCTCCCAGAAGAGCCATCTGTCAGGTGTCCCAACAAACCCCGCTTGGTCTCTTCAGGGGACCCCGAAACTGGGGTCATTTCCTGCCCAGTTTCTGATGAGGAACACAGGGCTGTTGGGGAGGGTGGGGCCCGTCAAGGGGGCAAGTGCTCTGTGCCAGGCCTGGGCCGGAGTCCGGACCCAAGGGAGCATCACATAGGCCACTGCCCTCGACGAGCTGCCCTCAACGAATCAGGGCGAGGACAGTGGCGATGCGGATGAGAGATTAACTGGGCTGTGCCCAGCTCTGCGTCCAGTGTCACCTCACCTTCCACCACCCACCCATCACACCACGGTCCTCCCGAAGAGGAAATTCGCACCAGAACCCTCTAGGTTCCCCTGTGCAGAAGAGGAAGCTGGCGCAGGCAGAACCCCAGGGACTGCCCCAAGGTCAGTCTCAGTCTCCTATGCCCGCGCCCTGCGAATCAGCCACTGGTCATTCTCACAGGCTGCCCCAGGGTAGGCCCACTTGCCGGACAACTTTGGTAATAACAGTAGATGCCTGACAGAAGTTGGCAGTGATTACTCCGTGCCTGACACTGGGCTAAACACTTCACACAGATCATCACCTCTCAGCCTCTGTGGCTCAGAGAAGTTAATTGTCCAAGGTCACACAGCTGGAAAGTAACTGCGCAGGGATTCAAACCCACGCAGCCCCGGATCCAGAATCTGGGGTTTCAACTCTGACACTCAAATGGCATATTATTTGACCCCCACCTCCCCCGCTCCCATGCCTGAGGGGCCAAGGGGTACAAGTGAAGCCCAGTCCGCCCCCATCAGAGCAGTCTGGGTGACTGGGGCCAAGAGCTCTATACTGGGGACACGGGGATGACAAGCGCCCGGGCAGCTCCCGCGTGCCAAGCGCGGGCGACGTGCAGGCGCGATGCCAGGCGCGCTCCACGCACCCTCTCATTTAACCCTGCCAGGCAACTCCGTCGTCTCCCCGCCTCTACCAAAGAGCTAAGAAGAGGCTGGAGAGAGGAAGGGACGCGGCCCGGGGTGGGGGGACAGCTGGAGGGGGAACGCCAGCTGGAGAGGCAATTCCAGTTGGCTTGACTGGGGGAGGAAGCTTGGGGGGGCGCGACCACGAGACCCAGTCATGCCCACGCCGCGTAGTCACCGCCGACGGAACCGGGCACCAAACCTCGCAGCCAGTCCTCAGTTTCCCCACCTGCGAAGCGGGCGCCAGACGTCGCCAGGACCTCCTCTCCTACCCCCCGGATTCCTCCTAACCACCCCGAAGGCTGCCAGGATCCCCGCCTCCTGTTAATTTTTGAAAATCTCTAAGTGTCCCGAGGAGCCCAGCGGCCGGCCTGGGGCGCCGAACTGCGGGCCGCGGTGAGGGGCACGCACTGCGTTGGTGGGGGGGGTACAGTCGCTCCCTGCAAAGCAGCCGCCGCCGCCGCCGCCCCCCGCCGCCTCCTTTGTCCCGATCTCTCCGCAGCGCAGCGGACAAAGAACCCCCGCCCGCGGGCGCGGCCCCCCGGAACAGACCCTCCCCCCGAAGCCGCGCCCCCAGCCCAGGTGGCCCCTCCCCCGCCGCAGCGACCCCCAGCCCGCCACCGAGCCTCCCAGCGCGCGCCCCAACCCCAAGCGGGGCCGCCCCTTCCCCTTCTGCAGGGCCCCGCCGGGCCCAAGCACCCGGCACCCGCACCCCCCGCGACCCTTCCCGGCTCCGCTCACCATGGCGCCGTCCGCAGCCCGGCCCGATCGCCCCGCAGTAGCCCCGGGGGCCCGGCTCCACCCGCCCGCCAGCCCGGTCCGGCCGCCGCGCACCGTCCGGACGCAGGAGCCCCGCTCTGCGGCGGGCGGGGCGTCTCCGGCTCCGCCCCCGGACGGGGGCGGGTCCCTCCCTGAATAGCCAATGGGAACACGCGCTTGGACGACTGGGCGGGGCGGGCCGGGGCGGGGTCACGTGCGCGCGAGGCGGGCCGCCCAGGCGGGGCGGGGGCTGCGCGCAGCTGGCAGGACTGGGGGTGGGGGGGCGGGGGCCGGGGGGCGGGCTCGGCCTCGGCCTCGGCGCACGGCGATTGGGCGCGGGTGGGTGCGGGGCCCCCGTGCCCGGAACCCCCGCCTCCAGCCCCTAGAGGCTTCCCTTGCTCCCGCCAGCAAACAGAGGGGAGAACTGAGGCGCATAGCAGGTAAGAGTGTGGCAAGCTGCCCGGGCAGGACAAAAGACAGGCAGGACCCCTGAGTTACATGTCCTCCCTTGGAGCGGGAGCTGGTCATTCACTCGTTTATTAATTAGTTCATTACTGATCATTCATTCGACGTTTGTGGAACACCAGCCGTGTACTCTGGGTGTACCAGTGGTCGCCGGAATAACCACGAAGAACACAAGCAAGGACCCTGACCTCAACAGAGCTCCCATTCTGCTGCGGGCTGAAAGAGGATTTGCAGCCTTTTTGGCCTCTTTTAATCATGGTTATTGAACGTAATAGCCCCCGCGATTAGGCCTCACCCAGCGCTAGGCCCTGTAGTCGCCTCTCAACACACTTCATGGAGAAAACTGGGAAGGGAGGAGCTGCTCATTTTGCAGTTGATGTTCCAGAGAACTGAAGTACCACAGCCCACATATAATAAAGACAAAATTGGAGGCCAGGCCGTTTGCCCTGGGAATGACTGCCAGTCAGTCCACTTGTCCACCCAGGAAGGCGGTCAAAGAAGAGGACACTCCAACCCCCTGTGGCCAGCTGGCTGTAAGAGGGACAAGGATGGGTCCTTCAAGGCCTCTGCGGCCCAAGTTCCCTGGACCACCGCCTCTGGCTTGCAAGTTAGGAGGGGGCAGGTGGAGCACCTCATCCTGGGAACTGGTAATCTTGTCTGGAAATGTCTTTTCCAGTCTCATATAGAGTCCTTGGAACTTCCCTGGTGGTCCAGAGGTTAAGAATCCACCAGCCAATGCAGGGGACAGTTCAATCCTGGTCCCGGAAGATTCCACATGCTGTGGGGCAATTAAGCCCCCTCACCACAAGTCCTGAGCCCATGGGTTGCAATTGCTGAGCCTGTGTGCCCTTGAGCCCATGTTCCACAACAAGAGAAGCCACTGCATTGAGAAGCCCAAGCACAACTAGAGAGTCACCCCTACTCCTTGCAACTAGAGAAAACCCTTGGGCAGCAACCATGACCCAGCACAGACAAAAATAAATTAAAAAAAAAAAAAGCAGAGCCCTCTGGGAGAAGATGGAGGGCCCCACTCTCAAGGCCATAGTCACCACGCTCTTTCTGCTCCACCCACTCGGGGTTGGTGTCTTCCTGCTTCCAATGCACCGTGCTGTTTCCCACCTCTGGGCCTTTGCCTGTGCTGTTTCCTTTAGCTGAAATGTTCTTCCAATCCATCTTTCAGAGGGCCCTCCCTGATTTCCACCCAGTGCTGTGTGTTATGTTCTAGCCCGTGCACTGCAAAATTGTACATTTACGAAAGCATATGATGTGTACTTGTCTGAAGGAAGGAAGGAATGGGCAGACTGCAGACCTCCGGGTCTGACCCCGCTGCACCCTAGCCAAGAGGCTAGGCCCAAGAGGTGAGCTGGGGGTTAAGTGAGAGTGAGTGAAGGGGCAGAGGGGCATTCAGCTCCAGGCCAGCTCCCCAGAGGCCAGAGCCAGACAGCTCAACCCAGCTCCTACTTCTGAGTTGGCCCAGTGCCACCCTCAAAGGCTCCTGCCGGGTCAGACACACCTGGGAGCCCCGGTGAAAGGAAGCAAGTTCTTCCCGCAGAGTCAGTTTCAGCGGCCTCTGTGGTCCCAGCCTCAAGTGGCCAAAGACCTCATTAGTGGTGAGCAGGTGGGAGGGGCAGGCCCAGAACCCCAGAGCCAGGGTTGGCAAAAAAGTGACAAGGGACTCAGGGACACTTTGAGGGGAAAGATTCTGGGAGGAAAAAATAGTGATGGGGGTATACAGCATAGCATGTGTGATGAGCCTCAGAGTGGGTGCAGAGCAGCCTTTCCTGCAGGGTAGCTTGAGAAAAGCAGCCTGACCTCTCTGACCCTCAGTTTCATTGCCTGAAAAATGGGGGTGACAGCAAGGGCAGTTGTGAGGGAGTTGACAGGGCTGTTGTGAGCACCACAAGGGTTTAGTACAGAGGAAACAATTCCATTCACACTCCCTCTCTCTTTTTTTTAATACTTATTTTTTTGGCCATGCCACACAGCACGTGGGGTCTTAGTTCCCTGACCAGGGATCAAACTTGTGCCCCTTGCATTGGAGGCATGGAGTCTTAACCACTGAACTGCCAGGGAAGTCCTCCATTCACTCTTAACATTAGTAGTGGGGTTGGATGGGTGTGGGAGTGAACCTGGGCTTCCTCGTTTGGATCTTGGGCGAATCACTGCCCAATCACATTTCTGTGAGCCTCAGGCTCTTGGTCTTCACAAGGACAACCCACCTCTGGGGTGCTGAAAGGTGGGGGGGCTGGGAATAGCCCAGCTATTTGTCTTGCCCAGAGTGAGTTGCTTCAACAATAGCAATAACAACGAATAAATAATAAGAGCAGCAAACCGTGTTCTAAGCACTACTACATATACATGAACCCATTTGAATCCCCATTTTACAGATGGGACAACTGAGGCACAGAGCAGCACATGTGCACAGAAATTACCTGGGGGGGGGGGGTCTTGTTAAATTGTAGATTCTGACTCAGTAGGTTGGGACCCAAGTTTCTGCATTTCTCACAAGCCCCCAGGTGGTAGTGATGGTTTGGGTACCACGCTCTGAGCCGCAAGGGACTAGTGCATTTGCTAAAGGTCGCAGGTGGTGTGCACCAAGCCTTGATTCAAGCCCTCCCAGTAGACTGCCAAGTCGTGAACTTAACCGCCACCCTAACTGTCTGCCCCAACCCTAGCTTTCTCCCCTGCAAAGAGACAGGAAGTATAGCTCCCCTCCCCAAGCCCATTTCTTCTCTCCGGGAAGTGGGGGTGCTAATACCTCCCACCGTTGGTGACATCTGGTCCATAGAACTGCCCTGCCCCCAGCATCCCAGGGGTCCTCCTGACGATGACAGGGAGGTTTTTAGATGCTCATTAGCCAGGAAGATAATTAAGGGCGAGGGCTGAGCTCGCCGTGGCTCCCTGGGGCTTGCTGGGGCCCAGCTGGGCCTGCCTTGTGCCAGCCTGGCCCTGTGCCCGCTTCCCTTGGGGCTCAGGAGGGGCTGGGACAAGGGAGGGGCTTGCCAGGGAATAGAGAGGCCTCGGCCAGCCTCCGGGGAGACTCCAGTGGGGCCTCCTGCCCAGCCCCCTGCTCCTAGGGTTCCAGGCCTAAACATGAAGAGAACTGCTGGGTCAGAGGAAAGTTCCACAAAGGGTGCGAGGTGAGTTCTGCAGGGCGAGGTTAGGTGGGACACAGACAGGGTGTCACCTAACTCTGAGTCACCCAGCAATCTGGGTCAAGGAGAGAAATTGGCCCTTGCTGGTCAGTGGGTATAACATCTCTCTGGCCTCTCTCTAGCACTGGCTCGGCCCCATTATAACCTTATAACCCAAGGCTGACAGTCTTGGGCAATCCACACTCCCATCTCGAATTGAACAACGTGTTGTTTTTCTGCAGTTTATGTTACTGTCTATTTTTGGCCCAGATATTGCTTTTCCGTTTATGATAGTGACATACCCATTCCTTTTTATATATTTATTTATGTTGGCTGTGCTGCGAAGCTGGTGGGATCTTAGGTTCCCAGCCAGGGACTAAAACCCACACCGTAACAGTGAAAGCGCCTCGTCCTAACCACTGGACCCACCAGGGAATTTCCCCCATTCCTTTTTTTAAAAAAAACTATTTAAAAAAATTTGCTCTTGGTTTTTATTTTTGACTGTGCTGGGTCTTCGCTGATGTATGTGGGCTCCCTCCAGCTGTAGAACGGAGCAGGGGGCACTGTCTAATTGCGGTGCACGGGCCTCTCACTACGATGGCCTCCCCTGCTGCGGAGCACAAACTCCAGGGCACACAGGCTTCACTAGTTGCGGTGCATGGGCCCAGCTGCCCCGTGGTGTGTGGAATCTTCCCAGACCAGGAACCGAACCCACGTCCCCTGCATTGGCAGGCAGACATCCAACCACTGGACCACCAGCAAATTCCTTTCCCCACCCCCTCCATTCCTTTTTAAAGCAGTCTCTTCAGGGAGAAGAAAAATAAGAAGTGGGTTAATTTAAAGCAAAGTGTAATAGAAATAACTAGAGATGGTTAGGGGAGCTAGCAGCAGTGAAGATGGGGGCAGATGGAAGGCTGAAGTGGGGTACGTGCCAGAGCTGAACCCCACAGCGGCTCGAAGCCCGGTGCTCTTAATTCAGTGCCAGACAAGAGCCCCCGGCCGGGGCAGAGACATCCCATGGGCTCCTGTGTCTCCTGGAAAATTCCAGCTGGATTGTCATGGGCTGAGAGGAACCTGAGTTGGTTCTGGTCTTCATTTCTGGGGTCTGTTATCAGCGTGATGAGGGGCAGTCTTGGGGAGTGGGGAGGGCATGGCTGTCCCCACGTGCTCCCTGCATGAAGCCTGTCCTGTATTTCCACGTGTGGTACCCACCCCCTCACCCCAAACACACACGTACACCTGAGCACCGGAGCCTCTTAATCACCCATTCACCAAAGCCTTCATTTATTCACTCAGTTTTTTTTTTTTTTTTTTCATTTATTTAGCCTATCTTTATGGAGAACCTCCTCTGTGCCAAGCACTGTGCTCCCTCCTGGGGAGACAGGCATGAATCAGATGGAAACCTCAGCCCTCCTGGCATTCACAGCCTCTCGGAGGGAAGACAGATGTTAAACGCAGAAATGAGTACTCTGCAGGGCTTGTCAGACCGTGTATGCGCTGGGGAAGAAGGGAAAGACAGTAAGGGGAGAGGTTTGGGGGCTGGGAGGGGGCAGGGGAGAGGGGCACTGTGTCACAGACGTGGAAGAAGGCAGTGGTGCAGGAATCCCTTTTATTTTGATTTTAAGTAATTTTTTGTTGTTGTTGATTTTAAGTCATTTTATTAGCAAACTTCAGGTGCAGAGAATGATGGACTGATCACAACCCAGATTGTGGTGTATTCTCTTTGGTCCTTGCATGACCTGATTTTCTTAAACATTTCCACAGTTATTTTAATCATGTGATTTACACCACGTAACCCATTAATCAAAAGCTAGGACCCTAGCAATGACCAATGTCCAGCCTTGAGATTTCCTCATCCCGTCCCCCTTGTCATCCCCATTGTCTTGGGTCCTGTCTTCATTGCTCCCGGCTTTCTTTCTTGGATGGTTTTATCCTCCAAGTCTATTTTTATGTTGTTGTTCAGTTGCTAAGTCATGTCCAACTCTTTGGGACCCCCATGGACTGTAGCGTGCCAGGCTCCTATCTCCTGGAGTTTGCTCAGATTCATGTCCGTTGAGTCAGTGATGCTATCTAACCATCTCATCCTCTGCTGCCCCGCTTCTCCTTTTATGTTTTTTTTTTTTTAATGTTAGCTTCTTCTTATTAACTTTATTGAAAGGGTGTATTAGCTTCCCAGGGCTGCTGGAAGAAATTCCCACAAACTGGATGGCTTAATACAGTAGAAATTTATTCTTTCACAACTCTGTAAGCTAGAAGTTCAAGATCAAGGTGCTGGCAGAGCCACGTCCCCTTTGAAGGCTCTAGGGAAGGACGTGTTCCATGCTTCTCTCCTGGCTCCTGGTGGTTGCCAGCAATCCTTAGCAATCCGAGGCTTGTAGATGCATCACCCTAATCCCTGCCTCTGTCTTCACATGCCTGCTCCTCTGTGTGTCGTTACCTCTCTGTTTTCTCCCCCAGCTTTATTGAGGAATAATTGGCAAATATAATTGTATAATTTAAAGTGCACCGTGTGAAACTTCAAATATTAACACATACATGTTGTGGAATGATTACCCAGATCAAGATAATGAACGTGTTCATCACCTCACATGGTTAACTCTCTGTGTGTGTGTGTGTGTGTGTGTGTGTGTGTATGCACCTACGTGCATGGGGTGAGAATGTTTAATACCTACTCTGCAACTTTCTGGAGAAGGAAATGGCATCCCACTCCAGTGTTCTTGCCTGGAGAATCCCAGGGATGGGGGAGCCTGGTGGCCGTCTATGGGGTCGCACGGAGTCGGACACAACTGAAGCGACTTGGCGGCAGCAGGGGCTGCAACTTTCAAGTTATGGTAACAAATTGTTAACTATAGTCTGCACGCTGTACGCTGTACGTTAGACCCTCAGAACTGATTCTTGTAACTGAAAGTTTGTACCCTTTGACCTTTTTATCTTCTTGTCTCTTCCTCCCCCACAGCCCTTGGCAACCGCTGTTCTATTTTTTGTTTCTGTGAAATTGGCTTGCTTTCCTTCCCTCTCTTTGATTCTCGGTCTCTTTCCCACTTCCTTTCTTCTCCACATGTAAGTGATAACCATATGGTATTTGTCTTTGTCTGGCTTATTTCACTTAACAGATGGTGGAATAATATTATATTGTGTGTGTATATGTATATGCGTGTGTGGCCAGTCACTCAGTCATGTCTGATTCTTTGCAACTAGTCTGCCAGGCTCCTCTGTCCACAGGATTTTCCAGGCAAGAATACTGGAGTGGGTTGCCATTTCCTCCTCCAATGTGTGTGTGTATTATATTACATATATTATATGATATATTACATATATGTGTGTGTATATATATGCCACATTTTTTTTATGCATTCATTCATTGAAGGACATTTAGTTTTTTTCCCTATGTCTTGGTTGTCATGAAGAATGCTGCAATAAACATGGAAGTTCAGATATCTCTTCAAGATACTGATTTCATTTCATTTGGATATATACCCGGGAGTGATTGACGGATCACATGACAGTTCTGTTTTTCATTTTCTGAGAAATTTCCATACTGATTTCCATAGTAGCTGCCCAATTTGCATTGCCACCAGTGTGCACAAAGGTTCCCTTTTGTGTGAAGTGGTATTGTGTTTTCAATTCACTTTTCCCCAATTATTAGTGATGTTGAGCACCTTTTCATGTGCTTATTGGCAATCTGAATGTTTTCTTTGGAAAAATGTCTATTTGGGTCCTTTGCCCGTTTTAAAAATAGCAAATTCTTTTTCGCTATTGAGTTGAGTTCTTTGTATATTTTGGATATTAATTGCGTGTCAGATGTTTGGTTTGCAAACATTTTCTCCCATTCTTTAGGTTGCCTTTTCATTTTGTTGATTGTTTCGCTTGCTTTACACAAGCTCTTTAGTTTGATGTAGTCCCACTTGCTTATTTTAGTTTTTACTGACTGTGCTTTTGGTGTCTTATCCAAGAAGTCATGGCCAAGTCCATTATCAAAGGGCTTTTTCCTGATATTTTCTTCTAGTAGTTTTATGGTTTCAGGTCTTACATTTAAGTCTTTGATCCATTTTGAGTTTGTGAGTGGTCTAACACAAGAATTCCATTTCATTGTTTGCCATGTGACTATCCAGTTTCCCCAGCATCATTTATTGAAGGGACTGTCTTTTCTCCATTGCATGTTCTCGTCACCTTGTCAAAAATCACTAGGCTGTATTTGTGTAGGTTTAACGTCTGGGCTCACTATTGTTTTTCACTGGTCTTGATGCCTTTTTTATGCCAGTATCTTTTTATCAAATTTATTAATTTGACTGCGCAGGCTCTTAGTTGCAGCACTCAGGATGTTCAGTCTTTGTTGGGGCATGTGGGATCTAGTTCCCTGACCAGGGATAGAACCGGGGCCCCCTGCATTGGGAGTGCCGGGCCTTAGCCACTGGACCACCAGGGAAGTCCTGATGCCAGTATGTTTTATTAAAGCTCTGTAATATAGCTTGAAATCAGGAAGTTGTGATTCCTCCAGCTTTGTTCTTTCTCAAGATGGCTTTGACTATTTGGAGTCTTTTGTGGTCCCATACAAATTTTAGGGAACTTTTTTATTTCTGTGAAAAATACCATTGGAATTTTGATAGGAACTGCATTGATTCTATAGATCACTTTGTATAGTATGAACATTTTCACAATATTAATTCTTCCAATCCGAGAACACAAGAGAGCGTTCCATTTATTTGTGTCTTCAGTTTCTTTCATCAGTATCTTACGGGTTTTTCTTTCTTTTTTTTGGTTTTGTGTTTTGTCTTATAGTTGTCAGTGTACAGGTCTTTCACCTCCTTGGTTAAATTTATTCCTAAGGATTTTGTTGTTTTTAATGCTATTGTGAACGTGATTACTTTCTTAATTTCACTTTCAGATAGTTCACTGATAATGGATAGAAACACAAGTGATTTTTGTATGTTGATTTCTATATCCTGCAACATTACTGAATTCATTTATTAGTTCTAATAGCTTTTTTAAAAAGTTTTTTTGGCCACATTGCATGGCACGTGGGATCTTAGATCCCTGCCCAGGGATGGAATCTGCTTCCTCTGCAGTGGAAGTGCAGAGTCTTAACCACTGGAACACCAGGGAAGTCCTCTAATAGCTTTTTGATGGACTCTTTAGGATTTTCTGTACATAAGATCATGTCATCTGCAAACAGATAATTTTACTTGTTCCTTTTCAACTTGGAAGCTTTTTACTTCTTTTGTTTGTCTAATTGTTACTGGGACTTCGTCCCCTTCTTATAAGGAGACCAGTCACTGGATTTAGAGCCTACTCTAACTCATGTGACCTCATCTAAACCTAAATAATACCACTTCCCTGGTGGTCCAGTGGTTAAGAATCCGCCTTCCAATGCAGGGGACACTGGTTCAATTCCTGGTTGGGAAGATCCCATATGCCATGGGGCAGCTAAGCCTGCACGCCGTATCTCCGGAGGCCATGTGCCTAGGGCCCGTGCTCTGCAACAAGAGAAGCCACTGCATGAGAAGCCCACGCACCACAGCTAGAGAAAACCCATGTGCAGCAAACAAGACCCAGCACAGCCATAAAAAATAAGTAAATAAAAACTGCAGTCACATCAGTAAAGGCCCTATATGAGTTCAAATAAGGTTACATGTACCAGGGATTAAGACTCCAGTGTATCTCTTCAGCAACACAATTCAGTCCATCAACAAAGGGAAGCCAGATAACCTAAAAAAGAGTATTCTCATGTGTGTATCTTATGAGACTTCATTTCATCATTTAATAGTCTACATATAGCTAAGATTGGCCCATCCTGGGATTTGCTTATTTTAACTGTTGTGTCATATTCTCCTAGGTCAGTGTATCATGACTGACCAGTCTGGTTTCCTGTGGACAGCCTCTTGAATGGTGTCCAGGTGTCTGCTAATTTACAGTGCTGTTTGAGCATTCTTTTTTGTTTTTTTTTTTTTTATATTTTTTGGCTTTGTTGGGCTTAGTTGTGGCCCATGAGGTGTTTGTTACAGTGCACAGGCTTCTCTCTAGTTGTGGCCTGCGGGCTCCAGAGTGCACAGGCTCAGTAGTTGAGGTGCTTGAGCTTGGTTGCCCTGCAGCATGTGGGATCTTAGTTCCCCGACCAAGGATCGAACCTTTGTCTCCTGCATTGGAAGGCAGATTCTTAACCACCAGACCACCAGGGAAATCCTTGGGCATTCTTATAAGTAACTCTTGATTGTGCATGCAAGAGTTTCTCTGGAGTGTTTACCCGGAAATGGAATCACTGGGATTTTGAATATATGAATATTCAATTGCGAGAGATGACAGCAAGGTACTTTATGAAGTGGTTGCCCTAATTACACTTCCACCAGCAACATGTACGATCCACATCCTCTCCAGCACTTGGTATGATTCGATTTAAAAATGTTTTCCAGTTGACTGTGAAATTGTTCCCAGGCAAGATCTTGATTTGCGTTTCTTGATTGCTAATGATGCTGAACATCTTTGTTAATGCTGAGGTCTAAAATATATTCACCTATATTTCCTGCTAAGGTTTCTGAAGCTTTGTTTTTGACATTTAAGTCTATAATCTATCATCTTTGCATCATTAAGTTCGAAAGGATTATTCCTCTCATTGCTGCTAAACATTTTTTAAGGTGGGTTTTTTGTTTGTTTTTGGTATTTAAGTCCTTAATCTGGAGTCGATTTTTGTGTAAGGAAGGATGGATTGTGTAAACTGAGGTGCTTTTGTAGGGTAACAAGTGTAGGACAGTGGGGCAGGATGTTCCACTGGGACTCTTGAGTGTACTGGAAGTTGTTCACTGGTTATTGAGTTCAAATTCTGCTCCTCTCACGGACCGCTTTGTGATCTTCTACTTAATTTCTGTGATCTTTGGTTTCCTCATCTGTAAAATGAGAATTATAGCAAATACTGTCCTTGGGTGCCACAAGGAGTACATGAGACAAAGTATGCAGAAAAGCTTCCCACATTGTGGGTAAGCAACCCAACGAGCATTTATTGAGTACTTACTATGTGTCAGATGAGGCCAAGCACTTTTAATGTGTTATTTATTCATTTAACCCCTGACCGCTCCATGAAGTCGATGGTATCTTCCACACTTTACAGATGAGGAAACCGAGTCTCAGATAGGATGAGTGAGCCCCCCTGGGGCACAACGCTGGCGTGAGTCAGAGGACTTGAACCCTGGCAGATGAACTACAGAGCCCTCACCCCTCAGCCATCGTGCCATCGTGCCATTGTGTCCAGCTCTTTGTGACCCCATGGGCTGTAGCCCACCAGGCTCCTCTGTCCATGGGATTTTCCAGGTAAGGATACTGGAGTGGGTTGCCATGTCCTTCCCCAGGGGATCTTCCCAGCCCAGGGATTGAACCCAGGACTTCTGCATTGGCAAGCGGATTCTTTACCACTGAGTCACCTGGGAAGACCATCCAACTGCATCACATTTCAAAGCCATTCCTTCCCTCCCTCATCCTCCAGAATCTAGTCCCTGGACCTTGCTTCTCCAGGCGGAAGGGTCTAGAGGTGGAGATGGGGGAGTAATAGGCAGTGGGGTTGACCCCTGATTCTCCTATGGCCCCTGCCTTTGACTCTGAGGCTGAGGAGAGGCTGGGGAAGGAGTGGGGAGCCTGAGCCTCTTGTGGGGAAGTCCATCCATCCTCCCCTCCCCGCACCAGAGGCAGCTGACCATCACAGTGAAGATGAATCACCAGCCACAGAATTCTCCCCAGTGTCATCCATTATTCACAGCTGCCATCCCAGGCACGGGGTGGCTTTGGGGTCAGGCAGGAATTATTCCCAAGGCCCAGCTCTTAGGGGCTTTTATCCACAGCTGAGCCTGACCACAAGCAACCTTATCCTCTCAGTCTGATGGCTGGGGACTTTCCACCCAGAGGGGCCGGAGACTCCAGCACGAGCTAAAAGGCCTGACTGACAGGGCACTTGGGGCTGTGTTTGAGCCCAGCTCTGCCACTTTCCAGTTACCTTCTTGAGCCTCAATTTCCTTATCTGTAAAATGGGAATAACTAGCCCCACTTTGTTAATAGATTTAGAAATTATCTACAGCTAGAGGCATGGGTACCAGAGTTAACCACCAGAGTTGCTATTGTGACATTTGCCCTTTCAATGATTGTCTCTCAGGCCTTTCTGGGGACGCAGAGATGGTGTGACCCTTTAAAGTTCACCTAGTAATTTTTTAAAATTTTACTTTAATATAATTGATTTATAATGTGTTAATTCCTGCTCTACAGCCAAGTGATTCAGTGGTATCACTGATATCAAAGTGATTCAGCGAAGACAGAGATGTGTATACATATGTGTTCTTTTTCGTATTCTTTTCCATTCTGGTTTATCACAGGATATTGAACATAGTTCCATGCACTATACAGCAGGACCTTGTTGTTTATCCATTCTATATATAATAGTTCGCATCTGCTAATTCCAATCCTTCCCTCCCGAACCCACTTCCACCTTGGCAACCACAAGTCTGAGCCTCATATCTGTGAGTCTGTTCCTGTCTTGTAGATATGTTCATTTGTGTTGTATTTTAGATTCTACATATAAGTGGTATAATATGATGCTTGTCTTTCTCTTTCTGACTTCTTTCACTTAGTATGATAATCTCTAGGTCTGTCCATGTTGCTGCAAATGACATTATTTCATTCTTTTTTATGGCTGAGTAGTATTCATATATATATATATATATATATATATATATATGTATGTATGTATGTATACACACCACATCTTCTTTATCTATTCATCTGTCGGTAGATGTTTAGGTCATTTCCGTGTCCTGTCTATCGTGAATAACGCTGCTGTGGACATAGGGGTACATGCATCTTTTCAAATTAGAGTTTTGTCCGGATATGTACACAGGTGTGGGATTGCTGGATCATATGACAACTCTATTTTTAGTTTTTCACCAACTAATTCTTATTTGCAGCCAGGCTTGAAACCATTGTCTTCACCTTGGAATTCTTAAGAGTGATCCCTCAGCAGATAAAGTTCAATGAAGAAATAAAAAATTTGGGAGGGGTTGCCTATAATGCTGTAATTCTCAACCTGTGGCTCCTCAGTGTCATCTGGGAGCTTGTTAGAAATGCATGTCCTTCCCCACCCAAGCCTGCTGGGTCAGGAACTCTGGGGGTGGAGCCTAGTGGGTTGTCTTTCAACAGCTACTCCAGGCAGGTCTGGTGCATGCACAAGTGTGAAACCCATCGCTCCCTCGCCCATTTGCTTGCTTTGTTGACACAAGTTGCCAAGTCGTGAGCTTCCACGTTGGAGGGCCCCGTAACAAGGAACTGAGTGCTGCCTGCCAACATGTACTGAGGGAACTTGGGAGCTGGCCCTTCCTCAGTCATGCCTGCAGATGAGACCACAGCCCCACCGACACTTAGATTGCAGTGAGAAATGCTGAGCTGGAAGAATTCTCATTCAGATTCCTGCCCAACAAAAACTATGGGATAGTAAATATTTGTTGTTTTAAGCTGCTCTGTTTTGTGGAAATTCATTTTGCAGCAAATAGGTAACAAATGTGGTGAATATTGGCAAGAAGGAGAGAGTGGGTGGGAGGAATAGAAGGATATACTGGAGTAATCTAAAGCCTACATGAAAGGGGTTTAAGGGACTTCCCTGCAGGCCCAGTGGTTAAGAATCCACCTTCCAATGCAGGGGATGTGGGTTTGATCCCTGGTTGGGCAACTACGATCCCACACACCAACTAAGCTGAAATGCCACAGCTATTGAATCCATGTGCCACAATGAAGACCCAGCAGCACAGCCAAAAAATAAATATAATAAAAAATTTTTTTAAAGGGTTAAGGACCTACTGTATAGCACAGGGAACTCTGCTTGATATTCTGTAATAACTTCAATATGAAAATAACTTCAAAAAGAATAGATACATATATATGTACAACTGAATCACTTTTCTGTACACCCAAAACCAATGCAACATTGTTCCTCAACTATACTACAATATAAAACTAAAAAAATTTTTTTTAAGGATTTAAGAGACATGTAAGCTGATTTCAACATGCAGACCTTGTTCGGATCCTGACTGCACACATTAACTGTCTTGTTTTATGCTGATATTTGGGAAATGCGAACACCAAGGGAATCCTGGATGATATTAAGCTGTTATTGTTCATTTTATTGGGTGTGATAGTGGTTCAGTGCTTATGTTTTGAAAACGAGGCTCTGTCTCTGAGAGAAACATATTGAACTAGTTACAGGTGAAGTGATCCTCTGTTGAGCAATTGCTTTAAAATAATCAGGGTGGGGAGGGGGTAGATGTGAAAGAAAAGGAACCAGTGGTTGTTGAGGGGAGGGGGCAGTGCGTGGAGGTTCCTTTTACTCTTCTCTGTGTTTTTGTATATGTTTGAAATTTTTCACAGTAAAAAGTTAAAAAAAATGACATGAGTCCAATGTGCCCACTGTACAGATGGACAGAAGAAACCCCAGAAGCAGGAGGAGGATTGGAGGGAATGGGGGAGTAGGGAATCTTTGGTTGTTGACAGTGAGGGTCTGTCCCTGGGCCTGGCCTCCCCCCTTGGTGCTTGTGTAGGAGACCTGAGCCTGGGGCGTGGAGAGGACTCTCCCCCATCATCTGAGACTCAGGTTTCTGGCAGTTTGTAGCTGACACACTAAGCCATCTGAGTCCATACCTGTGAGAGGCATCTTTTTTTCTTTGCTTGGCCACCCTCTGCAGCTTCTGGAATCTTAGTTCTCCAACCAAGGATTGAACTGGGGCCACTGGACCACGAAGTTCCTGAGAGGCGTCTTTCAAGTGTATAAGGGTGACGATTTTTTCTCTTAATATATTAAGTTGTCACAAAGGGAGTGTTTCATTGTATTTTATTCACTTATTTTTGTATTTTATTTTAGACTTCTCTCCTTTTATAAAAGGAGATACTTGTTCATTGTAGACTCAAAGGGAATACAATGCAAAGACAGTACCCTTCCTCTTGTCTTCCAGTCACCTCCCAAAGACAACTATTTAAATAATTTTTCAACAGATACATATTTTTAAAATTTAATTTTGGTCACACCCACAGCATGTGGGATCTCAGTGCCCCAAACAGGGATTGAATCCATACCGCCTGCATTGGAAGCACAGAGTCTTAACCACTGGACCACCTATTCAATAGATATATATTTATGGAGCACCTACTATAAGCCAGAAAGGCACTGTGTCAGGCACTAATGAGAGCTGCATGTGAAATTTAAAATTTTCCAAGAGTCCCATTTAAAAAGTAAAAAGAAACAGGTGAAATTAATTTTAATAATACATTTCTTTAACCCAGTATATCCAAAGCCGTTATATGGAATCAATGCAAAAATTATTAATGAAGTTTTAATGATCTTTTCATAGTGTATTAGTTAGCTCAGGCTGCAGTAACAAAATACCACAGGTGGGGTGGCTTAAATTTATTTTCTCACAATTCTGGAGGCTGGAAGTCCAAGATCAAGGTGCTGGCAGGGTTGGTTTCTTCTGAGGCTTCACTCCTTGGCTTGTGGATAGCCACCTCTGAGCCTCAGTTTCTCCATCTGTATCATGGGCTTGGTGAGATCTGATTGAAAGGGAGGCAGGTGTAAGAAAACAAGAATTGTTTCTGAGCAGAGCTGATGCCTCCCGGGGCTCCCTGGTCCCCAGTGCTCTGAAGAAGATCCTCCCACACTGCCCTGGGCTCCTGCCAAACCCTGACCTTGCTGCTCTGGCCCCAGAGGAAAGGGGTTGGAGCCTGTGAGCAGGTCTCTGGCAGGTCCTGACCTGTCCTGGTGGGGAGACCGGAGGGGAGTGAGGCAGGAAGGCAGCTCTGGGTCCTGAGTACCGCCGTCTGCCCTTGTATCCTCTGCCCCTGCCTCCCTTTCTGCACCGCAGCCATGCTCAGCCACCGCGGTTCCCTGGCCCTCCCTGTCTCAGGGCCTTTGCACAGGCTGTTTGCACTCCTGGTATTTCCTTCTGCCTCTTTTCAGACTTCTACTCACTGTTCAAATCCTGAGAAGCTCTTCCTGAGGTCCTGCTCTGTGGCCGCTGCCCAGCCCGGGTCTCACTGTAGTGTGTGGTCCCCAGTAGGCTAAGCCCCCCGAGGTCTAGGATCAGATCTGTGCCAACTTGGTAGCCGAGCAACAGTGGATTCCCAGCAAATGGTTGTTGAGAACAAGTGCATGAAGGCACGAGCATGTCTCTGCTCCATCCAGACTTTGATGCTCCACACGCGGTGCTAGGAGGGGCAGGTAAGAGAAGGTTCCCACCCCGAGTGCTGCTCAGTCTAAGGGGAGGCAGACATGAAACAGATAATTATACAATCACTCCAAGCAGTCCCTGGAGGCAAATATAGAGCCAATGAGTATGTAGAGGGAGATGCCACCTTGACAGGGACCTGAGTTTTCCTGGAAGTCATGATATTTGAGGCTTGATCTGAAAGCCGAGCAAGAATAATTAATCCGACAAAGAGAGGCAGAAAGATCTTTCCAGGCAGAGGGGACCACATATGCAAAGGCCCAGTGGTCAAGAAACACCCAGAGGGGAGAATGTGAGGGATGCCATGGGCTGAGGTTGGGGTGGGAAGGTCAGGTCACATGGAGGGTGGCTGAACTTTATCCGCAGAGCAGTGTGAGGACACGAAAGGGTTTCGTCATCCCTGGGAAGATGGAACCCAAATTAAAGTGGAAAGAGCTAGCTGTGTCTGCTGCATGAAAAACAAATCAGAGGGGCCAGGAGGGAAGGGAGGAGGCCCTTGCAGTTCTTGAAGGACTTGGACTAAGGCAAGGATAGATAGATGTGGACAGGCGTGGAGGATATTTAGCAAAGAGCCAGACTACAGGCCCAGCCATGGGGGCGGTCTGCAGAGAGAGCAAAGTGGGGATTCGGAGGGAGGCGTGGTGTCCTGCCCTAAGCAGGACCTGGCCAGCTGGGAGCAGCCTGTTCTCAGGAGGAGGGTCTGATGAGCCTCTGGGGCCCTGGCCACCAACCAGCCAAGAATCCCCTGGCCAGAGACATGGGCCTGGGGACAGGAGGGATGCTAATCCTGTCTCCAGGGATGACACATTCCAGCAGACAAGTCTTCTACATCCTTTGGGCCCCGCCCTGCCCTGGAGTTGCTGTGTGACCGTCTCTGGGCCTTGCTTGCCCTCCTGCTGAGAGCCAGAGGCTCATCCACTTCCTTGGGGATCAAAGACTCCCAGTGGTCTCCTCCCAGGAAGCCCCCACCCAGGTTCAGCCAAACCCCACCCCTGGGAATGTTCATTAGACCAGTGGTCCTCAGCCTTTATAGTGTGTGTGTGTGTGTGTATGTGTGTGTGTGTGTGTGTGTGTGTGTGTGTGTGTGGTTTCTTGATGATTTGAGAGCATGACATGTATTGTGCACTTTATTTCTTATTACATCAGCTCCACCTCGGATCATCAGGCATTGGATCCCAGAGGTTGGGGACCCCTGCATTAGACCACTCAGGATGCACATGCCAAGTCCTGGGGACAGAGCGTGAACGAGGGGACAAGACGCCTGCCCGCAGGGGGCTGACAGTCTAGAGGAGGAGGGAAACATGAAGACACATTGATAAATACGTTATGAAATATAATTTCAGAGCCAGATAAATGCTCTAGCGAGTGATGTGATGGAGACTAATGGAAGGGTGGGCTGGGGTTTGTGTGAGAAAGGAGGTCAGGGCAGCACATGCTCTGAGGATGCAGAGAAGCCTGTCAAGGAAAAGCATTGTAGGCGGGGGAACAGTCAAGGCAAAGGTGTGAGGTGGGATGGCAGAGAGCAGGGAGGTGGGGAGGGGAAGATGTGGTGAAGGAGGGGCCCAAGGGGTGGACCAGCGGTGGACGGCCCTGCGGAGTACGTCACCTGGGGAGGCCTGGCCGGGGTGAGACCGGGCGATGGGCTTCTTCCCCAGACCTACCAGAATCTCCCTTCTCACTCAGCTGGAAACCCCCTCCCCCGGAGTTCCCTATTTTAGCCCTTTCTAGCCTCTCTGCCGCCTTCACCCCCATGACAGGTACTCCCTGGGCTGGAATTTCCCCAAGATGTGCAGTCAGGGAGGGGAAATAACACCCATCGTTGTCAAGGCCATTAGTGCTGGGACCTCCTAACCGAGTGTCCTGGCCCCTGCTGGGCGCGCCGTGACCTGGCCCCCCAGCTGCTCACAAGGGGCCCCTTCAGGTTTTACGGGCCCCATTCTACAGACCAGGAGAGCCAGACACAGTGTGACTCTCTCATGGCCATGCGGCCCGAAAGCAGGAGCCAAGATGTGAATCCAGCTCAGTCTCATCCTTAAAGTGTTAGTCGCTCAGTCGTGTCCGACTCTTTGTGACCCGGGTGGACCTGTAGCGCAACAGGCTCCTCTGTCCATGCGGATTCTCCAGGGCAGAATACTGGAGTGGGTTGTCGTTCCTTTCTCCAGGGGCTCTTCTCCACCCAGGCATCGAACCCGGGCCTCCTGCATAGAGGGCAGACTCTTTATCATCTGAGCCACTAGGGACGCCCTAGTCTCACCCTGAAGGTTGGGCAGAGCCTACTCAAGTCTCGCGAGAGTTTCAGGATCCCAGGATATCCAGATTCCTCCGCCAGTTTCCTACGTGCTTCGCTTCACTGCCGCCATGTGGGTAAGTGTTGCCGCCAGTTTCCCAGTTGCTGAAGCAGACACCCCAGAATCATTCTGAGCCCCTGGCTGTCCTCCTCTGCCAAGGGCTGGTCACAAAATGCCCTTTATGGGCTCTGTTGCAGCTTTAACACCCAGCATACCTGACTAGTGGTTCTCTTTCCCTCTTGAGACCAAAAAAAAAAAAAAAAAGAGGAAATTAAATTGTGGCCGGTTATCATTGATCTAGAGAAAGCCGCACAAAGGTCTGTGGTCACCTTTTTCTAAAGATACACTTCACACGATTGCGCTAAGTGCAGTGGGTAGGCGACCAGGCCAGCCGGCTGATCTCTGGTGTTCCTAAAGAATACTTCAGGGCCCCGCGGCTCACTGCGCCCACCCCAGAGGGGCTCTGGGGAGGTGGGGACCTCCACAGCCCACTCCTTCTGCCGGAGGAGAAGTCATAGAGGGCTCAGAGCCACTGCTGCCCCTCCTTGAAGCCGTGTCCTCTTTGGGGGCAACAATCTGAAACTGATTGTGGTGATGGGTGCATAACCTATTGAAGACACAAAACCACTGAACTGTACTCTTTAATGGGGAATCGCATAGTATGTGAATTACAACTCAATATATCTAGTTAAAAAAAGAAAAAACAACAACAAACACAGGTATTCTGTGTCGGCCCAGGGTGGGTCCAGGTCTGCTCAGACAAATGAAATGTGAAAAAAAAATCATGAGAACATTCAAGTTTTATCTGAAAGCAACAGAGCTAACACTTAAAAATTTATTTATTACTTTGCTGCACCGGGTCGTAGTTGCAGCATGTGGGATCTTCCATCCTTGTTGCAGCACTTGGGATCTGTAGTTTCGGCACCGGAACTCTTGGTTTCGGCATGTGGGATCTAGTTCCCCTCCCCGGGGATCAAACCCAGGCCCCCTGCATTGGGAGCACGGAGTCTTAGCCGCTGGACCACCAGGGAAGTCCTCAGAGCTAGCCTTTCTTTAGTGTGGGTGATATGCTGGTTAACTCCTCTGACTGTCACCACAATTCTATCAGGAAGACTTTATTACACCCCCACCCTTGACAGTTGGGGGAACTGAGGCACACAGTGGGACTGTGACTGGCCAAGCTCACACACAAAGAAGTGTCCGAGCAAAGTTTGAACCCCACAGTCTAGCTCCAATACTCTCACATCGGCCTCTGATACAGACGAGTAAAGAGGACAATAGTATAACCATCAAGTGTCCCCCAGCTCAGGAGTGGCCCCCCCGAGTTCTTATCAGCACCAGTTAAATCACAGGCTGGTCTAGTTCCAGACACTCTGTGATACTGTGAAGACTATCTTTTTTTAAAAAATGCCTAATTGAAGTGTAGTTGATTTACAATGTTATGTTAGTTTGAGGTGTACAGCAAAGTGATTTAGTTAGACATACATATGTATCTATTTTTTTAAGATTATTTTTCCCATATGAAAGTGAAAGTGAAAGTGAGGTTGTGTCCGACTCTTTTGGACCCCGTGGACTGTAGCCCGTCAGGCTCCTCCGTCCATGGGATTTTCCAGGCAAGTGTACTGAAGTGGGTTGCCATTTCCTTCTCCCATATAGATTAATATAAAATACTGAGTATAGTTGCCTGTGCTATACATTAGGTCCTTGTTTATCTGCATGCATGGGTGCTAAGTCGCTTCAGTCATGTCCTACTTTTTGTGACTCTGTTGACTGTAGCATACCAGGCTCCTCTGTCCATGGGATTCTCCAGGCAAGAATACTGGAGTGGTTTGCTATGCCCTCCTCCAGGGGCTCTTCCCGACCCAGGGATCAAACCCACATCTCTTATATGTGGTAAGGATGGTTCCTTACCGCTAGTGCCACACTATCAGTGTATATATGTCCATGAAAGTGAATGTGTTAGTCGCTCAGTCATGTCTGACTCTTTGTGACCCCATGGACTGTAACCTGCTAGGCTCCTCTGTCCATAGCATTCTCCAGGCAGGAATACTGGATCGGGTTGCCATTTCCAAGGGATCTTCCCATCCTAAGGATCAAACCAGGGTCTCCTGCATCGCAGGCAGATTCTTTACCATCTGAGCCTCCAGGGAAGCCTGTATATGTTAATACCAAACTTTTAATTTATCTCTCTTTTTCTCCTTTGGGAACAGTAAGTTTGTTTTCTATGTGTGTGGGTCTATTTCTGTTTCTGTATTTAAGTTCATCTGTATCAGATTTTTTTTGATTCCACACATAAGCAACATCATATGATATTTGTCTTTGACTTAGTATAATAATCTATATGTCCATCCATGTTGCTGCAGATGGTATATTTCATTCCTTTTAATGGCCGAATAGTATTCCATCATGTATATGTACCACATCTTTATCCATTCATCTGTCAGTGGACCCTTAGGGTGCTTCCATGTCTTGGGTATTGTCTGCAGTGAACATTGGGGTGAATGTATCTTTTTGAATTACACTTGGGAAGCTCTTGTCATCATAGTATTTCTCTGGATGTATGCCCAGGAGTGGGATTGCAGGATCTTCAGTTAGCACTATCTGAGAATGAGATGGTTGGATGGCATCACTGAGTCGAAGGACATGAGTTTGGGCAGGCTCCAGGAGTTGGTGATGGACAGGGAGGCCTGGCGTGCTGCAGGTCATGGGGTTGCAAAGAATCAGACATGACTGTATGACTGAACTGATACTGATACTGATTTTTAGTTTTTTAAAGGAAACTCCATATCATTTGAGAAAAGTGCAACTTCCACTACATCATCTTGTTTCAGCCCTATCCGCCCCCCACCCCACTCACTTCCCCGCCTGCCCCCTGCTGGGTTCTTTTATCATGAATCATATTGTCATTTCATTCATAAGTTCTTTAGAATGTACCTCTGTGATAGAAACTGTCTCAAATAACCAGATTTTCATTTAATTGCCACTTTCACACCTATAAGAAGTTCACGATTGTGTAATATCCTCTCAAATCCCATTTCCACCTGCCGCCCCCTGTTGTTTCCTAAATGTGTTTAAGGGCTGGTTGGTTCAAATCAAGAGGCAAAATCTGTACGTTGCATTTGGCTGATGTTTCTCTTAAATCCCTTGTAAGCTATAACAATTCTCTCTTTTGTATTTCCTTGCCTTTTAGTTGTTGCAGAAAGTGTGAGATCCTTCCTCTTAAGCATTGATTTGCTGCCTCTTAAATGGCCTCCAGCAGAAATTCGAGGGCTGGGGGGTAGGGGGTGGAGGGGACAGGAGATGGTGGGGGCTTGGCCCAGCCTCCAGGCCTTGTGCAGAGCCTGTATTTCCATCTTACAGGTTATCTGAAATGAAATAAAATCAGGCCTGGGTAGAAAAGGGAGGCTCATTGATGTTGGCAGCAACTGTGCTAAGTCAATTCAGTCGTGTCTGATTCTTTGTGACCCTAAAGACTGTAGCCCACAAGGCTCCTCTGTCCATGGGATTCTCTAGGCAAGAATACTGGAGTGGGTCGCCTCCTTCGGGGGATCCCAACCCAGGGATTGAACCTGCATCTCTTATGTCTTCTGCATTGGCAAGCGGGTTCTTTACCACTAGTGCCACCTGGGAAGCCCTGACAGCAACTAAATATGTTCATTTGTCACAAATGGTGTCCATCCCACCTTCAAAGCATATATGGAACGTGCCCTTTCTCTCTTGCAGTGAATTGGAGGAGGTGAGGGGGGAAGCAGGGCTGGGGTGCTGGGAGGCTCCCACAGTCCAGGCGAGAGCTGATGATGTCCTGGGTCAGGGTCGTGGCTTAGGTGAAGAGGGGACAGATTCCAGGAGTATTCTGGAGGTCGAGTTGGTCTGGAGCAGTGACCACGGAGGGCAGGAGGTATCCAGGGTGCTTTATTTATCTTTAAATTTTTTGGCCTCACCCTGAGGCATGTGGCATTTTAGTTCCCCAACCAGAGATCAAACCTGCACCCCGTGAATTGGAAGGCAAAGTCTCAACCACTGGACCACCAGGGAAGTCCCCGGAGTGCTTTGGACAGCAGACTCCTTTCTCTCTAGGGGAAAGCAGCCTTCCTGCCTCGGGCTCATGTGCACCGACCCCCTCCTCCCAGCTCCCAGCTGCAGCTGGGGAGATGAAACACACCAAAATGAGGGTGACTCACTCCTCAGGAAGGACCACCCGCACCCCACGCTCAGCCTTCCGAAGAGAAAGGGCCAATAGCGGAAAGAGAGGGGGTGGGACAAGGGCATGGATGCCAGAATCGGCTGCTTCCAGTGCCATGAGCTTGGACAGCTCAATACCTCTCTGAGCCTCAGTTTCCCCATCTGGGCAATGGGATATCCGCCCATTCCTACCTGGGTGTTGGAGAAATTTAACGGTGAGCTGCTCTTAAGTGGTGGTCTTGTGGAAGAGAGCCCAGGTGGCCCCAGGAGAGACAGGAGGATGTGAGGACGGACTGGTAGGGAGGCTAAGCATGTTGGGAGCACGGTCTGCAGCTGATGAGGGTATGAGGCCAGACACCTCCCAACTGGTCCTTGAGCCCCACTAGGGTCAGCCTCCGAGCACCCTGGTTATAGGCAAAGCAGAACTAATGAGGGGGAAGTGATTGGGGTGCCATTTGTGGTTCTGCCAAGCTTTGGGCCATTTCCTTTAAAAATATATATATATATTTAAAAAATATATATATATATATATTTTTTTAACGTGGACCATTTTTTCAAAGTCATTTTGTTGTTTAGTTGTTAAGCCATGTCCGACTCTGTGATCCCATGGACTGTAGCCCACCAGGGTCCTCTGTTCATGGGATTTCCTAGGCAAGAATACTGGAGTGGGTTGCCATTTCCTTATCCAGGGGAATCTTTCTGACCCAGGGATTGAACCCAGGTCTCCTGCACTGCAGGCAGATTATTTACCACTGAATCACCAGGTGTTTTAATTCCTCACAACACCCAGCCAGGTGGAAATGGGCATCCCCATTGCCCACATGGGGAAACCGAGGCTCAGAGAGGTACTGAGCTGTTCAAGCTCATGATGCTTATTGAATTTGTTACATCATCGCTTCTGTTTCTGTTTGTGCTTCTGTTTCTCCATAGTCTTTGAGAGTTTTTTTATTTCTGGAAGACATGTCCCAGATCCGTCTTAGACCCTTTCTGCTTGGAATCAGCTATTTCTCAGAGGGGCCCTGTTCCTTTTGGTGATAAATGGGAGCAAGGGATCACAATGGAGCCATTAAGGTGCTTATTCCCATTGGGTTATCATTGCATCTAGGTGTGAAACTAGAGATCCTGATCCTTTTCATTCACATTTAAGATGATAAGGTTTTCATTTAACTTCTTTGATTTTGTGTATCTCTCCTTTTTAAAAATTTTTACGCAGAAAGTCTTGGTTCCTAACAACATTAGCACACATTTCTTATCATCTGTATCCTATATTATAAAGCTGACCTAATAATACCAGTATAATTGAAGAAGGAATTCATAGGACCTGGACTCCATATCAGGCCTGTCTGTGCTGATCGTGCTCGGCCACCTCTCCAGTGGACTCTGAACTCTCTGCTTAGTGCCTGTGGGAACGACAATGGAAGGATAAGACCCCCTCCGGACAGGGGAACCTTGAAGATCATATCCAGGTTACTCATCACCTAAGAGAAAACAGACACTAATCACCCCTGCCTCCGGACACTATCTATCAGAATGTAAGCACAGGCTTATCGGTTATTAACTATTTGGAATGTAACTGCGGGCTTATTGATTATTGACTGTTTGAACACATAACACATGAATGATGGGGTTATTGTAGTTGTATTTACCCTTCCTTTGTTTATGTAAGTCTCAAGGGAATTGGGGTAGTGGGTTTGGACACATGGGGTATAAAAGATTTTCACAAATGCTGGTCGGGGTCCTCAGCTAAGAGGAGACTCTGCCTTGGGCCCGCCGGTGTAATAAACTGCATTCACTATCTGCATTGTCCCTCTGAGTGAGTTTGTTTCCCGGAACGCGTGGCTGTAACATGATCACTACCTGTAAGATGACCGAGTGCTGTTGATGATTTTCTTGTGCTTCTGTTTCTTTGTGGTCCTTCAGATAAAGACCACTGGGGATGCATCATCAAACTGCTGTTTTAAAGTCACTTCCAGTGACCCTTCTCAGTGTGGTTGCCAAGTTGACAGGTTTATTCATTTCTGCTGGGTATTTTTATTTTAAGGTGGTTTTTTTTTTTTTTTTTTTGCCTTTGCTTTATAATTTTATAGACTGTTTGCATTTACAAAATAAAAACTGAAACCAGATACACTCAGAGAAATCTAGCTTCCACATCTGTTCCTTTCACTAATTACCTCTCTGCCCTTAGGTAACAATTTTGTTAGCTTCTGATTTATCTTTCCATTGCCTCTTTCTTCCTTCTTCTTTTTTTATTTAACAGTTCTGTCCCAGAAAGGAGCTGTAATATATAAATATATGAAGAAGTTGAAACGTTAATCCCTGTGTCATCTCTGACTCTTTGTGACCCCATGAGCTGTAGCCCACCAGGCTCATCTGTCCATGGAATTCTCCAGGCAAGAATACTGGAGCAGGTTGCCATTCCCTTCTCCGGGGGATCTTCCTGACCCAGGGATCGAACCCGGGTTTCCCACATTGCAGACAGATTCTTTACCATCTGGGCCACCTGTATATGTATATATGTATATTTAATATTTATTTATTTGGCTGTGCTGGGTCTTGGTTTTGACTTGTGAACTCTTAGTTGTGGCATGTGGGATCTAGTTCCCAGACCAGGGATCGAACCCAAGCCCCATGCATTGGGAGTGCAAAGTCTTAGCCACTGCACCACCAGGAAAGTCCCCTCCATTGTCTCTTTCTGAAAATATAAGCAGATGTATACACATCTCCCACACATTCAGAAGCTACAATATATATCGTGCACACACAATTCTGCTCCTTAGATTTTGTTTTTGCTATTTTCTCATAAACCTGTATCCTGGAGATCACTCCCGGGCGGTATTAGGAGAGCATCTTCATTTCTTTTCACAACTGTTGAGCGCTCTCCTATGTGGACGTCCAGTTTATTCAACCAGTTTCCCCTTGGCGGATGTTTGTACTGTGTCCAGTCTTTGCTGGTTCTTTTAGCACTACAACAACAAGCTTTGTGCGTACATGAATCTGTACTTTGGGGGCAGACTCTTACATACTCTAACCAGATTGGTTTTTTAAGAAAAAAATCCTTAAGATTTTTAACATTTTAGAGCAGTTTTAGGTTCACAGAAAAATTGTGAGGACCTCGTGGGAATTTTAGTTGTAACTGTGATACGCGTTACCCAGGAGTTGATGGTGCAATGGGCGTGCGTAGCAGCTGTGCTCTTGTGTGGGTGGAGGTGCCACTTGCTGAGGCAGGCAGCAGGGAGGGGCTCTTTCTAACCTTGTGCCTGTGGTTAACAAGTCAGCCGGTGGTGGAGGGAGCAGGAGTCAGGGTGTGGGAACCCAGGCTGAGGTATGTGGGAACGTGCAGACGGCAGCGAAGTCCAATTTTAGCCGATTGGGAGGCTGCAGGCAGTTGTTGGAGAAGGGAGCAGAGTGGGTCTGGCTCACCTGTCTCTCCCAACCCCAGCTCCTTCTGAAGGGACCGTCCTCCTCTCCCAGGCAGGAAGCAGGTAGGGGAGGGGACCGATGTCCACCACTGCTGACTGCAGCCTCCTCTGAACCCCGGCTGGGGTAAGTGACACCCCCTCCCCCCCGCAGGCCAGGGGAAGGCAGCCTGAACCTGGCCCAGACCTGGGAGACAGACTGACCTGGGTTCAAACCCCAGCTCTGCTCTGTGGCCTTGGGCAAGCTGCTTAACCTCTCTGAGCCTTAGACTCTTCTGTCCAAAGGGGATGAGGTGGGACCTGCCTCACTATGGGGAGGACGCTGTGGGCGTGTGGATGGGAAGTGCCTGACACACAGTAGGTGCTCCCCACTGAGGACCAGCCATCCCTGCTGTGCTGTGAAGGGGCTGGGGCTCAACCATTGGGAGTACTGGTCCCTACCTTTTCTGAGCTGGAGCAGCTAGAGAAACCCACTCACTGGTGGTGATGGAACCCATGGGCCTGAGAGTCAGACAGTGAATGAGAGTCACTCAGTTGTGTCCGACTCTTTGTGAACCCCCCTCCACGGACTGTAGCCCTCCAGGCTCCTCCGTCCATGGGATTTCCCAGGTGGGAATACTGCAGTGGGGTTGCCATTTCCTCCTCCAAGGGATCTTCCCAGCCCAGGGATCGAACCTCGGTCTCCCACACTGCGGGCACATTCTTTACCATCTGAGCCACAAGGGAAGCCGAGAGTCAGAGACAGTTGAGGTTCAAATCCTGGCTTGCCACTTCCTCTCTAGCTGATGTTTTCTACTCTCTGTTCCTCAGTTTCCCCATCTGTCAAATGGGGATGATGAGACCGCCCACCTCACAGCAGTGTTGGGAAGAGGAATTGAGCTCAAATGTTTAAAGTGCTCAGTCCACAGCCGGGCATGCAGTAAGTGCCGACTAAATGTCACAAAGAACCACGACAGGGGACTGTTGTCTGTGGTCAGCTGCTCAGGTCGGAGCCTGAGGGGCACCAGGGCAGGGGGCAGGGGGTGTGCAGGCTTTGTAGCCCCTGAGCGGGCAGGCACGTGGTCACCGCTAAAAAGATCAAGAAGGGAAAATGTATACACATCTCTCACACATTCAGAAGCTACAATATATATCGTGCACACACAATTCTGCTCCTTAGATTTTGTTTTTGCTATTTTCTCGTAAACCTGTATCCTGGAGATCACTCCCGGGCGGTATTAGGAGAGCATCTTCATTTCTTTTCCCAACTGTTGAGCGCTCTCCTATGTGGACGTCCAGTTTATTCAACCAGTTTCCCCTTGGCGGATGTTTGTACTGTGTCCAGTCTTTGCTGGTTCTTTTAGCACTACAACAACAAGAACAAGCTTTGTGCCTACATGAATCTGTACTTTGGGGGCAGACTCTTACATACTCTTCAAGAAGGGAAAGTCAGGGGGCTTCCGTGGTGGCTCAGTGGTAAAGAGTCCGCCGGCCACTGCTGTCCAATCCCTGGTGCAGGAAGATCCCACACGCGGTGGAGCCTCTGAGCTCCTGTGCCCCGACTATTGAGCCTGAGGTCACAGGAGAGAAATCTCTGGAACTGGCTGGTCCACACCCGGAAGCCACAACTGCTAAGCCCAGGTGCTACAGCTACTGAAGCCTGTGTACCCTACAGCCCATGCTACACAAGAGACGTCCCCGCGATGAGAGCCCATGCACCGCAACTAGGAGTGGTCCCCACTCACCGCAACTAGAGAAAGCCCTAGTGCAGCGACGAAGACCCAACACAGCCCCAAAGAAGTAAATGAAATTATATGTTCAAAAAGCAGGGGAACTCAGAACTCTCTTACAAATATAAAATCTTTGAACATATGTCAAAGATTTTTGACTCACAAGTTTATGAGGGAGCTAGTAAGATGTTACAGCCAATTCAAAGGAGGATTAAAAAAGCCCAGACACAGGCAGGGAATGCACGTGCTGAAATGAATTTGCAAACAGGTGCGAAACTGGTCAGTGTGCAAAGGGCAGACATCAATTGTGTCTCTACCGGATGCGGGTCATTTGCATTTCTTTGGAGGAGACTCATTTGCATCACAATCGGTTTGCTACCTCGTGGGAAATACCTTGAAGACTGTGCAAGGCCAAGATGACCCAGGAGGGTGCACTAGGCAAGACACCCTGCCATCTTTTTGCCCAGTTCAAAGCCTTGCATAATTTTACACACACAGACACACACAGAGTCACAATCACTAACAAAGGCAGTCATTCACACACAGCCACATCACACACACAGGCCTCCCTCTGTGTGTGTCTGGGTGTCTCTCTGACTCTCCTTTTGCCGTGAGAGTGATTCAGGCTCCCACCTCCAGCCTTTGCTCTTCTTGCTTAGCACACATCTCCATCAGCCCTCTGCCCACCCACATCTTGCTCATCTCTCAAAGCTTCCAAGCAATGCCTCTCAGCCGGAATCTCTCCTTCCCCTGCACCCCACCCTGTCCCTACTTCCGTCTATCTTCCATGAGCTTCCACACGGGCACCCATATAGGGCAGAAGGAGCCTGGACTCCAGAATCGTTCAGTCTGAGTCCCAGACGTGGCACTTGCCCATCATGTGACCTTGGGCAAGTCACAGCTCTGAACCTCAGTCTCCCCGCTTCATCAAGTGGGATGATGAGAGAACCAACCTCATGGGTGGTTTCTGTTTTGTTTTGAAGATTAAATTAGCAGAGGCAAAGAATGCCTGTTTGGCAGAGGGTCTGATACACAGGAGAAGAGGGTGACAGAGGATGAGATGATTGGATGGCATTGCTGATTCAATGGACATGAACTAGGGCAAACTCCGAGAGATGGTGAGGGACAGGGAGGCCTGGCATGCTGCAGTCCATGGGGTCGTAAAGACCTGGGCACAACTTGGCAACTTACCAAGTGGCACACAGGAAGTGCTCAGTACGGTCAGCTGCTGTGAAAACAGGGCTCCTAATCCCCTGTGAATGGGTGGCCTGCTAAAGGGCTCAGTCAGCAGGTCAGTGGGGGAGGGGCCGCCTTCCAACAGCTGGAATGGAGAGTCTCCTTGGCCCCCCACCGACCTGCCCCCCAGACCCGCCCCCAC
Organism: Cervus elaphus; assembly: GCF_910594005.1. Lineage (NCBI taxonomy): Eukaryota > Metazoa > Chordata > Mammalia > Artiodactyla > Cervidae > Cervus > Cervus elaphus. The sequence continues at coordinate 24,914,154 of NC_057824.1, read as the reverse complement.
CCAGCTGCTGCCGATCCCCAGAGCTGGGATTAAGCAGAGGCTGCCAGGAACCCCAGCCCCTGGAGGGGTGTGGGGACTGATAGCTGCAGCTGGGCTGAAGTCCCCCCGGGGTTGTGGTGATGGATGGGGGGCTGGTTGGTGGAGGAAGTGGCCGCTCTGGACAACAGCTGGCCAGGCGCTGATGGATGTCACAGGGGAGCAGGGATGGCAGGAGGATTGCAGAGTCTAAGAGGCTGAGGGAGGCTAAAGCCCAGCCTCTGGAAAAGCCTGCCTGGGGCTCAGCTAGAAGAGTTAGGGCCAGGGGTGGGGGGCGGGCATTAGAGACCTTGGGCACTGTGTGTCCTGGATACTTTCTCCTAGAAACACTGTCGTGAGGCCAACACCTAAAGAGCCCATGAACTTCAACATCAGACTCTTGTGGTTGAGGCTAGTAGCATCGATAGGAATGTGATCCCGGTCAATCCTTATAACCACTCGGGTAATGATTTACTATTTTCCCAAGTTTGCCTCTGGAGACACTGAAGCCTAGATGGGGTCAAAGGAGCCAAGATCTGTCTCAGAACAAAGCCTTTGCTAACTCCCAGGAGGCCAAGGGGTCCTCTGAGTAGCACTCAGGAACTCTTCCTTGTGATCACCAGCTCTGAGGTGCTTGTTCAGATCTTTCATTCATTCATTCATGTATTCATTCATCTGTCCACCAAACCCCAGCTGACTTCTTCTTCCATACTGGGCCCTGGCTGGCTGCCAGAGATACCCCAGTACTCAGACACAGCCTCTGACCTCACAGAGCTCAGTCCCCAGGAAGAAATAGACCAAAGGCACACTATCCCAACTCTGGACCTTGCGAGTATGGAGTGGTCAGGGATGGCTTCCTGGAGGAGGTGGACCCTGAGCAGACACCTGAAGGACAAGGGAAAGGAAGAACCCATTCTTCTCTGGGCAGGGCAGTGAGTGGGAAGGAAGGAAGACTTTTCAGTGGTGGAGACAGTTGAGCTGTATCCTGAATGACAAAGAGTAAACAGAGATACAGGCAAGGTTTTCCAGCAGCAAGAAGGATACACACAAAGGCCCAGATGCAGGAATTGCCATGGGGCAAGGGGTGCAGAAGGTCCCGGTGGATGGTTAGCAGGAGCCTGGGATGGAAAAAGAAATGGTACATGACTGGATCAGAGACAAGACAGGGTCCAGGTCTAAAAGGCTTTTTTTTTTTTTTGGTGATACAGTTGACATAAAATGTATAGCTTCAGGTATGCAACAATGATTTGATATGTGTATATACTGTAAAATGACATCACAAGTTTAGTTAACATTCATTACCTTGCAGTTTTTATTTGTTGTGATGAGAACTTTAAAGATCTCCCCTCTTAGCAACTTTCAAATATATAATAGTACATTACTGTTAGCTGTATACTGTTACTGTTAACTGTAACATTATATTCACAGGACTTATTTATCTCATGACCTGAACTTTGTGGCTTTTGACCCCCTCCCCCCATTTCATGCCTTCCCATCCCTACCCCCTGACCTCTGGCAGTCACCAAGCTGTTTTCTGTATTTGGCTTTTTTAGATTGCACATATAAAGTGAGATCACACCATTTTTTCCCTTTCTTTGTCTGACTTGTTTTGCTTAGCATAATGTCCTCAAGGTCCATCCATGTTGTAATAAATGACAGGGTTTCATATGACTGAATAATATTCCATTGTATATATATACCACATTATCTCTATCCATTCATCCATCAGTGGACACTTAGGTTGTTTGCATATCGCTATTATAAGTAACTCTGCAATGAACGTGCAGATATCTTTTTAAGATAGTGGTTTAATTTCCATAGGATACATACCCAGGAGTGGAATTGGTGGATCCTATGGTATATCTAATATTTTGAGGCACCTCCATGCTGCTCTCCATAGTGGCTGGACCAAGTTGTGTTCCCACACTACACACCCGAGTTCCCTTTCCTCCACAACCTCGCCAGCACTCGTTGTTTGGTTGCTCAGCGTCTGACTCTGCGACCCCGTGGACTGTGGCACGCCAGGCTTCCGGGTCCTTCGCCAGTACTTGTTATCTCTTGTCTTTTTGTTAACAGCCATTCTGACAGGTATGAGGGAGGAGGTTTTGATTACCGTGAAGGGTGTGACTTTATCCTGAGGCTGACAGAGGACCACTGACTATGGCAAGCAGGAGAGTGACTCATGAGATCTGTATTTTTAGAAAGAGAACCGGGGCTGCCATTGGGAGGGTGGATTAAAGTGGGGCCTGGGAGGCCACAGGGAGGCCTGAGCAGTGATTCAGGAGAGACGCTGAGGGTCCAGCCGGGGCAGGGATGGGTGGTGGACATTCAGCACTGAGGCTGCAGAGTGGACAAGGCTGGAGCAAATAATTTCCTGGGCAAATGTTACCACAGAGAGACATAGATGTCCTCCTCACCTGTTTATATGCCTTTTATAAATGACAAAGCATTGGGTTAAGTTTTGAGGGGTTCAGTGGCACATTGAGTCTCCATTAGCAGGTGGTACAGCCGCGATGGAAACCCCGGAGTACCCCTTTAGAAACCTAATTCTGGTCTCCTTCTGAGTGGCTTTCAACCGAGTTGCCCTTCCATGAATGATCTGTAGGGGGAGACAGAGAGCACGGGACGTGCCCCCGAGGCCGAGAGGCACCCAGCCAGAAGGGGGCGCTGCGGTCACGGGCGACCGGGCCACCGGCATCCGGGTGCAGGCGCAGCGCAGGACTGAGCCTCCTGGACGTGGGGGGAGTCAGCTCTTACCCGCCGTTTACAGAGGAGGAACCCCACGGCCAGAGAGCAGGAAAGGGTCTCCCAAGGGGTGAATCAGCGTCTCAGGATACCGCCTAGTCCACTGCTCCCGCCTGGAAACCTGAACTACGTTTCCCAGATCTGAGAGCACCAGAGGAAGCTTGGAGGTCAAGAGTGGGGTCCGGGACCCCCAGACTTTCCCTTAGGAGTAGGAACCCCCGGTTTCACCGACACCCAGTCCAGTCCCGCTAGCAGGCCGGGGAGTGATGGAGACGAGCCTCTGGATGTGGTCCACGGACTAAGCCAAGACTCCGTGAAAGAAACGTCCAGGCTTCTCCCAGTGGGTGGGCGCCCACCAGGCCTTGTACAGGAAGGGCGGTGAGGGAGGGGCGGCACCAGGTGGCAGGCACCCTTCAAGCCCGGGCATCCTGTGGTTCATCTCCCCCCTTTTCCGTTTTCTAACTCAGGGTTTCCAGAGCGGCAGCTGCTGAAGGTCCTTGCCTGGCCTGTCTCTCGGGGGTGTGTGGGGCCCCAGGGTAGAGGAAGGGATCAAGACTGGTGTAAGTGCCCCGCTCTGTGGCTTGGGTTTCTTCCTGCTGGTCAGCAGTTAGCTTTAGCGAGCCCAGCGCAGAGGTGGGAAGGGAGGTGAGAAGCCAGTGGGTTCAAACCCTGCAGATGCCACTCAACAGTATGTGACCCGGGGCTCCATGCCCCTCTCTCAGCCTCGTCTGTAAACTGGGGAGACTGAATCCCATTTTGTGAGAAAGCTGCCTCTCGTGTGAAAATGTCCCCACACAGGCCTGGCACACAGAGGGGGCTCTGTCTCTCTCTGGCAAACCCTTTGGGCCAGTTACAGTATGCGGTGGTGAAGCCAGGATCAGGGCTCTGGGTAGAGGAAGACAATAGAATGGGAAAGACTAGCGATCTCTTCAGGAAAACGAGAGATAACAAGGGAACATTTCATGCAAAGATGAGCACAATAAAGGACAGAAATGGTATAGACCCAACAGAAGCAGAGATGTTAAGAAGAGGTGGCAGGAATACACAGAAGAACTGTACAAAAAAGCTTTTAATGACCCGGACAACCATGATGGAGGGATCACTTACCTAGAGCCAGACATCCTGGAATGCGAAGTCAGGTGGGCCTTAGGAAGCATCACTACGAACAAAGCTAGTGGATGTGATGGAATTCCAATTGAGCTATTTCAAATCCTAAAAGATGATGTTGTTAAAGTGCTATACTTAATATGCCAGCAAATTTGGAAAACTCAACAGTGGCCACAGGACTGAAAAAGGTCAGTTTTCATTCCAATCCCTAAGAAAGGCAATGCCAAAGAATGCTCAGACTACCCCACAATTGCACTCATCTCACATGCTCAAAATCCTTCAAGCCAGCCTTCAACAGTATGTAAACCTAGAACTTCCAGATGTATAAGTTGGATTTAGAAAAGGCAGAGGAACCAGAGATCAAATTGCCAACATCAGTTGGATCATAGAAAAAACAAGAGAATTTCAGAAAACATCTACTTCTGCTTCACTGACTATGCCAAAACCTTTGACTATAGATCATAACAAACTGGAAAATTCTTAAAGAGATGGGAATACCAGACCACCTTACCTGCCTCCTGAGAAAGCTGTATGCAGGTCAAGAAGCAACAGTTAGAATGGGACATGGAACAATGGACTGGTTCAAAATTGGGAAAAGAGTACGTTAAGGCTATGTGTTGTTATTCTGTTTATTTAACTTATATGCAGAGTGCATCATGTGAAATGCCAGGCTGGTTGAAGCTCAAGCTGGAATCAAGATTTCTGGGAGAAATATCAATAACCTCAGATATGCAGATGACACCACCCTTATGGCAGAAAGCAAAGAAGAACTAAAGAGCCTCTTGATGAAAGTGAAAAAGGAGAGTGAAAAAGCTGGCTTAAAACTCAACAGTCAGAAAACGAAGATTATGGCATCCAGTCCCATCACTTCCTGGCAAATAAATGGGGAAAAAGGGAAACAGTGACAGACTTTATTTTCTTGGCCTCCAAAATCACTGCAGACGGTGACTGCATCCATGAAATTAAAAGATGCTTGCTCCTTGGAAGAAAAGCTATGACCAACCTAGACAGAGTATTAAAAAGTAGAGATATCATTTTGGAACAAAGGTCTGTCTAGTCAAAGCTATGGTTTTTCCAGTAGTCATGTATAGATGTGAGAGTTGGACTATAAAAGAGGGCTGAGCGCTGAAGAACTGATATTTTTGAACTGTGGTGCTGGAGAAGACTCTTGGATAGCACGGAGATCAAACCAGTCAGAACTAAAGGAAATCAACCCTGAATGTTCATTGACAGGACTGATGGTGAAGCTGAAGCTCCAGTACTTTGGCCACCTGATGCAGAGAGCTGACTCACTGGAAAAGACTCTAATGCTGGGAAAGATTGAAGGCAGGAGGAGAAGGGGATGACAGAGGATGAGATGGTTGGATGGCATCATCAATTCGATGGGCGTGAATTTGAGCAAACTCTGGGAATAGTGAAGGACAGGGAAGCCTGGCATGCTGAAGTTCATGGGCTTGCAAAGAGTCAGACAGGACTGAGTGACTGAACAACAAGAAAATATCAGAGAGATGAATTTCCCACACAAAAGAATTTCAGATAATTCACTTCAATCAGCCTGGTTTTCAAGGTCACCACCAACAGTGATATGTCATCTTGAGGGCTTGTACCCTTGATACGATTGTTGACAATGCCCTTTGACCTCTATGGTCTTCCTCCCAAAACACAGACTACATTCTTTTTTTTGGAGGTGGGGCATGGGGCTTGCAGGATCTTAGTTCCCCAGCCAGGGATCGAAGCTGTGCCCCCTGCAGTGGAAGCAGGGAATCTTAACTGCTGAGTGGACAGAGAAGTCATGAGGAGACAATCAGACAAACCCCGGTTGAGGGACTTGACAATTATTCCTGGAAAGAATCAAGGTGATCAAAACCTCAGGAAAGTCTGAAGAACTGTCATAGCCCAGAGCAACCTACATGTAATGTGATATCCCAGATGGGCTTCTGGAACAGAAAAAGACTTTAAACTAAGGAAATTAGAATAAAGCACAGAATTTAGTAAATAAAAATGTATTAATAACAGGGGAAGCTGAATATGAGTTCCCTGTGCTACTTTCACAATTTTTCTCTGCGTTCAAAATTAAAATTTCAAGTTGATTTAAAAAATTTAAGGATGGGCATGAGTTGGCTGTTTTTTTCTTTTTCTTTTGCCACATGGACCTGGTGGCCTGGGGAACTTTCCCAATGGAGGATCGAACCCATGTCCCCCTGCCATAGAAGCACAAAATCTTAACCACTAGACCACCAAGGAAGCCAAGCTAATTTTTTATTTTGATTAATGGACATTAAAAATCTCACAACCACTTCCACTCCCCCATTGTTTCGTAAAAGAAAGGAAGACCTTCATCTCCGAATGGACAAGAGTTGAGATGGAGTAAGTACAGATTAATAAAGAATTCAGACTCTGTTTATTTCTTGTTTTGCCAAGGACTCATGAGAAGTTGGGCCTGGAGAATAAGGGTAAAGGGAGAAATGGTAAAAGAAAACCACAGCTGAGAATACGAGATGCTGGAGAAAAGCTGGAATGTGACTTGTAGTGTAAGGTACTGGGGGGTGGGCAGTGATGGGTGGCAGGGCTGGCAGGCGATGGGGCTTCTGGGCCAGTAGGGTGACCAGCTGTCCCGCCCAGCTGGGGCCAAGGGGTTTCCCAGGCCCTGTACTTTTAGCTTTAAAACTGAGACTGTGTGGGCTCAGCGGCTCAGTTGTGTCTAACTCTTTTGTGGCCCCATGGACTATTGTCCACCAGGCTTCTCTGTCCATGGGATTCTCCAGGCAAGAATGCTGGAGTGGGTTACCACTCCAGTGGATCTTCCCAACCCTGGGATTGAACCCACATCTGTTGCATCTCCTGCATTCTTTACCACTAGTGCATCCTGGTCCTGGTGTTTAAAAAGTTGTACTTTTGTTTTAGTTTTGAAAGACTTGTTAGCCAAAGAAACCACTCCACTCATGACATACAATTTCAATTCTTTATAGAAGATTTTTGACTTGATTTCAGCATACATTCATTAAAAGAAAATAAATAAAATGATAGAGGTAACTGCACATACATCGTCAAATTGGGCCCAGTAGCATCCAGAATTAAACAGCACTGTCCCTTGTTAACAGTAATCTGGAGTACCAACTGGGAAAGGGTCCTGGGCAGTGTATCCACTCCATGCATGAGACTTCACATTTCCAGGGGCTTCCACTTATAATTCCAGGCTACAAGCTCATGTCATTATCAGTTTGTGAGCAAAAATGCAGCTCTGGTTTTACTTTAACCTTTTTACAGTGCTGTTTGTTTCACCTTGTGAGTTAATAAAGCAGAAGTAGATGTTTTTCTGGAACTCTCTTGGTTTTTTGATGATCCAACGGATGCTGGCAATTTGATCTCTGGTTCCTCTGCCTTTCTAAACCAGCTTGAACATCTGGTAGTTCTCGGTTCACATATGTTGAAGTCTGGCTTGGAGAATTTTGAGCATTACTTTGCTGATATGTGAGATGAGTGCATTTGTGCAGTAGTTTGAACATTCTTTGGCATTGTCTTTCTTTGGGATTGGTATGAAAATTGACCTTTTCCAGTTCTGTGACCATTGCTGAGCTTTCCAAATTTGCTGGCTTATTGAGTGTAGCACTTTCACAGCATCATCTTTTAGGATTTGAAATAGCTCAGCTGGAATTCCATCACATCCACTAGCTTTGTTTGTAGTGATGCTTCCTAAGGCCCACTTGACTTCGCATTCCAGGATGTCTGGCTCTAGGTGAGTGATCACATCATTATGGTTGTCCGGGTCATTAAGAGCTTTTTTGTATAGTTCTGTGTATTCCTGCCACCTCTTAGTATCTTCTGCTGCTGTTAAGTCCATACCATTTCTGTCCTTTACTGTGCTCATATTTGCATGAAATGTTCCCTTGTTATCTCTCATTTTCTTGAAGAGATCTCTAGTCTTTCCCATTCTATTGTTTTCCTCTATTTCTTTGCACCAATCACTGAGGAAAGCTTTCTTATATCTCCTCGCTATTCTTTGGAACTCTGCATTCAGATGAGTATATCTTTCCTTCTCTCCTTTCACAGCTATTTGTAAGGCCTCCTCAGAAAACCATTTTGCCGTTTTGCATTTCTTTTTCTTTGGGATGGTCTTGATCACCGCCTCCTGTACAACGTCATGAACCTCTGCCTATAGTTCTTCAGGCACTCTGGTGTATCAGATCTAATCCTTGAATCTATTTGTCACTTCCACTGTATAATTGTAAGGGATTTGATTTAGGTTATACCTGAATGGCCTAGTGGTTTTCCCTACTTTCTTCAATTTAAGTCTGAATTTTGCGATAAGGAGTCCATGATCTGAGCCATAGTCAGCTCCCAGTCTCATTTTTGCTGACTGTATACAGCTTCTCCATCTTTGGAATCTGATTTCAGTATTGACCATCTGGTGATGTCCATGTGTAGAGTCTTCTCTTGTGTTGTTGGAAGAGGGTGTTTGCTGTGATCAGTGTGTTCTCTTGGCAAAACTCTGTTAGCCTTTGCCTGCTTCATTTTGTACTCCAAGGCCAAACTTGCCTATTACTCCAGATATCTCTTGACTTCCTACTTTTGCATTCCAGTCCCCTATGATGAAAAGGACGTATTTTTTTGGTGTTAGTTCTATAAAGTCTTGTAGGCCTTCATAGAACCGTTCATCTTCAGCTTCTTCGGCATTAGTGGTTGGGGCATAGACTTGGTTTACTGTGATATTGAATGGTTTGCCTCGGAAATAAACAGAGATCATTCTGTTGTTTTTAATTGCACCCAAGTACTGCATTTTGGACTCTTTTGTTGACTATGAGGGCTACTCCATTTCTTCTAAGGGATTCCTGCCCACAGTAGTAGATATAATGGCCATCTGAGTTAAATTCACCCATTCCAGTCCATTTAGTTTGCTGATTCCTAGAATGTCAATGTTCACTCTTGCCATCTCCTGTTTGATCACTTCCAATTTGCCTTGATTCATGGGCCTAACAACCTATGCAATTGTTCTTTACAGCATCAGACTTTTCTTCCGTCACCAGTCACATCCACAGCTGGGTGTTATTTTCACTTTGGCTCTGTCTCTTCATTCTTCTGGAGTTATTTCTCCCTCTTCTCCAGTAGCATATTGGGCACCTACCAACCTGGGGGGTTCATCTTTCAGTGTCCTATCTTTTTGCCTTTTCATGCTGTTTGTGGGGTTCTCAAGGCAAGAGTACTGAAGTTGTTTGTCATTCCCTTCTCCAGTGGACCACGTTTTGTCAGAACTCTCCACTGTGACCCGTCTGTCTTGGGTGGCCCTACACAGCATGGCTCATAGTTTCATGGAGTTAGACAAAGCTGTGGTCCATGTGATCAGTTGGTTAGTTTTCTGTGATTGTGGTTTTCATTATGTCTACCCTCTGATGGATAAGGATAAGAATCTTATGGAAGCTTCCTGATGGGAGACTGACTGGGGGGGAAACTGGGTCTTGTTCTGATGGGTAGGGCCATGCTCTTTTCAGTTCAGTCCAGTTCAGTTGCTCAGTCATGTCCGACTCTTTGCAACCCTGTGGACTGCAGCACGCCAGGCCTCCCTGTCCGTCGTCAACTCCTGGAGCTTGCTCAAACTCATGTCCATCAAGTCGGTGATGCCATCCAACCATCTTATCCTCTGTCATCCCCTTCTCCTCCTGCCTTCAATCTTTCCCAGCATCAGGGTCTTTTCCAGTTAGTCAGTTCTTCGCATCAGGTGGCCAAAGTATTGGAGCTTTAGCTTCAGGATCAGTCTTTCCAGTGAATATTCAGGACTGATTTCCTTTAGGATTGACTGGTTTGATCTTGCAGTCCAAGGGACTCTCAAGAGTCTTCTCCAACACCACAGTTGTAAAGCATCAATTCTTTGGCGCTCAGCTTTCTTTATGGTTCAATTCTCACATGCATACATGACTACTGGAAAAACCATAGCTGTGATTAGACAGACCTTTGTTGACAAAGCAGTGTCTCTGTTTTTTAATATGCTGTCTAGGTTTGTCATAGTTTTTCTTCCAAGGAGCAAGTGACTTTTAATTTCATGGCTGTAGTTCCTTGGTGGCTCAGACAGTAAAGCGTTTGCCTGCTATGCGGGAGACCTGGGTTTTATCCCTGGGTCAGGAAGATCCCCTGGAGAAGGGAATGGCAACCCACTCCAGTATTCTTGCCTGGAAAATTCCATGGATGGAGGAGCCTGGTGGGCTACAGTCTGTGGGGTTGTAAAGAGTCGGACATGACTGAGCAGCTTTACTTTCATTTTCACTTTCACTTTGCAGTCACCATCTGCAGTGATTTTGGAGCCCAAGAAAATTAAGTCTGTCACTGTTTCCATTGTTTCCCCATCTATTTGCCCTGAAGTGATGGGACCTCATGCCATGATCTTCGTTTTTTGAATGTTGAGCTTTAAGCCAACTTTTTCACTCTCCTCTTTCACTTTCATCAAGAGGCTCTTTGGTTCCTCTTCACTCTTTGCTATAAGGGTGGTGTCATTTGCATACCTGAGGTTATTGATATTTTCATGCTCAGTAAATCTTTAATCCAATTTTCTGTTGATGGACGGGGCTGTGTTCCCTCCCTGTTGTTTGACCTGAGACCAAACTTTGGTAGGGGTAATGAAGATAATGGCCACCTTCTTCAAAAGATCTTGTGCACGCACTGTTCTATTCAATGCCTCTGACCCTGCAGCAGGCCACTGTTGGCCCACACCTCCACTGGAGACTCCTGGACACTCACAAGCAAGTCTGGGTCAGTCTCTTGTGGGGTCACTGCTCCTTCCTCCTGAATTCTGGTGCACGCAAGGTTTTGTTTCTGCCGTCCAAGAGTCTGTTTCCCCAGTCCTGTGTAAGTTCTGTAATGAGGACCCAGCACAGTCCAAAAAGAAAAAAGCCTCATCCAGGGAACTTCCCTGATGGTCCAGTGGCTAAGACTCTGTGCTCCCAATGCAGGGGGCCTTGGTTCAATCCCTGATCAGGGAACCAGACCCCACATGCTGCAACTAACAATCGTGTGTACATCAACTAAAAAAAAAAAAAAAAAAAAAAAATCCCGTGTTCTGCAGCTAAGACCCGGTGCAACCAAGTAAATAAGTGTTTTTTAAACAGTTTCACCCAGGAGGGGTGCAGCCAGGCCTGAGGGGTCTCAGTGCTCCTCCCTGGTGAGGCGCTTGTCCCTTGGGGTCAACTCAGGAAGGGAGGCGAAGCCACAGCCCCAAGTCCTCGGGGCGTGACTCCAGGTGGCCTTGCTCTGTTCTGTCTGCCATTTTATCGCCCATCAGAAATCCTGTTCTGGTCTAGTGTTAAGAGCAGGGTCTTGGGAGCCAGCCAGAGCTGTGCCTCAGTTTCTTTGTACCATTGAGATAATACTAGTGCCTCATGAGTCGATTGTTGTGAAGCTTCGGTGAGTGACTATAGAACAGGGTCTGGCATGCTCGCATGCCAGCCTGTGTGAGAAGTCCTGGGATTATTCTTAGAGTTTCTTGCCCATGTGTTTATCAGGGATCTCCGAATATGAATGAAGACCCCAGGGTTCTTTCCCATATGAGCCAGCACTTCTGCTCCTAGGCGTGGACCCCAAAGAAGCAGAAACACACAGAAATTTGAACAGGGATGTTCACAGCGGATTATTCATCATACCAAACGGAAGGACCAACCCAGATGTCTGTCAGCTGGATGAATTGACAAACAAAATGTGGGGTATCTGTACCATGAAGTGCTACCAGTCAATAAAAAGAAATAAAGTATTTTTTTATTGAAGTATAGCTGATTTACAGTGTTGTGTTCCAGATGAACAGCCAAGTCAGTCAGTTATACATATATGTGTCTGTTCTTTTGCAGTTTCTTTTGCATTGTAGGTTATTGCAAAATATTGAGTACAGTTCCCAGTGCTATACAGTAGACCCCTGTTGGTTATCTATTTTATATATGGTGGTGTGTATATGTTAATCCCAAACTCCCAATTTATCCCCCTCCCCAAGGAGTGAAGTACTGATATTGGAACTGATCGGTGTCATTTCAGGGGGGCTCTGAAGAGCTCTGGTACCCCAGTCCTTTATGTCTCACTGCAGAGAAGATCTCAGCGAGAGCAAAGTGGTAGATAAGTGATTTATTAGAACAGCTTGCGAGGCTCACAAGCGGATGGGCGAGAAGTGCCGCGCCCTGAGAACTTACTGGGTTACAGTTTTATAATCAAAGGAAAAGTGGGGAGGGGGAGAAGACCTTCTTTTTCTTTCTCGAGTAAACATGCTTCCATCATCAACTCTTCCTCCACGTCGGACAAAGGAGTTTTCTTGTTCCCTACATGGTCAAGCTGGGTCCACAAAGTATTATTTTCTTCTGTGTGTGCAGAGAGCATGTCCCAGGGATCATTAAATTACTGAGCTCACTGCCCAGGATGTGGGTCTCATGCCACCATTGTTTTATTGTTTTGGGTGCTTGTCTTGTGCTTCTGTTGATGGTTTTGTTGCTAAGCAAGCCTGCTTGGTTTTATGGTTAAGCAAACCTGTTTTCTCAAATAATCATTAACTTTACAGGGGTCTCCCGTATTTTTCTACTTACAGTCACCTAGTGGGATTAACTAATTAATCACCTATTTTGTCCCTTCAGGTCCTTGCTGGTTATCTATTTTATATATGGTGGTGTGTATATGTTAATTCTAAACTCCTAATTATCCCCCTCCCCAAGAACTGAAGTACTGATATGTGCTACAATGTAGGTGAACCTTGACACCCTGATCCTAAAGATACAAGAGGCCCTAATATACAAGATACCACTCATGGGAAACGTCCAAAATAGGCAAATCTGTAGAGACCGAAAGATTAGTGGGTCCTCTTGGACTGCAAGGAGATCAAACCAGTCAATTTTAAAGGAAATCAATCCTGAGTATTCACTGGAAGGACTGATGCTGAAGCTGAAACTCCAATCCTTTGGCCACCTGATGCAAAGAACTAACTCACTGGAAAAGACCCTCATGCTGGGAAAGATTGAAAGCAGGAGGAGAAGGGGATGACAGAGGATGAGATGGTTGCATAGCATCACCGACTGGATGAACATGAGTTTGAGGAAACTCTGGGAGTTGGTGATGGACAGGGAGGCCTGGCGTGCTGCAGTCCATGGGGTTGCAAAGAGTTGGACACGACTGAGCGACTGAACTGAACTAAACTGAGGCTGTGGGGAGCAGAATGAGGAACAGGAAAGTGATAATAAAAGGTACAGAGTTTCTTTTTGAGCTGATGAAAATGTTCTAAAATTGACTGTGTGATGGTTGCACAACTTTGAATATACTAAAAATTATTGAAATGTTCACTTTAAATGGGTGAACTGTATGGTATGTGAATTTAAAAAAAAAAATTGGCCTCATCGTGGGATCTTAGTTCCCTAACCAGGGATCAAACCCCTGCCCCCTGCAATGGAAGCATGGAGTGTTAACCACTGGACCACTGGGGAATTCCCAGGTATGTGAATTACATCTTGATAAAGCTGTTGGGTGCGGGGGAGGGGGGAAGGATTCTAAAACTTTCAGCTGAGCCAGATCCAGTTTTGAGTATTTCTTTAAAGGTCACACACTTGGCCTCCAGGGGGCCGTGTTAAGCTGGTGAGAAGAGGCATTTTTCTTCCTCTTCTGGTCCACAGTTAACTCAGATTTCTCTGTCTGCCTCGCTCACATCAGACATCAGCATTTCACCTGTACATCGCCTGCTTTCTCACGCTCGCCTGGTTGTCTGGGTCCTTGGCTGTGTCCCTGCCTGCCTCCAGGCTGGCTGTCCGTCTGCCCATCCCTCAGCCTCAGTCCCTCATTCCAGCTCCCGATTACTCTTTCAAAGGGGCTTCTGGGGATGGGGGATCGGGCAGGGCCAAGGCAGGGGGTCGTGCATGAGAACAGAGTGACCAGGTACACGGATGCTGGGGGAGCCAGAGGCCTGGGGAGGCAGGGGCATGGCTGCAGCCCCGTGTCCTTGACTGAGTGTGGGTCAGCCCGCCTGCTCCTGCCCAGCTGTGCGGAGGCCAAGAGGTGAGGATGAAGGAGGCAGGCAGGTGCAGAGCGAAGCCCGTGGGCCCTGAAGGTGCTTGGTTCAAGTCCCACTCCTGCCAGCTGTGGACTCTGGGTAAATGGTCTCCTTTATACAAGGCTTAGTTTCCTCCTCTGTAAAAGGGGGCAAATAGCGCATAGCTTGTGAGTTTCTTGTATAAAAAAAAAAAAACAACAACTAAAGGCAGCAACATGTTTCTGGGCTGGAGTGTTTCTTGGTGTGGGCTGGAGTGTGGATTAGGATCAGCTGGAATGCTGCAGGGGAGGCCCAGGAGTTCCAGCCCCCGGGTAATTCTGGCTGGCTGTGTGACCCTGGGCAAAGCCCTCAACCTCTCTGAGCCCTGCTCAACGATAACAGTTCTGCCCATTTCATGCGGGTACAGGTGAGGACTCAGGACAATAGCCGCCTCGTGGGCCTGGGTATCAAGACCCGGTTCTCTCCCTGCACGCGGGACATCGGTCAGGCTGCCCACACCAAGCTGGGTCCCTCCTCTCTGGGCTTGCTTCTTCCTTCCTCCTCAGCAGTATCTTCCCCGTGAGCCGATGTGAATACAGCCAAGCTCTGTGGATTGGAGCAACGGGCCAGGATGAGCTTGGGATGGACGTCATGGATCATGCTTGCCAGTGACGCCATTCCACCCCCTGGGTATGACTCAGCCGTTAGGATATGATTTCCCATCCCGTGGAGGGTCCTTGTACCCTCCCAGAGGGACCATCCCGAGCCCCCCATCCCACCATTGGATGAAAAGACCTTTCAGCTGGCCCCTACCCCAGTGCTCAGGGGAGACTGTAGTCGTGATGAAGGGCAGTGATTTGTGGAACCTCCAGTCGCCTGTGTCAGCAGGGCTGGTGGCACATCGGAGAGGAAGTCATCCAGAGCTCTGTCTGCTTGCATGTGGCCCGTTTGTCCTCATGAAATATTTCATAGTAATAACCCCAATCTGGCTCCACCACCCACAGTGTATCTGACCTGTAATGTCACCGCATCTCCCCTTCAGTTTCCCAGGCTGTAGAACAAGTGCCGGAAGAGATCCATTTTTTCCTTCACTGATTCCCGCATTCGGTCATTCCACAAACGCGTGTTGAAGCACCTGCCAGGTGTACCTGCCGGGAGACCCAGCTGTGGACACCTGGTGAGGTCCTGGCCCTCACAGCTGGGCCATTCCAGTGGGGGGACAGTCAACAGACAAGCAGGTACAAACTGATAAACTGCAGGGGCCCGTAGTGGGGAGAACTCCCTGCTGGGACCGGGGGCGGGGGAAGGAGATGGATGGGTGCGGGCAGGAGCAGGTGGGTGACCAAAGCTGGGGCTCCTGATACAGCCCAAGGAGTTTGCGCTTCATGCTCAGGCTCCTGGGGATCACACCACAGGACCTCCAGCTAGGGAGGGCATGATCGAATCCGCCCAGGAAACCATCTCTGACCTCCCAGACGTCTGCGGTCCTGTCCACTGTGCGGGGCTCTGGATGCACATGCTCATTATGATAGTTAAATAGCGTTGAGCTCTTACTGTGTGCCAGGGCCATGGTACGCCCTGATACATGTATGTTAAAATATATATATATGTGTGTGTTTTGATGAAAAAAAAATCACTTTGGGAGCTCCATGGTGGCCTAGTGGTTAAGATTTGGGCTTTCACTGCCATGGCCCAAGTTCAGTCCCTGGTTCAGGAACTGAGATCCCACAAGCCATTCGATGTGGCCAAAATAAATAAATAAAAACTAAAGCTAAAAAAATCACATTGGGGACTTCCCCGGTGATCCAGTGGCTAAGACTCTTCGCTCCCAAAGCAGGGGACCCCAGTTCCATCCCTGGTCAGAGGACTAGATCCCACATGCCACAACTAAGCCTTGGTGCAGCCAAAAATAAAAATTAAAGAAAATCACTTTGATCTCAAATGATTCTATGAGATAGGCCTATCGTTATCCCCATTTTACAGATGGGGAAACTGGGGCATAGAGAGGCCAAGTGACTTGCACCATGTGATGCAAGTTGGTAGTGAGGGGAGGGGTTGGAGAGAAAGCAGCTGACGTCAGAGACGCTTAGGACTGCGGAGGAAGCACTGGCTGCTAGACTGGGGCGTCTGGCTGGGTGACTGGTGGGTGGTGATGCCCTGAGGATGTGGGGCACCTGAGGGAGGAGCAGCGCTCCTGGGCAGAGGCTCTGGTGAGCGGTGTGACACCCTCCCTGGTAGGAACTGGTTTATTGAAGTGGAGCACTTGGGTTTCTGGCACTTCCTCAAAGAGGCAGCGCAGAGTGGTTGTCGAGCATATGGGTCCTGAGCTGTGTGACTTTGGACCACTTACTTAACCTCTCTGTCCTTTCGTCTTATCATCGAATTAGGAAATGTAATGACAGCTCCTCCCTGAAGGGCGCCTAGGGATGAAAGGAGATGAGCGTTGTCTGGTGCCGGCACCTGGAACGTGCTCAAAATATGTTAACAAGGACGAGAAGGGCTCAACCCTGGAGAGGTGAGCAGTACAAGAGAGCCAGTCCAGCAAGGACCTCGCAGTACGTTGCTGATGCTAGTGACAGGTGGGCCAGCCTGGCCCCACCTCCCGGGTACACCCCGGCCCGGGCTGCCTTTGGGGCAGGTGTCCAGGGGGCATGGACCCTGATGTAGCTAGATGCCACGCTCTGGCGGAGGACGGAGCCGCTGTCTACTCTGGCAGACTCCTCTCCAGGTCTCTTTACTCTGGAGCAGAGCCCAGAGTGACCAAACCTCATGCCAGCCCCAGTCAGGGCTGGTGCCACGGCCTACACAGAAGGGTCAGGCGACTGTCACGTGGGGCCTCATGTTTTTCTGATGACTGTCTTATTGGGGCAGAGTCATCTGGAAACAGGAAAGTCCTGGTCAGAAACCACGTGATTCTCAAAGGAGGGGAGGGCAGGGATCCAGCTGGGACACCCCAGTTCCTGGGAACTCTTGTGGGGTCCAGGCACCCCTTCCAAAATTATGTTTTGTATTGAATTTACTTCTGGATTTATTTCTGTTGACTTAAGACCGGATATTTCTTCTAAAAATATTTTTATTATATAAAGATTTTATTTTACTTCCAAATGTCTTAAACACTAATTTGACATCATTATTTCCCAGAGGTATGAACCACAAGAAAAATGGAAAAAGCAGGTACGCTGCCAAAGATAAGCAAAGGGAAACAATTACACCCTTCGTGGCGTATCCATGTCTAGTCAGCCAGTGAATTTTTTTTTTTTTTTCTGGTGTATATCCATGTCTAGTTGGCCAGTGAGAGAAAAAAGTAATTCTAGAAGCATAAGAGAAATGCATGTGTCTTGGTAAAGTCAGAATTTTCTAAGTGGGCACTTCCGACTTAAGCAGCAGAAACATAACTAATGTAGCCGCATATGTCTTCTTAATTTTCTTGTAGCTGCACTTTTAAAAAAGTAAAAAGAAGCAGGGGAAATAAGTTTTAGCTATGTTTTATTTAATTCAACATATCCAAAGTATTAACATTTCAACATGTAATCAGTATTTTAAAATATTCCAGAGCTATTTTCCATCCTCTCTCTCCCCGCCCCCCCCCCCCCTTTTTTCTGATACGAAGTCTTCAAAATCAGGTATATATTTTACAGCACATCTCGGATCTGACCAGCCATATTTCAACTGCTCAGTGCCACAGGCGGCCTGTGGGCATCACATTGGCAATACAGCCTAGACACTGAACTTTCCTTCTAGGGAAAATGTGATTTTTCCCCCTTTATGTGCAGTTACTGAAGACTTGCATTGTGTGTCTGCGTTTTATGCCTCTTTCTTTCTGTATGGCTGCGCTAGGTCTTCGTTGCTCCGCGCAGCCTTCCTCTAGTTGCGGGGAGCCAGGGCTATTCTTAGTTGCTCTGCTCGGGCTTCTCTTTGCAGTGGGTTCTCTTGCTGCAGGGCACAGGCTCTGCAGTGCGGGCTCAGTAGTTGTGGCACCGTAGTTGCTCCGCAGCATGTAGAATCTTCCAGACCCATGATCAAACCCGTGTCCCCTGTTTTGGCAGGTGGATTCTTATCCACTGTACTACCAGCACCAGGAAAGTCCTTACACTTCTTTTGTCCATTTTCTTCCCTATATAATTTGACGTTGATAAAAGGACTCAATGATAAACATGAGCTTTAAGATGTATCTTTCTTGGCTCAGACTTTGAATGTCTTTTGTCTTTCTCAGGTTCATCCTTTTCTCTCTTTTAGAAATCTTTCCCCCAACATTTTATTGTGAAAATATTCAAACATATAGAAAAGTTGAAAGATTTTGTGCAAAGAATACCCCATACTGATCACCCAGATAACATTTTGTTATATCCATCCATCCATCCCTTGATCCATTCATTCCTTCATCCCTTTCTCCATCTATTCATCTCTTCATCTCTCTCTCCATCCATTTATAACTCTATATAGCCATTTTTTTTTGGGATAAATTTCAAAATAACTTGCAAACATCCTAACATCGGTCTTCCCAGGTGATGTAATGGTAAAGAATCCACCTGCCAATGCAGGAGACGCAAGAGATGTGGGTTCGATCCCTGGGTCAGAAAGAGTCCCTGGAGCAGGAAATGGCAACTTGCCCCAGTATTTGCTTGGGAAATTCCATGGACAGAGGAGACTGTTGGGGTATAGCCCATGGGGCCACAGAGAGTCAGACATGACTGATCACATCCACAAACATTCAGAAGAGTCTTTTCCAATGCAACCCCCCACCCCAGGTTACAAAAGAAGCCAGCTGTGTCATATATACATGTGACAGTCTTGGGATATGAAAATATTTGTGGCTCTTCTTGGTGATGAAGTCATAGGTCCATGGATGTTGCTACATCAGGAATTGAAGACAGACAGCCTGTAAATTTCAGTTACAGGCTAGTGAAAACAAAACTGTAATTTTTCTCCTGTCTCAGTCTATGGGTACTCTGAATTTGAGGACTGCTACTCAGTTCTTATTTCATAAAACCCCAATAAATCCTGCTGTTACCATGTTAAGGCAAACGCTCCCCATGGCAAATTCTTCCTGAGCTCTTGTTATATGCATTGTCTCATTTCATCCTTACAGTACCCTCATAAAGATAAAACTATCTACTCAGAGATAGTAGATATCTATCTACTAGTAGTAGATATCTATCTGTCTACACTTCCGATACCAAATATGTGAATATTTTTTCCTCCACACCAGCCAGTTCTCCAATTCTCTGGACACCAATTGGGTATCCTATAATTCAATTCGATTCTGACACTACTTACCTGGAGTTGGGTATCGAATCCCACAGGTTTAGGGCTCAGTCCCACAGACTGCTGGGAGTCCTGATCCCACACCCTGGGCAGGGCAAGGTGTTGGGTCAGACAGACAGAAACCAGTCCGTATGCCTGTGTGTCTCTTTGCATGTGAGGTTTTGTTTGGGGTTGTATGTCTCTCTAAAGAAGGCTGAGTGTCAAAGAACTGATGCTTTCGAACTGTGGTGCTGGAGAAAACTCTTGAGAGTCCCTTGGACTGCAAGGAGATGAAAGCAGTCCATCCTAAAGGAAATCAACCCTGAATATTCACTAGGAGGACTGATGCTGAAGCTGAAGCTCCAATACTTTGTCCACCTGATGTGAAGAGCTGACTCATTGGAAAATGCCCTGATGCTGGGAAAGATTGAAGGTGGAGGAGAAGGGGGTGGCAGAGGATGAGATGGTTGGATGGCATCACCGACTTGATGGACATGAGTTTGAGCAAGCTCTGGGAGTCAGTGATGGACAGGGAGACCTGGCGTGCTGCAGTGCATGGGGTTGCAAAGAGTCAGACACAACTTAGCAACACAACCCTTCGCCTCCTCAGAGCAGTCTCTCAGAGCTGTCTGAACTGCTGTCTGCTGGGCTGCAGTCCTCATTTTGGTCCAAATAAAACTTAACTGGCAACTCTTACACTGTGCATTTAAAAAAAATCAACGTATCGTAATCAGCAGACATCTGTGTAGTCCTTCCCGTGAATGGGTTTCTGAGTGCTTACATGTTCCATGAGTTAGTCTTTCCAATAGCCCTTTGAAGGACTTCCCTGGTGGCCCAGTGGTTAAGACTCCATGCTCCCAATGCAGGTACCATGGGTTTAATCCCTGGTTGGACACCGGAGCAGTGTGGCCTCCCCCACCGCCCCAAAGAAACAGCCCTTTGCGCTGGGAATGAATAGTATCTCAATAATTAGTTGAGGAAACAGACTTAGAGGGGTTGAGTGACTTGCCCGAGGTCGCAGTGGTGGGCTTTGAACCCAGGCTTGGTGTACTTGAGGTCAGCCCCCAGGCTTCACCAGCTCCTGTGCACGGGGTCCCGGGTTCCCCTTGTCCGTAAGGATGGATGCCCTCTGGGAACGTGGCATCCTCTTGTGTCCCATCTCAGCATCGGGGAGGGGGTTGCCTGGGCCCCTGCTTGTGTGGTCAGGCATGTGTGTGGGGATGTCTGTGGTTCCTGTGTGTGTGTGGAGCAGGGCGTGGAGAGGGATACACAACTGCGTATGCACGTGTGACGTGGGCTGACAGCCGGCCGTGGCGGCCCCATGAGGGTTCATTCTGGCTCCGTCCTTTCCTGTCTAAGAGCGAATCTCCAGGAATGGGATTCCCAGAGACTGCCCTGGGCCTCCCTGCCCTCTAGCCCCAGACCCCAGAGGGCCTTTGTTTCCTTCACTGGGGACCCAGGGTGGGAGGGCCGCTGTGGGAATTTCTGCAGAATTCTAGGCATTCAGGCTTTGTGGGGAGGGCGGGGGAGGTGCATGGAAAACTCTGACCCCAAGCATGCTCACTCGGGTGGGTGGTGGAGGGGGGGGGCGGACTCTGTGACCTTGAGGGAGCAGAGCTGGTGGCCTTTGCAGAACCGAAAGCAGGGCCTGGGTGGCGTCTGCCTTGGACCTGGAGTCCGGCCAGCCACCCTGGTCCGGCTCGACAAGCCCCCCTCATCCCCCAGGCCGGCCCAAGGGACCCCACGCGCCTGGATGCTGGGCCGAGAAGGTCCAGAGAGGTGGGTGGGGATGTGAGAGGCTCCAGGGGCCGCGGGGTCAGACGTGGCTGTCTGTCCCGAGTGGGACCTCCATGGTGCTGCAACCTCCCTGGCTGTTTCCTCCTCTATAAATGGGCTTTCCAGCGGGGAGTGAAGCCTGATGGCCCCTTTGTCCCTGCTGATCTCTGAGCCTCCCCACCACCTCCCCTCCCTGGGCAGGCCATCCTCTTCATCTTTCTCAGCCCCATGGAGTCGGGGCAGCTGATGGCTTATTTTTGCTCTCACTGCACTGCTGGTGGGTTGATAGTAATTCCCCTAAAGATGCGTCCTAACCGTGGCACCTGTGAATGTGACCTTATTTGAAAAGAGGGTCTTTGCAGGTGTCATCAAATTGGGGATCTTGAGATGAGACCATCCCGGATTTAGGATGGGCCCTAAATCCAGTGAACCCACTCCTAGTATTCTTGCCTGAAGAATCCCATGGACAGAGGAGCCTGGTGGGCTACAGCCCATGGGGTCGCAGAGAGTCGGACACGACTGAAGGGACATAGCAGGCACTACAGGCTGGGCTCCAGGTGGAGGGGCCCCTAACACGTGATCATGTTTCAGCTACCCTCATCCTGGGAGCTGGGCACCTCTGCAGCTCCTGATGGGTGCCTGAGGCATGAGGAACCGGGATTCATCCCAGCTCTGCCAGCCCGCAAAGCTCTGGGCTCTCAACCACTGAGCTGTGCCGTCACCGGTGAACCCCCATCCCCGCCAGCTGCAGCCGTCGGTGAGTCTCTTCCCTGAAAGCAGGTGGGTGGTCCCGAGGAGGAAGGAGGGGGCTGCCCAGGTCCTCTGTGCCAGCCGCTGGGAGCGTTGGTGGCTAGTGACTCACAGCCGTCACCCCCACCCTGTTACCCGCTGCTCCACACACAGCCCAGAGGGACTGACACGGCCCCCCTTCTGAGAACCTCCCCCTCAAAAAGCCGCGTGCACCCAAATCCCCATCTCAGTCTCTGTTTCTAGGGAACCTAACCTAAAATGAGGTTGTGTGTGATTTCCCCAACTTAGAATCTTCCCATACTCCCTCAGTCCTTCCAGAAAGAGTCTTGCCTCTTCGGCTCAGCCAGAGGGTCCTCCTCTGCCCCCTGCTGACCCCACTCCTTGATTCTCAAAAGTGAAAGTGTTAGTCGTTCACACTTTGCGACCCCATGGACTGTAGCCTGCCAGGCTCCTCTGTCCTTGGAATTCTCCAGGCAAGAACACTGGAGTGGGTTGCCATGCCCTCCTCCAGGGGATCTTCCCGACCCAGTATTGAACCTGCACCTCTTGTGTCTCCTGCATTGGCAGGTGGGTTCTTTACCAGCTAAGCTGGCTCAGCACTTGGTAAGAAGAGGCAAGAACAGCTTCTTTGGGCACTTTCTATAGAGGCGAGATTTCCAAAGTCCTCTTGTGCATTGCAAGTATCTATTGGGTGTTGATTTGGCTGGGCATTTGGTAAAATGTTTTCTTGGTGCTCTAGAAAAATCCAGCTCCCAGGACTCTGAGCTGGAGGTGAAAGGTGCAGTGACACAGTCTTTTCAGAGGAACATGGAAAATCTAGGGAGCCTTAGAGAGCTTTGCAACCACACCAACCTCAAGGCTGGTTAGGGCTGGGATGAGTAATGATTGTCAGGCAGGATAACCTGCTTGAGAAATGAACCAGAGCTTATTTTAGCTATTGAGTCATCACAGAAGAATGAGAAATATTTTCCCTCCCTTCACCTCCCCCTCAAGGAGACTCAAGGTCTTTGCTTTCTAAAGGGCGATGTTTGCCCTGGACTAGTAGAGAATCAGAAAGCCTTGGTTTTTTTTAAGTCTACTACATAGTCAGGCTTCATCTAACTGCAAATTACAGACTCTGACTGAAATAAACTTACATTGAAGCAGAACATATTATTTTGTGTCCCTGGAAATTCAGGAGAGTAGCAGCTTCAGGCACGGCTTGATCCAGGGGCTCAGGCAGGTGGTTGGGGATCTCTCTGTGTCTCTTGGCCATGCTTGCCTAATTCTTCAGTGGACTGTCTCCATTGACTGGCAAAGATGGTGCATCACAGCCCCAGAGTTTCATCTCACCAGCCTAATGAACACGTCCTCTTAGGCTGGAGTCTTTTTGGCTCAGCTTAAATCACATGCTCATTACTGAAGCAAGCACTGGCCAGCCTTGCTCAGTACTCAGGAACCTCGGGTGTGGCTAGGAAGGGAAGATTTGGCAGTAAAAGGAAGAGATATTGTGTACACCTGGGGCCTTAGGGGGATGGAACCAGGCTATCTGGGAGAGGCTTGTGGGGACTGTTTGTGGAAACAAGCTTCAGAATGGCAAAAGCCTGCCCCCTGGCAAGGGGAATCAGATCTCAATTTCATCAGACTTAGAAAAGCAAACTAATGAGATTTTTCTCACAAGTATTATGGAACTGACTCATACCATTTGGGGGAGTAAATCCTAAATTCTTGTTTACTTAGTCACTAAATTATGTCTGACTCTTTGTGACCCCATGGACTGTAGCCCCCTAGGCTCGTCTATCCATGAATTCTCCAAGCAAGAATACTGGAGTGTATTGCCATTTCCTTCTCCAGGGGCTCTTCCCCACTCAGGGATTGAACCTGCGTCTTCTACCTTAGCAGGCAGATTCTTTACTGCTGAGCCACCAAGGGAGCCTCAAGTCCTAAATTCTGGGACTTTCCTTAATCAGCCCAGTCTCTAGAACTTCTGAGGAAGTGGCTAAGAACATGGGTATGGAGTTGACCCCTGGGCTTGAACCCTGGCTCTGCTACTGATTAGTTGTGTGACCTTGGGCAAGTTACTCAGCCTCTCTGTGCCTCCGTTTCCTCATCTGAAAAATCAGGACCATGACATTTCCTGCCTCACAGGACCTAGTGACAATTAAATGAAGCTCTGAAAGAGTGGGTGATGTGCCCATATTTGGGACTCCAGTTTGCACCAGCTCGAATGACCCCAAGTTCTGGGCTCTACTGTCTCCAGTGCTTGAACGTAGCAGATACCTGTTGACTGTTTGTTGAATGAATGAATGAAAGGTTAAAAGGAAAGGTTTCTTTCTTTCTGCTCAGAGCTCTATCATTGGGTTCCTTCAGCACACAACACAGGGCACTTGGGCCTCCCAAGAGGCCTTAGACTTGGTTCCTCCAAAAGCAGACTCTGAAGTAAGGATTTGGATGAAAGTACAGGCATCTCTCAGTGATATTGTGGGTTTGGTTTCAGACCAAATGGCAATAAAGCAAACACCGCAATAAAGCAAGGACTCTTGAGAGTCCCTTGGGCTGCAAGGAAATCAAATCAGTCCATCCTGAAGGAAATCAGTCCTGAATATTCATTGGAAGGATTGATGCTGAAACTGAAACTCCAATCCTTTGGCCACCTGATGCGAAGAACTGACTCATTGGAAAAGACCCTCATGCTGGGAAAGATTGAAGGCAGGAGGAGAAGGGGATGACAGAGGATGAGATGGTTGGATGGAATCACTGACTCAATGGACACGAGTTTGAGCAAGCTCCGGGAGTTGGTGATGGACAGGGAGGCCTGGTGTGCTGCAGTCCGTGGGGCCACAAAGAGCTGGACACGACTGAGCGACTGAACTGAACTCTGAATTTTAAAATTTCCCAGTGTGTATCAGAGTTATGTTTACATCACACTGTAGTCTATTAAGTGTGCATTAAAATAGCATTATGTTAAAAAAAAACAATATAGATACCTTAGTTTTAAAATAGTTACTGCTGAAAGATGCTAACCATCTTCTGAGTCTTCAGTTGGTCATAGTAGTAACATCAAAGATCACTGATCACAGGTCACCATAACAAATAAAATGATCATGAAAAAGTGTGAAATATGGCAAGAAGTCCCAAAACGTGACACAGAGACTCTGAGGGAGCGAATGCCATTGGCAAAATGGTGCCAATAAATTTGCTTGATGTAAACCTTTGTTAAAAACAACAAAACCCTGCAATCTCTGTGACTCACAATAAAGCAAAACACAATACACTGATGTGGTGGTTAGTCCCCGTGTCATGTCTAGATTCTTTGTGACCCCATGGACTGTAGCTCGCTGGGCTCCTCTGTCTCTGGGATGTCCCAGGCAAGAATACTGGAGTGTGTCGCCATTTCCTTCTCCAGGGATCTTCTCGATCCAGGAACTGAACCCACGTCTCCTGCATTGGCAGGCGGATTCTTCACTGCTGAGCCCCCAGGGAAGTCCCTATTGTGCATGTGCTTCTACATAAGTCATCCCAGGAGGCACCGTCATTGTATAGGACCACACTGATTTTCAGAGGGCCTCATCTGCCAATCTGTTTCACACGCTCCTTGTG
This sequence comes from Cervus elaphus, assembly GCF_910594005.1. NCBI lineage: Eukaryota > Metazoa > Chordata > Mammalia > Artiodactyla > Cervidae > Cervus > Cervus elaphus. The sequence goes on along the minus strand of NC_057824.1, from coordinate 24,888,965 downwards.
GCTAATTTTAACCTGGAACCCATTACTTCATGACAAATAGATGGGAAAAAAATGGAAACAGTGACAGACTTTATTTTCTTGGGCTCCAAAATCACTGCAGATGGTGACTGCAGTCATGAAATGAAAAGATGCTTGCTCCTTGAAAGAAAAGCTATGACCAAGCTAGACAGCATATTAAAAAGCAGAGACATCACTTTGTCAACAAAGGTCTGTATAGTCAAAGCTATGGGTTTCCCAGCAGTCATGTACAGATGTGAAAGCTGGAGTAAAAAGAAGGCTGAGAGCCGAAGAACTGATGCTTTTGAACTGCAGTGCTGGAGAAGACTCTTAACAGTCCCCTGGACAGCAAGGATATCAAACCAGTCAATCCTAAAGGAAATCAACCCTGATTATTCACTGGAAGGACTGATGCTGAAGCTGAAGCTCCAATATTCAGCCACCTGATGCGAAGAGCTGACTCATTGGAAAAGGCCTTGATGCTGGGAAAGATTGAGGGCAGGAGGAGAAGGGGGCAACAGAGGATGAAATGGTTAGATGGCATCACTGAGATGGTGAAGGGAAGCCTGGCATGCTGCAGTCCATGGGGTTGCCAAGAGTCAGACACAACTGAGCAACTTAACAACAAACCTGGAATCATATAGAGAAGGGATTCTGGGAAACAGTTCCCAGATTAAATGCATGCATGTGTGTGTGTGTGTGTGCTTGCGTGTGAGCATGCTCAGTCATGTCTGATTCTTTGTGACCCCACAGACTGCAGCCTGCCAGGCTCCTCTGTACATGGAATTTTCCAGGTAAGAATACCAGAGTGGGTTGCCATTTTTTCCTCTAGGCAGCTTAAATGAGCTGACAGCAAAGTTTGCTCCATCTGTCTGTCCTACCTCCCCAGGTCCTCCAAAGCTGGGCAGCCGGGGCATCTTGGTTTCCTTCACGTGACTCCTTATCCTCCCAAAGGACCTCCTCTTCCAAGAGAATATAAGTGTCAGCCTCAAAATTCACAGCGTCACTTCTGCTATGTTCTGCTGGTCAGAGCAAGTCACAAGGCCAGCCCAGATTTGAGGGGTGAGGAAATAGATTCCACCTCTTGATGCTAAGACTTGCAACATACTGCGGTTCTGTTTTTCTTTTCAACCTGTGTTTTCAGTTGTGAGACACTAAACTGCCATTGTTGAAAATGTACTATGATAAAAATATAAATGCACAATGACGCTGAATGTAAACGGGGCTCCCCAGAAATGTGTTGTGTGCAATCTGTGCAACTGTCCTGACAGCCCTGCTGGTGCCTCAGGATTCACCTATTTTTCTCCCCTTGCTGTGGCTGGCATCTGTTATTTTATTTTTTAATATTTATTTATTCAGCTGTGCTGGGAGTTGCAGCAGGAAGGATCTTCGAGTTTCTTTGTGGCATGTAGGATCTTTCCGTTGCAACATGCAAACTCTTAGTTGGGACATGTCGAATCTAGTTCCCTGACCAGGGATTGAACCTGGCTGGGCCTTGTGCATTGAGAGGACAGAGTCTTAGCCACTGGACCAACAGGGAAATCCCATGACTCGTTATTTTTGAATGCCCACTGTCTACCCATTCAAAATAGGCACAGTAACTACCCCTATTCCTACCTGTATTTTAGTGGACTGACCCTCTCAAACTCCCAGTGTGGGCCTGTGCTTATGAACTCTCTCACCCTACCCATAGTGATTGGCATGTGACCCAGTGATCTGGACCCATGAGATTCAGTCATCAGACTTTTGCTGAAATTCTTGGGAAACTCTGTCCAGCAGGGTTGCTTGGCAACTGGAAGCTTGGAACTGCTGGGGACCATCTTTGCAATCATAAGAGAAAGGGCTGACTAAGAAGGAAACAGTGACAGCAGACAGTAGAGCCAAGAGATGGAGAGAGAAAGAGAGAAAGAGAGTCTCATGACAGCATTGTAACTCCTGGATCCAGCCATGCCTGAAGTCCTTCCCACGGTCATTCCAATCATGTAAAGCCTCTTTGATGTAGGTTTCTACATCTCTAACCAAGAGATATTGTAATTCGACAATACTATACAGCTTATTTGGATCATGATGAGGATTAAATGTGCTATGATATATGAAATATGGGGCTCCTAGGGGGCTCATTAGAGGTCTGCTTTCAGGAATGTTTCTTCCCCTCTCCCTGAGAGAACATAGTTCCAACTTAAAATCTACTAAAAGTATTAAACAATTTATAACAGGCGTGGATGGCTTTCGCTGGTTGTAGAACAATAAACACATAGAACCCAAATTTTACATCACCCTCCTGTACTCTTGACACCCTGTATTCTTAATTTAAATTCTGAGAAGGCAGGCGAAAAGCGATGGCTTTAAATAAACCATGTGAAACGGGGCAAAAACAATCTCGAGAGACACCCGTTTTGTTTTCTCTGCAACAGGAAAGAGGCGGGGGTGGGGGGGGTGGTGCAGGGAGATGGAAATCTATAAAGACGGCCTCCTCCGTCTGCACGGAATTAAAAAGAAGTTCACAAGTGTGGGGGTCTGGACTTGGCTCTCTCAGGACTGCCTTCTCCTGGGGGCACTCCAGCGCGCCCCCCCCCCCCCCGCCCGCTCCCCAAGTTTGTTTTTCCTGGGCTTGAGCTTAGATGTCCGGCGGAGTGATCCTGGGACCGCACCCCACCCTGGCGAGCCTGGGGAGGCCGCGGGCGGCTCTGGGTCTCCGTGTTTAGAAAAGCATTCGGGCTGATTGTTTATTCTGAGTCTACTGCCGGCCCGCGGGCGGCCACGCAGAGCCTTCCAGATGCTTCCAGCTGGGGTCTTGTAAACAGGCCATACTGCCCACCGAGGACCTCCTCCACTGGTCCCCACCCACCCAGGCCACCAAAGCAGGTTGTCAAGAAGCCCCTGTGACCAAAGCCCCCCGCCGCTCACAGCTTTCGGTGCCCTCCACCCGCTACCAACAGCTCTGACCCGGCCGGTCGAGGGTCAAGGCCGGCTCGCAGACACGTTGCGTTTTGTTCTGTTTTACTTTGTTCTGTATTGTTTTAATTTGAGCTGGCTATGAAAACTCGGAAGGTTTCACAGGAAAGTCTGGATCCTGGTTTCTCTTTGAAAAAAAAAAAAAAAAAGTCAATGTCGAGTGATACAGGGTCTGCCTTCCTATCCAGCAAACACTGGCTGCAGCGAAGGAACAGCCAGTCCCTGACGTGGTCCCTTATCTTAATTTTGATTGCCCCAGAGGCAGGCTCTGAGGCCAGGATCTGACTGCGAAGAGTTTATTAGGGAGGGGATCCTGGGAAGGGCTGAGGGGAAACAGGACGGGGGTTGGAAGGAGGTAGCTCAGGATGCTGGCTGTGGGCAGCTGGGGCTCAGTCCCTCTGGGTACATTTGGGAGTTATGCCTCCCAAGGGGCCAGGGAACTGGGGTGTCTCCTGCCAGCGCCTGTCCTTGCTAGAAAACTGCGCCTGGGGTATTAGCTCCCTGGCACAGCCAGTTGGACCAAGAGAAAAGCCTAGTTACAAAGTCAGGGATGGGACTTTCCTGTTGATCCAGTGGTTAAGAATCCGCCTGCCAATGCAGGGGACATGGTTCAATCCCTGGTCGGGAAAGATTCCACATGTGCTGGGACAACTAAGCCCTGGAGCCTCAACTACTGAAGCCTGCATGCCCTAGAACCCAGTGCTCTGCAACAAGGGAGCCACCACAATGAGAAGCCAGCACACTATAACTAGAGAGTAGCCCCCCTCGCTGCAACTAGAGAAAGCCCGCAGGCAGCAATGAACACCCAACGCAACCAAAAATAAATAATAAATAAATAAATGATTTAAAAACCACGCAAACCCACTGATTCTCCCACTTCAATTGGGTGTCCAGTAATTCAGTTCTTCTTCTTTTTACTATTTATTTATTTGACTGCCCAGGGTCTTCACTGGTGCATGCGGGCTTTCTCTAGTTTCAGCAGCCAAAAATAAATGAATATAGATTTTAAAAAAGAAAGTCCTGGATGGAGAAGCATTGTATGCACTAATGGCAATGCCCTGTACATCCTTTAGACAGCCCTGCCCTCCTGCTTGCCACAGGCCCTCTGCTGTCTGTCTCGATCTCCCTGACAGGAGGCTGTCATGCTTGTGCCAACTTAAAAAAATACACCATGTGAGAGTTGCGAGTTAAGTTTTATTTGGGGACAAAATGAGGACTATAGCCAGGGAGACAGCACCTCAGATAAGCTCTGAGAAACTGCTTCAACGAGGTAGGGGGAGGGACAGTATAGATGTGATGTTGGTGAAGGGGGAGTACATGCAATCAAGCAATTGTTTTTGCAGAACAAGGAGCAGTCATCATCGTGAAGGATTTTGGTGCTTTTCTAGTTAGGAGGCGATACAAGAATTGGGCTAATAAAATCAGTTCCTGAAAATATCAAACTAAATATCTAACTAAGATATCTAACTGTCCTGCCAGTTTTTCCCTGACTACAGAGTGCCTCATTTCTGCGCCCCACCTTGAACTCCTTTCAGAGGGTGTTGAGAATCAGTAGCTGCAGTAGCTCATGATTTAATCATTGTAGACGTAGATGGCAAGTGCCAATTTGTAGTTGACTCTTATATGCTGATTTTTTTTTCCTTTTTCTTTTTATTACACACTACAAAATACTCTGCATGCTACACAATACGCTGCATAATCTTCTAGTAGGGATAGAACAGCATGACTGAGTTGTTTTTCATCAATCAGGAAAACATTTCCTTAATCAATGTTCTCCAAACCCTTTGACACGTAGTCACGGTTTAGTCCAGAGACGGGCCTGTCTCTTTCCATCAAATATCACTGATATGAGTAATGGGCAACCCTTTTTTTCCTCGCCCCCATTACTGAACCTATGGATGCTCACGGTGGCCATCCCCTGGGATGCACAAGCCCACGCCCATGAAGGCGATCCCAGGGAGAACCTCGAACCACATCACGATGCCGTTCCCCTCTTTTTTTTTTTGAACTGTATTTTTTAAAATGTGTTTATTTTTTAATTGAAAGATAATAGCTTTACAGAATTGTATTGGTTTCTGCCAAACATCAACACTAATCGGCCATGATGGCTTAGTTGCTAAGTTGTGTCCGACTCTTTGCGACCCCATGGGCTGAAGCCTGACAGGTTCCTCTCTCTGTGGGATTCTTCAGGCAAGAATACTGGGGTGGGTTGCCATTTCTTTCTCCAGGGATCTTCCCGACCCAGGAATTGAACCCCAGTCTCCTGCATTGTAGACAGATTCTTCTACCGACTGAGCTATGAGGGAAGCCACTACCTATAGAATCAGCCAAAGGTACATATATATCCCCTCCCTCTTGAACCTCCCTCCCACCTCTCTCCCCATCCCACCCCTCTAGGTTGTTACAGAGCCCCAGTTTGAGGTTCGAGGCATACAGCGAATTCCCATTGGCTATCTATTTTACATATGGTATTTTAAATTTCTATGTTACTCTCTCCGTAATCCCACCCTGTCCTTCCTCTTCCCCACCCTGCCCCCACCATGTCCAGAAGTCTGTTCTCTATGTCTGTGTCTCCACTGCTGCCCTGCAAATAATTTCATCAGTACCATCTTTCTAGATTCCACATATATGCCTTAGTATGCATTATTTGATTTCTCTTTCTGACTTACTTCACTCTGTATAATAGGCTCTAGGTTCATCCACCTCATTAGAACTCACTCAAATGTGTTCCTTTTTATGGCTGAGTAATATTCTGTTGTTTATATATGGCTTCCCTGGTAGCTCAGCTGGTGAAGAATCTGCCCGTATGCAGGAGACCCTGGTTTGATTCCTGGGTTGGGAAGATCCCCTGGAGCAGGAATAGGCTACCCACTCCAGTATTCTTGGGCTTCCCTGGTGGCTCAGGCAGTAAAGAATTCGCCTGCAATGTGGGAGACCTGGGTTTAATCCCTAGGTTGGGAAGATCCCCCGGAGAAGGGAATGGCTACCCACTCTACTATTCTGGCCTGGACAGTTCCATGGACGGAGGAGCCTGGAGTCCATTGGGTCTCAAAGAGTTGGACATGACTGAGTAACTTTCACTTTCACATTCACATATGTACCACATCTCCTTTATCCATTCATCTGTCGATGGACATCTAGGTTGCTTCCATGTTGTAGTTATTGTAAATAGTGCTGCAATGAACATGGGGGTACATGTATCTTTTTCAATTTTGGTTTCCTCATATATGCCTAGTAGTGGAATTGTTGGGTCATATGGTGGTTTTATTCCTAGATTTTTAAGGAATCTCCATACCATCTTCCATAGTGGCTGTATCAATTTACATTCCCACCAACAGTGCAAGAGGATTCCATTTTCTCCAAACCCTCTCCAACATTTACTGTTTGTAGACTTTTTGATGATGGCCATTCTGACTGGTGTAAGATGATATCTCATTGTAGTTTTGATTTGCATTTTTCTAATCATGAGCAATGTTGAGCATCTTTTCATGTGTTTGTTAGCCATCTGTATGTCTTCTTTGGAAAAATGTCTGTTTAGGTCTTTTCCCCACTTTTTGATTGGGTTGTTTGTTTTTCTAGTATTGACTTGTATGAGCTGCTTGTGTATTTGGGAAATTAATCCTTTGTCAGTTGCTTCATTTGCTATTATTTTCTCCTATTCTGAGGGCTGTCATTTCACCTTGTTTTGATTTTCTTAGAGATGAGAAATGTCCCTCTGCCTAAATCACCTTCAAAAATAGGAGAGTAAAATATTAGCTAAGAATGCCCCATGTTTATAATTACAGTCTGCTCACTTCTCCTGTTTCTGTGACTGGCCTGGTCCCTGATGGCTGTGTTGGCAGCCTTGCACCCACAGAGCAAAGCCCTGTCATACATGTGATGAGCAGAGCCCTTGGAGCATTGGCTTTCACCTGGTAACATCTTAGAACTCCTTCCTCTGAGCCCAGGCTGGTGGCCGGCTCTCAGCCCACATCCTCTCACCCATCCTCACGGGGTGCCCTGAGGGGCCCCCCAGAAGTACCCCATCTCTCAGGAAGCAAAGGCATTACCCATGTTTACTACCAGCAACAAAGTTATCTTGCTGTCAGCCCATCCATGCAACAAAGCCCAGAGGAACCCCTCAAACACACTGATTCTCCCATTTCAATTGAGTGTCCTGCAATTTTTTTTTTTTTTAATATTTATTTATTTGGCTGCACAGTGTCTTTGTTGGGGCACGCAGGCTTTCTCTAGTTTCAGCGATCGGGGCTGCTCTCGAGATGCAGGGCACAGGCTTCTCTTTGTGCTGGCTTCTCTGGTTGTGGAGCATGGGCTCTAGGTGTGTGGGCTTCAGTACTTGCAGGGTCCAGGCTCAGTAGCTGTGGCGCACGGGCTTAGTTGCCCCAGCAGCCTATGAGATCTTCCTGGACCAGGGATCCAGCCTCCGTCCCCTGTGTTGGCAGGCGGATCCTTTACCACCAGGAAGTCCCAGCAGTTCAGTTCTGACACTAACTAGGGCCACTAATTAGATGACACAACTAGAATTAGACCCCACAGGTTCAGGGCTCAGTCCCACAGGACAGTCCCCGCTGCAGACCCCAGCCATAAATGGGGTCCCCAGGTTACCTGCACTTCTGTCCCACCACCTGGAGATTTGAGGGTTCTCACAATGTCTCCCATTCAGTTTGATTATTTGCTAGAAGGGCTCGCAGAGTGCAGGAAAGAGCTGTCCTTACTATTACGTATTACCGTTTGTCATAAGGAGACAGGTGAACCGCCAGATGGAGATGGTGTGAGACACAGGGTCTGAAGGACCCTGAGCACAGGGACGTCTGACCCCTTGGAGATGAGGGTGTGCCACGCTCCTGGCACATGATGTGTTTACCAACCCAGAAGTCCCGGAACCCCATTATTTAGGGTATTTTTGAAATTGAGGTTTGATTACACAGGCCCAAGTGATTAAATTGTCAGCTGCTGGTGACTGAACTCAGTCTTCAGCCTTTTCCCCCAGTAGATGGGACTGAAAGTTCCCACTCTCAAGGCACTTGGCTGTTTTTTCTGGCTACCAGCTCCCCTCCTGAAGCTTTTTAGCCCCAGTCCCTGAGTTCCCATTAGCAAACAAAGGACACTCTTATCACTCAGGAAATTCCAAGGATTTTAGGGGCTCTGTGCCAGGAATGGAGTAAAGACCAAATAGATATATTTGGTATCTATAAAATATATATACACACATATATTTTTAAAATTATACCACACACACACACACACACACACACACAGACACATACACACACACACACACACACACACCTCTCTACTTTTTGACTGAGTTGCTGCCCAGATCATTCAGACAGAGGGCAGAATGGGGATCCCAGAGTTGCTTCTCTTTCTGGGATCCCTGTTCCTTCCTTCTCCCAGCATATATGTTTATGGAGCATCCACTTTGTGCCAGGGCTGAGCTACCGAGGCGGAGGTGGGGGTTGTGCCTGGCCCCAACTGGTACCGCTCTATGAGGTCCTGGAAGCCAAGCATCCACTGGCATAAAGTAGCCACTGAAGTCCCTGCTCTATGTCTAGACTAGGTAACTCCATAGAGACTAGTGGCCAAGTCAGTGGTGGCCAAGCGCTGGGGAGAGACAGAAGTGACTGCTAATTGGTTGTTGACTAAAACTAAAACAGCCGGTTTCTGTGTTTTGTTTTGTTTTTAACCAGCAAATGGGTTTATTGAGGAATAGCAGAGAATTGCAATTCAGGACAAGCATGTTACAGCTTGTAACCTATAACCAAAACTATAACCAAGTCCAGAGACACAAAGACAGGACCATTCTTCATTTATAGAAGAGAAAGGAGAGTTGGGAGGGGCTATTATAAACAAAGAGCTCATTGGAGGAAGCTGGGAGTTCTAAGTGTAGTGCCTTTTCATTGGCTGAGTTGTTACAGCCTCTCTTTGGCTGGGCAGTTGCCGGACAAGGAGAAAATCTTCCTTCTTCCTCCTGGGGTAGTAAAGTAATAACTTTCTTCCTGTTGGAGTTGCAAGGTACATCTCTTCCTGTTTGGAGTCTGCAGACAGCAACGTATGAGAGGGTGCGAGAGCTCCCCCTTCTTGCCTTCCTGAATCCAACTTAAAGAAGGTCTCATCTATTCATCAGGGTACTTGGGCTGATAGAAATGTCCCAGAACTAGGTAGTGGTGATGGTCGCACAACATGTGAATGTACTAAATGCCAGTGAGTTGTTTGGTTTAAAGTGGTTGATTTTGTGATATGTGAATTTTACTGCAATTTAAAACAATAAAATGAATGAACTTACTATGAATAGTGTATATTTTAACCCAGTCTATCCAAAATGTTATTTGCTTATTTATTAGAAAGATTTATTTCACTTATTTATTTTGACTGCTCTAGGATTTTGTTGCTATGCACAGGCTCTCTCTAGTTGTGGCGAGCAGGAGCTACTCATTGTGGTGGCTTCTCTAGTTGCAGCGGAGGGCTCAGTGTTGTGGCCCTCAGGCTTAGTTGCTTCCACAGCATGTGGAATCTTCCCGGACCAGGAATCGAACCCATGTCCCCTGCATTGGTAGACGGGTTCTTAACCACTAAACCACCAGGGAAGCCCCCTAAAATGTTGCTATTAGAACATGTAATTGATATAAGAAGTTATAAATGAGATATTTTATATTTATTCCTTTTTTCGTGTAAAGTCTTTGGATTCTGGCGTGTGTTGGGCACTGCAGCACGGCTCCATTGGGACTGGCCACATTTCAAGTTTTAGCAGCCAAGTGGGGCTGGCTACTCCCTCGTCAGACAGCGAGGCTGTAGAAGGAAGCCAGGCTTCAGAGGAGCCACCAGAAAGTAAACTTCTCACTGCAGAGTCCCTCCCTTTGTGTGTGTGATTTGCTCATGGGACCTCTGGAGTCTTGTCTGCTCTGGTCAGTCCTCCCTCCCAGAGATGGGGAGAGTGGAGGGCGCTGAATGGAGCCCCTTCCCCCAAAGAGATCTCTACCCAGAACCTGTGAATGGGATCTTTGCAGATGTAATTAAGACCCTTGAGGGAATTCCCTGGGGATCCAGTGGTTAGGACTTGGTGCCTTCACTGCGGTGACCTGGGTTCCATCTCTCATCAGGAAACTGAGATCCTGCAAGCTGTGTGCTTAAAAAGAAAAAAAAAATCATTAAAAAAAAAAAGAAAGACTCTCAAGAGCATCCTGGATTATATAGGTGGGGGCCCCAAATCCAATGACAAGCGTCCTTGTAAGAGGAAGAGAGAATGCAGATACAAGGATGATGGAGGCAGAGATTAGAGAGATGCAGCCACAAGCCAAGAACACTCCAGGACTGCCAGGTAAGGAGGAAAAAGTTTTTCTCAACCCTCTTAAGGTCCCTGGCTGGGTCTGGAAGTTGAACTGACAAAGATGAACAGGAGAGAAGGAAACACCTTTTCACTTGTACAGAGGAGTCTTCACAAGAGAATACAGATCAGAAGTGATCAAAACAGGAAGATTTTGTACCTTTGAGACAAAGAAACAAGTGTGAAGAACAGGGAAGACAAAGGGGTTTGGGTTTGGGGTGGGAAGTGGAGAAATAACAAGGGAAAAGGTGAGATGAACAAACCTTGTTCAGATTTCTTGACCCCCAGTTCCCTGCCCCTGGTGATAAGAAAGTCCCCCTTCCTCCTGGTACCGGGAGGCCACCTCTCCGATGGGAATTTTATTCTCCTGTTTCAGGGAAGAAGGACAAGGTCAGGGTGATCTTCCTGCTTCTGCTTGAGGTATTCAGCATGCTGGGGTGCAGTATTTTGGGGTAGAGTGTCCTGAGCTGCATCAGTTGGAAGCCCCCAGAACCTGGGAGAGGGGCAGGGAGAAGGTTCTCCCCCACACTGAGCCTCTAGAAGGGACCAAGCCTGCCAGCACTTTGATTTCAGACTTCTGGGCTCCAAGACTGAGAGAGAATAAATAAATGTCCGATTTTTAAAAAATATATTTATTTATTTTTGGCTGCGCTGGGTCTTCGTTGCTGCGTGTGGGCTTTCCCTAGTTGCAGCAAGCGGGGGCTACTCTGGAGAGGTGGTGTGTGGGCTTCTCACTGCGGCGGCTTTTCTTGTTGGGAGCATGGGCTCTAGAGCGAGTGGGCTTCAGGCTTAGTTGCCCTGAGGCATGTTGGATCCTCCTGGGCAAGGGATCGAACTTGTGTCCCCTGCATTGCAAGGTGCATTCTTAACCACTGGACCACCAGGGAAGCCCCAATTTTTTTTTTCCAAAGCCACTCAGTTTGTGCTAACTGCTATGGCCACCCTAGGGAGGAAAAAAGAAAGTGAGAGACAACTGTGTTCACGTTCCAAACAGCATCCCCCCTGCTCCTTCCTAGGGTCAGTTCAAGCCTGGGCTTCAAATCCTGGGATCTGGGTTCAAACCCTGAACCTTGGAACCTAGGACATCTTCCTGAACCATCATAAGCCTCAACTGCCCCATCTGTACAATGGAGATAAGGGTGTCCCCTGTTTTCTAGGGGTGTCATGGGAATGAGTGAGATGTGCAGGTAAATGCAGACCCCAGGGTCTGGCAGGGAGCGAAGGGACCCCCCAGAGCAGCAATGTTCATCACTGCCGTTGTTCCCATCTTGTTGTTCAGTCGCTCAGTTGTGTCTGACTCTTTGTGACCCCTTGGGCTGCAGCACACCAGGCTCCCCTGTCCTTCACCATCTCCCAGAGTTTGCTGAAACTCATGTCCATTGAGTTGATGATGCCAAACCAACCGTCTCATCTGTCGCCCCCTTCTCCTCCTGCTGTCAGTCTTTCCCAGCATCAGAGTCTTAGAGATGAAGAAACTGAGGTTTAGCAAGTGAAGTGGCTTTGCCTAGTCATCGGGCAGCAGGAGTCAGGGAAAGGCTGGCTCTCTTGAATCTGAATCCTGCTTTCTAGAATGCTCTCTCTGTTCAGCCGTTCCTCTAGCTCCCCATTCCCCACCCCATGCTCCGGTTCCACCAGCCAGAGCTGCCCAGGGTTACCTGTCTGCTCAGTCAGTCCGTGTGCCACACCTTCCATCTCACTGTTTCTGTAAGACAGTGTCCTTCCTGCTCCTCCTTGCAGTGAACTCTGGCTTCAACCAGTGCCACTGCCTCCAGGAAGCCTTCCCTGACTGCCTGCTCCCTCTGGGGGCTCTCGCAGGAGTCCATCCATGCTGAATCAGCAGGGTCCTGCCCTCCAGGAGTTGGCAGTTGGAGGGGAGAATATTACTCTGCCTTTGCAGTGTGTGCATGCGTGCTTAGTCATGTCTGACTCTTTGTGACTCCACAAGTCTAAATAGGCAGGACAATAGGGTCTGACCCCTCGAACCCAATTGTGACCAAATTACTCAGGAGAAAGCAGCCCTGGGGACCTGCTTCTGGCTGCATTGTGAGTTTCCCTGGTGACAGAGCAGCTCTGGCCTCTGCCCTTGTGAGCACCTTTCCTCTTTCCACCCCACAAGGATCAGAAGTGGAAACAAAAACTAGAATCAAGAATTTGGTTAGGGATTTCCTTGGTGGCCCAGTGGCTAAGACTCTGCACTCCCAATGGAGAGGGCCTGGGTTTGATCCCTGGTTAGGGAACTAGATCCCACATGCTGCAACTAAGACCTGATGCAGCCAAATAAATAAATAAATAAAAATATTAAAAATAAAAAAGAACTCGGTTGGCTGGCCCTCTCGTGGGAAGAAGGCATCTCTGCCCTACTTATGCCACCACACAGGGCAGCTTTTGCAAGGACCAAGTGCCCCTGTGCCTCTCCAGGGAACAGGATTCTGGGATGATGGAGAGGGACTCTCGAAAGTCTCTGGGAGCCACAGGGAGCCTCCCAAATGGTGTCCACTGACCTGTGGGCTAGGAAGGTGGAAGTGAAAGTGTTAGTTGCTCTCATGTCTGACTCTTTGTGACCCCATGGACTGTAGCCCACCAGGCTCCTCTGTCCATGGGATTTCCCAGTCAAGAATACTGGAGTGGGTTCCCATTTCCTTCTCCAGGGGATCTTCCTGGCTTAGGGATCAAACCTGCATCTCCTGTATTCTCAGGCAGATTCTTTACTGCTGAACCACCAGGGAATCCGCAAGTGATCCGTGGTCCAAAGACAATTCTCAAGAGAGATCTTGACTGACACTGGTTCTCATAGGAGAGACATCGGTGCTCTTCCGTTTCTCTTTTAATCCTCCTGTTTTGTGAGTAGGCACGTTGCTGTGCTGGGCTTAGTTGTTCAGTCGTGTCTGATTCTTTGTGACCCCCTGGACTGTAGCCCGCCAGGCTCCTCTGTCCATGGGGATTCTCCAGGCAAGAATACTGGAGTGGGTTGCCATGTCCTCCTCCAGGGGATCTTCCCCACCCAGGGATCAAACCCAGGTCTTCTGCATTGCAGGTGGATTCTTTACCACCTGAGTCACCAGCGAGGGTGGAACTGCTCCCAAACAGAGCTGGCTCATCCCTGGGGCATTTTAGCTCCTCTTCACCTCCCTACCCTTCCCAGGGGCTCAGACAGACAGAGGAGTGGGGAGCACGGGTGGAGAAGTTGATCACCAGTTCTGAGCTGGAAGGGGAGATGGGAAGCTGGGGAGACCCTCCTGTTACTTGCTAGGGCTCTTCTGGTTCCTGATCCAGGTCTGTCCTGCCTGGGCTTTGGGTAACTTTCTGTCCAGGTTTCCTGTGCCCATGAGAGTCCTGCAAGCTGGGTTGGTGCCACCACCCACTGGTCACGTGTAGTCGGTTCTGACCACAGGTGGCGCCACAAGAAGTTAGCCAGATCTTCCCATAGAAACCTCCTGGGGGTTGCCTACCACCCTACCTCCCTCATTCTCTACCTACCTTCCAGAAAACCCAAGGGGACAGCTAGGGAGGAGCCTCCCCATCGACCTGAGCACCGCCCCCCACTAGGCTGACCCCTGGGCAACCCCAGCTCCAATGAATGAGAGGACACCTGAGTCCAAGGTCACCCGGTTCCCAGAGTCACAGCGTCTGACTTACCGCGCTGGCCTTGTGCAAGATACACTCTTCCAGTTTCTGCTGCGTGGGCAGTGCTCTGAGATCCTCAGGCTCCAAGGCTGGCTTTCCGTCCTCCCCACAGACATGCTGGGCCGTGCTGGGCACCCACCTATAGAGAAACCTTTTACCCAGGCCAGGTGGCGATTTCAGAGCTCCCAGGAGAGGAAGAGGCCTTTGCAATGACACCAACATATGTGTGTGTGTGTGTGTGTGTGTGTGCGTGTGCACGTGTGTGTAGGAGAAGGGGGAGTGCACTCTTGCTTCCCATCCTGCTTAGCAGACAAAAGGCCTGGGGGAAGTTTGTTCCTGATTAGATGCTGGTTTAATAGCTATTTCCAGGCAATGGTGGGTGGCAAAGAGCTTATACAGACATGCCCTCTGAGGGAGGGTAGGATTGCTAGAATTACCAAAGAGAAATAGAGACTGTCGGAGAACTAACAGGTGATTCCTTTAGTGTAAGTATATCCCATGCAATATTTGGGGGCATACTTATGCTAAAAAAAATTTCATTGTTTCTTTGTTTGATCTGGCCCTGGGGATATTTTGTATTCATTGTTTATCTGACGTTCAAATTTAACTGGGTATCCTCTATTTTTTTCTGGCAATCGTATCTGGAAGGTAGGAGCGCCCACAAATTTTGGAGCTCTTACTCCCTTGACTTCTCCTTCCTCCCTGACCCTGTTTCATTTAGTGATCTGTAAGGGCAGTGTCTGTTTCAATCAGGACTGACATTGTAATGAGGTCTTGCTGTGTCCCCCACATCAGCTGGCCACTGATTCCCATCCCCCCAGCTCCATCCAAGAATAAGGCCCTGGTCACCTGAGCCAGGTGGTCCTTCTGGTACATAATGGGTGACCTCGAATGGGTATATACACAGCATGACTCTGTGTTTGAGGAGAGCCTCCTCAGCAGTTGTGCAGTGCACGGCCTGCACAACTGTCTGCAGCAACCCTGTTCCCACTTGTAGATTTTTGACCACCAGCAATTTTCTTTTTCTCATTTACTTTTCAAACTGGGTGGCCCAAAGACATCATCTCTTTCCCCGCCAACTGCCTCTATCCAAAGAAAACTCAAACCATCCGGGAAGGCAGTGCAGCAATGTTGAAAAACGGTTGAGCGCCCAGGCTGTGCACAGAAGGGCTTTTGATTCTTTGGACTGACCTAGCATCTGCTGAAGGGGCACTCCTTTCCCACTGCCCAGTGTGCAAGCTGGGGCACAAGGCGCTGGATTAAAGGCTTCCTGCCTGCCTGCCCGCCTACCACATCCTTTCCCGCTCCTAGCCCTGGCCAACGCCCCCAGACCTAGGCATAATTTTAGAAACGTAATAGATGCTGCTGTGCACATTCTTGGCCTGGAGCCTGTGGGGGCAGGTCCGAAAAGAGTACAGACTTTTTTCCCCAGGCCATGTTGATAGAGATCCTCTGTTTTCCCCTAGGGACAGGTTTCTGAGGGATAAGCCCCCCACACACACTTGCTTCTTTGGGGAGTCCCCTCACCCCATCCCACCCAGGCTGGGTTATTTTGCAGGGTCAGTGCCATCCTCTCTTTAACTTTCCTGAGGTCCTCAAAGCCACCAGGAGCAGTGGGGACTACAGGGAATGGAGCACGCATTCAAGAGCCCCAGGTGATGGGAGCCATGAGGACCTCTTTGCAGACCACTGGGGTCATTTGGTCTCTTGAAGCTATAAGTGATAGACTGGGCCCTTTGGGTCTAGAGAAAGAAGGCCAGCCTGATTTTAGGATTGGGGGCTAGGACAACAGTGAGGGCTTTTGTTTTCTTCCCAGGACAAGAAAGCCTGTGTGATTTTGATTCCAAAAAATTATCCCATTCCTGGAATGGACACTGTACATCCATTATAGCTATACTGTAGATGCTAACGTCTATAGTGCTCTCAAATGGCAGGCTCTGGGCTGCATGCTTTAGCTCCTTCAACTTCCCTTGAACCCTAGCAGGTGGGGGACTGTGGATATACCCATTTAACAGATAAGGAAACTGAGGCTCTGGGAGGTGAAGTGATTTGTCCATGGTCATGCAGCCAGGCAGTAGCACAGCCAACACTACTAAAGCCTGAATCCTCTGCTTTGGGAGTATCCTCCCACTCAGTCTTTATTTTATTTTCTAACAGTTTTATTGAGACATCATTCACATACCAAACGATTCACCCATTATTTATTTATTTGGCAGCACTGGGTCTTCACTGCTGTGTGTGGGCTTTCTCTAGTTGTGGTGAGCGGGGCTACTCTTCGTTGCAGAGCCCAGGCTCTAAGCATGCAGGCTGCAGTAGTTGTGGCTCATGGACTCTGGGGCACAGGATCAGTAGTCGTGGCACATGGGCTTAGCTGCCCCGTGGCACGTGGGATCTTCCCCGACCGGGGATTGAACCTCTGTCCCCTGCATTAGGAGGCGGATTCTCAACCACTGGACCACCAGGAAAGTCCCGATTGATTCACCCATTTAAAGTGTACAGTTCAATGACTTTTAGTACACAGAGAGTTGTGCAACTATCACAGTTTTAGAACATTTTCGTCATCTGGGAAGGAAACCCTGCCCCCTTTAGCTATTACCTCCCACTTCCCCCACTCCCTACCCCCTACCTCTCAGCAACCACGAATCTACTTTTTGTCTCCAGATTTGCCTATTCTGGACATTTCACGTCAACAGAATCATACAATATGTGACCTTTCGTGTTTGGCTATTTTCACTGCCCATGATGTTTTCAAGACTCATCCACGTCATAGCATGAAGCCGACTTCATTCCTTTTATGACTGAATAGTATTCCACTTGTGTGAGTAGACCATGTTTGTTCGTTTGTGGTTGGCCGTGTGGGTTGTTTCCACCTTCTGATTATTGTGAACAATGCTGTAACAACATCCACATACACGTTTTCGGTTCTCTCATGAGTCCCCCGGTCTTAAGTAAGCTGTTCAGATGCCCACTTATGGGCAATTTCATGCTCAGATTCCCCCACCTGGGATTCCAGCTGCCTAGTCAAGTCTGAGTCCGGAATCCAGCTTACGTCCAGTGTCTTGCAGTGACCACTCCCTGCTCCTCTCTGTCCTGTCGCCCATGTGCTGTGTGACCTTGGTCCACGTGCTCAGCCTCTCTGGACCCCAGTGCCTTTATCTGTAAAGTGGGGATCTAATTTTGACTCTCTGGGGCTGCCATGAGGATTGAGATGGTAAGAGCTCTAGGGGCAGAAAGCCTGGAGAGGGGTGATGGGGTGGACATTTGTTCATCCCTTGTGCCAGCCGTTCTCTCCCTGTCAACTACCACCCCGAGGAAGTCCCTGGTTGCTGTCCTAAACAATCTCGGCCTGCCTTTAAGGAGCGCGAGCCAGAGCAGAGGTTCTTAACTGGGTGAGTCTGCCCCCTGGGGACATCTTAAAATGAACACCTTCGGTTGACAGAATGCTGAGGGGCTGGGGGGTTGCTATCTGATGGGGAGAGGCCAGGGATACTGCTAAACACCCCACAGTGCACAGGATGGCCCCCCCACAACAATGAATGAGCCAGCCTCAAATATTAATATCACCAAGGTTGAGAAACCCTGATCTCATGATATTATTGTTACTCATTCATTTTTCATGTATGTATGTATTTACCTGTAACCTTGCCTCTTGCCAAAATGAATGAGAAGTAACTAACAAGGATATCAACAGAGCAATGAAGTTTTTTTCTAATGTAGAAACTTAAAAAATAAAAAAAAGGAGGGAAGGAAAATTAAAAAAAAAAAAAATTCGTGTTGAAGCACCCTTCTCTTTCCAGAGCTGGGATATACATTTGGTTTGAGTTTCCTAGCAGCCAAAGCAAAGAGGGGAAATGGGATCAATTTCAAGATTCTCACTGTTTCAAAGGTGAAAACAAATTAAGAGTTCAAGGGAAGTCTGGCTGAAAACAAGAGTTCAAGAGGAGTCTGGCTTTCCTGGGCCTGAAGAACCCAGGGCTTTTCTCTTTATCTAGGGGACACAGCAGCATGCTGGGCCTGACAGCACTGTCCTCAACAACAGCCCCGAGGGGGACACAATTGTTGTTTAGTCGCTAAGTCATCGATCCCATGGACTGTGGCCCACCAGGTTCCTCCATGCATGGAATTTCCCAGGCAAGAATACTGGAGTGAGTAACCATTTTTTTCTCCAGGGGATCTTCTCAACCCAAGGGTCAAACCTGCATCTCGTACATCGGCAGGCGGATCCTTTATCACTGAGCCACCTGGGAAGCCCCTAGGGAACACAATAGTGACTGTCATGTTCTCCAAAGCACGCGGTGATATAAAGCTGAGGCCAGTTGGGCAAAGGCAGCCTTTCCTGGAGTGCCTGTCCTGAGTGTGGTGGGTTACTTTTCCAAATCGAAGGCAGAAAACCAGGGCCAATGCTTTAGGCAGTTCCAGTGATGGCAACAGGGGCTCTGGAGCCAGACTGCCTGGGCTCTGGAGTGACTCCCAAGTAGCTGTGTGACTTATGGCCTCTAAACCTTATGGCCTCTAAACCTCTCTGAGCTCACTTTCCTCATTCATAAAATGGGGCCCAAATGTACTTACCTTACAGAGCTGTTGGGACATAACCAAGGCTGACCCCAGGCCTGGCAGAAGTAAACAGTTAGTTCAACTATTATTTCTGTGCCCCGGGTGGTGCTGGGTAAATATTTTGAAACACCTGCATTTTTTTTTTTTAATAAGTAATGAAAGATTCAGCCTTGGGAGTGGGAATTATGTGTTTGGGCTTCAGTCCTGCTCTGGAAGGCAGTGAAAGGGTGAAAGGTCTGGGCTAGGGAAATCCTACAGCCAGACACAGTCAGGTCCGATCCCACTGTTTTTCTGCTTAGAATTTCTGACTCCTCATCACTTAAGGGCGGCCTTCAGATGCTTGGTCCCAGAGCCTGGGGGCCCATCCCTGACTTACCACCAACCTCTTTTCTACAACCACCTTCATCCTACGTCCCAGTAATTCTGAACCGCAGGCGATTGTCAGCCCGCCAGGCCTTTGCCCGTGCAGTGCCCTCCATCAGGAATGCTCTCCCTCCCTCCTGCCTCACCCGTATGCTAAGATTTGACTTGAGCATCAGCCCCTTTAAGAGGCCTTTGTTGGATTTCCTACCCCTCAGGGAGCAGTAATTTCTTCTTTGTATCCACCTCCCTCCCCAGCCAGTCCACAGAGTCAGCATTCAGAATACAGATGCCTGCACTCACTCACTCACTCCTGACTCAGTTACTCACTCATTCATAAATTTGCTCACTCCTTCACTGATTCAATCACTCAATCATTAATTCCTCAGTCACTCATTGATGGATTGACTCATTAATTGTTTCATTCATTCAGGCATAAATCAACCATCGAAAGCTTACTGTTAACCAACCCCTTTTCTGGGCGCTGGGGTTAAAGCAGTGAACAAATCAGAAGAAAAGTCCCACCCTTGGGTCTTTGTGGATCCAACCCTTACACCTCATAAGTACTTAATAAACTGCCCCAACGTAGAGTTCTCAGACTCTGTGGTCTGCCTCCTCTGATCCCGGGGTTTGATCCTTGGGTCAGGAAGATCCCCTGGAGGAGGAAATGGCAACCCACTCCAGTATTCTTGCCTGGGAAATCCCATGGGCATGGGAGCCTGGTGGGTTACAGTCCATGAGGTCGCAACACGTTAGACAGGACTTAGCAACTGAGCATGCGTGGACTGTGTAGCACAGGGAACTATACTCAGTATCTTATAATAACCTATAGTGGTAAAGAATCTGGAAAAGAACACCAGTTCAGTTCATTTCAGTCACTCAGTTATGTCTGACTCTTTGCAGCCCCATGGACTTCAACATGCCAGGCTTCCCTGAGCTTGGCTCTGGGAGTTGGCTCCATCACCAACTCCTGGAGCTAGCTCAAACTCATCTCCATGGAGTTGGTGATGCCATCCAACCGTCTCATCGTTTGTCCTCCCCTTTTCCTCCTGCCTTCAATCATAATATAAAATATATGAGAAAGAATAAATATAAGTATAGGATAAATATAAGCATATAACTGAATCAGTTTGCTGTAACTTGAAATATTGTAAATCAACTATACTTCAATTAAAAAAAAATACCACCAAGTTCAGAATAAACTGCATCAATATCAAAGGGAGAAAAAAAGAACTCCGCCACTAGCTTTAGGAGTTTACATTCATCAGCCTTGGTCTCACCTCCTCCAGGAAGTCCTCCCTGATCACCCTACCCAGATGCACCTGCAGCTTCTACATCCTTTCCATATGCCCTTTTTCCATTGACTGTTATAAAAGTATTTAGTGGTCTCCTTTAAGTTCTGTCTTCCCACTGGACTTAAACTTGATCTTGGGCATTATTTGTTCTCCTGGGCCTGCCACAATGGCTGGCAGCTAGTGATGATCAATAAATATTTGTTGAATGACCAAACAGGGTCAGGGCAACCTGAGATGACTCGGCTCCTCCCTCTGGGGCCCAGAGGAGGTCCTCCTGAAGGAGGGAAAGTGGGTCAGGAGTCCCTCTGCAGCGCACCGACGGGGTTGAGTGTGGAGAGGGGATTAACTCTTGGCCTGGGAAACTGTGCCAAGTGCTGGTCTGTCTTCATGCTCCTAGGGGACTGTTGGGTATGTGTGAGGCCAGCCTTGCCCACAATGTCCTTGCCTGGAGATGAGGGCTGTTGTCAGGTAAAGTGTAGCACCTGGCACAGTTCGCTGGTGCCCCATGCCGGCTTCACTGGTTTGTCCTTGCTGTGTGGCCTCAGACAAGTCACTTGACCTCTCTGTGCCTCTTTTTTGTCCTTTGTAAAACGGAACCACAAAAGACATCACCTCTTGGCACGGCCGCCAGGGTTAGCAGGATAAGAACATCCGTGGGGCCCAGCTTGAGAAGTACTCTACCAATGTGTGTTGATGTTTTGATTATTTTTTCCCCCACATTTGGCCACCCAGCAAGTGTTTACTGAGCACCTACTATGTGCCAGACGAGCTGAGTGCCAACTGCTGGAGACTGTGAACAGGATCCTGTTTCAAACAAATCAGATTCCTTTAAAAACATTGATGAGACTGTCAGGGATATATAAACCCAGACTGGATGACATGAAATGAAATTCAGAAGTTCATTTTGTGAGAGCCACATTGTAGTTTTCTGGTTATCCTTTTCAAAAGAGTTCTCATCTTTTAGACACTCAACCTGGGGTGTTTACAGATGACATGTGATGTAAGGGATTTGCTTTGAAACAATCTAGTCTGTGGAACTAAAATTATTCTTTTAAAATGTTATTTGTTTTTTTTCTGGACTGTATCATGTGGCTTGCGGGATCTTAGTTCCCCGACCAGGGATCAAGCCTGGACCCTTGGCAGTGAAAGTGCAGAGTCCTAACCACTGGATGGCCAGGGAAGTCCCAAGAGTGTGGTCTTGATCCTAAGTGGGCAGCCAGTGATGGGGTTGGTGGGGACCGTGATGCCCCTGGCCCGGTGCGGTTGTGAGAAAACTAAGTAACCTGTTGAAGGGCTCAGAATAAGCATGCCACTGGTGACTCCGACAGGCCCTTCTTTTTTTTTTTTTTCTTTCTTGTTCTCAATCCCTCCTGTCCAACACGGGACTGGAGAAGGCTCCATACCCCAGGAAGGGGGTGGGCACAGGGCGAACACCTGCCATGCCTTAAAGAAGGCATGCAAGGGTCTTGCCTGGAAGCAGGAAGCCGCAGCTTTTCATCTACGAGGAACCCCAGGCCTTGTGAGGGTTTTGGGGGCCCCTGAAGGCAGAGCCGACACGAGTCTGTATCCCCATTCATCCATCTGCCCCGTCTGGACAAACCACAGGCCTCGTCTTCCCTGCTCAGCATTTTCCCAGGACTGAAGGTTTGTGTCCCCTTCAAATTGATGGGAATTCCGTGGTGGTCCAGTGGTTAGGACTCTGCTTTCAGTGCCCAGGGTGCGGGGTTCAATCCCTGGTGGGGGAACTGAAGTCCCACAGCCAAGCCGGAAAGGAAAAACCTAAAAAAAAAATTCCTATGTTGGAGCCTAACCTCCAATGTGAGAGTGTTAGGAGGAAGGGCCTTTGAGAGGTGAGTAGGCCATCATGATGATGGAGCCCGCCAACGCTGGAGACACAGGTTCGATGCTTTATCTGGGAAGATTCCACATGCCTCTGAGCATCTAAGTCTGTGTGCCACAGCTATTGAGCCTGTGCCCTAGAGCCCCGGAGCCACAGCTACTGAAGCCTGTGCGCCTGAGTCCGTACTCCGCAACAAGAGAAGCCATCACAATGAGAAGTGTGCACAATACAACCGGAGAGCTGCCCCTGCTCGCTGCAACTAGAGAAAACCTCTCACAGCAACAAAGACCCAGCACAGCCGAAAGTAAAAAAAAAAAAATTATTTAAAAATGAATAAAAGAGATCCCTGACCCTCCCACCGTGTGAGAACACTGAGAGAAGACAGTTGTCTATGACCCAGGAGATGGGCTCCCCACAGACACCGAATCTACTAGCACCTACCAGAAGGTAAGAACCAAACGTGGGTTACTTACAAGCCGTCTCGCCTGCAGTATTCTCCTGAGAGCCCGACCTGACCAAGCCACCAGCAGAACATGGTCGGGACCACATCGCTCAGGGTCACAGCCTACCGATACGGTCCATCCTCCCAGCCCTGGGATGCTGAGGGTCTGGGTTCCAGGTTTCCATCTGGGAGGGAGATGAAAGGATGCCCACCCTGCCCTTCGAGTCCTCCAAGGGTCCGCCCCCTCCACTATGGCTCAGACCCTGCCTGGTTCCCACAGAGGGAGAGGAAGTCTCTCTCTTTCCTATAGGGCTCTCTCTTCCTGACCCAGGGCGCCTGAGTCACAGATGTTTCACGTCAGAAGTCAGAGGTGGCAGTGACTTAATCACCCCAGCCTGCAGTTTCTTAAAAAGGTGTGGGTCTCAGCCTTTTCAGAAAGCAGTTTGGCAGAGGGGTTTTCAGGGGCCTGGAAAGGTCTACTCTTTCCAGCGATCACACGTCTGAGAAATTGCTCAAAGGAACCGATTGTAAAAGGAAGGAAAGACTGAGTGCCTGGTGATATCTACTGCCACGACATTTGTCATAGATGTCAACAGGTATGTTATCACCCTTGTGGATTCTTACGTAGGCGTTTAGAAGAAGTTGTGAGAGCTCTTCAACAACATGGAAAATACTTAGATGATGTAACACTGAACTGAAGACACAATACAAGCATGGCGGGTGAGGCTGGTGGTGGAGGGAGGGGGTGTGTTGATTTTCCTAATGGTCTGTGATATTGTCCTGTTGCTCTAAATGGCAGGAAAACCAGCCTGCGTGTGGCAAGTGGGTTTCCAGCCCCGCTCCCCAGTTGGCAGCCCCATCCCCAGGGCTCTGCCCACCAACCCAGCCTTGAAACTGGTGCGCCTGTTCCATTTTCGAAAATGGAGACTGACATCTTAAGGAGTGTTTCCTTTTTGGACGATCCTATGGCTTTCTGGAGCAAGATGGGTGGAAAAAAACCAGGGAGACCCTTGTAGCCCACTGGGAGGCAGAGCCCTTCGGGGCAGGGTTTTGGTCTTTTTCACATCAAAAAACTTGTTGACAGCTCAAACTGCACAGCCTCTTTCCTGGAGACTGAGGCAGGAATGTTTATTTTTACTGAAAGGTTTAAAAAGGTCTTTATTTTATTGCAAAAGCAATGCACGCTCATTGTTTAAAAAAGAAAGAACCAAATAGTATAGAATTGTATAAAACAAAGCCCCCCGCCTGCCTCCCTTCCAAGGGAAACCCCTCTTGGCTGTTTGTGTCTTTCCTTTTAGATAGGTTCCATATCAGGGGTTTTCAAACTATTTTTTAGCTACAAGCCACAGTGAAAAAATAGACTTTGCATTGTAACCCAGTACCCAGGGACACTGGATGATAGCTAGAAGTCTGATGAAACGCTACTTGTTATGAGGAATGCCAGCCGGGGTTGTCTTCTGTTCTGTGTTATTCTAGGACAGTCTACTCCATTCTATCCCATTTCCTTTAGAAAAGAAAGGTGGCTGATCTTAATCCAGTCCCATGGTTTCATGTCCCACCACTCGGTGTGAAAGTACTGCTGTGTTTGTTACTAACGCACAGCGTCATTAATCTCGACTCCCCGCTCTCCTACTTGCTTTTTTCACTTAAAGATACTGCAACCCGCTTTCCGTAAATGGACACACAGGACTATTTCTCCCTTCTTAATGGCAGCGGAGGAAAACGCATCTGTGGTTTTTTGGTGTTTGTCCATCTCCTTCTTAACACTAGAGTGCCACCTGCGAGGTTTGGGGGCCATCGGGGCGGTGATGCCCAGCGTGGGATCCGCAGAGGGGGAAGCAACATGATGGTTGCCGATAATAACCTGGGGTGGGGGTGGGGAGGGCACAGAGGACCTCTGCACCCAATGACCACACACGATTTTGTTTGTCTCATGTCACACCCTGCTTGCCGTATTGAGAAATAACATGTGTGGGTTTTAGAATGAGATGGATCCCAAGTCACTTCTTCTTTCTCCTCCTTTGTTTCCTCTTTTGTCCCTTGACAGCTTTGGAGGAGGGGACCCTCCTCTACCCTGATTTCAAAGGTCTTCCTTGTCAATGGCCTTTTGGTCTGAAGTCCTTGAGGCTTCTCTGTTGTGTGACGTGGTGGGTTATTTCCCGGGGAGGGGGGGGGGTCAAAACTGGCTCCACTCACACAAGACTACGAGCTGGACTGGGACCCCACAGCTGCGATGAATTAGAAGGGGCACTTTCTCAGGTGGTGCTAGAGGTTAAGAACCTGCCTGCCTAGGCAGGAGACAGAAGAGACACAGATTCGATCCCTGGGTTGGGAAGATCCCCTGGAGAAGGGCACAGCAACCCACTCTGGTATTCTTCCCTGGAGAATCCCATGGACAGAGTTGCTTAGCGGGCTACAGTCCATAGGGCCACGAAGAGTTGGACATGACTGAAGCGACTTAGCACTTTATTTGTAGTTCTAGCTTAGGTTCAGATCCTGGTTCTGACACTTACAAGTGGGAAAAACCTTGGGTCTTGGTTGCTTCATCATTTATAAAATGGGGTTTAGAACTCCTGCTCAGGGAAGATAGAATAATGGGGTAAGCACATGGATTTTATTTATTTATTTTGCCCATGGCTGCATGGCATGTAGCATCTTAGTTGCCCGACCAGGGGTGGAAACTGTGCCCCCTGTAACGGAAGCATGGAGTCTTAACCACTGGATCTCCAGGGACTTTAGAAAGAACCTGTCTGAATTTTGATCATGGCGTCACACTAACCCACTATGTGACCTTGGGCAAGCTATATGACCTCTCTGTGTCTCAGTTTCCTCATATGTAAAATAGGGAGAATAATAGCGCCTACTTCCTAGGGTTCTGGCGAGGATTAAAGTTAGGCTGATGAGTTAGGCTGATAGCTGGTTATGCATTTATTATTATTGTTATTATTAAGAAAGATGGGTTGTCATGAAGATCAAACAAGAGGACAGATGTACAAGTGCTCCTATTGGATCTGGCATGTTGTAAGTGATTACAATTTTTTAAAAAAAAATGAGTTTTAAGCAGAGGATAGTTTTGGTTCAGAGTGCAGAAGGTCTGGTAATGAACATTTAGCCCCGGCTCTTGACTAGCTAAGGAGGGAGAAGAAATCTTAGAGGCTGGGGGTGAGGGCAGAGGCGTTTGCAAGTGTTTGTTCCACATTTCAATGTCTCCTTTCAGTGGCTCAAGAAGGTGGAGGAGGGGATGGTGGCCTGGAAAGTGTGGGGGTGGGGGTGGGGGAGACAAACTGCATCTCTAAGGGTGGGTAGGTAGAAGGGGATGTAGTGCGATTCGTCTTTTTTCTGGAAATGCTCCTGATGATATTCCTATGTTAGGGCTTCAGGGTTGCGTGTGCTTGGGGCTCGGAGTACAGAAAGGGGAAGTTGGGGGTGTCAGGGACGTCAAGGTGCTCCCTACCTCCCCTCCAGACTGCCTTCTCTTTATTCCAGTGTGAGGCTTGCACTGGGCATGTGAGAGACATTCGTGAACTGCACACAATCAGATGTGGAATAATAAATATTGTTGTTGTTTAGTCTCTAAGTCATTTCTGACTCTTTGTGACCCCATGGAGTGTAGCCTGCCAGACTCCTCCTTCATGGGATTTCCCAGGCAAGAATACTGGAGTGGGTTGCCATTTCCTCCTCCAGGGGATCGTCCCAATCCTGGGATCAAACCCGTATCTCCTGCATTGGCAGGTGGATTCTTTATCTCTGAGTCATCAAGGAAGCCCCAGAATAATAAAACGATGTCATTAATTAGAAGCTAGTAAGTGTTACAGATGGAGAAGGGAATGGCAATCCACTCCAGTAGTCTTGCCTGGAGAACCCCATGGACAGAGAAGCCTGATGGGCTACAATCCGTGGGGTCACAAAGAGTCGGACACGACTGAGCAACTAACGCAAGTGTTACAGAAAAGTGGGGGTGGGGTTAAGAGGGCGAGGGAGGGGCTGTAATTTCAGAGATGGTGGCCAGAGCTGCCCAGTTGAGAAGGTAACGTTTAGGCAAACACTTGAAGGAGGGAGTAAGTCATGTTGATACCTGGGGTGACAGTGGTCCCGGCAGAGAGAAACAACCAGTGCAAAGGCCCTGAGGCAGGATGATGCTGGAACAGCAGGTGTGTGACTAAGGTGGAGTGAGTGAGACCGAGAGTGTTTGGAGATGAGGGCAGAGAAGAAGGGAGGGTTAGCATATGGGGCTCTGGAGGCCTTAGGGAGGGCCGGACACCTCTCTGGACTGTGGGGAAACTGAGTCAGGAACTCAGGATGGGTCGTGAGTCTATTGCTTGGGTGGCATTACTTTCTTTTCATGGCGATGTGGCTGCTGCTAGCAGATCAAAAGTGTTAGTCCAGAAACAAAGGGCTCGTAGGCTGTGTGAGTACTTGGTTTTGGTGGAAGGGGAGCCTAAAAACAACAGCAACAAGTTTGAGATTAGCAGATGCAAACTGTTGTGTATAGAAGATATAAACAAGGTCCTAGTGTATATACAGAACTATAGTCAACATCCTGTGATAAACCATAACGGAGAAGAATATGAAAAAGAAGGAATATATGCGTGTCACTGAATCACTTTGCTGCACAGCAGAAATTAACACGACATTGTAAATCAATTAGACTTCAATTAAAAACAACAATAACAGCAGCAATGTCTGGAGCCAGGCATGGTGCCAGCCACGCTGTTTCTTTTCCCGAGTTCATCTCTGCCGCGGCCTCACTGGGCGATGTTGGGCCAGTGGAGAAAACAGGGTCTGGAAAGGCGAGGGACTGACTGAGGTCCTGCCACTCAGAGGTAGCCAAGAAGGGGACTGGAGCCCAGGCCTCAGACTTCACATCTGGATGACTTCAAGGCGCCATCCATTTCCTCAAACAGAGGGGGCCCGACTGCCCACCTCCCACCCCCAAGCCCTGGTCTGACCCTCTGGCGGTTGGGCAATCCCAAGTTTCCTGGACCCACGGTCACAGCCCCCGACCTGTGCTTCTCCTTCCGGCCAAAAGAGAAACCAGCCTTGAACCGATGGATAAACACTGGCATTCAGGGTCAAATTCCAGAAAATGCAGGATCAGTCTAGCCTGTGGTGTGCCCAGGAGTCCACCCCAAGTGAGAGAGTCTCTGAAAGTTGAGTGGGAAGGTGGCTCTGGTGTTGGGGCACCTGGAAAGATGGGGCCTTTGTGAAGTAAGTCAGACCGAGAAAGACGAGAATCGGAGGATCTCACTCACACGTCGAATTTGAAGGAAAAAAAATCACCAAACTCTGAGAAAAAGGGGACAGGTGGATGCTTGCCAGAAGGTGGGGCTGGGGTGTGTGTGAAATGAGACGATGGTCGTTTGAAGGTGCTCAAAAGGTACAAACTTCTAGTTATAAAATAAATAGGTCCTGGGGAGGTCATGTATAGCATGGTGACTATAAATAGAGTATTGGATATTTGAAAACTGCTAGGACAGTAGATCTTAAAAGTTCTCATCACAATGAAGAAGAGATACGTAATTATACATGGTGGCAGATGTTAACTAGACTTATTGTAGCGATCACTTTGCAATATGGGCAACTATGGAATCCTTATGTTGTACACCTGAAACTAATATAATGTTATTTGTCAATTACATCTCCATTCAGGAAAATGAAGAAAAAGTGGCAGAGGGCCTCCAAAGGAGCAGAGGAGCTTTCATGGAGACCTTAGCTGGGGGTTGTGGGGGGAGCGGGGGAAATTAGCTGTTCCCTTTCTGACAGGGTCGGGTCGGGTTTTGCTTCAACCCACACAAAACTGCTCATTTCTCTTTTGTGGGTTCCATCTCTGGGAGGCTACAGTGGAGGGAAAGTCTCTGAGGTTCTACAGTCTAAAAGATACAGGTCTGGGTGATCTAGAAGGCTGTAAGCTCCAAGAAGCTCTCCGTGGCTAGGTGACTAAACAGGGACCTGGAGCCAGGCAGCCTGGGTTCAACTTGTCACTGCTACCGTTGCTGTGTGACTTTTGGCGACTCACTTAATGTCTCTGGGCCTCATCTGTGAAGTGAAGATGATCACCCTCGTCCTCACACGATAAGACTTCCCTCACAGGGCTGTTGGGCACATATCTTTAAATAAAGATGATTCCGGGATTTGTGCTCCACCCGCATCGCCCCTCCTCCCCACCCAGGGCTGTTGGAACGGATCCCAGAGAACGAAGCTCTTCTGTGCCATGAAGACATTTGTTTCCTGGAAGCTGCAACAATTAGAAAGCGCCAGGGATGACTGCAGAGTCACAGGGTACTCATTACTGATTTATTATCTATCTCCTGCTCCCAGCCAGAACTGCAGGGGAGTTGGGACCTTGCCTTTGGCTTTGTGATCCCAGCTCGAGGCCCCTGTGAGAGTCCTGGCAGCCAGATCACAGCAGCTGAGGGAGTGAGAAGTCTTCGTGACAGCGTTTGGAGTCTGCTGGGCTTGGTTCAAATCCCGTCTCCTGGCACCTTCTTGCTGTGTGACTTGGGGCTTGTTCCTTAATCTCTCTGGGCCTCCGATGCCTCCTCTGTAACACAGGAGGGTTTTTGTAAAGAGAAAAGGAGATAGGGACTGCCCCGGTGGTCCAGTGGCTGAGACTCCGCCTGCCAAGGTGGGGGACTCGGATTCGATCCCTGGTCCGGGAGGATCCCACCTGACCGGGCCCCTGCGCCACAACTCCTGAAGCCCTAAGCGTGCCCCGGAGCCTGTGGTCTGCAGCGGGAGAGCCCCGCAGTGAGAAACCCGAGCACCGCAACTGGAGAGTAGCCCCCTACTCGCTGCAACTAGAGAAAGCCCACGTGCAGCAACCAAGACCCAGCGCAGTCAAAAATAAATGTTTTTTTAAAAAAAGAGAGAGAAAAGGAGATAATGGATGTAAAAGGATCCAGTGCCCAGGACCCTGTGGGGGTAGAGTTAGTGTCAGTGTCTATCCTCCTCCGCCTGATGCACTGGGGGTTCATTCCACGTCCTTGAGCCATTGAGGTGCTCCAGGTGGTGGTGTTTAGTCGCTAAGTCATGTCTGGCTGTTTGCAACCCCATGGACTGTAGCCTGCCAGGCTCCTCTGTCCATGGAATTCTCCGGGCAAGAATACTGGAGTGGCTTGCCATTTCCTCCTCCAGGGGATCTTTCCCCTCCAGGGATCGAACCCCTGTCTCTTGCGTTGGCAGGCAGATTCTTTAGCAGTGAGGGGGTGTCTTGTTAAATAGAACCTCAGGCATACAGTATGTCATTCAGGTGATGTTACTGGGGGGATCAGGCCTCTCCTCCTGAGGACCCTCTTTCCCCTGCAGTTAATGGGACCCCCCCACTCCCCCCAACCAAGGAGGTCACCAAGGTCTGCCTCTGGACAGACCAGGAAAGGCCCCGCCTGCTGCTTTTCCGGGGCCTGGTGGAGACAGAGGCCTGGCTAGTTAGGGGCTAGTTCCCACACCTCGAGGGCAAAGGCTGGCCCCATAATTATGGGGTTGGCTCAGCCCAGCCTCCACGCTGGCCACTGTCTGTAGGTGCCATCGCTTTGGCCAAAGGCCTACCGACCAGGCAGACAGAATAGAGAACGCCCAGTTAAATGTGAATTTCAGACAATGAGTAATTTTTTTCTTTTTTTTTTTTAGCTTAAGTATGTCTTGGGCAAGGCTGATAATATATCACAAGTCTGCAGCATTCGGAATATTCCTTGCTGTTTATCTGAAATTCAAATTTAACTGGGCGTCTTGTGTTTTTATTTGCTACAGCTGGCAGCTCCACCAAAGCCTCTCTTTGCCCCTGAATTCACCCCATTTCAGCTCCATTGTGGCAGCACCAGAAGCAAAGGGCATATCCAGGGCCAGAGCCTGGCCAAGGGCAGAGAGCCAGGCTCTGGGCACGAGGAAGGCCTCTCGTGTCCCCGGCCTCAGTTTCCCCATCTTTGTAACTCAAGCAGGAAGAATCTTGGCTGCTCGGGCCTTTTGCAAGGATGAATCGTGTGATGTGTGTGTGTGGGAAACATGTTTTGAAAGTGAAAAAGGTGTTATGGAAACATTAGTTACCAGAATTCATTGTTATGAATAACATAGGTCAGCCAGTGAAGGCGGCTTCTGGCAGCCGGGTTCTTTCTTTGAAAATTCGTTTTTTGAAACCAGCAATTGCTGTTTGTTCTTTAAAATGTTAGAAAATGGAAAGTAGCAAAAGGAGAAGAAAAATCCCTAATTATTCTCCTCACTTAGAGACAACTATTTATCTTGTTCTTTTTTTTTTTAAATTTCACTGTGTGGCAGGATCTTAGTTCCCTGACCAGGGATTGAACCATGCCCCCTGCACTGGAAGTGCAGAGTCTTAACCACTGGACTGCCAGGGAAGTCCTTAGCACAACATTTTTTGTGTGTGTGCTTTTATTAGTTAGTGATAAAATTAATCAGAATTATTTATCATGCAGGGATATATGGTTATTTGGTTAAAATCCCAGACAATTTAATCATAGGATCTAGGTTTATCCCATCTCCCATCCAGATAATCTCATTCTTGTATGGGCAGGCATTTGGATAAGAAAACAAAAGACAAAATTAAATCAATAACCAAAAACCATAAACAAAGGACATCTTGCTCTATAATCCCTGGCATTTTAAACTTTAGATTTCCAATACATTCATGTTAGTTACGTGCCATTCCTGCCATGTCACAGCGTTTTTTTATCCTTGAAAAAGTGTGAAGAATTTTTTCCCAGGTGTATATGTGTGTAGTTTTTTTTTTTCTTTTAAACACAATATAGGATTATATCCTACATTCTTTTAGGCAACCCGTTTTTCTCCCCTGGCTGTTGAAGTTTCAGAAAACACCCACAGGAAGTCTCCGCATCTCTATCCGGTTCATGTGATGCCAGGGGTGTTGGCTTGTATGTGTCTACTTCCCAGATCTTGCTCTGCGCCTTTTCAGGTTAGAACACCAACTGCAAAGTCTTCAATGGGAAGAGAAACAGTCACAGAAATGTGTATAAATGTGAACCCCGCCTCTGCTATGTCCTAACAGAGCATACATGAGATGCCTGGCTTACTTTTTAAAAATTGCTGTAAATTCACATAAGATTTAACATTTTCACCATTTTAAACTCTACAATTCAGAAGATCCCACTGGAGAAAGGAATGGCTACTCACTCCAGTATTCTTGCCCAGATAATTCCGTGGACAGAGGAGCCTGGCAGGCTACAATCCTGGGGTCACAAAGATTCGGACACAGCTGAGTGACTAACACTTTCACAAACTCTACAATTCAGTAAACTTCCCAATTCAGCATGTTGTGCAACTATCACCATGGTTAGCTTCCAGAACATTTTTGAAGTGAAGTGAAGTCGCTCAGTAGTGTCTGACTCTTTGCGACCCCATGGACTGTAGCCCACCAGGCTCCTCCATCCATGGGATTCTCCTGGCAAGAGTACTGGAGTGGGTTGCCATTTCCTTCTCCAAAGAACATTTTTAGCCCCTCCCAAAAGAAATCGCATACCTATCTCCCCGCTCCTTCCTGCCCCTGGCAACCACTAATCAGTTTTCTGTATCTATAGAGTCTTCCTGTTCTTGAAATTTGATATGAATGGAACCATATACCATGTGACCTTTCGTGTCTGGCTTCTTTAGCTTAGTATCAGGTTTTCGGGGTCTGTCCAAACTATAGCAAATATTAGCATTTCACTCCTTTTTATGATCAAATAATGTTCTATCATAAGGATATAGCACATTTTGTTTATGTGTGCAACAGTTAATGGACATTTAGGTTATTTCCATCTTCTGATTATTTGGAATAATGCTATGAACATTCCTGCACAAATTTTTGTTTGTAAACCTGTTTTCAATCCTTTTGTGTATACACCTGGGGGTAGAACAGTGGTTGCACCATTTTATAGTCCTACCAGCAATGTGTGAAGGTTTCCATTTCTTCACATGCTCCCCAACACTTATTTATTTTCCATTAAAAAACTTTTTTTTTTTTTTTTATGACCATCATAGTGGGTATGGTTGGGCTTCCCTGGTGGCTCAGAGGTTAAAGCATCTGCCTGCAATGCGGGAGACCTGGGTTTAATCCCTGGGTCGGGAAGATCCCCTTGAGAAGGAAATGGCAACCCACTCCAGTATTCTTGCCTGGAGAATCCCATGGATGGAGGAGCCTGGTAGGCTACAGTCCACGGGGTCTCAAAGAGTCGGACACGACTGAGTGACTTCCCTTTCTATAGTGGGTATGAAGTGGTTTCTCGTTGTGGTTTTGATTTGCATTTTCCACGATGACTAATGATATTGAGCATCTTTTCATGTGCTTGTTGGTGTTTGTATATCTTCTTTGTAGAAATGGCTATTCAAATCCTTTGCCAGTGTTTTGTTTAACTTAAATTTGTGTGCAGTAAAATATACGTAATGTAAAATTTATCATTTCAACCATATTCAATTGTACAGTTCTGTGGCATTAAGTACGTTCACAATATTGTGCAGCTATCATCACTGTCCATCTCCAGAACTTAAAAAAAAGGCTCTTTTAATTTTTATTTATTTATTTATTTATTTTTTAAGGCTATTTTTAAAAAGCAGTTTTAGGGGCTTCCATGGTGGCTCAGTGATAAGGAATCTGCCTGCCAACACAGGAGACACAAGTTTGATCCCTGATCTGGGAAGATCCCACTTACTGTGGAGCAACTAAGCCCTTGCACCACAACTATTGAACCTGTGCTCTAGAGCCCAGGAGCCACAACTGCTGAGCTCACGCGTTGCTCAGCAGTTGAGCAGCTACTGCAACCAGCCAGCCCTGGGGCCTGTGCTACGCAGCAAGAAGCCACTGCAGTGAGAAGCCCCTACAGAGCAGTGAAGAGTAGCCACAACCAGAGAAAAAACCTGCACAGTAACGAAGACCAAAAACAGCAGTTTTAGATTTGTAGAAACTTAGGAAGTTATGGGAAGTTCCCGTATACTCCCTGTCTCCACAAATACATAGCCTCCCCTATTACCAACATTCCCCACTAGAGCGGTACTGAGATAGGGCTGGGGCCTGGGACCTGGGCCCCTTTGCTGCCGGGCTTGCACCTGGACAAACGTCTCCTTGGGCAACAAAATACAAAGAAACTATATGAGACTAAAAACAGCTGAATGCCTGTACACTTGGGGCAAATTTTGGACAAGATAAAAAAAGATCAAAAACACCCAACTTCTGAAAGTGAAAGTCGCTCAGTTGCATCCGACTTTTTGCCACCCCATGGGCTATAGCCTACCAGGCTCCTCTGTCCATGGAATTCTCCAGGCCAGGATATTGAAGTGGGTTGCCGTTTCCTTCTCAGGGGATCTTTCCAACCCAGGGATCGAACCCAGGTCTCCCATATTGCAGGCAGATTCTTTACCGTCTAAGCCACCAGGGTTCTGAAAAGTTGGGATTAAAAACAGGGTATTGTGCATACGACCAGTATACAATACCACCTTACGGGTACGCAAACCACCTAAACCACCTCCAGCCCGACCTCTAGACCCACTCCTACCCGCACTCCATTTCAGGAACCAGCTCTCCTTGAAGAGGAGCAAGGGAACCTGTTACTTGTTTTCGATCCCTCCGGCTGTAGCAGAAGCCCCAATAAAGCCTTGCCTGAAGTTCTTGTCTGGCCTCTTAATCAACTTCTATTGACTAGGGAGGTCCAAGAACCCTGGTTGATAACAGTGCATTTGTTACAATTGATGAACTTACACTGACATCTCATCATCACCCAAATCCATAGTTTTTATTAGGGTTCACTTTAAATATATATATATGTATGTATTATTATTTTTTAAAATTGTATTTATCTATTTTACTGTTGGCTGTGAGGTCTTCGTTGCTGAGCGTGGGCTTTCTCTAGTTGCGGCAAGCCAGGGCTACTCTCTAGCTGTGGTGCACATTTCTCACTGTGGCGGCGTCTCTTGTTGCAGGGCACCAGCTCCGCAGGGTATGGGCTTCAGTAGTTGTGGCGCAGAGGCTCAGTAGTTACAGCCTGTGGTCTCTAGAGCACGGGTGTGCATGTAGTTGTGGTGCATGGGCTTAGTTGCCCCGTGGCATGTGGAATCTTCCAGGACCAGGGATGGAACCTGGGTCCCCTGCATTGGCAGGCAGATTCTCAACCCCTGGACCACCAGGGAAGTCCTTAATATCTTTATTTATTTATGCATTTGGCTGTGTCAGGTCTTAGCTGAGGTACACGGGGCTTTTTTGTTCTGGCTCGAGGGCTCGGTAGTTGTGGCGCATAAGCTTCGTTGCTCTGAGGCATGTGGGAATATATATATATACACACACATCCTAGAGGAGGGCATGGGAATCCACTCCAGTATTCTGGCCTGGAGAATCCTCATGGACAGAGGAGCCTGGTGGGCTATGGTCCATGGGGTTGCACAGAGTCAGACATGACTCAGCACAGCATAGCATATATACATATAAATATATGTGTGTGTGTGTGCTCAGTCGCTCAGTCATGTCAGACTCTTTGCGACCCCATGGACTGTAGCCCGCCAGGCACCTCTGTCCATGGGGATTCTCCAGGCCACAATACTGGAGTGGGTTGCCATGCCCTCCCCCAGGAGATCTTCCCAATCCAGGGATCTAACCCAGGTCTCCCGCATTGCTGGAGGATTCTTTACCATCTGAGCCACCAGGAAAGCCCATATATATATAATTTTATCTTATTCATTTTTGGCTGTGCTGGGACTTCATTGCTGCTCAGGCATTTCTCCAGCTGTGATGAGTGGGGGCTACTCTTTCTTGCAGTGTGCAGGGCTTCTCATTGGGGTGGTTTCTCCTGTTGCGGAGCACAGGCTCTGGGGCACGTGGGTTTCCGTAGTGGGCGGCGTGGTTCCTGGGCTCCAGAGCACAGGCTCAGTAGTTGTGGGGCACAGGCTCAGTAGCTCTGAGGCATGTGGGGTCTTCCCAGACCAGGTATTGAACCCGTGTCTCCTGCACTGGCTGGTGGATTCTTTACCACTGAGTCACCAGGGACCCCCAGTGTTCCCTCTTGCTGTGGTATACTCTACGTGAAGTCACTCAGTTGTGTCTGACTCTGCGACCCCATGGACTGTAGTCTGCCAGGCTCCTCCATCCATGGAGTTTTCCAGGCAAGGATACTGGAGTGGGTTGCCATGTCCTTCTCTCTAAGGGTTTGGACAAATATAATGACATATATCCACAAATATTGACAAATATAATGACATATATCTACAAATATCCACAAATATAATAACATGTATCCACAGATATCCACAAATATAATGACATATATCCACAGAAAGTCAGACACAACTGAGCGACTGAGCACACATGTACTCATCCATCATAATTTCATATAGAGTATTTTCACTGCCCTAAAATTTCTCTGTGCTCCGCCTGTTCATAGTTTTGCATTTCTCCAGAACTTTTCCACCATCCCAACGCCTAGTTAAAAAACTGAGTTGATGTCTTTTTGTTGTTGATTTGTAAGAGCGCTTTATAAAATCTGGATACTAGGTCCTGATTAAGTGATTTGGAAATATTTTCTCCCATTCTGTGGATTGTCTTTTCACTCTCTTGATACAGGCATACCTTGTTTTATGCTGGTTTGCTTTATAAATAAAGTGCAAATACTTTATTGCACTTTGCAGATATGGCAAGGTGTTTTTTTTTTTTTTTTTAAGAAATTTAAGGTTTGTGGCAACTTTGCTAAGCAAGCCTATTGAAGTCATTTTCTCAACAGTATTTGCTTACTTTCTATCTCTCTGTCACATTTTGGTAATTCCTTAAATCTTTCAAACTTTTTCATGACTATTATATTTGTTATGGTGATCTGTGATCTTTGTTATTACTACTAAGATTCTCTGAAGACTCAGATGATGGTTAGCAATTTTTAGCAATAAAGTATTTTAAAAATTAAGGTATGTACTTTTTAAAAGACTTAATGCTATTAGACACAATTGACTATAGTACAGTGTTAATACATATTTAATATTCACTGGGAAGCTAAAACATTTGTGTGTCACTTTATTGCAATATTCACTTTATTGTGGTGATCTGAAGCTGAACCCTTAATAAACACAAAGTATGCCAATAGTGTCCTTTCATGCACAAAAACTTTTCAATTTTGATGAAGTTAAATTTATCCATTTTTTCTTTTTTGTTGCTTAAGCTTCTGATGTCATATTTAAGAGACCATCGCCTAATCCAAGATCACAGGATTTACACTTTTGTTTCCTTCTAAGAGTTTTATAGTTTTTCCATCTTGAATTCATTTTTTGATATGGTAGGGATCCAGCTTCACTCTCTTGAGTGTGAATATGCAGTTGCTCCAGCACCACTTGCCTTAAAGACTCTCTTACCATGAAATGGTCTCAGTACCTTTCTCAAAAACCCATTGCCCACATATGTGTGGGTTTATATCTGTTTGTTTATTCTTGGTTTTGTTTTTGTGGGATCCCTAGTCCCCTGACAAAGGGATTGAACCTGCGCCCCCAGCATTGTTAAGTGCAGAGTCCCAACCACTGGGCTGCCGGGAAGTCCCTCTATAGCTTTTTTTTTTTTTTTTAATGCATATATGTTTTGTTTTCCTCTAGAGTTTTAAAACAAGAAAAGATTGGCATCACTAATAGCATCTACCTGGCAATTTCTCATGCTGGGAAGGACTTTGAATTACCCTCTTTTAACTGAGTATTATGTCCATGGCTGCTAGTACCTGGGTTCACTTGGTGAAAGGCGATGAGACCTTTGGGCAGGGAAGAAGGGGAACAGTTTGCTGTAAGACCTCAGACAGTCACTCTCTGCCTGGGTCTCTGTGAAGCTGGGGGCTAGGGAGAGGTTCTACCTCCAGAAGAGTTCTGGGATCCAGGTCTGTGAATCCACAGGGGGCTCTTAGGCTCTCTGCCCAGGTAGCATTCTCTAGGTAGCCACAAGAGGGTTCTGCCCGTTCTCCAGGACTCTGTATTTGGGGCTTCCCTGGTGGCTTAAATGGTAAAGAATCTGCCTGCAATGTAGGAGACCTGGGTTCAATCCCTGGGTCAGGAAGATCCCCTGGAGAAGGGAATGGCAACCCACTCCAGTACTCTTGCCTAGAGAATCCCATGGATAGAGGATTTTCCGCCTCAAAGTCATACCAACATCATCAAAGCCCTGAAATGCCTTTCCAGGTGGCCTTGCTAGCAGGATCAGGGCTGCTATTACTACTATAGCAGGATAATAGAGGCTCTTATCATAGATGCAGCGTATGTTGAGGGGCAGTGAGTTGATGGATGTTGAAATAGTAGTTACTGATTTCCAGAGCTTTCAGTGATTGAGTGAGAAAGTACCTAGGGGCCACAGGATACCCTGGGGGCATACAAAGTATTGGGTTGGCCAAAAAGTTCATTCGGGACTGTCTGTTTCCGCTTATGGAAAACCTGAATAAACTTTTTGACCAACCCAATATTTAGCAGCTAGGACAGGTTTGTTTTAACACAATCTGTGCTAAATGCTTTGCCTGCATTGGTTCAGCTAAACCCCTGTAGATCTTATGAGACGGGTACTGTTATGCCCATTTTACAGACAGGAGACTGAGACCAGAGAAAGTGGGCACGCGCCCAAAGGCACACGGTTTTCTGGGGTTGCTTGGATGCATCTGAATGCACAGAAATGAGGTCTGGGGAGAAAAGGGCCGACTGCCGGAGGGCAGGGAGCGCTGGATGCCTTGGCAAGGGATCTGGAGGTGATCAGCGTTATCTGAGAACCGGGAAGGAGAACAAATGCCGAAGATGGGGACCCAGGGGAGCAGGGGAGAGCGGAGAGGGAATGGAAATCAGGAGGGGAGTTCAAGGTTGTGCGGGCATGTGGCGGGGAGCAGAACCCGAAAGGGGAGACACTCTCCCTGGGGAGAGTGGGGTCTGGGCTGAAACTGGGGGGTTCCAGGGAGTGAGCGGGGTCTGGGGGTGTCGCCAAGGGGTGTTCCGAGGGTAGCGGGAGATCGGAGCGGTGGAGGGGAAGCCAGAGAGGGTCGCAGGTCCCTGGTGGGGTTTCTAGCTTGGGGGAGGCGGCCCCCCGCGAGTGGCTAGGATCGGGTCCAGGCGGCGCGTAGAGGCGGGGTCAAGCCGGAAGAGGGAGCCGGAGCGCCCCGCCCCCCGCCTTCGGGCGCCCCTCCCCGCCGCCTTCCAGCCAGTCCGCCAGCCAGCTCCGTCTGCTCAGACCTCCCGGCTCGACTGGCGGCGCGCGCGGCGGTGAGTGAGGTGCGCGCTGGCGGGGTCGCCGATGGGGAGGGGACAGCGACCGGGGCGTTGATCCGTGGAGCTTCGAGCGGGTGGTGGGTGGGAAGAGGGGTCCGTGCGGAGCGAGCACCCGCTCCGGACTCCGCGGGAGTGGTGGCGGTGTCCCGGAACCCTGGCGGGTCCCCGGGGTTCGAAGTGGTTAGAGGGCGCCGGAGTCCCGCTGCGATCTTCTGCGCGGGGCTGGCGAGGCCGGGCTTCTAGCCCCTTGGCTCTTGTTCCCGCCGCAGTCCAGGCTGGGTCCCGTTTCTGCTCCCCGAAGTGAGCCGATCGCCCGCGGATCGCGCGCGGTGGGGTCGTCCCGCCCCCACCTGAAAGTGCGCCCAGTGTTGCTCGCGGGGGCCTCCTCCCCGGGAGAGGACACCTCGAGGCTTTCCAAGAAAGTCTTGTCTCGCTCTGGTGGCTGCTCTCTTAAAGTTCAAGTTTCCACACTCATTATCGCCGATTATCGGCGATTCAGAAACAAAACCAACCAACCAAACAAAAAAAGCCCAACAGATTTCCGACGCCGGTCCCAGAAATTCGATTTCTGGGGTTCACGATATCTGTTTTTCCCCGCCACCCCCCGCTCCAGGGGGTTCCCCACAGTATTCAGGACCACTCTCAGCGGACACCAGCGGGTCTAGGGAGCCCCCGAGAGATGAAAATTCGGGACACAGAGCAAACGGAGCCAGGGCCCTGGCTAGACCCCTCGCGCGGCTTGGGGTTGGGGGGGCGGGTAAGGTAGGCACCCTGTGAGCGCAGGGGTGGGCCGGACCCCGTCCACTGCCGCTGCCAGATACGTGCCAGTGGTACAGGCCTTCGAGGTGGACATTGGCCCTCCACGCCCAGCTAGGCAGGTGGCCTCTTTCTCTTTGGTTTCCAGGTCACTGTGATCTGGGCAGTGGGGTCATTGTTGTGCCAGAAACCCTTCATCAAGGTCAGGAGAGGAGGTGATGGGGAAATTGGGTATTCTGGACCGACTGTGCATTCCAGGGATCAGGCCAGCTGGTCTTTGATTAGTTTTCTGGTGGCTTTTGTGCTTCGGATAAGTGCGGCTGATGTCATTGCATGTGGGACTGAGCTTTGGTGGCTGGGAAATCTAGTTTCTGGAAGGCAAAGGGCCTTCCCATCTTAGCGCATCAGGGTAAGACTTGCCCACCCGTCTTCCCAAGGGGAATAAACCCTTGGCTGGGTGAGCTGGTGCTGGTTCAAGGGCTGTCTGGAACGCAGGTTGGCCCTGCAGTTCCTCTGGGGCCCTTTTAAGGAAAGATGTGGTTTGCATTACTGTGAGCTTGACTGCCTCCCTTATCTTCTTAACACCCCCACCCCTCACCCCCAGCCATCTCTGTTTGACTCTTACCATGAGACTCACCTGGACGCCCTGTCCAGCATGAGCTGGTATTGGGGACTCCACCAGCATGTTTGGTTTTATTGAAGTTGACTCAGAGGCCTACAAACAGGTGACTTACTCTACCTGGATAGAATAACACCCATGCTGCTCCTGGCTTACCTCTCAACCAGTCCTTGCACTGGGGTTTAAAGGTTCCCCAGACTCTCCAAGAAACATCTTTTGTAGATCTACGATGGAGGGGCCCATCTTCCCTCTTTCCTGTTACTTGAAGGCATGAATAATAGATGCTTTTATTCACGTTTGTGAAAGTACCCTCATTGTAATGTTTTTGTGGCTTAAGTGTCTCAGTGATTGATCTGAGATAGAGGATCAATTTCTGAAGTCTCTAAATACTAGATTGAAGTCATTTCACTATCTGGTGAGTAAACTTTCCTTTGTTCCTTTAGTCGCTTTTACTGGATGGTTGTGGGGAAATAAAATGCGACTCTAGCTTTGTAAAGGACACAGAAGAAATGGTTCTAGGTTCTGAGGGGTTTATGCTGCAAGTGGAAAATGGAAAAAAACACAGGTGGATAGTCAGTGCTCAGCCATGCCCTTGACTCTGAAAGAATTGAAAGAAATGGAAAGGAGTGGGCTATGAGTCAGGGAAAATTTCATAGAAAAGCAGAGACCTGAGTATACACGTCACAGAAGGTACATGTATTCCAAATGAGCAGAAGAGGCTCAGCAAAGCTTTGGAGGAGGTGCAGGCTAGCCCATAGTTGAGGACAGTAAAAGGGAAGCCCCTGAGGGCAAAGGAACAGGAAGGCATTTCCAGCCCAAGTTCATTTTCAAGGAGATAGACAGGGCATGCTTCCTTGCTTTTACCCATGACTGGCAGTGCTATGGTGCCACTCTGAGAATGGGAGTATGCCCATCAAGGACTTAAAATTCTCCCACTGAAAATGAATCCACCCCAGCTACAGTGATGGTGGAAAAAAATGAGTTCCATGACTCGAAGTCCTAGAGTCTTGACACTGTGACCTGTCTTCTATCTGTGCTTTTACTGCAACGAGAATAGCTCTTTGGGCAAGGTGGTCCGTCTCACCAAGCAAATAGCCTTCCTTGACTCTGCTGTACTTCAGTACCTGCGTCCCTGTCTTTGGTGCCTGTTCCCCGTAGTTGGTTGGTTGTTGCCCAACCATGCCCAGGTCTGAACTGGTGTTTACTGATAGGGGTTGTTTGAGCTCTAAGTGATACTTTCCTGGGTCCTCACAATTTCATCTTATTGTTTGCTCCTGCACTGGAGCTCCGGGTGTTTGGGATAACACTTTTGTAGCCAATGAAGTTGTCTTTTGACTGCAGATTATTTCTGTAGAAGAACTGTGTGTACTTTCATAAGACTTAGGGCCTGGACAGAAGAAAGTAAATATCATGGGTGTCTCAGTGGCAATTCCCTGTTTACCTAGTAGGTAGGAAGTTAATTCACCAAGATCTGAAAAGTCAGAGGCACTTTCTTCTTTGTGAGTGTTAATGTCAGGGAAAATAATGGTGAAGAATTTAAGCTACTTAGCTCATGGGGTTTTTTTCTTTTCTTCTTTAAAAAATTTATTTATTTTGGGAGATCTAACCCATGCCCCCTGCAGTGAAAGCAAGGAGGAAATCCTGACCACTGGACTGCCAGGGAATTTCCTCTCATGGAATTTTAGAATTGACAGTGTTCCTGGTGTAAATGTAAGAGCTTAGCATTGACTCACCCTATCCTTGAGTCCAGGGAGATTATTCAGAAAGGCTGCATTGGTATTTTTTAAACTTACGTAAAAAAATAACAATATAACAAAAAGCATGAAAGATAACGAAGAGTATCTGGTATAATCTCAGCCTGTGAATGAAACAGCTAGCATCAGTTTTCCTTATTTGGCGGCTTCTTGTCACGGTGCCTGTTTTTTTTATGAAGTTGTAATCAGGGTACGTATAATTTTGTCTCCTGATGCAGTCCTATTAATGTTCTCATTGTGCTGTTTCATCAAAAACCGTCATTCATGTGGAAACTGGGGATGTGGTTTCACCAGGAATCCAGGGGGGGAATTGTTTCCCTTTGATTCTGGGGGCGCAGCCCAGCTCCCCAGTGGAAGCATTTTTCATTCCACAAATCACTGTAATTTGTACTTAAGCCATATTTGAACCTGACTCTCAGATTGTGGTCACTATATCTCTGCCTGGTGAAAGAAACTGAATTCGGAAGATGGAGGTGAAAGAAACTGAATTCGGAAGATGGACTGTGAAAACACGTCTCTGAAATCCTTGCCTGTGAGCTCCTGTATTTATAATGGAGGTAGACTGAATTTATTTGGGGTTCACTGGCCTAAGAACCTTAGTGTAATTTCTCACTTCCTCTCCCGAAGAGAGTTGGAGATCCCAGTTTCCCTTTTTGTCTAAATTCTTCCTCCTAATAGATTGTGGAGAATAGTTTTCTCCAGAGACCGTGAAAGACCAGCTCTCTTTGACCTCCTCGGCTGGTTCTCCACCTTGTGTACAAACTAGGCTATTTTCTTAGGAGGCCCAACAATTTGCATGTGTGTGTGTCCTTTTTAGCGCAGGAATGTCTTTTTCCCTGGGGTCATTTCTCTAATGCCTGTATTCTCTCCAAGCAAGATTCTTTTCTGGGGCCTGGACTGTGGGGGCAGGGAATGGAATTGAATAATCTTCCTCTTTCTCTTCCTGAAAGAACTGATTTTAGAGATTAAGTTGGTGGTGAAAAAGCTGCCTTATCTTCTCTCTGAAGGCCTTGCCCTTTTGTGTGTTGATCTAATACCTAAATCCAGAAAACTGTTCTATACACAGCAGGAGGATGTATTTTTAGAAGAGTTTATCACCTACCTGTGGCCACTTAACCTATTTATGGTGAGATACATATATATAGTTTATCACCTATTTGTGGCCAGGCATCAGTGTGCAAAAGCTGGGAGGAGATTCATTAAACTTTAAGGCTTATTCACTTAAAATGGGGGTATCTATGTATCTATCCGTTTGCCTATCTACCTGTGTATCTATCTGGTAGTTGGTAATCGTCTATCTATCTGCCTGTGTACCTATCTGGTAATCGGTCAGAGAGAAATACTAGAAACCCTGATCATCACCCCAGTCTCCACTTAATCCTCCCCATTTAACCAAAATACTTGAGGGGGAAAAAAAAGGAAACTTTCTTTTTTTAAAAAAAAAAGGTAAATTAAACCTTAAACTTCTTTTTGATGGCAGCTTGATTTTTTTTTTTAATTAAAAAAAAGACTCATTTATTGCTTTTGGCTGTGCTGGGTATTCGTTGCTGGGCAGACTTTTCTCTAGTTGCAGCCAGCGGGAGTAGCCAACAACTCTTTAGTTGCGTACGTGGGCTTCTCATTGCGGTGGCTTCTCTTGCTGTGGAGCATGGGCTCTAGGCAGGCATGCAGGCTTCTGTAGTTGTGGCGTAAGAACTTAGTTGTCCTGAGGAACGTGGGATCTACCTGGACCAGGTATTGAACCTGTGTCCCCTAGCATTGGCATTCAGATTCTTAACCACTGGATTACCACGGAAGCCCTGTTTTGTCTTTAAAAACTGAACTTGTATGCTTTTGAGTAAGGCCTGCCCTGCTCAGTTCATCTTAAAGGTTTTTTTTTTTTTTTTTTATATTTATTTATTCGGCTGTGCGGGATCTTGGTTATTACATGTGGGATCTAGTGCCCTGACCTTGGGCCCTCTCGGGAGTCTTAGCCAGTGAGCCACCAGGGAAACCTCCATCTGATAGTTTAATTTTAGATTTGCCAGAATGTAGCAGTTAGTGCAAGGAGTTTTTCATACACCCCTCACCTAGTTTCCCCGCTGTGAATGTCTTCCCTCATCTGTGAACATCTTGCATCATCACCACAGGACGTTTGTGAAACTAGGAAACTAGCCCTGGCACTTCACCGTCGCTCACCCTCCAGACACTGTTTGAAGTTTCTCCTAATGTCCCTTTTTCTGTTCCCAGATCCTATCCAGGGGACCACACTACATTTAATCACATCATCACCAGGTCTCCTCCTGTCTCCTCTGGTTTCTCAATCTTCCCTTGTTTCTCATGGCTGTTTCTAAGCAGTAATGGGCAAAGATTTTGTAGAATTTCCCTCACATTGGGTTGGTCTGATGTTTGTCTTGTGATTCTACTGGGGTTACCGGTTTGGGGGGAGAAGGCCACCGAGATGAAGGGCTCTTCACTTCACATCACATCACATCAGGGGGTACAACATGATACTCAGATGACATCGCTGGTGGTGTTTGACAGGTTTCCCCGTAGCAGAGTTCCTCTTTTTCTCTTTTCATAGACCACTAGC
This sequence comes from Cervus elaphus, assembly GCF_910594005.1. Lineage (NCBI taxonomy): Eukaryota > Metazoa > Chordata > Mammalia > Artiodactyla > Cervidae > Cervus > Cervus elaphus. The sequence continues at coordinate 24,844,679 of NC_057824.1, read as the reverse complement.
CTTTCCCTTCTCCAGGGGATCTTCCCAACCCAGGGATCAAACCCAGGTCTCCCGCATTGTAGGCAGATTTTTTACCAGCTGAGCCACCAGGGAAGCCCAAGAATACTGGAGTGAGTAGCCTACCCCTTCTCCAGCAGATCTTCCCGACCCAGGAATTGAACCAGGGTCTCCTGCATTGCAGGTGGACTCTTTACCAACTGAGCTATCACAGAAGGCCTCATCCAGGAGATGAAGGGTCAAGAGTAAGCTCTATCTCTTAGAGGGAGAAGAGACTTCCCTGTAGCTCAAATGGTAAAGAATCTGCCTGCAATGCAGAAGACCAGGATTCGATCCCTGGGTCAGGAAAATCCCCTGGAGAAATGGCAACCCACTCCAGTACTCAGGTCTGGAAAATCCCATGGACGGAGGAGCCTGGTAGGCTACAGCCCTTGGGGTCACAAAGAGTTGGACACGACAGAAGAGACTTCACTTTCACTTAGAGGGAGGGCGCTTCTACACCTGTCATTTGGAATTCTTTAAGGAAATTTGTCTTTTCTTCTCTATTTAAAAAATACACACTCCTCTGCTGAATGTTACGTGGTGGCCTGGATGGCAGCGGAGTCTGGGGAAGACGGGGTACATGCATCTGTGTGGCTGAATTCCTTTGCTGCCCACCTGAAGCTGCCACAATATTGTTAATCAGCTATACTCCAATATAAAATAAAAAGTTAAAAAAAGTAAAAAACATAAAAATACATACTTTTCTAGTTCTCTAAGTAATCAAAATGTAAATTCATAATAGAGATAATTGAACATACTATACATTATTCATGAAACTTATTAAGAGAGTAAATCAGAGTTCTCATGCAAAGAATTTTTTTCTGTTTCTTTAGTGTTGAGACTACGAGAGGATGGCTGTTCACTAAACTGCTGTGATCATTTCATGATGTGTGTAAGGGAAATCATTACGTTGTACAACTAAAACTTACACAGTTGTTGTTGTTCAGTTGCTAAGTTGGTGTCCGTCTCTTTGTGACCCAAGGGACTGTAGCCCACCAGGCTTCTCTGTCTATGGGATTTCCCAGGCAAGAGTACTAGGGTGGGTGGCCATTTCCTTCTCCAGAGATCTTCCCAACTCTGGGATCGAACCCACGTCTCCTGTGTTAGCAGGTGGATTCTTTACCACTTTAGCTACCTGGGAAGCCCCCCAAACTTATACAGTGCTGTATGTCAAACTGGAAAAACTACACCCTGCCAATAAACTCTTCGAGCTTACGATATAGATTGCCGCATCACATATGGGACACATATGCCATCTATGCGCGTGAAATCTCTGGCTAGGAGGTAGTCTGTGCGTCGCTTTCCCCAAAGCTCTGTGGAGGGAGAATCCAGAGAAACAAGGATCACAGCCCTTCCCCAGAGGGGTGTGATGCAGGCCATTTAGGGAAACAGAATCTAATTTGCAGACAGGAAGCAATTAGGACGTATGAGGAAGGCGTACATCATCCAGGGCTGGGATTGTTATGGATAGGCCAGGGGAAGGCTGAAAAGACTGCAGGAGGTTAATGTTTACCACCCTGTCCTCACCTGAAGTCTCGCTGAAGGAAACACTTTTATAATTCTCAAAGACATGACAGTTATAAAACCCACAGTCATCTGGAATATGGCCAGAATTGAGGAAATAAGCAAATAGGAGCCTCCCAAGTAACGCAGATAGTTATAATCAAGACAAATGCCCAGCTTGTTGACTTTCTTTATGGGAGGCTTCCAGGGAAGCTAGTAGCTCTTACTTTACACAGAGTTCTTACCCACGGGGCGCCCTCAGAAGCCTTGAAACAGCAAATGGGGGGACGGGATGGGGGCTGTCTGCAGCCTGGGGTGTCACAGGACCACAAGACTCCGAGGTGAGCGTTTTTCTAGCTCGCTCTCTCTCTTTTTTTTTTTTTGCGGCCTCTTAAGGAGGCAGAGAGAAACAGGGGATCATTTTAGAAAATGATTAAGAGACTTTTGGGAGAGGGATATTGAAAAAAGGGCCTTGGTCAGACGATAGCAATACCAGGAGTTATGAGCCTGGAGTTTTTGTCCTGTTGATTCTGTGATCTGGGGAGAGAAGCCCTTGGCTATGGGCCGTTGGGCCTTTGATGTGTGTTTATACTGATGAGGACTTGTTGGGTGGCTTTTGCTGTGGCTGCTTTCTCCTGATATTCTAGGTTTTGAGGCTTATTTTTAGAATCTGAATTATTCTTGGCAGGAGTTGAAAACTTGGAGGGGGTTTTTCAAGTCGCTTTTGGGCTGCTGGTTAATGAAACAGAACCTGTTTAGGGGGCGGGGTTCCCTCCCTGAAAGATCCGGCCGTGTCCCCACCTCGCCTGAACCAGGCTTTTTTTGTTTGTTTTATTTTGTTTGTGCAACATGTCGGGGATCTTAGTTCCCTGACTGGGGATTGAACCCACATCCCCTGCAGTGAAATCGTGGAGTCTTAACTGTTGGACTTCCCTAGTGGCTCAGACGGTAAAGCGTCTGTCTACAATGTGGGAGACCTGGGTTCGATCCCTGGGTTGGGAAGATTCCCTGGAGAAGGAAATGGCAACCCACTCTAGTACTCTTGCCTAGAAAATCCCATGGATGGAGGAGCCTGGTGTTCATGGGGTCGCAGAGAGTCGGACACGACTGAGTAACTTCACCTAACTGTTGGACTGCCAGGAAGTCCCAGGGCCGGGCTCTTGATGGCGAAAAGGCCCCTGTAACCTGTCCCCACCCTCCTGGCCAACCTCTGTCACTTCCCCATGGAACACAGGTGTGCCTGCCTCTGCATCCCCCTCCTGTTTCCCTTGCCTGCCTCCTTCTCTTAGACCTTCCGCTTGCCTTAGAATCTGGGCTCAGTTTCCCCTTTGTGTTTGCTTCCATGTCTTCCCAGGCTGGTTCACTTTCCCTCCTCACATGGGCTCCTTAAGGCCCATGAGGGAGGGCCCCTGCCACCCGGCTCACAATCCCACATCCACCCTCAGCTTTTAGAACTTCCTGCATGAAAAATAGACCACAGTGCAAAACGCAAAGAGCAGAGTTTTACTGTGGCCGATAGGATGTTGTCAGTACAGATTTGGGACTGAGATAGAGCAAGTGGTGGTGTTCATGTCTTCTGACCAACGAGAAGTAATCAGTAACTTGAAAATCTGTCTGCAAACCCTTAGGGAGGGGCCGAAGGCCAGCTGATGGGCTTGAAACACCAGTCATGGGACCAGGGACTGATGATGTCATTTCACCCAGAAGTGGGAGGATGTGAGAGACCAACCTGGGAAGAGCAGATACGGGGTTTGCGGAAAGGGCTGTTTGTCCCTATTAAAAAAAAAAAAAAGTTTATTATATTTTAAATTTAATTTAATTGTAAAGCATTTAATTATAAGTATGTTATAATTAATACCAATTCTAAAGAATAGATCATGGAACTACAAATTATGTTATAATTATATTTAACTTAAATAATTTCTTAATTTTTTGACTATGTAGTATTGCTATGGCTCAGTATACAAAAGACCGAGTCTAAGAGTGAAAAGCATTCATCCCGCTACATTCCGCAGTGTACCTCCGTCCTCCTTTTACAGGCAGCCACTGTTAGCTGTTTCTTTTTTTCCTCCCCCACCTTTAGGTTGGGTGGTTCGGTGAAAGCGCTGAGTCCTAACCTCTGCACTGCCAGAGAATTTCTGGTTACTGTATCACTTCCTTGCGTATCCATTTGGAGACATTTCATGCGTATTTTATAAGGAAATGTGTGTATCCTTCTTCCTTGTACACCTGTGATGGCCTGAGACGATAAACACCATTTGGGCTTTTTTCATGCAGTGGTCTGTTAATATTGCAGGGATATCTGTGTTTCCACACGTGAAGTTCCCCGTTCAGCCTTGATGGTCGCATGCCATTCCCCTGTGTGGATGGAGCGTGACTGGTCTACCCAGTTCCCTGCTGGTGGACAGTTCAGTGGTTTTTAGCAACAGGGCAGTGGGTACCCCTGTGTGTTCAGCATCTGTCACTGCCTCGATGTGTGGCGTCAGCTCCGATGCATATACCTGAGGAGGAATCACTGGGTTAAAGGACTCCTGCGTGTTAAATTTTGGTAGGTGCTTCCATTGTGTGAGACTCAGTTTACCTCCCCACCAGGCCTGGGGGAGAGGCCAGCTCTCTGTTCAAACAGTTTGCTCTTTGCTAAAGGTGAAGATGGCACATGTAGGGTTGAGGAGTTGAGGGGACTCTCGGGGTTGTGTGCAGACCCCCAAGTCCCTGGGGTCCTTCCATGGAAGGGCTGACCCGGAAGAAGAGGGAGGTGCAAGGCCAGGCTAGTGAGGAAGTCCTTCCAGAGAAGGTGCCAGCAGCCTTGGGAGGAAGGAGATTGGTGGTCCGGGGTGAATCTGAGGACGTGGAAGAGAAGCTCGTAGTCAGGCAGGCTGAGGATGCAGGCTGGGGTAGAGGGGGCTTTTGTTTTTATCTTTCTTATTTAAAATATTTATTTATTTATGGCTGTGCCGGGTCTTCGTTTCTGTTCGGGCTTTGTCTAGTTTCGGAGAGCGGGGGCTATTCTCTAGTTGTGCACAGGCTTCTCATTGCAGTGGCTTCTCTTGTTGAGGAGCCCAGGCCCTGTTTAGGGTGCAGGGCTTCATCAGTTGTGGCTCCCGGACTCCAGAGCACAGGATCGGTAGTTGGGGCGCATGGGCTTATTTGCTCCATGGCAGGTGGGATCTCCCTGATTCAGGGATGGAACCTGTGTCTCCTGCACCGGCAGGTGGATTCTTTACCACCGAGCCGCCAGGGAAGCCCTGTGTTTACTTTTTATCGAGGAACAGTTTGAACAAACTTAGAGATTAGGAGGGGTTTCCCAGGTGGTACTTGTGTTAAAGAACCTGCCTGCCAATGCAGGAGACGCCGGAGACATGAGTTTGATCCCTAAGTCGGGAAGATCCCCTGGAGGAGGGCATGGCAACCCACTCCAGTATTCTTGCCTGGAGAATTCCATGGACAGAGGAGCCTGATGGGCTACAGTCCATGGGGTCGCAGAAAAATCAGACACATTGAGCACAAGTACAGGCAAGCCTGAGATCAGGAGGGGAGCCAGCTGAGAGGGCAGGGCTGGCAGAAGGGGTCATTGCTGGAGCAGCATCCCTGGGGTGTGGCAGGGCGTGGTGGGGTGGCCACTCTCGTGGGCTTTAAGTGGAGGTTGAGCCCAGAGAAGGGTTCCTTCTGAGCTGAGGGTGGGTGGACAGATGCCTGGGGGCTAGGGTGGGAGGTTGAGGGGCTCAGGTCTCTGCTGGGGGGCACTGTTGTGGGAGTGGGAGAGACCCCTTGGGAGTCTGCATGGCTGGTGAGAATTGGGCAACCCAGCTAGGAGTGGGCAGGTTTGTTTGCTTTGCCTACTGTAAGAGATTACAAGCCTAGTAGCTGAAATAACAGGTTTATCATCATAGAGTCTGGAGGTCAGGAGTCCACAATGTGTGTCGCTGGGGGAGACTCCAGGCGCTGTTCTCCAGGAGGCTCTCGGTGAAAGAGAATCCGTTTCCTGGCCCTTTCTAGCTTCTTTGTTTTGTTATTCGGTTGCTTAGCCGTGTCTGACTCTTTAGGACCCATGGACTACAGCACACCAGGCTCACTTGTCCTTCACTATCACCCAGAATTTTCTCAAATTCAGGTCCATTGAGTCAGTGATGCCATCCAACCATCTCAACCTCTGTCTCCCGCTTCTCCTCCCACCTTCAATCTTTCCCCGCATCAGGGTCTTTTCCAGTGAGCCAGCTCTTTGCATCGTGTGGCCAAAGTGTTGGAGCGTCAGCTTCAGCATCAGTCCTTCCAATGAATATTCAGGATTGATTTCCTTTAGGACTGACTGGTTTGATCTTCTGTCCAAGGGACTCTCAAGAGTATCTTCTAGCACTGCAGTTCAAAAGCCTCAATTCTTCTGTTCTCAGCCTTCTTTATGGTCCAACTCTCTCATCTGTACATGACTACTGGAAAAACCAACTAGCAGCCACCTGTGTATCTTGCTTGGTCCATGGCTCCCTGAGCAAGTTTCAAAGCCAATAGGGCCTCTTCTCTCTTTGAGGCCCTCCTGCCTCCCCTCTTCTAAGGACCACTGTGGTTGTCTTGGGGCCACCTGAATCATCTCCTCCTCTCAAGGGCCTTAACCTCATCACAGCTGCAAAGTCCCTTTTGCCATTTAAAGCAACATGTTCTGGAATTTCCCTGACGGTCCTGTGGTTAAGACTTCGTCTTTCAATTCAGGGGGTGCAGGTTTGATCCCTGGTTGGAGAGCTAAGATCCCACATGCCTCCAGGCCAAAACCCAAAACATAAAACAGAAACTATATTGGATGGCATCCCCGACTCGACGGACGTGAGTTTGAGCAAGCTCTGGGAGATGGTGAAGGTCAGGGAAGCCTGGCATGCTGCAGTCCATGGGGTCGCAAAGAGTCAGACACGACTTAAGTGACTGAACAACATATTGTATCAAAGTAAGTAGAAACTTAAAAAAAAGGTCCAAATTTTAAAAAAACCTTTAAAAGATAAAAATAAGTATTAAAAAAAAAAAGAACCACATATTCTGGGAATTGAAAGTGAAAGTATGAGTTGCTCAGTCGTGTCCAACTCTGAGACCCCATGGACTGTAGCCCAGCAGACTCCTCTGTCCATGGGATTCTCCAGGCCAGAATACTGGAGTGGGTAGCCATTCCCTTCTCCAGGGGATCTTCCCGACCCAGGGACTGAACCCAGGTCTCCTGCATTGCAGATGGATTCTTTGTTGTCTGAGCCACCAGAATGAGCGTTCTGTGATGAGGTTGTGGACAGCTTTACAGGGTGTTATTCTGTCTCCCCATTGCGGGTGAGGGTGGGAGGATCAGACTGTAGGCGGTTTGGACAAACAAGTAAAGGCGTGAAGGTAGTGGCCTGAGAAGGGGCGAGTGTTATGTGAAGGGATCTGTGTTCTGCCTTCTGCCGGTCTGTGTCACTGCAGGCAAGGGACCCCCCGCATCTCTGGACTGGATTCCGCTTCCCTGTAAGTAGTTAGATCTAATGCTTTCGTAGTGACCCAAGTGCCCAGTGTTCTGAGCACATCTACTTGCAACCCTGCAGAGGTGCGGGTCTGATTATAATTCCATTTTCCTGATGAAGAGACCGAGGCATGGAGAAATGAAACAGGTTCACACAGTCTAGAAGTGACAGAGCTGGGTTTTGAACCCAGGTTGTACTCCTTCTTTTTTTTGGCTGTGCTGGGTCTTCGTTTGCTCCTCGGGCTTTTCTCTAACTGTGGGGAGCAGGGGCTATTCCAGTTGCGGTGTGCAGGCTTCTCGCTGCGGCAGCCTCTCCTGTTGCAGGGCACGGGCTCTAGGGGCCTGGGCTCAGTAGTTGTGGCTCCCAGACTCTAGACACAGGCTCGGTAGTTGCGGCACATGGGTTTAGTTGTTCTGCACGAGGGATCTTCCCGGACCAGGGATCGAACCTGTGTCTCCTGCATTTGGTAGGTGAATTCTTTACCACCGAGCCACCAGGGAAGCCCTCCAGGTTTTTGCTCTTACATATTCAACTTGTCTTAAAAATCTATCGTCAAAAAAAAAAAAAAAAAAGTCCTATGGTCTTAATTTTCTTTGGGCCCTTTCTGTTCCCCTCTATGTGCCGCACCTGCTCACATTCTTCCGTATCTTCTCTTTTCCCTAAATCATTGTTGGGTATGCAGGTTGTGGTCCATATCATCCCCTCTGACCTCTTAGAGATGGGTGGTGCCTGGCCATGCTTGTAAATAACAGGACCCATGCAGGTGTTTCTGAAAACCCCACAGGCGATGGTATCAGGTACCCGGCAGAGACATCCACCTCTAACATCTCTGAGCTCAGTGGCCATGCTTCTCCACCAGGTCAGCTCCTGATTGGAGTCGGCAGTCAAGCCTGCATGTCTTGTGCAATTGCCCAGGGAGAATTTACTCAGCATCAGGCGTTACCTCTCTGTCCTCTTTCTCCTTTGTTTTTGGACCCTGCTTGCCTGTCGGTCGTTTCACCAGAAAGGATTGGAGTTGGGAAGGAAAAAATCACCCAAGGCTCCTTACAGCCCCTGGTTTCTGCCAAGCTCCCCCCTCCCATCCTTGCTGGTTATAAACAAGCATTGAGGGTGGAGGTGCCTGCAGCAGTGTGAACTCTGTCCCCCCTCTTCCTGTCCATGCATGTCAGCAGCAGTTGCTGACGTTTATGGTGTCTCAGGGTAGAAGGTCGTTAGAGTCTCTGAATTTTCTTGACACCCATGAAAAAAGACTGTCATTTCTGGAGAATGCATGATGCACCATCTGGGTTAGATTAAGTGGCTTCGGAGCCACACCAAGGACCAGATGATGAATGTGGAGTGACAGGTATTACTGAGTTTCGGCTGGTGGCAGCGAGGCGCCTGCTTAGAGTCCAGATCTTGGATGGATGGTGGAGCCGAGGGAAGCACCCCCTCCTCACTCTCTTCTGAAATCCCATCCAGACCTGGGAGTGGTTGTTGGCAGAATCCATGTGCACCCCTTCACCAGAGCCCCAAGATGAAACTTACATTGAAGAGAAAAAAAATCAACTAATCTTAAAGTTTGGAGGGTTTGGCTTTTTTTCTTTGTTTTTATCTTGTTGGTGTTTGCACACTTCCCTTTTCAAGTTCTTTCTGCCCACATCTTGATCTTGCGCCTTGACATCCCAGGGTGCCCTGTTGAGAAGAAATATCACTCTCTCCAAAGAACTCTGGAGGAAACAAAGGATTCCAGACCAATTAAGCGATTCAAGTTCTGGAGCATATTTGCTGATGCTTTGGCCAGATCCTCGTGCTACCTTGAACTGAACTGCGAGGGCCATCTGTTACTGAGGTCTGTTGTTAGTAACATCTTCCTATCTGTTGTTGTTCAGTCGCTAAGTCGTGTCCAACTCTTTGCAACCTCATGGACTGCAGCCCACCAGGCTCCCCTGTCCTTCACTATCTCTTGGAGTTTGCGCAAATGCATGTCCGTTGAGTCAGTGATGTTATCTAAACATCTCATCCTCTGCCACCCCCTTCTTTTGCCTTCCCTCTCTCCCAGCATCAGTCTTTCAACATCTTTCTATTTAAAAAGCTTTATTTTGGTTAGATTCTAAGTTGAAGCTCTTAAGGTTTAGTTCCTCCCGTTTGTGTTTACTTCCAAATCTGGATGCCATCCAAGATGGATTTTGGTGTCCTTATGCGTAGGTATCATCTCCAAATATATGTGGGAATATCGAGTTTGCCTGGGACTTTCCCAGTGTAAGTACCAAACTCCTGTATCCGGGGAAACTGCTCCATCCTGGGTGAACTGGGACAGTGGGTCACTCTATGAAGCACCCATCATGTTTTGAGCTTAGTTCTGAGTGCTGGGGATGCAGATGTTAGTAAATTTCAATCCCTGTGACAAGTAGAGCAGAGAAATATGTGTAATGACAGCTAGCACTTGCTAAGGGCATGCATGTCTCTTGGTGCCCTGGGTCCTTGTCACAAGTGGATTCATTTAATCTTCCCAAGAGCCTCATGAGGAAGAAACTGCGAGTGTGCCCATTTCACAGATGGGAAAACTGAGGCACCAAAATCATGCTCTGGGGAACTCACAGGCGACCGACCAGAGGCCATCTGGCTTCAGACCATGCACCACTGATTTCTGCACTGTGTAGAGAGGTTTGGGAGGAATTAGTTCTTCCCTGGGAAGGCCAGAGATCACCTCTTGGAGGAGGTGACAGCTGAGCAAGGATATGATGGGTGAGAGGAATTTGCAGACCCATGGGGACAGAAGGAAACCGGCGAGAGGGGGGATGGTGGGAGGGGGCAAAGAGGAAAGAGCATGCTCTGGGCTCGTTTGGGGCCATCCAAGCAAGGCTGCAGACACGTCAAAGATTTGCATCCGTGGTGGGAGGTGAAGTGAGAGGCAGGGTGCAAAGTAGCGGTTCAGCCTGTCCTGAGAACCCCTGGGCGATGCAGGACCTTTGGTCACCTTAACTGGGAGGCATGTTGGCAGCTATCTGAAAGACCCCAGGGGTCTCTTTTAGGTAAATGAACCACTGGATGGCTGAACTAAGGCCAGTGAATTGGAGCTTAAATTACAGGCCTTGGCTTGTAGTATGGAGACTGTAGAGATTTCTAGCACTGCCTTTTTTCTTTCTTTTTATATTTTTTTTAGTTTTTGCTTCATGGCTTGTGGGATCTTAGTTCTCTGATCAGGGATGGAACCCATGCTCCCTGCATTGGAAGCACCGCGTTCTAACCAGTTTACCGCCAGGAAATTCTGCTAGCACTGCCTTTTCTTCTTTCTTTCTTTTTTAAAGTTGTTGTTGTTGTTCCTCACATTCACCAAACGTTAAAATTCACCATCTGAAAGTGTACAGTTCAGCAGCATGCAGTCCATTCCCAGCATTGTGCAACCATTCCAATTCCAGAACATTTTCATCACCCTGTAAAGAACCCCCGTTTCCTCCCAGCATGCTCCCCCGGCTCCCCCAACCCCTGCACCACTAGTTGGTTTTCTCTCTGGATTTACCTGTCCTGGACATTTTGTATAAATGGATGGAATCATACAGTGATTTCGAGTCTGACTTCTCTCGAAGTCATGTTTTTGAGGTTCATCCCAGCGATGTTTTGGAACCGCCACATCAGTGACCAAGCTGGTTGGCCAGCCATCTCTAGGCTTCCTAGAAGTCAAGCCCCTGCTTCTGAATTTAGGATTCCAGGCAAACACTGCCAGGCTGGGCCCCCATGCCCTTCACTGAGCCCCTGTGCAGTCACAGGCAGAGTAAGTTGACTCCCAGAGGTCGAGTGAGCTCCACTGGGGTGTTTCAGGAAGTTCTAAGACTGTTTAGGCCAGGTATTTTGAGGAAAAAATCTGGTGCTGAAAGTGACTTGGAGTTTTTTCTTGCGTCTTGAGGTTTCAGGATCAATTCATTAATCGCAGCTCAAGGAGAGAAGATGGCTGTGCCTGTCGACATGGCTTCTCTCCAGGATTTTGAGGGCTTTTTCCTCCTGTCTTTCACCAGAGGGATATTAAAAAGCCCAATCTGAGACTCAGATGGCGTGGTGTTTGCTTTCTCTTCCCTGGGAGCTGCAGCAGGTGGTAGAGGTATTTCAGCTCCACACATTTTTTTTTTAAACAGACATGGAATCTCACAGGACTTTCCTGGTGGCCCAGTGGTTAAGACTCCGTGCTCTCACTGCAGGTGGTATGGGTTCGATCCCTGGCTGGGGAACTAAGATCCCACATGCTGCATGGCACGGCCAAAATATAAAAATTAAACAGATACAGCATCTCAGAATTCTGAGATCACCTCTTCATTGCTGCTGCTCTAAGTCTCTTCGGTCGTGTCCGACTCTTTGCGACCCTATGGGTCATAGCCCGCCAGGCCTCTCTGTTCATGGAATTCTCCAGGCAAAAATGCTGGAGTGGGTTTCCATTCCCTCCTCCACAGGATATTCCTGACCCAGGGATTGAACCTGCGTCTCCTGCGTTGCAGGCGGATTCTTAACCGCTGAGTCACCAAGGAAGCCCGAAAGTGAAAGTCTCTCAGTCATGTCTGACTGTTTGCGACTCCATGGACTGTATAGTCCATGGAATTCTCCACGCCAGAATACTGGGAGTGGGTAGCCCTTCCCTTCTCCAGGGTATCTTCCCAACCCAGGGATTGATTCCAGGTCTCCTGCATTGCAGGCGGATTCTTGACAGGCTGAGCTACCAGGGAATCCCCGTTGCTTGCCTCCTCCAAAAACAGCAGGAATTGCTCTGTGGATATCTACTGTAGGCTGATCAGTGACTCCTGGACCCCTGATCGTCCTTAAAGAAGCAGATCATTTTGAATTGAAAGTCCTCAGTGACAAAATTAGTTGGGAGTCCTTAATTTGTTGTTGCTGTTGTTTAGTCACTTAAGTCATGTCCGACTCTGCGACATTATGGACTGTAGCCCACAGGCTCTTCTGTCCAAGGGCTTTTCCAGGCAAGAATACTGGAGTGGGTTGCCATTTCCTCCTCCAGGAGATCTTCCCCACTCAGAGATCAAACCCATGTCTCCAGCGTCTCCTGCATTGACAGGTGGATTCTTTTTTTTTTAATTTCTTTTTATTTATTTATTTATTTTCAGTGGGTTTTGTCATACACTGATATGAATCAGCCATAGAGTTACACGTATTCCCCATCCCGATCCCCCCTCCCACCTCCCTCTCCACCCGATTCCCTGGGTCTTCCCAGTGCACCAGGCCCGAGCACTTGTCTCATGCATCCCACCTGGGCTGGGTGGATTCTTTACCAACTGCGGCACCTAGGAAGCCCCAGAGCCCATAAATTGGCAGGTGTTCTTTAGAATCTTGTCTTGGGTATGTGGTATGAAAGTCTGGAAATTAATCTTCAGAAGTGTGAGGGAGGTAGAGAAAAAAAGAGGTGACTTGTCACCTCGGGTTCAATTGATTTTCCTTTCACATTTCTTTGAGGGCTAAATTGTGTGAAATGAGTTGCTGATTGTGTCTGGATCTCCCATCCTGGGAGGTATTTTGGTGAGTTCTAAAGAGCTCCAGAGTCCGAGGGGCATGGGTTCTAATCCCAACCCTGCCATTTCGTCTGTGTGACTTTGGACAAGATGCTCAATCTCTCTGGGTACCCAGTTTTTTCATTTGTATTAAAGTCTATTTTGTCTGATAATGAGTATTGCTAGTCCAGCTTACTTCTGATTTCCATTTGCATGGAATACCTTCTCCCATCCTCTTACTTTTCATCTGTAAGTGTCCCTAGGTCTGCGGTGGGTCTCTTTTAGACAGCATATATATGAGTCTTGTTTTGTATCCATCCCACCAGTCTCTTTTGGTTGGTGCATTTAATCCATTTACAGTTAAGGTGATGATCCATATGTATGATCCTATTACCATTTTCTTAAGTGTTTTGGGTTTATTTTTTGTAGGTTTTTTTTCCTTCTCTTGTGTTGCTTGCCTAGAGAAGTTCCTTTAGTATTTGTTGTAAAGCTGGTTTGTTGGTGCTTAACTCTCTTAACTTTTGCTTGTCTGTAAAGTTTTTGATTTCTCCATCAACTCTGAACGAGCTGCTGGGTAGAGTATTCTTGGTTGTAATTTCTTTTCTTTCATCACTTTAAATATTTCGTGCCATTTGCTTCTGGTTTGTAGAGTTTCCATTGAGAAATCGGTTGATAACCTTATGGGAGTTCCCTTGTATGGTACCTAGTTTTTTCATTTGTAAAACAGGTTGATGGTATTGTAAGTTTTCATTCCTGACTCAGTGTTGTGGGGATGGGATGATGGCAGATAAGGGCGTGAATTACAGGGCCCCTTGCAGTAAATTAAGAGCCCGTTATGGTTCATCTTAATGCAGTTGTGAATCTGGGATGGTTGGGGTATGAGTAGTAGATTCTGTTCAGCCAGGTAGGACCTCTGTATTCAAAGATGCCAAAATAAGCCTGCTTATCTGCAACCCCTGAGCACCCTTTACCTTCTTCCTGGGGTGAGGATCCAGCAGATTCAAGACCCAGAGGAGTGACCAGTGTAGGAGGAAGCGGACGCCAGCCAGCCCAGCCCTGCTTGGCCCCGTATAGCAGAAGGGAGTGTCCCCCAGGCTGATCCCCCCTCACTACATTTACCTCCCTTCCTCGTGGCTCATGAGATTGAAGTTGTGAGAGGGCTGGGCCTGCCTGGAGGAGAACATGCAGATGTCAAGGATCCTAGGACTTGGTTGGTAAAAGGAATGAGTTCGGACAATTGCATTTATGACACCAAGAAAAAAGGGGTCACGTGTCAGAAGGACTCAATGAATAAATGTGGGTGATTGGGGATACTCAAATATTAATACCTCTTTCCAAATAGTGGATTCTCAGTGAGGACCCATGGGGAAAAATCAGGTCTTAGGGGAGGGGAGAGGGGACAAAAAATCTTAGATATCACGGTGGTGTGTGGCCCTCCAAAACTCAATCCTGCCCAACCAAATCTTATTTCTTAGTATTGAATTTCTCTTGTTAGGTGGAAATTAAATTATATTCAAATTCGTTAATTGAATTTGAATATAATTTATTTTTTTTTTCCTTGGGGGCAGGGAAGAGGAAAAGAGGAGAGGCAGCTGTAATGAAAGCAAGATTGGAAAGTCCTGCTCTGAACTGGGTTCGATGAAGGAGCTACTCCCAGACTCATTTCTGTAGGCCCAGGAATAAATAGCGGTATAACCCTCCCTGACCATTTAAGAGAGTAACTTTCACCTACCCAGCAAATCATCGAGACTTAGAACAAGGGATGTTTTCAGTTAGGGACCCCAGACTTCCAATAGACATATTTGTGGATGAGAAAATGGGGGCCAGGTTGGTGCAGCTGGTCACGGGCCAATTTCCAAGGTCAAGCCTGGTTCTTCTTGCACCAGGAATGCCTCTCTTGGTGCCTCAGAAATGCCTCCCTTTTATAACCAGTGGTCACATTGAGCTACATAACATTCGGCCCCAATGCAGCGTGGAAAGGAAGGGCCCCTGGTTCAAGAAGTATTTGAAATTTCAGGATGGCGGCCACATTCAACTGAGCTTGGCAGGCCCTTGTGCCTGTAGGGTCCTGTGGGACTATGTGGGTCGCGTGCCCGGGAGGCCAGCCTCAGTCACATTTTCCATGTTTAAAAAATGAGTTTGAAATGCCTCTCTCTGGATTTGGAAGGAGCTAAATAAAAAGAGTCATTCTGAGATGGTGTGAACAGAGCTCTCCAGCCCTCAACATTTCCCTGATTCCTGCGGGGGCAGGTGGAAGGTGGGTGGAGAGTCCCCTTCAATGTGTCCTTTTAAATGGACAGTCGAGAAAAGCCACTCTCAGGGGCTTAATGACAAAGTTAAACAACCGGGGACAGAGGAGGGAGACCCCTTGTTTGTTCCTTTATTCCCCCCACAAAGCTCCCTGTAACTATGGCAACCTGAGTTCTGCAGAGGCCTGTACCCTAACCACCTGGGGAGCAACCAAAGGATTCTCAAGGCTGTGCTTTTTTTGTGGCAGAACTGTGGCTTTGCTGTTTTGTTAACCTCAGAGATGCTTTCCTGTGGTTTCCCGTTTGTCCCACATGTCTTCGATGGAGTTGTGCTCTGGAGCCATAAAGTGTTCTCTGGAGGCAGTGGAGGGTGTCTGCAAGTGTCCCCATGTGTATGTCTGTGTCTGTATGTCCGTCTGCCCTTAAACGTTTCACATTGTGAGGGAGAGGAGGAGCGGATGGAGGCCAGTTGAACAACCACCCATTCTGGAAGGGTGGTTAAGTGGGTGGCTCGGTGGGCCTCCTGATCTTGGGGGAAATCAAATTAAAAAGAAATGGGGGATGGCGAGAGGGGGGCAAAAAAAAAATGGGGACTCACTGAAGTGGCATTTCCTGGCCTGGGGCCTTGGGGAAGAAAGCAGGCTGTGGAATTTATTTAGAAAGCTTTTGAAGCAGCTGGTTATGTTTTTTCTTAAAAACACACACACACACAACCCATTCTAGGCTGTTGGCTCTTGTTCTTTTCAGAATTATGAGCGTGTTTATGTGGCTGTTTGATCCAAAAGCCATGTTCCCAAGAGACAGTGTCCTAAAGTTCCAGAAAATAGGACGTGACTACAAGGAAGCTGACGACGCATAATAAAACGGGGGCAAGGGTGGGTGGGTGTTCATTTCCAGGACAGAAACCCAGGGCCTTCCTTCCTTGAGATGTCTTGGAAAGAACCCTGCCTGCCCCCCGCTTCCTAACTCCTACATGTTCTCTCTCAACAGCACAGTTCACAGTTCCCGGCCGAGTTTCTTCCCTTTCTGAGAGAGGCAATCGCTCAGTCGTGTCTGACTCTTTGCTACCCCATAGACTGTAACCCACTGGACTTCACTGTCCATGGAATTTTCCAGGCAAGAATACTGGAGTGGGTTGCCATTTCCTTCTCCAGGGGATCTTCCTGACCCAGGGATTGAACCCAGGTCTCCTGCATCGCGGGCGGATTTTTTACCATTTGAGTCATCAGGGAAGCCCCTTCCCCTTGCAAAGCACTCTGCTTGAAACCATGGCCTACTGTGCTGTTTTAGGCTTTCTAGACCCCCCACCCCCACCATGCTTTCTGCTCTTGTGGTGTTTTAAACATGACTCATTTTTCATAATAAGTGGCGCGGGCAGCTCCGGGGCTGCCTTTCCTGAGACAGGAAGGGACAGTGAGCCCTTGACGGTCAGCACGGATGTAAATTACCTGGAAGCCCAGGCCACGGTGTCCTCCCGGCTGGGTCTCCAGCCCAGTCCACAGATGGGGGCTGCGAGGTGTGGCTGGCGGGGGACAGCCTGCAGGGGACAACAGCCGACCTCAGAGGTGAGCCTGGTAGAGAGGTGTCCTGGGGCTGATGTCTGTGGCCGTCTTCCCCGCCCACTTCTTCTGTTTCTGGGTAGCAGAGGAAATTGACACAGAACTTTAACAGCTTTTCACAGTCTGTCTCAGTCTTAACCCCTAAACCCGTTTTTGCAGAGATGCCCTGTGGTCCTTCTGGCTAACTCCTCTTGTACTGTAGACCCCCAGCCCCACCCACACATAGGGGCCTTCTGAACTGTGCTTCTTGTTTCTGCCACAGACCTTCTGCTTCCTCTGCCCTGTCCAGGGTGAACCTTTCTTTTAGAACCTTCCATGGCTCCTATTGCTCTGTAGCATCGCTGTCCCATAGGACCAGAAAGAGAGCCACGTAGGCAATTCAAAGTGGTTTAGTAGCCACGTTTAAGAATCCGCCTGCAATGTGGGAGATCTGGGTTCAATCCCTGGGTTGGGAAGGTCCCCTGGAGAAGGAAATGGCAACGCACTCCGGTATTTTTGCCTGGAGAATTCCATGGACAGAGGAGCCTGGTGGGCTAGAATCTATTGGGTGGCAAAGAGTCAGACATGACTGAGAGCGATGAACACAACCACATGTTGAAAATTAAAAAGAAACAGGTGAAATGAACTTTAAAAAGCATGCGCACTAAGTCTCTTGAATGCGCTGGGTCTTCGTTGCTGTGTGCAGGCTTTCTCTAACTGTGGCGAGCAAGGGCTACTCTTTGTGGCGGGCACAGGCTTCTCATTGCAGTGGCTTCTCTTGTTGTGCAGCACAGGCTGTAGGCGCGAGGGCTTCAGTAATTGCAGCTCCCAGACTCTAGAGCGCAGGCTCAACAGTTGCTCCGAGGCATGTGGGATCCTCCCATATCAGCGATCGAACCTGTTTCTCCTGCGTTGGCAGGCTGATTCTTTACCACTGAGCCCCACCAGGGAACGCCACTGCCTTCCCCCACCCCCCATTTTCTATTTTAAATTTAAATCACTTAAATATAATTTAGCCATTCTGTTCCTCGGTCACATTTCAAGTGTTCAGCCAGCCTTGTGTGGTTGCTGGCGACCGTAATGGAGAGTCCAGATAGAGACCATTTCCCTCATTCCAGAAAGTTCCTTTGGACAATCCAGGCTTATAGAATAAGGCCCAAACATCTCCATAGAACTTTCAAAATTTTCTAGAACCCAGCCCTGACCTGTCTGGCTTTACTGATTGATTTTTCTGCACGTTCATTTTCCCATGCCTCTCTTTCCACTTTGAAAGCCCTTTCATCTCTTCCCCGAGAGAAATCTCCTCTTTCGGGCTGGGCTGAAAAGCAGAGTGTCCTTGAAGGAGTCTCCCCCTTTCCCCGCGGCAGAATGAATGGTTGCCTCTGCTTCCCACGGGTTCTAGAAGAAGAGGCAGGGTGCGTGGGAAGCAGCGACGGGCTGGCCGAGCCCTCGGCCGGTGGCTCACTGCCCTCAGAGCTCGGGGCCCCGTTTCTCCTGAGACAGGTTTGAATGGATCTTCTAATGCAGCCTGAGCCCTGCCCCGCTGGAAAGCAGAACCAGACAAAGGACTGCACTGTGTCCTTCTCCAGCGGCCCCGGGGGCGGCCGAGCATGGGACCGCAGACAGGAACAAACCCCGGGTCCAGGCCATGTAATTCTAGGCAGGCATCAGCTCTGCGGGGAAAAAAAACTTCTCTTTGCCCTCACAAAAGGAAATATGTGCTCTGATTCTCGTTTGTCAAAATGTGAACTGCTTGGTGTGTGTGTGCCTGTGTGTTTACTTTAAAAAAAACTATAACATATTGAAGAAGGTAATGGCAACCCACTCCAGTATTCTTGCTTGGGAAATCCTATGGACCGAGGAGCCTGGCAGGCTACAGTCCATGGGTTCGCAAAAGAGTCAGACACGACTTAGTGACTAAAACAGCAGCAACAACATACCATGTTAAAGAATATTTTTCCTGTTACTTAGGTTATCAGTTGTAATCAGATGTATTAAAAGCTACAAATACTCCCCAGAATGAATGAATGAATACATGATAAGAAGTAAAATAAAAAACTCTAACATACATACAAAAACGGGCACATTATTGTATAACTCTAGTTTTCACAAAGAGGACATTCCTATGTAACCACCCCAGATGAAGAAAGAGAACATGACTAACCCCCTTCCCCTGCTTCTAGACTCCACTTCCCCTTCCCAGATTAATCACTTTCTTGACTTCTAGCCCCAAGGTTCCTTTTGTCTGTTTCTGGACTTCAGCTATCTAGCATTTCGTGGTATGCATTTCTTGGCATCTGGCTTGTTTTGCTCAGTATTCCTTTTGCCATAGTTTGTAGTTGGGTTTTGAAGGCCTTTGTTTTTTCCATCCCCCGAAACACTGAGTAAAAGTTGCAGCGGTTAATTGAAAGAAAGAAACAAAAGAAAAAACGTTAGATGTGAAAGATAGGTTGTGGTTAGGTGATGGTTTCAAGTGTGAAAAAGCTTCTGCTCACATTGGGCTGACCTTTGCCTTGGGGATTTTTTTCTCTCTCTCTTTTTTTTTCCATAATTTTATTTATTTAATTTTGTCTTTCTTGCTGCTCAGGATTTTCTCTAGTTGTGGCGATGGGGAGGGGTTGGTGGGCTACTCTCCAGTCCCGGTACACGGGCTTCTCATTGCGGTGGCTTCTCTTGGTGCAGAGCGTGGGCTCTGGGGCCTGCGGGCTTCAGGATTTACAGCACATGGGCTCAGTAGTTGCAGCGTGCAAGGTCTAGAACACAGGCTCAATAGCTGTGCATGGGCTTTGTTGCTCCGAGGCATGTGGGATCTTCCCGGACCAGGCTGATTCTTTACCACTGAGCCACCAGGGAAGCCCCTGCCCTGGGAAATTTCTAGGTTTGGGTGATTTTTCTCTTGTCATTATCTACCTTTTATTTATTTATTTAAATGAAAATGCAAAGGATGTGCAATACCCAAGGCAATCTTTTTTTTTTTTTGGTTAACATGTGGGATCTTAGTTCCCTTACCAGGGATCGAACCCGTGCCCCCTGCAGAAGAAGCGTAGAGTCTTAACCCCTGGACCACCAGGGAGGTGCTCTACCTTTTAGCTTTACGTAGGGAATCTTTTTTTAAAGGTGGTCCTTCTTGAGCCGGGAAGGGCTGATGGTCATTCCCTTTGTGGCTTTTGATCAAGGCTGGATACTGGTCATTTCCTGATCATCTGTTTATCGGGAAGAAAATGAAAGACCGAGGATGGAAATGAAGAGACTGGACGGGGGCGGGGATGTCCATGGAGTTGCTGATCTGGTGTCTTCTGGTTTTGCTTTAGGTAAAATGTCTGTTCCAGGATCCTACCAGGCGGCTGCTGGGCCCTCCGCGGTGCCGACCGCACCCCCATCCTATGAAGAGACAGTGGCCGTCAACAGTTACTACCCCACACCTCCAGCACCCACGCCTGGGCCGAACACGGGGCTCATGACGGGCCCAGATGGGAAGGGGATGAACCCACCTGCCTACTATACCCAGCCAGTGCCTGTCCCCAATGCCAATGCAAGTACGTATGTACAACTTCCCAGCCCCCTTCCCTTCCTTGGCCCCCCGCCCTGGATGGGACTTCTTGAGGATTAGGACAGTGGCCAAAGACTTCCCTGGTGGTCCAGTTTTAGGACTCCTCGTTTCCACTGCAGAGGGCACAGGTTCGATCCCTGGTCGGGGAACTGAGATCCCACATGCCACTCGGTGCAGCCAAAAAATAAATTAATAGGAGTCCACCTGCAATGCAGGAGACCCAGGTTCGATCCCTGGGTCGGAAAGATCCCCTGGAGAAGGGAATGGCAACCTACTCCAGTATTCTTGCTTGGAGAATTCCATGGACAGAGGAGCCTAGTGGGCTACAGTCCTTGGGGTCATAGTCAGACATGAGAGACTTTCACTTTCAAATTAATAAAAATAATTTTTAAATTTTTTTTAAAAGGAGAGCCACCAAAGGGACTCTGCCCCAGAGTCTAGGCAGTCAGTCCAGCTCTCCGTGTTGTCCTGAAATTTCATATCTGGTGTTGGGTTCCATGTCAGGAAGGCTCTTGGCTTTTCCATGATATAAAGCCTGGCTCATGAGCTTTCCCAAGTCGGACATCAGTCAGTCCTCTGGTGTTCATCACAGGGGGATGACCGACTATTCCAGAAAAATGTGGGAATGGGAGCTTGATTTGGGAGGCTCCCACCCTTGCTGCTGAGGTTTGTCTGGAGAACCCCTGCCCCGAGGCTAGGGCTGGAGTGGGAGAGGGAGAGAAAGCAGCGTGATTGAGGAATGGGTAGGCTGCAACCCACCCCCCAGCTCATCATGAGTGCAGGCCACTCCCCTGCCTTCCAGCACTTTCTTCATGACCTTTCCCTTTGGTACTTCCTCTTGCTCAGATGCACTCAGGTGTGTTGCTGCTTCATTGTCCTATGCAGCTCAGAGAGTGGGCCCAGGTGTCAGGCTGCCTGGGTTCATCAGCCTTCTTGTGCCTCAATTTTCCCCATCTGTAAAATGGGGCTCATTAAGTACCTACAGTCGGAGACTATTAAGGTTAAATAAAGCTCTATGAGTAATCCTGGGATAAACATGAACTGTCATTGGGGGCCTTCCCTGGTGGTCCAGTGGTTAAGACTCTGTGCTCCCAGTAAAGGGATTTCAGGTTTGATTCCTGGTCAGGGAACTAAGATCTCACATGTTGCGTGGTCAAAAGATAAAAAAAATCATGCTGAAGTGACTTTGACTGCTCCAAATGGGAGATGACAAGGCTTTAGACTATTTTATAGATCCCACTCTGATCAATAAGTAACTCATTCTTGCAGCCCCAAAAAACTTATTAAAATTTACGTTAGTGCTAAATTGTGCTTTAATACTGCTCTTATGCTGGGGACGATATGTGTGCAGGAGCCCTCTATTAATAGGTCGTTCTAGGAATAGTAAGTCTGGTTAGCTCTGGGTGGTAATGTCCCCTAATACAACAATCACAGAAATGGCATCTCAACAACGTAAAAAAGAACAGAAGGAAGTTACTTTGACAGAACTTCGACAGAGTTTCAACAACTTGGCCAAAAATCAAAAAGAACATACTAAGCCCTGAGGGCTTAGTGATTTCCGTCACTCTTGGTGCTCTTCTGATGCTTGTGGATGTTGTCCACGTTGTTTTCTCTTTTTAGCATGACGTTACATACCCATTGCATGTATCAACATGGTCCTCTGACTTTAAAGAACTGGGTCAGTATTCCCTGGCCTGGTAAATGCCTGTCTTATCTTTGAACCTTTGAGCTAGTTAAGGAGCCTGTGTGAATTGAAGGCTTGTGTGTGGAGGATTCACCCTGTACCAGCACTGGGTGAGGTTCTTTACCATCTTTGTCCCATTTAATCCTAGCGACGGCTCTTATTGCATTTTTTCAATAACAGCTTTATTGAGATAGAATTCCCATATCATAAAGTTCACTCTTTTAAAGTATACAGTTCAGTGGTTTTAGCATATTCACAGAGCTGTGCAGCCGTCAGCACTCATTCCAGAACGTTTCCATCACCCCAGAAAGAAACCCCATTCCCGTTAGCAGTCACCCTCTCAGCCCCCCTCCTCCTAACCCCTGGCAACCACTAATCTATGGATGAAGAAAATTGAGGCCAAAACCCATCACATCACTGTTTCTGAAATTACCATGTGCAGACCACCTTCATAGAGCCACTCAAAAGCTTAAAAATTGGTTTGGGGACCCTGCCC
Organism: Cervus elaphus; assembly: GCF_910594005.1. NCBI lineage: Eukaryota > Metazoa > Chordata > Mammalia > Artiodactyla > Cervidae > Cervus > Cervus elaphus. Next base: position 24,822,681 of record NC_057824.1, on the reverse strand, counting down.
CAGACCTGCTGAATCAGACTGTCTTGAGGGCCGGGCCCAGGAATCTGCATTCTCAGCTAGCTCCCCACTTGAGTCCAGAGACGGTTGAGTTTGAAGCCTGGTGGAGCTGGGCCAAGTCTCCCCAGAAACAAAGAGTCCTCCCCTCCCATCTTGTGTGTGGAAGTTTCAAGAACCCCTCAATTGAAAATTCTGGAAATCTGCCACTTTTTTCTCTTTTTCCCTTTTTGTCATCTTTCTCTTCCTAACCCAGTCCCCACTTTATTATGGTAAAATGCACATAAAATTGATTGCCTGAAGCATTTCAATGCACTGTTCAGTGGCATTAAGTATGTTCATATTTTTGTGCAATCCCTACCACCTCGCATCTCCACAACTCTTTACATTTTGCAAAACAAACTCTATACCCATGAAATGGTTGCTCTAATCCCTCTTATCCCCCAGCCTGGCACCCACCATTACACCTTTTTTTTTTTTTTAATGTGGACCATTTAAAAAACCTTTATTGAATTCGTTACAATATTGTGTCTGTTTTATGTTTTGATTGTTTGGCCTCAAGGCATGTGAGATCTTAGCTCCCCGACCAGGGATCGAACCTGCACCCCCTGCATTGGAAGGTGAAGTCTTAACCATTGGACTGCCAGGGAAGTCCCCATTCTTTTTATCTCTGTGAATTCGGCTACTCTAGTTGGCTCCTATATGTGGACATACAGTATTGGTCTTCTTGTGACTGGCTTATTTCACTTAGCCTGATGCCCTCAAGGTCCATCCACGTTGTAAAATGTGTCAGAGTATCGTTCCTTTTTAAGGCTGAGTAATATTCCACTGAATGAATGGACCGCATTTTGTTCATCCAGTCGTTCACAGATGGACACTTGGGTCGCTTCTGCCTCTTGGCTCTTGTGAACAGCGCCGCCCTGAACACGGACGTGCAGATATCTGTCGGGACCCTGCCCCTCTTGTTTTGCACGTAACGAATGTCTCCCTCATTTCCTGATTGGCCGGTTTGTTCTGTTCTTCCCATCAGTTGCTGTGCAGACAGTCTACGTGCAGCAGCCCGTCTCCTTTTACGACCGCCCGGTCCAGATGTGCTGTCCTTCCTGCAACAAGATGATTGTCACGCAGCTGTCCTATAATGCGGGCGCCCTCACCTGGCTCTCCTGTGGGAGCCTATGCCTGCTGGGGTAAGTCTGGGGTCCACTCGGACCCCGAGCTCTCCCGAATGCCTCTCCTCCAGGATTTCTGAGCCACAGCACATACTTCTCTGTTGCGGGGTGTGCCCTGTAGAATGTTGAGCTCGCATCTCTGGTCTCTCCCCTCTAGATGCCAGTATCACCCCTGCCCCCGTTATTACAACCCAGAAATTGTGCCCAGTTGAGGACCCCTGCCCTCGATCATGTCAGCGCCTAGAGGCTGCTCACCCGTCATTTGTTCTCAGACCATTCCCTGTGTGTCGGGACAAGTGAGGCAGTCGGGTGCATCTGTGTAGGATGATACCCTTGGGGATTTCTTTTTCTTCTAGAATTTCATGACCTAAGTAATAATGTTTGTTTGATTCGGGGAGAAGCTTTAAACAATCTGTACATTAAAATACTTTATAGTCGTCTCTTCAAAACTTCTTATCCTTTTATAACCCCCAGTAGTTTTCTGTTGTCTCTGCAACGGGAGTGTGTAAATATTTATGTCTGAACCAAGGGTATTATGTTGAAAGAGATAATACTTTCTGTCCTGGGAGAAATTTGAGGAAGCACCACTTAATTTTTTTTTCCCCCCCAAACAAAGGCAGGCAGCCTCCATATTCCTGGTTGGGTGAGTCACTTGGGAAACCTCAGGCGCTCCGTTTTCTTCCTTGAAGGAAGCAGGGTTTGTGTGTTTCTTTTCAGAAGCCTTGCTTGGCTGTCTCCTCATTTTCTGCTTGTGACCTAAAAAGAGAAGGAGTGATAGTTCTCTTCCTAATTTCAAAGAGAGGCTCAAAGCCTCTAAGAGCTTAATTGACTTCCTTGAGGACTTGCATACAGTGGGGAAGAAAGGATACTGAACATGTGACATCGAAGTTCATCATCTTTTAGACATTCCTGTTGAAACTAACTTTATCTTTGAAATCAGGGAAGGACAAAATGGAAAAGTTGATCACATATTGGCCCCTGGCTTTCGAATGGAGGGAGCTTTTTCTGTCCCTTTCTCCTTTTTCTTCCTTACGTGCAGTAGCGTGTTCTCAGAGCCTGCTTCTCACTGCTGTGTGGCTGTGGGCCGGTGACCTCACGTGCTCCAGTTTGCTCATCTGTAAACTGGGAGTGCTAATGCCTCCCCTGGGGGTTTGGAGGGGTTGCTGAGGATAAAGTCAGTGAATGTGTGTGTATTGTCCCTTGGAACCAGAGGTTAGACTTATCTCTAAATGCTGCCCTTATGTGAACCCAGGTAAGCTTAGGCAATAGGAAATTCCATTCATGAGATTGTTTCCTCATCGGGTTATTTCCAGATCCGGATCCTGCTTTGTATAAATCAGTGCCTTCCTGTAAAATGCTGTTTTTTTGTTTTTTTTTTTAAAACTGTGTTTTTGGCCAACTTAGGTTATGAGGCTGTGGGGTGTCTTCTGACACCAGCCAATGCTCCAGCACCGGGTGGGTGTCCAGTGATTCCATTCAGTTCAGACACTAATGACCCGGCACAGACCCCCACAGCTTAAAGGCTCAGTCCCACAGCCGGCCCCCTACTTCAGATGCCAGTCACAAGTCCTGGATCCCCGGTCCTTCGGACCAATCAAGGGTCCTGCTAGTTGCTCTTCAGGTTTGATGATACGCTAGAATGGCTCACAGAACTCAGAATGGCACTTGACTTGCATTTACCAGTTTACTGTCCAGGAGACAAACAGCCAGCCAGCTGAGGGGGTAACAGGGCGAGGTACAGATGGGTCCTGAGGGCTTCTGTCCCTGCGGAGCTGGGATGCCGCCACCCTCCGGGGACATAAATGGTCCACCAACCCAGCTCTCCAAACACAGTTGTTCAGGAGCTTTTATAATCTAGACCTCAGCCCCTCACCCCTGACCCCCCATTCCACCCCAGAGGTCTGCGGTTGGGGCTGAGAGTTCCAAGCCTCTAGTGACTTGGTTTTTCTGGTTACCAGCCCATCCTGAGCCTGTCTAGGGACGCACCCCAGACACCCTCCTTAGCATACACTCAGGTGTGATGGAAAGCGATTCCTTGTGAATAACAGAAGATGCAACTCCGTCACTCAGGAAATTCCAAGAGTCTTGGAGCTCTGTGCCAGGAACCAGAGACAAAGACTGAATATCTTTCTTCTTACACCTCAGGCTGTAGGGAGGCCCTTCCTGCCAAGAGGTCCTTCCTGTGTGTGCCGATGATGACTTATGTAGGTTAAAGGACATAATTTGCGGGACTTTATTTGGTTGGTGCTGTGAGAAGCAGCTTCTCTGTATGGAAAGGCGATCAGTCCAAGACAGGAGTCGGCAAACCACAGCCCAGGGGCCAAATCCAGCCCCTTGTAAGTTTTATTGGAATACTTCACGCCCTTTATGAACAGATTATCTGTGGCAGCTTTCACGCTCCAGTGACAGAATAAGACCCTTGTAGCCTGAAATACGTACCCCCTGGCCCTTTGTAAGAGAAGTTCGCTGATTGCAATCTGAGACTTTGAAAGATGCCCCAATGACTGAAGAGTTGATAATACGCCCTGGACAGTCTGTATGTGGTGACAGCCTTGGCGAGAGTTGGAGCTGCCATAACAAATTACAATAAACCTGGGTGGCTTCAAACGAAAGGAATTGTTTTCTCTCACCATTCTGGAAGGTTCCCAGGTAGCGCTAGTGGTAAGGAACCCACCTGCCAATGTTGGAGATGTAAGAGACGTGGGTTCGATCCCTGGGTTGGGAAGATCCCCTGGAGGAGGGGATGGCAACCTGCTCCAGTATTCTTGCATGGAGAATCCCACGAACAGAGGAGCCTGGTGGGCTACAGTCCTTAGGGTCACATACAGTCGGACACGACTGAAGGGACTTAGCGTTCTGGAAGCCAGAAGTCCCAAATCAAGGCACCACGCTCCTTCGGAAGGCTCTAAGGGCAGAATCTATCCTTGCCTCTTGCAGCTTCTGGAAGTCCAGGTGTTCCTGGCGGTGGCTATATCTCTCTAGTCTCTGCCTCTGTCTTTCCATGGGCTTTGTCTCTCTCTGTATTTCTTTCTTCTTTTGAATATTTCGTGTGATATAGTGTTCTTATTAATTAATTAATCTTACTTTTGGCTGCACTGGGTCTCTGTTGCTGCTCACAGGCTTTCCCTAGCTGCGGTGAGCAGGGGCGGCTACTTCTTTGTGACGCTCACTCAGGCCTGTCGTTGTGATGGCTTCTCTTTGCGGAGCACCGGCTCTAGGTGCTTGGGCTTAGTTGCCCCATGGTATATGGAATCTTCGCCTGACCAGGGATGGAACCCGTGTCCCCTGCGTTGGCAGGCAGATTCTTATCCACTGCGCCACCAGGGAAGTCTCACCTCTGTATTTCTGTGTGTCCTCTTCTCTTATCAGGACCCCAGTCTTTGAGTTTCAGGAGCCCACCCCACATAATTGAGGAAGATCCTATCTTGAGATCCTTGATTAGATCTGCAAAGACCCATTTTTCCAAATAAGATCACATTCATACGTTCCAGGGGTTAGGACTCTGACCTATATCTTCCCAGGGAATTCAGTGGTAAGGAATCTCCCTGCCAATGCAAGGGACACAGGAGACGTGGGTTTGATCCCTGGGTTGGGAAGATCCCCTGGAGGCGGGGCATGGCAACCCACTCCAGTATTCTTGCCTGGAGAATCCTATGGACGGAGGACCCTGGTGGGCTACAGTCCGTGGGGTCACAGAGTCGGACACAGCTTGAGCACGCATGCACGTATCTTTTTGGTGGCTGCCATCCAGATGATCATAGTAACACGCTGCGTGTGTGGCCTCTTCTGTTCCAGGTGCATTGCGGGCTGCTGCTTCATCCCTTTCTGTGTGGACGCCCTGCAGGACGTGGACCACCACTGTCCCAACTGCAAAGCTCTCCTGGGCACCTACAAGCGTTTGTAGGACTCAGCCGGACCTGAAGGGAGCCGTGAGCTGCAGGAAGGCCTCTCCGACTCTTCACCCAGCCCCTGCTCCTGTTGAAGGCTCTACCTTGGTGGTCTCATGTCTCCAGGGGCTCCACCTTCATGTCTTCTTTTGGGGGGAAAGTATCGCAAAAATCACAGACCTCCAAACCCCAGAAATGGCTGCTCGGAGTTGTGCACAGACATGCAGAGACATTCTCCTTGAGTGCTGGGTCCAGGGTTTTCTGTCTCCCTCCTCCCCCTGACTGTGACCCCGAGTCATTCCATCTTGCTGTGATCGTTGTCCTGTCTGAGTATCTTCTGGTGATTTGCCACTGGCTGGCTTCTTTCCTTGCCTCAGTGGGCCTTTCTGTCAGTGGTCTCCAAATCAGAAGCCCCAGACTGCCTTATTTTTGAAACTGTTCTGGCCCCAGTGTGGCTGAACCAACCTTTAGTGCCTACCACCATAGCCATCTGTTTCCACTTCTGATGACAAAAGCCTTATAGACTAAGGGCTTGGCTCTCAGATTCTGTAGCTGCAGGCTTTTAAATAGCACATGAATTCACTTTAATTTCTTAATTTGTCTCTAAGTACAAGCAGGGGTTATTCACACCCACATAGCCATGAGGTCATAAATGCAGGCTATAAATAGAAGGCTGGATCTTATCACTGATCTGCCTCCTTGGGACCAGATCCTCAGCCACTTTCCAGGAAGGGCTTTTTTCTGGTAGAGTGATTGTTTTTTATATTAACACTTTTTGTGACCTTCTTTTGGCCTTAAACACCTTTGAGCATAATTTTGAAAGAAGGGATTTATAGAACCATTTTCCGTAACCATATGACCGGTGTCATTTTCCTATTTGCCAGTGCACACTCACTTTTTTTTTTTTTTGCCTTAACAGGAAAAGTAATGGATAATTTCATCCACTGCCTTTTCTTGGGTTTAGTGTGGTTCCTAGAAACCTTTATAATGGAACTCATTAAAGTGGGGCCCTTTTGGGGTTCCTAGCGGATGTTTGGATAGACAGAGCACGTTGGAGCACGTCTGGGTACCATGGTGCTGAAAAGCGTGGGGACCCAACTGATTCAAAGGCTTCTGAAGTCTGGATTTTATTTTTCAGAAATACAGTTTGTTTGTATAACATCGGAAGACATGATTCCTAGGACTGAAGCAGCAAGATAGAGTTCTCAGTTCGCTGCTGTGTCATCTTTGAAATCAAGACAAAGCCAGGCTCGACTGTCAAGAGTCCCTGTTTTGATAATAAATAGGCACAAGGAATGCATGTGAATAATACTGTGTAGAAATCAAAGCCTAGACATTGATCAAAAATCTGTATATTGGGTGAAAATTATAGTCATAACCCATTGATTCAGCTTATTCATTTAATGTTTTGAAACTTCCAGTCATTATTTTTTGCAGTGACTATAGATATACTTCATAGTACTTTGTTCTCTGCTTTTCAAAAATAAAGTCTTTGGTTCACTCCGTGAACTATTTATCAATTCTTGCCATGTGAAGAAAGGTCTTATGTTGTGTTTCCAGCTGTTGTTACAAAGAGTCTTTATTTGTTCCATAACAGTAGAAGGTCCTTCATGATAGAAAACTTCAGACTGGCTGAATATCCTGCGATGTCAACATGACCGATGGTGAATTGGGTGGATGGCTAGTGAGTCAGATTTGAACATGAGACTGTTGGAACCCAGTAAACGTCATCAGTGGCAGCAAGCCGTAGCTTTCAAGTTTTAACAAGATGCACAGAAGGAAGCTGTTCTCATTCATGCTCCGAACAAAACATGCTTTGTTAATTGATCGGGGTAGATGCGAGATGCTAGAAGGAGGGCATTGTAACTCGCCAGGACTATGAATGTCATCCCCTCTTTTCCTACCTGGTGATAAAACTTCATTTTGGAAGGTGACGGTAAATCGTGTCATCGCCGTGTGACTTTGTCAGTTTAAACCCTAACTTTTGGTTTTGAAAAATTGCCACTCACCCCAATCACGAGTGTGTATTTTTCTTTCTTTTGACAAAACTGAAGGCCATGCATATTTAGCAGTTTTGCTCAGATGGTGGCATATAAATTGTCTCAAACTGTTATCCGTTACATATGCAGAGTCTTCAAAATCTTCAAAACAAGAGCCCTATTTCAAGGACTGTAACATATATAGTCTGCAGAACTTGAAAAATAACATCGGATGCCTGGTGCTTGGAGTGTTCAGTAGACATTCCATTTTATTTTTCCAAGTACAGGCTTATCTGTGTATTTTTTACAAATTAAAAAACTATTTTGTTCTGCCCTGTTTGTTGGGGATTTGGGAGTATGTTGGAAGCGCTGCATCACATTCAGTTATTGCAAGAGCTTTATTTTATATCTACTTGGACCTCAAAGAAGAATTTATGAATTTCAAACCCCGAATGGCTGTATATCTTGTTTGTAACTGTGAGTCCTTGTACATGCAAGTTTGGGTTTGTGTCCTGTTAACAAAAAGAAATCAGTTATTGCATCTGTTTTAGCCAGCTTAGAGCACGTGACTCATTCCTGGCTGACCACAGCATTACCCATGAAAATGTTTTCTCTGGGACAACTGGCTCCGCAGTTGCTACCGAGAACACTTCTATGGGGCCCTGAACTATTTATAAAATGTGGCTTCATACACTCACACACAAACTTGGCTTCAGTTTTCTCCCCAGCGACAGCCTCTCGTGTTTGGGATATTAAAATCCTGCTTTGACTTTCTGGGCTCCAAGATCTCTGTGTAGGAGTAAGTGTAGACGTTGGAATTTTACTTACAAAATTCTGATTTGCATTTTGGATCCTATTAAAGTTATCTCCTGTATTTATGACTCAGATGTTTACAATGAGTCGTCTGTTTTTCATGGGCGCACGAGTGAATTGAAAGTAGATCCAGCAAGGGCAATGAAAGAGAGAAACCCGGAGGTTTCTTTTTTTTTTTTTTTAAGTCTTAAGAATGTTAAAGAAACAAGAATCTGAGGCTTGGAAAGACTGGGGAAAAAAAAAAAGAAGAAAGAAAAAAGTTCATGGCCAAGTGTACAGTCGAGTGCATTTAACTGTTTTGTGACTGTTCTCTGCAGTTTGAGGAGAAGTGTTCACACATTTAAGTACCTTTTTTAATTTTTTACCCTTTCAGGTTATTTTCTTAGAGCAGCTTTAGGTTCATAGCAAAATTGAGCTGAAGATACAGAGATTTCTCATGTACTCCCTGCCCCATGCATAGCCTCCCCCATTCTCAACATCCCCCACATTTGTTACAATTGATGAACCTACACTGATAAGTGATTGTCATCCGGCGTCCACAGCCGGCGTCGGGGTTCACGCTTGCTGTTTTACGTTCTGTGTGTTTGGACAAATGTAGGATGACATGTATCCACCATCTCAGTATCATACAGAGTGATTTTCCTCCCTAAAAACTGTTGCCTGTTCCTGCCTGCCTCCCCTATCCCCTAGCCACTGTTCTTGCTGGCTCTAAAGCTTTGCCTCTCCCAGATTGCTATAGAGTTGGAAACATACACAGGGGAATCAGCCTTCTCAGAGTGGCTTTTTTCACTTAAGAATATGCATTTCAGGTTCTCTATGTCTTTGCATAGCTTGGCAGCTCATTTCTTTATTATTCAGACAATATCCCTTCCTTTTTTTTTTGTTCGTTTGGATTTTGGGGCCGTGCCTCACAGCCTGCAGGGTCCTAGCTCCCCAATCAGGGATGGAACCCTTGCTCCTGGCAACGGAAGCGCGGAATCTTAACCGCTGGGTCACTTAACCAGGGAAGTCCCAGCACTTACCCTGTTCTTAGTACTGCCCTGTCTCGGCGATCTTGTTCCTGGTCTCTCAAGTGGGCAGACTCAGGCTAGCTCGTGTGTGCCATATCGGTGTCTTCAGAGAACACAGGATTGTAAAACCTGTGTTTATATAGCTGTGTATGTGTGAGAATGTTACTGGGTTTAGGTTTAGCTGCTTGTTGCTCAAGAAGAACCCAACTCCCCACTGTTGATCAGGGCAAGAGCTTTGAAAGGGGAGTTTCAGGGGCGCACAGGTAGTGGGCGGAACTATATGCAGAACAGTAGTCCACTCCCACCATCACCTTGAAACTGCTGGTGCCGTGGCCTGATGAACATCATCTTGATTGCTTTAGGTACAAAATTCCAGGGTTGGTTTGCTAGCATTTGCTTGAGGCCGGTTATCAGAATTTTGTAATTTGGAGCAGCTTATGTCATTGCTGCAGTCTGGTCATCATGCAGTTAAATTCTTTCACCTGATGGGGGTTTTAGGGTCTGCAAAACAGCTCAAAGGATATGGCTCAGAATATTACCGATAGCCCTTGAGAAACTAAAGGCCCTTGACTTTGTTTAATGGCTTCACTATTGCTATTTTGTCTTGCTTGACTCTTCCTTTGAATCTGCCTTTCCTCACTTCTCTGATTAAATTTATTCCTTGGCTAAAGTTTCTCTACAGACAAGAGGCAGGCAGAGGACATGGAGCAGACTGTCCTGGGAAGATGCTGTGTTACGGGGGGGTCACAGTGCAAAGTGAGTGCCAAGGGCAACATCTGGGAACCTCTAGTCTAGCACATCTGTGGTTTTCATGTGTCATTTTTTAAAAGCTGTTTTGTATTGGTGGTAGAGCCGATTAGCGATGTTATGATAGTTTCAGGTGAGCAGCAAAGGGACTCAGCCGTACATATGCATGTATCATCAGTTGACTTCTGCTGTATCCCAGGTGCTGTACAGCTTGGATGCCAGATACCCCCGCCGGGAAAGCGTGAGCATCGACCCAGCACTGCCCTGCCTGCCAGCACTTCCGTGGCTTTTTGTTGCTGTTGTTTTACATTTATGTTTAACGGGAGGATCATTGCTTTACAAGGTTGTGTTGGTCGCTGTTGGCAGTAACTTGAATCAGCTGTAAGGATACGTGTATCCCCTCCCTCCTGAACCTCTCTCCCAACCCCACGTCCCACCCCTCTGGGACATCACAGGGCACCGCGCTGAGATCCCTGAGCTGCGCAGTTGCTTCCTGATAGCTGTCTGCTTTACACGCGGTGGTGTACACACGTCAGTGTCACTCTCAGTTCATCTCACCGGCTTCTTCCCCCGCCGTGTCCACACATCTGTTCTCTGTGTCTGTGTCTCTGTTCCTGCCCTGCAAATAGGCTCTTCAGTTCCATTTTCCAGTAGGTTCTTTATTGTTTCCTTTAAGCTAAAATTCATGTAACATTTTTTAAAAATTTTACATTGGAGAATAGTTGCTTTACAGTTAGTTGTCTTATAATAGTTGTGTACAACACAACATAGTTGTGTATATTGTTGTGTACAACAACAGATGTGTTAGCTTCTGGCATACAGTAGAGTGATTCAGTTACGCATATGCATACATCTGATCTGAAAAAGAATCAGAGCCTTTTCCCTTACAGGCTCTTACAGAGTATGAAGTACAGCTCCCTATACTATACAGTGGGTTTGTTGATGATCTGTTTTATGTATAGTGGTGTGTATATGTTAATTGAAACCTCAGTCGTGTAACATTAAAGTGTATAATCCAGTGACACCTGGTGCATGCACAGTGCTGGGCAACCCTCCACCTTTGTATCGAGTTCCAAAGCATTTCTATCAGCCCAACATAACACTCCGTACCCATTAAGCAGTGTCTCGTCATTCCTCCTGCCCCAGCACTTGGCAGCCATCCATTTCCTTCTGTTTCTCTGGAATTACCTATTCTGGATACTTCATATAGACATAATCGTACTACATGACCATTTGCATCTGGCTTCTTTAACCGAGCATCACGTTTTCAAAGTTCATCCACGTTGTAGCTTGCTCTCAGGGCGTCATTCCTTTCAGTGGCTGAATAATACTCCATTGTAGGGGTATGCTGCGCTTTGTCTCTTTGTCCATGGGTGGCCCCCGGGAGTCTTGTCCACATTTTGGTGATTGTGAATAAGCCTGCTCTGATCATTTATTGACAGTTTTCTGTGTGGGTGTATGTTTCCAGTTCTCTTTGGGTTGGAATTGCTGGGTCACATGGTAGTTCAGTTTAGCTTCTTGAGCAACTGCCTGATAGCGTCTTCTTTTTTAAGTTTTGGGGTTTTTTACAAAAAAAATTGTTTATTTATTTGACTGCATCAGAGTCTTAGTTGCAGCACTCAGGATCTTTGGTTGAGGCATGTGAACTCTTAGTTGCAGCATATGGGATCTAGTTCCCTGACCAGGGATTGAACCCAGGTCTCCTTCATCGGGAGCACAAAGTCTTAGCCATTGGCCCACTGGGGAATTCCCTCAATGGCTTCGTAAAGCCGTTTCTGGCCTAAACTACCATTTGGAACTGCTCTGGCCTGGAGAACTCTGCTCCGTTCTGCAGCGTGAACTGTTTGGAGCAGCCTGGTGGCGACAGAGCTGGACTTGGAGCAAGAAGACCTGCGCCCTGGGCTGGCCTGCCCCAGATCCGCAGCTGATCTGAACCCCACTCAGTCCTCTCCTCCTGATCTCGGGTGGCCTCGGCTTGCAGCGAGGCTTGGCTTCCTAGCCAGAGATTGAGGCCAGGTCGCTGTGGTGAAAGCAGCTGGTGGACAGTGACAAGGGCCCCGGCCCTTCGGCTCCTGCAGAAAAGAATTCCCCCAAAGTCAGGAAGTAGTGGACAAAGTGAAGTACTTATTAAGAGGGAAGAACAAGTGCAGTGCGTGTGGATAGATACACGCGTGGACTCAGGTAGAGGGTCGTGCCCTCGCGACAGCTTGAATCACTTTTTTTTTTTTTTTTTTTGTTTTGTTTTTTTTTTTTTTTAAATTTTTTTTATTAGTTGGAGGCTAATTGCTTCACAACATTTCAGTGGGTTTTGTCATACATTGATATGAATCAGCCATAGATTTACACTTATTCCCCATCCCGATCCCCCCTCCCATCTCCCTCTCCACCCGATTCCTCTGGGTCTTCCCAGTGCACCAGGCCGGAGCACTTGTCTCATGCATCCCACCTGGGCTGGTGATCTGTTTCACCATAGATAGTATACATGCTGTTCTTTTGAATCACTTTTATGAGGCATTTCTTCCAGGTTTCCTTCGGACAATCATTTTGATTCGCCTGGTTCACTCTCCATATTTTGTATATCTCAGGATCCTCCCATGTGTGCGCACGCCTCTCTTAGCCAAGATGGATCCTACCGAAAAGGCCTCTGGGTGGAACGTCCCTTGACATAACTCCCCTTTGGTCTCCAAGGAGCCTTTCTGTGTATGTGTGGTTGGGGAGGTCTCCCGACTTCAGGAAAGAGACTTATGTGATCTGGGCAGGACCTAGCCTTCTCCGGTAATTGTCCTGCTAGTCTCCTCTTGGAGTTTCGGACCACAGGGAATGAATCTCCCATCACTTTACCCTGGGGGGACCCATCTACCGCCTGCCTCGCTCCCACTGAGCCTGAAAAATGAGGAGGGGTGGACGGTGCATCTCAGCTCCTGAGTGGCCTCTCTAAGAGGTTCAGCTGTTGCTCCTTTGTTTACCTGTGTGCCCAGCGTGGGAAAGAGTAAAGGGCAGGGGTGGGAGCGCTGTCCTCTGCCTCATGGCATTGGTGGTAGAAGGGGAGAGAGAGACATCAAATAAGAAAACCTAACATTTCCAACCTGTTACTCACCAGGAGGGAAAAGTGGAGGAAAATAGCCGATGGTAGTGATTTTACTTGTGGGGGAAGGGCTCCTCATCCTCTCAAATTAACCAGTCATTCTGATGTTTTCTTCTGCCGAGGGGGCAGCCTTTATGTTTGAATGCCAGAGGAGTCTGAAAGCTGTGTTAGAAAGTTCATTTCTGTTCTGTGTCTTTGTGTGATTTCATTCGCTCTGTCTCCCTCTCTGGGTAGAATCACTGGATGCCTTCCATTTTCTTGGAAGAATGAAACCTAACCCTTTTCTCTAGCTCCTGTCTCCGGATTTCCCCTCCATACCAGGAAGGGCAAGGCTGGCTTCGAGTAAGTGGGTGGATTCCGGCCAAGTGTGGTCAGTAGAAAATGTCCCATTGGCCCCAGAGGGCCACAAGTTTCTCCCAGGTGCCTGCCCATGGTCCCCTCGAACCCGAGTAGCCTCAATAAGAACTTGGTGGAGAAAAGGGAAAGTGAGAAACATTTGACAGTCAGTTCTTAGGGTTTCCCTGGCAGCTCAGATGGTTAAGAATCCACCTATACTTCAGGAAACTGGGGTTTGATCGCTGGATTAAGATCCCCTGGAGAAGCAAATGGTTACCCACTCCAGTGTTCTTGCCTGTAGAATCCCGTGGACAGCGGAGCCTGGCAGGCTACAGGCTATATATAGGGTTGCAAAGAGTCGGACATGACTGAGTGACTTAACACTTTCACTACTTTTTCGCTTTCAGTGGGGATGTTTCTTTTGCTTTTTTGTGGGAGGGGTGGGAGCTGTCCCAGCAGAGACAGCTGGGAAGGTAAGAACACTAACAACTCTTTAAGGTTGTTTTCTAAGCCATAATCTGCATTTCTTGTTCACGTCTAAAATTAAAGTGGGAGGAAAATAAAAACCTTATCATAAGCCTGATGGAAGGGCGGTGGGTTGAGGTCTCCCCTTTCTGCACATGCTTGAAAGTGAAACCCTTATACATCTGGGAGCTCCCAGCAGCTGGGGGTGGGTGTCAGGGAGGGATGTTGGGGGTGGGATAGGGGTGGGGGCTCTGAACTCATCGGCTTCATCCGTGGAATCTGATCACCGCTGCCTGCAATGATGTGATTTAGAGACACTTTCTCTAGTTTCACTGAGGGCCTAACTTTTTTTTTTTTTTAAAGGATGTATAGTGAATTAGGGCTTCCCAGGTGGTGCTAGTGATAAAGAATCTGCTTGCCAATGCAGGAGACCTAAGAGTGAAAGGTTCAATGAACATAAGAGTGATGCGTTCAAACCCTGGGTCCAGGAGATCCCCTGGAGTAGGGAATGGCAACCCACTCCAGTATTCTTGCCTGGAAAATCCCCTGGACAGAAGAGCCTGGTGGGCTACAGTCCACGGGATTGCAAAGAGTCAGACACAACTGACTGAATGCACACATACACGGTTGATTTACAACTAGTTTCAGTTGTGTAACAGTGATTCAATAAATTGTATTATGATAAAGTATGGGTTATATTCCTGTGCTGCCCAGCATATCCTTGTAGCTTATTTGTTTTATACTTAGTAGGTGGTACCTCTTAATCCCTTGCCCCGTCTTGTCCCTCCCCACTTCCTTCTCCGGACGACTAACCACTAGTTTGTTCTCTGTGTCTGTGAGTGTGTTTCTGTTTTGTTATATTCTTTTGTTTACTTTATAGATTCCACACGTAAGTTGTGGTTGTATTGGTTTACTTTTTCCTGCTTTGTGGTTTTTCTAACTAGGTATTTTCTTCCTCATTTCATCTTCTTCCCGCCCTCTGTCCTAAAGTTGTAGATGAGCTCAGGGCTTCATCCGTGTGTGTGTGTGTGTTGGTGCGTAGTCTGTGAGGGCGCATGGGGGGCTGGACTTGTGTGTGTATGCGGGTGTGTTGGTGGCTATTTGGGGAGAGGTGGTTCTAGGTGTCTGTGATGTGTGTTTCTCTGTAGTCAGGGTGAGTGGTTCTGTGTGTGTGTGTGTGTGTGTGTGCACGCGCGTGCAGGGGAAAGAAGTGACAGAGCTACTCAGCGCTGCGTGCCCTCCAGGTTTCCCTTCAGTCCCCGAGCTTGAGAGGCCGCCAAGGACTTCAAGCCAACCAACCCAGCAGGGCGATGGCTGGCCCCTTGCTGATCTCAGGGACTGAGAAGGTGAGATCAGTGGTTTTTCCACTTCCTACACGTAAGCTGCTTGGAATATGCCATGGGCGTGGACATGCCTGGCCTCCCTGACCTTGTTAGTCACTTCCCATGGTAGACAGGTGACTCCGCTTGAGAAAGACTCTTACTGAACCCTCCACTGCAGGACCAGACCTGGCCATTGCACTCAGCCTGGGCTGGGGGGAGCCTTTACAAACCTGTGCAGTCTGGCCACACCCCAGACCAACTGGATCAGAACCTCCCAGGGTGGGGCCAACTTCCCTACTGGGCACCAGGGGCATTTGATATTTTTAGGGGCTCGGGGAAATGTATGATTTTAAAAATATTTTTAAAATTTTATTTATGTTTGGCCATGCTGGGTGTTTGTTGCTGTGTGGGCTTTTCTCTAGTTGCAGACAGCGGAGGGGCTACTCATTGTGGTGGCCTCTCTTGTCGCGGAGCACAGGCTCTGGGGCGTGCAGACTTAAATAGCTGCAGTCGCTGCAGACCCCTGGGTCTAGAGCACAGGTTCAATAGTGTGGTACATGAGCTTAGTTGCTCTGTAGCATTTGGGATCTTCCTGGACCACCAGAAATCAAACCTGTATCTCCTGAATTGGCAGGTTTCTTTACCACTGAGCCACCAGGGAAGCCCTAAATTTTTTTAATAGGAGGGAAAAGCCTGAATAAAATAATAATGAACATATAATAATGAATCCAACCTGGACTATATTGCTCTTCCTATCAATACAGCCTTAAAATATACCTTTCAATATAGGAATAGTTTTAAGGACAGAGGGACCCAGGGAAGTCTACACATGGATTCAGGTCAAAGGCCCTGGTCTACTGTTTATGGGATAGAATCAGTCTTGCCTGCTTTCTTTCAGTAAAGGTTTACTGAGTATGTAATGTGTAGGGAGGTCTTCCAAGGTGGTTCAGTGGTAAATAATTAGCCTGCCAACGCAGGAGATGTGGGTTGGATCCTTGGTTCAGGAAGAGTTCCCTGGAGAAGGAAATGGCAATCCACTCCAGTATTCTTGCCTGGGAAATCTGATGGACAGAGGAACCTGACAGGCTATGGTCCTCAGGATCACAAAAGAGTTGGACCCAACTTAGCCTCTGAGTAACAGCAACAGTGTGCAAGGAGACAGTCTCCTTGGTCTTGAGGAATTTAAGTAAGAACTTCATCATTTTAGGATTGTTTTGCATGTTATGATAAAGTTACCTTGTGTAGAACACTTCTATAGCCTCCTCCAAGACAAGAACTCTTCCAGATGGAAAAGAAAGACATCTTCACCATTTTACAGATAAAATAATAACAGAGACACAGAATAAGCTGCCAAGCGACCCACAGCTCAGTGAGGACTTCTGATCCTATAATAAAATATACCTTGGTCTTAGTAAATATAGATTTCTGGGGCTTTTGCCTGGAGATTCGGATTCAGAAGGCCTGGGAAGGGCCCCAGGAATATGTATTTTTATATAAAAGCACCCAGGTTCCTGAGGGTAGGTGAGTTTAAGAAATGCTGCTCCATATGACCTGGGCCAGATCAGCCCGAGAGAAGGAACTGAAGTCAGCCCAAGGGAGGGTCCCCACTCTCGGCACTCTCGGCATCTGGGTCCAGATCTTTTCTTGGGTGGGGGCTGTCCTGTGCCTTGTCGGATGTTGAGGAGCATCCTTGACCCCTACTCACCAGATACCAGAAGCACATGCCCCAGTCACGACAACCAAACACTCCAGATGTTGCTCAGTGTTCCCCCTGGGACAGAGTCGCCCCGCTGAGAACCCCCTGGGCTAAGTACCTGGGCTGAACCCAGCGTTTCCTGTGTCTGGGGGTTGGGGTGACCTTCACTGCCCACGTGAGTGCACAGTTGCTCAGTCATGTCTGACTCTCTGTGACCTCTTGGGCTGTATGTAGCCCACCAGGCTCTGTCCATGGGATTTTCCAGGCAAGAATACTGGAGTGGGTTGCACCTGTCTTTAAAACATAAAACATGCCCATTTCCAAGACTCCCTTGTTGTTCAGTGGCTAAGACTCCATACTCCTAATGCAGGGGGCTGGGGTTCGATCCCTGGTCAGGGAACTGGATCCCACATGCCGCAACTAAGACTTGGTGCAGCCAAATAATCAAATTAAAACATTTTTTTAAAACACCCATTTCCATCAAGAGGAATGGAGCACAGACTCCGGCTACCATGCAGATGAACCTTGAGAACATGGCATTCAGTGAAAGAAGCCAGCCACAAAGGCCAGGTCCTACATGATTCCACTGATGTGAAATGTCCAGGATAGATAACTTTATAGAGGCTGAGCGCAGATTGGTTGCCAAGAAGCAGGTGGGGAGGGAGAGTGCTTAATGGACATGGGGTCTCCTCTGGGAGTGATGAAAATGTTCTGAAACTAGATAGAGGGGGTGGTTATACATCATAAAATGTACCAAATTCCATTGACTTGTTTACAACAGCTAATTTTTTAAATTTATATTTTATTTTTAGTTGTAGGATAATTACAATATTGTGACGGTTTTTGCCATACATCAACATGAATTGGCCTTGGGTATATGCATGCCCCCTCCCTCCTGTACCCACTTCCCATCCCTCTTGGTTTTCACAGAGCACCCATTTTGGGTGCCCTGAGTCATGCAGCAAACTCCCACTGGCTTACAATAGCTAATTTTATGTTAGAAGAGTTTCATCTCAGTTTTTTTTTTTTTTTTTAAAGTGCCAATTTGTATAAAGTGATAGTTGGTAGGAAGGGACTGGACTGAATCGTGAATGCAGCCTAAATTGGATCTGTAAATGAGGTCATGACCATTCAGTGTAATAAGAAACATAACATGTAATTAAGTAATATTTTAGAAGCAAGGGTAGAATTTGAGGGCTGAACCTCAGTACTGCTGTCTTTGGAACTGGTACAGTGCCGGGTTACAGTAAGTATGCCATATGAGCTTGTTGAATCTGAGAAGCAGAAAAACTGAAAACAGCTTAATCAAGAACCGACTGAGCCACGTGCAACCTGCTGTATGGCTGAGGTATATCATTTCAGCTTCCTGGGCTGAGTTCCTCTCTTCTCCAAAAAGAGCCACGCTGATCCGTCCCGCTCTTAAAGTCTGTGCTGGGAAATGCACAGAGGGAAGGGTCTGGAACATGCCAGAACATGCTGGAACATTCCACGGACTGGCTCTCTTAGGGTATCAGAGGCAAGCTCCTGGGTGAGCTAGGAAATCCTTCAGGACACAGGCTTGGCATTCAAGTGTTGCAGGAAGGGGGACCCTTTCCAGGGCCTAAGAGTGGGCTCTTGTCTAATATTCTGACATAAATTGTCCGAGGAGACACACGTGCTGACAAAGCAAGAGACTTTATTGGGAAGGGGTGCCCGGGTGGAGAGCAGGAGGGTGTGGGAACCCAGGAGAACTGCTCTGCCGTGTGGCTTGCGGTATTGGGTTTTATGGTGATGTGATTAGTTCCCTGGTTGTCTGGTCAATCACTCTGACTCAGGGTCCTTCCTGGTGGGGCACGCGTTGCTCAACCAAGATGGATGCCCGCGAGAAGGAGATGGTAAGACGCGTGGTGTCTCCTTTTGTCCTTTCCCAAACTCTTCTGGTTGGTGGTGGCTCCTTAGTTCCGTGTTCCTTACTAGACTCTCCTGTTGTAAAATAACTCATGTAAATAGTTACAATACTATGGTGCCTGGCCAGGATGAGTGGTTTCAGTCTGTTTTCCCTAACACAGGAGTCTCAGGACCAGGCAGTTTCCAGCTTTGATAAACAGGATCAGAATAACCTAGCAGGTAGATTAAACTAGCAGTCCCCAACTTTTTGGCACTAGGGACAAGTTTTGCGGAAGACAATTTTCCATTGACTGGGGAGTGGGGAGGATGGTTTGAGGATGATTCAAGAGCATCACCTTTATTGTTCATCTTGTGTGTGTTGCTCAGTTGTTTTGGACTGTTTGCGACCCCAAGGACTGTAGCCCGCCAGCCTCCTCTGTCCATGGAATTCTCCAGGAAGAAGACTGGAGTGGGTTGTCATTGCCTTCTCCAGGGGATCTTCCTGACCCAGATATTGAGTCTGAGTCTCCTGCATTGCAGTCAGGTTCTTTACCGTCTGAGCCACCAAGGAAGCCACTGTGCACTTTACTTCTAGTATTATTATGTCAGCGCCACCTCAGAGCATCAGGTATTAGATCCTGGAGGTTGGGGACTGCTGGGCTAAAGCACAAGAACTGGCCACCTGGGCCCCCTCCCTGCCATCTGCTGTCAGGCATGGTCTGCGTCAGCCCACTTGGCTTACATGAGGATGGAGCCACCTCTGCAGTCTTGTGGAAGCCCCCACATTCCTTTCATAGGTGGGCCATGGGGGTCACCTCCCTCCCTGCCTGGCCCGAGAATGCCACATTTACATTTATATTCACTGACCCGAGGCAAAGCATTTCTTCCTTGGGTCACGATTAATGGGGCCCATCCCCTGAAAGCAGAAACAAATAAATGCTTGGGCATGGGTGATGGTCCTCACGTGAGCTCACTTATTAGCTCGCAGCTGTTGTGAATGGAATACCGCGCAGGTGTGTCTGTTTGGAGGAGATGGAAGTTGGGACCAGGTTAATAGAAAGCTGAGATGCTGGCGCAGTGGCTGATGGTCTCTGAGTAGCGGGTGGTGGGGGAGAAAGTTCTGCGAGGACCAGTCTGCCAAATACAGAGACATGCTCAGACACCACTGAGGAATTTCCTCTGCAAGCAGCCACTGACAGGGTAAGAACTTCTGGGTAAGAACTTGTTTGTTTGCTTTTGGTAACAGCTTTATTGAGATGTAATTTACATACCATGTTATCCACCCTTTTAAAGTGTACAATTCAGTTTTGTGTTTTTTTTAGTATATTCACAGAATTTTGCAACTATCACCACAATCCGTCTTAACAACATTTCTCTTACCCCACAAAAGACACCCATCCACTCCTAGACTTAACCGACCACTAAGCTATGTTGTCTATACAGATTGGCCCATTCTGGGCTTTTCTTATGCTTGGAATTGTACACGTGTATACTTGTACTTGCTCAGTTGTGTCTGACTGTTTGTGACCCCATGGACTGCAGCATGCCAGGCTTTCCTGTCCTTCACTGTCTCCCGGAGTATGCTCAAACTCATGTCCGTTGAGTTGGTGGAATTGTATAGTATGTGGGTTTTTGCATCTGGCTTTTCTCTTTGCACATTTCTGAGGTCTATCCTTGTGACACATGCTGGTACTGCGTTCCTCTGGATGCAGATAATTTTCCCTTGTGTGGATATACCACATCTCATTTATCCATTCTTCTGTGATGCCTACCATTTTCTAAGGAATTCACGGGTCTAAAACGACTACTCATTGTAGCAGCTGTTCAAGAAAGAATTAGCTGGGCACCATTTGTCAGTGGGAAGTCTTTTATTATGGTGGCAAGCCGAGGTTGGAGCTTTGGAGGGTAAAAGGGGCTTTTGTTTATGATTATACCAGGCAATGGGTGTGAAGCGGGGCTATGCTAGAAAAACCCAAGGGGTGGACGCCTTCGTTCTGGGGCCAAGTGAGAATGTTGAGCGGTCTCCTTCAGCAGACCCTGGGCTGAGGACTCTGGGTCCTCGAGAAGCCCAAGTGTAAATTTTTTTCAGGCCTGGTCAAGTGATTACAAAGTCCCTAGCTGACAGCGCCCCAGCCCCATCCCTGGGGGAGGAGGAGAGGAGCTGTGCTCCCTGGCGTGTTTGGGGACAGCCAATGAATTGCAGTCTCTGAGGGGAACTGCAGACCAGGGCCCAGGGCCCCCAGGCTGCTCTGCAAGCCTGCGTTCCTCCGCTTTATCTGGGGTCGAGGGCAGGGGTCTGCCTCGGGTGCCCCTGCTGTGACCCCACTGGACTCAGAGCCTCCACTCCCCACCCACCCCTCCGGCTTAGGGTCCATAAACTGCCGTAGACTTTTTTGGGGGGCTCCCTAAGTAAGTGAGAAAAGCCTCACATCTGGGCTGATCCCTCCCAGGGTGCTGGTTCCCAGGGGGCAAGTCAATGCTTTACTGACTGTAGGAAGTGACGCAAAGTTTAACTCCTTTCATATGAGGCTGGCTGGTTGCTTGACCAGGCAGCTCAGCTTGCTCACTCCCAGCTGAAGCTGGGCTCCTGACATCAGCTGGAAGGGGGATTGGATCTTTGATTGTGAAATGGTGTCTGGGGGTGGGGAGGGGTGAAGGTGGTGTATGAAATTTAGAATATGCAGATTATGATTGTCTGAAATAGGCCCAAGCTCCCACTCTGGGGAGAAAATCTAGGGTTGTTTTGAATAAAGGTACAATTTCCATACATTCGCGCAAATGAAGTCAAGTCACAAATATATTATCTACAGAAACAGTGGAGGCAGGCTGCTTTGCAATCAGCTGGGTGTCAACTTAAAAAATATTGATGACCTAAAAGTTGAGACTTATGTTTAATTTGGTGGGAATTTCTAGGTCTCCAAGCCTGGGAGGCAGCATCTCAAGTAACCCTGAGAGAACTGCTCTGAGGAGGCAAAGTGGCGGGGGAGCCAGATTATATAGAAGATTTGCAACATTCAATTAAAAAATAAATTTTAAAAAAATCCCAGGGAAGCAAAAAAAAATTTTTTTTTTTTGCAACAAAAGGTAGGTAGTCTGAATATCAAAAGATTATTGCTAACTAAAGGAAAATCAGGTGTTTTGAGGAACTTACAGCTTTTCTATGTATGGGAAGATGCAGGAGTCTGGGCTCACTGAAATCATTCTTTTGGTATACATCTCGTATCTGGGGCCAGTATCCTGTTTTCACATCCTGGGTTTCCTTAGGACTCACGGTAGGGACTGGCTGCAGTCTGATGGCTGTTAGATGGCGGGCATTCTTTCCCTCCTGAGTCTTCTCAGGGGTCACCATTGGTGGTGGCTGCAATCACTGATGACTGTGGCATCCATTGTTTACTGATATGGTAGGAAATATTCCATTTCTCATGGGGGAAGGACAGTCCTCTACCCCAGGTCACAGCGAGCAGGAGAGAGAAAGTGAGCACCTGTATGATTCCTGACCTGTGGCTGGGGCAGCGGTCACTCACTTTTCCCAGGCTCAACTCTAAGTGGTTATTTTTATTTATTTATGTTTATATTTATTTATTTATGGTTATTTCTATTTATTTATTTTTGGTTATTATTTACTTTTTTCAGATAAAATACTATAGGTTTATTTAAAACAATTCTCACCTTGAGTACGCAAAATACAAACACCACAAAACGTTCATTTTTTTTTTACTTTGTAGTTTACCAATATATAAAATAGAAGTTTGCTTAAATTTAAATTATGTATTTTTTAAGGCAAAGAACTGTATGGAAAAAAATTTGTTCTGCTTAAGGCATACTTGGGAATGAACCACTATACAAATTATTGTACATCTGAAACCACGATGCATAAGACTGCAGAAAAAGGTTGAAGTAAACCAGGTACATTTACCTGACTTAGGTTAAGTGTTTCTTTCTCTAATTTATTTTTGGCTGTGCTGGGGTGTTCGTTGCTGCTCAGGCTTTTCTCTGGTTGCAGTACGTGGGCTTCTCGTTGGGGTGGCTTCTTGTCACAGAGCCCAACATCTAGGGCACATGGGCTTCAGCAGTCGTGGTACATGGCCTTAGTTGCTCCGAGGTAAGTGGGATCTTCCTGGATCAGGGATCCAACCCGTGTCTCCTGTGTTGGCAGGTGGATTCTTTACCACTGAGCCAGCAGGGAAGCCCTAACTGGTTATTTTTAAAAGGACCCTGGACAGACTTTTGGACTCTGTGGGAGAAGGCGAGGGTGGGATGTTTCGAGAGAACAGCATGTATATTATCTATGGTGAAACAGACCACCGGCCCAGGTGGGATGCATGAGACACGTGCTCGGGCCAGGTGCACTGGGAAGACCCAGGGGAATCAGGTGGGGGGGGAGGTGGGAGGGGGGATCGGGATGGGGAATACATGTAACTCCATGGCTGATTCATATCAATGTATGACAAAACCCACTGCAATGTTGCGAAGTAATTAGCCTCCAACTAATAAAAATAATTGAAAAATAAATAAAATAAAATAAAAGGACCCTGGGAAAAGCAAAGCAGGAACTTGGTGGGGGCCGGTGGGGTAGGGGATGGGGAATCCTAAACCCAGAGCCTAGAAGTCTGGACTCTGGGTGTAAGCAGGGTTGTCATACTGTAAAATGTTTGTAGACAGAAAAAAAAAAAAAAACCTGCCTGTCATGTCATTTCATTACATAAAGAATGTTGTTGACCACCAGCCACTGCGGCTGCCCCAGAGGGGAGTCCAGGTGAAATTCAGGG
Source organism: Cervus elaphus (assembly GCF_910594005.1). Classification (NCBI taxonomy): domain Eukaryota; kingdom Metazoa; phylum Chordata; class Mammalia; order Artiodactyla; family Cervidae; genus Cervus; species Cervus elaphus. The sequence goes on along the minus strand of NC_057824.1, from coordinate 24,799,543 downwards.
CACAACAGGGCAATAAATCAAGAGATGAGTTGTTGAGTAAGGAATAGCAACGTTATCTGGAAAGCCAGCAGACCGAGGATGGTGAACTAGTGGCCCCTCCAAATCATCTTCCCTAAGGTAGAATTCAGGCTTTTCTACTAAAAGGGAATGGGGAAGAGGCATCAAATCCTCATTCTGTGGAGACTCTGGAGACTCCTTTTTTTCCGCCTGCAGTCCTTCACAGGTGGGCCAGGTCAGGATGTTTCCTGTAAGATCAACAAAGGTATTTTAGCTTAAGGCTCATTCTATGGGAGGCAGGGTTCCCAGAGATGGGCCTCTAAATTTATAATTGAAGCTTATAGGCAACATTCCTTTCGTGATTAACTTGTAGCAAAGGCAATAGAATACAAAGTTAAAGAAACAGATCCAACATGGGGTCAGATTTGTTCTTCTCTATTGTAATACCGGCCGGAGGTAAGTTGTCTATTAAAGGAGTCATTTTGGGGCTTTCCTGGCAGCTCAGTTGGTAAAAAGAATCCTCCTGCCAATGCAAGAGATACAAGAGATGAGGGTTCGATCCCTGGGTTGGGAAGATCCCCTGGAGTAGGAAATGGCAACCCATTCCAGTATTCTTGCCTCCTGGAGAATCCCATGGACAGGGGAGCCCAGGGGGGCTACAGTCTTTGGGGTTGCAGAGAGTCTGACATGGCTGAGCGACTAAACAGCAACAACAAATCCTCACACCGTGCATTTTTTTAAAGTCAGCATTGTGATTTGCAGTGATCTTTTGATATTCAATTACATTTTTTTTTTTCCCAACAAAAACTCTTAAACATCCTGGCTCCTCTCTTACCTCTTTGGAACAATTCCTCAAACCTATCTGAGAAGCTATGTCGGGGTTTATAGTCCTCAGTCAGGGCCTCAGATAAAATATAATGCAACTTTTAGGTTGTGCTTTTTTTTCCCCAGTTGACATTAGGCAACTACTCAAAATGGCTATTGTTCCATCACAGTTGACACCCACTTTGATGAGGAATACTAGAGGGAGCGGTGGTCTTTGCTTTTGACAAGATATACTGCCAGTTTTCAAGGGTCTCATATCCTTGGCCTTTATAGGTCTCTCTTCTCTCATCTGCAAAGTGTCCAAACACCTTTTCATGTTTCTTTTCCCCAACAGCACCGTGACCTCATCCTTGACAAGCTGCCAGTATTACACCCAGACTTCTTGGCCCTTTCACTTATAAACTACTTTTGAATGAACATATGCCCCAGAACAAAATTCAAGTGGTACAGAAACAGGAGAGAAGTGGGCAGGGCATAACCTTTAAAAGAATGACGTGACTAACTGGTTAGAACCAATTAGGTCCAAGATGGCGGATGATTCAACTCCCAGTAGATCTTGACCTCAGTATACACTCATTGTAATACATTAGCATGAGCTAAGTGACACCCACCCACCAGCCCCATGACAGTTCCAAGGTTGACCATCAAAGGACAAAATTGGGCGGTGGCCCAATTCCTGGAATCCTCCCACTCATTAGCCTATGAAGTTACCCAGCTCATAAAAATGAACCACCCCATATTTCATGGACTTTCACCATCTGAGATGGCCAACACTCTATCTATGGAATGTATATGTCTCTAAATAAATTCACTTCTATCACTTTGTCTCTCATTGAATTTTCTTTGCCATGAGACATAAAGAACCTGAACTTCATGAAGTCCTGAGACCAGGTGAAAATGTTAGACATTCACTGTGTCCGACTCTTTGCAACACCATGGACTGAAGCCCACCAGGGTCCTCTGTCCGTGGAATTCTCCAGGCAAGAATACTGGAGTGGGTTGCCATGCCCTTCTCCAAGGGACCTTCCGGACCCAGGGATTGAACTCAGGTCTCCTGTATTGCAGGCAGATTCTTTACCCCTCAAGTCACCAGAGAAGATGAGGAGAGGTGTGCAATCTCAATTAAAAGACAGTGGGTTCAAGTCCCAGTGTGAGTTGTATGGTTTCATTAAGTGAACATGGGCTTTCCTTCACAACTCTGGTGCCTTATTCAATTGTTTTCCCCAGATGAAACCACTCTTACCAGTTCCTGCTGGGTCCTTCCAGAGAGTTCTATACATTCAGTTCAGTTGCTCAGTCATGTCTGACTCTTTGCAACCCCATGAACCACAGCATGCCAGGCCTCCCTGTCCATCACCAACTCCTGGAGTTCACCCAAACCCTTGTCCATTGAGTCGATGATGCCATCCAACCATCTCATCCTCTTCTCCTCCTGCCCTCAATCTTTCCCAGCATCAGGGTCTTTTCAAATGAGTCAGCTCTTCGCATCAGGTGGCCAAAATATTGGAGTTTCAGCTTCAACATCAGTCCTACCAATGAACACCCTTTAGGATGGACTGGTTGGATCTCCTTGCAGTCCAAGGGACTCTCAAGAGTCTTCTCTATACATTAACAAGTGCATTTTCTCTCTTCTGTTTTTTAACATACAACTGTGGCATAAAACCTGCGATATCCTGCATCTTGTCTTTTTTTTCTTTCTTTAACAAAATATTACAGATCTGAAGAATCCATTTTTAGCCTAAAGCCATCTTGTGATCTAGGCCTGGCCACAAGGCTTGCCCTTGAACAGGGCTCAGTAATGAATGTTCTTAAGGGAAGTGAAGAAATGCAGGAGCAAAGGAAAGGCAGTCAAGAAACAATAGTTTAGCAATAAAACGGAATCCCACTTCCTCCTCAAGGGATGTACATAACAGTCGCTATTTCTTTGAGTTCTATAGAAACTAAGGCTCCCACCTAGGTGGAAGGTGGAATGATGATGTCAACTTTCCTGATTTCAATCAACTAAAGCTTGGACTCTGTTGACCTTGGTCCCAATGCTATGCTGAATTTTCCTTTGCCCAAGCCCCTTCATGAATGTGCATGTACTCTTAGCTTAAAACTACCCCAGTTTTGCTGTTTGGGAGACACTGCTTTGGGAAAGACGACTGGTATTCTCCTTAGTTGAAAAAGTAATGAATCCTCCCTTCTCTTAATCTCTGGCTTGGTTGTGTCATTTGGCCTGACACCCACCAAGAGGTGAGCCCAGTTCTCAGGCAACAGATTTACTGTTTTTCCCTTGAGCAAGTACAGTGGTGGCCAGGTGGCCCCTAAAGATATCCACACACAAGACCCTGGAGCCTGTGAGTGTCTTATGGCCCAAGGCCAGAAGGACTTTGCAGATGGGGTTAAGTTTATGGGCTTTAATATAGGGAGAATATCCTGGATTATCTGGGTGGTTTCAAGGTGTTCACCTGAAGGGAGTGGGAGTGAACATCGCTCAGTCGTGTCCAACTCTTTGTGACCCCGTGGACTATACAGTCCATGGAATTCTCCAGGCCAGAGTACTGGAGTGGATAGACTTTCCCTTCTCCAGGGGATCTTCCCAACCCAGGGATCGAACCCAGGTCTCCCGCATTGCAGGCAGACTCTTTACCAGCTGAGCTACAAGGGAAGCCAAGAATACCGGAGTGGGTAACCTAACCCTTCTCCAGCGGATCTTCCATCCCAGGAATTGAACCAGGGTCTCCTGCACTGCAGGCGGATTCTTTACCAACTGAGTTATGAGGGAAGCCTCCAGGTAAACTGAAGAATGACCCCCAAATATATTCACATTCTGATGTCCCAAGGCCTCGTACCTGTGGCCTGAGGGGCAGGATTCAACAGGTAAGAACCTTGAGATGGGGTTCCTGGATTATCCTGGTGGACCCACTGTCATCACAGTAGTCCTTGAAAGAGGGAAACAGGAGAAGTCGGAATTGGAGGAGCAGGTGTACCAGGACTGAAGCAGAGACTGGAGTGATGGATCTTAAGATGAAAGAAGGGGCCACAAGCCAGAGAATGTAGGAAGCCTCCAGAAGGTGGTAAAGGCAAGGAAATAGATTCTCTCCCCTCAGAGCCTCCAGAAGAAATCAATCCAGACAGCATTTTGATTTTAGCCCAGGGAGATAGATCCTTGTCAGACATCTGATCTCCAGAACAGTAAGAGAATAAATGCCTGTGGTCATCAGTCACTGTTTCTGGTAATTTATTATCATAGCAACCATAGGAAACAAATACTCCCAATCTATCACGTGAGCAGATAACTTTCTCTGGCTGGAGGCAGAAAGATGTAATGGAAGGAAATACTCAAAGCACACAAGGGACCATGAGGAAGTCCTGAAAAGGAAAGTGGGCAGGCTCTGGAAGCAAAGTCAGGCTTCCAACTGGAAATGGATGCCTCAGTCCCACAGCTGCAAGTAACTGTGCCGCCAACAACCTGGATGAGCCTGGAAGCAGATTCATCCTGTGGAATAAAATTCATATTTTACGACAAGAAAACTTAAAACATAAGAATTCTCTTCTGTTCTTTGGCCTCCCTTAGCCCCTCTGTGCATTGTGTATCTGCATTATGAATGTGTTGCATTTCAGTCACTCAGTCGTGTCCGACTCTTTGTGACCCTAAGGACTGCAGCATGCCAGGCTTCCCTGTCCATCACCAACTTCTGGAGCTTGCTCAAACTCATGTCCATTGAGTCAGTGATGCCATCCAACTATCTCATCCTCGGTCATCCCCTTCTCCCCCTGCCTTCAATCTTTCCCAGCATCAGCGTCTTTTCCTATTGCAGGGAGAAAGCCAATTCTGACTCCATGTTGGAACTGTTTCTTTGACTTGCCTTTCGTTGCCTTTGTTGTTATAATCATCCAGAATGGTTTGCCTCAGAAAATTCTGCCCCTCTGCCTGACTGTTAAATGCAAGTGCCTTTGTTCAGAACCCTGTCCACGTGTAGATGGCAGGAAGGAAGACATTAACACATCCCATGCCTGAGGTTTGCCATTCTAGGAGATGTTTGCAAGATTAACGGCCTTTTTACTTTGCTTCCTCATTTCCCCTCATCTCTGATCTATATAAGAACCTGGCATCCAGACCTCAATAAAATGGTTATTTTGAGGCACTAGTCTGCCACCTTCTAGGTCTGCGGGCTCCCCGATTAAAGTCTCTTCCTTGCCTCAACACTTCGTATTCCGGATTCCTTGGCCTGTCATGCGGTGCGAGCTTGGACTCAGTAACAAATCGACCAAACTTCTATTAGCAGCGTCTCCTGAAAAAACACATTCCACCTGAAAGCTGAGAGTTGTTTTATTTGGTGGAAACTTTTAGGACTTCAAGCCCAGGTGACCGCATCTCAACGAACCCTGAGATAATTGCTCTGAGAAGGAAATAGGGAGGGCGGTGGAAGAGTCAGGTTAAATAGAAGTTTGCAACAAAGGGCGGGTAGTCTGAGCATCAAAAGATTTTTGTTAGTTAATGAAAACTAGATATCTCAAGGAATTTAGTGCTTCTCTATGTATGGGAATCTGGGTTCAGTTGAAATCATTTCTTTCATATGCATCTCAACCATCTGGGGACAGTACCCTCTGATTTTTCATATCCTTAGTTCCATGCTCACTGTAGGGAGTGGTAGCAGCCTAAAGACTTCAGGATCACAGAGATTGTTGTTTCTGGATGCCACTGGGGCTCAGAAATTCACTTTGGAGGGCTGGAATCACTAATGACTGTGACATCCTTGTTGACTGAAATGGCAGCAAATACTCCATTTCTCAGCAGGAATACCTGCTCCACCATAAAGAGCAACATTCTCCCAGCATAAACAAGACAACTCCTTAAAAGATAACATTTCTTCTTTAGCTTGTAAGGGGTCACACAACCTACTACAATGATGCTTCCATCTAGATTCTATAAACTGTCAATGATGTCTTCTGATGTACGGTTCTCTGTCTCAAAAATATTATAAAACTATGCTTTGACTTCTAATGGGAATAATAGTTCTCAGAGCTTTCTGAGGTGCTCTTCCTGGGTTTGCTCAAATAAAATTGTCCATTTCTTTCTTAGAATGACTAATTTTTCATCAACAATCCCTAGAGCCTCCAGGAAAGAACACAGCCCTTGGTGGATTAAAAAATGGCACATCTAAGAACACTGAAGTAGTATGCAGCTATAGAAAAGAACAAGTCAGATCTGTGATGCTTTGTTAAAGAAAAAAATAGGCACAGTGTTGCATGTTTTAGGTCACCATTATACATTAAAAGACAAGACCGAAGGAAGAAAGAACGTGTGGCTTTGCTTGGCAACGTGTAAAATTCCCTGGGAGGATCCACCAGGAAAAAGTAACACCTTGATCTCAGCCCCTGAGGTCTGAAGCAGCTGAACTGTTGTTGCGCTTGTTGCTCTTCTGTCCTCCAAGACTTTGAGATCATAAATGGGTGTTGTTTTAAGCCACTGAACTGGTGGTAATGTGTTATAACAGTAGTAGGAAACTAGGTAATTCCAAAAAAAAGTATCTTTTGTAGATGTAGGTCAAAAGCAAGTGTATTTAAATTTTTTTGTTCAGTCACCAAGTTGTGTCTGACTCTTGGGGACCCTATGGACTATAGCATGCCAGGCTTACCTGTCCTTCACTATCTCCTGGAGTTGGTTCAAACTCATGTCCACTGAGTTGGTGATGCCATCCGACGACTTCATCCTCTGTTGCCCCCTTCTCCTCCTGCCCTCAAACTTTCCCAGCATCAGGATCTTTTCCAATGAGCCAGCTCTTCACATCAGGTGGCCAATTGGAGCTTCAGCATCAGTCCTTCCGATGAATATTCAGGGTTGGTTTCCTTTAGGATTGCATAGTTTGATCTCCTTGCTGTCCAAGGGCCTCTCAATTAAATTTTAGCAGCTGCTAAATTTCCTCCTCAAAGCTTGTGCTCATTTCTGCTCTGCTATAGTGAATGGGCACCTACCCACCTGCGGAGTTCCTCTTTCAGTATCCTATTATTTTGCCTTTTCATACTGTTCATGGGGCTCTCAAGGCAAGCATAATGAAGTGGTTTGCCATTCCCTTCTCCAGTGGACCACATTCTGTCAGACCTCTCCACCCTGACCCGTCCGTCTTGGGTGGCCCCACATGGCATGGCTTAGTTTCACTGAGTTAGACAAAACTGTGGTTCATGTGATCAGATTGCAGAAAGTGAAGAGGAACTAAAAAGCCTCTTGATGAAAGTGAAAGAGGAGAGTGAAAAAGTTGACTTTTGAAGCTCAACATTCAGAAAACTAAGATCACGGCATCTGGTCCCATCACTTCATGGGAAATAGATGGGGAAACAGTGGAAACAGTGTCAGACTTTATTTTGGGGGGCTCCAAAATCACTGCAGATGGTGACGGCACCCATGAAATTAAAAGACGCTTACTCCTGGGAAGGAAACTTATGACCAACGTAGATAGCATATTAAAAAGCAGAGACATCACTTTGCCAACAAAGGCCCATCTGGTCAAGGCTATGGTTTTTCCAGTGGTCATGTATGGATGTGAGAGTTGGACTGTGAAGAAAGCTGAGCGCCTAAAAACTGATGTTTTTCAACTGTGGTGTTGGAGAAGATTCTTGGGAGTCCCTTGGACTGCAAGGAGATCCAACCAGTCCATCCTAAAGGAGATCAGTCCTGGGTGTTCATTGGAAGGACTGAAGCTGAAACTGCAGTACTTTGGCCACCTCATGCGAAGAGTTGACTCATTGGAAAAGACCCTGATGCTGGGAGGGATTGGGGGCAGGAGGAGAAGGGGATGACAGAGGATTGAGATGGTTGGATGGCATCACCAACTCTGTGGACATGAGTTTGAGTAAACTCCGGGAGCTGGTGATGGACAGGGAGGCCTGGGTTGCTGCGGTTCATGGGGTCGCAAAGAGTCGGACACGACTGAGCAACTGAACTGAACTGATAGTGCATGGGATGCTTGCTTCCCCACACTGTAGCCATTTATCACAGTGCTTTATCTTGGTCTGTCTGGCAGAAGAACAGGATATCACACGTAGACTTAGGAAGTTTTATTGAGGTATAATTGACATACAGCAAACCACACACATTTAATGAGTACAATGTGATACATTTTGACACATTTATGCCAGTAGAACCATGATCACAATCAACATCGGGGAAAACACTCATTACCCAGAAATTGCCTCATTCTTTGTGATGCAAATTCCTCTTTCTATGCAACCAATGATTTGCTTTCCAAATTTTCAGTTTCTAGTATTTCATGTAAATGGAGACACAGTTCTCCCCACTCCAGCATCTTTCAGAAGAATTATTTTTAGGTTCATCTATGTCCGTGTATATACCAATAGTTTGTTTCTCTTTATGACTGAATAGTGCTTCATTGTATGGATTTACTACACCGTGTTTATTCATTCACCTACTGATGGACATTTGGGTTGCTTCCAGTTTTGAGCTTTACAGGCAAAGCTGTTATAAATATTCATGTCCAAGTCTTTGCGTGGACCTATGCTTTCTTTACTGTTGGTTAATTATCTCAGAACAAGCTTTGCGCAGTGGCAGTATCGTAGCCAGTGAGGTTTATCCGAGGCATGATTATTGCTAATTGAAAACGTTTCCCTAATTATCTCAGAACAGAGTGGGTGGGTCAAACAGCAGGGGTATGTTTGACTTTTGGAGAAACTCACCCGGTAGCTTTATTTTGTATTTCTTTTATGGCTGAGGTCAAGCGTCTTTAGTTTGATAAAAATTTATTTCTGCATTGTTTTCTGTGGATAGGATGCTCATATACTCTGTCCGTTAAGTTATCTGTCTCTAACTATTTGTAGTGATGTTTTCATCATATGGTAACTCTCATGCGTACTTGGTTCCTTTCGGGCCTCTCTTTTCTGCTTAAGTATAATACGGAGCCAGAGGACACTTGAACAGTAATTTACCACCCCTTCATTTTGCCAGTGAATAAATGAGTCCAGAGAGGTCAGGTGATTTTCTAAGATCACACAGCTAAATGAAAAAGTAAAGAGATGGGCTATCCCTCCCCACCAACCCCGGTGTTTCCAGTCACACTAGCAATCAATGTGGAGCAGTCTTTACTTCAAAGATAAAAAATATGGCAGAAAACAGAAGTCACACAGTGTCTGGTCTCAGATCACAATGGAATCATTCTCTAAATCAATATCAGAAAAACCGCTAGAAAAATCCTCAAATACCTGGAGACTGAAACACACACTTCTAAATAACACATGAGCCAAAAAAGGAATCTCAAGAGAAAGTTTTAAGTATTTTGAACTAAATGAAAATGCAGCTTGTCAAAATGTGTGGGATTCAATGAAAGAAGTGCTTACAGGGGGATTTATAACACTGAATGCATAAATGAGAAAAGGAGAAATATCTAAGGTCAATAAACCTCTTCATGAGGAAATGAGAGAAAGAAGAGCAAATTGTAGGAAGCAGAAGAAGAGAAGGGATAAAAATGAGAGCAGAAGCCAATGAAGTTGGGACAGGAAACCAGAGAGAATCAACAGACCCAAAATCTAGTTCCTAGAAAAGATAAGTCAAATTGACAGAGTAAATAAGGAAAAAGAGAAAGGACACAAATTGCTAACAGAATAAATGAGGGATGAGACATCTTTACAGATCCCATGGACATTAAAAGGAGAGTCAAGAAATATAAACAACTCTATGCCCACAAATCTAATAAACTAGATGAAATGGACCAATTCCTTGAAAGACATGGTCTGCCAAAGCCCACACATGAGAGAATAAACAATCTAAACACACATATCTTTTACAGAAAGTGAATCAAGAATTCATAACCTTCCAACACAGAAATTATCAGACCAAGTAGGTTCACTGATGAATTCTACCAAACATTTAAGGAAGAAATTACACCAATTTTCTACATTCTCTTTCAGAAGATAGAAGCAGAGGGAATAATTCCTAATGAATTCTAGGAGGCCAACATTACCCTATGGAAATCAAAGATGCTAAAAGAAAAAGAAATTACAAAACAATATCTTTTATGAATCTAAATGCATAAAAAAAAAATCAGCAAAATATTAGCAAATCAAATCCAGCAATCCAAGCTTTCCCCCTGAGATCAGGTTCAAGACGAGCACATCTCTTTTCACTACTCCTTTTCAATGTCTTATTGACAACACTAGGTAATGGAAAAATATAAGCGAAGGATATACAAGGAAGAAATAAAACTGTCTTTCTTCACAGATGATATGATCACCTATATAGAAAATTTGAAATTATCAACCAAAAGAAAATCTGAAACTATTTAGCAATTATAGCAAGATTTCAGGATGTAAGATTAATATACAATAGGGACTTCTTTGCTGGTCCAGTGGTGAGAACTCTATACTGGCAGTGTTGGGGGTGTGGGTTCAATCCCTGATTGGGGAACTAAAATCCCATGTGCCATGCAGCCCAGACAAAAGATTAAAAAGTTTAATATACAGCAGCCAACTGCTTTCCTATCTACTAGCAATGAACATATGGAATTTGAAATTAAAATCGATATCATTTATTGTGTGTGTACTCAAACGTGTCTGACTCTTTGTGACCTCATGGACCGTAGCCTGCCAGGCAACATGCAGTTGCAAAAGACCCAGAGTAGCTAATACAATATTGGAGGAGAAAAAGTGGGAAGATTGACACTACTTGATTTCAAGACTTAAAGCTACAGAATTCAAGAGTGTGATATTGGTATTAGATAGATCAGCAGAACCCAGAAATAGGCCCTCATAAATATAGTCAACTAATCTTAAGCATAGGTGCAAAGGCAATAGAATGAAACAACAATAGTCTTTTTAATAAGTGGTGCTGGAACACTTAGGAAAAAAAGAAACTAGACACAGACCTCACACCTTTCACAAAAATTGGCTCAAAATGGATCACAGATGTAAATGTAAGTCACAACGATAAAACTCTTAGAAAAAAATCTAGATGACCTGGGATTTGATGATGACATTTTAGATATAACACCAAAGACACGATCTATGGAAGAAAAAAATTGATAAGCTGGAATTAATTAAAATATAAAATGTCTGCCGTGCAAAAGACACTGTCAAGAGAATGAAAAGATCAGTTACAGACTGGGAGAAAATATTTGCCAAAAATACATCTGATCAAGGACTATTACCCTAACATATCCAAAGAACCCTTGAAAACAACTGTAAGAAACAATTAAAGTATGGGACAAAGACCTTAACAGACATCCCACTAAAAAAGGTGTACAGATGGCAAATAAGCATATGAAAAGATGCTTTGCATCATATGTCATCAGGGAAATGAAAGTTAAAACAATGATGAATACCATTACATATTTATTTATTTAGGATGTGCTGTGTAGCATGTGGAATCTTAGTTCCCCAGCCAGGAACTGAACTCAGGCCAAGGCAGTAAAAGCCCAGAATCGTAACCATTAGGCAACCAGCAAACTCCCAGTACAGCTACTTTGGAAAACAGTTCAGTGATTTCTTACAAAATTAACTATAGTCTCACCATATGATCCAGCAATTTACTGGATCATATTACTATTTACCCAAGTGAACTGAAAACTTATATCCACACAGAAATCTCCACATGGATGTTTATAGTGGCTTTAGTGTAATTGCTAATATTTAGGAGCAACCAAGGGGTCCTTCAGTAGGGTGAAATAAATGGTGGTACACCTAGACAATGAAGTATGATTCACCTGTAAAGGGAAATGAGCTGTCAAGCCATGAAAAAGACATGGAACTTAAATGCATATTGCTACATGAAAGAAGCCAATACGAGTAGGCTACGTACTGTGTGATTCCAATTACATGGCATTTTGGAGAAGGCAAACCAAGGAGGCAGTAAAAACATCAGTGGTTACCAGGGACTCAGGGAAAGAGGGATGAACAGGCAGATTGCAGATTTTTTAGGGCAGTGATATGATACTATAATGGCAGATATATGTCATCATACATATGTCCAAACCCATAGAATTTTCAGCACCCAGTGAACCCCAAGGTAAACAATGGACTTTAGATGATAATGATCTGTCATCAAAGGTTCATCAGAGGTAACAAATGTACCTTTCTGATGGGGGATATTGACACTGGGGAAGGGTATGCATGCATGAGGACAGGGGATATTTGGGAAATCTCTATGCCTTCCTGTTGCTTTTGCCATGAACCAAAAACTGCTCTGAAAAATAAGGTCTTGAGAAACATGGCTGAAGTGTTCATAAAGGGCAAATCGCCTATAAAAGTCTTTACCCACGTAAGAAGAGCTCACTGCACCCCCTACCGGTCAGTTCTTCTCTACCGTGAGGCGTCTCCCGTCACAGCTCTATAAAATCATGCTGTCTTTGTTGTTCAGTGGCTCAGTCGTGTCTGACTCTTTGTGACCCCATGGACTGCAGCATGCCAGGCTTCCCTGTCCTTGACCATCTCCTGGAGTTTGCTCAGATTCATTTCCATTGAGTTGATGATGCCATCCAACCATCTCATCCTCTGTTGTCCCCTTCTCCTGCCCTCAATCTTTCCCAGCATCAGGGGCTTTTCAAATGAGTCAGCTCTTCTCATCAGGTGGCCAAAGGATTGGAGCTCTAGTTTCAGCATCAGTCCTTCCAATGAATCTTCAGGGTTGATTTCCTTTAGGATGGACTGGTTGGATCTCCTTGCAGTCCAAGGGACTCTCAAGAGTCTTCTCCAACAATACAGTTCAAAAGCATCAGTTCTTAGGCACTCAGCTTTCTTTATGGTCCAACTCTCACATCCATACATGACCACTGGAAAAACCGTAGCTTTGACTAGACGGACATTTGTAGGCAAAGTAATGTCTCTGCTTTTTAATACGCTGTCTAGGTTTGTCATTGATTTTCTTCCAAGGAGCAAGTGTCTTTTAATTTCATGGCTGCAGTCACTGTCCACAGTGGTTTTAAAAGCAGGCTTCTTATTTTTGGTAGCTCTGACTTGGGAGTGATGGGCCTTATTTTATCCTCTGCCTTATTTCAGTACTAGAAGCTCTCTTCCAGTTATTTGCCACCCCAATCCTGCAAGTTCTTTCAAGGAGGAAGCAGCTTAGTTTTGGGTGGGAGGATGAGGAGGTAGGAAGTCTTGTCTAGGAGAGGCTGATTGTGATTCAGATCCTTGAATCCTGGTGCTCCATCCAACTAGTGCATCAGGTTTTTGTCCAGTAATGACAGACACGGGGAAGCGAGGCCAGAGATGCTGGGAGCCCTACCCTGGCCAATTCCAGTAGGCTGGGTGATGGCAAACCCAAACGGTCATCAGAATGTCCTAGGGAGAGGAGGGGGGAGAGTCCCCCTGCCCCACACCAGTGGTTCTCATTTTCCAGGCCTATATTGTGATGCTGTTATGTTAATTGAGAAACATCATATGGAAAGTTGTACAGTTTTTTTTTTTAACTTTCCTTTTTAAAAAAGTAATCTGTATTTATTTGGCTGCATCAGGTCTTAGTTGCCGCACTCAGGATCTCTAGTTGCAGCAAACATGCAAACTCTTGTTGAGGCATGTGGGGTCTAGTTCACTGACCAAGGGTGGAACCTAGACCCCCTGTATTGGTAGCATGGAATCTTACCCACTAGACCACCAGAGAAGTCCCTGTAAGGTGTTCTTCCAGATTCCTGACTGTGAAAGGGGAAGGAATCTAGCCGTGTGGGCAGAGACCAGAGTCTCCTGGGGGAGAAGATGGAGAAGATGACAACCACTGAGCAAAGCTGCCCACGTTAAAAGATTTGGGACTCTGGAGCAACCCTGGGTTAAAATCTTCAGAAGCTGTGTGACTTCAGACAAGTGACTTAACCTCTCTGTGTCTCTTTTTTTTTTTTTTTGTCTGTACAATGGGATGCTGCTAGTTCAACATAGTGGGTTGTTGGTGGTGGTGGTGGGCAGTGGGGAGGTTTGACTGAACGAGTTAATATTTAATGAGTGCTTTGCCTTGTACCTGTACAGGTTTTTAAAAAATTGAGATATGTTTGACACTTGACATTGGGTGAGTTTAAGACATGTGACCCATTAGTTTGATACATTTATATTGCAATATTGTTGCCATTGTCACCTTAGCTAACACCTCTCTTGCATCCTCTATAATGTATTTTTTATAGTGTTGGGGAAAATTCAGATCTAGACTCTTAGCAAGTTCAGTGTTTACAATATCATTTTGTCTGTAAACACTGTACTGTGTATTATGGTTCCAGGACTTATTTCTCTCCCAGTCACAAGTATGCAGTTTTCTACCAACGTTACTATCTAGTCTTGGAAGTCCTGGGAAATCTCTCCTCCATAAACTGTTCCTAGTGATTCCCTGACCAGGGCTTTCCTTAGTTCATTTCGTGTTTTTTGCATGTGCATCTCATTTCTCTTCAAGAATTTTAGCTTCTCCAGGCCAGCCCAGTCGGATATTGTTTTCTGCTTTTTCTCACAGTATTTAGTAGCACCCCCCTGCCCACAACGCATCGTGGGGCCCCAGGCAGCTGTAAGCTGAGTGGCCATTTCAGTCTTCAGCCCTGTGTGTTGGGGGTTTCTGTGCTCACGCAATACAAATGCTTGCGCTGCAGGAGGGGAAATTACTGGTTTCAAAATATAAAAGAAAATGACTCGGGCTTCCCCGCTGGCTCAGAGGTACAGAATCCGCCTGCCAACGCAGGAGACACGGGTTCGATCCCTGGTCCAGGAAGATCCCACATGCCTCACAGCACCTAAGCCGGTGCACCAGAACGGTTGAGTCTGTGCTCTGTAGCCTGTGAGTGGCAGCTACTGAAGCCTGTGTGCCCAGAGCCTGTGTTCTGCAACAAGAGAAGCCTGCGTACCACAACTAGAGGGTAGCCCCCGCTCACTGCAACTCGAGAAAAGCCCCCACAGCAGCAAAGATCCAGCACGGCCATAAATAAATACATAAAATTTAAAAAAGAAAATGGCCCAAGTCTAAAAGCATAATTGGTTATTTCCATAGAACATAATGTGTCAGTCAAGTTGGTCTTCATTTCAGAAAGCTGCATTTAACTGTTAAGAGATGAATGAACAAACAAATATGCTTTACCCATTCGATGGAACAATATTCAGCTATAAAAAGAAGTGAAATACTGACACAGGTTAGTACATGGCTGAACCTTGAAAACGTGGTGCTCAGTGAAAGAAGCCAGACACAACATGCCACGAGTTGAATGATTCCATTTCTAGGAAGTGTCCCAAAGAGGCAAATCCATGGAGACAGAAAGCAGATCACTGGTGACCAGGGACTGGGGTGACGGAAACGAAGAATGACTGCTTATGGTGGGTGGGGTTCTCCTTTTTGGTGATGAAAATGCTCTAAAATTGGTTCTGGTGTTGGTTGTGCAAGCCTGTAGGTATACCAGAGCTATTGACCTGTGTACTTTAAATGGGAGGATTGTATGACCTATCTCAATGCACGTGTGCTCAGTCATGTCTGACTCTTTGCAACCCCATGGACTGTAGCTCACCAGTCTCCTCTGTCTGTGGGATTTTCCAAGCAAGAATACTGGAGTGGGTTGCCATTTCCTTCTCCAGGGAATCTTCCCAACCCAGGGATTGAACCTGTGTCTCCTGCATTGGCAGACGGATTCTTTACCATCCTGCCACCCATCTCAAAGGGGTTTGTAAAAAAGCATACTTGGGGCTTCCCTGGTGGTCCAGTGGTTAAGACTCTGTGCTTCCACTGCAGGGGGCGTGTGTTCGATCCCTGGTTAGGGAAGTTCCCTGCATGTGGCATGTCAGGAATTGCAGCCAAAAAAAGAAAAAAAAAAAAAAAAAGAAGAAAGGGAAAGCAGACTTATTGTGGAAGCAGGTGCATAAGAGGAGGGGCTAGTCCCTGAGACCTGCAGGGCTGAAAGAGGTGGTAACTGAGGAGCTTGGCTGCCTGCAGCCCAAAAACCAGGGAGTGCGGGTGGGTGGCAGGGAGCCTGGGAGGACATGTGAGTGGACCCTCAGCCTTCCCAGAAGACTTGCCCTGCTTTTCTGCTGGTGGTCCTCACGTGTGCAGGAGGGAGGCCTTGGGCCTGAAGCATGGAAATAAGACCCCTCAGCCACTGAGAGCCGTTTCTGAGGCTAGGCCAGCTCTTCTGTTTACTTTGCCCACCCTAAGTACTGGGAATGGCAAACCCCAAATCAGACCTCAGAACTCAATATGGTGGTGATGGTTGCATCATGTCATGAATATACTCAATGCTGCCAAATTACCACCTTCAAATGGCTAAAATGATAAATGTTATGTTCTGTCCATTAGACCACACACAAAAAAGGGCCAACCATGCTATACTGCCTTCTGCCCCAAGAGCTCTATTTACAAGACTTGAAGAGGCAAATCTTTTTTTTTTTTTCCCTAGACAGAAAAGGGATTTTTTTTTCCCCCTCACTGATCAGAAGCCCCCCTCCCTCCCTCCCTCCTGGGGCTAAGAACTTTTTTAGAGGCTTCTGATTGGCTGGGTCTTTGCCCTGGAAGCCCCCTCCTCCCCTTCCCATCCCCTACTTGCTGGGAGAGAGGATTGAAGCTGAACCCTCTCCTTTGGGAGAGAAGGCTCCTTTCTGGGCTGTTCGGAGTTGCCCTGCAGAGAGAGGCTGGTGGCGCGGGGCTCCCTCAGGCCAGCGGCAATGCCAGCGCCCCTGGGCTTCCTTGGTCTGGTCCTGTTCTGGGTGCTGGCGCCAGCGACTTCAGAGAGTAAGTAAAGCTGCTCAACCCTATTCTGTCTGGGGCGAAGGGGCGGCAGCGCAGATCCACTTGGGATGGTGTTCTTATAGCCAGATGCCTGTTTACCTGTCCTTGCTCTGCACATCCTTGGTTTTACCTGTCATGGGGGAGAAGGAAGGAGAGGTTACAAGTGGGTCCCTCGTCTCTGTCTCACTCCCATCTTCCACCAACATCCTCTGGAATCCAGAGTCCAGATTTGAAATCCTGAGTGAGGAAACGCTGACTTCTAGGCTCCCCGAGCCTGTGTGCAAGGATGCTTAGCAGTCTGCAGGGTAACAATGTGAAATGAACTTGAATTTGTTGTCTGTTCATTGCAGGAAGGTATAGGACAGTGCTATCCACTAAAAATACAGTGCAAGCTAGTATGTAATTTTAAATGTTCAAGTAGCCACATTTAAAAAGTGTTAGAAGGTAAAATTAATTAAAAAAAATTTTTTTTAATTTTATTTATTTTGGTTGCGCTGGTCTTCATTGCTGCGCTTGGGCTTTCTCTAGTTGTGAATGGGGGCTTTTTTGTTTTTAAACTTTTAATTTTGCACTGGGTTTAGCTGATTGCGGAAGCAGTTTCAGGTGAACTGCAGAGGGACTCGGTCATACATACACGTGTGCATTCTCCTAGCAGAGGCGTCTCTTGTTGTAGAGCACTGGCTCAGTAGTTGAGGTGTGTGGGTTTAGTTGTCCCACAACATGTGGAATCTTCATGGACCAGGGATCCAGCCTGTGTCCCTTGCATTGGCAGGTGGATTCCTAACCACTAGGATCACCAGAGCAGTCCTGAAATTAATGTAATAATATATTGTAATTGTTGTTCAGTCGCTAAGTCGTGTCTGACTCTTTTCGACCCCATGGACTGCAGCACGCCAGGCTTCCCTGTCCTTCACGTCTCCCAGAATTTGCTCAAATTCATGTCCATTGAGTCAGTGATGCTATTTAACCATGTCATCCTCTGCCGCCCCCTTCTCCTTTTGCCTTCAATCATCCCCAGCATCAGGGTCTTTTCCATTGAATCGGCTCTTTGCATCAGGTGGCCTAAGTTATTGTACTTGACCCAATATATCTAAAATATTATTAGAAAATGTAATCAATATAGAAATTATTAATGAGTTATATTTTCTGTGTTTAGAAATCCAGTGTGTCCTTTATACTTAGAACATTTGAATGCTAAATGTTCATTGTAAATGCTTGATCTCTTTTTAGATTTCTTAAAATTTTGAGTTGAAAGAGATGAATGAGGTCATTATGCTTTTGATTTTGGGAGTGTGGTGTGATGAGGTTTTAGTATTGAGTGGAGGAGTACTTATTTGAGACAGTAAAGATGGGAGATATGTAATAATTATATCAACCATTCTGAGTAAGACAGAAGTAGGGGTTAAAGTCAAGGCATGGATCCTCAGATTATATCAAACAAGGTAAATTTGGACATGAGGCAAGACTATTTATGGTGTATTCTGTAGAATGTGATAAGATAAGAGTGGGGCTAAACATGCAAGGAATTCTTGAAAACACTAAGCTTATATCATAGTACTACATCACTTTGTTTTATATAATGTGCTTTGTGGAGAATGATGATTCCATCATTTGATAAAAATTAGCTCAAATCCCCACCCCCAATTCTTCCACATACTAAGTCATTTCAAACACCTTTTAAAGTTTTCCACGGGGAGTGGGAGGGCAGTTTAAGGGAGAGGGGGCATGTGGCTGATTCATACTGGAGTGCAGCAGAAGCCAACACAACGCTGGAAAGCAGTTATCCTCCAATTAAAACTAAAAAATTGATTAAAAAGTTTTCCAATAACTGACTTGAGCGTAGGTTTTAAATTTTGTTAAAATTACATAGAAAAAAAAAATTACATAGAATGAAAGGCTTCTTCATAGCACCAGCTACATTTTAGATGTTCACTAGCTGCATGTGGCTGGAGGATACTTCCCAGACAGTACAGGGCCCGTCACAACTGTTTTACTCGGTGAATTTTCACCTATTTGCCACTCACACAGTGGGTGCTTAGTCTGTGCTGGCTGGGTAAATAGATGAATGGGAATCAGACTTGACCTCTGAGAAAGCTGAAGTGAGGCTCGATTTCATTCCTGAGCTGTTTCGGTGACATCACTTTCAGTCTATGTCCAATCTCTCCCTAGAAGCGATGGAAAGATTTATCACTCCCCAGTTTTCAATGTTTCCCCCTTCTTGGTTGATAACATTTAGTAGGATAATTGAATGGTCTTTGTTCTTCAGAAACTTTTTTTTAAAGCCTTAGATATGTCTTTTTAAGTGCTTGAAAAATGGAAGGGAAACAGACTTGGTTCAAGCAGAATGCTCTCCGAACACCCCTTATTCCTGGGAGCTCATGGTAGACCCAGGCTTGCAGGCATCACTGCTTCTGTCATAGCTGGGCAGAAAAAGCTGATGCAGAGGTTATCAGTGGAACAAAGAAGCTGAATGCTGGATCTGTGGACAACTGGGAGTTTAATGATTATGCACGAACATGTTTAATTTGGAGCCCAGGGTTCAAGTGATCAAAGAGTTGAAGGCAAGTTGGCAGGGAAATTGATTGAGTTAAATGTCTTTGAAATGTGGTTTTATCCATTGATATTCTACTTTAATGCAAAGAGTATTTTGTTGGCTGAGCCAAAACATTCAGGGGAAGCAAAAACTCTGCCAAATACCCTACTGTTTTCTATTATTGCAAAGGTTTAAATGGAATGGCATAAAATGCACTTTCCCCCCATTTTGGGAAAGTATATTTTTTTAAGGGATTAAAAACATGCTGGCACGTGTTATGATTACCAGTTGAGGCATAGTGGGGGTGGTTTTGAGAATAGTAATGGTCTTATTTCTTAGAATGGCAATGTCTTATTTCATAGAAAGTCATTCTATGAAAATGGCTGCAGATGGACCCCCCGGCTAAGGCTGTTCTGAAAGGAAATGGGTGATGTCCAGGAAATGCCAGGCATGTAGCTGGAAGGAAGGATAAATGAGGAATGATAGTAGGTGGAAATGGAGAGTCTTCAGGTGAGGGTTGGGACGGGCAGATGGAGAGATGCTGACCCTTCCAGGGAGGAGGGTCCCCTGCAGAGTGTCCTCGGCAGCCTGAGGAGGTCTCTGGCTGTTCCGCTCATACCCTCGTTGTTCTGCGGCATAGATGGTCGGTGAATGGGGTATGAGATTGACCAGGGAGCCGAGCCAGATACCATCCTTCACTGCCGCAGTCTTTTGGTCTTGCCTTTGTTGGTCCAGCCATTCCTTTATTCACTCACTTGTTGCTTTGGGACAGTGTAGTGGTTAAGGCTGTGGACTCAGAATACCTGGCTCCTCTACTAACCGTGTTAGTCTCTGGGCCTCCGTGAAATGGGAGTAATAATCGCACTCACGACAGGGAACTGTCAGGATTGAAGGCGCTGAATATATAACTTGTCTGGAACAGCACTTGGCGCATGATAAGTGCTGTGTGCTAGTTGCATTCATTCATTTATTCATTCCAGTATCGACTGGGAACCAGGCACTGGGGGATACAATTTTGATGAAGATGATGGAGATAGTGAAATCATTAACATTTTTATAAGCATTGTGAAGAGAATAGGATGTTAAGATAGGGGCTGACAAGGGGGGATTTACTCTGGACAGGGAGACATGCTCACGCTGGGGTCTGAAGGAGCGTAGGATGTGAGAACTGGAGGAGGAGTGTTGAGACCAGAGGGAAGAGTCTGTGTAAAGGCCTTGAGCTGGAGGAGGCCCAGCATGGCTGGAGGTTGAGTGGGGTGAGATATGGCCAAAGGGGCAGACAGAGGCCGGCTAGCTTGGGAAGGATTTTATTATGAACGCGTGTGGGTTGGGGTGGTTGTGGGGGAGACTTAGGAGCTCTTAAACAGGGAGTGATGCAATTAGATTAAGGGTTTTAAAACATGACTGTAAGTGTTGGGAGTGAACTGTGGACACAGGGAACAGATGGAAGGCTACTGAGGTTGCCTAGGTGAGAGAAGATGAGGCTTTGCCTGGAGTGATGGCTGTGGGAGTGGAGACATATGAATGGAGAGAAAGAAGGATGGAGTAAGGGAGGGAGGGACGGATAGATGGATAGAAAGATGGACAGAGAGAGAGACAGACGGATAGATGAATGAAAGGAGGGATGGATGTGGATGGAGGGAGAGACAGATGGCTGGAGGCAGGGAGGGGTCCACAGAGAGGTGGATGGAGGGAAGGAGGGATTAACTGACGGAGAGAGGGGCGGATGGAGACCTGATGGAATTGGCAGTACTTGCTGACACTTGGGACTTGGGGTGATGATAAGGGAAAAGGCAGAAGCACAAACAACTTCCAGGTTACCAGCTTGAGCAACAGGAGGACAGTGGTATTAGTACCCAAGATGGGGACGAGTGGGGTGGGTGGAGGGTGCATGGAGGTTACTCCCAGCTCCGTGAGACAGAGGAGAGTGGGAATTATCTCTTTTTGTCCCCCTGGCCCCTTTAATGTCCTCTTTCCAGAGCAGGTCAGCGGCCCATGGGAGAGGGCTGTCGCATGCGTCTCCCAGGCCTTGCCCTGGTTCCATCTGATTTGTGATTTCAGAAATGCCAGACTCGTTGGTGGGGCAGGCGGCCTCCTGCATGACTTCCTGCACAGGTGAGTCTCTCCGGAGACCTTATCACACTTCTGGTGAACTCAAAACAGGGCAGGGCAGGGGTTTGGGGAGGGGAAGCTGATCACTGCCAGGTCTAATTAGGGACAACCCCTGAGGGCCTCAGCCACATTCCCAGGGAGACTAGTGGGGAAGAGCAAGACCGGTTCTGCAAAGGCCACCTGGTTGTCAGCACTTATAGAAGCCAATCACACTCAGCTTAAAATGGTCTTAACCCATCCCAGCCCTAAAGCCCTGGGGCTTTCCCTTATACCCTGTGGTCCCCAGGTGGAGTAAAATCTTCAGCCAAGTGATTCTATTTGCATCTCGGGGTGGCAAGAGAGAAACTGGGGGCAAATGGCTTAGAAGGAAGCATTTTCGGAATGTGAGATGTGGTTATATCTTGAGCACAAGGAAATGAACAAGAATTTGTTCATTCAATTTCAAAGCCCAGGAGAAGGATGAGCTGTCATAATTAATACTTTAATGGTGTTTTGCAATTGGTCTGTGGTTTAAATAGAAGGTTCGGGAATCACAGACTCTCTGCTCTCTAGATCCAATCTACCCCAGAGTACCTCCCCCACCTCCCCACTATCTCCAATACCTCCAGACTAGCCAGTTCTGCAGCTTTGTGTTCTGTAAAGGTCAGGGAACTCTCCCCAACCCACCCCCGGTCCCTGCTGATATCCACCAAGGCAGTAGGTGAGGAATCATCAGACAGCCAAGGTTTGGATCCCAGCTGTGCAACCTTGGGTAAGTTAGTTAGCCTCTCTGAGCCTTGGTTTTCAACTCTGTATGGTGGAGAAAATAAGAGTGCCCACTTCAAAGTTGTTTTGAGGCTTCCAAAAGCTAATGTAAAATAGATCAGTGGTTCTCAACCAGGATGACTGTATCTACCAGGGACATTTTGCAAAGTCTGGGGACATTTTTGCTTGTCCCAACTTGGGTGTGCCCCTGGCATCTGGAGATGCTTTTGAGCATCCTATAATGCACAGAACAGCCCCCACAACACCATTACAGGGTATCAAAATATTGACACCACGGAAGTTGAGAAACTTGGAGTGTATAAAGGTCTTAGAAGAAGGCCTAGCATGTGAAACAGTAGGTAACGTTGATTAAGCACTCCTTGTTAATATCTTCATTTTCTTCTCCACTCACTTCCCCTGAGCTGGGAGCAGGCAGCTCACAGGCCAGAGGAGAAGGGAAGGTGACAGTTAGGATGCCTAAGTAGTGCAGGTGGAGCTGAGTCTCAGAAGGTGTCAGGTCGTCAAAGAGACACCGTGTGCCTTCTCTCTGCCCTCCAGGGTCAGCTGATCCTCACCTTCCTGTGGGCACCAGATACATCTATCACTTTTCCACTAACACCAGCACCAGCCTGCAGGGGGCCCAGGTGGAGGGGAGTGGCCTTGGTCTGCAAGGCTTGGTCACCCTCGATGTGCTTGGCCCTTGTCAGATGGCCTTACAGGTGAGTACCGCTGAGGAACCAGGGGGTCACACTGACATGGGGGAGGGCCACAGGGAAGCCGTAGCCCCTGAAATCAGATTCAAGTGAGGGCTCTAGAATAATATGGGAATGAGGTGTCATTTTGGTTGTAGAGGGTGCCAGGGTAGATCTAGTGTGGGGAGGAGTGGGGATTAAAGGAGTGAAGGGTATTCCTTGGAGCAGGTATAGCCATAGGATGGGATCAAGCTATGTCCTTGGGTTCAGTTGCTAAGTTGTGTCCAACTCTGCGACCCATGGACTGCAGCACGCCAGGCTTCCCCGTCCATCACCAACTCCTGGAGCTTACTCAAACTCATGTCCATTGGGTTGGGGATGCCATCCAACCATCTCATCCTCTGTCGTCCCCTTCTCCTCCTGCCGTCAATCTTTCCCAGCATCAGGTTCTTTTCTAATGACTCAGCTCTTCACATGGTGGCCAAAATATTAGAGCTTCAGCATCAGTCCTTCCAATGAATTTTCAGGACTAATTTCCTTTAGGATTGACTGGCTTGATCTCCTTGCAGTCCAAGGAGCTCTCAAGAGTCTTCTCCAACACCACAGTTCAAAAGCATCAATTTTTCAGTGCTTGACTTTCTTTATGGTCCAACTCTCACATCCATACATAACTACTGGAAAAACCATAAATGGAGGGTCACAATTGGGAAATTGTAGGCCCCAGGGGTGAGCAAAATCAAACCAAATCAAGGCTTTGTAGGCAAAGGAGCAGACTAAGATGGACAGCCCAGACCCAGCTGGGGACTCCAGGCCTGCCCTGGACATCTCTGTACAGGCAAACCACAGAGATACTGCAAGTTTGATTCCAGGACACTGAAATAAAACAAATATTGAAATAAAGCAAGTCACACTAATTTTTTGGTTTCCCAGTGTATATCTAAGTTATGTTTACACTAAATTGTAGTTTATTAAGTGTGCAATGGCATGATGTCTATAAAAAGTACATAATTTAAAAATACTTTATTGCTGAAAAAAGCTAGTTATCATCTGAGCCTTCAGTGAGTTGTAGTAGTAACATTAAAGATCACTGATCATAGACCATGCTAACAAATATAATGAAAAAGTTTGAAATATTGTTAAAGCCACTAAAATGTAACACAGACATGAAATGAGCAAACGCTCTTGGAAAAACTGATAGACTTGCTCAAGGCAGGGTTGCCACAAACATTCAATTTGTAAAAAAAAAAAAAAAAAAAAGCAGTATCTGGGAAGCACAATTCAGTGGAGCACTGTAAAACGAGGTCTGCCTTTACTGGACAGTGGTGGTACTGGGTTAGGTCAAAGTGGAATTACGAGACAGATTCTCCTAGTGGTTGTAGGTTTCTTTTTCATCAAGATTTTCCTGAAGCTCTCCCATGTTCTTGCAAGTGGAAATGCCTGACTATTCTCTGGTCTCTTTCTGATGACTCTCGTGTGTTTCCTGGACAAACCTTCCCACTCTGCATAAATGGCTGTGTAGTTTCCGCTAAAGCCTTATGTCCCATTTGTAAGGTGTTTTTGAACTGACTGGAGTGCTTGCTGATGAGAGTTTCTCAAAACTGCTTTGTTACGTTTTCATGTAGACCACAGGATGGAGCCTTTTGTGAGGCGGCTCTGAGCTGCCTCTGACTTCTTAAACTATCCAAAATGTTGGTTTTGGTCAGAATTGCCACTGTGCTGTCCTTTCAGTTCAGTTCAGTCGCTCAGTTGTGTCCATCTCTCTGCAACCCCATGAACCGCAGCACGCCAGGCCTCCCTGTCCATCACCAACTCCCGGAGTTTACTCAAACCCATGTCCATCGAGTCGGTGATGCCATCCAACCATCTCATCCTCTGTTGTCCCCTTCTCCTCCTGACCCCAATCCCTCCCAGCATCAGGGCTTTTTCCAATGAGTCAACTCTTCGCATGAGGTGGCCAAAGTACTGGAGTTTCAGTCCTTTAATCTCCATCAAAACTGAGGGCTTGTTTTGCCTACAGGGTCAGTCTGCACAAGGCAAATTGTGTACTGCTGCAATTTTGTTTGCTATGTTTTTAGCATTAAAAAAATGGGTACTGCTCAAGGGGCAGATCTCCCTGCCTACCCTTCCCTCACCAGCATGAATCACGAGGGGGCCCAGAACTACTTTAGGTGGGGAAGGGGGTGCTGGTGTGGTCCTGGAATATCCCAGGAGAGGTCACCAACTCAGCACATCCTGCTTCAGCTCCAGCACTTCCAGCTGACATCCATCCTGGGGTCCAAGGTGGAAGTTCTGAAGGAGTCAGAGAGTTTGAGGTAAGACGCTGGGCCTTGCTCCCCATGGGGCTGCTAATGTGAGCCCTGCTCCCTTTTCCGATGGTCACCGGACACTGGGTGCACCAGATTGTGTTGAAAGAACCCAATTAGGGTAACCCCCTTTCAGTAGAGAGAGGCCATTTTGGATTGAGGTTCAAAGAGGACTCCATCTTTGTTTCGACCTTGTAAACACCCAGGCCATTGATGAGGACCGTTGGGGGTTGTTGTGATGTGGGAGCCTTGAGTGGCTCCAAACAGCTTCAGATGACCTTCCCTTATCTGGAGGAAGGAACTCTTGCCCTGCATTTTCCTGGTTGTCACTCCCAGCATGTCCAGATTTTATGTCTGCCCAGCACCCTCTGGGCTTCATCCTTAAGAACATTCTGGAAGACACTGGGCACCCATTGAGGCCTGCCCTTCTCCTCCTCCTCCTTGCTGAGATGGGGGGCTTCTCCTGGAGACACATAGCTTCTTTCTCCCTTCCCAAGCCAAGCTCCCCTTGGCGACCCAGCCAAGCCTGGAATCCTTCCTCGGCGTGTTTCCCAGGGACTCCTGACAGTGGCTTCCTGACCACAAAGCTCAGTCCAGCTGCCAGCCTGAAGACAAGCCCATCTCCGCAGATTCCTCTTCCTTTTTGATTGCAAATTCATTTGTTAAAAAAAAATAATAAAGCCTTTGTGCAGGGATACAGAGATGGGGGAGCTGCCAGGGGCAAATGGATCCCCAGTGAAAAGCTTAGGGGGCTCCTCTCCGAGGGGGCAGCAGGGGCTATTGTCCCTGGGGAGTCTCATCAGAAATGCTAAGTCAGTGCGCAGGGCTGCCAGCTCCTGGAGAGACCAGACTGACCCTAGCTATTCCAGAAGGGGCGGGCGCCATTAGCATTTCTCTAGCTTGAGGCCTGAGACCCTGGGGGCTGCCACGGTTGAGGGAGGGGGGCAGACTCCACATGGAGCTGGAGAAGGGGCAGTGACCTCCCCAGGGATGTTCAGTAGGGACACTTGTGTCCCCTAAGGTTCTGCTTGCTGGCTGGCCAGTGGAGTTTGGGGCTTTGCCAGTTTCCCCTTCATCACAGGGCACCTCTCTCTTCAATGCCCCCCACAAAGGGGAGTACTCCCCTAGCCCTCGCCCCCAACCTGCCCTATCCTCTCGCTCGCCAGGCCATACCAGACACAGGCTCCTGGTCTGTGTCAGGTGAGGGGCGACGGGAAGAGCACTGGGCTGAATCCTGGACCCAGCTCCTCCCAGACTTGCTGCATAGTCCTCTCCAGTCGCTCTCCCTCTCTGGGCCTTGTTCCCTCGTTTCTACAGGGCTGGAGCCTAAGTCACTTCTGCCATGGTCTGTGTGCAGGTTGGAAAAGAATTTCCAGACACCAGGCAGAATGAGAGGAGAATAAAGTTTAGTAGAGTGGGAGACCCTGATAGAACAGCAGGCTGGCTCAAGGGAGAGCCGAACCCTTTTGCAGGCGAGCAGCCACTTTTTTAGAGCCTCAAGACAGAGAAAATTCCTACTGGAAGGGTGGCATTATGTGATTGGTTAGGATGCTATAGGGTGGGTAATAGGATGGGTATTTTACCTAATAGGGGGTCAGGGTTAGATCTGGAGGCTCATGGCAACACTTGCCATGGGGGTTGGTCAGCTCCAGAGATTTTTATCCTGTTACCTTGGTGCAGGGCTCCACAACTTCCAGCTCAGGGTGTCTGAGACCTGTGACTCCCGAGCCATCCTGCCTGGGTTCGAATCCCAGCTGTGGCCCTGAACAAGTCACCTTACTGCTCCAAGCCTCAGGTTCCCTCCTATATAACGTGAGGGGGCTGGGAAAATGAGAACTTTTGCAATACAGGACGCCCTGGGAAGCTCAGCTTTTTCTATTTTTTTTTTTTTTCCCCAAGCTGGGTTCACCCATTTTATTCAGGTAGCAACAAGGCTGGGAGTAGCTTCAAGCACAGACTTGGCTGTCTCTTGTGTGGTTTGGTTGAGACCTGGCTGGAGCTGAGCCGTTAGGAAGCCAGGCCATTTGGGCGGGGCGTGGGGGTAGCTGGGTGCTTCCTACGGGACTGACCTATGGGAGGGGCCCACCCTGGAGGGGCAAGGTTGCGGTAGCAGAGAAGAGGTGGCCTGGGGCCTTAGATGGCCCGCCCTGACGCCCACCCCCGCACAGCGCTGTCCTGGGCCGCGAGCCGCTGCGCTTCGTCCTGCAAGCGGGGCGCGTAGTCCGCCTGTGCCCCCGCCCCGCGGAGCCGCGCTGGGCGCTGAACGTGAAGCGGGCGGTGCTGAGCCTCTTGCAGGGTCATCCGGGTGCCCGCGACCCCCAGACTGTGGAGGAGGTGAGTTCCGAGTCTCGAGAGGGGGGTGGGTGATGGAGTGACGCGGAGCCGGGCTCTGACTGGGTCCCGCTCTCCCAGGTGGACATACTGGGCAGGTGTCCCACCACGTACCAGCAATTCGGAACCAGGCTGCACAAGACCAAGGAGCTGACGCGGTGCTCCCTGCGCAGGGCGCGCACCTCCCTGCGCTCGCAGGCCCTGCCCGCCGCCGAGGAGGTGAGAGCGGGGCTGCCCCTACCCGGTCCCCTCTCCTGTCCTGCCTTCTGGCCGGTCCCCCCTTCTTGGCCCACTCCCTGTTCCCTTCTCCTCCCTCCCAGGCTCTGTCCTTCCCCTCCCCAACTTCCTCATCTCGCATCTTCCTCTCCCCCCACCCCCTAACTCTTCCCCCACTTCCCCTTCCCTCCTCTTCCCTTTTCCTTCTCTCTCTTCCAAGGTTCCCTGCAGATGAAAGTGTTGTGTAAACAGTTCAGTTCAGTTGCTCAGTCATGTCCAACTGTTTGCGACCCCATGGACTGCAGCACACCAGGCCTCCCTGTCCTTCACCAACTCCCAGTGCTTGCTCAAACTCAGGTCCATTGAGTCGGTGATGCCATCCAACCATCTCATCCTCTGTCGTCCTCCTCTCCTCCTGCCCTCAATCTTTTCCAGCATCAGGGTCTTTTCAAATGAGTCAGCCCTTCGCATCAGGTGGCCACAGTATTGGAGTTTCAGCTTCAGCATCAGTCCTTCCAGTGAACAGTCAGGACTGATTTCCTTTAGGATGGACTGGTTGGATCTCCCTGTAGTCCAAGGGACTCTCAAGAGTCTTCTCCAACACCACAATGTAAACAGTAGGTGTCTATATAAGGATAGGAGGTGATCACTGTTAACACGGCTAATACAGAGTCTCAGCATCTAGAAGCATATGCAGGACTGCAGGCGCTGGCCATCTTCATTTTCCAATTGAGGCTTTATCCTTCCTCCCCTTGGGGTGACCGCTGACTGCTCTTTCTTGCCTCCCTTGGTCTCCCACCTCTATCTATGGGGAGGGGGATCCTGACGCTCCAGTGTAGCCCCTAAAGCTCCATGGTAGTCCCCAGTGGGCTCCCCCCAGCCTTGGCTCTTGCTACTGATTTGGGGGTTCTGGGGGTTCCCTCACTCCCAAGGCTTGGCCTGAGCCTCTGCCTCTTCCCCACATGGTCCAGCAGCCCGGCCTGGCCTCCCGCCTGACCTGCATCCAGAGTCTGCAGGCTGGCGTGCTGCGGGAGGCCTCCTGCACGCAGCTGGACACCGCGGGGCCCCTCTCCAGGGAAGCAAATGCTGCGCTGATGTGGACCCTTTCCTCACTCTCCCTGCTGCGGGAGGTACCCCAGGACCCGGCTGTCACAGGTGATGGGGGTGGGGGTGGGGGGGTGGCCCCGGACCTTTAGTTGAGCCTCCCAGTGTCCTCTGACCAGAGGGGTTCCAGCAAGCAGAGGCTCCACTGCTGTATCCCTGTCTGGACACCCTTGAACACCTTCTGACAGTGGCCATTGTCAGGGTCGGCCTCTTTTTCTAGAAGTTTCTGTCGGCTCACATGGCTCTCAGGCTTGGTCTTGGCCTCCTCTCTGGGTTGCTCTCAGTGGAGATGGCATCTTCTGGTTCCCAGCTTTTGTGGGAGAATCCAACTTACCTGATGACCCTTGGACCTGACCATTTTGGGGGCGAGCTGACTCAGGTTTCCTGATTTTCTGGAAAGTTCCTGCCAACATAGAGCATCCCCTGGAGCATGGTTCCCTTTTAGGATTTTTGTCCAGAAAGAAACAAAGCGAGGCATGCATCTGAGGGAAAGAGATAAATATTTTTTTCCATGGTGAAAAAAATGGCTGTCTCCCTGAATAAGAAGTAAGGATGGTTAATTCTTACTGCTGACAGTTCAGAAGGATTTACTGTGGGCCAGTATCTGTGCTGAGTGCTTTATGTGGATTATTTAATTTAATTCTCATCATGACCCCATTAGGAAGTTACTGTTGTTTTTAGTTATATTTTTTTCACTGAAGGAAGCTGTGTCCAAGAGGTAAAAATGACTGAAGTCGCAGAGCTAATGAGAGGCAGAGCTGGGACTTGGATCCATGGGGTCTTTTCCACAGCCCTGGTGGACAATCAGGTTTGCCTCAGAAAACAGACTCGCTGCCTGTACCACCCCAGGGAGAACCCAGCAGATGGGGACTGAAGCCCTGGGTTTTCCCAGCATTCTGTTTGGTTCCATGGAGCATAGGCTGAGATCCTAGGCTGACCTGCCCCCCAAGGCCTCCCTCAAATACAGACACTGGCCATGACTGGGGCATCTAGTTTCAGGACCTGCCTGGTGGTTGCCCATTGAGTTGAATGAGCTTTTAATCTTTTTTTTTTAAACAGGTGTAATTGAGATGTACTTCACATACTGTCTAGTTCATGCATTTAAAGTGAATAATTCAGTGGCTTCTAAGAGAGTCACAGTTGTCCATTCATCATCAGAATCAACTTTATGACATTTTCATCACCCCAGAAGAAACTTTGCACCCATTGGCCATCACCTCCTGTTCCCCCAATTCCTGGCTACCACTAATCTACTTTCTACTTCTATATTTTTCCATTCTGGACAGTTTGTATAAATAGAATGAGATAGTAGGTGACCTTTTATAACTGGCTTCTTTTGCTTCCCATAGGTTTATCCTGTGGGATGAACCTATCTTCCCAAGGTTCATCCGTGTTATAGCATGTGTCACAGTTTCATTTCTTTTTCTTGCTGAATAATCTTCCATTCCATGGAGGTTTCCATGTTTCCCCTGGCAATTCCCAGAGGGTTTTGGGGTCACCTTATCGGGCCCGTCCCTTACTGATGGGCACATGGACTGTCTCCCGTCTTTTGCCGTCAGCAGTAACGCTGGCATGATTTTCTTGTGTGTGATCCCCTCACCTGTTGCCAGAAACATACTGAAGGAAGCCTTGGCAGGGTGTGGGAGTGGCTCCCAGGGGTCCTTCCCACTCACTCTGACATTTCTCCCCATGCGGTCATCCCTGCTAAGAACCTCCCACCTCAGATTCAGACGGTGGAGACTTAACCCCGAGCAGCTTGCTTTATGAATGGGAGGAGACCCCGTCCCAAGCTACGGTGGCCACAGGGGCTGCATCAGTGAGGAAGCTGTGCCTGGCTCAGGCCACGAGCTTTGAGGTAAGTGGCTTCTCCAGTCCCAGGCCAGGGTCGGCCTGGGGCCCTGGGACACCCTCCTCTTCCTACCAGATCCTTTAAGGTCTACTTGGTAGAATATTCAATATTAGAGATGCTGTGTACTGTTGGGCAGGTTATGCAGTGCGCAACTCTGCTTGGTTATGAAAGCAAAAGGAAGAAATCTAGCAGGTGTGTGCAAACCTTGACCTAGTGCTGATTGGACAGGAGCCTGGAGGGGGCCTCCTTCTCATTGGTCTGTCTGTGGGCACATGGTCCTTTTGGGCCCCCAGACTAACCTTCTGGACCTGGCCTGTCCTAGAGATCTCTCAGGACACACACACACACACACACAATCTGGAGGAAGAAATGGCAACCCCCCGCATACCCCCCCACCCCCCTGCACACCCCCCATACCCCCCCACACCGCCCCCACACACACACAATCTGGAGGTAAAAATGGCAATCCACTCCAGCATTCTTGCCAGGATAATCCCACGGAGAGAAGAGCCTGGTGGGCTATATAGTCCATGGGGTCACAAAAGAATCCGACATGACTTAGTGACTAAACAACAACAAATACACACACCCAAGAATATGTTGAGACTTCCCTGGCAGTCTAGCAGTTAAGACTCTGCACTTTCACTGCTGAGGTCCTGAATTTGATCCCTGATTGGGGAACTAAGATTCCACAAGCTGCGTGGCAGCCAAAGAAAATGGAATATTTTGAATTTGTGTAAAATACATTGAACATGTAGTCAGTAAATATAGACCATATATATGTATATATTGAAGACTCACAGATGTACACACACATTGTACATTTTGCGTGTACATAGCAGAGACATACTTGCAGCTGGTTCTTCACTGTTTTGGGGACCGGGAGCCAAGGCCCCAGCTCATTGCTCTCTGGAATCCCTGACCTGGGGGGCTTTGTGGTGGTCAGAGAGAAGTCAGTAGCCCAAAGGAGAGGGCCCTCAGCCCCGCGACGTGGTGCTGCAAGCCTCCGGCCAGTGGGTGACGGAGCCGGCTGTTCGCCCAGGCACCCTGGCCCCCACGGCAGGGATTCTCACCCTGGCGCTCCTGACCCCTTGGGGTGCCCTATGCACTGTCGGATGTTTAGCCACCTCCCTGACCTCTACCCACCAGTGTCAGCATCACCTCCATCCCTGTCATGATAACCAGTGTCTCCACTTAGGGAACCCTAAGTCCCCGGGGGAGTACGCTCACCCCCATTGAGAACCACTGCTCTGCCTCCTGTGTTCCAACCTGCCTCCTTCCATCTGGCCTCCAGAGCACCACCCTCCGCCCCCCTGGCGGGGCATTTCCCCAGCAGAGGCAGCTCAGGGCCAGGCATGTCGCGAGCCTGTCTCCCGTCCTGCAGACTGGCGGTGCTGGCCCCAGAGGGCGCGGGGCGGCTGTCCTGTCTTTATAGCGCTAACAAGGAAGCAAATTGTTCCCACCAGGGAGGTCCCCTGGGCTGGGGTGAATTGCCGAGGACTT
Source organism: Cervus elaphus (assembly GCF_910594005.1). Classification (NCBI taxonomy): domain Eukaryota; kingdom Metazoa; phylum Chordata; class Mammalia; order Artiodactyla; family Cervidae; genus Cervus; species Cervus elaphus. The sequence goes on along the minus strand of NC_057824.1, from coordinate 24,767,670 downwards.
TGTTCCTGAGAATAGCTTTTTGGGGATGCCTCAGTGCACATCAAGCGGTGCTTCGCATCCCTCTCCCCAGGAGAGGGCCCACTGGTTACCAGGGGGATGGCCGCGTGGGCTTGGGCTGGGAATGCCTTCGCCCCACCCCATTGTTGGTGGGCAGGAGACAAGATGGGTTTTTCAGTTTGGAGACAAAACCAGGACTTGGGACTCAATAGAGAGCAAATTCCCCAGCCTGACCCTCTGCAGAGAGGCCCTGGGGTTTCGATGTGGGGGGCAGCAGCCTGGGGTGGCCAAGAGCCTAGTGGAGTGAAGGAGAAGAAGATGGGGAGAGAAGCTGGGCAGGTCAGTGCCCCCCACGCCCCTGGGCTGCCAGGGAGGACGCCTGAGGGAGGGCACAGCTCTTGACCACCATCTGGGGTACTCAGAGCACCCACATCACAGACACCCACTGCACGCCAACTGTGTGTGCAGCCAAGTGTGGGTGGTGGTGTGCCAGGCTGGCTTGTGCTGACTTGCCAGAGCTGATGGTTAGCCTCTGGAAATCCTGCAGGTTGGTTGGTAAGCAGACATTACGAAAGGTTCAGTTATGCTCTAAAGAGAACTTACTGTGTAGCACAGGGAACTTTACCGGTGCTCTGTGGTGACCTAGACGGGTGCTAGAGCTAACTCGCTTCAGTTGTGTCTCTTTTCGACCCCACGGACTATAGCCCGCCAGGCTCCTCTGTCCATAGGATTCTCCAGGCAAGAACACTAGAGTGGGTTGCCATGCCCTTCTCCAGGGCATCCTCCCCACCCAGGGACCAAACCCGCATCTCTTAGGTCTCCTGTATTGGTAGGCAGGTTCTTTACCACTAGTGCCTCCTGTTAGCCACAATGGGAGGGAAATCTAAAAACGAGGGGATACGTGTGTATGAAAGGCTGATTCCCTCTGCAGTAGAAACTGAAAAACTGACACAGCGGTGTAAGGCAACCGTGTGTGCTCAGCCTCCCAACCGTGTCTGACTCTTTGCGACCCCGTGAACTGTAGCCTGCCGGGCTCCTGTGTCCATGGGGATTCTCCAGGCAAGAATCCTGGAGGGGGCTGCCATGCCCTCCTCCAGGGGAATCTTCCCAACCCAGGGATCAAACCCAGGTCTCCTGCACTGCAGGCGGATTCTTTACCCTCTGAGCCACCAGGGAAGCAACGATACTCCAATTAAAGAAAAGATTGTTATACCCATTTACAGTGAAAATGAATCATATTCAAAATGAAGGTAATGATCAGTATCATTATCAATGATCAATATCATCGCCCGCTAGTTATTTTACTACACTTTCATCTTGCACTGGTGGTTCTTGGCACCCACTGTAGGATAGAAACGGGGACAATGGCCTGCTTCTGTGCAGTGACTCCCACGTCCGCGGTCATTGATGGCGCCTGGGCTGCTGGTAATGGGCCACAGTGGGAGTACTGATACCAGGGAAACTGGCAATCGGGGCTTTTTATCTCCCCCCTCCAGGGCCTTGAGTGTAGGATGCTGGTTAAGAGTGTGGGTTCAAGTCTCTGCTCTGCCACTCAGAAGCCCTGTGGCCGCAGTCACCTGACTTAAGTGCTCTGTTAAGTGAGGAGAGTCATGGACCCTCGTAGGGTCAAGGTCAAATGAAGTGGTGCCTATAAAGTGCCTAGAACAGCTCCTGGCCCACAGTCGAGGCTCCACACAAAGCCACCATTGTTGTTGTTATTACTATTGTGCATCGATGTTGTTGAGGAGGGCATGGCAACCCCCTCCCCCCCAGCATTCTTGCCTGGAGAATCCCGTGGACAGAGAAGCCCGGCGGGCTACAGTCCATGGAGTCGCAAAGAGTTGGACACGACTGAAGTGAAAACACACACACACAAACACACACACACCAGTTCCGCCAGCAGAAGTCACACAGTCGGGATGCTGCCCACCCTGGGGGCAGACACTCTGGTGGGAGGGCTGGCCCTTGAGGCCTGTGTCCCGTTTGCATCCGGCTGAAGTCAAGCTGTGTGCACAGAACTCAGTCTCAGCCGCTCAGAGCAGAGGAGGCCTGAGTGTCTCAGGCCCGTCCCTGAAGCCATGGAGCCCCGGCCGGGTGGGGTGAGGGCTCACTCTTGGCCTTGACCAAGCCCAGCAGGAAGCCAGGAACCTCATCACTCTTGCCGCGGCTTTGGGTTTGGGCTGAGGCAGCAAATCTGAGACTGAGGGGGCACTGGGGAGGGAAGGCAGGATGTGGGGCCATCATCCCAAACCCACTATCTCCTGAAACTCCTAGAGGTGTGGGCTCTGAATAGAGTCCTTTATTTCCTCGAGTGTTTGGAGACTTGGTGACGGGGCTGGTCAGACCTGTAGACAAGGAGCAAAAGCTGCAAATCCCTGCCGATTAGCCATCACTGTTCATAATTCTGAAAAACATTCACATAGTTTTTTAGTTGGAAATATCAGAAACTGTGAAATATGGTAGGACTCATTATAATAATTACGATCATTGTAACATGTTGTTTAGTCGCTCAGTTGTGTCTGACTCTTTGGCGACCCCATTGACTGTAGACTGTCAGGCACCTCTGTCCATAGGATTTCCCAGGCAGGAATACAGGAGTGGGTTGTTATATCCTTCTCCAGGGGATCTTCCTGACCCAGTGATCGAAACCCCATCTCATGCAAGTCTCCTTCATTGCAGGTGGATTCTTTCCCACTCAGTCACTGGGCTTTTATTAGAGCATAAAGCCCACAAATACAGACACCATCTCTCGTTCCCCCATGTCCCTGGCCCTTATGTATGCCTGGCATATAGTAGGTGCCCAATAAATGCTTGTTAAACTAAAGAAAAAAAATGGGCCAGCCTGTGTGCCAGGAGCTTGGGATTCAGTGGAAAGAAGCCCATATGAGCAGCCTCATCTCTTTGGGTCTGTGAAGCTGCTGGGAAATACTGGAGTTCCCACCTTCTTTGCAGCCATGTTGATGGCTCAGCTGGTAAAGAATCTGCCTGCAGTGCAGGAGACATGGGTTCGATCCCTGTGTCGGGAAGATCCCCTGGAGAAGGAAATGGTGACCACTCCAGTATTCTTGCCCAGAAAGTCCCATGGTCAGAGGAGCCTGGGGGGTTACAGTCCATGGGGTTGCAAAGAGTCGGACATGACTGAGTGACTAAGCCCATCTGGAGACAGGGATGGATGAGGTGACCTTTGGGGTTCGAGTCTTTCACGCTGCCCTCTCTGATTACCAGGCCACGGAACTGTTCCTGACACTGGTGACTGAGCTCCGAGGCCTCTCTGCGGATGAGCTCATGGAACTCTGGGGACTTTCTTTTAAATGCCGAGACAACTGGTAAGGGCCTCTCCCTGAATTGGGGGCTGGGCCAGGAGTTGGCTGGGGGGTCCTGGGGGGGCTGGATAATCTTGCTGCTGTCCTAGGTCACCATTGAGAGATGGATGGTGACATTTCAGCTCATCCCTGTGATATGTTATCTCATTCCTGACTTGTCCTTCAGTCTGGGGACATCTGCCAAGAAGATGATTAAGCGGGGAGCTTGGAGGTTCCCACGGGGGCTGGAGACTGGAGTCTGGGGAGACTGGAGGCTGCAGGGCCTGGCGGGGATAAAGACAAGCATTGTTCCCTCCCCACACAGGGTCCCTCTGGCCGGGAGCTGGAATTAGCATTCCAATGCGCCTTGGGTTACCTTCTGCTGGGAGTGGGGGGTGCTGGGCAGGGCTGGGATTCACCCCCATACCCTGCTGATGTGGGGCCAGCAAGGGGTATAGAGAGACCCCAAGGGTGGAGGGGAACTTCTGAGGTCCTACCTCCAGGGGCAGAGGGCTGTAGGGGGTCGAGGGGGGAAACTTGTAGCTTCTTTCCCAAGTTCAGCCGTTTACTAGGCCTGCGAGATCCAGATTTCAGGTCTGTGAGCTTTTCAAAGGCTCTCAGATCTTGAGACCTGAAAAAAAATTTTATTGACTCAGAAATAAGAAAGAAAGCCCCCCCCAACCCCCCGCCACCCACCATATCAACATTGTTGTTCAGTTGCTAAGTTGTGTCTGATTCTTTGCAGCCCCGTCATAGCCCACCAGGCTTCTCTGTCCATGGGGATTCTCCAGGTAAAAATACTGGAGTGGGTAGCCATTCTCTTCTCCAGGGGATCTTCCAAACCCAGGGATCAAACTCAGGTCTCCTGCATTGCAGGCAGATTCTTCAGACAGTCTGAGCCCCCAGGGAAGCCCGTGAATCAATATTGTCACATGTCTTTTGAACGAATACCAAACTTAACAGCTAATAACGCACAGATACCTTCCAAGCCTTTTATCTGTATTCACTCATTTAATCCTCACAATGACCCCATGAGGTAGCTGGGTTTATTCCTATGTAACAGTTGTAGAAGGAAACAAAGGCACAGAGCAGTTAGGAAACTTACCCAAAGTCACACAGCAGAGTTTAGATTTGAACCCAGGTGGTCTGTGCTTATCCATCAAATTCTTAGGCTCTTAAATATAAGTGACACTGGACTTGTGCACGTTTTAGCTGTCTTTGCTGTAGGGAGGGGCCTCTGAGTCTCCATGTGGAGTTCCCTGTTCCCCTGGTGATTCACCCTACTTGTCACTTGGGATATTCCCACAAGCCCCTGTGTCTTGCTCGTCTACTTAGATGTTAGGAGTCAGGGAGGCAGGGAGACCATCCCCAAATCTAGAAGTTTCCAAGAGGACTGATACTCTTGAGAGATTTCTCTTGCCCTCACCTCCTCCTCCATTTCTGCCCAGAGCCTGGTTTTCCTGGACCCAAATCTATAAGGGAAAGAGAGGAAATAAAAGGGTGAGAGATGAGAAGGGCAGGTGGGATGTCTCCAGATGAAGAGGCTTGTGTTCCTGAGGCCTCATGCTCTTCTTGGAGCTAGCACAGTCATCAGCATTCCCATTTTACAGATGAATAAATTGAGGCCAGAGACTGTTTATGGGCAGATGGTGTGTGTGAGTTGAGGGTGGGTGGGATGCCTGGTCCTCTGTGGCCATGGATGTCACTCATCAGGGTTGATAAGGTGGGGGGCCCAATCCACTCTGCCCCGTGTGCCCTGATGCCTGTGTGAGCCCTGGGAACCTCCTATTCCTACTATAATTGAGGCACCCACCCCCATTCAGCCATCATCTCCCCATTTAGACCCATCACTGTGCAAAGGTTCAAAACCTCTCTTGAACATCCCAACCTTTCTGTAATTTCAAAAAAAGAAAAAGGAGAGATTGTGATTTGGGGCTGAGAGCATTAGCGGTTTAATGCGGGGCCACCTGCCAGTTGTTGACTCCTATTCTACACAAGGGATTCTTATCCTATGAGGTCAGTGTGGCTGGTTTTGGGAGAGCAGTGGGCAGGGACTCACATCGCCCCAAACTGCTGTGTCTCCACAGTGGGCAGAATTGCCAAGGTTTAGACTGGGCTTCCTTGGCAGGTCAGATGGTAAAGAATCTACCTGCAATGCAGGAGATTCGGGTTCAATCCTTGGGTTGTGAAGATCCCCTGGAGGAGGTGAATGGCAACCCACTCCAGTGTTCTTGCCTGGAGAATGCCATGGACAGAGGAGCCTGGTGGGCTACAGTCCATGGGGTTGCAAAGAGTCTGATGCAACTAACCGACTAACACTTTCACTTTCAGATGGGGCTGCTGGTGTCTCCGGGGCCCTAAGAGACAGAATCCTGGCCAGGCTGCCTGGGTCTGGCTCAGCCCCTTTCTGGGTGTGTGAGCATGGACACGTCCCTGCCTTACCTCTCTCAGCCTCTGATTGCTGCCAGATGACTGGAGGCTATGTGAGAGAGGAGTCCTGGAGGGCACCTGGGCGTGTAGGCCACCGTCGTGACGTTCCCTGGGTCTCTCTCCCTGTCAGGCAGCCGCTGGTGGATGCCCTGCCCTCCTGTGGCACCGAGGCCTGCGTGGGCCTCATGGCAGAGCTCATCGTGTCCGGGGAGGTGGAGGCAGACGAGACAGAGGCGTGGCTCTGGTCGCTGGCCTTCGTCCCCGAGCCCACTGATGCTATGGTCCGCGCGCTGCTGGTGAGCCCTGTGCCCTGCCCCCACCCATGCGGTCCCTCTGCGGTCCTCCAGGCTTTGGGCCTCTGCCTGGTGGGGCCAGTGGAGGCAGATCAGAAAAACTGGGTTTGAGTCTCAGCAATGTCCCTGCCAGCTGCGTGATTCTGACCTATCTGAGCCTGTTTTTCTGATGTAAGATGGAGATCGAACAGTATTTGCCTCTTGGGCTCTTGGTGAGAAATGAGATGCTGAATATAAAGCACTTCTCTAGATGCCTCGTGGGGAGACCCAGCGGCTTAGAGTTGCTATTGTTCTTGTAATCAAGCGTATTTGATGAGTCTCAGGATTACAAAAGCATGTGAAACTAGGCTAGCGGTTTTTAACAACACAAGGAGGTCCTATTTAACCCCCATGATGCCTCTATGATGTAGGTGCTCTTATCCCTCCCATTTTACAGATGAGGAAACTGAGGCCCAAGGAGGCTGGGCAGCTGGCCCAGGTGATGCAGCTGCTGTGCCTTTTTCTTGGACGGTGGGGCGTGTCCTCACCCACCTGGGGGCGTGTCCTCACTCACCTGGGGGCGTGTCCTCACCCACCAGGGGGCGGGCTAACTTGTCACTCCTCACTCTACCCGTCCAGATTGGCAGTGGGCCAGGATTCAGAGGCCACCAGTGGGGAGTGTATGGGAGACCCCTGGGCTGGCTGATGGAGGGGTGGGGTCTCCAGCAGGATCTCTCAGTCCCTCATGCTGGTCGGACTCTTGACTAACTGTCCAGGTGGAGCGTAGGGAGCACTCACCCCGTCCCCCGGCCCCTGATGCCAGGCGTTTACAGTGGGGCCAGTCCATGCAGGCTGTGTGGTTGGCCCCGTTCAACAGGGAACCGGGCCCTGAGTCAGAGCCAGGCCAGGACTGGGCCAGGGGGGCACTGCTCACAGCCTAACAGGTCCTACGGTGGCCACACAGACATCAGTGCCCTGCAGGGCCCGTGGGGGCTCAGCCAGTGCCAGCGGGGTTGGGCTCCCCCTTCTTTCCTCTCTCTCCCTCCTTCGTTTGCTCAGCAGAAGTGCAGAAGTGTGGGGGTGGGGGACTTAAAGCGCAGACTCTTAAAGGCGATGCCACCTCCCACCCCGCTTTAGAACCCAGCCTAGTCCCTTACCAGCACCACCTCAGGCAAGGTGCTCTCTTTGCCTTGGGATGGTGCGGACTGATAGTCGTTATGCCGTGGGCTAAGTGTTATGTACACACTGGTACCACTTGCCAGGGACACACAGGGAACAGAGCATATGGGTCCCTGGGCTGTTGGAGTCCAGGCTCTTCACTCGCCTGTCTCCTGCCAGTTCTCACGCCTCTCTGGACTGTATGTGTTCTCTCATCCCATCACAAGAATGCACTGTCCCCCAGTTGTGACAACTTATGTTGTCTCCAGCCTTGCCAAATCTCCCCTGTTAGCCTGAGATACTGTTGTCCATCCTGGATGCACAGAAGAGGTCTTCTGGGGCATTGAAAAAAAAATGTTTTTATTGATTTGTTTAATTTTGGCTGTGCTGGGTCTTCATTGTTGCGTGGACTTTTCTCTAGGTGTGGGGAGCCAGACTGCTCTCTGGTTGTGTTTTGTGGTCTTCTCATTACCGGGGCTTCTCTTGTTGTGGAGCAAGGGCTCTAGGGTGCACGGGCTTCAGTAGTTGCTGTTCCCAGGCTCTAGAGCACAGGCTCAGTCATTGCGGTACTTGGGCTTAGTTGCCCCGTGGCACGTGGAATCTTCCTGGACCAGGGATCAAACCTGTGTCTCCTGCATTGGCAGGCAAATTCTTTACCACTGAATTTGAAGCCCCCTGGGGCATTTTAAGAAATGCTCCCTGCAGGTCACACCACAGGCAATTTATTCAGACCCTCAGGAGTGGTGGGGTAGGGGCTGGGGCGTCTGTATTTTTAAGAAACATCCCATGGGGAGGCCTGTGAAAGACCCCTCACCAGGCTTCTTGGCTGGGGTCGGGGCCGGTTTCTGTCCCTAGCCTCTGCTGCAGACCCCGGGGGCCAGCTCCAGTGCCTTCCTGGGCATCTCGGCTCTGGTGCACAACCTGTGTGTGTCTCTGGACGGGCCCTGTGAGCAACTGCCTGGCATTGGCTCCCTCGTGAGGATCCTGGGAGATGCCGTGGGTGCCAACTGCACCTTCCAGGAGCCCTCAGACGCTGATCAGGTGAGGACAGCCCACATCCTGGGCGTGGCCCCTTGAGGGGGTCCCTGTCAAGCAGGCGAGCTGTAGACTGGGCGGGTGGGCTGGGCGCCCCCACCAGCCTCAAGGCCCCACCGTCATCTTGTTTCAGCTCCTGTTCGTGCTGAAGGCCATTGGCAATGCTGGCCGGGCGGCCACAGCTCTCACCCCCAAGCTGAGCATTTGTGCCTCCCTGGGGAGCTGCCCCCCTGAGATCCGGCTGGAGGCCATCCAAGCCTTCCGGAGGGTTCCCTGCTCTGCAGACGTGAGCTCCTGGGAGTTATTTCACTGGGGTTGGCATTGGGCAGGAGTGGGTCTTGAATCACTGTTAATTCACGTCTTCACTTGCTCATTCATTCATTGCATTTACTGAGCACCTACTATGTGCCGGGCATTGGCGTGAACAGGTATCCAGGTCTCTGTTCTCATAGAGCCTGTATCTCGGGTAGGGGGGCATTTTTTCATTGAATACCCAAGTAAGCGTGTATTTACCGAGAAACCACACATAAGCTATCTGTGCTGCAAACCCGCTAGATCAGGGGTCAGCAAGGTCCGTGGTCGACATCCAGCTTATTGCCTGTTCTTGTAGGTAAAGTGTTGTTGGAACACAGCTCCGCCTGTTCATTGATGTGTGGCCTGGGCTGCTTTTTTGCTATGATTGTGGAGTTGAGTAGTTGCAAGAGAGACTGTATGGTCTGCAAAGGCAAAAAAAATGGACAGTCTTTCCCTTAGCAGGAAGTTTGCTGACCCTTGGACTAGTGGCTCCTGTCTCATTTAGAGTCAGAGTCCTTCCTGTGATCTGACCCCTGACCCACAGCACCTCTTGGCTTCATTTCCTGCTTCCCTCACCCCCACTACTCCTGCCCAGCCATGCTGGTCTCCTTGTTGATCATCCATCAAGCCTCCAGGGCTCACTTCTGCCTCAGGTCATTTACACATGATCTTCTCCTTTCCTGGAATGCCTTTCCTCTCTATTTCCCTAGGCTTTTCTCCTCTATCTCCAGGAGGTTTTTACTTAGAAATCACTTTACTGTGGGGGATCTTCCTTGTCTGTTTTCCTGCAATTGACCTTTTCAAGCTCCCCCAGGCCTCCAGCTTCCCTATTTTTCTCTTTTTAGCATTTATGGGCTTACCAGGTGGTGCTAGTGGAAAAGGATCCATCTGCCAATGCAGGAGATGTAAGAAACATGGGTTTGATCTTTGAGTCAGGAAGATCCCCTGGAAGTGGGCAGGGCAACTTGCTCTGGTATTCTTCCCTGGAGAATCCCATGGACAGAGGAGCCTGGAGGGATACAGTCCATAGGACTGCAAAGAGTCAGACACTACTGAAGTGACTTAGCATGCAGCAACATATGATATATTCACCTGGATTACTGCCTATCTCTCTGCACTAGAATGTAAGCTTCAGATGGACAGAGTGGGGTTTGTCTTGCTCACAGTTGTCACCTTGCTGGGCATGTAATAGGTGCTCATTAATATTGCTGCATGAGTGGATGGGTGGATGGCTGCGCTGTGAAGGAAAGCAGCGGGTGCTAAGGGAGAGAATCATGGGGTAGGGGAAGTGGCTCGCTTAGGAAGGGGGGCATGGGGAATATCTTTAGAGGGAATACCTTCTGTGAGTCTGTTGCTATGGTGTTTTCATAGATGTTTTATAGATGATGTTTTCTTGGAATGTAGCCACACCCGCTTGTTTACCCATTGTTTGCATGCATGCTCAGTTGCTAAGTCATGTCTGACTCTGTGACCCCATGGACTGTAGCCCACCAGGCTCCTCTGTCCATGGGATTTCCCAGACAAGAATACTAGAGTGGGTTGCCATTTCCTTGTCCAGGGGATCTTCCTGACCCAGGGATGGAACCTACATGTCATCTCCTGCATTGGCAGGCTGATTCCTTACCACTGGCTCCACGTGGGAAGCCCTTACCATTGTTACTTGTGGAAGTTGATAAGGCTCTGGGCTGGGGCTCTGGGAAGTTAGATATTAGCAGTGACTGGGCAAACTCCCACATCCCACAGTCGGGCCACAGGTGAGCGTGTCTGGGAGCAGTGGAGGCTTTGGGAGGGGCGGGTCAAGGCAGCGGGCGCCCCTGCTGGAGCCAGGCCGGACAGGGGACATGGCGCTCCTGGGCGGGGGTGGGTGGGCTCTGGGTGGGTTCTGGGTGATGGCTTTCTCTTTGCCCGAGGCAGCGGTCCGTGCTCTACAACCTGTACCAAAATGCCGGGGAGGATTCTGAGATCCGCATCAATGCCTACCTGGCCCTGATGAGGTGCCCGGGAAAGGAGGTATTTGCCCAGGTGCGGCGTACCCAGGCAGGAGAGCAGTCCACCCAGGGTAAGCAGCTGCGTTGGGGGGCCAGGGGCTGGCCTGGGTGCCACCTGATGGGTGCAGGGGTTCCAGAGCACTCTGCCTCCACCCCTCAGGGGTCTTCCCGTCCCTTTCTGTTCCCCTTCTTTTGCCACGCCATCTGGACTAGCGGCCTCACATGCTCCCCTCACCCCTGTGGCAGTTGAACAACCCAGGAGAAGTTGCTTCTCTCTGGTCCTCAGTTTCCTTATCTGTACAATGGGGTGAAAGTCGCTGAGCTCCTTTCCAGCTCTGGCCAGGTCATGGCACAGTGCCTGGAGGAGGGGAAAGAGACTCAAGGCAGACCAGGGACAGTGTCTGCGAATCTCGGGGGTCAGAGCGTTCCTTTTAAATAGGTAGAACTTCAAAAAATAGGCTCAGCTAATTTTCAAAAAGTTTTTTTTCCCTAGTGCACAGTGATTTGACATAATTCACAGTGAGTTGAGAGCCTGGGGACTGCCTAACTGGGTTCAATTCCCAGCTCAGCTACTTCCTACCTGTGTGCCTTTGGGCAAATGACCAAACCTTTGTGAGCCTCCATCTCTCCATCTGTGGAATGGGGATAACAGTACCTTCCTCATAAAGGAGGCATAAAATGAATTAATACGAGAAGGTATTTAGAACATTGTAAGTGCTGTAGGCATAGCTGTTAACTTTCAGTGTTATTATCACTACTTCTGTTGTTGTTCAGTCATTCAGTTGTGTCCCACTCTTTGCAACCCCGTGGACAGCAGCAGGCCAGGCTTCCCTGTCCTTCACCGTCTCCCAGAGTTAGCTCAAACTCATGTCCAGTCAATGATGCCATGCAGCCATCTCATTCTCTGCTGTGATTATGCCGCCAAAATTTCAAAGCAGACAGCAAGATATAAATGGAAAGTTAAAGGCCGCCTTCCTTGCCTCCTGATCCCTGAGTCCTGTTTCCTGAAGGCACTGACTTTGACCATTCTCTTGTGTGTCCCATCAGAACATGTATAGTGCATGTATGAACATGGATGTGTTATCACCGTAACAACAGCAGCTCAGGATCATGGTGTACACACTGTTGTGCCCCTTGCTTCTGCCATCAGTGTGTCCGGGAGCTCTTTCCACATCAGGGCACTTGGGCTCTTAGCTGCAGCTGCGGGATGCTCCACTAGGAGCTTAAACCATAGTCCACTTTACCAGTCCCCAGTGATGGGCGCTTAGATTTTTTTTTTCTGGTCTTTTGCCATGAGAAACAGCAACCAAAATGAATCTCTCTGTCCATCCTCCTTCAGACCCTTTTGATAATCTAGCCGGAGGATAATTTCCCAGAAGTAGCCAACGTAAGAGGCTTCCCAGGTGGTGCTAGTGGTAAAGAGCCCACCTGCCAATGCAGGAGACGTTGAGACGCAGGTTTGATCCCTGGGTTGGGAAGATCCCGTGGAGGAGGAGATGCAACCCACTCCAATATTCTTGCCTGGAGAATCCACAGGGACAGAGGAGCCTGGCAAGCTACAGTTCATAGGGTCTTAAAGAGTTGGACATGATGGAAATGACTTAGCACACACACTATCAGCCAACATAAAGGTGTGCACACACGTTTAAAAGTCTGATGTGATGCTGCTAGACTATCTTAGAAAGAAATGACACCTCCCCAGCCCCCAAAGGGAAAGAAGTGGTGCTACTAGAAGCCGCAGTTTGTTGTTGGCAGTTTCTAGGGTGGGATGGGATGGGGGGTGGGTTGTTCTACATCAATAGACCACTGAGCCAAGCCCCTCAGAGGGGGTCAGCCAAGAGGCAGCCTTCGTAGAGACCCTGCAGTATCAGGCTTGTGTGTTGCCTGATGGGAACAAAAACATCCTCAGCTCTGTTTCATGGTGGATTGTTCTAGAAGCCCCCTGCTGGGCATTCTGAGAGTCTGGGATGAGCAAGGGGGCTGGTGTTCCCAATTAGAATAATATCCTCTGTTGGACTCCTTCCCCTCAGTAGACTCATTTCATTTTTAACTCTCCAGAGAGGCTCAGAGGGTCCCCATCACGGATTGCATGTTTACCCCTTCCCAACCCTAAAAGATATTCAGTCCTTTAGGTCCAGATTTTGCCCTTGACTGATCTGTGCAAACAGCCCTGGGAGATGGGTCAATATCGTTCATTTTACTGATGAGGAAACTAAGGCTCAGAGAAGTGGAGTGATCAGCCCAAGGTCACCCAGCTCATGAGTGATGGAACTGGGGTTCAGACTCAGGTCTGACTTTCAAACCAGGGCTTTCCCCACACTTTCAAACCAGACCAGTCCCCACTGGGCTCCAGTGGGTTCCCTTTCCTTCAGGAAAGTGCATCAGAATGCCCTGTGCAGCCTAGATTTCCAAGTTCCATTAGGCACTTCTGTTTGCTGCTTGTCTACAAAAAGGACGTGGTTCTCAGCAGCTAGGCTCCTGAGAAGCCCCTGGTGGATAGAAATAGCAGGACCCGGAGCGGGAGGCCGGGGGTCTTTTCTCTGTACTGTGTCAGCTATGGGTCCTCCCTCATCGCCCTCCCCTCCCCTCTCTGCTGGCTGCAACCGGACTCCAGTGGGCTCCTTTGTGTGGAGTCACCTCCTGCAGCTATTGGAGACGGACGACCCCTTGAAACAGACCCTACGGGAGGCCATCCCTGAAGATATTGTCAGCCGGGAGTTCCATCCAGAGATGTGGAAACACTCGTCCTACTCTGACGTCACCTTCCGCTCAGGTATGGGCATCTTTGGCCAGCACTGTCCTCCTCGGGGACCACAAAGGCCTGGGGACCCGGGAGTTCTGACTCCGGAGGACATGTGGCCATGTCTGTTTCCTAAATGTCCAGGTATTCACATGCCATTCTGCTTGATTTTTTTTTTTTTTCTGTATCCCCATAGCACCTGCCATTTTTGATGGAAGAGGTAAAAAATAGATAAGTATGAGCCACGTTATAGTATTCAATGAAATAGTACTTCCATCTTTTCTCTAAACTGGTTCTTTTAAACTTACTGTTATGCTAAAAGAAAACCTTTTATTGCTACTATTAGCAGAAGATTAGTTTAATTCTAAAAATAGGGTTGTCCTAAAAAGAAATGCAGTGACCGTGAAACACTGTTGGGTTCTTGCCTGCTGAGGGCTGTGAATTTGAGAACTGCTTTTCCCCGGGTTAAAAAGGGAGATTAGCACCAACCAGAGACAGCTGTTTCCTTGTGATTATCAGAATCAAAAAGAGACCCCTTTCTAGGTTAGGTATCCAACCCCCCTCAGCTACTTGGAAAGTTGGGGGGCAGGGTGGGGTGCTCTGGCTGCCCCCCACCTATCAGTAGATGTGGGTGCATTCGTGACCCTCTGTCCTGACCTTCTCTCTGCCCTTGGTAAGGCTTACTCATCTGAGCTTCCTGTCCTGGCTGAGAGGATGCACCGTGTGTCTGACCCTGTCTCCAGCCCCTCGGCTGTCAGCTCCTGCCCTGTGAGTGGCGTGGTGGGCACTGATCCTTTCTCTTCCAGCATCAGGCAGCCTGGGAGCCAACCTGGAGGGGACCCTTCTCTTCTCCCCAGCCTCCTTCCTCCCCCGTTCTGCCACAGCCAACCTGACCATCCATGCTTTTGGTCATGCCTTCAACGTTCTGGAGGTAAGAGGGGCCCTTGTTTCAGTCTCTTCAGGGCATCTCCTGGGCTTGGGGGCAGAAACGATCCCATCCATCCATCTTTCCATCCCTCACTTCTTCTATCTATTGATCTACTCCCACATCTTGTACTCCCAGACCCCAACCTCCATCTACCCATTTATCTGCCTGTCCCAACCCATCTATTTATCCAGCCTACTGCTGCTGCTGCTGCTAAGTTGCTTTAGTCGTGTCCAACTCTGTGAGACCCCACAGACAGCAGCCCACTAGGCTCCTCTGCCCCTGGGATTCTCCAGGCAAGAATACTGGAGTGGGTTGCCAGCCTACTGACCCATACATAAATCCATACATCTATGACCCCCATCCCTCCTTCTCTCCCTCCCTCTCATGCATCTGTGTACCTCCCATCTCTCTTCATCTACCCTCTCACCTACTCATTTATCTTCCCAGTCATACACCCATCCACCCACCTATCTATCTATGCACCCACTTAGCTATCCATCCACCTATCTATTGCCTATCCATCACCGCATCCATACAGTCATTCATCCATCCTTCTCATCCACCTATCCATTTATGTGCCTTCCCACGCATCTCTCCATCTACACTCTCACCCGATCATCTGTTTATTCTTTTAGTCATCCACCCATCTAGCCACCTATTTATTAAGACCTACATACTCACTCATCTGTCCACATACTCTTCCATATGTTTATAGATCTGTATCCATCCATCCATTCTTCTATCCTCTTCCATTTACTCATCTATACATCCCAACTGTCTCTTCATCTACTCTCTCATCCACTATTTATTCCTCTACCCTTCCACCCATCCATACATCTATCTGTCCGTCTCCCCACCCACCCTTCTCTTCATCTGTTCTCCCACTGATCTATCCACACTTCTATCCATCTATCCCTCCATGTTCATCCATCCATCCATCTATGAACCTGTCATCAACCGCATAGTTTCCATCTTCTACCTAACATGTGCCAGGCACTGTGCTGTGTGCTGGGCTCGGGGAAAATGATGATGATCAAGAGAGAGAGAATTCCTGCCCTCTTGGTGCTCACAGCCCAGAGAGGTAGACAGATAAGAAATGAGTAGACACGTCCATAAAACAATGGCAACTTTAAGTAGTGAGTTTAGAGATCTGAAGGATGAGTGGGAGCAGCCGTGTGGAAAACTGAGGTAAGAACCTTGCAGGGGGAAAGGGGGGCAGTGTGTTCAAAGTTCCTGAGACGAGAGAGGGCTTGGTGTGTTTAAGGAACAGAAATAGACTAGAGAACAGGAGGAGAATATTAAGATGGGAGCTCAGGGAGGGAGCAAGGCCATGTTGAGGAAGGGTTTCAAGTTGGGGAGTGACATGCAATTTGAATGTGGAAAATGATTTGTAAGGGGCAGCAATGGAAGAAGGATGATCTCTGAGGTCATGTGCCCAGCAAACTTTAAAGTAACGTAATACCTTGGGGCCCTTCCATCTCTTTGCCCCAGGTCCCTGGAGCTTGTCTGAGGGAAGGTGCTCTGTGCCCTATCCCAGCTCTTTCTAATTTATGGAGAACAGGGGACTTAACATCCAAACTTTACCTTCTGGGCACCTAAGCTTAGATCTGCCAAGGGCTGAACCTCTGGTAATTTCTCTGCAAATGCTCTCATAGATATCTAGATGAGAGGTTGGAAGGAAAGGATGTAAGAGGGAGTGAACAGATGGGTGGATGGATAGGTAGATGGAATGAAGGAATGACTCATTCATTCATCCATCGGATTTTGAGAATCAGTCAGGTCATCTGTTAGTCAGGGTCTTCCAGAAAAGTAGAACCAATAGGATTATAGAGGCTGACAATTCCCAGATCTGCAGTCAGCACAGCTGGAGACCTAGGGGAACTGATGGTGTAGTTCCCGTCTGAAGGCAGAAAAAGCCAATGTCCCAGTCTGAAGACACTCAGGCAGGAGGAATGCCCTCTTATTTGGAGGAAGGACAGCCCTTTGTTTCATTCAGACCTTCAACTGATTAGATGAGGCTCACCCATATTATGGAGGACAATCTGCTTGACTCAGTCCACTGATCTAAATGTTAAACTCATCCAAAAATTCTCTCACAGAAACATGTGTAATAACACTGGACCAAATATCTGGGCACCCTATGGCCCAGTCACATGGACACAGAATTAACCATCTCACCAGGCATTGAGTTCACTTAGTGAGATGTAGGGCCCTGCTCTCATGGAGCTCAAGATCTTGCAGGGAGACACACAAATTTGTCTGAGTGTGACCTTGGAGTAATGTGCTTGACACTCAGAGGAAGGGGTAATAAATTTGGCTGGGGGTGGGGAGGGGGAATGTATGGAGCCGGTGATATGGGAATTCAGGGAAGGCTTCCCAGAGGTGGTGACATTTGAACCAGGCCTCAAAGAATTGGTTGGAATTCTTGCTGTGTGGCATTTGCCAAGCAGATGTGGAGCTGAGATTGTATCTCTTGACGCTTGGGCCTGGATGGACCCTAGGGAGCCTGGGGCCCTCTGTTCAAGCTCCCAACCCCACAGCTCTTGGTTACTATTGTGAACAAGTTACTGTGCCCTGAGCCCCTGACTTTCCTTCCCAGCTGGGACTCCGACTGGAAAATGCCGAGGAAATGGCCCGCAGGCTGTTTGGCCCGAAGTCATTCTGGGGGCAGGAGGGGGAGAGACAAGCCCGGGCAGAGAAGCCCCCAGAGACAGAGCCAGGGCCCGCACCGCAGCTGGCTGACCCCGCTTGTCCAGGAGAAAGGTCCAGAAAGATGAGAGACTTGCAGCAGAGGGTAAGGGAAGCACCTGAGCCCACCTCTTTTCACCCTCCCCCCTGTCAGGTGCCAGCTTGGGCTTTGGGACTGGGGAACCCAGCTGTCTATGCCCTCTGACCCTGCCCTCCCACCCCCTAGCCCCCTTAAAGAAGCACATTGCTGGTCCAGATCTCAGCAGGGAGCTGTTAGCCTGTCTTCTTTTGAAAAGCCACTTGCTATATCACATACATAGAAAAGTGCCCACCTTGGAAGTGTGTTTCCATCAGTGGAACATCCTTGTAACCAGCACCCAGACCCTCATAAGCTCCCCAGAGGCACCCTTCTGCCTCCCTGTTCTGGTTTACCTGCCCATAACCAGAGCTAAGCAACCACTGTTCTGACTCCTAATAGCACTGAGTAACTCTTTAAAAATCAGCTTTGTTGAGGTGTGATTGTCCTACAATAAATAAGTTTTGACACATACCATTTGACAAGTTTCGGCATATGTAAACACTGTGAAGGGGCTTTGCTGATGGCTCAGCAGTGAAGAATCCGCCTGCCAATGCAGGAGACTAGAGTTCCATCCCTGGATCGGGAAGACGCCCCGGAGGAAGGAATGGTGACCCACTCTAGTATTCTTGCCTGGGAAACCCCACAGACAGAGAATCCTGGCAGGCACGGGGGTCCTACAGTCCACGGGGTCGCAAAGAGTTACATGACTTAGCGACTGGAAAACAATAGCAATACACCATGAAACCATCATCAGCTAAATCAACATATCCCTCACCCCCAAAGGTTTCTTAGTGCTCCTTAATCCCTTCTTCCTGCTCCACCCCGTCCCCCTATTATGATATGCTCTTTCTGTCAAAATAGATAAGTTAGCACTTTCTGGAATGTTGCATAAATGGAATCATGCAGCATATACTTTTGTTTTTAAAGCATGTGCTCCTTTCTGGCCTGACTTCCTCTATTCAGTGTAATTATTTTGAGATTCATCCATTGTGCAGGGTATACGAATAGTTTATTTCTTCCTATGGTCAAGTAGTGTTCCATTGTCGGGATGGACCACAGTCTGTTTAAGTATTCACCTGTTGATGAACATTTGCATTATTTCCGGTTCTGGGGCTATTACAAGTAGGGATGCTATGCACATTTATGTATGTGGTGGTGGTTTAGTCACTAAGTTTAGTTTGTGTTTAGTCATGTCCAACTCTTGCGACCCCATGGACTGTAGCCTGCCTGGCTCCTCTATCCATGGGATTTTCCAGGCAAGATACTAGAGTGGGTTGCCATTTAAAATCTTCATATAAACGTATGTTTTCATGTTTCGGGGTAAATATCGAGGGATGGGATGGCTGGATCATATGTTTCATTTTTTAAGAGCTAGCTAAATTGCTTTGCAAAGTGGTTGTACTATTTTGCATCCCCACGAGCAGTGTATGAGAGGTCTAATTCCTCCACATCCTCGCCAACACTTGGTAGGATTAGACTTTTTAGTTTCTGCCATTCTGATGGTGTGTGGTAGTATCTCATGGCTTTATTCCCTAATGCTGCTAACGTTGAGCATCTTTTCATGTGCTTATTTGTCACCCCTGCATCTTTGGTGAAGTGTATGTTCAAATATTTTGTCTTTAAAAAAAAAAAATTAAGTTGGTTTCTTAAGAGCAAGCTTCAATTGATCTATTT
The DNA here is from genome assembly GCF_910594005.1 of Cervus elaphus. Classification (NCBI taxonomy): domain Eukaryota; kingdom Metazoa; phylum Chordata; class Mammalia; order Artiodactyla; family Cervidae; genus Cervus; species Cervus elaphus. Next base: position 24,749,085 of record NC_057824.1, on the reverse strand, counting down.
AGAACACAAGGCTTTTATTAGCTGTGTGACTTGCAAATATTTCCTCCCAGTGTGTGGCATGGTCTTTCCACTCTCTTAACGGTGTCCTTTTCTGGCCATGCTGGGTCTTGCTTGTGGTGTGCAGGCTTCTCTGGTTGTGGCACCCAGGCTCTATAGAGCGCGTGGGCTCGGTAGTTGCAGCGGTGGGCTTCTCTTGGTTGTGGTGTGTGTGCCTCGTCACCCTACAGCATGTGGTATCTTAGTTTCCCGAGCAGGGATCAAACCCAAGTCCCCTGCATTGGAAGGCAGATTCTTAACCACTGGACCCCAGACGAAGTCCCAACAGTGCCTTTTAAAGAGCAGGCATCCTTGATTTGGATAAAGTCAGGTTTATCCATTTCTTTTACGTGTAGTGTTCGGGTGTTAACATCTAAGAAATCCTTGCCTAATGCAGTCTTACAGAGATTCTTGGAACCCTCTGGAGGCTTCCAGAGTTCTCTGTGCCACTCTTTCCCCTCTTGTACTCTGCCCCGCAATGTCTGCTCACCTTGGTCTCTCCAGGCTCCCAGATCCTTCACTCCAGGAGTCTGCCCTGCCCCACTGTGTTCCCCTCCCAGCCCCTCAGCCTGAACCCCCTCCAGGCGGTTGAGCTGAGGCTCACCTTGCTATTTCCTGTCTCCTGGGTTCATCATCTCGCATTACCTGATGGCGTCTAATGCCTTGGGAACTTTTGTTTAATCTGTTTCATCTGAGTTTCGAGTTGCTCCACACAGGGAGGTAAATCCAGTCCCTGTTACTTCAATCTGGTTGACAGTAGAAGTCACATCCAGTTCCTTTGTGAACTTTATGTACATGGAATCATTTACATGTTCTCTTGTGGAAAGAAAAAAATGAGGTGACATTCACATAACATAAAGTTAGCCGTTTAAAAGTATACAATTCAGTGACACGTGATACATTCACAGCGTTTTGCAGCCACCACGTCTGTCTAGTTCCAAAACATTTTCACCACCCCAAGGAGACCCCACCTCCGTTAGCGGTCACACGCCGTACCCTCATTTCCCAGCCCTGCCAACCATGAGTGTGCTTTCTGTCCCGATGGATTTATCTGTTCTGGACATTTCTTATAAACAGAATCATACAATATGTGGTCGTTTGTGTCTGGTTTCTTTCACTGAGCCTGTTTTTGAGGTCTATTTGTGTTACAGCAGTACTTCATCCTTTTTTTCTGTTGCACAAATAATTCCTTTCTTAATTGAAGTATAGCTGATTTATAATGCGATAGTTTCTGGTATACAGCAAAGTGATTCAGTTATATATGTGTGTGTGTGTGTGTGTATACATATGCACTTTTTCAGATTCTTTTCCATTCTAGATTAGGACAAGATATTGAGTATATTTCTCTGTGCTATACAGAAACTTCCCTGAATGAACTTCATGAACTTCCCTGCAGTGGTACAATGGTTAAGACTCCGTGTTTCCACCGCAGGGGATGAGGGTTCAATCCCTGGTTAGGAAATTTAGGGTTCCACATGCTTCATGGTGCAACCAAAAATTACAAAATTTAGGAGCTTCCCTCGTGGCTCAGCTGGTAAAGAATCTGCTAGCAGTGCAGGAGACCTGGGTTTGTCCCTGTTTCAGGACGATCCCCTGGAGAAGGAAATGGCAGCCCACTCCAGTATTCTTGCCTGGAGAATTCCATGGACAGAGGAGCCTGGTGGGCTATATAGTCTATGAGGTCGCAAAGAGTCAGACACTACTGAGTGACTATTACTTTCACTTTTGTACAGTAAGTCCTTGTTGTTTATCTATTTTATATATAGTACTGTGTATATGTTAATCCCAAACTCCTAATTTATCACTCCCCACCCCCTTTGCCCTTTGGTAACGATAAGTTTGCTCTCTATGTCTGTGGGTCTCTTTCTGTTTTGTAAATAAGTTCATTTATATAATTTTTTAGACTCTACCTATAAGTAATATCATGCAATGTTTGTTGTTGTCTGACTTTACGTAGTATGATAATCTCTAGGTCCATCCACGTTGCTGCAGATGACATTATTTCATTCTTTTTTATGGCTGAGTAGTATTCCATTGTGTGTGGGTGTCCCACATCTTCTTTATCCATTTGTCTCTCAATAGACACTTAGATTGCTTCCATATCTTGGTTGTTGCTGCTATAAACATGAAGGTGCATGGTGTGAAGTGGTTTTGATTTGCATTTCTCTAATAATTAGTGATATTGAGCATCTTTTCATGTGCCTGTTGGCCATCTGTATGTCTTCTTTGGAGAAACGTCTCTCTAGGTCTTCTGCCTGTTTTATGACTAGGTTGTTTTGATACTGAGCTGTGTGAACTATTTATGTATTTTGGAAATTAATCTTTTGTCGGTTGCATCATCTGCAAATATTTTCCCTCAGTCCGTAGGCTATCTTTTTTTGTTTATGGTTTCTTTTGCTGTGCAAAATCTTCTAAGTTTTGTTAGGTCCTGTTTATTTTCCCTTTTATTTCTTTTGCCTTGGGAGACTGACCTAAGAAAACATTGCTACGATTTATATCAGAGAATGTTTTGCCTATATTCTCGTTTTATGGTGTCATGTCTTATGTTTAAGCCTTTAAGTTTAAACTCAAGCCATTTTGAGTTTATTCTTGTGTATGATGTGAGTGTGTACTAACTTCGTTGATTTACAAGTAGCTATACAGCTTTCCCAGCGCCACTTGCTGAAGAGACTGTCTTTTCTCCAATGTACATTCTTGTGTCCTTTGTCATAGATTGATCTTAGGTGTGTGAATTTATTTCTGGGCTCTCTAACGTGTTCCATTGACCCATGTGTCTGATTTTGTGCTTCATTCCTTCCTAAGGCTGGATAATATTCATTGTATGGACGAACCACATTTTGCATGTGCCTTTACCCACTGATGGTCTTTCGGGTTGTTCCCATCTTAGGACGATTGTGAATAATGCTGTCTACATCCTCTTTTTTGTGTCTGACTTCTTTTGCTTAAAGTGTGTTTGTGAGATCAATCTGTGTTGCTGTGTGTACTTACAGCTCATTTATTGTCCTTGCTTATAGCATTCCATGGTGTGAACATACCACAATTTCTTTATCCAGTTACTTTTGTTGGGCTATCCATTTGCTGTTGACAATTTCCTTATCCATTTTTAAAGCCAGTTTCTGGCTTATTATAGGTAGTGCATTCTTGTACATGTCTCTTTGGTGAATGTATGTGCATGCATCTGTTCCACGCGTACCTAGGAGTGGACTTGCTGGGCAGGGGTGTGTGTATGTGTGAGCTTCCTCTGGTCTCCTACTTGATACTAGTACTTGAGTATTTTTCTTACTGAAAACTTACTGTATGCAAACATTTTAATACACTTTCTGTGGGTGGGGACCTTACTTTACATAACCTTTTACCCACCAATGGATACTGAGGTTGTTAGTACCTTTTTGTTCTCATAAATGTCATTTCCATGTATATCCGGGGGTGATCAAGGTAGTGGCTGAAGCATTTCCTTACATGTTCACTTATTTACTAACCATCAGCTGTGACCTCAACACAGCCCAGGAACACAGTGATGATCAGAGCGTGGTCCCTGCTGTTTAAAGCCTCCTGGACTAAATCTGGGGCCAGTAAGCAACTTGAATGAGGGTTGTGGGCTGGATATAAATGTTTTTTCTTAGAATCACAGTCCCACAATTTCTTAGCATAACACAGTTGGTCTATTATTTTCTCACTTTTTTTAAGGCTTTTTTTTTAGGTTTGTTTTTAAAAATTTTTTTAAAAGTCAATTAACTTTTGGCTGCTCTGGGTCTTTGTTACCATGTGGGCTTTCTCTAGTTGTGGTGAGTGGGGGCTACTCTTCATTGTGGTGCTCGGCCTTCTCACTGCAGTGGCTTCTCTTGTTACAGAGCCCAGGTTCTAGGTGCGCGGGCTTCAGTAGTTGCAGCACATGGGCTCGGTAGTTGGGACGCATTGGCTTAGTTGCTCCATGGCATGTGAAATGTTCCTGGACCAGTGATTGAACTTGTGCTCCCTGCCTTGGCAGGCGGATTCCTGACCACTGTGCCACCAGGGAAGTCCTGTTTTCTCGCTTTTGATATATATTCACTTTGCAGGATATATTTTGCACAAGTGCAGTGATGAGTGACAGTAGTCCTTGGCCTGAGCGTTGGAGAGACAGCAGGGCGTGGCGGGGACTGTGTAGACAGGCTTGCAGCTCAGGCCTCGGCTCATTGGCAGCCAGCGCTCAGTTCTGAATGCCTGTTGCCCTTTTGGGGAGGGGGAGACTGTGAGGCAGTGGGAGACAGGCCAATATTTCTCTTTTTTTTGAGAAGCTGGGTATCTGGATTTTATATAAAATCTCCCAGGTTTTAAATAGTAGAAATAAATTTTTTAAGAACACTTACTGCATGAAAAATAAAGACCCAGAAACTGTCACAGCCCAGAGGAGATGAAGAGACATGATACTAAACTCCATGTGGTGTTGGACTGACTCCTGGAACAGAAAGAGGATGGAATGGAAAAACTGGTGAAATCCGAATAAAGTCTGCGGTTTAGTTAATAACATGCTCATGTTGGTTTCCTCGTTTTCACTGGGCGTCTTGGTCATGTAAGATGCTAAGAGTGGAGGAAACAGGGTGAGGTACATGGGAGCTCTCTGTACTAGCTTTGCAACTTTTTCTAAAAATTTTTATTGGAGTATAGTTGTGGCTTAGCTGGTAAAGAATCTGCCTGCCATGTGGGAGACCTGGGTTCGATCCCTGGCTTGGGAAGATCCCCTGGAGAAGGGAAAGGCTACACACTCCAGTATTCTGGCCTGGAGAATTCCATGGACTGTATGGTTCATGGGGTCGCAAAGAGTCGGACATGGCTGAGCGACTTTCACTTTCAGAGTTGATTTACAACATAGCGTTGGTTTCAGGCTTACAGCAGAGTGACTCAGTTTCCCGTACATGCATGTGCTGTTCTTAGTCGCTCGGTCGTGTAGGACTCTCTGTGTGACCCCATGGACTATAACCTTCCAGGCTCCTCTGTCCATGGGGATTTTCCAGGCACGAATACTGGAGTGGGTTTCCATGCCCTCCCCCAGGGGATCTTCCCAACCCAGGGATCGGACCCAGGTCTCCCACACTGCCGGTGGATTCTTTACCAGCTGAGACACCAGGGAAGCCCCTATATATGTATATCTAGATTCTTTTCACATATAGGTTATTAACAGTATTGAGTAGAGTTTCCTGTGCTATATAGAGTAGGTACTTATTAATTGTCTATTTTATATGTAGCAGTGTGTATGTGTTAATCTTAATCTCCCAGTTTATCCACCCCCCCAACCCCCCCCCCCCCCCCCGCTTTCCCCCCTGGTAGCCATAAGTTTGTTTTCTATATCTGTGACTCTTTCTGCTTTGGAAATAAGTTCACTTTAGTATCATTTTTCTGGATTCCACATGTAAGTGATATCATATGATATTTTCATATGTCTCTGTCTGACCTACTTCACTCAGTATAAAACTCTCTAGGTTCATCCATGTTGCTGCAAAGGGCATTATTTCATTCTTTAGTGGCTGAGTAGTATTCCATTGTATATATGTACCCCGTCTTTATCCATTACTCTGCTGATGGATAAAGTAGGGTGCTTCCATGTCTTGGCTATTGTGAATAGCGCTGCAATGAACACTGGGGTGCATCTGTCTTTTTGAATTGCAGTTTTTGTCTGGCTCTATTGCTGGGTCACATTCAGCCTGGATTTTTAAAAGCCTCTATTATTTACTAAAACACACACACACATGGCATTGGGTGTTGGGTAGACTGTGCAGGTCTAAGAAAATATATCCGTAGGTTCTGCCTCTGGACCATGAGTTTTGCAAGCCCTGTTCTGAACCCCACAAGCCCTTGACCTTTCTCTCCAGCTGCCCCTTCCCCCTCCCGAGGTCCAGGTGCCTTGCCCGGCTAAGCCAGACCTGTTCCTGGTCACAGGTGGCCCGGAGGCGCAGGGAGAGGCAGGCGCTGAAGTGTCAGCTGAGCATGAAGGTGTTCGGGCATGAGCTGAGCTTTGTGAACTGTGGGGCGATGGGGAGCCACGTGACGCACCAGTCCCTGAACCTGGCTGAGCTTGCCATCAAGCTCCTGAAGGTACCTCAGGCTGGGCTTGACCCTTCCCTGCCCTCTGAGCTGATGATGTTTCCTTTGATGCTTTGGTGGAGTACTAAAGTACCTTCAGACTCAAGAGCGTGAAATTTCAAACCAGACTGCCCAAGGTCAAAAATTGGCTGCACTGCTTACCGCCTTGGGCGTATTGTTGAATTTACCATAGCCTCAGTTTCTGCATCTGTGAAATGGGCATGCTAGAATAGTAATAATAATATCTACTTCAAAGAGCTGTTGAATCAAATGACTCAGTGCAGTAACAATGCCACAAAGTGGAGTGTGCCTGGCACTAAGTGCTCTGAACCAGGTGTGCCAGCAGGGCCCACACCCTGGATGGGCCTGGATGCCTGACCTCTGGCTATGACCTACAGTAACCTGTCTTGGTTCAAACCCCAGTTCTGCCAGTTTCTAGCTACATGGGCTTGGCTGGGTTATGTTATCTGTTTGGGGGCTCTGTTTTCTTGTCTGGAAACTGGGGGCAGTGATAAGGTTCCATCTGAGGGTTGTGAAGGGTGAGTAAGGGGGTCACGTGCACTCTTACGGTCCTCTGACTGCAGGGCCAGGAGGTGCAGGTGAACCGGAGGCTGAACCTAGCGATGGAGGAGCTCACCTTTCCCACCATGTCTGGCCTCCCAGCCCGCTTGACCCTCAATGTCTCGGCGGCCATCAGCATCCGGGTCCGAGGGACAGCCGACTTCCAGAGGCACTCAGATTTCTCTGTGAATGGTTATGTCAAGCCCAGGTAACTGGCTCCTCTGATCTGGGGGAGATAGGTGGATCAGGGCCCCCCCCTGCAGAGAGCTGGGACATCAGTATGGGCTGGGGTGAGGGGGAGCCCTGCTCTGCTGAATACCTTCATACCAGCTACTGTAGATGGAGTGTTTTTCGTGCCAAGAAACTAAGGAGATCTTGGGCAGATGTGCCCACTTTACAGATGGGAAGACTGAGGCTCAGCAAGGTACAGCCCCCGTGCCCAAGGTAGCACAGCAGCTGGGATTCACAGCTCGAGTCACAGCCCCGTTCTTCCCTCTGCCTGCTCTGCCTCTTGGGGGAGGGGGTGGGAGGAGAAGGAGAGGGAGGAGCATTTAAGGTACAGGAGCCCACATGGCCACACACAAGGTGGACGCTTTTCTCATTCCCATTAAGGGTTAAGGAAATTGAGACTCAAGTGAGTGCACAGCTGACCCAGGGCCACACGGTATCAAGGATTTTGAGCACAACAATGATCACCCGTCCCAAGCCTGCTGGGCGACTCTCCCAGTCACTAAGCTGACCTGCGTTTGGTTTCTGGGCCCAACATGGGGAATGTGGGTGTCCTGTGCTGCCTTTTGTTGGGCATAGAGACCTTGGGCTTGGGCTCTGACAACCAGGACTCCAGACTGGCTGTTCCATGTCCCAGCTGTGGAACCCATGCAGGTGGTATCACCTCTGTGAGCCTCGGTTTGTCTGTCTGTTAAATGGGGCTAATGATGGTGAGGGTTTGATGCCTAGGTATAGAGTGCTTGGCCCACATGGAGAGTGTGGTCAGTGATGGCCGTGGTGGAGGGGCCACTCTGACTCAGGACCATGGAGTGAAGCTGGCGGGGGGATCGTGGGTGGTGCGTGGGTTGGCACTGGTTTGGCCGTTGCCTGGGGCCATAGGCTGCAGCCGTGTGCTTCTTCCTTAGCGCCCTGCTCCACATCTCAGCGCAGATGGGCACAGTGGGTGCCCTGGGGCAGGCCGGGCTGAGGTGGGTGACTGGTGTCCGCGGCACCGCCAGCCTGGATGGTGGGATCCGGGCGAGGAAGGGCCAAGACCTCAGGGTGCATCTAAACACACCGGAGGAGGTTGTGGAGCTGCTCCGCTTCAGGTGGGTTCCCACAGCCCGGGAGGGAACCTGTGAATGTGTCTGTGTGTGATCCAGGGTGGGCGCTGGTGTGGGTGTGTGTGTCTGTGAGGGTGTGCATGTCTGTGTCTGAGTGTGTGTGCCTGTGGATGTGCCTGTGAGTCTGCATATGTGATTGCATGTCTGTGGGCGTGTTTGTGAGACAGTGTGCCCATGGCAGTGAGCGGGGCGTATCATGTGTGTGTGTGTGTGTGTATGTCAGGGTAGGGTGGGAGTGTCTGTGATAGGGGCTGAAGGAGACCGAGATGGGGGACTCCCACAGTGCTCAGATCTTTCCGGGGGTCCCTCCTGGGGTCTGCTTGTCCCCAGCCTCCTGGAGAGGTGATACTTAGAGAACAGTGGATTCAGAGGCAATAGGAGAAGCCCAACTGCCCCCACCTCCACCTCCTCCCTTCCCTTGCTGGAGGCACTGTTGCCCACCTGACCCTCTCTGGGCAGCATCCAGTGGGGTCTCCTTTTACTTGTCAATTAAATCCTATCATGCTCCCCCTCCCCTATTTAAAATCCCTTGCTTGCTTCCAGGATAACCCAGCTAACATGCTTGCCCTGCCCGATGGAGGCCCTGCTCACTCCCTCACCCATCTCCTGCCACTACTTCACCCCTCACTCCCTCCATTCCATTCTGACCCCCTCACCACCCTTTTGTTGGTGGTTCCTAAAGAGCCCCCTTTATTCTCACCCCAGGGCCTTTGCACCTGCCATTCCCTCTGGGATGCCGGCTGCTTCTCATCCTTTGATTCTCTGACCATATATTACCTTTGCAGAATGTCCCCTCCAAACCCCCCAACTAACCAACGCCTTGCTGTGTCCCCAAGTGGATGCTATGCCCATGCCATCCCATATTTTAGGTTTTTCATAGCGCTTGTCACCCTCTGTGTTCATGGACTGACTCCCCCACCAGCGTGCCAGGTGCCCCAAAGGCCTGTCCTGTTCCTGGTGGGACCTGCCCCAGCGCCTTTGCCCTGGTGGTTTTATGGGTGAATGTCAATGACTCACCACACTTCCCTCCCTTCCCACCCAGCTCTCAGCTGTATCTCGTCACTGGGGATGGCGTGAGGAGCCTCAGTCACGTTCCCAGCCCTTCCGAGGCCCAGTCCTGTACCAGCAAGGAAGGTGGGTGCCAGCAGGCCCTCCGTGTCATTGTCCCAAGATGGGCATCTTGGGGCTGAGGGGTAAGATAACAGCTCCAAACTCCAGAGCTACTCTTCCGCCCTGAAGTACTTATGCCTCTTAACTCAGTGATGCTGTGTCTAGACACTGTGTGTTCGGTCACTCAGTCTTGTCCAACTCTTTTTGGCCCCACGGACTGTATCCTGCCAGGCTCCTCTGTGCATGGAATTTTCCAGGCAGGAATACTGGAGTGGGTTGCCATTACCTCTTCCAGGGGATCTTCCCAACCCAGGGGTTGAACCCATGTCTCTTGTATCTCCTGCATTGGCAGGTGGGTTCCTTACTAGCACCACGTGGGAAGCCTTCCCTATACCTTATGAAAATAAGCCAAAATCTCTTTAAAAGTGCCGAATGCACAAGATGTTTGTTTCATCATTATTTACAGAGCAAAAAAAAAAAAGGCAGCAACTCAAATATCCAACAGTAGGAGAATGGCTTATTATAACAGCCTTTGAACTAAGAATAGACTTTTACATTTCCAAATGCTGAAAAAATAATCAAAAGAAGACTATTTCAGAACATGTGAGAAATTTGTGAAATTCATATTTCAGTGCCCAGAAATGAAGTTTTATTGGTGCAGAGCCACTCCCGTTGTCTGTGGCTTTTCTTCAACAACAGCAGAGCTGAGTAACAGCAAACTGCGGTCATGGATGTGTGACCAGCAAAACCTCAAGTATTTACCATCTGGCCATTTACTGAAAACGTTTGCCAACGCCTGGTTTGGTAAAATACCGAGATATCCTGTAACTTTTGAAGTTTGTAAAGAAGGGCATTTTTTAGTAGGTTTTTTTGCATTTCCTTTTTTACGTATGTATATATGTATGTATTTCTGGCTGCGCTGGGTCTTTGCAGCTGCACGCAGGCTTTCTTCAGCTGCGGTGAGTGGGGACTGCTGTTTCTTGTGGTGCATGGGCTTCTCACTCTGGTGGCTTCTCTTGTTGCAGAGTGAGGGCCCCAAAACAGGCTCAGTAGTTGCAGCACATGGGGTCAGCAGTTGTGGCATTCGGGCTTAGTTGCCCCATGGCACGTGGGATCTTTTCAACCCAGGGATCAAACCTGTGTCCACTGCATTGGCAGGTGGATTCTTAACCACTGGACTACCAGGGAAGTCCTGAACTGCATATTGTAATAGAATAAGACAACTCTTTGATGATAACATCAGGTGAAAGGCAACAAAATTGAGAAGGAAGAGCATGAGGTAGATCAAACAGTCACAGATCTTGCAATCATTTGGGGGGTAGGGTGGGGGAGGGGCCTACTTAAGTTACTCCTTTAGGCTAAACAGTGTCCCGAACACTCACTGAGCTGTAAATCCTCCCAGCTACACCATGGGCCTGGATCTATTTTCAGTCCCAGTGGACAGATGAGAAACACCAAAGCACTGAGATGTTAGGTAACTTGCCCAAAGTCACACCGCTGGGCATTGGCAGAACGGGAATGCGGATCCAGGCTTTCTTGCTCCAGAGCCTGTGCCCAAATCATGCTGCCGGATATTCTGATGGTCTACACTGGGGTCCTGAACCAGGGGTGATTTTGACCCTCCCCCCAAGCCAGGGGACAGGTGGCAATGTCTGGAGACATCGCTGGTTGTCATACTGGTGTGGGAGGTGCTGAAGGCGTCTAGTGGGTCGAGCCCAGGGCAGTCCCCCACAACAAGGAATTATCCAGGCCACGTGTTGAGAGTGCCAAAGCTGAGAAACCCTGGTCTACACAGCACCACCTGCTATGATTAATGACTAAATAATACTGTTTCCCTGAAGAATGTGGAGATGCTCTTTCTTTGCTGATGGGAGCGTCCGTGGCCCTGCCCGGAGCCCTCAGCTCTCTCCTGACGGGTGCCGCCTGCTCCCCTCCTCACAGCATCCCACACCTGGGGCTGGCAGCTCTGCACTGAGATGTGCTGGCCGGCGCCCGACCAGCCCTACCTGCTCTGGGTGCCTGTGTTAGCAGCTGTGACCCTGAAGAAGCAGGACCGGGGGCTCCAACAGTATCTGCTGGAGGCTGCCTACACCCTCCACCCCCAGGTAAGCCCTAGGGAACCTTCTTCTTTCTCAATCAGATTCAGGGGCTCCCTAGGTCTTCTACTCAGGGGTCAGCCTTGAGCATCACTCGTAAAGACAGGGGGCCTCCTCCCTGGACCTGTTGGACTGGGCTTGTCCTGCTGTAGTTCCCCTCCTACCTCAGGACCCTTGCACATCTTGTTAGCTTGTTAACTCTGAATCAACCTTCAGAGCTCCATTCAAGAGGTCACCTCCTCAGTGAAGCCTGCCCTGATTACCCTGAAGTGGCCATATTTGTTTGTTACGTGCTCTAAGGGGACGGTGTTTCTTCTCTTTTGGTCCCATTTGTGTTCATTACTGAAGCCGGTTAATTAAGATCTGTCTTCCCCTAGTCACTCAGTTCCTGGGAACAGATCCGGTGCCTGTCTCATGCCTGGGTCCCCAGCACCTGGCACAGACAGACACTCAACAGCCTCCTGTCTGACCTCCCAGTTCCCACTCCTGTCTCCTTTCCATGTGTTTTCCACCAGCAACCAGACAGACCTTCCAAAATCCCTAAAGGATTGTGTCCGTCCTCTGCTCAGGACTTCTTTCCCTCTGAGTAGGAGCCGAGCACCCTGACCAACAGGCTTTCAATGATCCAGCCATGCCAGTCTCTCCTCCCCATCTCCCCACTTTTTGACCAGGATCACCACTCTCCAGACACACTGACCTCCTTTTAATTAAATGCCAAGCACATTGCTGCCCCAGGGCCTTTGCACTGGCGATTTCCTCTGCCTGGAACACTCTTTCCTAGACATCCACCTGCCTTCTGGTCTCATCAGACGCACCCCTTCCTCAGCAACAACTTCCCTCCCTGACTACCCAGTCCAGAACAATGACCCTTGACTCCGAGTTTGTCAGCAGAGCACTCACGGCCACCAGCTGCCGTCTCACTTCTGTGTCTGGAGGTCCTGCGAGTGTTGGTGCCAGGAGGGCAGGACTTTGTGTATATCACTTGGCTGCACTCCCTGTGCCTGCAACGGTGCCTCGCACACAGCAGTGAACGCTAGTTGGTTCTGAGTGAACGTACGATGGTGCAGGATATTAAGGAGAGCTCATACCTTAAGCTGCATTTTTCCCAGAAGCAGACCAGAGATGAGGATTTGGGTAAAAGTGATGGATGAAGAAAAGACTCCAGGAGGACCCAGTAAGAGGGTGGAGAAAAGAGGGTGGGGACAGGAAAGAAGCAGAGCGGGGGTGGGTGGCAGGTGAGGTGGCAGCGTCAGCCTGAGCCCTGCTCAGCCCCGGAGCAGGACTTTGGTTGCAGAGTTTGGACCCCTGGGGGCTAAGGATTGAGATGTTTTCCCCTCCTTCGCTGGAGGGAATGTTCTGGAGGTCACAGGTGCCTGGCATTAGGAGCAAAGTACACAGACCCCGATGTTCATTGCATCACTGTTTATGATAGCCAAGACTTGGAAGCAACCTAAATGTCCATCAACAGAGGAATGGATAAAGATGTGTGGTACATATATATAATGGACTATTACTCAGCCATTTAAAAAGAATGAAGTAATGCCCTTTGCAGCAAGCTGGGTAGACCTAGAGATTATCACACAGTGAAGTAAGTCAGAGAAGGAGAAACATCATATGACATCCCTTATATGGAATCCAAAAAGAAGTTACACAAATGAACTTACTTACAAAACAGAAACAGACTCACAGGCTGAGAACAAGCTTATGGCTGCCAGCGGGAAGGATAGGGATGCAGTTAGGGATGGACATGGACAAACAGCTATATTTAAAATGGACACCCAGCAAGGATCTACTTACCATACAGCACAGGGAACTCTGCTCAATGTTCTGTGGCAGCCTGGAGGGGAGTTTGGGGGAGAATGGATTCGTGTATATGTATGGCTGAGTCCCCTCATTCTCCACCTGATACTTTCAAAACATTGTTAATCAGTTACACCCCAATACAAAATAAAAAGTTGTATTTATTAAAAAAAAAAAGCAAAGCACACAGAAGCTGGGAGATGAGCAGGCTGAGCTGGTGGGGGGCCCCGGGGGGTCCAGGCAGATGTGTGTTGCAGCTGCTCCTCTAGTTGTCTGCCAAACTGAGAGCCCGTCCTTGTGGTCCTGAGCTGTCCTGTAGGACTCTCCTCCAGGACGTACAGCCCCAGACTCCTGCTTTTAGGGTTCTTGTCTTTCGAGGACAAGAATGACCATAAGAACTCAGATTTTGGTGTTTCTTTTGGAAACATACATTTATTTATTTTGGGGTCTTCATTGCTTTTCTCTAGTTGCGGCGAGTGGGAGCTATTCTCCAGTTGCAGAGCTTGGGCTTCTCACCGCAGTGGCTTCTCTTGTTTCGGATCTAGAGTAGATGGGCTGTAGAGTGTTTGGGCTCCAGGAGTTGCAGCATGTGGCCTCAGGAGTTGCAGTTCCCGGGCCCCAGAGCACAGGCTCAGTAGTTGTGGCTCACAGGCTTTGTTGCTCCGCAGCTTGTGGGATCTTCCTGGACCAGGGATGGAACCTGTGTCTCCTGCACTGGCAGGCAGATTCTTTACCACTGAGCGATGGGGGAAGCCCAGAACTCAGGTTTTCTTCAGGTGGGGGGGTGGGACCTGGATGGGTTCTCAGTCTTGAGGACTCTGCTGTTTCCAGAAGGACTGCTGGCTCCCTCAGGAAGCCTCAGCTCACATCTTCATGGGCACGCCCGGATCCAAAGTGCCCAGGGACGTCGGGGTGGACGTCAGCTACAGCTGGCCTCAGGGGAAGTTCCGTCTCAAGCTTCTCCATCCCAAGAAGAGAATTGAGCTGGATGGTAAGACAGTGGTCCCCCATCACCCTGCCCCCAGCCACGGGCCGGATCCATGGGCCAGATACAGCCAGCTCACTGTGGACTCCTCAGCCACCTTCTGAGGTCGGCACTACATAGAGCCCCATTTAATGGACGAGGACCCCGGGGCTCAGAGAATAGGAAGCCAGGAGGACATCCCCCAGCCGACCCTGGAGGTGGATCCAGAATGTTGAACCCCGGTCTCTAAAGTCTCATTTTTGTCTCCCAGGAAAGATCGAGACTGTCCAGAGGGCCCGCATGGGTCACCTGGAATTGATCCTGGATGAAAGGGACGTCTACTACATCAAGGTTTGTACCCCGTCCTCAAACCCCTGGTGTCGACACCTGCCACCTCCCAGGACACTTCCGGTCCCAATCCCTGCTTACTCATCACCACCTCCTTTGGTGGTGGTTTTTTTTTTTTTTAATTATTTACTTACTTAATTTGCTTGCTGCCTTGAGTCTTAGTTGTGGCACTAGAGATCTTTGCTGCATCATACAGGGGGATCTTCTGTTACGATGCAGGGACTCTAGTTGTGGGGTGTAGGCTTAGTTGCCCCGTGGCATGTGGGCTCTTAGTTCCCTGACCAGGGATCGAACCCATGTCCCCTGCATTGGAAGGTGGATTTTTAAAAAAATATTTATTTATTTATTGGGCCTTAGTTGCGTCACATGGGATCTTCACTGTGGCATGCAGGACCTTTCATTTGCGGTGTGTGGGTTCAGTTGCCCCGAGGAATGTGGAATCTAGTTTCCTGACCAGGGATCGAGCCCCAATCCCCTGTGTTGGTAGGCAGATTCTTAACCACTGGACCACCAAGGAAGTCCTTCCTTTGGTGCTTTAGCTGTTCTCCATCCACCTACTAGTACCATCTAATATGAAAAAGAAAAAAAATGGGTTCAGATCTTACCACCATCGATGTCAAAAATTGATAATAACAGTAACACAGGAGCATGCTTTAAAACATCCAGAGTAGACAAAGATATAAAATAGTAAGTCAAAGAGTGCTACTCCCCCGATTTCCAGAAGAAATGTCAAGTCACACACGGAGAAATCTGTGTGAGTTTTCCAGGGCTGCTCTATCAAAGTACCCTGAATTTTCGGGGCCATGAACAATGGAAATTCTCTCACAGTTCTGGAGGCTGGAAGTTCAAAATCAAGGTGCTGGCAGAGTTGGTTCCTGCTAAGGCTCTAACCCATGCTTCTCTCCTGGTTTCTAGTAGCCTTGGGGATTCCTTGGCTTGTAAGTGGCTGTCTTCCCCCTTGTCTCCGCATTGTCTGCCCTCTGTAGGTATCTGTGGCCACATCTCTCTTTTTGTAAGTTTCCCAGTCAGGCTGGATTAAGGTTCGCACAAATGACCTCATCCTGCCTTTGTCTGCAAAGATCCTGTTTACAAATATGGTCACCCTCACATGTCCTGGCGGTTAGCTTTGGAGGGAAGCACAGTTCAGCTCATGATATTATAGATTTGAAAAAACTTTCAGTTTTTTAAAAACATCTGTTTATTTATTTTTGACTGTGCTGGCCCTTTGTAACTGTGTGATCTTTTCTCTAGTTGCGGGGAGCAGGGACTACTGTCTATTTGCAGTGTGGGGGCTTCTCTTGTGACTCCTGGGCCCTAGAGCACAGGCTCGGTAGTTGTGACGCGCTACTGCGTCGCTTCACCACATGTGGGTTCTTCCCAGACCAGAAATCAAACCTGTGTCCCTTGCATTAGTGGGTGAATTCTTTACCGCTGAGCCACCAAGGAAGTCCTATAGGTACTTTTTAAGGTTTTCAACCTGGAGGACCTAGATGGGACTCAGTGGATCCTCTGAAGCCTCCGCAATTGTGCAGAAGTTTGTGTCTGTCCTCCTTCTGGGGAGAGGGTTTAGACCTTCCAGCCGATGTTCAAGCAGGTCTGTGACTCCAAAAAGGATAAAAAGAGCAGCTGGAGACTCGCTCCTGCCAAGCGGGACCTCTGGGCCCCTTTGGCCATGAGTCTGGTTGTCCTGTATCCGTCTCCAGTGGATTCTCAGAGAGGTCTGAGTTGAAAATTAGAGCCAGGGTTGGAATTTTTGCTGCATGAACACACTCTCAGCTCCCAAATCTGCTTCCTGTCCGGGTGCGAAGACCAAGTGTCAGGGGAGAGCATCTTCCTCTTAGAAGCCCAGCTGCCTGCTGGCTGAGACTACGCGTTATTGCAGAGCTCCCAGGAGCCCGCGAATCAATCCCACTTTGCTAAGCGCACGAGTGCTAATTGCCTGCCCCTCCCTGCAGGCCTGCCTGCTGCTCTCCAGAGGGCTGTCTGCAGCCTGGAAGCATTGGCCTTTAGAGAAATTCCCAGTTCTAGCTGCCTCAGACTCATCACGATAGTGGTAACAGCTGGAGCTTCAGAACTTTCCAAAGCCTTTTCTAGGATGGGCAGGGGACACATATGACTTTGACCCTGGGTCTTTCTTTCAGTCCTCTTGGTAAGCCCACAGGAAATGAGGAGGCTAAGGCAGATGAACTCAGGAATACAAAGCAGAAATGCTGGGCTCAACTCTGAGAGTTTATGGGCTTTAAGGATGGCGTGGAGAGTGTTAGATTTCAATGCCCTCTCCCCTGCGTGTGCAATGATAGACATTCCTAAGTCCCGGGTTACTATTGATCCAGCTCAGCTGTGATTACTGGTCCTCCCTCTCTTTTTTCAAAAATATATTTATCTATTTGGCTGTGCTGAGCCTTAGCTGGTGCACACAGGATCTCTGATCTTTCCTGCGGCTTGCAAGATCTTTAGTTGCAGCATATGGGAACCTAGTTCCCCGACCCAGGACCCCCTGCACTGGGAGCATGGAATCTTAGCCACTGGACCACCAGGGAAGTCCCTGATTAGTGGTCTCTAACTGGTAAGTGTCCCGGTTTGGATGAGAAATTCTATAATCACGCTATTCACGGGCTGCACTTTGCGAAAGCTACAGCTGACTGCCGAGCAGCTTCTGATACAGACCAGAGAGAAGCATCAGCCAGACACACCATGAAGTGAGAGAAGCAGAGCGGAGTGGAGAGCTGGTGTCTATTTTTGTGCAGAGCAAGAGGCAGCGTGCATGTGTGATTAAGTACACATGTATACACATGTATGTACACACGTGTGTGTACACACAGACAGACTTATGTCTGTAGGCCCACGCTGTCTCTGGAAGATGCACAGATGCAGGGATGGTGGTTGCCTTTGAGAGAGACTGGGTGACTAGGGAGGGGAATGAAACCTATATTTTCCATTGTCTTTATTCATTTATTCAGTAGCTGTTTATTAAGTACCTACGATTTGCCAGGAAGACAGCTCCATGGAAGAGATACACATACAGAATTCTCTCCTTTTGGAACTTACATTCTCATGGGAGAGATCATAAAATACATAAGCAAACCATGGTGATAAGTGGATGTAAGCGCTGTTAAGAAAAGGGAATCGATGAGCTAGATACAGGGGTCTGGATTATGTGAGAAGAAGGGCCTGCAAGTTGGCACCAGTTTTTTATTTATTCATTTGGCTGCATTGACTCTTAGTTGTGACATGTAGGATCTAGTTCCCTGACCAGGAAGAGAACCTGGGCCCCCAGCATTGGGAGTGCAGGGTCTTAGCTGCTGGACTGCCAGGGGAGCCCCTTGGCTTCAGTTTTAAACAGGCTGACAGGGTAAGCCTGACTGAGGAGATAACCTTTAGCAAAGATGTAAAGAATGTGCAGAAGAGAGCCATGTGGGTCACTGGGGGAAGGATATTGCAGGTAAAGGGCCCAGCATGTGCAAAGGTCCTGGGGCAGGAATGCGTGCAGGATGTCAGAAGCACTGCCTGAGGCCCCGTGTGGTTGGACCAGCACAGGAGATGGGACAGAAAAGTGAGATGACAGATCATGTAAGGCTTTGCCAAAGAGTAAGCAGAAGACAGATTTATGACTGTTGTCAAGGAACAAAGGCAAAACAGGATTTACAAGAGAGAAAGACCCTGATGCTGGGAAAGATTGAGGGCAGGCGGAGAAGGGGGCAACAGAGGATGAGATGGTTGGATGGCATCACCAACTCGATGGACATGAGTTTTAGCAAGCTCTGGGAGTTGGTGATGGACAGGGAAGCCTGGCATGCTGCAGTCCATGGGGCCACAAAGACCTGGACACGACTGGGTGACTGAACAACAACCTAAAGCAGTGGACAGTCTGGGAACAGTGAGGCCGTTGTTTCATCTTTTGGGTAATCAGATCAGCTGGCAGCCAGCAGAGAGGTCTGTAGGATGGGTCTACAGTTGGCACAGCCATCGAAGATGACAGCTGCAGCTGCCATGGGTTCTCTGGACAAAGCTCAATCGTGGAGACGTAGAGTATGTTTGGGGTCATCTATTTGTCTTACCTGCTGGGGTTCCTCCCTTGTGCTGTTTGCTTTCTGGCCAGGGCTGCGTGGCTGACTTCCAGAGAAAGTCTGGCTCATTGTTGTTGTTTTTAGAATATTTATTTATGTGTTTGTTTATGCGGCTGCATCGGGTCTTAGTTGCAGAGTGTGGGCTCTTGAGTTGTGGCTCATGTACTTAGTGTCCCTGCAACATGTGGGATCTTAGTTCCTCGACCAGGATCGAACCCACGTCCCCTGCGTTGGGAGGTGGATTCTTAACCACCGGACCTTGTTGACCTTTGCAAGGACTTTGGCTCTTACCCTGAAGAAGATAGGGGTACCATCATCTCCTATGCATGGAAGTGCTCGCCCTGGTCACTAGGGCAGGAGCCAGGAGAGGGGGGAGAAGGTTGTCACAACCACACAGGCATGATGATCAGGCGCAAGCTGGGACAGTGGTGGAGGTGGCCAAAGTGGTTAGATTCCAGAATATTCTGCAGGGAGAGCTGGCCAAGAGTCCCTGACAGATTGAAAGAGGGGCAGTGAGGAAGAGTCATTCATACTTTGTCTGAATTTGAATAGGGATTACCCATTCCCTGGTGGCCCAGAAGGTAAAGAATCTGCCTGTAATGCGGGAGACCTGGGTTTGATTTCTGGGTCAGGAAGATCCCCTGGAGAAGGGAATGACAACCCACTCCAGTATTCTTGCCTGGAGAATTCCATGGACAGAGGAGCCCGGCGGGCTATAGTCTATGGGGTCGCAAAGAGTAGGACATGCCTGCGTAACTGACACTTTCATTTTCACTTACCTATTGTGAGCAGTTTTTTAAGAAGTTTGAGAAGGATCAGCCTAGAAGCCCATTAATCTGGATCCATCTCCTGCCCTCTGTCCAGTCCTGGTTCTTGTGGTCAGGGTGGGGCCTGTTAGCCGAGCCCGTCCCCCCAAGTGATGCTGGGACCTTTCCAGGGCCGGAGCAACCTGTGGCCAGCAGTGGGCGGCGAGGCCCAGCGGTTTGAGGCCCAGCTGGAGGCGAGACTGGTGACATCGGGCAGCCCTGTGGTCCTCGCCGGAAACCTCAGCCGGCAGGCGGGCAGCCGGCTTGCCTTCTCCGTGTCACTGAGCAACCTGCTGGGTGATGAGGCCCACGTGTCAGGTAGGAGGAGGGAGGTGGGCCTTCCTGCCACCTTTCCTTAGCGACCAGGCTTCAGGAGAGGAGGGGAGGGCTGAGTAGCCCACTTGTAGTCCCCATCACCCCAACTCCCAATATCCACATTCCACTTATGGAAAACCCAGACCTTATATCTGCTCATAGCCTCTGCCTCAGTCCCCCAGATGCCCTTCCAATACGCACAACCGGCCCCATGAGCCATAAACCAGCACCTTTTGGACTGTCTGGGTTCCGACCCACATTACGTGTTACGGGATGTGTAAAAAACACATTTTGCATTTTTGACCCAAATTGCACGGGGTGCTGTTTGGATTTTGAATATGCAACTTGGCCTGGATACCCACCCACCTGACCAGGCGTCCGCCCTGGTGCTGGAGCTGGCGTGGAGCCCTCCCGGTGGTGCTCCTCGTGGGGTGTTCTGGGAAATTCCGAGGTAGTGATGTGAGTGGCTGGCCCTGATGACCAGCTGGCCTGTGCATTTGTGATAGTCTTAACCAGCATGGCTATACCTGTGATTGAGCTGAATGTGTAGCAGAAACAAGTTTCAGAAGGTGAAATTTACCTGACGACCATCAACACACTGTCATTTCTCTTCTGTTTGATTCTGTTTTGTCTTAAAACCTTTTGGTCTGGACCCACAAAAGTGACTTTTGGGGTTGCCAGCTGGACAGTGAAAATGCTGTCAACGACCCTGATGTCCATGGTCCTTGGTAGAGACTTAGGCTTTGGTTCTACCGGGACCCCCTGGGCTTCTCCCCCATCCTTTCCTCCCCTGGCACCCTGGGGTGGGGGGTCAGTCCCTGGGGCACAGGCCATGACCACACTGGACCTGCCGTCTCCCCGCCCGTGCTCCCCACAGCACTGCTGGAGAAGGAGGTGAAGGACGGGCTGCAGGTGGTGTCCCTGGATGTTGAGCTCTTCGTTCCGGAGCTCGTGGGGCTGCGTGCCCTGGGCCAGCTGCAGCGGCGGGGCCACCTCTGGACCAGCTACCTGAGGATCAAGTACGGCCTCCGGGGTATGCCTGTGTGCTGACGGGGGCAAGCTAGGGAGTGGCTGGACTTGCGCCCTTTCCTGGGGCGGTGGCTCTGAAGGCTAAAGTGCCAATGTCACCTTGGGTGTTTTGGCCTCGCCGCGTGGCTCCTTAGCTAAAGAGTCATTCTATTGGCTTTGAATGGAGCTGAGTCCCTGCCCGTTAAAACAAGAAAAACTCTGTCTATGTGTGTGGGTGCACTGTGCTTAGTTGCTCAGTCATGTCCGACTCTTTGTGACCCCATAAACCATAGCCTGCCAGGCTCCTCTTTCCATGGGGATTCTCCAGGCAAGAATGTTGGAGTGGGTTGCCATGCCCTTCTCCAGGGGATCTTCCCGACCCAGGGACTGAGCCCAGGTCTCCCACATTGCAGGCAGATTCTTTACTGTCTGAGCCACCTGGGAAGCCCTGTGTGTGTTGGGGTTGGGCATAAATCTGTCTCTTAAAACCTCGCAGTTGGCAGAGTCCAATAAGCGATGTTAGTTGAGGCAGATCCAGAGGGCTGGCTGAAGCGGGGCTGTGCCAGACGCTCCTCTGCTCAGAATGAGGATGGAGGGCTGCCTGGCAGAGGAAGGGCAGGGGTCTCTGGGTCGCCTGCACAGGTCAGGCAAAGCAGCTGGCCCAGGAGTGCAGCACCAGCCAGAAGCTATGGGCAGAGGGCAGCTCGGAGGCCGCCTACAAGCTGGAGCTGAACCACAAGCTCCACTGCACGCAGATCCCAGCGTTCAGTCACAAGGTGGGTGCCTGGGCCGGGTGCGGGGGCTGGAGAGAGCCCCCAGGGTCAGGGAAATGGTGGGTGAGCATGCTGAACCCATCCTCAGAGAGGTCAGTTGCTCAAGGTCATGTATGGAGATGGATCACGGATTGGACCTTGAGTCTCGTCTCCCCTCTGTTCAGCTGGTGTTGATTGAACACCCGCTCTATGCCCAACCCTGGGGCAGAGCCGTGCTCAGGGTGGCCCCTGGTCTCCGTCATCCCATTGCTGGGTGGGGGGCAGAGAGCAAGAGACATGGACCAAGTCAAGTGAATTGTAACTGCCATGGATGATAAACAGGGCAGAGACTGATCAAACACAGGGGAGTCTAATTTGGACGGGGCAGCAGGGAAGACTTCTTTGGTGGAAATGTATTTTAAGGTGAAAAGTAAAAAAATGAGGTAGTTCTGTTCCCATGGAAGTGTGCTACAGCCAGAGGGAACAGTAAGTGCAAAGATCCTGGGGCTGAAGGGCAAGTGGAGGGCTTAAGAAACTGGCAATTCACCAGAGTGATGAGGGGTGAGCAAAAGGGAGAAGACTGTTTCTTGGTTAATTTACTTTGTTTCCAGTTTGTGTCTTCCTCTGAACTACTGCTTCCACAAAGGTGGGGCTTCTGGCTCCTTCCTTCCCGGCTATCTAGTGCCCAGTGAGGCACTTATCTGGTACCTGGGGGAAAATATGTTTAATAATTGAATGAATGGATGAGGCTGTGTTGCCTCAACCTGTGGTTCAGAGGCAAGAGGAAGCAGAAGGATGCCAGGAGCCCCCAAGTGGGGAACCCTGATCCTTGTAGATTCAGTCCAGGGAACCAGAGGCTGCTATGGGAGAGTGGGGCAGGGGGAGGTCTTGGTCTCATGAAAATCAGGAGTCATCTTCCCATGGCGGGCTGGCTCTTTCTACTCCTTATCAGGGCATGGATAAGGCCCGGGTTGGGGCCTTCTAGTTTCTCACCTCGGGATAGAGGGTGCCAGAAATATAGTCATGAAAGTGAATCACATTCGAATGCAAAATTTTACAAAATCAAAATCAGTGCAAAAAAAAAAAAATCCACACCTATTACAGAATTCTCTCCCCAAATAAGTAAGCCTTGCATCTCAGGATGGGTGGCAGCGAGGAGACTGAGGACTGGTTCAGAAGGTTTCCTCGGCGGTCTCCCCGGTGGGGTGTGTCCCCAGGTCCAGCTGCGGCATGAGGAGGTCTCGGGCCACCTGCACTGGGAGCTGGAGGCGAGCTATGGGAAGCACTGGGATGACATCCGCAACAGGAGGCGCCTCCGCATCCTCCAGACCTTCCAGAATGACTCGGGCCCAGCCCTGAGCAATCACTTCCTGGAGGTGAGTCCCGCCCCCGCAGGGCCGGTCCCTGGAGCTCAGCATGCACGTGGCAGCAGGTTCTCAGTTACAAGGACGCAGGAGCTAAAACTCAGGCCCAGAGACCTTCCCTTTGGCATCTCCGGCCCCCATGTCTCTGGGGAAGTTAAACATTTGCTGGTGTGCCATGGGGCAGTTTGCAAGGGGGCTTGGGAAATGCAGATTTCCAGCTGTAGAAATGCATTTTGGAAACGGTTCACTTGCAGGGTTTCCTGGAAGGTACACTCTTTTTGGTAAATCAGGAGTAACTTGGAAGCCTAGCCTCTGAACATGCTCTTACAAAGCACGTGTTATCTTTCTGAGTTTCCTTTTCAATTGTTTGTTTTAAATGTTTAATTGTGGTCAAATATACATCACATCAAGGCTTCTCTGGTGGCCCAGATGGTAAAGAATCTGCCTGCAGTGCAGGAGACCCTGGTTTGATTCCTGGGTCAGGAAGATGCCCTGGAGAAGAAAACGGCAACCCACTCCAGTATTCTTGCCTGGAGAATTCCATGGACAGAGGAGCCTGGTGGGCTACAGTCCATGGGGTTACAAAGAGTTGTAAACGACTGAGTGACTAACACACACACAACATGAAATTGACCATTTTCACCATTTTTCGTGTACAGTTCAGCAGCGTTAAGCACATTCATGTTGCTGCATGGCCGTTACCATAGTCCATCCTTTTCATCTTGTAGAACTGAAACTCTGGACCCATTAAACAGTAACTCTCCATTCCTCCCTCCCCCAGCCCCTGGCAACCACCATTCTATTTCCTATCTCTGAATTTCATGACTCTAGGTACCTCATGTAAGTGGGATCCTATAGTATCTGCCTTTTCGAGACTGGCCTATTTCACTAAGCATAATGTCTTCAAGGTTTACAAGTCTGAATGAAATTCCATTGTATGGATGGACCCCATTTTGCTGATCCGTTCATTCATCAGTGGACACTTGGCTTCCAATACCTGTTTGAGTCCCTGCTTTCCAGTCTTTGGGGGTATATACCCTGAAGTAGAATTGCTGGGTGATGCAATAATTTTTATATTTTTAATTTTTTTAATAATTTAAGAAGCCATCATGCTGATTTGCCTAGTAGTTGCACCATTTTACCACCCTACTGTTGGGGTCCTTTAATGGACCGGAACCCTGTGGTACGGAGTCGACGATAAGAAAGTAAAAGAGAGAAAGAGAGAGAGAGAGATAAAAAAAGACCCGGGGACCTAAGCTCTGATGGAGCAAAGGTGCTTTAATGATTTTCCTATGAGTATATATAGGCTGTGGTACAAGAAACTTCTTTCAGGAATGATAGAGATCAGAAAACCAAACATACAGCAACCGTTACCAAGGGAACAAGGGGTAATGTTAGTCACAAGGTCAGGAGACAATCCATATCTCAAGAAAGGGGTACAAGACTAAGCAGTTTTGTCCTAAAGAGAATGTTTACGAAAGGAGACCCAAGCCTGCCTCACACAATGACCTCAGTCCCTGGGAGCAGCGTGGTGTTCTGCTTGAAGAGGGACAGAGGACTCATGAGAGACAGCACGTAGGAATCCTCCCATCAAACATTCCCTGACACCCTACCATCTGTGTACAAGGGTTCCAGTTCCTCCACATCCTCACCAACACTTCTTTCTGGGTTTTGATTTTTTTTAAACAGTAGTCATCTTAATGGGTATGAGGATCTCATAGTTTAGATTTGCATTTCCCTAGTGATTGATGATGTTGAGCATCTTTTCATGTGCTTATTAGCTGTTTAATTATCATCTTTAGAGAAATGTCTTTTCAAATCCTTTAGTCCTTTTGAATCAGGTTGTTTTTTTGATTTTTTTGTTGTTCTTGCTGTAGTTCTTAATGTATCCTAGATATTAAACCCTCATCAGATGTATGATTTACAAATATTTTCTCTCATTCCATGGGTTGCCTTTTTACTCTATGAATAGTGATCTTTGTTGCACAAAAGGGTTTAATTTTTATGTAGTTAAACATGTTTATTTTTACATTTGTTGCCTGTGTTTTAGGTGTCATGTTCAATAAATCAATTGCCAAATCCAGTCTCATGAAGCTTTTCAATCACATGTTTTCTTCTAAGAGTTTTATAGTTAGGTCTTTGATCCATTTTGAGTTAAACTCTGTATATGGCATAAGATAAGGGTCCAACTTCTTTCTTTTGCATTGAATACCCAGTTTTTCCAGCACCATTTGTTGAAAAGCTTGTCCTTTCCCCCAACCATAAATGTGTGAGTTTATTTCTGGGCAATCTATTGTAGTCCATTGGGCTGTTTGTCTGTCTTTTAGGTCACAAAATGCTGTTTTGATTGCTGTAGCTTCGTGAGACCTCCCATTGTGTTCTTCTTTTTCAAAATTGTTTTGGTTATTTGGAGTTCCCTTGAGATTCAATATGGATTTTAAGATGGACTTTTCTATTTCTACCAAAAAAAATACCATTGAGATTTTGATAAGGATTGCATTAAGTCTATAGATTGTTTGGGTAGTATTGAATCTTAGCAATATTCAGTCTTCCAGTCTACAAACAGAGGTTGCCTTTCCATTTATTTGTCTTTTCTAATTTCTTTCAGCAGTTTTGTAGTTTTCAGTGCCCCTCGCTTAACTTCATTCCTAAGTATTAAGCTGATTTTAAATGATACCAATACTCCATGAATAAATTCTTGTGAAAAAATATAACATTTAAAATAAGGCTCAAATTCCCTTTCAGAGTTATCATCCCTATTCCTGCTCCCCTCCTCAGCTGCCTGGAGAAAGCTGTAATTATGGTCTGCATCACTGGAAAGCAGACCTTTTCCTATATATTTGCTCCGTGGACCTGTCACACGCACTTAGTTTTGTTTGGGACGTCATGCTGTGCTTCCTTTAGCAATGGATCTTCGAGAACGCCCCTTGTTGTCTTATAGAAGCCTACTCTATCTTTTTAAAATGCCTGCCTCCTGTTGCATATGCTCTGTCCTGCAGTTGATTAGGCTGTTTCCCTCTTGGTGGTTTCTAAGAGTGCATTCCTGAACATCTTTGGGCTTGCCTCCCTGGGCACCTGTGTCAGGGGGGGTCTCTGGGGCAATGTCACAAGGTAGAATTTCTGGAAATTTGGGCATTTTTCATTTGCTGACTTTATGTCAATTTGCCCTCCAGAATGTCTAGACCCACCACCTGCCTCCCAGCCGTGTCCAACAGGAGCAATTTCCATATTCTCCCCAGTACTTTTGCACTTGAAAAATATTGCTGACATGGGTGGAAATGGTATCACGTTGTTTGAATTTGCATTTCCTGATGACTTAAGGCTGAGAGACGCTGTTTTGTGTATTTATTCTACCATTGCATTACCCTTTCTGTGAACTGATTTTTCATATTGTTTGACATTTGGAAAAAATTAGTATAGTTGGCTTTTGGTTGGTAGGAGTTCAATATATAATTGCAGTTTATACATCATATTAATGTTCTAAATTGGAAAGTTTCTTATTTCTGGAAAACATCTGGCCCCCAGGGTTTTAGTGAAGTGATTAAGAGATTTGTGGCAACATTTCTGCAAGCCTTCAAAAGTGTGGCAGATGCCATGTTATGTTCTGGGGAGACGAGAATCAGTAAGATAATCTTTAGGAAGCTGACAGTGAGTAGAAGAGGGAAAGGCAGAGTGGTCAGTGATGAGTCATAAAGTATCACCAGACCATGTGTCCGGTGCTTTGTTTGTATTATCTCATTTAATCCTTGTGTGGCAAGTATCATCTGTTCTCACTTTATAGAAGAGAAATGGTGTAAACAGACTTGTTTGAGGTCTCTCAGCTACGTTATGGCAGAACTGGGTTTCAAAGTCCAGTCTGCCTCAGGCTTTTCACCTCTTGATGACCGGATTGTGCCACATAATATAATAAATAATTTATAATTTAAATTTATAATTTAATTTATAACTTAATTTATAATAAATAATAAATTATTATGTATAATTTACTATAAAATAATTGACTAAATGATCAGTCAAGAGAAAACACTTCCCAGTTCATTCTATGCAACCAGTATTATTCTGATGCCCAAATGAGACAAAAACATCATAAGAAAAACTAGAGACCATTATCTCTTATAAATACAGATGCAAAATCCTCAAGAAAACACTACCCAAACTCCACTGAGCAATCTATAAAAAGAATTACACAATATGACCAAGTAAGATTTATCCCAGGAATGCAAGATTGGTTTGACATTTGAATATCCATCAATGTAATATATCATATTTATAGAATGAAGGACAAAAGCCACATGGTCATTTCAAAAGATGCAGAAAAGTATCTGGCACAACACCCCAGCAGTCTAGCAGTGGAAAGGCACTTCCTCAACCTGATAAAGGCCACTTGTGACAAACCCACAGCTAACGTCATACTTTATGGTGAGAGGCTAAATGCTTTCCCCCTAAGATCAGGGAAAGGATAAGACGTCTGCTTTTCACCACTTCTATTTAACATTATACTGGAGGTTCTAGCTAGGACATTTAGGCAAAGAAGAAATAGAAAAGAAAAAAGGAGTAAAGAAAAGGCATTTAGATTGGAAAATAAGTAAAATTATTTCTATTTACAGATGACATGATCTTGTATATGTGTTGTAGTCAGTTGCTCAGTAATGCCTGACTCTGCAACCCTGTGGACTGTAGCCCACCAGGCTCCTCTGCCCATGGAATTTTCCAGGCAAGAATACTAGAGTGGGTTGCCACTTCCTTCTCCAGGGGATCTTCCCTATCCAGGGATCGAGCCCATGTCTCTTGTGTCTTCTGCATTGGCAGGCGGATTCTTTATCACTAGCACCTCCTGGGAAGCCCAATCTTGTATATATTAATAGAAGACTCTAATGAACTCACCTTCCTCAGTGATCAATGCAAAGAAATAGAGGAAACCAAAAGAATGGGAAAGACGAGATTTCTTCAAGAAAATTAGAGATACCAAAGGAACATTTCATGCAAAGATGGGCACAATAAAAGACAGAAATGGTATGGACCTAACAGAAGCAGAAGATATTAAAAAGAGGTGGCAAGAATACACAGAAGAACTGTACAAAAAAGATCTTCACAACCCAGATAATCACGATTGTGTGATCACTCACCTAGAGCCAGACATCTTGGAATGTGAAGCCAAGTGGTCTTTAGGAAGCATCACGATCAACAAAGCTAGTGGAGGTGATGGAGTTCCAGTTGAGCTATTTCAAATCCTAAAAGATGATGCTGTGAAAGTGCTGCACTCAATTATGCCAGCAAATTTGGAAAACTCAGTAGTGGCCACAGGACTGGAAAGGGTCAACTTTCATTCCAATCCCAAAGAAAGGCAATGTCAAAGAATGTTCAAACCACTGCACAATTGCACTCATCTCACACACTAGTAAAGTAATGCTCAAAATTCTCCAAGCCAGGCTTCAACAGTACGTGAACCGTGAATTTCCAGATGTTCAAGTTGGATTTAGAAAAGGCAGAGGACACCAGAGATCAAATTGCCAACTCCATTGGATCATAGAAAAAGCAAAAAGAGTTCCAGAAAACCATCTATTTCTGCTTTATTGATTATGCCAAAGCCTTTGACTGTGTGGATCACAACAAACTGTGGAAAATTCTTAAAGAGAGAATACCAGACCACCTGACCTGCCTCCTGAGAAATCTGTATGCTGGTCAAGAAGCAACAGTTAGGACTGGACATGGAACAACAAACTGGTTTCAGATAGGGAAAGGAGTACGTCAAGGCTGCATATTGTCACCCTGCTTATTTAACTTTTATGCTGAGTACATCATGTGAAATGCTGGGCTGGATGAAGCACAAGCTGGAATTGATTGCCGGGAGAAATACCAACAACTTCAGATATGCAGATGACACCACCATTATGGCAGAAGGCAAAGAAGAACTAAAGAGCCTCTTGATGAAAGTGAAAGAGGAGAGTGAAAAAGTTGGCTTAAAACTCAGCATTCAGAAAACTAAGATCATGGCATCCGGTCCCCTCACTTCATGGCAAATAGATGGGGAAATAATGGAAACAGTGACAGACTTTATTTTGGGGGGACTTCAAAATCACTGCAGATGGTGACTGCAGCCATGAAATTAAAAGTTGCTTGCTTCTTGGAAAGAAAGCTATGATCAACCTAGACAGCATATTAAAAAGCAGAGACATTACTTTGCCAACAAAGGTCCATCTAGTCAAAGCTGTGGTTTTTCCAGTGGTCATGTATGGATGTGAGAGTTGGACTACAAAGAAAGCTGAGTGCAGAAGAATTGATGCTTTTGAACAGTGGTATTGGAGAAGACTCTTGGGAGTCCCTTTGACTGCAAGGAGATCAAATCAGTCTATCCTAAAGGAGATCAGTCCTGAATATTCATTGGAAGGATTGATGCTGAAGCTGAAACTCCAATACTTTGGTCACCTGATGCGAAGAACTGACTCACTAGAAAAGACCCTGATGCTGGGAAAGATTGAAGGCGGGAGGAGAAGGGGATGACAGAGGATGGGATGGTTGGATGGAGTCACTGACTCCCTGGACCTGAGTTTGAGTAAGCTCTGGGAGTTGGTGATGGACAGGGAAGCCTGGTGTGCTGCAGTTCATGGGCTCGCACAGAGTCGGACACAACTGAGTGAATGAACTGAATGAACTCACCAAAAAAAACAAAAAACTATTAGAGCTCATAAATGAGTTCATCAAAGTTGCAGGATACAGAATTAATATACAAAAATTAGCTGTATTTCTCTACACTAGCAATGAAAAACCTGAAAAAGAGATTAAAATAATTTCATTTACACTAGCATAAAAAGAATAATACTTAGGAGTAAATTTAACAAAAGAATATAAAATGAATACTCTCAAAAACTACAAAACATTGTTGAAAGAAACTAAAGAAAGAGGGAGAAAGGTGAGGGGGGGTCAGGATGGGGAACACATGTACACCCATGGCTGATTCATGTGAATATATGGCAAGAACTACCACAATATTGTAAAGTAATTAGCCTCCAATTAAATAAATTTAAAAAAAAAAGAAACTAAAGAAAACCCAAATAAGTGGGAGGGTATCTCATGTACTTGAATTGGAATATTTAATGTGAAGTTTACAAGACTTCCTAAATTGATCTGCAGATTCAACAATCTCTATCTCTCCCTATCAAAATCTGCACTGTCTTTTTGATAGCTGATCCTAAAATTCATATGTAACTTCAAGGGACCCAGGGTAGGTAAGACAGTCTTGAAAAAGAACAAACTTGAAGGATTCACTCTTCCCAATTTCAAAACTTAACTACAAAGTTATAGTAATTAATAATAATATGGTAGTGGCATAAGGATAGACATACAGACCAACAGAATAGAACCCGGAATTCAAAAATAAGTACTTACAGTCAGTTGATCTTCAACAAGGGTGCCAAGGTAATTGTAGAAGGGAAAGAACAATCTTTTCAACAAATGATGTGGGACAACTGAATATTCTTGTTTAAGAATATGAATTTGGACAATTCATATCATATATAAAAACTTACTCAAAATAAGCTATAGGCCTAAATTTAAGAAACACGAAACTCTTAGAAGAAAACATACAAGGAAATCTTTATGACCTTGGGTTTCTGAGATATGACACTGGAAAGTATAGCAACAAAAATACACTGGATTTCATCAAACTTAAAAACCTGGCACTTCCTTGAAGGTCCAGTGGTTAAGAATCCACCTTCCAATGCAGGGGAAGGGGGTTCAATCCCTGATCAGGGAAATAAGATCCCATTTGCCACAGGGCAACCAAACCCTCATGCCACAACTAGAGAGGCCCACATGCTATAATGAAGACCCAGTGCAGTCAAAAATGAGTAAATAAAAATTTAAAAAATAACAAAAAAACCCAAATTTGTTTTCAAAGGACATCATCACGAAAGTGAAGTCACAACCAACAGAACGGAAGAAAACATCTGCAAATCATATATCTGATAGAGGATTTGTATCCAGAATATATAAAGAACACTTACAACTCAACATGAAAATGACAAAGGATTTGAGTAGATATTTCTCCAAAGAAGGTACACAAGTGGCCAATAGATATGTGAAAAGTTGCTTAAGCTAATTAGTCATTAGAGAAATTTAAATAAAAACCACAGTGAGATGCTACCACTAGCAGGCGGTACTCAGTTGCTCAGTTGTGTCTGACTCTTTTTAGCCCCACGGAGTGTAGCTCCTCTGTCCATGGAATTTTCTGGGCAAGAATACTGGAGTGGGTTGCTGTTTCCTACTCCAGGGATCTTCTCGACCCAGGCATCAAATCCACGTCTCTTGAGTCTTCTGCATTGGCAGCTGGATTCTTTTACCACTAGCATTACCTGGGAAGCCCACCACTAGAATAGCTGAAATGAAAAAAGAAAGAAACTAACAAGTGTTCATGAGGATACAGGGAAATTAGGACTCATATTGGTGGCATCATAAAATAGTGTGATTGTTTAGAAAAAAGTTTTATGTTTCTTTAAAATATTAAGCACGGAATTACCGTATGACCAAATAATCCTACTCCTAGGTACTCAGGAGAATTGAAAACTTATGTCCACACAAAGCTTGGACATGAACCTTTATAGCAGCTTTATTCATTATAACCCCAAAGTAGAAACAACCCAAATGTTCATCAATGAATAAGTTGACAAATAAAATGTATTTATCCATACAATAGAATATTATTCAGTACTAAGAATGAAGTTCTGGGGTGGGATGGATCTGGAGGTGGGAAGAAGTTTCAAGGGAGAGGAGATATATGTATATCTATGGTTGATTCATGTTGATGTACGACAAACCAACACAACATTGTAAAGTAATTATCCTCCAATTAAAATAAATAGAATTTAAAAAGAAAGAAATGAAATTCTGATACATGCTACAACGTGGATGAACCTTGAAAGCATCATGCTATGTTAAAGAAGGCTGACACCAAAGGCCACATACTATATGATTCTATTTGTAAGACATATCCAGAAGAGGTAGATTAATAGAAACAGAAAGTAGGTTTCTGGAGTGGATGGGAAGGAGGCAATGGGGAGTGACTGCTGATGGGTGCAGGGTTTCTTCTGGGCGTGGGCTGGGGCAGTTCCTGGTAGCCAGCGGGCTCAGGCTGCAGTGGAGAGCCAGTGGAATGTTGTAGGCTGGAAGCAGCATCGTGGTTAGCTCCGGATCCGGTGAGCATCGTGGGTGTGGGTCTCCAGTTTGTGCTGCAGGTGCCGGAGAAGCAGGTGGATTACCGAATGCACCTGCATCACCTGAGCCTCCGCCACCCCCACGTGGAGACCAGCGCACACCTGAAGGTGCAGTACAACGGGCGGCTGCCCTTCGTGGCGGGCCTGCAGTGGAAGGACACGTCCCGGGCCGCCCTGTGGAGGTGGGAAGGTGAGTGACATCTGTGCAGCGTCCTTGGCTCGTGGCCTTCATGCAAGTCCTGCCCACCGTCTGCAGCACCCTTCCCTGCTGTCTGCCTGGCTATCTCAAGGCTCAGGCCTTTAATGTGTTACAGGAAACACACAAACACATCCTGATTTCTTACCCTTACCAACAGAGCTCTACATTACAGGGCCTTGCCTACTTCTCCAACCTCATCTCACCCTACTTTCCCCAGTGCCCATCATCCTGCAACCCTACTGGCCTCTTTTCTGTTCCCCAGACGTACCTCAGGGCCTTTGCACTTGCTATTTCATCTCCTTGGAACACTGTCTCCCATTTATAAAGATGGATGTACCATAGTTTATCTTTGAATTAATTTTTATTTTTTTATTGAAGAAATACATAGTTTGAAAAGTGAATTCGACTATGACATGGAAATTGTTGAAGGTGGGTGAACGTTACATGGGAATCTTATCATAGTCTCTGAATTCATGTATGTACTTGAAAATTTTTTTAAAGTTTTAAAAGTTACAACAAACACAGTAATTTTCTGCTACATGTCTTCCTATCCCAAATTTTGCTTGAAATGGCAAGCACTGTAAATTCTTTTTACGATTTCTTATCAGACCCTCCATCTTTTAATCACACTTACTTCTTGATTTTTCTCTCAGGCATTTTTATTCTCCATGTATTTCTTATGATAGAGGATGAGAATTTAACCTGCACCATCCCTTTTAAAATATGTATTTCCCTCTCTTCCCCCAAGAGTTACAGTTTGTTAATATTCAGCATTGATATAATTGTGTCCCTCACAGCTGAGACATGTGGTATACTAGAATTCTAACTTTTTGTTTTTCCTGGAGCTATAATAGCCTTTCCCCCCTGTTTGATTAATTTTCTATTTTCCTCCTATGATTATTCCTAGAATTTTTAGCAACACCGCAAAACTCTTCTCCAGAGGGTCACACACTTCAGATTACTTGTCAGCTTCGATCAGTTCTAGTTTCCTTGTCGACACTCTTCCCAGAACCACTGCTGCTCCAGGGTAGACCACCTGTGTCCTGGGGCGTCCCCTCATCATCACTCAGGGAGTGCCTTCCGCTTCTCTGGGCCACAGTCCCTGCTTCTTGCGCTCATGTTCTCTCTTGCTTTGCTCTTTTGTTCCAATGGAGCACATCCTCCAGTAGCTTCTTGAGAGAGGATACATGGAAAGTGTATTCGTTAGCTAGGGCTGTGTTAACCAAATACCACAAGCTGGGTGGCTTAAAACAACAAATTTATTCTCTTACAGTCTCCAAGACTAGAATTCTGAAAGTGAGGCGTCAGTAGGGGCATGTTCTCTCTGTGACCCTGGATGGAATCCTTCCTGCCTCTTCCTAGATCCTGGTGGTGGCTATTAATGCTTGATGTTCCTTGGTTGATATATTGAGTTACATTAGAGTTACATTGCTCTAATCTCTGCCTGTAGGAGACACAAGTTTGATCTATGGGTTGGGAAGATCCCCTGGAGCAGAAAATGGCAACCCACTGCAATATTCTTGCCTGAAAAATCCCATGGACAGAAGAGCCTGGTGGGCTACAGTCCATAGGGTTTCAAAGAGTTGGACATGACTTAGAGACTAAACAACAACAGTCTCTGCCTCTGTTGTTACACGGTTCTGTGTGTGTGTGTGTGTGTCCAAACTTCTCTCTTCATATAAAGATAGCAGTCATATCAGACTTAGGGCCTCTTTAAGTGTCTGTGCATGCTCCGTGTGCCCAACTCTCTGTGACCCTATGGACTGTAGCCCACCAGGCTCCTCTGCCCATGGGATTTTTCAGGCAAGGATACTGCAGTGGGGTGCCCTTTCCTCCTTCAGGGGATCTTCCCAACATCACTGAGCCACCTGGGACTCTGGTATGACCTCATCTTAACTAATTTTATCTGCAATGACCCCATTCCCAAATAAGGTCACATTTTGAGGTACCAGGGGTTAGGACTACATGTCTATTTGAGAGACACAATTCAACCTGTAACGGGATGTAAACATTTTGAAACCCTGAATGTTTAAACTGTGTTCATTTGATTTGGCTGAATAGAGAACTCTAGGTCGGAAATGATTTCCCCTTGGGATTGTGAAGACATTGCTCCACTGTCTGTGTGAATCAGTTGAGAGGTCTGGTGCTATTTCTGATCCATCATCCTTTGTCTGTGACCCTTTTGTCTCTCTCTGGAAGCTTTTAGGAGCTTCTCTTTATTCCTGAAAGTGAAAGTGAAAGTCGCTCAGTCATGTCCGACTCTTTGCCACCCCATGGACTATACAGTCCATGGAATTCTCCAGGTCAGAATACTGGAGTGGGTAGCCTTTCCCTTCTCCCAGGAATCGAACCAGGGTCTCCTGCATTGCAGGCAGATTCTTTACCAACTGAGCTATGAGGGAAGCCCTTATTCCTTGTATCTTTAAATCTTACGATGATGAGCCTTGGTTTGGATCTCTCTTCATTCACTGTACTAAGCACTTGGCATATAACCTTGCAATGTGGAGACCCACCATTTGGGGCTTGGTAGTTTTTTTGCACAGTTTCTTTGGTAATTTCTTTCTTTCTGTGTTCTGGAATTGCTATTGGTCAGATGGCTGCTGGTCCTCAGAAACTAAACCTCTGATTTTCTCTCTTCTCTCCATTGTTCCATCTCTTTGTCCTTTTGTTCTGTTTTGAGGGCTGATTTCCCCGACTTCATCCACTAGCCCTCCTACTGACATTTTTAGTTTTGTCTAGCTTGTATTTCCAAGAGCTCGTTTGTGTTCTTGCAAGTTCTTCATGAATGCATTGTCTTCTCTTCTCGACGAACGTAAGTTATAGAATTGGGGGACTTTGATCTGTTCTCCCTGAATTTCTTTTTTCTTTTTGTTTCTGAAGTTCCTTTTAGTTGCCTTCCTCACTTGCCAGGTAAGAGTAGGGTATGTGCTTTTGTTTAAGAGTCAGTAACTTGGAACTTGTTTGGAAGGAGGCTCTATGGGAGGGGAGGGTGTGTGTGCTCTTTAAAAAAAAATTATTTTGTTGAAGTATAGTTGAGTTACAATGTTCTATTAATTAATGCTATGCAGCAAAGTGATTCCATTCTATATATACATTTTTTCTATTCTCTTCCATTATGTCTTATCATAGGATATTGAATATTATTCCCTGTGCTATCCAGTAGGACCTTGTTGTTTATCCATTCCATATATAATAGTTTCCATCTGTTAATCCCAAACTCCCACTCCATCCCTCCCCTACTCCCCCTCCTCCTTGTCAACTATAAGTCTGTTCTCCATGTCTATGAGTCTTTTTCATAGATCAGTTCATTTGTGTCATATTTTAGATTCCATGTCTAAGTAATATTACATGGTGTTTGTCTTTCTCACTTGCTTCATTTAGGATGATAATCTCTAGTTGCATTCATGTTTCTGCAAATGGAATTATTTCATTCTTTTTCATGGCCGAGAAGTATTTCATATTGTATATATGTATGTATGTATGAGTGGGGGTGCTCTTGTTGACTGATGGACTTTCCTGTTGGGTGGGGTCCTGGCTCTCCCTGAGGACCCTGGGCCCCATATCTGTGGACCTTTTTTTTTTTCAGTCACTATTCTTCCATGGAGCAATCTCCCCATCTCCTGTGGAACTGGTACCTCAGGTCAGGGCACCTGACTACACTCTACTCGATATCTCCCTGTTCTCAACTTGGCAGCTTCGCCCTCTACCCTTGCTGTTCTGGGTCGCCCTGAATCCTGGCCTCTCAGCCTCAATTTCCCCATGTAGTGAGTCTCCTATCTCCACTAGGAGGTGGGGGAGCGCTCCTTCCCTTTGACAGACTCCACTGCTCCTCATTCAGGGTTGAGCTCAATGGTCCTGTTCATGGGCGTCTTCACTGATCCTCCTGACTTTGGTCTAACTCCCTCTTTCTTTTCCTTCCTAGCACTCAGCATTTTCTACCTAGGTAGGTCTTCCTTGGTGGCTCAGACAGTAAAGAATCTGCCTGCAGTGTGAGAGACCTGGGTTCAATCCCTGGATTGGGAAGATCCCCTGGAGGAGGGCATGGCAACCTACTCCAGTATTCTTGCCTGGAGAATCCCCAGGGACAGAGGAGCCTGGCGGGCTATAGTCCACGGGGTTGCAAAGAGTCAGACATGACTGAGCAACTAAGGCCAGCACAGTACAGGTTTCATTTTGTTTATTTGTTCAAGATTTCTCCCTCACCACTGCTCCCAGACCGTGAGTTCCATCAAGGCAGCAACTATGCCTCCTGTTCACTGCCAAGTTCCGAGAGTCTGGAGCAATATTTACTGAATTAGCCCTTGAGCAAGTGGGAGATTACAAAATATGGGAGGGGTCTAGTGACTGGTTTTAGTTCCTTGTGGAAGGTCAATGTGCTATGTAGAATGTCAACTTTCTGATGATGGTGATGATTGATCTTTACTTTTCTGAGTGGATGCTTCCTCTGTCCCAAGACACTGTGATTGGTACGATAGTACCCATTTTACAGATGATGGAAGCACAGGCTCAAAGAGGTCACATAGCTTGCAAGAGTTAAGATCATCTCACTCCAGTGCCCTGCTCTCCAACTTTCCTAGCATTTCTTCTGTCTAACATATCTTACTGAAAACATTTCAGAAAAGTGCAAAGAGTGGTGCAGTGAGCACCTACATATTCTGAATGTGGATTCTGCTGCTAACATTTTACTCCACCTATCTTGTCACCAATCTGTCCACTTAGCCATCTGTCTTATTTGTTGGTACAGGTCAAATTAAGTTGTAAACCATGGTACATCTCACCCCTAAACATTTCAGTATGGTATCATTCACTAAGGTGAAATGCCCACATCTCCCGGGTACCATTTGATGAGTTTTGACAGGTGCACAGATCTGTGAAACTCAAGCCCCTGTCAAAGTGCAGAACATTAGAGTCATTCTAGAAGGTTCCCTTATGTTCTATCCCCAGTCATTCCCAGTTATGAGATGTGCCCTGCAGTGACCATGATGACTCTACAGGGGTCTCTTGCTGCCTGCCAAAAGCCCCCTTCTTGCCCTGGGGATAACTAGTTTCTTGTTCTCTGCCTGTCGCAGGAGCCTTGAACCTGAATAGTCCCTGGCTGATGGTCTCCACGGCTCACAGGCTGTATTGGCCTAACCGAGCCACGTTCCAGGCTGTGTTGGAGCTGACGCTGGGCAAGGCCTGGACCCTCAAGAATTTGGTGATAAACGTGGCCTGCAGGGGCCAGGGCCTCCAGAGGCATGGCAAGATCCGCGTTTACACGCCAGCAACCACCTACCTCCGGGTGCGCATGCTCAGCCACGCCCCCTGCCCACTCCGCTCACCAGCGGCCAGGGAGCCCGATTTCTTGCGGTTTAAATCTTCTGAGCAAAGGGTTAAAACCAAGGTTCGGGAGTTTTGCATACCGGGTCTCAGATGCGTGAAGTGTGGCTCACTCAGTATTGACACTGTTGAGAGTTAGTTGCCAAGGGAATTTGGGAGAGTGCACCCCAAAATAAACCTCAGTGTCTCACGTTCTTGCTCAGCAGCTGACACAGTAAAATATGAAAGTAGGTTGAGCTGGTACCTTAGAAACAAATAGACAGGAGGCTTTTGCCAAAATGCAGAATAAAAACTTTGAGGATGGAAGTCAGTTTTATACCACATGCCGAGTGAAGCAGCATAGCAGAGTTTGGAAGGAAAGCAACCAGAGAAGGACTTCGGTGATGTCACACGTGGGAACGTGGTACATCAAGCGTCTCCCTGTGTTGGGATGATGAGTGGACATGGGGGAGGGGTGGTCCAGGCCTGACTTGGGCTCAGAAGGAGGCAGCTCGGTGGGCACGTCTGGGGACAGCACAGTCCCCTCGAGGCAGGAGCCAGGGGGCACCAGGGTGGCATTGGAGGGGTTTTGAAGGATGAGTAGGAGTTCACCAAGTGGGACTGGGAGAAAGAGAATCCCAAGAGGGGGAAATAGGGTGTGCAAAGGCTTTGGTCAGCCTCTTCATCCTCATTTCAGGTTTCCACGGTGACAGCCTTGGCACAGAGCCTCTTTAGCAGCCGGAGTGAAATAGAATCAGCCTGGAGCGCAGCGGTGCAGAGCGAGATTCATGCTGAGAACAGCCGGGACCGTAAGATCCTGCGCTGCTGGTTGAAGGGCCCCCAGCGGGAGCTGAACCTAACGGCCGCCTACAGGCACACGGAGCAGGTAAGGGTCCAGGTGGCCTGTGCTGGAGACTTTGCCGTCGAGAGACCGTGAATCCCATATCTGGGATGGGATAGGATAGTTTGGCCTAGAAGCCTCCCCGAGCCTCAGTTTCTTTATCTATAAAATGGACCCCAGCCATACTAGCGCTGACCCCAGAGCAAAGGTCGGCCACCTGGTACTGGACATCCAAGTGCTTCATTCCTGCTGGGCACCTGGAGAGGTCTTGCCATAGAGGTGTTCCTGTGCAACCTTGAGGTCTGATGGTGTGGAGGCTGCAGCCCATTTGATCAGCCCTTTTTGGTGGTCATTCCTGGGGTGATGAGTGGGGGCTGCCCCTGGAGACCCCCAGGGCAGGATGTTTAGCAGCTTGGACCCTCCGGGCATCCCTCCGCATCAGCCTGATCTCATTGCAGCCACGGAAGAGTCATGTATCGCTGACGGCTCTGGGGACCAGTGCCAGGGGCCATCCCGAGGGCCTGCAGCTGGAGGGCATACTGGAAGAGCTGGTTCGAGACAGGAGCTTGTACTGGAAGCAGGGGACCTTCTCCCTTCGGTATGTGTGGCCCCTCCCCCCAGGCTGCTTCCCCCGAGGTGTGGTGCCTGCCCGGGTCACCTGGTCTCCAGTGTGGAGACTCACCAGGGACTGGGGTGCTCCATGCTGCCTGGAGGGGCCCAGACAGAACCCGGAGCTCAGAGTCAAGCCCCCTCCCTGAAAGCCCCCACGTTCCTCACCCACTTTCACTAATGTGCCAAGGTGAGCACAGAAAACAGTCTCATCACCCCAGGCTGAAGGCTGCTCTGGGGGACCCATTTCAGTTCCTGGAGGCACAGCTGGTTAAAAAGCCTGTTCTTTGTCGGGGGGTGAACATCACAGGGTTGAAGTCAGCAGACCCAGCCTGAAGTCCAGGCTGTGCGCTGACCAGCTGGGGGCCCTTAGCCATCTACTGTCAGAACAGCAGCAGTAACCCAAAACCAGCAGCCGCTGCATTTGTCAAGGTCTCATCCGTTTTTTAAATCTCATTTATATTTATTGAGCACCCACTATGTGCCAGGGCTTCCCTGGTGGCTCAGATGGTAAAGAATCTACCTGCAGCGCAGGAGGAGATGCAGGAGACCCGGGTTCCATCCCTGGGTCTGGAAGATCCCCTGGAGAAGGGAAATGGCAACCCACTCCAGTATTCTTGCCTGGAGAATCCCATGGACAGAGGAGCCTGGTGGGCCATGGTCCATAGGGTTGCAATGAGTCAGACACGACTGAAGGGACTTCGCACACATGCACATAGACAAAGTCTTTTTGAAAAAAATATTTATTTGGCCGCATCAGGTCTTAGCTGAGGCACACAGGATCTTTGTTGCAGTGTGCAGGCTTCTCTAGTTGCGTCACTCAAGCTTCTCTCTAGTTGTGGCATGCGGGCTCAGTAGCTGGAATGTGAGGGCTTAGTTGCTACGTGGCGTGTGGGATCTTAGTTCCCTGACCCAGGGACCAAACCCACATCCCATGCATTGGAAGGTGGACTCTTAACCACTGGACCCCCAGGCTAGTCCCCTGTAACAAAGTCTTAACTCTGCAAGACAGTGACAGGCCCCTGGGGCACAGGTGTCCACTGACCCCGCCAGCCGCTTTAATGGCTTCGGCCTGTTCCCCCCTCTCCACGCCAGGCACCCCTGGACCGTGCCCTTCCTCCCGCAGCACATTCTCCTGCAGGAGACCTTCACGGCCGACCGGCAGCACCAGCGTTACTCCCTGGAGACCAGGGTGGTCCTGGATGCCCAGGAGGAGACCCTGCAGACCGTGATCCTGGGCTACCAGGCCGGGCACCCCTATGTGAGTGGGCTCCAGGGTTCAACAGGGAGGGGCTTCCACCTGCCTCTGACCCATCTGTGTGTGTGTGTGGTTGTCCCTCCCAGGTCTGCGCGGGCCTGACCCACCCGTACGACGACAGGGTCATCCCCAGGAGCTTGGACGGGTGCGTGGTTTCGTGGAATCAGTACCTGGTAAGTGAGGATCCCAGGGCTCTTTTCACCCCAGTGGTCCCCGGTTCAGGTTGCCATCTTCTCTCAACTGGACGAAGCAAACGGAGAATTCCGGCCTGAGTTTTCTGTTCCGCTGTCTGCCTAATTCAAGCTACTTGACAGCCCGAGGGAGTTTTGCAGCACGCCAGCATAGTCATTATCGCCCCCTTACTTAAAAACCCTCACCTCTTCTCTTGGGAGAAAGACCCCAGCCTGGACCCTGTGCTAGTCCGAGACCATGATCGGGGTGTGTCTGCTTTTTCATCCTGAGAGCCGCAAGGCCTGGCGCACAGTCAGTGCTTAATGAGTAGCTGTTGGCCCGGTGCTGTCAAAAGTCCATTCTAGGACTCCCCTGGCGGTCCAGTGGTTAAGACTGTGTGCTTCCAGCACAGGGGACACAGGTTCAATCCTTGGTTGGGGAAGTTCACATGCTGCATGGTGCGACCAAAATTAAAAAAAAAAGAAAATGCATTATATACCTAATTTAGAGCAGGGGTTGATCAAGTTTTTCTCTGAAGGACCAGATGGTAACTATTGTAGCCTTTGCAGGTCATACAATCAGTGTTGCAACTACTCATCTCTGCCTTTGTAGCTCACAAACATTGTAGGAAACACAAATGAATGGGCACAACCGTGTTCCAATAAAACTTTTGTTGTGTGCTGAATGTTTGTGTACCCACTCCCCTCCCCAGATTCTTATGTTGAAGGTCTAATGTGATTTGGAAGTGCAGGCTTTGGGTTGATTAGGTCATGAGGGTGGAGCCCTTATGATAAGATTGTTGTTCAGTTGCTCAGCGCTCAGTCTTATCCGACTCTTTGCCATCCCATGGACTGCAGCCGACCAAGTTTCCCTGTCCTTCACTATCTCCCACAGTTTGCTCAATCTCATCTCCGTTGAGTTGGTGATGCCATCCAGCTGTCTCATCCTCTGTTGCCCCCCTTCTCCTCCTGCCTTCAATCTTTCCCAGCATCAGGGTTTTTCCAATGAGTCGGCTCTTTGCATCAGGTGGCCAAAGTATTGGAGCTTCAGCATCAGTCCTTCCAATGAATATTCAGGTTTGATTTCTAAGATGGACTGGTTTGATCTCCTTGCTGTCCAAGAGACCCTCAAGAGTCTTCTCCAGCACGACAGTTTGAAAGCATCAATTCTTTTGTTCTCAGCCTTCTTTGTGGTCTCTCACATCCGTACATGACTACTGGAAAAACCATACCTTTAACTATACGGACCTTTGTCGGCAAAGTGATGCCTCTGCTTTTTAATACACTGTCTAGGTTTGTCATACAGGTTTTCTTCCAAGGAGCTAACATCTTTTAATTTTATGGCTGTAGTTGCTATGTGCAGTGATTTTGGAGCCCAAGAAAATAAAGTCTGTCACTGTTCCCATTTTTTTCCCCATCTATTTGCCATGAAGTAATTAATCTTAATGATAAGATTACTGACCTTCCCAAAAGAGGATCAGAGCTGAGCTTTCTCTCCACCATCTGAGGACACAATGAGAAGGTAGCCATCTGCAAACCAGCAAGAGGTTTCTCACTAGAACCCATCCATGCTGGCACCTTGGTTTTGGACTTCCAGCCTCCAGAACTGTGAGATGTAAAATTTCTGGTGTTTGAGTCATGCAGTCTGTGGTATTTCTGTTACAGCAGCCTAAACAACTTGATTTGCAAAAACAGGCTGACCAGTTTTTGTTGTTGTTGTTGTTTTTCCAGTTTGTAGTTTTTAACCCCTGACTTAGAGGGTCTTGGCATTTGTCTTCTAGGAGTGAAACTCATTTTTTGCCTCTGTGCCCTTAGCAAATCATCTTGTGTCTCTGGATCTCAGTTCCCTCTTCTGTGCAGTGGAGACAGCAATCCTCATCTCTTGTGTAGTTGCTGTGAGGATCGAAATGGAGTACAGTGATCTTTCTCGAATACTTGTTGTGCAGTTGCTAAGTCATGTCTGACTGTTTGTGACCCCATGGACTGCAGCACGCCAGGCTCCTCTGTCCTTCACTGTCTCCTGGAGTTTGCTCAAACTCATGTCCATTGAGTCAGTGATGCCATCCAACCATCTCATCCTCTATCACCCCCTTTTCCTTTTGCCTTCAGTATTTCCCAGCATCAGCATCTTTTTTAGTGAGTCAGCTTTTTGCGTCAGGTGGCCAAAGTATTGGAGTTTCAGCTGCAGCATCAGTCCTTCCAAGATTGTACTTGGGTGCAATCTTGAGTACTTATGACATGGCTATAGGCCCTCATCTGAGTCTCCTTCCTGACCCCTCTAGGAAAAGATGCTCCAGGAGATGATCCCATTCTCCAGCAAGCATGTATTGAGCACCTGCTGTGTGCTGGGCCCTGGAAAAGGAAGACAGTGGTGGTTTCTCCCTTGGGGATATCCATAGGTCTGGGGCTGGAGCCGGGCCAACTGCTGTACATGGAGAGAGACCTGTGTTTCTGGGGCCTCACTTCCCTGCCTGTCAAACTGGGCTGTGAGCAGCCCCCAGGTTTGGGAGCTGAAGTCCTTGGAGGTCCTGAGGGGGAACCACGGGTGGGATGACGACCCAGAACACCTGCGCAAAT
Organism: Cervus elaphus; assembly: GCF_910594005.1. Taxonomy (NCBI): domain Eukaryota; kingdom Metazoa; phylum Chordata; class Mammalia; order Artiodactyla; family Cervidae; genus Cervus; species Cervus elaphus. Next base: position 24,706,306 of record NC_057824.1, on the reverse strand, counting down.
GTTTCCCGGTGGTGTGTCCTATTTTCTAAACCGGAGATTGCAAAATGGCGAATGGGCCAAATTCAGCCTGCAGATGTGTTTTGTTTGGCCTGCTTAGCATTTAAAGTAAAGAAAAAAAGTGTCAACATTTCAATCAGAAGATTTGGAATAAAACACAGATCTCTGCTTCTAATTATAAAAAATTGGAAGATCTGACCCACTGGGCCTGAAACCTCACCTGACAGCAACAGGCTAGAACCAAGTTGGTGGGGATCCTTTAATTTAATTTGACTGTTCTGTCTAAAACCCCGTGTGCTCAGTCATGTCCAGCTCTTTGTGACCTTGTGAACTGTAGCCCGCCAGGCTCCTCTGACCATGGGATTTTCCAGGCAAGAACACTGAAGTGGGTTGCCATTTCCTTCTCCAGGGTTTTACAACCCTATCTTTGTTTAATGACACACATTTTCCACTTCTCTTGGACCTTTGTTTCTTCCTCCTCCATCCTGGCTCTGAAATAAAGCTGTGTATTCTTTTAGAGACGTTCACCAATGATAAAATTCTGGTGGCAAGACATTTTTTAACTTCTCAGTCGGCAGAGGTGGGAAAAGATGGCAGCCTGCTGCTTGTACTTAGCATGTGGCAGAAGCGAAATGGTTGTTGAGTGAATAAGTGGTTAACTCTGTGTGTGTATTTACTGTTGCTGCTATAATAAATTGCCACAAACGTAGTGGCTTCACAACACAAATTTATCTTGCATTTCTTGAGATCTGAAATAAAAAATGGGTTTCACTTGACTGAAATCAAGGTGTTTCCAGGATTGCATTCTTTCTAGAAGCTCCAGGGGAGAATCCTTTTTTTTTTTTTTGCTTTTTCTAACTTCTAAAAACCACCCATTTGTCTTGATTCATGGTCCCTTTCTCTGTTTTCAAAGGTAGCAGAGTAGCATCTTCCTCTCTCTGACTGTGACTCTCTTGCCTCCCTCTTAGAAGAACCCTTGAGACTTCCCTGGCAGTCCAGTGGTTAAGACTCCATGTTTTCACTGCAGGGGGCACAGGTTCAATACCTGGTCAGGGAACTAAGATCTCACTTGTTGTTTGACCAAAAAAATAAAAACCCCAACACAAACCAAAAAAGCCTTGTGATTAGCTCACTGAATAATCCAGGATAATCTGCCCATCTCAAGATCCTTAATTGTAAAATCTCTTTTGCCCTGTAAGGTAACAGATTCCCAGAGTTCAGGGTTGAGGACATGGATATTTTAGGGAAGGTGGGTATTTTTCTGCCTGCCACACTGTGAATTAAGCATTCTTCCTCTTAGCATGGCATTGCCCTTGGGATTTCAGGCTATAACTACAACTAGTGATTCTGCATTCATCTAGATATTTCTTGAGCACCTGCCATGCACCAGGTGCCATGCTGAGTGTTACAAATGCAGCAGTGATTAGAGCAGTCACTCCTTGCGAATGAGAGACAGGCCCTAAAGCCTACCCTGCTAACCCTATCTGTGGGCGCTGGAGTTTACCACACATATCGAAGGCCCACCTGGCACCTGCCCCCCTTTCTTTCCTATGAGTGGCGCAGTGTAGACTGTGCTTTCATCCATCAATCTTGGGGCCACTTTGATTGCTGGGTTCCAAGGGTGGCCTCTGCAGGCACTCAGAGATGGGCAGTCCCCTCTCTCAGGGCCGTCGGTTCTTGTACAGGCTAAGAACAGAGGTGTCGAGGCCACTCTGAGAGTCAGCCAGAAAGTCCTGCTGCACTTGAAGGCTTTGCACCACAACAGATCTCGGCACGGTGAAGTCTGGCATAACCTGGCCCTGGACGTGACTCACTCCTTCCAGGTACCCATCCCTGGGCTGGGCAAATGCTGGTTGGGGACCTCCAAGCAGAGCTTGACTGCTGGCGAGAGTAAAAGGTACTGTCTGTTCTACCCTAGCTGAGGTTTCCCCAAGCCCTGAATGTGGACGGGGACATTGTCTTCAGACAGAGGCACGAGGGAGCATTTGACTGTGGTCTGGATGCCCGAGCTACCGTCAACCACAACGTCACGTCCCAGGTCAGAAGACCGAGTTCTGCCTCCTAGCTGGGGGAGGAGGGGATTTAATGTTAGCATGCGGGTGTCAGTACGGGACAGCTGAGGAGGTGGCCCTCAGCTGGCCCTGGCAAGCTGATCGCACAGGCTTTATTTTGGCAGCGTGCATATGATGAACAAAAGTTTACTTTACTGTGAAAGTTTATTCTGCAGTCATTTCACAGTTCAGTGTGGGTCTACTCCACACAGTCACTCAGGGACCCAGGCTCCCACCACCCTGTGGCTCTGCCCCAGTTGGCTAGATGAGAAAGAGGGTGAGAATTTTGCAGGAGGTTTTCATTGGTCAGGCGCATAAGTAATTCCATGGTGGGAACTCATCACCTGACACCCCCCCCCACCCAGCTGCAAGGGAGGCTGGGAAATGTAGTTTTAGCTGTATGTCCTAGAGGGAAAGGAAGTGCATTTTGGTGAATATATAGCAGCCACTGTGGATATATTCATTAATTCACCGTATATAGATAGTGTCTCTGCTGCATGCCAGGCTCCGTGCAATATATTGGGACTGCACAGATGACTGTGTTTCTGTTCCCATCTCCAAGGAGCTTTCAAGTTCAAATCCCAGCTCCACTGTGGACTTGTGCTGTGTGACCTTGGGTAAATTATTCAACCTCGCTGAGCATCAGTTTTTCCTCCTGAGAAGAAGGATAGCAATACCAGCCTATGAGAGCAGGGGTGATGATTGAATAAGATGAGGATTGTAAAACCAGCTTCCCAGTGCCTGGTTCATAGTCAGGGTCAAATAAATGGCAGCCGTGAACACGGGAGGCATGAGCAGACACCACGGCAGGGGGAGGTTGGGGTCTGCTGCCCGAGAGCTGTCCTCTCAGCCCCGTGTCTGGGGCCTCACTTGTCAAGCTTCCAAGTAAGGGTGTCTCCGTAAGATTTAGGCTGAGAACCTTCCTGGAAGGATGGTGGCTTCAGGCATCTGCTGTGGGGCCTGGCTTTGGGACAACTCTGGGATGACCTGTCCCTTCTCAGTGCCCAGCCAGCCACCTTCTTGGGTTCTGCATCTCACTCCTTCGCTCCCTCTGACCCCCTCACCCCTTCTCCACTTCCCCCTCCCAACAGGTCTTGGTCCAGCTGAACGGATCTGACTCCCACTCGGTGGTTTCCTTCCAGCTCAGACGTCCCCGTGGACCCACGTTTCCTCCAAACTTACAGGTACAGATGGTGGTCCCTTCGGGATGAACTCAGTTACCTGCCAAGTGTTGTCTGCGAGCAGCCGGCTTGCTGGGAGCTGGGGCGGAAGGAAGGGAGGCTGGAGGGCGGTGGGGGGGGAGCAGAGGGAGGGCCACACCACGATGCTGAGCTTAGCCAGACAGCCCCTGCAGAATCAAGAACAGATGGGAAGGAGATTTCCAAATCTGTCATTTGGAAATGATTGTCCAGGCAAGAAGGTTTTTCAGCTCCCTGGAGGGTGAAAGGATCACATTTCACCCTTGAAAATAGAGAGAGGCAGAATTGTCCTTGAAACCCTGTCCTGTCGTTGGATCTGTAAGAGGCTTTTCAGATCCCAGAGTATTTTGCGCAGTGTGGGGGAGACACCCTGTAGGGTTTCATTCTGTGGGGGAAGGAAGAGGCCAGGAGAGGACTGCAGGTGGGAGCACTGTGCTCTGCTCCCCCAGGGCCGGCTCCGCAGAAAGCCCCCCACCTTGATTGCTTTGAGAGTATGCTGTGTACACGGGAATTAGGCTGCGGGCTGGGGAGATGGAGGTGTAGATGGGTCACCCCCACTGGGATGAGGACCAGAATTCGATAGCGGTTTTTAAATGCCTGCTGTGGCCTCAGTCCTGTGCCTGTGGGTTTTGACAACTCAAGGGGAGCCCGGGAAGGGCTCTGAAGAATGGAAGCTCTCAGAGGCGTGTTTTCTCATGTATTGGTATCTCTGAAATCAGGATGTGTCTTCAGACCCACGCTGGTTCATTGTCTCATCAGCAGCCTTTTTGCTTTCAAGGTGTATAAAATCATGGCACCTGTCAGATGGAAAATGTGCCATCGCCGAAGTCAGTTATAACGGGAGCTGATGTCCCTTGAATGTTTGTCGTGCACCGGGCTCTGGTCTCAGCCCTTGATGTGGATCATCTCATGGATGCCTCATGGTGCTGCTGTCTCGGCATTTTGCAGATGAGACTCTGAGGCATGGAGAGGTGATGTGACCTTTACAAGGTCATGGAGCCCTTAAGTGGAGGGGCTTGGATGGGCACCCAGGCAGTCTGGATGTGGAGCGCCGTGTGTCTCCAGCACTTATGGAGAAGGTGGAGGGGTCCTGTTGGAACCTTGGGTGCTGGGTCAGCTAATGGATTCAGGCTTTATTGTCACTTTTTTTAAAAATTAGAGTATAGTTGATTTACAGTGGTTTGTTAGTTTCACATGTACAGCAAAGTGATTTAGTTATACATATGGGTTGGGAAGATTCCCTGGAGAAGGAAACAGCTACCCACTCCGGTATTCTGGCCTGGAGAATTCCAAGGACTGTGTAGTCCATGGGGTTGCAAAGAGCTGGATATGACTGAGCGACTTTCACTTCATGTGTATATATGTATCTCCACTCTTTTTTAATGTTCTTTTCCCATAGAGGCCATTAAGAGTATTGAGTATATTATTACTTTTTAAAACAGCAGGAGCCTTTGCTCACATTATCTCTGTGATTGAATGGGGGCTGGGTCTGGGGGGTAGGAGCCCAGCCTTCTCAAACCCATCCCCGCTATTGAAACTCCCCCCTCACTGCAGGTGTCTCTTCATTGATGTTTCTCAACCTAATTTTCATTATTGCATCCCCAACCAAGGAGGCTTGTTAGACACTTTTTCCCTAATCGTCCCCTCTATGAAAATTTAAGTCCACACATGTCCTGTATTTCTGTTATGTGCAGATGCATATCTGTGCCTTATATAAGAAGTTATTTTTTTTAACCAGCCCTCCCCACCCCACAAGAACCAATTATGCACTTAGAGCGTTATTGCCCCTTGGGTTGAGAACGCATGCTCCATAAGACCTCTCGGGCCCGCAGAGTCAATCAGAGAAGACATGGTGTCCCCTGGAAGTTCCCAGCCTCAGCTGCATGTTAGAAGCAGGTGGAGCAGTTTTATTAATAGAACATTCCTGGACCGCAGCCTGGAGATGCTGAGTTGATTGGTTAGGGCGTCCCAGGCACTCTTTTAAAAAATTAATAAATCTCAGTTTTTAGAGCAGTTTTAGGTTTACAGGAAAATTGAGCAGAAGGTACAGAGAGTTCTTATAGACCCCTGTTCTCCACAATACACGGCTTTCCTACTTATTAACATCTTGTGGGACTTCCCTGGTGGTCCAGTGGTAGACTGTGCTTCCACTGCTGTGGGGTGCCGGTTCGATCCCTGGTCGGGGACTGAGATCCTGCATGCTGCACGGCTTGGCCAAAATAAAAAATAAATAGATGAAAGGATAATGTCTAAAAAATAAGCCAAACATCTTGCATTAGTGTGGTACATTTGTTAAAATGGGAGGGACCAATATTAATTCATTGTGAACTAAAGTACATCATTTACTTTAAGGTTCTCTCTTTGTGCCATACATTCTGTGGGTTTTGCCAAGTGCATAATGTCATAAATCAGCTTTCACTGTATCATACACAGTAGTTTCACTGCCCTAAAGATCCTTTGCGATCCCTCTGTTCCTCCTTCCTTCTCTCTTACCCTCTGGCCACCAGTTACCATTTTCTGTATTTTTAGTTTTACCTTTTCCCCCCGAACATCATACAGTTGGAATCATTCAGTCTGTAGCCTTGAAGTGAAAGCTTGGCTTGTTTCATTTAGAATGTGCCGTTACAATTCCTTTGTGTCTTCTCAGGGCTTAATAGCTCATTTCATTTTATCACTGAATATTATTGCATTGCATGAGATACACTACTGTCTATCAGTTCAAGTAGCGAGGGGCCAGGCATACTTGTAAAAGCTCCCCGAGCGATTGTAACATGCAGACTGGGCTGGGCCAGTTTCTACCCTGTAGTGGGGGAACCGAGGCCCAATTCAGGTCCTACAGAGCCGGTGGAAGAGTGGGCCTCGCCGCTCGCACCCTACTCCTCCCCCCCTCATCCTGGGGGGTCTGGCCAGGCCTTTGCTCCAACCTCACCCCAGGTGTGAAAGTGAAGTCGCTCAGTCATGTTCAACTCTTTGGGACCCCGTGGACTGTAGTCTGCACCAGGCTTCTCTGTCCATGGGATCCTCCAGGCAAGAATACTGGAGTGGGTTGTGATTTCCTTCTCCAGGGGATCTTGCCAACCCAGGGATCGAACCCAGATCTCCTGCACTGCAGGCAGATGCTTTACCCTCTGAGCCACCAGAGAACTCACCCCAAGTGTGGCCCCTCATGCACCAGACACTCTCCCCTTTGACCTCCAGAGCTTCTAGGGGTTCTCTGAGCCCCAAGGGGCACTGTGGAGCATACTTTTCTGTAACTGAATTGCTCAGGGATATTCTGCTTCCCGCAGCAGCCCTCTTTCAGGCACAAACATGAGTTTTAGAGCCAGGCAGGCCCAGGTTGAATATGTGAGTCTCTGAGCCTCAGTTTCTCCATTTGTAAGACAGAAAGCCCACCTCATAGGTAGTGGGAGGGACAAGGTGATCCTCTGTTCCTGGGCAAGGAGCTGGGGTCAGGGAAGGCGTCCCGCTATTCTTCCCTCTGTCTTATTTCTCTTCCTGAGTGTTTGCTGTCCACTGTGTTTGGTGATGCTCAGTGCTGGAGTGACTCGGGAAGCCTTCCTGGAAGAAGAGGCCCTCCTGCATACCCAGCTCCTGCAGACCCTTCCTGTCCTTCCTCTGCTTTTTTTTTTTATAGTATCTTTTATGAAAATAAAAAAAGAGGGGTTCCCCTAGTAGCTCAGATGGTAAAGCACCTGCCTGTAATGCAGGCAGAACCAGGTTTGATCCCTGGGTTGAAAAGATCTTCTGGAGAAGGGAATAGCTTCCCACTCCAGTATTCTTGCCTGGAGAATCCCATGGACAGAGGAACCTGGCAGACTATAGTCTATAGGGTCGCAAAGAGTCGGACGTGACTGGGTGACTCACGCTTTCACTTTTACTGTTTTATAAAAGTATGTGTTTATTTGTTATGTGGCTGTGTTGGGTCTTAGCTGTGGCATGCGGCGTCTTCCTTGTGTCACGGGAGATCTTTCACTGCAGCACACGGATCCTCTACTTGAGTCGCAAGGGGTCAGTAGTTGTGGCTCGCACGCTAAGTTGCTCTGTTGCATGTGGGATCTTAGTTCCCCAATCAGGGATTGAACCTATGTACCTTGCATTGCAAGGCAGATGCTTAACTACTAGACCGTCAGAGAAGTCCCCCCAACACCCCTGCTTCTGAACTCTCTCCTCTTTCTCTGCAGGTGCAGGCAGCTGTCCGGCGTTACAGAGAGCGCAGCCTCGACGGCTCCCTGTCTGTGCACGTGTCTGGTGAGGAGCTGATTCTGCTGGAAGCCAGTGCGAGCCAGGACAGCCGGAGGAACACCCGGGGCTGGGGTGTGAACGTCCTCCTACACCAGGAGGTCCTCAGAGCCCCCAGGGCTGTTCAGCTGCAGCTCTCCAGCAAGATCGCCCCAGCCAGGTGACCATCCCCAGGTGGCTTCAAGGAGGGAGGGGGCCTCTGAGGTTGAAGGGCTAAGTCATGGGAGGTGGGAAATCATCACCCAGAAGTGCCCTCTAGGACCATCACTGAATGGGATGGGACCATCCGTGCCATTCTTGATTTTAAGGCTTGAGGGAGTAGAAGGGAGGAGACATTCAATTTTCCACTTTGATCTATTTTCTTTTCTTTTTTAGTTATAGCAGCATTTGTAATTGTTGTTAAGTTGCTAAGTCATGTCTGATTCTTTTATGACCCAGTGAACTATAGCCTGCTAGGCCCCTCTGTCTGTGGAATTTCCCAGACAAGAATTTTGGAATGGGTTGCCATTTCCTCTTCCAGGGGATCTTCCTGGACCAGGCACCGAAGCCGTGTCTCCTGCATTGGCAGGCAGATTCTTTACCGCCTAGCCACCTGGGAAGCCTTATTCCCAATCTACAAAGGGTTTGAGGTAGATTATGAAAATGTATATTGTTCTAGGTCGACAATTGGCAAATTTTCAGGAAAGGACAGGATGGTAGATATTTTTGGATCTGCGGGCCACATGCTCTCTGTGGCGGGTACTCTGCTATTGTAGCACAAAAGCATCGTAGACAACATGTAAATCAATGCAAGTGGCCAAGTTCCTATAAAACTTTACTTAATATACAGGTGGGCTGGTTTTGGTCCGTAGCTTGCCGATTCTTATTCTTGGTTTCAAAAAAAAAAAATACGTGAGGAAATTAGGGTGAAGGGAAGGAAAAATGGGATGATCAAAGTGGCATCAGTAAATGAAATGCATGCCATTTTCTAGAGTGGAGCTGATGATTTGTCTCTGAGCTTCCTAGCAGCCAGTGCAAAATGAGAAACCAAACAATGGCATTATTTGTAAATAGTGCCTTTCCTTAGGGAAACACACATACAGTCTCTCACACCTGTGTGAGTGTGCACCAAGGAAAGCATGGCTGACTGTGTCCCTGGTCTTGGTACTCCCTTGGAAAGCATCTCCCATGGTGTCATATAAAGAACATACCATGTGGGACTTCCCTGGTGGTCCAGTGGTTAAGACTCTGCACTTCCAATGTCAGGGGCATGGGTTCGATCCCTAGTCGGGAAACTAAGATCTTAACATGCCTCGTGTGTGCTAAGTCACTTTAGTCATGTCTGACTCTTTGTGACCCCATGGATTATAGCCCACCAGGCTCCTCTGTCCATGAGATTCTCCAGGCAAGAATACTGGAGTGGGTTGCCATGCCGTCCTCCGGGGGATCTTCCCTATCCAGGGATCAAACCTGTGTCTCCTGCAGCTCCTGCATTGGCAGTCAGGTTCTTTACCACTAGCGCCACCTGGGAAGCCGTACATGCCTTGAGCCAAGAAGAGGAAAAACCCAAACAAACGAAAAAACCATGTGGATGATTGGCACCGTGTCGCCAGCCCCAATTCTCCAGGAAGTTTAACAGCAGGCTTCTGGGACTGTTTTGCCCCTCATCCCCCACCATAATAACATAGACTGATAACTCGTTAGCAATATCAGTTCAGCATCAGTGGTTCCATGTTTTCCTCCACTTTACAGAAGAAGAAACTGAGGTTCAGGGAGGTCATGTCCTTGGGCAAGGCCGCACAGTGAGTGGGCATTAGCGCTGGGATTCAGTCTCACATTTGACTGACCTCAGAGCCTGTGATCTTAGCCCTCTGTTACACTGAATCCCTGTGGGCTGAGAGCCCAGTAAGGCGATCCCATCATGGGTCTGAAGTGTGGGGTTCAGGCACGTACTTCGTACAGCCAGACTGGCTTATTTGAAAGGGAAAAACACCATTTGCTGCAGAGATAGCTGCTGACGTTTTCCACGCCCCCATCACTTTCCTTCCTAGGATCTGGCTGTTTTCCAAAGCCCTGCTAGACCAGAACACAGTGCAGCTCTTCCTCAAGGCCTCCGAGGAGCGGAGGGGAGGCCGGGTCCTGACTCTGCGGAGCCAAGCCCAGCACACAGTGGCCGCCTGGGCAGCCCTGCCCCGTCTTCTGACCCTCGTGGGGGTGCTGAAGCAGAAGGAGGTGCTCAGAGAGGGTGAGAGCTTGGGGAGCATTGTGGGATCATGGGCCAGCACTCTCTGTGGATCCTCCGTGTAGATGAAGTCCTACACATATTCAAGTCCACAGATGCTCTGTTCCCGAGTCACACACACTCGTGATGCTCTTTGGTCAGGAATTAGTACCTTGGACTTCCCTGGGGGCTCAGCTGGTAAAGAATCCGCCTGCCAGTGCAGGAGACTCCAGAAATGCAGGTTCAATCCCTGCGTTGGGAAGATCCACCAGAGAAGGAAATGGCAACCCACTCCAGTATTCTTGCCTGGAGAACTCCATGGACAGAGGTGCTAGCAGACTATAGTCCATGGAGTCACCAAATTGGACATGACTGAGCGAGCAACACTTTGAGATTAACACTTTGAGACTAACACTTTCAAAATGAATCTTCTGCTGTCTAAATACTAAACAGAGGAAGTGACTGGATGAGACACATGGGACTGAGTAATTTTCTTTTTGGAGGGTGGAGGACAAACTGGTTTTGTTGTGTTTTGAGATTAATCCTCATTGTCACAAGTAGCAGATGTCATTTCTCCATTGTAGTCCATTGTATGAAAATCCCATGATTTCTTCGTGAATCTTACTTTTTTTTTTGTTATCATGCAGCACATTTTCAAAATTGAAAACCAAACTAAACAGGCTACCTTGTACAGGACTTGTCAGAGCCTTAACATGCTAATGGACATGGGAAATACCCAGGAAGGAGGGCCAAGTGCAGTGTTCCCTTCTAACACTTGTTTTATTTTTTGGCCATGCTAGGTCTTTGTTGTGGCGTGTCGGCTCTTCATTTATGCCATATGGGCTCTAGTTGTGGGACATGGGCTTAGTTGCCCCTCAGCATGTGGGATCTTAGTTCACCAGTTCAGTCACTCAGTCGTGTCCAACTCTTTGTGATCCCATGGACCACAGCCAGGCTTCTCTGTCCATCACCAACGCCTGGAGCTTGCTCAAATTCATGTCCATTGAGTCGGTGATGCCATCCAACCATCTCATCCTCTGTCACCCCCTTCTCCTCCTGCCTTCAGTCTTTCCCAGCATCAGGATCTTTTCCAGTGAGTCGGCTCTTTGAATCATGTAGCCAAAGTATTGGAGCTTCAGCTTCAGCATCGGCCCTTCCAATGAATGGTTCACCAACCAGGGATCAAACCCCCATCCCCTGCATTGGAAGGCAGTTTCTTAACCCCTGGACCACCAGGGAAGTCCCTCTAGCAATTTGTTTTTCTTCCAGTTTTATTGAAATATAGTTGTCACGTAGCACAATATTAGTTTGTGTATAGCATTGTGATTTGACTTACATACATTAGGAAATGATTATCACAGTAGGTTTAGTGAACATCCATCATCTCATTTAGACACAAAATTAAAGAAATAGAAAATTTCTTATAGTGAGAACTCTTAGGATTTATACTTTTAATTTTCATATATGACATAGAGCGATGTTAATTATAGTTATCATGTTGTATATTACATTCTTCTGTGGGAGGAAATGGCAACCCACTCCAGTATTCTTGCCTGGGAAACCCCGTAGGCAGCGAGCCTGGCAGGCTGCAGTCCATGGGGTCTCAAAGAGTCAGACCGGACTCAGTGACTGAGCATGCATATCACATTCCTAGTACCTCTTTATCTTACAACTGGAAGTTTGTACCTTTTAAAAACTGTTTTATTGAAGTATGGTTGATTCACAACGTTGTTAATTACCGCTGGACAGAAAAGTGATTCAGTTATATACACGTTCTTTTCCTTCCCTTATGGTTTATCATAGGATCGTGAATATATAACATAGTGACATGTTGTTATCACTAATCATATCACATAATATGATGTTATATATCAGTAGGACCTTGTTCTTTATCCATCCTTTATATAAAAACGTATCTCTGCTAACCCCAAGGTCCCACTCCTTCCCTCTTCCAACCCCCTCCCCCTTGACAACCACAGATCTGTCCTTATTCTCTATGTCCATGATTCTGTTTCTGTTTTGTCCCGGTTGTTGTTCAGTTGCTAAGTCATGTCCGTTTCATAGATCGGTTCATTTGTGTCATATTTTAGACACAACGTGTAGGTGATATCATCTGGTATTTGTCTCTCTCTTTCTGACTTCACTTCACTTAGTATGGTAATCTCTGGTTGCATCCGTGTGGCAGCAAATGACATTATTTTGTTCTTTTTATGGCCGAATAGTCCTCCATTGCATATGCACCACGTCTTCTTCATCCATTCATCTGTCAGCGGACATTCAGGTTGTCTCCATGTCTTGGCTGCTGTGAACACAGGGCTGCCTGTGTCTTTCTGAATTATAGTTTTGTCCGGATGTATGCCCAGGAGTGGGGTTGCTGGATCATATGGTAATTCTGTTTTTAGTTTTTTGAAGAACCTCCATTCTGGCTCAAAACTGCGCAATGGCTGCACCAACTTATATTCCCTCCAAGAAGTGTGTACATTTTGATTGCCTTCATCCAATACCCCATCCCCCACCTCTAATAACCACAAATGTGACCTTTTTTAAATTGAAGCATAGTTGGTGTGTATTATATAAGTTACATGTTGGACAGCATAGTGACTCACAGTTTAAGGGTTATACTCCATCTGAAGTTATTATAAAATATTGACTGTATTCCCCATGTCGTATGATATATCCTTGTAGCTTTTCTACTTTGTACATGATGGCTTTTACCTCTAATCCTCCATCCCGCTTCCCTCTCCCCCCGGTAACCACCAGTTTGTTCTCTGTATCTGTAAGGCTGTTTCTTCTCTATTATGTTCACTAGTTTGTTTTATTTTTTAGATTCCACATATAGATGATATATAGTGTTTGTCTTTCTCTGGCTGACTTATTTCACTTGGCATAATACCCTCCAGGTCCATCTATATTGTTGGAAATGGCAAATTTTCATTCCTTTTTATGGCTGAGTAGTATTCGTATGTGTGTGTGTGTGTATTATATCTTCTTAATGCATTTGTCTGTTGATGGATGAATTCCTTCCATATCTTGGCCATTGTAAATAACACTGCTATGAGCATTGGGATACATATATCTTTTTGAATTAATATTTTCTTTTTTTTCTTTTTGGATGTATACCCAGGAGTGGAATTGCTGGTTCACATGGTGGTTCTATTTTTAATTTTTGAGAAATCTTCATACTGTTTTCCGTAGCAGCTACACCAATTTCCATTTCCATCAGCAGTGTATGAGGGTTCCTTTTTCTCTGCATGCTTGCCAACATTTGATTTTTTTTTTTTTATGATAGCCTTTCTGACAGATGTGAGATGATATCCATTGTGGCTTTAATTTGCATTTTTCTGATGGTTAATGATGTCAAGCATCTTTTCATGTGCCTATTGGCCACCTGAATGTCCTCTTTAGAAAAATGTCTTTTCAGGTCTTCTGTCCATTTTTTACTCAGATTGTGTGGTCTTTTCTTGATGTTGAATTATATGAGCTGTTTATGTGTTTTGGATATTAACCTTTTATTGATCATATCATTTACAAACTTTATCTCCCATTCAGTAGGTTGTCTTTTTGTTTTGCTGATGGTTTCATTTGCTGTGCAAAAGCTTTCAGGTTTAATTAGATTCCATTTGTTTATTTTTGCTTTTATTTCCTTTGCTTTAGGAGACAGACCCAAAAAACTATTGCTACGATTTATGCCAGAGTGTTCTGCCTATGTTTTCCTCTGGGAGTTTTATGGTTTCTGGTCTTACATTTAGGTCTTCAATCCACATTGACTTTATTTTTGTATGTGGTGTTAGAGAATGTTCTACTTTCATTCTTTTGCATGTAGCTGTCCAGTTTTCCCAGCACCACTTATTGAAGAATAATCTCATTTTCTATGAGTTTGTTTTTGAAATGTAATTGACCTACAACACTGTTAGTTCCTGTTACACAATATAGTGACTGGTTACTTACGTTTCAAACTGATCACCACGATGAGTCTAGTTACAGGATATGTTACCATACAAAGAGATCACATAGTTATTGACTATGTTTCCCATTCTGTACATTTTATACCCATGACTCATTTATTTTGCAGTTGGAAGTTTGTAGTTCTTAATCTCCCTTACCTATTTTTGTCTTGCCCCTCCCACCTACCTCCCCTCTGGCAACCACCTGCTTGTTCTCTGCATCTTTGACTCTGCTTCTGTTTTATGTTTGTTCATTTATTTAAGATTCTACATATAAGTGTAATCATACAGTATTTGTCCTTTATAATACCCTTATGTTGTTGAAAATGGCAAGATTTCATTCTTTTTATGATTGAGTAGTATTCCATTATGTATATATACACTGTATCTTCTTTATCCATTCATCTAGCATTGGACACTTAGGTTGCTTCCATGTCTTGGCTATTGTAAAAATGCTGCAATGAAGTTTCAGTTCAGTTCAGTCACTCAGTCATGTCCAACTCTTTGCGACCCCAGGGACTGCAGCACGCCAGGCTTCCCTGTCCATCACCAACTCCTGGAGCTTGCTCAAACTCATGTCCATCGAGTCGGTGATGCCATCCAACCATCTCATCCTCTGTTGTCCCCTTCTCCTCCTGCCCTCAATCTTTCCCAGCATCAGGGTCTTTCCCAAGGAGTCAGTTCTTCGCATCAGGTGGCCAAAGTATTGGAGCTTCAGTTTTAGCATCAGTCCTTCCAATGAAAATTCAGGACTGATTTCCTTTAGTTATGAAGGATATATTCTAAATTTCATTTAGAAATGAAATAAATGATTTAATTTGGCAATGAAGGTGGGGGTGCATATGTCTGTTCTAATCAGTGCTTTCATTTTCTTCAGATAAATACCCAGAAGTTAATTTGCTGGATCACATGGTAGTTCAATTTTTAACTTTTTGAGGAGTCTCTATACTGTTTTTCAAAGTGGCTACATCGAATACTTTTTATTTTGACATGATTTCAGACTTACAGAAAAGTGATTATAAAGAATCCCAGAGGCTTTTTATTTACTCAGCTTCACCAGTTATTGACATTTATCACAATTGCATTATCATTTTTATTCTCTCTTTTTCTGTCTCCCTCTGTGTATGTGTGTATAGAACATTATTATTTGCATATAAATTTTTTTATTTTTGGCCACATTGCACATCATGTGGGATCTTAGTTCCCCAACCAGGGATCAAACCCACACCTCCTGCAAAGGAAGCATGGAATTTTTAACCACTGGACTGCCAAGGAAGTCCCTAAAAATTTTAAATTCTTGAACTGTTTTAATGAGCTGCAGACGTAATAGTTTGTCACCCCTAAATATTTGTGTTTATTTCTGAAAAAATAAGACATTCTCCTACATTCTACAATACAATTCTTAACTCAGAAAATTAGCATTTATATATTGCTGTTAGCTACAGACTTTATTGAGATTTCACTGGATGTCCCATTCCTGTCCCTTATAGTAAAAGAAAATTCTGGATTGTGCATTACATTTAGGTGTATTATTTCTTTGTCTCTTACTCTGGATCAGCTCTTCTGTATTCCTTTCTCTTTCATGATCACATTTCCAAGGGTCCAGGGCAGTCAGTTTGTAGAATATCCCTCACATGGGCTGCTTTGGATGCTTCCTTACGCGGCTACTTTCAAAAAAGCCTTGTTGGCAGAATGCCACCTGGTGTCGCTCTGTCCCTATACTCTTGGTGACATCAGTCTTGGTTAAGGTGGTGTCTGTGTTTCTTCACTGGTAAGCATTTTTTCCCTTTGTATGCTCACTCCATAAAACAAGTTGAGAAGTACTTTATTCCCTTCTACTTTCTGAAAGAGCTTGTACAAGATGGGTGTGAACACTCCTGCAACTGTCTGATGGACTCTAGCAGAGAAGCCATCTGGAATTTTCTTTGTGGAATTATTTTTTTAGAAAATGAATAGATTTATAAACCTATTTATATTTTCTATTTCATGCTTATCATTTTGTGTAAGTTCTGTTTTTCAAGGAATTTGTCCATCTCAAGTAAGATGTCAGCTATATTTGTAGTTGTTTATTATATGTATTATAATCTTTTTAAGGTATGCAGTATCTGTAATGATACCTTCGCTTTTGTTCTTGACAGTCATTATGTTTCTTCTCTCTCTTCCTTATTATTATTCTAACTAGGATTTTGTCAAGAACCAAATGTTATTCTTTTAAATGTTCTGTTATTTTTTTCTTGTTGTCTCTTTTCAATTCTATTGACTTCAGACATTATCTCTATTATTTCCTTTCTTACACTTAATTTGGGTTTACTTTGCTGTGCTTTTTATGATTTATTTATGGCAGATCCTCAAGCCATTGACTTTTAGACCTTTTTCCTTTGCTAATATAAGCACGTAAAACCATACATATTCCTTAAGCTGCATCCCACAAAATTTGATGTTGTGTATTTTTATTGTCATTTATTTTAAAATATTTTCAGATTTCCCTTATGATTGTTTCTTTCAGCCATGTATTTGAAGTATGTTGCTTAATTTCCAAATATTTGAGATCTTTCTAGATAGCTTTTTAATATTTAATTTCATTATGGCCAGAGGATTTCTTCTGTAGGATCAGTCCTTTAATAATCATTGTGACTTTTTTTTATAGGCCAGTCTATATCTATCTTGTGAACACACTTTATGCAATAAAAAGAATTTGTATTCTGTAGTATTATTGGGTGTAATGTTCTATAAATGTTAGATAAGTCAAGATGCTTGGCTGTATTGTTCTGATATACACTTTTACTGATTTTTTTTGCCTGGTTATTGTATCAAGCAGAGAAAGGTGGTAAACTTGCCGACTATATGGATTTCTCTAGTTTGTTCATTTGGTTTTTGCTTCATGTATGTGTGTTGCATACTGGTATTAGGTGTATAAGCATATATGATGATTATTCTTAATGAGTGACCAGGTTTATCCTTATGAAATGGACTGCTGTCTCTCACACAATTCTTTGTCTTGAAGTCTGTTTTGTCTGATGTTAATGTTGCCACTCTTGCTTTTTATTAGCATTTGTACTGTATATATTTTTCCATCCTTTTTCTTCCCACATATTTACTTCCTTAATATTTAAGGTTTACTTCTTATAGCCCACAAACAGTTGGATTTTGCTTTTTATATCTAGTCTGACAATCTCTGCTTTTTAATTACAGTATTTAGTCAATTTATGTTTATCATAATTATTGATATGATTAGATTTATGTCTACTGTTTTGCTGCTTTGTTTTCTACTTTATCATATACTTTTTCTTCCTCTGTTATTATTTTCTTTTGCCTTCTTTCTAATGATTTGAAGAATTTTTAGAACTCAGTTTTAACTTGTCTACTCCTCTTTCAACTATGCCTCTGTATATTCTTTCACATTCTACTTAAGAGTTTCTGGTAATATTTCTCTTCAGTATAAAGAATCACCTTTAGCATTTCTTGGAAGGCTGACTTACTGACAATAAATCTCCTTAATTTTTATTTATTTGAGAAGTTCCTATTTTGCCTTAATTCTTAAAGGATATTTTTTGATTGTATATTTCTTACACATTTGGAAAACTTTCATATTTGCTTCTTCAAAGATTTCTTTCTGATCAATTCTTTTTGTCCTCTTCTGTGGTTTCCAACTGCACATGTTTTAGAAGTTTCTGTATTGTTCCACAGATCTCTGAGGCTCTGTTGATCTTTTTAGTCCTTTTTTCTTTGCTTTAAGTATCTGTCAATCTATCTTCAAGTTCACTAGCTCCTTCTTCTCCAAACACCCCCCAATAAAAAATTTTTAGATCGTCCAATAATTTTTTTCAATCACAGATTTAATATTTTTTAGTTCTAGAATCACCACTAGGTTATTTTTATTTCTGTTTTTCATTCAATACAAGAATATTTTCCTTATATTTTCGAACATGGTTATAAGAGCTGTTTTAAAATCTTTGTCTGCTAATTCCAGTGTCTAGGTCATCTTGAGGTTGATCTCGCTTGATTATTGATTGCCCTTTTTCTTAAATGAGATTTACATTTTACTATTTCTTTGTACATTGAGTAATTTGAGATTGTATTCTGGACATTTTGAGTGGTGTTAAGACTCTGATTATTTTCTATTTCTCTGAAGAGTATTATTATTTAAAAAAAAATTTTAGCAAGCAGTAAACTTGGCTGGTCTCAAAATCTAGACTCTTTCTTCTGGTGGGCTGCAGTGGAAATAATTTTCACCTCTTTTATCTTAGCAGGTCTGCTTAGAAGTCTGTCCCACCCTTGTTCAAGGATTAGCTTTGGACAGACTTCATAGGTAGAATTTGGGATTCTCCCCTGTGGCTCTCTCTGGAATTTCTCACTTCACTTTCCATTTGCTACCATCACCCTGAACTCTGTTGTCTGATTCTATAATTGCTGAGACCATGGATTTCTGTCTGAGTTTTGCTCATCCTTCTTGGCACCAAGAAGAGTAAAAACATGCCGCTCAACTATTGCTGGTCCTTTCCTCCGAGTGTTAACTCCCTTCCGTTGTCACTCTCTAGTCCCTTCAGATAACTGTTTCATGTATTTTGTCCAGGACATGCAATCATTACCTTGAGAGGGTTACTCAATTGAAGTGTCCCCACCGTCCCACCATTAGTGGAAATAAATCTCCCGTGTCCTTTTGATATATCCCTAGCATACCTTGACCACTTCTTCCTTTATGTCCAAAAAGATGTCTCAGTCTCACATTATACTTTCCCTGATATGGAAGAAGCCATTTCTCCAAGGATTCCTGACTCCTTTTGTGTGAAAATAGTATTTAAAAATGAAGATCTGGGATCTGGATGTGTTTATCAGTCTTTCTAGGCCTTCTCAATGAACAGACCAAGAAAATGGATGGATGTGTACATACACACACACATATCTTTTCTGTCTATAGGTATATAAGTTTACAATTACTAGTTAATACTTATGCTCTTAATTCCTGTCCATCATGAAAAAGTTCATTCTGTTTCTTCCCCGCTTTCATATTTCTTATTCCTCTCTTCAACAGCAAGAAACCTGACTCTACTTATCCACAGTATATTTACTTATTTGTTCAGCCCTAGAATACATAGAAAGTAGTCAGAATTAGTAACCTATATCTTTGAGAAAACAAAGCCTTTTAACTAGAATTCGGTTATTTGTTTAGAGTTCTTCTTGTGTTTAGACTGAGGGTATAAATCCAAACAGGGCTTCTCAGGTGGTGCTAGTGGTCAAGTATCTGCCTGCCAATGCAGGAGAGGTACTAGATATGGGTTTGATCCCTGGGTTGGGAAGATCTCCTGGAGTAGGAAATGGCAACCCACTCCAGTATTCTTGCCTGGAAACTTCCATGGACAGAGGAGCCTGGTGGGGTATATAGTCCATGAGGCCGCAAGGAGTCGCACATGACTAAACACAAAAAAATAAATACAAATACGGTGTTTAAACATTAGTTGGGGTTAATCTCCGACCCATCCTGTGTGATACTGTTAGTCATTTGAAATACAATTGGTTCACTGGTTTCTGTTTATATTCCATTTTCAAGTTTCCAATTGATCAATTTTGTGTATTTAGTTTTTGATTATGTGAAACTGCAGGGTTCCAAAAGTCAGGATTTCACAAAAAGGGATTTTTTTGCCCAAATATCCTTGACCATAGTCCCCTGGCTGATCATCTGTCCAGGGCCTAGTTTTTTAGAAACTAAAGACTCTGCTTTTCTACCAACCTCGGGGAAATAGAATCATTCTCTCCTCTTGAAGTAATATTAACATCAACCCTCCTAATTCCTAATTGGTTAAATTGTGGCAAAACCAAATTGCAGGAACTTCCCTGGCAGTCTGGTGGTGAAGACTTTGCCTTCCAACACAGGCGGGTGCAGGTTCAATGCCTGGTCGGAGAGCTAAGATCCCATTTGCGTCATGGCCAAAAAAGCAAAGCATAATACAGAAGCAATATTATAATTCAGTAGCGACTTTTAAAATGGTCCACATTTTTTAAAAAAAAGCAAATTGCATAATAAAATACCTGTCTAAGACTGTATGACATAGGTTTGAAAAAACTTAAACATAATCAAATAAAGAAAGTTACATCAGGGTACTGTTTTCAAGTTTCCTTTGATTTACACTGTGGTCTCCCCTTCATCTTTCTGAAGTTTGTCATTTGCAGGTGATAACAGACTTGCATGCTGATCTTAACACATATTGGTTTATTAAAAAAAAAAAACAAAAACCCTTTGCAGCGTTGTGTTATTTGCTGCTATAGAGCAAAGTGAATCAGCTATCCCTATACACACATCCCTGTTTGGGATTTCCTTTCCATTCAGGCGGCCACTGAGCGCTGAGAAGGGGTCCCTGTGCTATGCAGTATGTTCTCGTTAGTCTTCTGTTCTATGCGTGGTCGTGTATATATGCCAGTCCCACCTTCTCATTTCCCCGCTTGGCGTCCATACACTGTTCTCTTCGTCTGTGTCTCTATTTCTGCTTTCCAAAGAAGGCAATTATCGACATATAATTTCTTGGGGGCACAATTTACATACAGGGAAGAACCCTTTCAGTTCTGATAAACTGGTGTGTACCCACCAATGTAGTCTAGATGCAGAACAATCCCATCTCCCCCCGAAGTTCCCTTCCTGCTGCTCATTGTAGTTAACCTTTGCCCCCCACCCCACCCCCGTCCCTGGCAACCACCCAGTTGTCTGTCCCTGTAGTTTGGGCTATTCCAAGATGTCACATGAATGGAATCGTATCACATGGCAACTCTGACATCTTTTGCCCTACATAATGTGGTTGATGTTCAGCCAAGTTGTATGTATCAGTAGTTTCCCCCCTTTCTATTGGTGAGTAGTATTCCATTGTGGATCTGCTGCAGTTTTAAAAACATTTCCCTTATTTATCTGACTGCAGTGGGTCTTAGATGCAGCATATGGTATCTCTGGTTGCAGCACACGGGCTCAGTAGTTGGGCACATGGGCTTGGTTATCCCATGGCATGTGGGATCTTAGTTCTCCAACCAGGAAGCGAACCTGCATAGAATTCTGAACTGCTGGACTGCCAAGAAGCCCCAGTGCTGCAGTTTATCCATTCACAGCTGAAAGGTATTTGCGTTTTTTCTGGTATTTTTCAATTATGAATGAAACTGAAAATCGCTCAATTGTGTCCAACTCTTTGCGATCCCATGGACTGTATAGTCCATAGAATTCTCCAGGCCTGAATACTGGAGTGGGTGTAGCCGTTCCCTTCTCCAGGGAATCTTCCCAACCCAGGGATCAAACCCAGGTTTCGAACATTGCAGACAGATTCTTTACCAACTGAGCCACCGGGGAAGCCCAAGAATACTGGAGTGGGTAGCCTGGCCCTTCTCCAGCAGATCTTCCAGACCCAGGAATTGAACCAGGGTCTCCTACATTGCAGGCGGATTCTTTACCAGCTGAGCCACCAGGGAAGCCCCCAGTTATCCAATTATGAATAAAGTTTCAACCATCATGGGTCTACCGGTTTTTGTGGGAACATGTGATTTCATTTCTCTTTGGTAAATACCTAGGAATGGGACTGTTGTGTTGTATGGCAACACATATTTATAGGAAAACAATATTTATAGGAAACTGCCAGACTATTTCTAGAGTTGCTGTACCATTTTCTACTCCCACCAGTAGTGTGTGAGGATCCTAGTTGTTCTGCGTCTTTGCTAGCAATTTGTATTGTCAGTTTTCGGCTTTGGGTTTCATTTTTATCATTCTAATTGATTTATAATTGTATCTCATTTTGGTTTTAATTTGGATTTCCCTCTTCCCTGGTAGCTCAGCTGGTAAAGAATCTGCCTGCAATGCAGGAGGCCCTGGTTTGATTCCTGGGTTAGGAAGGTTCCCTGGAGGAGGGCATGGCAACCCACTCCAGTATTCTTGCCCAGAGAATCCCCAAGAACAGAGGAGACTGGGGGGCTACAGTCCATGGGGTCTCAGAGTCAGACATGACTGAGCAACTAAGCGCACAAATGACTAATTTTGTTGAACATCTTTTCATAGGCTTATCTGCCACTTGTAAATCTTCTTTGGTGAAGTGTCTATTCAGACGTTTTGCCCACTTTAGGGAATTCCCGGGTGGTCCAGAGGTTAAGACGCTGAGCTTCCAGTGCAGTGGGTGCAGGTTCAATCCCTGCTGGGGAGCTAAGAGCCCCATGCCTCATGGTGGCATGGCCAAAAAGCAAACAAACAAAAGAACATTTTGCTCATTTTAAAAATTGAGTTGCTTGGGTTCTTATTGAATGTGGGAGTCATTTATACAAGTCCTTTACCAGATATGTATTTTGAAAATATCTATGGCTAGTCTTTTTTTTTAGTAATTTTATTTATTTATTGGCTGTGCTGGGTCTTTGTTGCTGTTGGACTTTTCTCTAATTGCATCTTCTGTATCTGACTTACTTCACTTAGTATGATAATCTCTAGGTCCATCCATGTTTATGCAAATGACAATATTTTCTTTTTATGGCTGAGTAATATTCTATCGTGTGTGTGTGTGTGTGTGTATATATATATATATATATATCACATCTTCTTTATCCATTCATCTGTTAATGGATCCTTAGGTCACTTCCATGTCTTGGCTATTATAAATATGCTGCTATAAACATTGGGGTATGTTTATCTCTTTAAATTAGAGTTTTCATCTTTTCCAGATATATGTTCAGGAGTGGAATTGCTGGATCATATAGTAGTTCTATTTTTATTTTTTTTTAAGGACCTGCATACTGTTCTCTCTTAGTGACTGTACCTAAAGTTTACATTCTTACTGGCAGTGTTAGAGGGTTCCCTTTTCTTCTGTGGTCAGTTTTTAATTAATTTGTGTATAGGTTTGGGCAAGGTTCATGGTAGCGTTTTTACATGTGGATTCCCAATCAATTCAGCACATTTTTTCAATGGACTGTCCATTTTCCACTTCTGTCAAAAATCAGTTGAGCATTTGTGGTGGGTTTCTTCTTGAATTCTATACTATTCCATTGACATTATTTCATCTTTCTTCACAGTAATCAAATGAAGTTTTACTCTTGATTATCCATGTTTTCCAGATAAGGACACAGGGTAGCCTCTTAGAGGACATGGAGACACAGGGCCCTACAATGTAAAGAATCTGTAAAAAAGATGATTGCAAGATTCTGTGAGAAAGTTCTATCTGTATGGAAAGTACTCTGTAACAGAGTTTAGCATGAGCTCGGTGTCTGGAAGCATAGAACAAGAGTGTTTAACCAAGCCTGTGGCTGCAGAAGGGTCAAGGAAGGCTTCCTGGAGGTGGTGACCCCTGAGTCCCCCTTGAATGACAGGAGGGAACTTGGGCACTTGGACCACATTAAGGCCCTAGTGGAGACTGGTGAGATCAGGAAATCTAAATGGTTTTGATAAGAGCAAGAATATCCCTAATGCATGACTTATGTATGGGCTGGGTCAAGGATATGCAATCTTTTTCTCCAGGTGGGTGGAAGAGACCTCTGAGAAATTTTTTTCTCCTTAAAATTCCAAAATTTCCAGGTCTCAGTTTTGTTGCCTGTAAAATGGGGCCATTCCATCATGGTGATCTGTGACTCTCTTGAGCAGGATTCAGCGCTGGTGTTAACAGACATGCCTTCTCAGGCTTACTGCTTTTTTGCCAAAGCTGTTTTATTTGTGAATTAGGTTGTTTGGTCCTTGGAGCATCCTGGGGGCAGGGCAAGCTGATTTCATTTGGTCCTATTTTCAGATATGCTCTCTCTGACATGAGTTAACATTACATCATGGATATAGGAACTTCCGGCCCCTGGGTTCTTTTCCTTCCTTCCCAAAGCAGTGCAGTGCCCTGGACTGACCCCCTTCTTTTCTCGGGCTCTCTCCCATCCTTTGCAGGTACCATCAAGGTCACTGCAGACTCAGCCATGCTGGGGCTGCTCTTGCGGGACAAGCATGAGAGGGCAGGGAACAGCACCAGCGTGCACAGTGTGACCTGCATCCTTGCCCAGAACAGCAGCCAGGCCTTGCCAGGAGAGCTCCAGTTGAGGGGGCGGCTGCAGGCCCAGACGGGGAGCCTCGGGGGCCAGGCCAGCCTCCGTGCAGACTCGGCCATCCTGGCTCTGGGCGGGGTCTGCACCTGGGGCCCCGGGCACGGCCAGCTCTCTGGCAGCCTGAGTCAGAACATCAGCGCTTTGAGTGAGGCAGGTAAGAGGGGCTGAGAGAGCCCAGTGGCTTCCTTCCCTAAAGACTCCTGGGGCCTGCAACCAAGGGAGTTAGAGCCCCCAGTCCCTAAATCCACCTCCTAGCTCTATCTCCTTCCCCCCAAACCTTCTCCCAGTGCCTCCATCTTCCCTGGGCTCTTATTCAGCCAGAACACCAGTTGCAACACAGTACAGACAGACCCAGGCTCCCCAGTGGCTTAGTGGTAATGAATCCGTCTGCCAAGCAGGAGACGTGAGTTCGACCCCTGGGTCGCGAAGATCCCCGGAGAAGGAAATGGCAACCCACTCCAGTATTCTTGCCTGGGAAATCCCATGGACAGAGGAGCCTCAAAGAGTCTCAAAGAGTCGGACACAACTTTGACATGCCTCCAAACTGGAGGGCAGGTGGCCCTTGCCACCCTCCCCTCCTCCCAGGACTCCCCACCCCCAGTCCAGCTTCTAGGCTTGGAAACCTGGGTTAGCAGGACTTCCAGGATGTTCCTGGCACCGCAGTTAGGAAATAGCTCAGACACCCCCAGCTCTAGCTTCTTGGGGACAGTTCCATGGGCCTGAAGGTGCAGCAAGGTGAGAACACAGGCTCAGACCCCTGCTTCCTAAGAGCCCATCCCTACCTTTAGGGAGCGAGGAATCCAAAGCGGACATGGGGCCTATTACTTGTTGGGTGTGGCCATTGTGGTCTTAGGAAGGAACTGGGAGGCAAGTTCGCCTCAGGGTTCAGGGGACCCTCCAGAGAGAAGGCGGGCTGTGAGGGACCCCGTTCTGGCTCCGTGGGGCATGCCATCTCCATGGTTCCTCTCCCCCCCAGGGCTCTCCTCCGAGGCCGGGATGCTCCTGTCACACACCCACGTGGCTTCCAATTTCTCAGTGCGGGCGATGCTGCGAAGTTCCGGGGGTCAGCTGGATGCGGCCCTTGGCCTGGAGGGCGTGGCCACCAGCACATCAGGCAGCCAGCTCCGCGCCAGCCTCCGCCACACGGTGCCCGGCCTCGGGCGCTGGGGCCTCCCCTTCTCCATGGATGGCCGTGGACACTTGCAGGTGGGTGAGAGGGCTGGGCCCGGGGCCTCGTGCGGGCAGTGGGTCCGAGGGACATCCAGAGCTGTGCTTCTGCGCAGAGCTCGGGACCCAGTCTGGAGGCGGGGTTGGTGGTGAGCGTGGACGGCGAGGAGCTTGGTGGAGCCCAGGAGAGGAGGGGAGCAGGTGACCACCGGGAGCTGACCCGGGGGCTGCACCCCGGCCTCGTGAAGCTCCAGGTAAGTGACCCTTAGGTCCGCACGTGGGTGGGGCCCAAGCCAGGCGCACTGCCTCTGCAGCTTCTCTAGTAACCTACCCAGTTTCCACCAGCTTGCCCCGCCTACCGCCCCCGCCCAGCCCCGCCCCGCCCACTGCCCCAGCCCCGCCCACCTTCCCTCCCAGGCTCTCACCGAATTTCCCATCCTCCCTTCTCATCCATCCTTTCTGCTTTCCTCCCACCCTCCCCTCCCATTCATCCACGTTCCCTTCCTTTCTTCCTCCCTACCCTGCCTTCTCTTCTTTCTTCTGCCCACTTGTCTTCTCGTCCTGACACTGCTCCCTCCCCTGCCCCCATAAGTGGCAATAGAGTGGAGACACTCTGGGTTTATCTGGTAAAATTAAAACTGCTGAGACTTTCACCCATCAGTTCATGTTCCCCTGGGGAAACCTGGAACACGGGCCAGCTGTCTCTAACACTGGTCTCTCAAGAACGAAAAACAGGAAACCACGTCTGTGCCCATCACAGTTGTGGTTAAACCATCCAGAGCGTGCGGGAAGGCAGGGTGAGCAAGGTGTGCGACCTGAAGCCAAGCTGCTTCGTCGCTTACTGATGGCGTGACTTCAGGCCAGTTGCTTACTCTCTCTGTGCCTCAGTGTTCTCATCTGCAAAATGGAACTGTTAATAATGCCTGCCTCCCACAATTACCTTGAGGATCCGATGAGGAACCAGGGAGAACCTGGCACACAGGCCCTGTGAGGACGTGAGCTCTGGTTATTTCTGATTGTGACGATGCTGTGGGTTAGCACTTCAGTTTGCACAAACCTCTCTTTGAGGGTTATCTTCCTAGGGAGGCCTTCACTAGGGGAGATGGGGTCAATTGGACCTTAGCACTCTGTTCAGGGTCAAGGTTGGGGAAAACACCTTGTGCCTACACATGCCCCTGCCCACCCTGCTGGCCATCCTAGGTCAACTGCAGAGGAGCATTATGCCTGCCCAGCTGTCAGGGCTTTGCTGGGGGGATGGGGGGATGTCACTGGATGGCTTCTTGAGGTACCAGGGTCTCTGTCACCATCAGGGCAGTGGTGGTAGATAGTGGTCTGCCTCTGGGGAAGAGTGGGGAGTGGCAGGCATGGTCTGAGCACCAAAGCCTTCCTGCTGGATGGCTTAGGGAAGGCCTGTGGCCACTGCCAGGCTGACCTGCACAGTCCCCTCCTGCAAGCCCTTCACACCTCCAGGGACATGCATCTGGGCTCCCAGCCCAGCCTGACGGCAGATGAGTGGTTCCTTCTATAAACACAGTGACAAGGACCCAGGATCCAAGTGTTTCAAGCCAGCCTTTGCCCTGGGGGGTGGGGTTGGGGGTGGTCTGGGCTGGTGACAGGCATATCTGGGCCTTTTGGGGGAGACAGAGTGTGGGCCTTACAGGCACACATGCTGCCCAGGCTGGGACTCAGCCCAGCCTGTGGTGCTCTGAGCTCTCCCAGGCCAGGGCCCCGGTGAACAGTAGGTTATCTCCTTCAAAGGCAAAGCATAATGGAGAGGCCTGCATGCAGCGCTTGGATGCCCTCATTTCCAGCGGGGCCCAGTGTCTCCTGGACCAAGAGCTGTGAGTGAACTGGACCCAGTCAGGACTGCCCTCGTGGGCAGCTGAGCAGACAGCTGGTTGTAGGCCTGGCTCAGTGGAGCTTTCAGCCCAGCTGGCTGTGGGGTGACCAGCCAGTGAGCATAGCCCTGGGATGGGCCTGGGGAGGCGTACACTCGCCTGGCCTGGCTGCGTGCTGGCTCCCCTGGAGGAGCCAGCCCAAGGAACTGACCTGCTCGGGGACTGGGGAGACCCGAATCTGGAGGTGTTGAATGGGTGCTGCTGGGTGTCCCACCTGGGGCACTGCCGGAGGGCCCTGGGAGCCAGTGCTGTGGGCTCACCACCTGGCTGTCCAGGGAGAGGGAACCTCCTTGGGGAGGATGGTTTCAGCCAGTGTCACCTCTGTGAGCACAAACGGTGTGATGCTTTCATGCCTCCAGCTTGGGTAGTGGTACTGACTTCACCCAACACAGGGAGACACAAGGACCAGAAAAATCAGACTACCACAGCTTCCTGCCCAGACCTGCCACTCACCTGCTGTGTGACTTTTAGCCAGGCCTTAACCTCTCTGAGCTTCAGCCTCGTCATCTGTATATTGCAGGTAGCAGTATACAGTACGTCCCTACCGTACGCTGTCAAGCAGGAAGTGGACCAATGCACGTTAAGTGCCGTCTCAGTTGGGTACCCTCTCTTTGGCCCTGGTTTCAGCCACCAGGGACTCATAATCTCATTTTACAGATGTGGAAACTGAGGCTTAGGGAGGTGAAGTCACCTCCCTAGGGTTGCACAGTGGCCTAGATGGCAGGAGGGTTAACCAAGGGAATTGAGGATCAGGATTGAAGGGGTCTTAAGGGGCAGATGGGCTGCCTCCCCCCCCAGAGGAAACTTAAGACTAGGGGGTATGTGGAATGAGTAGTTACATGTGTGAGAAAGACTCAGAGCCGGCAGCAGGAGGGGAGGGGTGATTGCTGCAAAGACTAACTGCACAGGAGGGTTAGGACAGGACTTGTGAATGGATGGAACTTCCCTCTGAGAGTCATGGCCTGGAATTCCAGGGAAGAGCTAGAAAGGGGGCATTCCTCAGTCCTGGAGCAGGCCAGTGACATCCAAGCAGGAGAACCATGCCCTGGGCGCCATGGGAGGCCACCCTGAGCTCCATGGCTCCACTTGTGGTCTCCATTTAGCTGCGGTGGAGCTGATACATGCGTTCACCCCATTGCCGGTGATGCTGTCCCCGCCCCAGGCAGACAGCTGAGTGCTGAGTGACAGGAAGGGGCTGAGGGCAGCTCCTGGTTCTGTCCTGGGGTTGCAGATTCCCACCCCCCACCCAGAACCCCAGGTCCTGAGAATTATACCACTTAGAGGCACAAGTGACTTCCATTTGGGGCGTTAAGAGGGATGTGTTCAGACCAGAGAGGTTGAGAGGCCCGCGCTCTATTGTGGAAAAGAGAGGCGAAAACAGAGACCTCAGGGGAGGGGGCATTTTTTGTTCTTGTTTGTCTCTTAGTCATGTCCGCCTCTTTGCAACCCCATAGACTGTAGCCTGCCAGTCTCCTGAGTCCATGGGATTCTCCAGGCAAGAATACTGGAGTGGGTTGCCATGCCCTTCTCCAGGGGAATCTTCTCGACCCAGGGATCGAACCCAGGCCCCCTGCCTTGCAGGCAGATTCTTTACCATCTGAGCCACCAGGGAAGCCCCAGGGGAGGGGGGCATGAGGGGCCCCAAATTGCTCTGAATGGTTAGATTTCTTGACTCCCTGGGAGGGTGTGTTCAGCTCTTCAAAGAGAAGAGAGATCATAGATGCCCCTAGAGGATGAGGGCTTTCCTGACCACCTGTGGGCAAATGGACAGTGGACACACTTCATGGGGTGCTGTAGGGACCCCCTCACCTGGCCTTTCTTGGCTGCAGAATCCAGCTGTGCTGACATTGAACGGCTCCTTCCTGGTGCACAGCTTTGGGGCCAGCCTGGTGGCTCAGGTATCGTCTGGAGACACCTTCGCCCAAGCCCACGTCCACTCAGCCTGCGGCCACCGTGCTCACCTGGACACCGGCCTCCAGCATGCATGGCCTCCACTTCAGGCACTGGGAGTCCCCCCCAGCAACCACATCCGCGTGTCCATGGGGGGAGATGAAGCCCCCCAGGCCCAGCTGGAGGTGGCCCTGGGCCTGTGCACCCTGACCGCCCGTGGGGACTTCAGGTCAGAGGCCAGCACCACACACAACTGGACCCTGGCCCTGGTGAATCACTGCCCTCTGCTTGAGGTAAGCCTCCCATCCCTGTCAGTGTGGGTTCCCACCTCCCTTTATAAATTATTAACACCTACTGTATGAAATGGCAACCCATTCCAGTACTCTTGCCTGGAAAATCCTATGGACAGAGGAGCCTGGTAGGCTGCCGTCCATGGGGTCACAAAGAGTCGGACACGACTGAGTAACTTCACTTTTTTCACTGTATGCCCAGCTCTGCACTCAGCATGAGAAACTTTGGGTTATTTTTTTCTTTTGCTATTGTCCCTTAAACTGGGGGACTCATTGACTATAAAGCTTTGAGCCAAAAATGGGACCAGAGTTCCATTTTTCTCCCCTTTTGCAAAGGGCCCTCCTGAGACCCTGGCTTGCATCCTTTCTGTGGTTCAAGTTGGTTCTGTTCTTATTTTTCACTTCCTGCATCCCTGGGGTTAAGGATCCAGGAGTAAGAATGAGGCTAATACAGAATAATAACAAGAGTACTGAATATGCTCTGAGGCCCCTTGAATCCTCACCTCTGAGGGAAAGGGCTGCTTGTACCCCCTCGCCCCCCATGATACACTGGGGCCCAGAGAGGTGGGGGGACCCTTTCATCCCCATCTTGGGTCTGTGCCCCCATGTGGGGTGTGTCTTAAGCCCCAGTGGAGTGAGTTGCTTAAAGTCTCTGCCCTCCAGCAAGTGAACATTGATGTTCGTGATCTCTTTCCAGTAGCCAGGGCTTTCTGGGTGCCTGGCTCTGGATTCACAAGGATTAACTTACTTCCATCTCCCAGCAACTTATGATCAACTCCCATTTTAGAGATGGGTAAACTGAGGCTGTGGGTTTGGAGAGACCAAGTTAGTGGTAGAACGGGAATTTGAGCCCACATCTCTCAATGGGGTACCCTTGGTATCGTCACCTTGCAGAAGGAGGAGCTGATAGAGTTTAGGCCGTGGGGCCACTGCTGCCCTCTTCCCACCCACACGTGTCTCCAGCTCCCCCACCGTGACTTCTGGTGTGTGTGTGTGCTGAGTCACTTCAGTCGTGTCTGACTCTTTGCGACCCCATGGGCGGTAGCCCACAAGGCTCCTCTGTCCATGGGATTCTCCAGGCAAGGATACTGGGGTGGGTTTCCATGCCCTCCTCCAGGGGATCTTCCCAACCCAGGGATCAAACCCGCATCTCTTATGTCTCCTGCATTGGCAGGCGGGTTCTTTACCACTAGCGCCTCCTGGCTTCTGGCACTTACTCGAAATCCAACCACTTTCTCCATATTCCAGGCGACAGGAATCCCGCGGGCCCTGCGCTCCGAGGGCAGCCTGAGCTGGGGCCCCTGCGAGTTCGACCTGACCACGGACTTCCATAGTGACCGTGGGGATGCCCACCTGCAGTTGGCCCGTACCTGTGGGCCCCAGACCTTGGTCCTGGCGCACCTGACCCACTCCCTTCCCCTCCTGGGCAGACTGGGCCTGCCACCCCGGAGTGCCATCAGCCTGACTGTCCAGCCTGGCCCCGCCCCCTACAGCTCCCTGTCCCTCCGGATGGGGCCGTGCCGGCTGCAGGGTGCCCTGGAGCAGCATGCTGAGAACCGGAACACGTGGACTTTGGCCACCGAGCCGGGCTGCCTGCTGCTGGAGGTGTGTATAGAGGGCCAGCGAGGTGCCTGGAAAGGAGCTTCCCATCAGTGTGAGGCCTGAGCCTGGCTGACACCCCCTCCAGGGACTTCCCAAGACCAGCTACTATTTCCCCAAAGCCCTGTTGGACACTTGACCCCTCTTATCTCTCATCCCGTGTTCCCATTTGACAGATGAGGAAATCGAGGCTGGGTGAGATTAGAGGCTCACAGGGCCATGAAACTTGAGGACCGCAGACTCAGAATTTATGAGAATCTGTCTTTTTAGTAAAATTTTAAGAGCAGGAAGGGAATGAGAGGAACTCTTCTCAGCTGACAGTTGGGAACAGTTGCATCTTGGTTTCATAACCTGTTAAAAACCACAGGTTGGGTTTTATCTGAGCCGAGAGAGAGTCTGAGAATTGTTCTGTGATGTTTGGGGGAAGGGGACCCCGTGACTCAGGAAAGGGGGAAGCTGGAGTCTAGGTCAGCAGACAGGGCTGGTGCCCTCGTCGGAGTGGGACAGGCCCCTGCCCTGTGTCTCCTGATGGAGCTTCCTGGGCGCAGGGACAGGGTCGGTCTGGTCCACTCAGCATCCCTGAGCATAGGGCTGGGCGCTGGCAGATGTTCTGTCAGTGTTAATCAGGTCAGCACAGGATTGGTCCACAAGAGAGCAGAGAATCCTGGGATGAAGCAGGCCTACCCACTAGGGCTTTCTATGATGATGGAAATGTTCTTTGCTATCCAGGACAGCAGCCGCTAGCCACGGGGAGCTACTGAGGGCTTAAGATGATTTTCCTCATGCTACAGAGAAACTGAATTCTTACTTGGACTTCATTTTAATATAGAGGGAACCAGCCCCACGTGATTAGTGATGATCCTAATGGACAGCATAGAGAGGAAGCACAGACTGAAGACAGATCAGGTTCAAACCTTAGCTTGTCTACTTATTAGTCATGTGATTCTGGGCAATGACTTTGCCTTGTTGAGCCTCAGTGTTCCCATCTGTTAAATGGGGACTAGTAACTACCACTCTCAGAGTCATTGGAATAGGGTGAAAAGAGAACATTCTGATGAAGCACTCAGCACGAGACTGTGTGTCCTGAGTGTTCTCTGATGGACAACTGTTGTGTGTTGTGATTGAAGCTGCAGTTTTGTTGTTACTGTAATGGGGGAGGGACGGGGGGAAGAGGGTTGAAGATGGAGAATCAGGCCACTCACTGGTGTGGGACCACCCTCTGACCCCTCTCTCTGTGGTCCAGCAGGACCTGGGCCTCCCAGCAGGGACGCAGTTCAGTGACTCCCGGCAGGCCTTGGGTGGGGAAGCAGAAGCATCAGGGGTCCTTGCGGCGGCCAGCCAGACTGCTTCCTTGACCTTGGCAGTGACTCTGCACCCATCCGAGGCCACACTCCGAGCAAAACTGAGGCCCACGCTGCCTGCACTGCACACCCTTCCCCCGGAGACCTCGCTGACCGTCCAGTGTGGGTGGGAGGCCGGGCACCGGCTGCGCCTGGAGCTGCACTCAGGGGCCTGTGAGCTTCAGGGCAGCGGTGAGCTGCAGCTGGACCGCCGGCTGCAGTGGCGGGTGGTGGCCGAGAGCTCCTGCGAGGCCCTGCAGGTACGCGTGCGGGGGGAGAGCGGGAGCGGTGAGCACAGGGTCTCCAGGCGGGAACCCTCCTTTGTAACCACTGCCAAAGTGAGAGAGGTGGGGCGAACCCTGGAGGAATGGAGCACCTCCTCTAAGCCCTGGACACACAGTTGTAAACACGGCAGAGAGGAGTGCCTCCCTGGGGCAGACAGGCAACCCCCAGGACAAATCACTGAACTGTGGAGCGTATTACACAGCGGTGAGGGCTAGGAGAGAGAGAAAGTGGGAAAAGGGGGTCATGGAAAACAGGGAAGATACTGCAGTTTTGTATATTGGTCCAAGTTGGTCCCCCAAACAGGATGACATTTAAGCACAGACCTAAAGGAGAGGAGAGAGTAGGGTTGTGGATATCTGGGGAGAAGGTTTTCTCTTTTCTTAAAAAATATTTATTTCTATTTATTTATTTGGTTGCACCAGGTCTTAGTTGAGGCATGTGGGATCTTTAGATGTGGCATGCAAACTGTTAGTTGCGGGATGTGGGATCTAGTTCCCTGACCAGGGATCATACCCAGGACCCTTGCATTGAGGGTGTGAAGTCTTAGTAACTGGACCACCAGAGAAGTCCCAAGGGGACAGAGTTTTCTGGGCACGGCCAGTGCAAAGGCCCTGAGGCAGAGCTGGAGAGGGAAGGGCATCCTCTAGGACTGGGATCAGCAAACCATTTCTATAAAAGTCCAGATAGCAAATATCTTAGACTTTGCAGGCCACTCAGCGGCTGTTGTAACTACTCAGCGCTGCTGTTGCAGTGCAATGTGCCATAGACAGTATGCGGTGAATGGGCATGACTGTGTTCCAATAAAGCTTTATTAACAACAGGCAGCGGGCTATGCGGTGAATGGGCATGACTGTGTTCCAATAAAGCTTTATTTACAACAGGCAGCGGGCTATGCGGTGAATGGGCATGACTGTGTTCCAATAAAGCTTTATTTACAACAGGCAGCGGGCTGGATGTGGCTGGTGGGCTGGCATTTGCTGACTTCTGTTTTATAAAAAGCCCAGGGGGTGAGAGCAGCCTCGGATTCAGGATCCATCATGAAGGTGGAGAAATAGGATTGGATAGAAGTCAGATGTGGGTGTGAGAAATAGGGGAGCCAGATGGTGATTGTGAGAAGAGGACCGGGGCTGCTGCTGCTCCTGGTGATAGGAAGGACGTGGGTGGAGAAGGAGAGTTGGGGAGAGGGTGTCGCTGACTCACAGGCCCTTTTTGAATGTGTTAAATCTGACAGGGCTCTTAAACGCCCAAGGGGAGACGGTGGGGGCAATCAGGAGGTCGGCTGTGGTCTGAACTGGAGGTCTCCTCCTCTCGGTGGTCACATTTAAAGCCACGGACTGAGGGTTTCCCTGGTGATCCAGGGGTTAAGACTTCGCCTTCCAATGCAGGGGGTGCAGGTTCAATCCCTGGTCAGGGGGCGAAGATCCCACATGCCTCAGGGCCCAAAAACCAAAACAAAAAACAGAAGCTATATCATAGCAGATTCAATGAAGATTTTTTAAATGGTCCACATAATAAAGAAAAAAGCTGTTAAAAAAGTCATAGACTGGCTGAGATGGCTGTGGGGTGGGTGGAGACTAAGCACTCAGGTTGCAAAGCTGGGAAACATGAGAAGGAAGCAGCCAAGGGTACCAAGAAGAACAAGCCAGGAGGAGGAGGAACCCCAAGGGAGAAGGGGGTCTCGAGGCTGGGGAGGAAAGGGTTCCAAGAGGGGAGGAAAGGTTAATAGGGCCAAACGCTGTGTCAGGCAGATGGAGTTGGACAGCTGTCCTGGGCACTGGAAGGCCACCTGTGAGGCCAGGAAGCCCAGACTCTGAATGTCGGTTCTGCCCCTTGTCCCTGGTGGCCTTGAGCACATCCCTGTCCCTCCCCGGGCTTTAGAGTCATCATCATAGATGGGGTGCAGTGACCGCCCCCACTCTCAGGATTAGATGGACCAGCCCTGTGCTCGGCGATGTGCATGCGCTGGTGGGCGGAGCCTAGGGAGATGCCCACTTGGGCCGGCCTTGCAGCCTGCTTCCTGGACAGGCTCCCATCGCCTCTCAGGAGCAGGTGTCTGGGTTCTGTGCGCCTGGGGAGGTGGAGGGGCTGGGGGAGGAGAGGAGGGGAAATGCATGTTTCAGAGCTGCCAGTGTTGGAAGGCTCTTGACCAGTTGGTTTCACGGGATAAGATTCTCTGGAGCATAAAGATGTGAGGTTTGTGGTTTGGGGTGTCCAGAAAGGGGCCAGAGGAAGCTCATTGGACAGTGCAGGGCTACTGAGGCGGGGCCCTCTGACACTCCTAAAATCTGACCCAAGTCACAAACCCTCTCCTGTAGAGACTCATGTGGGCACATCCTCACCACATTTTGTTTTCAGTTCAAGGGAGATCATGGGACCCCTGATGCCCACTAGTGACCCCACCCTAGTTAAGAAGCCCTACTTCCATTTCTTTCAACCCTTCCAGGCCCTGGGGGTCCCAGGCCAAGTCGACGGCTCTGGCTACATTGTGGTGAACTCCACGGCCGTGGACGCTCAGGTGCTGGTCACCGTGGATGCCAGCATGCTACAGGGGCTGCTTGTCCTCAGTACCACCGAGGTGAGGGTGCAGATGGGTGGGGTGCAGACCAGGATGGCCTGGTATGCTGGGGCCATGTGCTCCTGACGAGAGAAGCATTTGGATATGAGCTGAGCTCCAGAGAGGACCCTGGCAGATGAGAGCTTCAGGGTCCATGAGTAGAGGGATGAGACTTCTGAGGAGAAGTCCCTCAGCTGCCCCTTCCCCATCCTAACTCCCCAGGAGCCATTGCTCATCAGACTGTTTTAATGTCATGTTCATGGGAGCACACAGCCTTCTCCCTTTTGCATCTGCCCTCTTTTGTTCAGCATGATGTTTGTGGGATTCACATGGTCTGTATCCTTTTTCACTACTGTATAGTATTCCATGGTGTGCTGGTATCACAATTCATCTATTTATCTTATCCGTTAGCATTTGGACAGTGTCTAGTTAAGTACATTTTTATTTCATTTTTAAAAATATTTTCATTGTGGTATAATACACGACAAAATTTACCATCTTAACCACTTTCAAGTGCACGTTCAGTGGCATTAAATACATTCACGTGGTTGCACAGCCATCACCACCGTCCATGTCCAGAACTCTCTTTATCTTGCAAAACTGAAACTACCCACAATTTAACAACTCCTCATTTCCCGCCCCACCCCCCTCCCCAGCTCTATTGAATTTCCTTCCTTTTTAAGGCTGAATAATACTGCATTGTATGAATGGCCCATATTTTGTTGATCCATTTTTCCATCAGTGGACACTTGGGTTGCTTCCACCCTTTGACTATTGTGAAGAGTGCTGCTATGAACACAGGTTTGCAAATATCTCTTGGTGATCTCTCTAGTGAGTCTTGGTTTTTCTCGCTCTGTTATAGACCCAGCAGGAGGTGAACTTGCTGCTCACACACAACCTGCCTCAGCCCAACCCCTTGGCCCTCCCAGCCCAGATCCTGCTGTACCTGACCAACGAGAGGCTCGGGCCCAGCTATAGACACGGCCTGCGGGTCGGAGTGGATGGCAAAGAGGTGGGGGGCTCTGCCAGGGTGAGGGCGGGCTTGGTGGGGCTGGGAACAGGCCCGATGGCCCTGGTCCCATGTCTTCCACCCTGACAGGTGTCCGAGGAGCTGACCTTCACTCGGTGGCCAGAGCACGTCTCCCTGGACTGCAGACTCCAGCACAACATGCCCGCGCTGCGGACGCTGTGGGTGGAGGACAGGGTGGCCCTTCAGGTCAGCCTTGGCGAGTGGCAGTGATAATGGAAATCTTTCATTCATTCAACAAACCTTTTTGGAGGTACCTCGGAGACAAGGGGATGGTAGAACAAGCTTCAGACCTCCCTCTGAGCCTCAGTCTTTTCATCTGGAAATTGGGGTGGCTGATGCTCATTTTGCCCTGGTGGCTCAGCTGGTAAAGAATCTGCCTGCAATGCGGGAGACCTGGGTTCTATCCCTGGGTTGGGAAGATCCCCTGGAGAAGGGATCCGCTACCCACACCAGTATTCTTGCCTGGAGAATCCCATGGACAGAGGAGCCTGGGGGGCTACAGTCCATGGGGTCGCAAAGGGTCGGACACAACTGAGCGACTTTCCCTTCACTTTTCACTTTCAGTATTCATTTCCTTCACCCGGCCGTGCCCTCAGGACTGTTATACATTCTTGCGCTCTAGAGCCCCCTCCCCTGCTTTATAGAGCAGGTGACTTAAAGCAGGGATTTAGCTTTAGCGTCACCTCATTAGAACAAAGACTCTCCTATCACCCAGGAAATCCCAAGGGACCTATGAGCTCCGTGTCATATTCTCCTATCACCCCCATCACTCCGTCTACAAGGCTGTATGGGCTCTGTGCCAGGAACTGGGGTCGGAGACCAACTGTTAGCAGGAACTGGGACCAGAGACCTTGTAGCTGCAGCTTTACCGTGCCGTGCCCTTCCTAGCCTCTCCCCAGCTTTCTCTTTTCCATCGACTTCCCATCATCCGACACGTGATGCCTTTGGTGTTGTCCCGGTCTGACTCCCACTGCTGGTCTTTAACTTCCATGTGGTAATGTACAAGTTCAGACATTTCTGTCTGTCTCACGTGTGGCAGCCTCCTAAGGTTTAACAGGACCCAGCCAGTGGTAGGTGTTCAGTCAGCATGGCTGAATGATGGGGTGACTCCTCCTGCTTTATAGAGCGGGTGACTTACGGCAGGGATCTGCTTGCCACACACTGTGTGTTCTGCCCACGATGGCTCATATGCTGTTCTGGCTTCAGTGATTAGCTCGCTGCCCATGGTGGGGTGCTTGCAAACTCAAAGCCTCTGGGGCCCCGTGGAGAACTCCAGTGTATCTGGTGAACTGTAAGGGGATCTAGAGAGCTCACACCTTGTCTAAAGTCTTCCAAGTTGTATATATATATTTTTTTTTCCAAGTTGTATATTTTTAACTTTCCAAAAAAAAGGTTTTTAAAAAAAAAATTATTAACTTTTATTGTGGTGAAATACATCTTTACCATTTGAACTGTTTTATTTTGTTTAAAGATATTTTTATGTGGACCATTTTCTAAAGTCTTTATTGGATTTCTTACAATATTGCTTCTGTTTTATGTTTTGGTTTTTTTGGCCATGGGGATCTTAGTTCCCCGGCCAGGGATCAAACCCTCACCCTTTGCACTGGAAGGCAAATTCTTAACCGTTGGACTTTGAGGGAAGTCCCGTGAGCTATTTTAAACTGTATAATTTAGGTATTTAGTACACTGATAAATTTGTGTAGCTACTCTCTTAATTCAGAGCATTTTCATTCCCCCAGATGGGAACCCTGTTACCCACGAGCAATCACTCCTCAGCAGGCACCTCCCTGCCCTATAATGCCAAACAGCACGTGTGAAGTTTGCCAAGTGTAGCCCAGCTGTTTCTCCATCCTGCTCTCTCAGGGCCCTGGTTCTTCCCACCCCAGTGGTGTGGACGGTACAAGACCCCGGGGTCTGTGGGAGCTGGTCCTCGCTGGGCCAGGCTGGCTCTCTCTGCTCAGGGTGGTCCGGCATCTCCTGGGTGTTGTTCCAGGTCTCCGCGGACGTTGACAGCAGCCGCACTGGCTTTGAGAATTCAGGACGCATCTCTGCAGGGTCCACGTCTCTGAACTACTCCGTGAGCTGCCGTCACCGCGATGGGCGCCTGGAGTTCTCTGGTTGGAGCGAGCACGACAGCTGGGCCCTGCGGCAGGCGGGGTTCCCGGGAGAGGCCCGCCTTGGCGCTGAGCTGCAGATGCAGAGTAAGGCGGCCGGACCCTGCCCGGGGTCAGGAGTCAGCCCCCCTACACAGACACCTGCCCGCCAGCCTCAGGCCCAGCGTGACCCTGAGTTACAGGACTAACCAGGATGCCCTTGGCCTTGGAACCTGACTCTTAAAGGAGCGCGTATTCACTTCCCAGGGTGGCCAAGGCAACATACCATAAACTGGGTGGCTTAAAACAACAGAAATTTAATCTCTCAACTTCTAAAGCCTAGAAGTCAGAAATCAGGTGTGATCAGGGCCGTGCTCCCTCCCGAGTCTTTAAGATTCAACCCTTACTTGCCTCTGCCAGCTCCCGGTAGCCCCAGGCGTCCTTGCACTTATGGCTGTATAACCCTGGTCTCTGCCCCCCGGTCTCTGCCTCTTCTCTTCTTTCTGTAAGGATGCTAGCCACTGGATTAGGGTCCGTCCCAGCTCAGCGCCTCACCTTGGCTTGCTTTGTGATTTCGTTGTTAAGTCGTGTCCGACTCTTGCAATTCCACGGACTGTATCCCACCAGGCTCCTCTGTCCATGGGATCTCCAGGCAAGATGAGTAGAATGGGTTGCCACTTTCTTCTTCAGGGGATCTTCCCGACCCAGGAACTGAACCCAGGTCTCCTGCATTGCAGGTGGATTCTTTACCAATTGAGCCACCACTCATATTTCCAAATAAGGGAGCATCCACAGGTCCTGGGAGTTAGGACTTCAAGCATAATTTTTAAGGGGAAATAGTTTAACCCATATTGGAGGAGGAAGGGAACGTAACAGTAATAAGAGAGTGTTTTTGTTATTGTCTGGTTTGGTTTTTTTAATGAGGAATTTTATTTTTATTTATTTATTTGGTTGTGCTGGGTCTTAGCTGTGGCGCATGGAATCTTTGGTTGCAGCATGCAAGCTCTTAGTTGCAGCATGTGGGATCTAGTTCCCTGACCAGGGATCAAACCCAGGCTCCCTGCATTGAGATTGTGGAGTCTTAGCCCCTGGGCCACCAGGGAAGTCCCAAGAGCCGGCCTTGATTGAGTGATTACTGCATATATAATCACTGAGGCAAGCTCTCAGTACATAGGAACTCAGTGAGTCTGCTCGACAAGCCCATTCACACCAAGGGAAGCTTGAAGCCCCCAGTGGGGCCTCTGGGTCCTGAGGACCCAGACTCTCTGACTTCTTCCTGACCCCTGCTCATTCCACTCCTCGATATTCTTCCAACACATGAGGCTTACTCCTGCCTCAGGACCTTTGCACATTCTGTTCCCTCTGCCTGGAATGCTCTTCCCCACATGACTTCTTGTGGGAGAAACAAGGAGACAGTCTCTCACCACCTACTTCTCAAATATCATCTCCTCATTGAGGCCTTCCCCTTCCCCTGTTTATTTGCACCCCCACCTCCCTCCAGCTCTCCCCACCTCTCTCCCAGACTTTGTCATTCTAACAAGCTGTGTAACTCACTTCTTAAATATTCTTATTTCTCACTTCCCACATTCCATCCACCCCACACTCCACTCTGTCTGTTTGCAGAGTGGCAGATAGTAAGTGCTCAGTTAATCATCTGTTGAGTGAATGGGTATGAGGGAGTGGTGAGTAACACCATCCCCGTTCTGCAAGGGAGGAGCAGAAGCTCAGAGAGGTTGAGTCACTTGTCCCATACCACACAGCTGGCTCATAATGAATCCAGGCAGCATGACTCCAGAGCCACCCTCTGATCCCCCCGACCCCGTGTAGATGGCAGAGATCTTGATCCCTGGGTGGCCCCGAGTCTCCTGGATGGTCCTCTTCTGGCCTCGAACTCTTCCATCCTTAGTTCTCAGCCTCCTGCAGGGTGAGCAGGCACCTGGATCAGACAGGGGACTGTCTTAGTGTGAGCTGACCTCACAGACTGCTCTGAGGGAGGGTTTGTTGGGGATGTGGTGGGTCAGTGATGGGACAGGTGTCCCAGGAATGATTCCATACGGCCCCAGTTCCCGGGGCCAGGAGGCCTGGTGTGCTGGCCTTCAGCCACAGTGGCCTCTCATCTCCCCCACTGCTGTGCCAGTCTCTCAGGGGGCATGTTCTGCCTGGTGTCAACATTCTTGGTGTCCCCACAATCAGGAACCTCCCCGGGCACGGGGACTGAGTGTGTTCCCTCCCCACTCATGCCCCACGCATAGTAGGTACACGTCGTTGGACATGCATTGTGAAGGAAGGAGACAGACCCTTCATGAGACCTACTGTGTGCCCAGCACACAGATGTGTTATCTTGGTTAATCTTGGCGATGTCTCTCGATGTGGGTAGCCTGTGCCCACTCTGTAGGTGAGGAAATCGAGGCTCAGAGTTGCCAGCTGGTCCTTGTCTGCCAAGGAGAGCCTCCCAGGTAATGACGGGCTGAGCGAGATCCCAGAATCTCCTTTCATGTAGGGGTTTCTTTTGTCTGCTGAGCTGAGCTGTGGCCTAACTTGGAGGCAGGAGACTCGAAGAGATACCCGCACATGCTGGGGGAGGGTGCAGACCCTTCTACCTGGGCCAGGCAAGCTGCAGGTCAATATCATTTGATATTGATTTGATATTGTATTAACCCTGGAGAAAAGCGTCATCAGTTTGTTCACTCCCTCAGGTTCTGGGCACTTGTGATGTGTCTGGGCCAGTACTAAGTGCTGGGGTCACAGCAGGGAAGGAAATATACTAAAGATCCTGCCCTCATGAGCTGACCTTCTGGCGAGGGAGGAAGCAGGACGGGCTGGGAGGTACTTTAGAGGGGCAACCAGGGGAGGCTGCTCGGAGGAGGTGTCATAGCAGCAGTGACTCCAATGAGAGAAGGAGCTGGCCAGGCCAAGACTGGGGGAAGCCTCATGACAGATGCTGTCACAGGGACTCAGAGGTGACAGGCTTGCTCAGGTCAGTCTCACTGGTCTCCACAGGGTGCGACCCTAAACTGGAAAGGGAAATGAACCCCAGTTCCCAGCAGCCTTTGCCATTCTCTGTCTCTAGAGACCCAGACGCAGGCCTGTGTGGTCCTCCAAGGCAGGGACGGTGGGATCAGCATGGACGCGGCAGCCCTGGTGGCCCAGCCAGTGAATGGCCCCCTGGAGCTGGTGGTGAATGTCAGCCACACGGCACCTCTTCTCCGGAGGCTGGGCCTGCCCTTTGCCAGCCAGGTGAGGCGTGGGTGGCCAGCCCAGGCAGGGGCAGATTCCCCTGCTAATTCTGTCAACTCCCATCCTATTCCCAGGGGCAGAGGACCACTGTGTGCACAGTTGATGCCAATGGTCTTGCCTTGTGTCTGCCCAGCACTTTACAGTTTGCAAAGGCTTTATTAATAATGATAATAGTTGTAACCAGCGGCCTCTGTGCTCCCCGCCGTGGGGCTGGTGTGGACGGGCCCCTGCGCCTGTGTTCCAGCTCCTGGCCCTGTGTCCCTCCCACCTTTTAATCAGAATCGAAGCCCAGCGTGCATTTGTGCAGCGCCTACTGCATGCTTGGCACTGATCTGAGGGTCCTATATGCAGCGACTCATCTCCGAACAC
The DNA here is from genome assembly GCF_910594005.1 of Cervus elaphus. Lineage (NCBI taxonomy): Eukaryota > Metazoa > Chordata > Mammalia > Artiodactyla > Cervidae > Cervus > Cervus elaphus. Next base: position 24,664,898 of record NC_057824.1, on the reverse strand, counting down.
CCCAGTAAGATGCAGAGCAACACAGTTGTCACACATGCCGTCTCTGGAGGCCAGCCCCAGCTCTGCCGTTTGCTGGCTGACTGTCCTTGGGCAGATTCCCTAGTCTCTCTGCGCCCTCAGCCTGCCCCTCTGTGAAATGGGGATGTGTGATGTGTCTGGGGCAGTACTAAGTGCTGGGGTCACAGCAGGGAAGGAAATATACTAAAGATCCTGCCCTCATGAGCTGACCTTCTGGCGAGGGAGGAAGCAGGACGGGCTGGGAGGTACTTTAGAGGGGCAACCAGGGGAGGCTGCTCGGAGGAGGTGTCATGCTCAGAGGAGGTGTCATGCCTGTGCTGTTAGTGTGAGGGTTGTGAGGATGGAGTGAGTCGGTACCAGTGATGCCCCTGGGATGGTGTGTGGCTGGAGCGGATGCTTCAGAAGCCTTTGCTGCCCTGGTGGTGCTGATGACGCTGGCCGCTGCAGTCAGCAGCATCCTTGGGTCACAGGTCCGTCTCTCGGTGACCTGCCCGAGGTCATGCAGCAAGTAGCATCAAAACAGGGACTCAGACTTGGTACCGGGTCCTTCCCTGAGATGCGCCCCCACACCCTCCAAGACAGGAACTGTGCTGAGTCCCCATGCAGTGGGCCAGTGTACTTGGTGTGATCTCAACTTGCTTAGTGGGGCCCTCACGAGCCACGGAGCATGTCCATCCAAGTATCTTTTCCAGCCTGCTGTTTTGGGCTATCTGGCAATCCCCCTGCCCCTCACTCCCCGCTGCCGTGGGAGGAGGAGCAGTTCCCGGAGCCCAGGGGCCCAGGATGTCACTCTTCCCGCAGAGGGTCTGAGTCACCGTGACCCACAGCTGAGCAGCGCTTCATCTGAATCCCCTTTCCTTGCCCTCAGCCTGGGCGGTGGGGAGGTCTGTAGGATGCCGGCTCTTTGCCGATGTCTGGGGTACAGGTGGACGTTGCAGACCCTTGGCTGGCAACCTGTGCTGCAGTGAGGGGTCCTCACTGAGAGGCCCAGGGGTCCTCATCATCCAAGGGTGGGCAGATGGGGCCAAGGCAGATGGGCATCTGCCCTGCCAGGCTGGTGGGCAGACAGGGATGTGAGGGTCCTCAGGCCCCCCACTCCCAGCCTATCCCCCCCGCCTCACCCCGTCCTCTTCCCTCTTCAGCTCATGTTCCGGGAGCTCTGGGAAAAGGAAGAGATGCATGCTTCCCTGAAGCTGACGTGCGATTCTCAAACCAGCCTGGTCCTCAACGTCCACGGCCACAACCAGGCACTCAGGTGAGGACTTTGCCACACTCTGGGGGCCCCGAGGGGAGAGGAACGGGTGAGGGAGAGGCCTCAGCTGAGCACCCAACCCACAGCGCTGCTTCAAACCCTCCCCACAGCCCTACTGCACAGAGGTGGCAAGGGAGGCTCAGAGAGGCCAAGTGACTTGCCCAAGGTCACACAGCTAATAAAACATCTTTGACCGCTGGGGCTCGGGACACGAACGAGGAGTTCTTACTCTCCCAAGCTAAATGCATCCCAGGCCTCGAATAGTAACTAGGATGGCTTTTCAGTCTGGAAACCTTCTGGGGTGCCTGGTTCTGGGGTTAGGGTTCTTAACACTCAGATGAAGTCAGGTGGGTCACCAGGCTCCAGGTGATGGAGGGCGATGAGGAAGCCACTGTTAATGATATAGACCAGTGGTTCTCACCCGGGGGGGTGTTGGGCGGTGTCTGGGGAAAAGTCCGGTTATTACAGCCAGGCGGGGGTGGGGTCTACCAGCTCCTCACGGGCGGGGGCCACAGCTACTGCCAGACCTTCCGTAATGCGTGGGTCAGCCCACAACGATGAGTGGTGTGGCCGGTGGTGTAAGCCGTGCTGAGGTTGGCCCACCTGGGGTAGAGGCATCCCCAAACAGGGCAGCCCCCGGGGCAGGTGGCAATGGGGAGCCATGAGTGCCTGGCCTGAGGAGGCGAAGGAGGGGTGCTGTGAGCCCAGGGCTGCAGGAGGGGGCTGTGTTTAAATAAAGCTCACTATCCAAAGCGAGGGGGGCCCATGGCTGGGCCCACAGAAGACATGCCGCTGAGTACCACCTAGCCCCTGTGCTGGAGGGGAAACGGAGGCACTTGCCCACCATGCCAGGCCCAGGCGGAGGCCAAGCTGGAATGCACACGCGGGTTGCTGCAGCCCTGACCATTGCACCCCATGGCCATCAGGCCTCCGGGCATGTTAATAACCCTTCTTTGAGTTGCTCCCTTGTTTCTGGGTCTCCAGCCCTCTGCTGGGGTGCTTGGCTTGGTCCCGACCCAGCCTGCACGGGGCGCCCTCACACCAGGCCTCTCACGCCTTCTTTGCTTCCAGCAAAGAGCTGCGGCTCTCCGGCCGGCATCACGTCCCTGTCCTCCTTGGCCGCTGCCCCAGCAGAGCCTCCGCCTCAGCGAAGGTAACCGTGTCCCGGCCACCCCTGAGCCCCTAACTGGTTCCAGATGCTCTGCCTGAGGCAGGGTTGGGGCCATGTGTGTTAACACATCACATGTGTCCCCCAGCCTGCAGCAGGCCCCGCTGGGCCGCCCTCAGAAACCCCTGGCTCCAGATTTCCTAAACAGGCCCGGGTTTACATTCCTGGGCCGGCCCTGCAGCCCGCAGCGGGGCCGATGATACCCCCAGGAGCCAGGGGAGTCTTGCCCATCAGTGCCTGGCGCCGCCTCCCCCCAGCCTGGCACGCTCCCGGGCGCCGGATCAGATGACGCAGCCTTTGGGCTGAGCCAGCCTCACCTCCCAGGTGCCCCGTCGGCCTTTCCCACGGCCTCTGCGTGGCTTCCTGCCCTGTGTCCGCAAGCCCCGTGATCACCTGGAACCCCGGGATCTCTCTCACTCAGGCGTCTGCTCTGTGTGTAGGGTCTGGGGGTGCCGGCGTGAACGGGAGGGCCAGTGAGATCCACGATTCCCCTTCCCTTGGTGCTGCCATTGTCTCTTTCTGTCTGCTCCTCCTCCCTGAAGCAGGAGATCCTGGAAGGTGTGCCCAGTACCTGGCCTAGGGCCCAGCACACAGGAGGTGCTCAGTGAGAGACAGTGAGGGAATGAATGAATGAATGACGGGATGAGTGAATGAGTGAGTGCACACACCAGCTGGTCACTTCCTTATCCTTCCAGCCACCCAGCTTTGTAAAAAGCACCCCCCACCTCCCTCCCTGCTCTGGCCCAGGCTGACTTTGCTTATAGAGCACCTACTGTGTGCCAGGCTGTGTACCAGCGCATCACACACAATCTCAGAGCTCTGCAGACTTGACTCACCATCATTCAGGGAGCCTCTGAGTTTTCCCCCAGTTTTTGTTCTGAATAATTTCCAATCTATAGGAAAGGTACTGTAGGGCAGTGACCATTTACCAATTGGCTTTTCCCCCAGTTTTATTGAGATGTAATTGACATGTAGCCCTGTTAGTGCGTCTAGCACATTAATCTGACTTGCATCTACTGTGAAATGACTGTAATGAGTTAGTTAAATCTGTTTTCTCAGAGAGATACAGAAAAAGAAAAGGAAAAAAAAATCTTGTGATGACAACTGTTAGGATCTCTTTGCTCTCTTTTTTAAAATTGGTTTTATTGGAATATAGTTCGTTTACACATTGTGTTAGTTTCTGCTGTGCCGCAAAGTGGATCAGTTATACATATACATATATTCACTCTGTTTTAGAGTTTATTCCCGTATAAGGTCACTAGAGAGTATTGAGTAGAGTTCCCTGTGCTATACAGTAGGTTCTTACTAGCTCCCTATTTTATCTCTGGTAGTGCCTGTATGTCTGCCCCAACCTCCCAACTTATCTCTCCTTCCCCTTGGTGACCGTGTTTGTTTTTCGCATCTGTGACTGTGTTTTGTGAATAGGTTCACTTGTACCATTCTTAACAACTCTCAGATATACCATCCAGCAGGGTTAACAGTAGTCCTCTCACTGTACAAACATCCCTGGTATTTATCTTTTATCACCAAGTCTTAATATCTTGCCATGTCTTTCTATTTATACTTATATATGTTATATACTTTTATACATTCACACACATATTTTTGTATTGTGAGTAATATTGAGCTGTTTCTGGAGGCATCTCATTACTCCTAAATACTGCAGCTGGTGTTTCCTATAACAAGGGTATTTTCTTGTATAACACAGTAGAATTACCAAATTCAGGAAATTTGACATATGACATAATATTGTTGTTGAGTGTACAGCTCATCATAAAATTTCCCAGTTATGCAGTAATTCTTCTTTCGCAATAAGGTCCTTCTGAGCTGTTTTGTTTGTTTTAAATCTGGGATGCAGTTCAAGATCACCCAGGGCATTCAGTTGTCATGTCTCTTTAGTTTCTTAATATCTAGGACAGAGGTCTGCAAGCTTTTACTGTAAAGGGCCAGGTAATAAATATTTTAGCCTTTATATACAATACCCTCTCTGTTGCCACCATCCAATTTTGCCATAACAAAACAACAGCCATAGACGATATGTAAATAAATGGGCTTGGCTGTGTTCCAATAAAACTTCGTTTACAAAGCAGACAGTGGGCTGAATTTGGCCCAAAGACTGACCCTGATCTAGCAATTCTCTTCCTACCACCTGCCTTTCTTTCCTGTAACATTTTATTATTATATTTTTCAGACACTGAAAGATTCAAACAGCTTCCTAGCGAATACCCGCATACCTGTCACCTAGATTTTTTCATTCATATTTCCCTCTACTTTATCACACAGCTCTCCACCCTTAATTTTTAATGCATTTCAAAGGAAGTTGCTGGTACTGATATACTTCCCCCTAAACATTTCATATCATTAACCACCTTAAAGAACTCCTGCATTGAACAACAAGGATTTACTGTATAGCATAGGGAACTGTAATCAATATCTTATAATAGCCTATAATGGAAAAGAATCTGAAGCCGTATACCTGAAACTAACACAATATTGTAAATCAACTATAGTTAAATTTAAAAAAGAAAGAGAACTTCCACATGGACGATTTTGTAGTGTCCAGGCAATCGTTTTGCAAAAATCCTCTGTTTGGATTTGTCAGATAGCTTGTGTAAGGTGTGATTCAGGTCGGACATTTTTGACAGGGGAGTCACTAAACTATTGATGTTTCTGGAAAGCTCTTAAAAATACCAATTCTTGACCCAGTTTCTAGAGGCTGTTTTTACAGGTCTTAGGTGGGGGCCCAGAGTCTATATTTTTAGCGTGTGCCCTGAGTGATTCTGCTCTTCAACCAGCCTGGAAATTAGCACATGATTTCATATAGTTTTCATGTCAGCACATTAATAAAGTAGGTTTCATCATCCCAGTTTATCTGGTTAGAGAGTGAAGTCCTAGGGGTTATGGAACTAGCTAGAGGTCATTCACCCCACGCTTGGAAGAGCCAGACCTGAGTCCCGGTCTGTTTGATGCACTGTTTGTGTGTTGTCCTCTGCTCTAGACTGCCCCCTCCCATTTACAATGATAATTAGAATGCCTGCCTGCTGCATGCTGGTAGCCATCTGCAAGTCAGTGTTAGAGCATGAAGGGCATGCGGAGATTGTTGTCCTGGCCACACCTGGTGGTCTTACCTGAGCTTAGGACCCTCATGCGTGCTAAGTCACTTCAGTCATGTCTGACTCTTTGCGACCCCATGGACTGCAGCCTGCCAGGCTCCTCTGTCCATGGGATTCTCCAGGCAAGAATACTGGAGTGGGTTGCCATGCCCTCCTCCAGGGGATCTTTCCTGGACCTCACGTCATCACAATGCATCTCACCCAGGGAGCTGTAGGTCTTTAAGTCTGGGGGATTTGGGAGGCAGAGCCTACTTACAGCACCTTCCTGAATGTTCTGTCAGAGACTTGAGTGAGGAAATCTGCCTTGCTTTCCTTCTGACCCAGCTACGATACTCCGAGGGTGGAGCCAAGGGCACATTTGTGTTGATGGTGGAGGAGCATCACTTCCACATGGGCGCCGGGCTCACAGCTGCTAAGAACACCCTTACCAACATCATCAAGCTGGAGCAGACCTTCCCCCAGGTGCGTGGAGGCCAGGGCAGTCTTGGTGGCGGGGGTACGGGGGGATGTTCCTGGGGCAGCCCTTTGAGAAACAAGGAATTGTCCTGTTTCCTGGGAGGATCCACTGCAGGATGGGCTGTGATGTGGGCAAAATTTGCTGGAATGGATTCTCAGCTGGTCTCAATGTCCCTTCTTCCCTCCCCCCCACTCCCTTTCATGTTATTTACTGAGCATCTACTAGGTGCGAGGCCAGACACTGTTCCAGAAGCTGGGGATGTTGCTTAGAGCAGACTGATGAGTCCTTCCTCTCATCGAATGTAGTCTAGTGGGGAGACTGTGCCTGCAATGCATCAGAGATGTGGGCAGGAGACGTGTCGGGGAGATCCCCTGAAGAAGGAAATGGCAACCCACTCCAGTATTCTTGCCTGAAAAATCTCATGGACAGAGGAGCCTGGTGGACTACAGTCCATGGGGTCACACAGGAGTCAGGAACAACTTAGTGACTAAGCAACAACCAAAAGTAGGGAGGCTGACCAACAACAAAAAGAAAATCAAATAAGAAAATACACCAGCTGATGATGCCTACTATAGAAAAGGGCTTCCCTGGTGGCTCAGATGGTAAAGAAACTGCCTGCAGTGTGGGGTGACATGAGCGGGAATGACTGGGGAGCTATTTAGGTGGCCAGCGAAGGCCCCCCTAAGGAGGTGACAACGGGAGCTAGCCTGAGATGACAAGCAGATACCAACCATTTGGAAACCTGGTGACAGGGCATTCCAGGCAGAGGGAACAAGACGTGCGAAGGGCCTGGGGCAGGAATGACTGGCACGTTTGAGGAATGGCCGCTGTGCTGGAGCAGAATGGGTGAGAGGGAAATAGTAGGCAGGAGTTGGAATCTAATTATGTAGGGTGAGTCAGGCCACAGAGAGAAGTTGGGATTGTATCCTCTCTGAAATTGGAGGCATTTGAGGACCTGATCCAAAGGGTACTTTCAGACTCCTCTGGCTGCTGTGTGGTGAGTGACCTACAGGGGGCAGCAGAGGCACCAGTGAGTAAGCTGTGAGCAGGGTCTTAAGAAGGATGGTATCTTGGACCAAGATGGGGGCAGTGGTGATGGGCTTTAGAGACATTTAAGAGTAAACTCCCTTCCTCCCCCTGAAAGTCTCCTCTGCCATCCTCCTGTGGCACCCAACAGCAGGGAGAGTGCCCCTTGCTGAGCCTTTGCACAGGCTGTTCCTTCTGCCTAGAATGCCCTTCCCTGTTTTATCCAGCAGGCTCTTTCTCTGTGTTCCTTTCCCCCCTTGAATATCTTCCATGGCTTCTCTTGTCACCTTGCCCCACCATTTTCTGACTCTGTGACTATCTCCTCACCAGCCTGGAGCCCCTGAAGGGCCAGGTACAGTCTTGGTTATCTTGGGGGTCCCCCAACCCCCAGCCCTGGGTCAGGGACATCACACCAGCTCATTAAATGTTGGGGAAATCTTTCTACCAACCACAGCAGGCCCTCGTGGCACCGTCCACGGGTCCAGCCCTGGGCTGAGCACATCACTCCCCGTGTCTCACTGAAGTCAGCCCTGTTATTCTTACCCCAGTTTATAGATGCAGAAACTGAGGTTCAGAGAGGTTGGGAAACTGGCCCAAGGCCACACAGCTTGGAAGTGGAGCTGAGAGGCGGCTGTCCTCTTTACGGGGGGCATCAGTCTCTGGTTTGTCACAGCCCTTCCACCCCTTTGCTGGACTCCGTTACGGTATCTGCCAGTCCAGTAAACAATTAGAGCGTTGTTTCTTGTCTTTCCTCTTCTGAAAGCTTCTCTCCTTTGCTACCCTCAGCAGGAACACGGGCTGGGCTCCCCAGTGACCCAGCTCCATCTTTTTTTTTTTTTTCCAGTTCCATGCCCTTCCTGGGGAGCTGGTCCTTCAGACCTCATATGAGCGAGCCCGTGACACCCGAGTCCTGCATCATGTGGTGCTGTGGGACGGGCAGGGCCTGGCCCTCAATGGGAGCCTCTCCGGGCCCTTCCTCAAGCCCACCGGGACCCGTGGTCTGCAGGGTGAGTCTCCCGAGGGCCACGCATCCACCCATTCACTCAGAGCATCGTCACTGAGTGCTTGCTTATCCCAGGCACTGTTCCAGGCGCTGGGGGTCCACTGGGAAGCAGGATGGCCCGGGACCCAGATCTCAGGGAGGTTCACACTGAACAAGATAACATCAGAGTGTCTCCAGGAGTGAGAACGTCTATGAAAACAAGCAGGGTTTGATTTTGGGGTGGGGGGTTGGTGCTCCTCCAGGTGGGTGATCTGGGAAGGCTTGTCTCAGGAGGTGACTTTCAAGCTGAGCCCTGAGTGACGAGAAGGTGAAGCTCTGGGGAGATCATCGTGGGTGGAAGAGGAGGAACGGCAGATGCAAAGGCCCTGGGGTGGGAACAGGCTTTGTGGCTGGAGCGATAGCAGCAAGGTCAGTGTGGCTGGACTGGATTGATGGGAGGAGCAGAGGGGCGGAGATGAGGTGGGAGAGGTTAGGGGAGCCAGGACACACAGGGTCTCAGCCGCTGACGAGGAGTTGGGGTTTATCCTGAGTGTGGTAAGACAGGAGGGCAAGGTTAGGGCGTGGAAGATGTGGCGACCCCTAGCATCCCCGAGGGGTTGCAGGTTGGCAGGGGAGGCGAGTGTGGCCCCTGCGAGGGCACCCGTGGCCCCCTGAGGCCCTCCAGGAGACAGCCCCGTCCCCACGGGGCCGTGCAGACACACGGCCTGTCAGTTAGTGTTTGAGGCGTCTGCGTACACAGAGCAGAAGCTGACCTGCTGGCCTGCCAAGTGGGAGACGCAGTGCAGACCCCGGCCCGGGGCGGGCACGGCTTGCTGGGTGGCCCAGGGGGGTTCCCTGTGATCAGGGTTGCCACATGTGTGCCCTGCAAGGCAGAGGGAATGAGAGGATCCTCAGCACGCCACGGTAGTATATGTTGTGCGTGCCCGTGTGTGCGTGTGTGAGTGTGTGCATGCTCAGGGGGCCCGTGGATGGGCCGAGCAGCCTATGGACCCTGCTGTGTGGTTGCCGGGCACCGGAACCAGCAGGTCAGGAACCAGAGGGAGTGAGGGGTTGCGGCTCTGCGTGTGGTCCGTGCTCCCTGGACTGGTGACCAGGTGACCAGCTTAGAGCCACTATCTCTGGGCATAGCTCCCCAGGGTCCATGTAGGGACAGCTCCCTTCCAGAGGGCTCAGAGGTGGTCTTTGTCTGCAGTGGAGTCTCAGGTGGCCTCCTGCTCTGGGAGGTCTAGGATGGCAGGAGCAGTTGGTGGCTTTTGGGGATAGAGTCAGACGGTGCCAGAGGTCAGGGCAGCTGGGCTCAGGCTTCAGAGATGAAGGAAGAAAATCGAGGGCCAGGAGGCCATAAGGGCTCAGCGATGGGCTGTGGGAGCATGGGGCAGCTGTGTGTGACCAGGTGGGTGTGGAACAGTCAAAGTGCCCGGGGTAACCATGTGTGTGAGGGACCCGAGAGTGATATCGGAAGGTGTATCCATCAGCTACTGCTGTGTAACAAATGACCCCAAACTCAGTGACTTACAATAATAAGAATTTATCACTGCTGATGAGCCTGTGGGCAGCTCTCTGGTCTTACTCACGTGTCAGGGTCAGGCCCTAAGTTGGATAGGTGGTGCTGCTGATTTCGGCTGCACTTTCTTACTTGTTCGGGGGCTGGTTGGCTGTCTCCTGGTTGGGGACAGTCTCTGCTGAAACATCCAGGCTCTCCTCTATGTGGCATCAGTGTACGGCAGGTCAGCCTAGGGTTATTCTCACAATGGCTGTGCTGGGGTTCCAGAGAGCCAGATGGAGTTGAGGACTTAAGGCCAAAGCTGGGGTTTTGCAGTGTCAACTGCACCAAATTCTACAAGCCAATCACGAGGCCAGCCCAGGTTCCAGGGTCAGAGAAACAAAGTCCACCTCTGGATGGAGGAGATACAAGGCCTCCTTGCAGAAGTCCTGGAATGGGGCTCTCATGGGGATGCTGATGGACTGTTGAGTGGCATGGGGACCAAGTGAGGGGAAAGCTTCTGAATTTTGTGCAGATTACGTGCATGTGTGGCCCCCAAAGTGGCCCCCTGCACCCTCTTGGCCTCAAGCTGATGCATGCCCCCTGCCTGTACGCCCCTCCCTGCCCAGTGGAGCTCACCCACCCGCTGCCCCTCCCCCTGCCACGGCACTGCCGCTTCCGCCTGACCTCCGAGCATTCGACACGCCGTCACCAGGATGACCTGGTCGTGGGCTGGGACGGCAAGGACCAGGTAGGCGTCAGGCTGGAAGGGGACCTGGGAAGCCCAGCTTGCGGCCTGAGCAGGATACTCAGGGCCCTGCCCTGCCCGAGGAGCGTTAATGGGGCCAACCGGGCTGAGCCCCAGCCCCCAAAGGACCACGGGAAGAGCACTGGGGTGGAGCAGGGAGCCTGGGTCCCAACACCACCTGGCTGATAACAGGAAGACCAGTGGCTGACGCATAGCGACGGCCTCTTGTGTGCCAGGCACCCCAGCCCTGTTTCATAGACGAAACTGAAGCTCAGACAGGAATGGAACTAGTGAAAGGCAGGGCTGGGATTCAAATCCATGAAATGCCTCTAACCCCCTGTCCCCTCTCTGTCATATGCTTGTCCCTATCTGCTGCTCTCCAAGCCTCAACTTACTCCTCTGAAAAATGGGCTGAAGCTCCCAGAGGGCCTCCCCCAGTGGTGGGCCAGCAGCCTTCACTCCCTTGACCTTGATGAAGGAGGTGGCCTGAGCTGGGTGGTGGGGAGGGCCTCCCTCTCTGGGGGAGGCCTCCCGCTCAGCCTGACCCCTCCGCAGGTGGCGTTGTCCTCCTCTCTGCGGCTGGGGAAGGGCAAGCTGGCCGCCCACCTGGCCCTGGCTCACCCCTTCGGCCTCTCCTGGCGGCGGGCCGAGGCCAGCGGCCTTGCTGAGAGCAGGGGCGGCAGGCAGAGCTGGCAGGTGAGCGGGGAGCAGCCGCGGGGCCCTGGGTAGACAGCTCTTGGGGGTGGGTGAGCCACATGGCTGAGGCCACGGGTGGGACATCTGGGACCACGTGTCGGGGGAGGAGGATCTTGTTTGTTCATCAGAGACAAGGACGTCTCTGGAATCACAGTGTCCTGAAGCTTGGAACCCTAGGGGGGCCTTCATGCATTCATTCCTTCATCGGGACTGTATTAAGCACCTACTGTGTGCCAGGTAGTGTTGAGGTGCGGGCGTAGTCCCTGCGTTGATAAAGCTCACAGTTTAGTGGGAGGAGCAGTTCATGAGCACGTCTGGTTCATCACTGATGCGCTGGTTTGTTTAGTTCGTTACTGCAGGGGTTCACACAGGGCAGCCTGGTTTCTGCATCTGACTGGGAGGCTTTGGGCAGTCTTCAGCACCTCTCTCAGCCTCACCTTTTTTCTTTTTTCTTCTCTGTGAAATGGGAGACAGTAGGCCACTGTGTGCCAGGCAAAAAGCCCAAAACTCAGAGAATGAATGAATAAAAAATTAAGAGTTGTGATAAGCCCTATAAAGAAAGTAAAGCCGGTACTAAGAGAATCATTGGAGTCCGGGAAGGGGGGGCGGGGAGGGGACTTTAGATGGGGTGGTCAGAGAGGGCTTCATGGAGAAGGTGGCTTGTCAGCTGAGGACCTGTGGATGAAGAGGAGCTGGGACAAGCTGGAGGAGCAGCAAGTGCAAAGGCCCTGAGGTGGGAACAGGCTGGGAGCTTCAGGAGGGGCCAGAGACAGTTAAGACCAGCACGGAGGAAATGATGGGCTGGGGCCAGTAGCAAAATACTACAGGTTGCGTGGCTTAAACCACAGACTAGAGGCTAGAAGTCCAAGATCAAGGGGCCAGCATGGCCAGGTTCTGGTAAGAGCCCTCTTCTTGGTCTGAAGCCTTCTCCCTGTGTCCTCACATGCTGGGGAGAGAGCTCTGTGGGGTCCTTCTTACAGAGCACGGACTGCATCATGACCCGCCCACCCCACCGCATCTAACCCTAATCGCCTCCCAACACCTCCTGATGCTGTCACATTGGGGATTAGGGCTTCAACCCACAGGCCCCAGTGAGGGGCTCAGATTTCACTGTCCTGGGAAATGATGAGTCTGGGTGTTGAGAATGGGGATTTTTCCACGCTGTAAACACTTCTGGTCTCCAGTCTGGGCGTGGCTCTGCGCTCTTACAGGCATGAGCCGGAAGAGAAGTCAGTGTCTCTACTCCTGCCTGCCCCTTCCATCCCCTAGAGGGGTGGGCGAGGGGCCACCAGCTTCTCCACCTTCCCCCCCATCCAGGCTCTGCACCCCTCCCTCCCTCTTACCTCCCCACCCCGACACACAAACGGGGGCACCTCAGCCTCTCCTCCGTCCCCCCTCTCCTGTCCACCTGCCGCTGGCCACATCTCCATGCAGGTACAGCTTGCCTGGAATGGAGGGCAGCCACTGGCCTTGCAGCTCACCTGGGCCAACAGGTCCTCAGCGCAGAGCGCCTCCTGGGACGGCTGCATGGCCGCCTACCCTGGGCAGGTATGCACTGCCTGCCCTCCCGACCCGGCGCCAGGTGCCCCCAAACCCCGGGCCTTGTTCTGCCCCCTGTGCCCCAGTCACACCTGCCATCCTCTTCCTTCCCTGTCAGCTCCAGGACACCTGGGGCCTGGGCACCCTCAGGGCCTGTGGGGCCTTAACGCAGACCCCAGCTGTGTTCAGCGAGTGGCTGGATCTGTCCTGGGACGCACGCCGGGTACAGCAGAACCTGACATATGAGGTGAGGCCTGGGAAGCTGGGTGGCCCCACCAGCTGCAGAAAGTGCCTGACTCTGGGGCCATAGGGTCCTGGGTGTAAGTGCTCATTGTGCTGGGGGGCCCTGGGCAATTAATTTCTCCATTGCAAACCTCAGTTTTCTCATCTGTGAAATGGGTACAATCATCCTGTAATGTCGTGAGAGTGCTGGGAGGTCAGGAAAGCAAGGTGCCCAGCATGAGGCGGGCACTCAGGGAGCAGACCGAGGAGTAGGTGAGCCCAGTGGGGAGGGGTGGGGGGAGGTGGGGAGCTCAGGTTCCCAGAGGTGTCAGGGTCAAGGTCTCCCCAGAGTCACCATCTGCCTGGGGCTCCTGATGGGCTGAGTGCTGCTCTGCAGAGCCTGGGGCAGGGGCTGGGCCATGGAGAGATGAGGGCAGCTGGCCTGGAAGGGCCCTCGTCCCTTCTGAGTTTCCTTAGGCCCACAGCCCCTCAGCCTCCCAACAGAGGTCCTGCCGAGTGTAAACGCCCGCTCTGGGGCTGCCTGGGGCTCTGATGGGGTTTCTGGCATCTCCTCTCCTCTTGTGAGGGTCTCCTTCTCTCTTCCGGGATAAGCCCCCCATTCCAAGATGCCTCCTTCCTTCCAGAGGCGCCAGCCATCCCTCCCAGACAAGATCCATGCAGAGGCCATGCTGGAGCGCATCCTTGGGGCCCCCTGCCCCACGCAGAGCTTCCGGGGAGACGTGGAGACCGACCATGCCCACTGGCTGCGCCACTCCCTGCAGCTGGGGCTCTGCCACCTGCCCAGGGTGAGTCTGTCCCCGGGGAAGGGCTCAGGGACCCGACGGTGAAGACAGAGGAGGGTGCCCGCCCAGGGCAGGAGTGTGAGTGAGGGAGCCGGGTGCGGTCATCATGGGTCTGCATGAGGCCCTGGGCAGGACTCTCTCCTCTCTGAGCCTCTGGTGTTTCATCTGAGGAGTGGGAGATGTGGTTGGTTCCAGCACGTGGGGTGATGGGGAGATTTAAGATGTGGCACCAGGAAAGTGCTCAACATGTAAACCAAGCTGCTGTTTTCATTATTGTTAGGGGGAGGGGTTGGGACCCCTATTCCCCCAACGTTCCCCTGAGTTTGTTAGCTAGTTGATTGGTCTTTCCTGCCTTCCTCCACCCACCTTTTACCCATCTTTCCAGCCAGGCATCCAGCCAGCCAGCCAGCCAGCCATCCATTCATCTACCCACCTTCCAACCCATCCTCCCATCCATCCATCCATTCCTTCATCCTACCTGCCTCCCCATCTTCCAGCCTCCCTCCCTTCCATCCATCCATCCATCCATCCTTCCCCTTTCCCATTCCCCATACCCTCTCATCTCTCTAACAATCCCGGGGGCCACAAACATTTCCTGCAAAGGGCCAGATAGTAAATATTTTATTTACTTAAAAATATTTATGTATTTATTTTTGTTTGTGTTGGGTCTTAGTTACTGTGTGAGGGATTCTTCCTCTAGCTGCAGCGAGCAGGGGCCATCCTCTAGGTGCGGTTCTGGGTTTCTTACTGCGATGGCTTCTCCTGTTGCAGAGCATGGGCTCTAGGCACCGGGGCTTCAGTAGTTGCAGCACCCAGGTTTAGTTTCTCTGTGTCAAGTGAGATCCTCCCAGACCAGGGACTGAACCCGTGTCCCCTGCGTTGGCAGGCAGATTCTTAACCACTGGGCCGCCAGGGAAGTCACAGTAAATACTTTCAGTCTTGCAGGCCATATGGGCTCTGTTTCAGCCACTCAAGTCTGCCATTCTGCCGTGAAGGCCCCCGTGGAGGCCCCCGTGGAGGACATGTAAATGAAGGAGTATGGCCAGTCCCCATAAAAACGTATTTACAAGAACAGGTGGTGAGCCAGATTTGACCCATGAGCCGAAGTTTGCCAGCCCCCAATCTGTCCATCCATTCAGGGAGCATTTGTGGGTCTTACTTATGCCAGGCTCTGTTCTAGGTGCAGGGACAAGGATGGTGAAAGGGACAGACCAGGTGCTCGCCCTCCCAAAGAGTCCAGTGGGTAGAAGATAACCAAGACAGGTGTAGTGAATGCTATGAAAGAGTGAAGCAGGGAGAGAGGATGAATGCAGAGTGTGGTGAGAACAGCCAGTGCAAAGGCCCTGTGGCCAGAGCATGCTTATAGATGTTTGAGGAACACAGGGGGGCATCTACAGAGAGAGCAAGGAGGTGATGCAGACCCACAGGACCTGCCAAGGAGACCAGCTTCTCCTCCAAGTGTAATGGGAAGACAGAGGCTTTGAGCAGGGGGACAGTGTCTGATTTGCATTTTTTTTTAAGGTAAAATGGAGGAGGGGCTACAGGCTGGGGCAGGAGTGGAGGCTGCGATAGGCTATTGTGACTCCTGGCGTGAGGGGCTGGCGCCTGGACCAGAGCCTAGCGAGAGGAAGCTGTGCCCCTGCGCCTCCCCTGACCGCTGATACCCCCGCCTCCTCGTTCCAGGCCCTCGCGGTCTCCGGGGAGCACACCCTGGGCAGCGGTGAGCTCCTGCTACACTCCAGATGCCAGCTGGGCCTCGCCCCAGACCCAGAGCACGGCCTGCACCTCAGCCTGATGCTCCGCAACCACAGCAGGCCCCGGACGCATGACTACTCCGGGGAGCTGGAGGTAAGGTGGCTGCCGGCCTCAGAGGTAGATACCCTGATGGCCGTCTGTCCCTGTCCGGCCGGTGGACCACCACTGACTGGGCAGCCCTGCCATCTAGTGGCCAAGATTGGAACTGCAAGAAGGCACGCGGCGCGGCGGGGCGGGGCGGGGCGGGGCGGGGCGGGGCGGGGCGGGGCGGGGTGGGGCGCTGAGCTTCCTTGTAGTGGGACCGCCCCCCTCCCAACCCTGAGCCTGCCCGCCCCTCCCACCCAGCCTGCCCGCCCCCCTACCCCCACCACCCCCCAACCCGAGACAAAACAGCTCCTCTGCTGCCCCAACACCAGCCTCTCCTGTAACCAAGAGGCAATGGCTGGACTGCCTGGGTTTGAATCCCAGCCCAACCTCTTCCTAGCTAGCAGTTTGCCTACCCTGTCTGTGCCTCAATTTCCTCACCTGTAAAATGAAAGTGAAGTCGCTCAGTCGTGTCTGACTGTTTGTGACCCCATGGACTGTAGTGTACCAGGCTCCTCCGTTCATGGGATTTTCCAGGCAAGAGTACTGGAGTGGGCTGCCATTTCCTCCTCCAGGAGATCTTCCCAACCCACGGATTGAACCTGGGTCTCTTGCATTGCAGGCAGACGCTTTACCATCTGAGCCACCAGGGAACCCTTCTCACCCTCACCTGTAAAGTGGGGGATAATCACTGCACCTATCCTACCTCCCATGGGATTAATATTGTAGGGATTAAATATGTTAATGTGTATATTGCTTGGAACGGTGCCAGGTACAAAGCCAGCACTAAGTATTAGCTTCTTTTATTGTGTGTGTCTGTTCACTCAGTTGTGTCTGACTCTTTGCGACCCCATGGACTGTAGCTCACCAGGCTCCTCTGTCCACGGAATTTTCCAGACAAGAATACTGGAGTGGGTTGCCATTTCCTACTCCAGGGGATCTTCCTGACCCGGGGATTGAACCTGCATCTCATGCATGGGCAGGTGGATTCTTTACCACTGCACCACCTGGGAAACCCCAGATGCTGTTATTATTGGCTTTTATTGGCCCAGTCTTCTCTTATCTCTCCCTTTACTGGCAGCCCAGGCGGGTAGAAAGGGTTCAATACCTGCTCTGCCCTCATCTGGCCAAGTGGTATTGGAAAGGGACCTCTCTGAGCCCCATTTCCTTACCTGTAAGTGGGGGGTCAGATATATTTCACAAGGTGGTCAGTGGGGTTCTGGGCACCCCTCCTCTCCACCCTCACAGCATGGGTATAGAGTAGGTGCCCCATCAGTGCTGCCATATGCCTATCTCTGTGTCTCCCTGACCTTGGCCTGGTGACTTTCCCTTTACAAGCTTCAGTATTCTCCTCTGTCAAATGGGAACAAATCCCACCTCCTCTGCAGAAGTGTTGGGAAGAAAAAGAAACAGAGTTTGCACGCACATGCACACAGGAAGTGCTCATGAGATGGGCATTTCCTGCCAGTGTCCAGAGCTGGACGAGGCATTTCTGTGTCTGGAGCTCACCCAGCCCCGGCTTCTGAGTCCAGGAGCTGTGATGGTTTCAAAAGCATTTTCCTTTCTGAGGCTTGCCAAGGCTGGCTCTCATTTCTCCGTTGGCCTGCCAGGCCGCCAGCCACCCCCGCATGTGTAATCCCAGTGCCCCGAGGTTCACATCTCCCCGCAGTGGGTGGTCAGGGAGCGGGTGGTCCTTCTGCTTCCATCCCAAGCCTGTGGGTGGCTGGTTTTGACCTCCTCTCCCTTGCCCACACCCTCTCTGCCCCATTTTGGGGTCCATGGCCTGGGGAGGGCTTTCCCAGCCTGGTTTGGTGTTCACACCAACCTGATGGAGAAGAGGGACAAAATTCGGGGGCGGGGGCAGGCACTTACCCCAGCTGCTGGGGCCCCAGCCACTCTGACTAGGACAGAGCTCAGATGCAGAAGGCCATCTGCAAGGAGCACCCCAGGCGTGGTCTGCAGATGCCTGCTCCCCCACCCCCCACCAGGCTCACTGCCCAAGCACTGTGAAATCTCCTAGGAATTCCTGGGCGCCACCCCTCCCACCCACTCAGAAATATGCTGGAAGGAGACTCGAAACTGCATGCTTTGCGAGCTCCCTGAATTGGATCCCTAGGGCTGACAAATTACCCACCAAGTCAGTGCCTTAACACGACAGAGATTTCTTCTTTCACAGTTCTGGAGGTTAGAAGGCTAAAATTAAGATGTCAGCAGGGCCATGCTCCCTCTAGAAGCCCCAGGACAGAATCCTTCCTTGTCTCTTCCAGCTGCTAGGGGCCTCCAGCAATCCAGGAGTTGCTTGGTTATCCCAATCTCCGCCTCTGTCTGCACATGGCCTTCTCTTTCTTTACTATTTGTTTTTATTGATTTGGCTGTCCTGGGTCTTAGCTGCAGCGTGTGGGGTCTCGTTCCCTGACCAGGGATTGAACTTGGGACCCCTGGAGAAGGAAATGGCAATCACCTCCAGTATTTTTTTTTTAATATTTTATTTGTTTATTTATTTGGCTGTACCGGGTCTTAGTTGTGGTATGTGAGATCTAGTTCTCTGACCAGGAATTGAACCTGGGCCCCCTGCTCTGAGAGCCTGGAGTCTTAGCCACTGGACCACCAGGGAAGTCCCCCCTGCCGGCCTTCTTATAAGGACACCAGTCATTGGATTTAGGTGTCCTTATATGACATCATCGCAAATTTATTTCATCTGCAAAGAACAGACATGCAAATGACACCACATTCACAGGCACCAGGGTTAGAATTCCATCAGATCTTTTTGAGGAACACAATTCAACCCATAACACACCTCCCGCACACATTCACACAAACATACACACACACGCGCATTCTGATTCCTAATAAATTTTGAGAACCACTGTTCTACATCTGATCTTACAGATTTTGACACGGAGGCCCAGAGAGGGTAACACGGTGACTCCGGGCTGCACAGTTTGGGAGATGCAGCATTTGGACCAGAATACAGAGCAGCTGAGTTCAGGCCTGAGGGGCTCCCCTTGCCCACACCTGCATCTCAGCCAGCCTGTTGCCTCCCCTCCCCCGAAGGGTCTCCCTCAGGGTTCCTTCCCTTTAGGCCACTGAGGGTTTTCCTGACTCTGCCCCACCCTGGGTCGGGAAGATCCCCTGGAGAAGGAAAAGGCAACCCACTCCAGTATTCTTGCCTGGGCAATCCCATGGATGGAGGAGCCCTGAGGGCTGCATACAGTCTATGGGGTTGCGAGGGAGTCAGACATGACTGAGCATGCACATTCAGTATTATTTTATCGGTATATCTTGAGTTGTTCCAGTCAGTTGCTCCACTGGCCGTCCATGGGGTTGTGAAGAGTGGGACGCAACTTGGTGACTGAACAACCACCTGTCTTGTGTCCCCTCCCCTCTCGGCTGGTGGCTCCAGGGGCTGGGACGAACTGCTCAGTGGCCTGGCCTTAATGCCAGGTGCCACCCACAAGGTCTCCTTGACCTTGTAGAGACATTTGTAGTGGTTCTCCTGCAGATACGGAAAAGCTCTCCGGGAGGGGGAGACACCCAGGTGCTGCGGATGTTGAAATGCCAGTGCCCAGCCCCGCCCCCAGTCAGCTGCGTCAGAATCTCTGGGGTGAGGCCTGAGCATCAGGAATTCTTAAGCCATCTGGATGCCGTGTCCGTGTGCAGTTAGGTCCCTGGATGTGGATTTTAATAAGCGCTTATGCAGTCGGTAGGGATTCTGAGCCCTGTGCTTCCCTGCTGGCTCAGACGATAAAGAATCTGCCTGCAATGTGGGAGACCTGGGTTTGGATCCCTGGGTTGGGAAGATCCCCTGGAGGAGGGCATGGCAACCCACTCCAGTATTCTTGCCTGGAGAATCCCATGGACAGAGGAGCCTGGTGGGCTAAGTCCGTGGGGTCTCAGAGAGCTGGACACGAGTGAGCATGAGCTGAGGCCTGTGGCAGGGTCCTCAGGTGAGGGGACCCAGCACTTGCTCCTGAAGGCATGGGGTGGGGTGGGCATTGCCTTTCCCCCGGAAGGTTCAACCTCAGTCTCCCCAGCCACCTCTCCCCAGGTCTGGGGCCAGCAGAGGGCAGGGGCAGGTCCCACTCAGGCCTCTGCCCCCTTCCCCCAGCTCCGTGGCCCCAAAGCTCAGTGGCTTGGCCTCCTGGGCCGCATCTCCACCTCGGCTTCTCGAAGCCTGGTCCAGATGGAGGGAAGCGTGGCCGACGGGGATGAGAAAGTGAGGCTGTCAGTGTCTCGGGCCCCAAACTGCCTCCAGGCCTCGGTGGCCCATGAGGAAGGTGAGTGGAGGCACTGGGTGTGGCTCAGTGGGGCTCAGCTTGGTCCAAGAGAAGTCAGAGATCGGGGTGCTGCGAGCTCAAAAGTCAAAGGCAACCCTGGTAGGGTTCACGGCCCCCCCACCCCCAGCCAGGAGGAGAGGAGCTTTCCATGGCCACCTGGATTGACTGTGATGCAGGAGAGGCTGGGGGAAGGTCTGGATCAGAGGTGGGTGTGGGGATGGGGAAGAAACCAGGCTTTGGGTCTAGAGGGGGAGTCCAAAGGTTGATATAGGCAGCTCATTTTGAGACCCTCAAGCCCCAGGGCCTTTGAGACTCTGCCTGTGGGCAGTGGGGAGCTATAGGAGGTTATGGAGTGCCAGAGGAGTGGGCAGCTGGGAGGAGGATGCATGAATCCTGGGCTCAACAGCAGGTCCCTTCCTGGCCCCAGGGAGCCAAGAGGAGAGCGTGCTGCTGCGGGCCTGTGCCCACAGGCGGGTGGCGGAAGTGGAGGCCCTGCTCCGGGACCGAGGGCAGCCCGCCCAGCCGCTGGTTCACCTGACCCTGCAGGCTGCCAGCCAGAGCCTCCGCCTGACCGCACGCGGCTGCCAGGGGACCCTGCTGGGCCACGTGGAGGTGAGATGGCTGGGGGGGCGGCTTGCCATTCCTACCACCCCAGCCTGAGCCCCACCCTGAGGCCCCAGGCCCAGGCTCCAGAGTCCAGTGGAGCCAAGGAAAGCAGAGGCAGACAGCCCGTAGCGTGGCATGCGGGTCCGCAGCCCTGCTGCTGGCATCAGGAGCTTTCTGCCCGCTTCGTTCCCGGAGGGCCAGCCTGTGCCTCTCTGTCCGCAGTCCAGGGTAGCTGCTCTCGGGTCCCAGGTGCAAGCCCGGCTGGAGGAGAGGATCCACAGCTTGGACGCCTACGTGAGAAGGTTCCAGCGCCTGGTGGGTCGAGTGCACTTGGGGTATCACTGGAGAAGGGAGGGAGCGTGGGGCTGGGCGGGGTCACTGCTCTGTCTGGGGCCCCCTCTGAGGACACGAGGGGTGCAGGTGGCCCCAGACCCTCACGCTGATCCGGCCTCCATTCCCCCCCGCCCAGGTGCAGCCAGCGGGCGCCCTGGACGGCCTTGCTGACCCGCTTCTGCGGCTGTGCCAGGCGGGGCTGGGGGCCATGCGGGATGGCGGCCGGGCAGTGGCTGCGCTGTGGGGCCTGAGCCCAGCCGGGTGGGCGCTCACCCACCAAATGCCACTCTCCCTGGAGAGGCTGCAGACGGGGCTGGAGCAGCTGCGGAAGGAGCTAGAACGTGAGTGCAGGGGCAGTGGGGGGGGGGGGTGACCATGCCCCTGATCCACACCTAACCCCAGGGCCCCTGATCCACGCCTGACCCCTCACACTTGGCCCGGGGCAGTGGTTCAAGCAGGAAGGCCACCAGATTCCCAGCGGGCCCGCACCCCGACTTCCTTGAGAGCCCTCTGCCTTATCTCTCATGGACCTACACCCTTCAGACTCGGGGAGCCGTGTCCATTTTTTAAAGAAGAATTCTATTGATTTAGTGCTGTTTTTGGCTGTGCTGGATCTTTGTTACGGGGCAGGCTTTTCTCTAGTTGCAGCGAGCGGGGCGGGGGGCTGCTCTCTAGCTGTGGTGCACAGGCTTCTCCTGGCGGAGCACGGGCTCTGGGGTGAGGGGTCTTCAGTGCTGGCGGCACATGGACTCTAGTTGCGGCTCCCGGGCTCAGTAGTTGTGGTGCATGGGCTTCGTTGCCCCTCGGCGTGTGAGATCTTCCTGGACTGAGGATCGAACCCGCGTCTCCTGCATTGCAGGCAGATTCTTCACCACTGAGCCACCGGGGAAGCCAGCCGTGTCCATTCTTGTAGGTCTCCAAGCTCATATCCCTCATGCTCACCGCCTTATTTTTTCTGGGACCTCTACCCGAGTTTCTTCAGTCTCTGAATTCTTCTGGGCGTACAGCTTTATTTCTGCGAAGCCCACTGCTATAGATTCCAGGGCCTGTTTCTGGCCCTGTGATAAGCACCAGAGAGGCCACACTGGTCATGATGGCTGCTGTCCCTAGCGCCCTCCTGGCAACACCGGGACCCTCCAGCCCCTCCCAGGGTCCGGGAGCACCAGGGCTGAGAGCTGGCCCAGTGGGGGAGCCCAGGACCCTGCCCAGCACCAGGGCGACCATCCCGAGACTGGCTGGTGCTCGGGCCAGACTGGCCGTTCAGCGTCCTCTCACCCCTGCCGTGCGTCTAGTCAGAATCCCAGGGCCACCCTGGCCTGGATGACTCACCAGGACTCTGCTCTCAGCTTGGAGTTGCACCTGCAGCCTTAGAGCCAAGATACAGAGCCAGGCCGCGGAGGGACAGGCGTAGAAGAGGCTCCAGGGAGACCACCCCCCAACCCCGCCACGAGCTCCCAGACTCGTCCCCCAGTGGGGGCGCACAGGATGCCCTCAGCACCCCCAGCTTCAGATTGTGACAGCACATGTCAGACATAACTGCCCAAGGGAGTGCGTTAGAGACCCCGCACCCAGGCTTCTCACTGCCGGGCGGTCAGGTGGGAGCCTCTGCCTGGCACAGACCAACGTCCCAGACTTGCAGAAGGAAAAGGGGTGTTCAGCGTGTTGTCTCTGCACCCCAGGCCCAGGGAGGCCCTCTCATCAGGTCTGGGAATGGTAGGACTCCCCCAGAATCCAGCCAGGGGCCGCCCTGGTGAACAGGCCTTGCAGACGGGCAGTCTCGGGCCTGCCGGGTTGACATCCACAGTCTCTAGTGCGGCCACCTTATTCCAGGTTGCAGGCCCTGTTTTCTTGCTGGGGGCCCAGGTCGTCTGGGAGAGGCGGGCTGGTTTCCCCGCACGGGCCTGGGAGGCGGCCAGCAGCGTTGCACCTGCCGCCAGGCCCAAGAGGTGGCTGACGGTGGGCAGTGGCTGCCTTTGCAGGGCCCCTGGCCACGCTGAAGGATGCCTACCTGGAGGTGACGGTGCGGCCCCTGGACGACGTGTGGCGGGAGCGGGCGGAGGCAGCCCTGCAGCAGCTACAGGCCTGGGTGTCCGGGACGCCAGGCACCTGGGGGTCCGGGCCCCTCGGGGCAGCGCTGGAGGCCACAGGGGGTGCCCTGGAGCTGGTGAGGTGGGGCGCGGGGGCGGGAGGTGGCCTCATGGTCGGGGATGGCCCTGACTGTTCTCGTGGCCCCCACCCCGTCCAGGCCGCCCACCAGATGCTGTCTTGGGCTGACGCCGCGCTCTCACGGGCACTGAGGCAGCTCTGCAGACCCCTGTTGGACATGTACAGCTTCTCGGCCAGGTGATTCGCCCCTTCCGAGGCCCTGCCCCACGCCAGGCATGCCCTCCCCCTGCCATCCCTGCCATCATCCGCTCCCCTGCCAGCCCTGCCATGGAGGCATTTTCATCCCCATTTTACAGATCAGGAAACTGAGGTCTGTTCTCTCTGCAGATATTTTACAAGCGCTCTCTCTGAGCAGGTGGGGTTTTAGATGCTGCAGACGCAGTGGTGAGTGGGACAGGTTCTGGCCCTCCCCTGCCTGCCTGGGGGGACAGTGACCAGGTTATCTGCCCCTCGGGGGCGGCAAGCCTTCCTGTAAATGGCCTGAGAGTGATGTGTACGGGTTTTGTAGCTAGCTGGCCCCTCACGTAGCCTTGGTCTTTTGTTTCTGTTAAGAATTCTTTGAACATGTCAAGGCCATTCTTAGCTTGTAGGCTGTCCAAAAACAGGACAGAGGCTGGATTTGGCCACGGACCATAGTCTACCCACCTTTGGGTAGTATGCGTGCTAAGTTGCCTCAGTCATGTACGACTCTTTGTGACCCCATGGACTGTGGCCCACCAGGCTCCTCGGTCCATGGAATTTCCAGACAAGAATACTGGAGTGGGTTGCCATTCCCTTCTCCAGGGGATCTTCCTGACCCGGGGATCGAACCCATGTCTCTTATGTCTCCTGCATTGCAGGCAAGTTCTTTACCATTAGTGCTGCCTGGGAAGCCCCTGAGCTAGTGTGTTATCTAAATGTCACAGGGAAAAAAAAAAGGACATGGGGCATTGTATTTTTTTTTAAACATCAACCTTTTAATGAATTAATTTGGCCATGTGGCACAGCATGCTGGATTTGAGTTTCCTAACCAGTGATGGAACCCGTGCCCCCTGCAGTGGAAGTACAGAGTCTTAACCACTGGACTGCAAGGGAAGACGCCAATGGGGGCATTTTAAAGAGTGAGGCTGTGGTTGGCTTCAGTGAGAAGGCAGTATTTGAGCCTTGAACGGCTTGAAGGGCGAGGAAGTGAGCCGGGTGTGGTCATGGGAAGAGAGTTCTGGGAGGAGGGCAAAGCTGATGCAAAGGCCTGGGGGTGGGAACTCACCTGCTGCTGGAGGAATATGAAGGACGCCAAGGAGGGGAGCTGGAGTGGAAGGTGGAGGAGTCAGGGAGATAACGGGGTTCTGGAATACACAGGAGGTTTTGAGCTGAGGAAGGACATGCTCTACCTTTCATTTAATAAGATCCCTCTGGCCCCATGTTGAGAATAAAGACTGGGGTCAGGAAGCGGGGGATAGAAGTGGGGAGCCCAGTTTAGAATGGTCCAGGCAAGATGGGAAGGTGGCTGCACCGTGCAATGGCAGCCATAGCGTTGTGCGAGGCAGTCAGACTCTGAACAAGCCTGTAGGAATGGCCGACAGATTGGATGTAGGTGGTGGAAGAGAAGAGCCGGGGATGACTCCAAGGGTTTTGGCTTTGATGACTGAAAGGATGGAGGGTTCATCTGTGGAGTAAGGGGTGGGTGACTGGGGTACAGGGTTTGGCTTAGAGATTTTTTAGTTGTCTATGGCTACTGTAGCAAATTACCACAAGTTCAGTGGGTTAATGCAACACAGATGTATTATCGTGTGATTCCAGAGGTCAGAATTTCAAAATGAATTTCAGGTTCTTTCCTTCCCTTTTCCAGCTTCTACTGGCCACCTTTTCTTGGCTTGTGGCCCCTCCTCCATCTTTAAAGCCAGCAGCGTAGCATCTTCTCCCCTTTTACCTTGGTCCTTATATCTTTCCTCTGATCCTCCTGCCTCTTACAAGGTCCACTGTGATTCCACTGTTTAACCTGTCTCAGAATATTTAGTGCGGTCACACCTACAAAGTCCCTTTGGCCACCTAAGGGGATGTAGCCTTTCAGCGGCTTGGGCGTCTTTGGGGCTGTTGTTCCGCTTGCTGTGCTGGGAGTGGGTGATATGGGGCTCCTTTCTGGCCTGTTGAGTTGCTCTCCGGACACCCCACCAAGGCCAGCTGACTTTCTGAGGCCTGGGCCATCAGGCACTTCGGGAAGGGTCAGGAGGCCTTTGTGCCAGGGTCTCCCAGCTCCTCTGTGCTCCCTCCAGGGACCGCTCGGTGGTGGTGACGCTGCCGATGCTGCCGGCAGGGGACGAGCCCCTGGATGTGGCCCGCGTGACCAGCCACCTGGTGGAAGAGCTGCTGCTGCGGCCACTCAGAGCGCTCTACAGGACCAGCGTGCTGGCCGAGTACCACCGGCTCAAACGCGGCCTGCTGGGGGCCCCCTCTGGATGTAAGTCCTGTGCCCCTCCTCTCTGGGAGCCCCTCTGCCCTTTGGGATGCAGCGGCGTGGCCTGGCAGGGACAGCTGGACAGTGGGACCGTCCCTTGCTAGTACAGGGACGCCCTAGCATCACGGTGCTGAGCCCATCTACTCCCAGGCTGAGTGCCGAGGCTACTGGGCTTCCCAGGACCACACAGGACTAGGGCTGGGCTGCAGGTCCAAGGCATTTGTCCAGAAAGTCAAAGCCTGAAGCCCAGCATGGAGGCATGGCGAGTGGCTGAGGACCGGGCCAGCTCTCTCCGGGGGGCACTCTGCAGGGAAAACATAAAACAGACCTCCAGTTGCAGCCGGAAGGCCACTAATCGAGTCCAGACTGTCAGGCGAGACTTGGAGCCAGAGGCAGGGCCCGGAGCAGACACAGCTCCGGGGGCTGGGACTGCCTGGGAGTTTGCGTTCTCTCCTCCGAGTGTACATTGGCGAGCCGTCTCACCTCTCCACCACCCGGAGGGGCAACGTGGCTCACTTGGGAGGTAACGGGCATGTGCCTTTGGCGCCCGGGAGGGTCTCAAGTTGGTGGGCAGGGCTTGGCAAGGAGTGGTGTGTAGCCTGGGGGGTCTTGTGATCACACAGGTGAGGACAGGTGGGAATGTGGGCAGGTGGGAGCCGCCGGAGTCAGGGGTACTTGTCTGGCAGGCAGCGGAGCAACCGGAAACAGCCTGGTCCCCGGGTTCCACGTGTGTGACCCAGAGCTGCGACCTTCAGCTCTGACACCTGACAGAGGGACCCTCCTCGTGAGGCCATCAAGGGCTGGCCCGGGTGTGTGTTCAACAGACGGGGCTTCTCTTATCTGCTCCCTACCCAAGCCTCTGCTCCTCTGCTGGCCCGGTGGGTCAGAACTGCCCTCTCTCGGGCCACCTTCTGCTCACTGTGAAGAGGGCAGGGCTGGCCCAAGTGGCCCCTCCCTCCTGTGGGACAGAGCCTTTGTACTTTTTTTTTTTTTAAATAGTGAGCGTGTCTCTTTGCCGTAGCTTCAGTGAGGTTACAATCAACCTGCTACTCAGGTCTTTTTTGAACTGTGGGTACAATTCAACAACTTCTAACCTGCCGTCAAGGGTGACAAGAAATGAGAGACAAATGTGAAAATACCATTTGTATTCATCTTTATAAATAAAATGATGTGGTTAGTTCAGTTTGGAGGCAAAGGTGTGGAACCTGGTGTAAATCCTTTTGTTGTTTTCTGAAGTATGGATGTCACTGATTTACAATATTGTGTTAATTTCTGCTATATAGCAAAGTAACTCAGTTATACATATACATATGCTTTTTAAAAATATTCCTTTTCACTTGTGGTTATTGATATTGAATATAGTTCCCTATGTTACACATACATATTGAACATAGCTCCCTATGCTATGCATACATGCACTGTTGATCTATTCTACATATAACAGTTTGCATCTACTAATCCCAGCCCCCACTCAACCTTGGCAACAGCAAACCTGTTCTATGTGTCCCTGAGTCTGTTTTGTAGATAGGTTCATTTGTGCCACATTTTAGATCCCACATGCAAGTGACATCATGCGGCGTTTGACTTTTCCTTTGATGTTGGAGCGTAGCTGATTGACAGTGTTGTGTTGGTTTCAGGTGGCCAGCAAAGTGACTCAGTCACACACACACATGTATCTCGTTTAGCCTCAAAGCCGTGTCCGACTGTTGCGACCCCATGGACAGCAGCCTGCCAGGCTCCTCTGTCCATGGGGTTTACCAAGCAAGAATACTGGCGTGGGCTGCCATTTCCTTTCCCAGGAGCTCCTCCTGACCCAGGGATCAACCCTGCATCTCCTGCATTGGCAGGCGGATTTTTTACCAGGGAGCCATCCGGGAAGCCCATTCGTATGTCTCACTCATTTTCAAATTCTTTTCCCATTTAGGTGGTTACATAATATTGAGCAGAGTTCCCCGTGCTGTATAGTAGGTCCTTGTTGTAGGTTATCCATTTTAAATATAGTAGTATGTATTGGGTTGGCCAAAAAGTTCATTCTGTAACATCTTACAGATAAACCCAAATCATCCTTTTGGCCAACCCAATACATGTCAATCCCGAACTCTCTTAACCATCCCTCCCCCTCCCCGTCCCCTCTGGTGTCCATAAGTTCATTCTCTAAGTCTGTGAGTCTGTTTCTGTTCTGTAAATAAGTTCACTTGTATCACTTTTAAGATTCTACATGTAAGATATATCTGTCTTTCTCTACCTGACCTCACTCAGTATGACCCTCTCTAGGCCCATCCATGTTGCTGCAAATGGCATTATTTCATTCTTTTCAATGGCTAATATTCCACTGGATACATGGACCCCGTCTTCTTTATTCATTCATCTGTAGATAGACATTTAGGTTGTTTTCATGTCTCAGCTCTTGTGAATAGTGCTGCTATGAACACAGGGATGCATGTATCTTTTTGGATTGGAGTATTGTCTGGATATATGCCCAGGAGGGGGATTGCTGGACCATATGGTAATTCTATTTTTACTTTTCTGCGGAACCTCCACACTGTTTTCCACAGTGGCTGCACCAACTTACATCCCCACCAACAGTGTAGGAGGGTTTCCTTTTCTCCATGTCCTCTCCAGCATTTACTGGCAGTTTTTCATGACAGCCGTTCTGACCGGTGTGAGATGGTATTTCACTGTAGTTTTAATTTGCATTTCTTGAATTATTAATGATGCTGAGCATCTTTTCACGTGCCTGGTGGCTATTTTTTCTTTGGAGACATGTTTATTTAGGTCTTCTGCGCACTTTTCTGTTGGGTTTGGTGTTTTTTTTATATTGAGTTGTATGAGCTGTTTTATATTTTGGAAATTAAGCCCTGGTTGGTCACATCGTTTGCAAACACTTTCTCCCATCCTGTAGGTTGTCTTTTCATTTTGTTTATGATTTCCTTGGCTGTATAAAAGCTTATAAGTTTGATTAGGTCCCATTTGTTTCTGTGTATTTCTGTCGCCTTGGGAGGCTGCAGGTTGTCCATTTAAAGTCTCCGATTCAGTGGCCGGTGTGCATCCATCAACATGGTCAACTACAGAACCTTCCTCACCCCAAAAAGACACCCTGCATCCCTTAGCTCTCTGTCCCCACCCCTCAGCTACACCCCAGTCCACTTTCTGTCTTTGGGGATTTGCCTGTTACAAACTTTGTATGAAAGGAATCATGTAACACGTGACCAGGCTTCTCACTCGGAGTTTCCAAGGGTCCTCGGTGTTGAAATGTGCATCACCGCTCGGTTCCTTCTTGTTGCCAACTTGGCTGTACATCATTCACCTCGGGGCATCCCTCGAGCTCAAGTTGTCTTGAAGCTGGGGTTCCTGGAGACAGACCCTGCTCCCCAGGTGGGCTGCCCCTGAGGACACCAGCCAAGGAGCAGGCCCTGGATGCTCTGGGCTGCCTTGTGGGCTCAGGGCCCCCCCACTGCAGCCGGCGCAGCGGGCCCCACTCACCCTGCCTCTGGCTTCTTCTCCCCAGACCACGCCGTGGTGGCTGGGGCCAGGTACGTGGTGACCTTTGACGGCCGGGTGTGGGGCATTGGTGACCACTGTGGCAGCCTGCTGCTGGCCCAGGACTTTGCTCACGACACCTTCTCGCTGACGCTAAACCGGGCGGGCTCGGGGCTCACCTCGCTGACCATGGGGCTGGACCACACCATCCTTGCCCTGTACCCCAGCCTGAAGGTGAGCCTGCAAGAGCGGGGTGGGAAGGTCGCCCGGACACTTCTCCTGCCATGTCCACACACGTGTGCCCTGTGGAGCCTGTCCTAGCCCCTGTCTGGCCCACAGACCTACAGACTGTACAGCAACTCCCTGCCCGGGGAGAGCTGTCTGGATGGGGACCTGCCTCCCGCCAAGACTGGGAGGGACGACCCGAGGATTGAGCTGACCAGTGAGGACGGCGTCTCCATCACCTGTGACGTCCGTGCCGGCCTCTGCGGCCTGACTCTCAGCGTCTGGCAGCATGGTGGGTCTGGGCCCCCGCTGGCAGCCTCCACGTGGGTGCAGCTTCTGGGGCTGAGATGGACAGATCCCAGTGGGCAGTTACTCTGTGTCTTCGGGAGGATGAGGGTGGGAGGCCCAGGGATGCTCCTGGGCCTCTGCTGGTCCTTGGGGTTTACAACCTGAGCGGATATCAGAACTGGAAGAGGCTCAAAGCCCATCTCTGCCAGCTTTGATCACGTTCAGTGCTGGGACAGCCCCTACCTCAGGGAGCATGAGTGTGCTAGGTCACTTCAGTCATGTCCTACTCTGCGACCCTACGGACTGTAGCCCGCCAGGCTCCTCTGTCCATGTGATTCTCCAGGCAAGAATACTGGAGTGGGTTGCCATGCCTTCCTCCAGGGGGGATCTTCCTGACCCAGGGATCGAACCAGGGGGCGTACAACTCTGGACACAACCGGCTGGTTGACTGCTGCCCTGTTTTAGGAGCTATGATGCATGGTCAGCTCCTTCCCCTTTGATCCCCCCACTGTTGTCCCCTGGGACAGGTGACCCACTTTAACTTACTCACCCCCATGTCCCCAGCCATGAGCAGCGGCGCCAGGATTTGAGCCCAGGGCTCTGACCCTCCCCTTGACCTGGTTGGGCTGTGCCGGGAACACCTATGAAGAGCTAGCATCCCGGCCACTCGGGAGAGAGGGCCAGTGGACAGGGAAGGTCCCGGGAGGGGAGAAAACGCTTCCCTCACAGTCCTTATTCTCCTCTCCCTCTGGAGAGAAGGTTCAGAGCCAGGGCTGGTGTTCAGGGAGGTCAGCCTTGGAAGACGCAGGGTCTGGCCATGCCCCCGACCCTGGCCAGCAGGCTCTCATGGCCCGTCCTGCCGTCCCTGCCCCACAGGCCTGTCCGCCGGCCTTCTGGGCACCAATGACAACGAGGCCAGCAATGAGATGATGCTGCCGGACAGCACGCTGGCCAGCAGCCTGGAGGAGTTCACCCAGGCCTGGCAGGTGAGCTGCGGGCCCGCCCTTCCGCGGGCCTGGGCGTCATCACTAGGATGCCGTGGCTGGGGGTGGAGAGGGAACCATCTGTGTGGATTGGCCGTGCACCTGAGCAGCGCGGGGACCTCGTCTCCGGGGCTCCAGAGGTTCTCCATCCTAGGCCGATGGGGTGGTGGTCTCCCCCTGTGGCTGGGGCACTCAGTGGAACTGCCCAGGAGACAGAGGTCCAGGCAAGAGGCCTGAGTCTTGGGTTCATGCCCCCAGCTGGCTGGTGACTGCAGAGCCGTGGAGAAAACTCAGCCGGTGTGCCCGGAACAGAGCCCCATCTGCCGGGCCACCTTCCACGATCCCCACTCCAGCCTGGCGAGCTGCTTCGGAGTGGTGAGTGTGCGGCTACGGAGGCCACGCAGCGGGTGGACCGCGGGACAGAGGAGGCCCTCGCCTCGATCTAGCCTACGCCCCTCCTCTGTGCTACTCCCCGGGGCGCGGTGGGCAGGGACACTGACTCTGGGGGCTGGATTTCAGGTGGACCCAACACCCTTCCTCAGCCTGTGCATCCGGGACACCTGTGGCACCCAGCAGCACCAGCCTGCTTGCACCCTGGCCGCCGCCTACGTCCACCTGTGTGCCAGGGGCTTTGTGCCCGTGGACCCGCCTCCACAATGCGGTGAGTGGACGCGCCAGCAAGCACTCTGACCCCCTGCTTCCATCCCGAAGGGAAAACCCATTCCTTTCTCTTCGCTTCCGCCAAGAGGACACACACTCAGTTGTTGTACAGTGAGCTAAGAGGCAAAGCAAAGTTATGTGCAAAGGAGCACTTAAAAAATTTTTTTTTAATTTGGCTGGGCCAGGTCTTTGTTGTGGCATGTGGGATCTAGCTCCCTGACCAGGGAAGTCCCAGGAGTTATCAAGAAAGTTACTAAGAAAGAGAAAAGGAGGCCCCAAACTCCCCCACACTTCACTCCAGGTCTAGCGAGCCTGGTGACCTCTGATGTAGGAGACGAGAGTTTGGGGATGTCAGGCAGTTGCTGATAATTAGAGCCACAGGCCTGCCCTTAGAGATTGAGAATGTGCATACCCTACAAGGTCTGGGAACGCTTGGGCACACCTGCAACCAAAGTCATGCGCGATTCCCACGGCTCATGTCCCACTACCCAGACACGGATGTCGGCGACTGCAACAAACAATGGCAGTGGATCCCTGATAATGGAGCAAGTGTTCATGTCACTCGTAAAAGAACAGCTAGGCAGGCTTTACTGGGGGGCTGTAGATGTACGGACCACTGCAGTAGGGGCAGAAAGATTGGGCTTGTCTCTTAACAAGGAGAAGTGGGCATTTAGAGTCCAGGAGCAGCGGGGAGAGGGGGTCAGTGGATGGAAGATTACTAAAAGGAAAGATGAGGGGTCGGGGAGATTCTGGCTAAGCTGACCTAACAGAATTGTTGCTGAAGGCAGGCTAGGGAGATCAGACATCACCCGGTTGCAGAGGTCAAGGTGATCAGCTCTGGAGGATCCTGATAAAGGTACTGACCTGCTAAAACTGGACAATGAAGACGTGACCATGGAAGCCCAAGAGTCAGGAGCTAGCTGAGAAGAGTTCTAAGGAGCCTGAGTAGAGTCTGGTCAAGGAGAAAGTCCTTCTCAAAGACTTTTGGATGCTAGAATTAAAGATTACTAAGATAAGCACAAAAATTTAAGACAACGCATTATTGAACCACGTGATTTTTCCAGAAACTAATGCCTGGGGCCGGCAATTTGTTATGTAAGTGAATATTGATAGGTGTCAATATTCTATAACATTTTATAACATTTAGGTAACAAAAACGTATTAATTCGTCTCTGGTCAGTAAGTTGTTAATAGCAAAAGAGAAGATTAACTGGAAAATATGAGAGGAGGAAGATGCAGTGAGAATTTTAGAATGAGAAAGTTCTCAGATCCAAGAAGCACAATGAGACTCCCCTGGCAGTCCAGTGGTTAAGACTCCGAGCTTCCAATGCAGGGCACGTGGATTTGATCCCTGGTCAGGGGACTAAGACCCCACATGCTGTGTGGTGCTCCCACCCCCCACAAAAAAGCACAGTGTGCCCCGAACACGATAAACAAACTTCTACCATGACGCATCAGAATGGAACTGTGGAAAACCCAAGCAGAGGTCCTCAAAGCCAACAAAACGAATGGAAAAGAGGTGATTTTTCAAGGAACAAATAACCATTCTCTTACCAGCAATGACAGAAGATGGTGGAATAAGTCTTTACAGCATTAAGAGAAAATAATTGTCAACTTATATTCTATGCTTAGTTCAGGTGATATTTAAGATGGAACACTTCCAGCACTGAACTGACTGAAAATGTCATTTATGAGTTGTCCATTAGTGCTAAGGGACACGGCTGTGCACATTCATTCACATGCTGTTTGTGGCTACTTTTATGCCATGATGTGGAGTATTTGTGACCAAGACTCTCCAGCCACCAAGCCTAAAATATTTACTGTCTGGCTCTTTACAGAAAATGTTGGCTGATCCCTGGTGTAAACCAAGGAAAGCAGAAGGAAATTAATGAATTAGGAAGAAATGAACAATAGAATGGTTCAAGAGAAAAAAAGAGACCCACAAATAAATAGTACTAGGAACAAGGAGTCAAAACTACAGGTTTCAAAAGGTGACTCAACTTTGCTGATAAATTTCAAAACAAAGTATTTCCCAGAAAAATACAATCTGCCCAAACTGATTGGAGTAGGAATATTAAAAATCTAAAAGCATCTCATAGCTGTTAAATTTACTGCATCTGTAGGCTGACATGTACCTCTGAAAGACAACAGGTACGGTTTGGTGAAGAGTTGTTAGAC
Source organism: Cervus elaphus (assembly GCF_910594005.1). NCBI lineage: Eukaryota > Metazoa > Chordata > Mammalia > Artiodactyla > Cervidae > Cervus > Cervus elaphus. Next base: position 24,631,901 of record NC_057824.1, on the reverse strand, counting down.
ATGACAGCAAAAGCCTGATTCATAAACGAGAAAAAAAATCAATAAATCGGACTTCATCAAAATTGTTTGCTGTTTCCTGTCAAAAGAATGGAAGAACAAAGCCCTGGGAGAAAATACTTGCAAACCACATAGCTGACAAAGGACCCATATCTAGAATACATAAACAACTCTCAAAATTTAACCGTGGATGAAACTAGAGCCTGTTATGCAGAGCAAAGTCAGAGAAAAACAATATCAGATATTAACACATACATATGGGATCTAGGGGAAAGGGACTGATGAAGCTATTTGTAGGGCAGGAATAGAGACACAGACATAGAGAACAGACTTGCAGAGGAAGGACAAATCTAGAGTCGCGTTTGTATACACACTTCCGTGTGTAAATAGCTAGCTGGGGGAAGCTGCTGTGTAGCACCAGGAGCTCAGCTCAGGGCTCTGTGATGACCCAGAGGGGTGGGATGGGGGCGTGGAGGGGGGCTCGAGAGGGAGGGGACATATGTGTACTTACAGCTGATTTACGTTGCATGGCAGAAACCAACCCAGCACTGTAAAGCAATTATCCTCCTGTTTAAAAGTTTCTATTGAACTATGGTTGATTTACAATGCTGTGTTGGGTTCAGGTATATAGCAGAGTGGTTCAGTCTATGTGTGTGTGTGTATATCTGTATATGTTACTCTTTTTAGGTTCTTTTCCATCATAGTTTATGACACGATATTGAATTTAGTTCCCTGTGCTATACACAGGGCCTTGTTATCTGTTATATTTATATATAGTAGTGTGGACCTACTAATCCCAAACCCCTCTAATTTATCCCTCCCCCGCTTTCCCCTTTAATAACTGTGTTTCTTTTCTAAAAAAGAACTAAAAACAAATTTAAGTCAAAGTACAATCTATACAGAAAATGGACAAGACACATGGAAACATTTCACCCCCGATGGCAAGTAAGCACCTGAAAAGATAATCAGCAGTACCAGCCAGTAGGAAAATGAGATAACACTTTACACGCCTGTTACAACAGTTAAAATGAAAAACAGTGACAGTACCAAATCCTGGCAAGAATGTGGAGAAACTTGTTCTCATATATTGCTGGTGGGCAGGGAAAATGGTACAGTCACTGGAGAAAAAGCTAAACATACACTTATGATGTGATCCAGCAAATGCATTCCTGGATATTATCCCAGAGAAATGAAAACAAGTGTTCACACAGAAACCTGTGTGTGATTATTCATAGCACTATTATTCAGTTCAGTTCACTCAGTCGTGTCTGACTCTTTGTGACCCCAAGACCTGCAGCATGCCAGGCTTCCCTGTCCATCACCAACTCCTGGAGCTTGCTCAAACCAATGTCCATCAAGTCAGTGATGCCATCCAGCCATCTCATCCTCTGTCGTCCCCTTCTCCTCCTGCCTTCAATCTTTCCCAGCATCAGGGTCTTTTCCAGTAAGTCAGTTCTTCGCATCAGGTGGCCAAAGGACTAGAGTTTCAGCTTCAGCATCAGTCCTTCCAATGAATGCTCAGGACTGATTTCCTTTAGGATTGACTGGTTTGATTTCCCTGCAGTCCAAGGGACTCTCAAGAGTCTTCTCCAACACCACAGTTCTTAATCATCAATTCTTTGGCGCTCAGCTTTCTTTATAGTCCAACTCTCACATCCATACATGACTACTACAAAAACCATAGCTTTGACTAGATGGACCTTTGTTGGCAAAGTAATGTCTGCTTTTTAATATGCTGTGTAGGTTGGTCATAGTTTGTCTTCCAAGGAGCAAGCATCTTTTAATTTCATGGCTGCGGTCACCATCTGCAGTGATTTTGGAGCCCAGAAAAATAAAGTCTGTCACTGTTTCCTTTGTTTCCCCATCTATTTGACATGAAGTGATGCCATAATCATAGACCAGATGCCATGATCTTTGTTTTTTGAATGTTGAGTTTCAAGCCAGCTTTTCACCCTTCTCTTTCACTTTCATCAAGAGGCTCTTTAGTTCTTCTTTGCTTTCTGCCATAAGGGTGATGTCATCTGCATATCTGAGGTTATTGATATTTCTCCTGGCAATATTGATTTCAAATTGTGCTTCATCCAGCCTGGCATTTCACACGATGTACTCTGCATATAAGTTAAATAAGCAGGGTGACAATACATAGCCTTGACATACTCCTTTCCCAATTTGGAACCAGTCTGTTGTTCCATGTCCGGTTCTAACTGTTGCTTCTTGACCTGCATACAGACTTCTCAAGAGACAGGTAAGGTGGTCTGGTATGCCCATCTCTTGAAGAATTTTCCACAGTTTGTTGTGATCCACACAGTCAAAGGCTTTTTGTCACAATGAAGCAGAAGTAGATGTTTTTCTGGTATTCTCTTGCTTTTTTGATGATCCAATGAAATGTTGGCAATTTGATCTCTGGTTCCTCTGCCTTTTTGAAATCCAGCTTGAACATCTGGAAGTTCATGGGTTCACATACTGTTGAAGCCTGGTTTGGAGAATCTTGAGCAACTTGTAACCACCAAAATAACCTACGGTCAGTACATAGTTAAACAAATTCTGGTACATCCATACTCTGGAATACCACTCAGCAATAGAAGGGAACAAACTACTGACACAGGCAACAACTTGGACAGATCTCCAAAGCATGAATGAAAAAAGACAAATTCAAGGATCATGCGCTGTATGATTCTATAACATTCTCAAAACTACAAATTATAAAAATCAACAAATTAGTAGCTACTGGGAGGAGGAGTGGGTGTGACTACAATAGGGTAGAAAAAGGGAGATGTCTGTGGTGATGTAACAGCTCTGAAGTTTGATGGTGGTGGTTACATGAATCCACAACTGTGGCAAAATGTCACAGAACTATACACAATGTCAGTGCCTGGGTTTTGTTATGGTACTATAATTATGGAAGATGTAAACATTGGGGGGAGTGGGATAAAAGATACACAGGACATCTCTGTACTATCTTTGTGGTGTGTGCTGAGTTGCTTCAGTCGTCAGTCGTGTCCAACTCTTTGTGACCCCATGGGCTGTAGCCTGCCAGGCTCCTCTGTCCATGGGATTCTCCAGGCAACAATACTAGAGAGGGCTGCCATGCCCTCCTCCAGGGGAGCTTCCTGACCCAGGGGTCAAATCTGCATTTTCAGCATTGGCAAGCAGGTTCTTTACCACTAGCACCACCTGAAAAGCCAATACTATCTTTGAACTTCCTCCCAATCTATAATTATTTTAAAATAAAAAGATCTTAAATATAAAACACCAGGCCCAGATAGTTTTATAGGCAAGTTGTAATAATGTACCACAACTGTTCCAGAATATAAAAACGAGACCCTCCTCTTCCCAACTCTTTTTAATGAAATTAGTATTATCTGATGGAAGATGACAACTCAAGGGCAAGAGAGGAAAGTTAGAAGCCCAACTGCAAACTTGAATGTAGATGTTACTAATATGTTAGTGAGTGAAATTCAGAAATTTATTGAGACATAAGCTAAGAGAACATCATGACCAACTGGAAGTAATCTCTGGAACCCAAGGATGGTATTTAAGAACAGTGTACTAAAGTAGGCAACTTAGACTATTCAGGACAATCCTTCTGGTAGGATATCTAATAATGTTGGACAAGACAGAAAAAAATGGTGTTTTGGAAATATCTTGATCAAAATCCAGGGGGAAGACAGGAGAGTGACATCAGCAAGGCGACAGGCTAGAAATCTACAAATCCTTATTCCTCCGTGGAAACACTGAGTATAGAACAATAAGTGGACCAAAGTAGCTTTGTGAGAACCCTAGAACCCAGTTAAGCAGCCAGCAACAATCAAGTGAGTGCCTGACTGAGAAAAAGTCTCACTCCAAACAGTAGGAAATTTCATGGCTTTTTTTTGTTTGTTTGCTTGCCTTCCCCAGTACACTCTCCGAGAAGGCAGTCGGTTCCTGGCTCCTGCTTTGGGGTGGAAGGAAGGAATGGAACTTGCTTGCAATGTGCTGACTTGTCTGGGACCTGCCGGGGGCTCCTGTCTCTGACTCGGTGGTGATGAGAATGCTAGCGTGGTTTGGATATCATGTGGGTGGTTGCTGAAAGCAGGGGTAGGTGCTGCTGCCAGAGACAGCTGCGGAGAGTCTGCAGGCGACTGGGGGCAAGATTATGGACAGACGGATACAACACTGTATCTAAATCCCTGAGAGGTGGGGGTGAGATGGCTAGTCTGCTGGGAATGTGGAGTTAAAGCAGACACACACAGGCCCAGGGAAGATACACCCGCTAGAAAGTATTTGAACGAACCCTGAACTTTCATACCAGGCTGATTAGTGAAGGCCTTCCCCTGAACAGGGGCAGTCTGCAAAGAACCGGAGAGGTGAGTGTCTTTTCAAATGCCCCCTTCCAACAAAAGATGACAAGACATACAAAAAAACAGGGAGACAGGGCCCGTTCAGAGAGACAGAGTAAATCAAGAAACTGATAGGTCTCAAAACAACTTCTTTAAATATGCTCAGTCAGCTGAAGGAGAAGAAAGATGGCAGACAACTAAGTGAAATCAGGAAAATAATATGAGAAAAATGAGACTGTCAACAAAGAAGTGGAAATTATAATACAGAAACAAGTTCAGGAGCTGAAAAATGGAATAATTTGAGCTGTCTTCAAGAGACTCACTTTAGATCTAAGGACACAGGTTGAAAGTGAAAGGATGGGTAAAATGGTATTGCATACAAATAGTAACTGAAAGAGTATACTTCAATAATGGATAGAACAACCAAAGAGAAGATTAATAAGGAAACAGAATGAATAACGCTGCAGATCAACCAGACCTGACATATATGTGTGTGTATATATATATGTTCCATATATATATGGAACACTTCACCCAATACCAGCACTGTTCTCAAGTGTACATTGAACATTCTCCAGGCTAGGACATAGAACAAGTCTTAATAAACCTCTAAAATTTCAAGTCCTACAAACTCTTTTTCAATCACAAAGAAACCAGAAATAGCAGAAGGAAAAACTGGACAAATCATAAATTGTACAAAATTAAACAACACACTCAAACACCCAATGGTAATCACAGGGTAAGTCAGAAAATATCTTGAGACAAATGAAAACTATGGGACTGAGGGAAAGCAGTGCTGAGAAGGAAATGTATAATGTGTAATGTAAATCCTTACATTAAGAAAGGAGCTCACCCTGTGTGGGAAAACCATCTAATGGTTGGCATCTGCAATATCTGCTCGCGTTTATCGAGCGTTTACCGACTTCATTACCGCCTCCCTTAGGTTTGTCTTAAATCGAGATTCTGTCAGCAACCAACGCCTTCTGTTCAATGATGGGTTTTACTTCCAATTCCAGGACTTGTCTAATCTGCAGTGTTCAATACGTTGCTCCATTAAAAGCTCTGCCTATTGTAATTCAAAAAAAAAAAAGGAGCTCAAATCAACAACCTAACTTCTTAAGGATTCTTGAAAAGAAGAAATCAAACTCAAAGCTTACAGAAGGAAGGAAGTCATAAAGATTAGTCCAGAGATAAATGAAGTAGAAAGTAGAAAAATGAAAGTCAATGAAACCAAAAGTTGGTTTTTTTAGAAAAAGATCAACAAAATGGACAGATCTTTAGCTAGACTGACTAATTTAAAAGAGAGAGAAGACCCAAGTAAGTAAAAATCTGAAGTGAAATCAGGAACATTACAACTGATTTTTATAGGACCATAAAGGATTATGAGAAAGTACTATGAACACTTTGTATGACGAGTCGGACAATCAAGATGAAATGCATAAATTCCTAGAAACATATTACCTGCCAAAACTGAATCTTGAAGAAATCTGTAACTAGCAAGCAAATTGAATCAGTAATCAAAAACCTCCCAACAAAGGAAAGCCCAGGACCAGATGGCCTTGCTAGTGAATTCTACCAAGGATTTAGGAAATTGAAAATCAAGCTTCCTCAAACTCTTACAAAAAGTTGAAGCAGAGGGAACATCTTCAAAGCCATTTTATGAGGCCAGAATTATCTTGTTACCAAAGCCAGACAAGGACACTTCAAGAAAACTCTACAGAACAATATCCCTGATGAATACTGATGCAAAAATTCTCAAAAAAAAAAAAAATATGGTTGGCCCTCTATACCTATGAGTTCCACATCCACAGATTCAATAAACCACAGATTGAAAATATTTGAAAAAAAAATTTGGAAAATTCCAAAAAGCAAATCTTGAAGTTGTTGCATGCTGGCAACTATTTACATAGCATTTACATTGTATTTAGGTATTCTAACTAACCTAGAGATGATTTAAACTATACAGGAGGATGTACATGCACTGTATGCAAATATTATATCATTTTATATAGGGGACTTGAGCATCCACAGAGTTTGGTATCCATGGGGGGTCCTGGAATCCGTGGATACTGAGGGACAACGGCACTGACAAACAGAATTCAAGAGCACGTTAAAAGGATTATACATCATAACCAGGTGGGTTTATTCCTGCAGTGCAAGGACGGTTCAACATAGGAAAATCAATGCAATACATCATATTAACAGAATGACAGGGGGTGGGAAACACATGATCATCTCTAATATCATATAAAAGTAGATCAAATACATAAATACTAGAACTAAAACTATAAAACCCTTACCAGGAAATATAGGGGGGACTCCCCTGGTGGTCCAGTGGTTAAGAATCTGCCTGCCACTGCAGAGGACACGGGTTCGATCCCTGCTCCAAGAAGATCCCACCTGGTGTGTGCAACTAAGCCCATGTGCCCAGGCTGCTCTGCAGCAAGAAAGGCCAGTGCGATGAGAAGTCTGCACCACAACTAGAGAAAGCTCACATGCAGCAATGAAGACCCAACACAACCAAAAATATAAATAAATCTTTAAAACGAGAATAAATAGACCAACTGGACATCACCAAAATTAAAAACTCCTGTGTGTGAAATGACACAATCAACAGAGTATAAAGGCAACTTGTGGAATGGGAGGAAATACTTGCAAATCATTATCTGATGGGGGTTAATATTCCAAATATACAAAGAATGTCTACAACTCAACAATAAAACCTGTTTAAAAATTGGTCAAAGGACTTGAACAGACGTTCCTCCAAACCAGATATACAAATGACCAATAAGTACATGAGAAGATGCTCAATATCACTCGTCATTAGGGAAATGTGAATCAAAATCACAATGAGATACAAATTCACACCCATTAGGGTGGCTATTTTCAAAAACTTAGAGAACAGTGTTAGCAAGGATGTGAAGAAATTGGAACTATTGTGCACTGTTGGTGGCAGTGTAAAATGGTGCAACCAATATGGAAAACAGCATGACCCCCAGAAATTAAAAATTAAACTACCATATGATCCAGTCATTCCACTTCTGGATATAATACCACAAAAGAATTAAAAGCAGGGTCTCAAAGAGATGTTTGTACGACTATCAGAGCATCATTCTTCACAATAGCCACGAGTTTCAAGAACCCGAGTGTCCGTCAACAACTGAATGGATAAGCAAAATATGTGTATATGTGCAATGGAATGTTATTCAGTTTTAAAAAGGAAGGGAATTATGACACGATGCAACATTGCTGAACTTTGAGGACATTGTGCTGAGTGAAATTAGGCCCGTCACAAAGAGACCAATACTCTGTGAGTCCCCTGATATGAGGCACCTAAAGTTGGTGGCTCAGAGGTTAAAGCATCTGCCTGCGTCTGCCTGCAGTGTGGGAGACCTGGGCTCGATCTCTGGGTCGGGAAGATCCCCTGGAGAAGGAAATGGCAACCCACTCCAGTATTCTTGTGTGGAGAATCCCATGGACAGGGGAGCCTGGTGGGCTACAGTCCACGGGGTCGCAAAGAGTCGGACACAACTGAGCTTCTTCACGTTCACTGTTGTCAAATTCATAGAGATAGAACATAGGATGGTGGTTGCCATGAGCTGATCTAAGGAGATAATGGGAGTTATTTAGTGGGGACAGAGTTTCAATTTTGCAAGATGAAAAGGGTTCCTGAGGTGGGGGTTGATTGCACAACAAAGTGAAAGTAACTTAACACTACTGACCTGTTAAGATGGTCAACTTTTTTGTTATGCATATTTTGCCACAACTAAGAACTTTTGAATGAGAAACTTTTACTCAGCACCTAATTCATATGCTAGGTATGGCAATACAACTCTAAACACTGTACTTACAACCACTGTAATTATTAAGAAAAAATAAATACACTTAAGGAGACAAAATTCTTAGAGCAAGAACCAGTACAGACAAGACAATAGAAACAAACAGGAATTCAGAAGTGGGTTTTTCCAACACAGGCTGTACATTCTGGCAGGGAACTAGAAACTATTAAAAGTATACTATCATGTCTGAAAAAGAACCAAAGATAGAATATCAACAGATGACAGAACAGGCATTCAGTAAGCTTCTCTAATGCTCATACTTTCCTTTTAAACATTCTCTTAGCAAATGAGGGCTGGGAGGGACCTTCCTTAACCTGGTAACTTGAGGTATTTGGTACCCAGCCTTTAACTTCATAGCTGATGGATAAACATCAGAAGCAGGTTGGCAAGGAGACAGACACTCTTTGTCTCTGCTTTTATTTCATCTTGTATTGATGACCCCATCATACAGAGACCAGGAAAAGAAAGTAACAGAGATTAAAACTCACCTGCCAGAACTTCCCTGGTGGTCCAATGGCTAAGACTCTGCATTCCCAATGCAGGGGGGCCCGGATTCAATCCCTGGCCAGGAAACTAGATCCTGCATGCTGCAACTAAAGATCCCGTGTGCTGCAACCAAGATCACAGATCCAGTGTGCTGCAACTAAGACTCAGCACAGTCAAAACTAATAAATATTTTTTAAAAATTTTTACAAATTCACCTGCCGATGGTGCCTTGCCCAGAGAGGTGCAGAGGATCTGCCTGGGTCTATGACCCCTAAGTTGAAGAGGTCCCTGCTTCAGAGTGAACTGGAGATCCAAGGGGTAAGGCTGTGGCTCCTTCTGAAAGTGCAGAGAAGTCATCCAGAGGTCACTGAATGTTTCAGAAACATCTGAATATCCCGGCTACTCCCATGACCTGGATACCCTCTCTCCATCAGGATTCAGCTCCTGAACTCCCCCTTCACCAATCGACTAGATAGCTTAGTCGTGTCTGACTCTCTGCGACACCCTGAACTATATAGCCCACCAGGCTCCGCTGTCCATGGGATTCTTCAGGCAAGAATACTGGAGGTGGTTCCCTTCTCCAGGAGATCTTCCTGACCCAGGGATTGAACCTGCATCTCCTGCATTGCAGGCAGATTCTTTCACCCCCTTACCCACCAACTTTGGGCACATCATCTGTACTCCCAAAGCATCAGGTGCTGGGGTCCAGTCCTCTCCCAGGCTGGGAACCATCTGCCCATTAAAAGGGAGAGATACCCTTTTAATGGGGGCCACTTGAGGCCTGACCCTGCTGGGCCTGCAGTGTGCCAAGGACTGTAACAGGAACCCCCAGCTTGATTCCAGGAAACAGGGAGTTCCCTGTCCGCTGGGTCCACAAAGCCTTATACTTCCCTCCTCTTTTCTCTGCAGTTTGAGATTCTGCCTGAGCCAGCACCAGGCTTGCCAAAGATCTCAGACTCCCTCTCCCTCGGCCACAATCCCGTCTCATCCAGCAAGGTCAAGATTCTCGTGTGGGGTAGAATGATGAACATGAAACACCAGGAAGTCAGAGAAGATCAGGACTGAGATGGATCCAGCAAAGAAGGGCTGTTAGTGATTTTGAAATACCTCTGGGGGCGATGGAGCCCACACTGGTCTGGATAATTCTCCATCTCCCTCAACACCTGCCCCGTGATCCAGCAGACAGCCTGGCCTGCTGGATCCTGCTCTGGAGAGGGGATGCCACTTCGGAACTGTTCTTGCCTGCGCTATTTCTTCACTTGCCCGGCTGCTATTTCTGAAGCCTCTGCTATATGAGTCAGGCTGCCCCGGGTCTTCCTAGCTTGGGATCAGCTTCCCCTGAGGGATGAGGTTCCTTGAGGGGAACAGATGGTCCCAAATCCCTTAATCAAGGCTTGGTTGGGTGCTTCCCTCTTGGCATAGATCCTAATTCTAAGGCTGAATGTTCCAGGGGACCAGTTTCCATGGACCTGTGCTCTGGGCATTCAGCCCCCAAGGGTACAGCCTGCAGAGTTGTTCACTTTCTTTGGGAGAAGGTGTTTCCCTTGAAAAAATAAAGCTGGCAGAATCCAAGCACACGTGTATTAGATTGGTGGGGTCATCTGTTCCACTGGAGGGACGGGGTGGAGGGGGGAGGCGTGGGGGGCTGTGAAACCTGCTCACCAGCAGGGGGCCCCCAGGACCCTCTCTACACGGAATCAAGAGTCCAGAGCAGTGGGTGAGCTCTCAGCCGTAAGGCTTGGGGCTACCAGAAAGCCAGATGCCAGTTCTCAGCTGTTCTTGGCCTCCCCACATGGAATCCTCAGCACACAACAGGTGCTCAGTGAAGTTTAGAAAGAGGAACTCGAGAGGGTTTTAGACTTGCCAGAAGTGAATGCAAATGGGGGATCTGGTCCTGCTCATTCCCACCCTCTGGAGGGAGTGCTATGTTGCCATGGTTATTACAATCAGAAGACCCCAGCGTCCAAGCTCTGCTCTTCAAAACACGTTTGCTCTTCTGACTTTTTAATAACCCGATGAGGTGTGGGGAGAAGGCAATGGCACCCCACTCCAGTGTTCTTGCCTGGAGACTCCCAGGGATGGGGGAGCCTGGTGGGCTGCCGTCTATGGGGTTGCACAGAGTCGGACACGACTGAAGCGACTTAGCAGCAGAGGTGTGGATGATCCCTGAATACCAGACGCAGCAGCGGCAGCAGGCTCAGAGAGCTGAGGGGATGTACCCAAGGTCACACGACTAGCAGAAGGCCAGGCTGGCGCTGAGCTGGGCCCATCTGCCCCTAAGCCTGCCCAACCACAACCACCTGCTTTCCACTTCACGGTGGCCTTGTACCGTCTATAGGCATACCTCATCTCATTGCACTTTGCAGAGACTGCATTTTGGGGGTTGGGGAGGGTTGTTTATATTCTAAAATGGAAGGCTTGCGGCAGCCCTGTGTTGAGGAAATCTGTCAGTGCCATTTTCCTCTGAGCAGTGCTCACTTGGTGTCTCTGTCACATTTGGTAATTCTCACAACATTTCAGGCTTTTTCATTATTATTATATGTGTTACGGTGATCTGTGATGTTACTACTACAACTAGCATTTTTTTTTAGCAATAATTAAGATACACACACTGTTTTTGTTTTTTAGAAACAATGGTATTGCACACTCAATAGACTACAGTATAAACATAACTATTATAAGCAGTGGAAAACCAAAATGTTCCTGTGACTCACTTTATGTCAGTGGTCTGGAACTGAACCCAGACATCACCGAGGTGTGCCTGTAGTCTGATCTTTACGAAAGAGTCAAATGAACTTCAGCTGTATCCCAAGCCATAATGTGGAATGCTTGTTCATTTTTTCCTGCTGCTGCTGCTAAATCACTTCAGTCGTGTCCGACTCTGTGCGACCCCATAGACAGCAGCCCACCAGGCTCCGCCATTCCTGGGATTCTCCAGGCAAGAACATTGGAGTGGGTTGCCATTTCCTTCTCCAATGCATGAAAGTGGAAAGTGAAAGTGAAGTTGCTCAGTTGTGTCCGACTCTTCGAGACCCCATGGACTGCAGCCTACTAGGCTCCTCCGTCCATGGGATCTTCCAGGCAAGAGTACTGGAGTGGGGTGCCACTGTCTTCTCATTTTTTCCTAATAGGTGTCAAAACAGGGACTTCCCCTGTCGTCCAGTGGCTAGGACTCCACCCTCCCACATGCAGGGACCTAGGTTCAATCCCCCTGGTCAGAGAACTAGGTCCCACATGCCACAACCAAGATTCCGCACACATCCTAAAGATCTCACATGCCGCAATGAAGATTGAAGATCCTGTGTGCCCCAACTAAGACCCAGTGCAGCCAAATGAAAAATATTTTTTAAAAGTATTATAAATATAAGAAAAATAATAGGCATCAAAATGACCCAAAAGCCGTCTCATGCCTGAGCAGAAATGCACCCACTGAAGTGCTGTGTTGGGCCTTGGAACTCGGCCCTGGAGGAGGAGGGAAGGGGGCAATGGAAGGCAAACCTCTGGAATGCAGGGGCCTGAGGAGGCTGGAGATGGCTGCGCCCACACTTTGCAACCACCTGCAGGTTTCTCTAAATCTGTGCAATGGCTCAGGGATTTCCGGCCCAGAAAGGAAACTGCAGAAAGACTTGCCAGCCTGCCTCCCGGCTCTGACCCTCACACACTGACCAGGAACCTAGCAGTGGGCTGGGGACATTGGGGGCCCCAGGACAGAGCACAGTTCCTCCTCCTCCAGGCTGACTCAACATCAACACTTGGCAATTTGTAGTGTGTGGGGGTGTGCATGCACATGTGTTGCATTTAGAAAAACAGGGAAGGATTCCATTAAAAATTACCTATAAATAGCCCATGAGCCACAACTATGGAGCCTGTGCTTTAAAGCCTGGAAGCCACAACTACTGAAGCCCACGCGCACTAAAGCCTGTGCTCCACAAGAGAAGCCGAGGCAATGAGAAGCCTGCGCATCACAACTAGAGAAAAACAAAAAGCCCATGCAGCAACAAAAACCTAGGAAAGCCAAAAATAAATAAAAAAAATTTTTTTTAACACCTATAAATGTTCATACCTAAGGCCAACTAAGAGCAGGTTCAGGTAAATTCCTTTGAAATTGACTCTCCATGAGATAATCTGGTAAAAGGTCAGAGAAGGCAATTCAAAAGTAGAAAAATACAAGTGATGAGTAAACATTAGGCGGAACATTTAATGATACTGGAAACCAAATGTGAATGAGAATAATCATCATAACCTGATTTATTACATTATAAAATAGATACATACATGAATAATAATACCCAGAACTGGTGAGGCTGTCAGCAAAACCCCTCCCCCTCAAATTCTGTAAAGAGTGGTTTCAGTTATGAACAACCTCAGTAGCAGGTTTTGAAAGTCTTAAAACCATTCTTTCCTTTGACCTAATAAGCCCACTCCTGGGCCTTTATCCAAAACGAGGGAGTGAAAGGAGAAAATGAGTCCAAAAGATTTCAAAATAATTTTATTACTCAAGATAATAAAAATTAAAGACAGCCAACAGGGAAATTATTTTTTTAATTTGTAGTTTATTGCAAACACTATCTTGAACTCATTTGTCAAAAAGTTCAGCATCAGGCAATGTCTTAACATAAAAAAGAATTAGCTTCAAAGTAAAGCGGAAGAGTGCATAAAAATCTGTAATAATAATGACTGCATATGGACAAAAGCTGGTAAGGAATAGAAGAAAATGGGAACCCCATATAGGAAGGGCATGACACACAGTTGGTTATTTTTTAAAAAGTTAATTTGATTATTTTTCTTTTAAAATTATCTTTATAATTATTATGCTTTTTTGTCCCTGAGAGTTTTTAAAAGTTAAAAAGGAAGAAAGGAAGCAGATAGAAAGCAACCCAAGTGTCCATCAATGAATAAACAGATTTTAAAAGTGGTCTCTCCTTAACATTACAAGATTAGAAACCAACTACAAGGAAAAAAAAAACTGTAAAAAAAAAAAAACAACACAAACACATGGAGGGTAAACAAAATGCTATGAAACTACCAATGGATCACTAAAGATATCAAAGAAGAGATCAAAAAATACTTAGAGACAAATGAATATATGATGATTCAAAATCTGTGGGACACAGCAAAGCAGTTCTAAGAGGGAAGTTTATAGCAGTACAATCTTACCTCAGGAAACTAGAAAAATCCCAAATAAACAACCTACCCTTACACCAAAAGCAACTAGAGAAAGAAGAACAAACAAAACTCAAAGTTAGCAGAACAAAAGAAATTAATAAAGATCAGAGCAGAAATAAATGAACTAGAGATGAAGAAAGCAATAGAAAAGATCAATGACACCAAATGCTGGTTCTTTGAAAAGATAAACAAAATTGATAAACCATTAGCTAGACTCATCAAGGGAAAAAAAGGACAGAGCTCAAATCAATAAAATCTAAAATGAAAAAGGAGAAGTTACAACAGACACCACAGAAATACAAAAGATCATGAGAGAAAAATAAAAAGGACAACTTAGAGGAAATGGGACAAATTCTTAGGTGTATACAATCTTCCAAAATGAACCAGGAATAAATAGAAAATATGAACAGACCAAAAAAACAAGCAAAAGGATCGCTGGTGGCTCAGACGGTAAAGAATCTGCCTGCAATGCAGGAGACCTAGGTTTGATCCCTGGGTTGGGAAGATCCTCTGGAGAAGGGAATAGCAACCCACTCCAGTATTCTTGCCTGGAGAATTCCATGAACCAAGGAAGCCTGGTGGGCTGAAGTCCATGGGGTCACAAAGAGTCAGACACAACTGAGCAACTAACACACAATCACAAGCTCTGAAATTGAAACTGTGATTTTAAAATTCCCAACAAACAAAAGTCTAGGATGGCTTCACAGGCGAGTCCTATCAAACGTTTAGAGGAGAGCCTATCCTTCTGACACACACATCCTTCTGAAACGATTTCCAGAAACTGCAGATGAAAGAACAGTCCCAAACTCATTCTACAAGGCCCTGATACCAAAACCAAAGATATCACACAGAAAATTACATGCCAACATCACTGATGAACATAGTTGCAAAAATCCTCAACAAAATACAGCAAACTGAATCCAACAACACATTAAAAGGATCATACACCATGACCAAGTGGGATTTATCCAGGGATGCAAGGATTTTTCTTTTTAAATTTTATACTGGAGTACAGATGATTGATGCTGTTGTGATAGTTTCAAGTGGACAGGAGAGGGACTCAGCCATACATATACATGTATCCATCCCCCCCCAAACTCCCCCCCATTCAGGCTGCCACATAATATTGAGCAAAGTTCCCTTATATGCAGAATCTACAAAGAAACCCATTGGAAAAGACCCTGATGCTGGGAGGGATTGGGGGCAGGAGGAGAAGGGGACGACAGAGGATGAGATGGCTGGATGGCATCACCAACACGATGGGCAAGAGTTTGAGTAAACTCCGGGAGTTGGTGATGGACAGGGAGGCCTGGGGTGCTGCAATTCATGGGGTCGCAAAGAGTCGGACATGACTGAGCGACTGAACTGAACAAAGAAGCCATACCAATGAACTTATTTATAAAATAGAAACAGACTCACAGACATAGAAAATGAACTTATGGTTACCAGGAGAAAGGATGGGGGAAGGGATGGTTAGGAAGTTTGGGATCGACATGCAAGGATTTTTCAGTATCTCCAAATCAATCAGTGTGATTCATCATATTAACAAATTGAAAAATAAAAGCCATACGATCATCTCAATAGATGCTTTTGACAAAATTCAACACCCACTTATGATAAAAAATACTCTCCCGAAAGTGGGCATAAAGGGAACCTATCTCAACATAATGAAGGCCATACATGACAAACGCACAGCTAATATCTTACTCAATAGTGAAAAACTGAAAGCATCTCCTCTAAGATCAGGAACAGGACAAAGGATATTCATTCTCACCACTTTTATTCAACATAGTTTTGGAAGTCCTAGCCACAGCAATCAGAGAGGAAAAAGAAACCAAAGGAATCCAGATAGGAAAAGAAGTAAAACTGCCACTGTCTGCAGATGACATGATACTATACACAGAAAATCCTAAAGATGCTACCAGAAAACTACTAGAGCTCAATGAATTTGATAAAGTCACAAGGTATAAAGTTAACACACAGAAATACTCTTGCATTTCTATACATTTACAGTATGAAAGATCAGGAATTCAGGAAACTATCTCATTTATCACTACAACAGAAAGAATAAAGTACCTAGGAATAAACCTACTTAAGGAGGCAAAAGACCTGTACTCATAACACAGTAAAGATACTCATGAAAAAAGTCACAGACAACACAAAGAGATATACCATATTCTTGGATTGAAATAATCAATATTGTGAAAATGATTACACTACCCAAAGCAATCTACAGATTGAATGCAATCACTATGAAATTACCAACAAAATTTATCACAGAATTAGAACAAAAAATTTTTACAATTTATGTGGAAACATGAAAGACCCCGAATAGCCCAAGAATCTTGAGAAGGAAAAACAGGGACCTTCCTGTGGTCCAGTGGTTAAGACTCAATACGTCCACTGCAGGGGGCCTGGGTTTGATCCCTGGTTTGGGAACTAAGGTCCTGTGTGCCACGGCCAGAAACAAATGACGACAACAAACAGAGCTGGAAAAACCAGGCTCTGTCACTTCAGACTATCCTACAAAGCTACAGTGATCAAAACAGCATGGCATTGGCACAAACACAGAAATACAGATGAATGGAACAGGATAGAAGCCCAGAGACAAGTCCATGTACCTATGGTCACCTAATCTATAACAAAGGAGGTAAGAATATACAGTGGAGAAAAAACAGTCTCTTCAATAAGTGGTTCTGGGAAAACTGGACAGCTACATGTAATAGAACAAAATTAGAACACTCCCTAGCATCATACACAAAGATAAACTCAAAGTGGATTAAAGATCCAGATGTAAAGCTGGACATTATAAAACTCTTAGAGGAAAACATAGGCAGAACACTCTTTGACACAAATCACAGATCTTTTTTGATCCACCTCCAAGAGTAATGAAAAAACAAAAATGAACAAATGGGACTTGATTAAACTTAAAAGCTTTAGCACAGCAAAGGAAACCATAAACAAAACAAAAAGACAACTTACAGAATGGGATAAAATATTTGCAAATGAAGTGACCAATAAGGGGTTAAATCTCCAAAATATACAAACAGCTCATGCAGCTCAGTATAAAAAAAAAACAAAAACCCAATCAAAAACATAGGCAGAAGGTCTAAATAGACATTGCTCCAAAGAAGACATACAGATAGCAAGAAATACCAAAAAGCACATGAAAAGATGTTCAACACTGCTAATTATTAGAGAAATGCAAATCAAAACTACAATGAAGTACCACCTCAGGGACTGGTCAGGATGACCATCATCAAAAAGTCTACCAAAAATAAATACTGGAGAGGATATGGAGAAAAGGGAATCCTCCTACACTGTTGATGGGAATCTAAATTGGTATACCCACTAGGGAGAACAGTATAGAGGTTCCTCAAAAAACTAAAAATAGAGCTATCATATGATCCTGAAATCCCACTCCTGGGCATATATCTAGAGAAAACCAAGATACATGCACCCCTGTGTTCAGTCCAGCACTTATTTACAATAGCCAAGATATGGAAGCAACCTAAATGTCCATCAACAGATGAATGGATAAAGATGTGGTATATTACTGAATATTACTCAGGCATGAAAAAGAATGAAATAATGCTATTTGCAGCAACATGGATGGGCCTAGAAATTATCATACTAAGTGAAATCAGAAAGAGAAACACAAATACCATATGATATCACTTATATATGGAATCTAAAAAGGATACAAATGAACTTATTTACAAAACAGACTCACAGATTTGGAAAACAAACTTTTGGTTACCAAAAGGTAAAGTTGGTTGGGCAGGGATAAATTAGGAGGTTGGGATTAACATATATTCACTGTGTGTGTATATGTGTGTGCACACATGCATACTCAGGCATATCTGACTCTTTGTGACCCTGTAACCTGCAAGGCTCCTCCATCCATGTGATTCTCCAGGCAAGAATGCTGGAGTAGGTTACCATTTCCTCCTCCAGGGGATCTTCCTGACTGAGGGATCAAACCAGCATCTCCTGCATTGACAGGTGGATTCTTTACCTCTGAGCCACCTGGGAAGCCCATATATTCTCTACTATATTTAAAATAGGTAATCAATAAGATCTACTGTATATCACAGGGAACTCTACTCAACACTGTAATAATCTAGAAGGGGAAAGAATCTGAAAACAGAATAGACATATATACACGTAAAACTGAATCACTCTGCTGCACACCCAAAACTCACACAGCTGCCTTCAGCTCCAAACAGCCATTGTACTTAAGCGGCATATTTTGGGGTGGCACGCTTGCTCCCCTTCACCACCATCAGTCCCCTTCTTGCCGTCTGTTGGGGTTATGACCACATTAAAGGATGGCCATTGATTAAGGGTGAGTCTGAGTTTTACAACAGAAGTGGAGGAGAAAAAGCAGTTCATGTCGACCCTTGTCAAAGTGAGCAGGAGAGCTGACCCACTCAACCCACATCTTAGGAAAAACTGAGTCAGCTTTTATTACCTAATCTCACTTCTCAATTATTTTGAAGATGGGGAAGGAGTGGGTGGAAATGAGGTCAGGCTGAAGCACTCTGGTCTGTAAACTTGGAATTCAGCTGCCAGAGAGGAGCAGGATCCCTGGTTGTCCAATAAAGGAT
Source organism: Cervus elaphus (assembly GCF_910594005.1). Taxonomy (NCBI): domain Eukaryota; kingdom Metazoa; phylum Chordata; class Mammalia; order Artiodactyla; family Cervidae; genus Cervus; species Cervus elaphus. The sequence continues at coordinate 24,613,484 of NC_057824.1, read as the reverse complement.
GCTTTCCAGTGAATTCCCACCGACTCAGGATGTCTGGGAAGTGATGGGTGTCTTAGTTTATTTCTCCCCGGAAGCATGTATGCATTCTCCGAAAGTCAAAGTTCTCACAAATTGATAAACAAACAGAAAAATGACAACCTTAAGTCAGTCCAGGGGGACTGGAGGGGAGAGGGGTAGAGTTGATCAAGATGAAAAGGGGACTGTCAAGGCTGACTATGTAAACAACACTCAAGAGGAGATGGATATTATCTAGGGGAAAAAAAAAAAGGTGTGCATGTTCAGTCATGTTCAGCTCTTTGCAACCCCATGGACAGCAGTCTGTCAGACCCCTATGTCTATGGAATTTTCCAGACAAGAATACTAGAGCAGGGTACCATTTCCTTCTCTGGGGTGTCTTCCTGACCCAGGGGTCAAACCCTCATCTCTGGTGTCTCCTGCATTGGCAGGTGTGTTATTTACCACTGGTACCACCTGGGAAGGTACCAACAAGGTACCAACAAGCACCAAGGGAGAAAATATCTAACTAGACCAGAAGAAACTGAGCAAGTTGTTAGAAAAGATCCCAGCATCCCCCAAGCCCCCATGGTGGGAGTGGGGAGAAGGGACCCTGACCTCAGGCAGGGATGGTTTCCTAGGTGAAATCAGCCAGCTTAAATGCTAACTTCCATGCTCTGTAAACTGCTCCAGTGCCTAGAAGAAGAAGAAATACTTCCAAATTCTTTATCAGGAATCTGTAGAGGCCAAAAACCAACCACTATAGCACAACAAAGGAAAACCACAGGCCAACTTCACTTATGTGTAAAAAAAAAAAAAAAAAAAAAAAATCAATGCAAAACTCCAAAATAAAATATTAGCAAATAAAATCCACAGGAGCACTGAAAGGGAAAAAGTCACCAGAAATAAGTGAGACTTGTATGATATAACAAGGAAGGTTTGATATTAGGAGATGTTTTAATTTACTTTACATTAATATATTAAAGAAGAAAAATCATGATCTGTAATAGTCATTAAAAGGCATTTGACAGCATTTATCATTTACTAACAAAATATTTTATCAAATTAGAAAAGGCATTCTTCTAATTTGAGGTATCTAATTAAGGTATCGTTAGCATGATAAAATTATACACACAGACACATGCACCGAGCCCCCAAATCAGACTCATCTGTAATGACTGGAAGCAACAGAAGTCTCCATGAGACTCTGGAACAAAAGAATGCCCTGCACCACTGCTTTGTATGAGGTTTCTAGCTGATGAAAGTAGGCAAGAGAAAAAAAGAAGCCATTTAAGAAGAAAGAAAGAGGTCAAATAATTATGTTTACTCTGGAAAAATTCAAGGGAGGCAACCAGAAAAGGTGGCAGGCAGTGAGAGATTTCTCTAGGGGGTCAGACACGGAAGTAACCTACCCAAACACCTAGCCTTCCCATGCATAAACAGCAAGCACATGGAAAAGTTAGGAGAAAATATTCCACTTACAAGAATAACCCCCCAGTAAATCTCCCAAGCAATAAGTGCACAAAGATGTGTACAACCTATGTGAGGGACTCTATGAAAGCTGGGAGGGAGGTAAAACACTTCAAATGCAAAGAAAGCTGTGCTGAGTATGTTCCAATTTAGAAAGGTTCAACACTAAAGAGATGTAACTATCAATACCAAGTGTCAGGGAATGGTGGGATTGGAACCCTCACACATGCTGGAGGGAATGTAAGATGGTGTGGCCACCCTAAGAAACTAACAATTTCTTAAAAAGTTAAAAAATATGTTTACCATATGGCTCAACAGTTCCACTCCTAGGTATCTTACCCCAGAGAAATGAAAACACACACTTAGACAAAGACAGTGCACAAAGCCCCATCAGCTATTCAATGAATGAACAAATCGTGCTATGTCCATTCTATGGAACGTTGCTCAGTCGTGTCCGACTCTTTGCGACCCCACGGACTGGAGCCCACCAGGCTCCTTTGTCCAGGGGTTCTCCAGGCAAGAATACTGGAGTGGGTTGCCATTTCCTTCTCCAAGGGATCTTCCACACCCAGGGATCGAACCCAAGTCTCCCGCATTGCAGGCGGATTCTTTACCATCTGAGCCGATGCACATAAAAGGAACAGAGATGAATCTCAAAAACATTATGCTAAGGGAAAAACAGATGCAAAAGACCACATATTGTATGATTCCATTCATATGAGATGTCCAGAAAAGGGAACTAGACAGAAAGAACACAAAGGTTGGTTGCTGCATGTACGGGGGGTGGGGGGGGCGGACAGGAAGTGGCTGCTGATGGGCACAGAAAAATCTTCTTGGGTGATAGAAAGTGTCTCACATACGTATAGATGGCGGCACAACTCTAAATTCACTAGACGTCATTGGAATGTACACTTAAAATGAGCGATTTTTATTGCATAAAAAAGTTAAGCCAGTAGGACTTCCCTGGTCGGTACAGTGGAGAAGAATCTGCCTGCCGATGAAAGGGACATGGGTTCAGTCCCTGGTCAGGGAAGAGTCTACATGCTGCAGAGCAACGAAGCCTGTGCCCCACAACTGCTGAGCCCACGGCAGCAACTACCGGGCCGAGGGCCCGAGAGCCGAGAGGCTGTGCTCCGCAACTCAGAGAAGCCACCGCGCTGATACGCCCTGGCTCGTAAAGAGTAGCCCCCACTCACTGCAACTTGGGAAAGCCTGTATGCAGCAGCAAAGATTCAGCACAGCCAAAAATAAACAAATACATTTAAAAAATAAAAAAGCCATTGAAAATTGACTTCTCAAAAAAAAAAGAATCGAAAAAATTAACTTCATAAATTTAACACAGAATAATATGATCTCAATAAAAATACCCAACAGGGATATACGTGCATGTCCGTGTATATGTTTGTGCGTATTTTTAAAACTAGACAAGCTGATTCTAAAGTTGATGAAATTTTAAACAATAACCAGAAATTTTCAGAAAAGAACAGTGAAGAAAAACTAACCCTAATACATATTAAATCAGATTATACTAATTAAAACAATTTCATACCAACAAATATACATGTATGTATATTTATACATATGTATAACAAATCAATGGCATGGAAGAAAATACCAAATACACATAATGCATTCAAGAATTTATTATACAACTAAAGACTTCAAAGCCAGGGGTGGGGTGGGCAGTCTCTAGTTATTGGTATTAGAACAACTGGGTGAAAGTGAAAGTGAAGTCATGTCCTACTCATTGCGACCCCATTGACTGTAGCCTGCCCAGGCTCCTGCGTCCATGGGATTCTCCAGGCAAGAATACTGGAGTGGTTTGCCATTTCCTTCTCCAGGGGATCTTCCCGACCCCGGGATCAAACCCAGGTCTCCCGCATTGCAGGCAGACGCTTTAACATCTGAGCCACCAGGGAAGCACCCTCTATGTTATTTCTTCCACCAAAATGAATTCTGAATAGAAGATTTAAACATAAAAAGTTAAATAGTTCTAGAAGAAATTTTTTAAACCATCTCTTGTCAGGAAAGCCCTTTCTGAGCATGACTCAAAACCCAGAAATCCCATTTATACACAATCTAATAAAAAGTTTTAAAAGTCTGCAGGGCCAGCCCCAAAGGATCATCCTCCCCTGTCATATGCGTGTGTCTGACTCTTTGCGATCCCATGGACGGTAGCCCTCCAGGCTCCTCTGTCCCTGGGATTCTCCAGTCAAGAATACTGGAGTGGGTTGCCATGCCCTCCTCCAGGATTGAACCCGTGTCTGTTACGTGTCCTGTATTGTAAGAGGATTCTTAACCCACTCAGCCTCCTGGGAAGCCCTCCCCCTGTCATAAACAACTCTAAAACTAAGCAGAATATACAAAACAATTGCTTGCAGGAATTGGGCCGTGCAGCATAGAGCTGCAATCCTTGAGAGAAGGGAAGTTCTTGAGATGAAATCTCACCACAGCTTTCTTTGGAAAGGAGCACTTTTCAAACTGCTGAGTGAGATGCATAGCTTACATAGAAAGCAGCAGTCTTGCTAACTGGAGGAAAGGGAGATCAGAGTTCAAGGATGCTAGGGTATTTTGGACTTGTGTGACAAGGCACAGGAGGGGAAGGAGTCACACAGAAATCTGCAAGGAGGATCCTTAGATCCTTGGCCAAATCCTAAACTGCGCGGGCACACCATGAGACCCTATGAAGTGCAATGGCAAACCCATTCTAACCAAGCTGAAAACCAAGTCTTGATAGGGTCAAAGGTGATCAGCCAGCCAGTGATTTAACTATCTGGTAAGGACAAAAACTCAATATTCTTTAGAGAAATATCTGGAATTTTTTACATGATATCCACAAAGCTCAGCATACAATTCAAATTACTAGCTCTGTGAAACAGGAGCACACCGTTAATAAAAGTAGATCCATGCATGACCCAAATGTTGGAATTAGCAGATATATATATATAGGTGTGCTAGGATTTTAAAATGTGTTAAAGAATCTAGAGGTAAAACAAGACAATGGGTGAAGATTACAAAAGAGAAAATGGAAACTCAAAGAACCAAAGAGAAGTTTTAGAACTGAAACATAAAATTCTTGGAAATGAAAAACCCACTGAATGGATTTAATAGCAGACTGGACACAACCCAAAAAAAAAATCAGTGACTAAAGACTGGTCAGTAGTAATTATCCAAATGGAAGCACAGAAATAAACAAGAATTAAAAATAAAAATCACAAGAGAAAAGAGAAAGAAAGAATGGACTCTAAGAAATGTAATTGGAGTCCTAAAAGGAGAAGAGAGAGAGCAAACAGGGCAGAAGAATATCTTAAGGGAGAGAGTTGTTGTTCAGTCGCTCAGTCGTGTCTGACCCTTTGCCACCCCAGGACTGCAGCACGCCCGGCTTCCCTGTCTTCCACCATCTCCTGGAGCTTGCTCAAACTCATGTCCATTGAGTCAGGATGCCATCCACCAGGCTTCCCTGTTGGCTCAGACAGTAAAGAATTTGCCTGCAATGCAGGAGACCCAGGTTCTATCCCTGGGTCTGCAAGATCCCCTAGAGAAGGAAATGGCTACTCACACCAATATTTTGGTGCTTCTCGGGTAGCTCAAATGGTAAGAGACAACAGACAGTAATTTATTAAAGTTGACTAAAGATCTCAAAAGAGATTCAAGGAGTTTAGCAAACCCCAAACAGGATTAATACAAAGGAGACCACACCAAGGCACATGAAACTAATGGAAATTAAAGAAAAAGAGAAAATCTCAAAAGCAGCTAAAGGATGAATAAATTACATTCATGGGAATAACAGCAATATTCAGATGAATATAACAGCAACAACAGATGAATTCATTAGAAACAGTAATAGCCAGAAGAAAATGGAATGACGCTATTAATTGAACATTTTATATCCAACATCATCATCTGTCAAAATGAAGGCAAAATAAAGAAAATTTCATGCAAAGATGAGAGAACTTGTCACCACCACATCCTTGGTGCAAGAGATATTAAAGAAGTTGTTCAGGGGCTTTCCTGGTGGTCCAGTGGCTAAGACTCCATGTTCCCAATGCGGGGGCCCAGGTTAGATCCCAGGGCAAGTAGAGCATCCCAGAGGGTCCCATCTGAGTCACCAGGACCTGAAGGGGAGAAAACTATAACTTCCCCCCCATCCTTCTGAGTTCCTGGCTGAGACCTCTGTAATAAAAGGCAGAGGCATCTCCTTGGTGGTCCAGTGGTTAAGAATCTGTCTTGCAATGTAGATGCGGGTTTGATCCCTGGTTGGGGAACTAAGATCCCACATGCCTCAGGGCAACTAAGCCCAAGTGCTGCAACTAAGATCCGATGCAGCCAAATAAATTAAAATTTTTTTTTTAAAGACAGATTAACAACAGAAAAATGAATAGATATTTATTAACATATCCACCTCATATAAACTTGGGAGATATTCAGGGGGGAATGAGTTAACACTCAAAGTGGCCTGAGTCACCGGCTTAAATACTATTCTCAACTAAAGACAAAAGAAAGATGTGATGAAATCAGTTGTGGGGAGGTTACCGGCATAATTAACAAGGAAAAGAGAGGGAGACACCTTTACAAATAGAGATTTCCTTTAAAAATGCAAATTCCCCTTACAAAAGGGTAACTTCTGCTCTGCTTTTAAAGCTTCTCATTTATTTGCCATTATCTCAAAATAATCTTATGTCAAAGAAACATTATTTCAGGGTGGCATATTCTGTTACCCTTCACTACTTTTGGGGCTTCCCTGGTGGCTCAGATGGTAAAGACTCTGCCTGCAGTGCAGGAGACGCTGGTTTGATCCCTGGGTTGGGAAGATCCCCTGGAGAAGGGAAAGGCAGCCCACTCCAGTATTCTTGCCTGGAGAATTCCATGAACAGAGGAGCCTGATGGGATACAGTCCATGGGGTTGAAAAGAGTCAGGCACGACTGAGTAACACCTTCAGTACTTTTGGATAGAATAATTAAAAACTAAGAACTCAGCCTTTTTTAAAAAATGAGGAATACCAAATACTATACTATCTTTCCCTCAACTTCCAGGTAAATGTTTCTATTTCCTAGGAGACAGGCCCAACTCTGAGATTCTTGCAGTTTCACTAGGTTTTAGGAGTCCCTTTTCCCAGAAACTAGAAACAACAAACTGCCCATTGACTAAAGAATAGACAAACAAAATACTGTCTCTCCATATGCAATGGAATATGATTCAATCAATAAAAAGGGATGAAATACTGAAACATGCTACAACAATTATGGGCTATGAAACATTATGCTAAGTGAAAGAAGTGTAAAAATTAAAACAGAAACCTCATTTAAAATGGAGTCAGGAGGCCAGGCGGGGCGTTCTTATGTCCCACGACTAAATGTCAATTCGAGACACAATAGAAGGAGATGTACTTTGCATCTCCATGGTACTATTTGCTACCCTAGCAGGAGAAGGAAGATTTTCTCCTCACCTAGCAACTGCCCAGCCAATGAGAGACTATCATAATTCAGCCAATGAAAAGCCACTATACTTCAAACTTGCAGTTTCCTCCAATGGACTCTCTGTTCATAACACCTTCTCTCAACTCTCCTATCTCCTCTTTCAAAGAACTTACCTCTCTTTTGTTCCATGTATTTGCCTGTGGTTTGTCATAGATGGCGTGTCCTGAATGGCCATTCTTTGCTATTCCCAAATAAACCTATCTTCCTGGTAAAAATAATTGGCTGTTTTATTGTCTTAGGGCAACGGAAGCCAGACACAAAGTGCCACGTGTTATATAATTCTGCATACATGAAATGTCCAGCATAGATCAATTGGAAGGGACAGAAAGGAGACTCGTGGTTGTCAGGCATGAGAAGGATGGTGGGATTGGCGGGGGGTGGGGGTGGGGGATGATGGGTATGGAGTCTCTTTCAGGGGTGATGAAAGTGCTCGGAATCACTGGTGATGGTTGTACAATCTTGTGAATAAACCAAACGCCACTGGATTGTACACTTTAAACATAAACTTCATAGTCTGTGAATTATATCTCAATTCTTGTAGAAAGACGTAGGAGAAGGAAAGCGCTGAAAATGATACTTTGGTTTCATAATAAAACAAGGGATTTTCAAAAAAAAAAAAAAAAGAAAGAAAGAAAAGGAAAAGAAATCTCTTTGAGTTTCTGCACACTTCCTTCCTCTCCTCATCCATCCACCCAGAGAATTTTGTGTCTGTTTCCACCCAGTAAAAGGCCTGTGTCTGCCTTTTAATTTGGAGCCTTGGAGCCTGGCAGGTAAATCAGAAATGGGACCCAAGAAAAAGGAGAGGCGTCCCAGAGCCCCTCTGGGATCTCAGCCTCCCACACTCCATGAGTCACTTGACCGAGTAACAGCCTTCCTTCCTGTTTATCATCTGGGAGAAAAAATAAAATGGCACTTTTCTTTTTCCACCAACAATTTATATAAACCAACTTTGCAAACAATTGTTTCCTTAGCAACCTCTGACCCATTCTCTTCAGACGAGTTCTCTCCAGTTGGACTGTCCTTTTTCAGCCAATCTAAGTTTATCTTGAAATCTCACTTAAAAACAGAAAAGTTGGGGTTTTCACAAATGGGCAAAGCATCAGCAGGAATGCCCAGGGCTGAGGGCCGAAGGCCAAAGAAACAAGAAGTAATGTTTTAGTTTATCTTTCTATGCCCACTGTATAAGTTCTGACAGTGATGATTTGCTTTCAAAGTTCATCAATTTGGCATCTGATAGCAGTAAAATAAAAAAATAAACCAAAGAAATACCAAAAAACCAAAATGCACAATCCAAAATCACAGACAGGACAAATTAGGAGGAAAAAATGTTGATTTGGGGAGCGACAACTGTTAAGGCATTGCTCCCTGATTTTACTTTGAACCCCGGGACAGATGATCAGACCAGGGCACTCCCTTTCTAGAGAAGAGACGCTGCCTGGAGCCCTGCGCCCTGTCTGTCACCGCGTGGCACACACAGCCCACCTCTCAGCTCTGCTCGTCTCACCAGGTTTCCCCAACCAACAGAAGGGCTGCGGTCACTCGCCCGAAGGGTGTGCGCTTCTGATTCAGTCACTAAGTCATGTCCGACTCTTTGGTAGCCACCAGGCTCCTCTGTCCAGGGGATTTCCCAGTCAAGAATACTGGAGTTGGTGGCCATTTCCTACTCCAAGGGATCCTCCCAACCCAGGGATCAAACCTGTGTCTCGAATCTCCTGTACTGGCAGGCAGTGCCAAGTGTGTGCTAAGTCGCTTGAGTTGTGCCTGAGTCTTTGCGACCCCGTGGACTGTATCCCGCCAGTATCCTCTGTCCATGGGATTCTCCAGGCAAGAATACTGGAGTGGGCTGCCATGCCCTCCTCCAGGGGATCTTCCCAATACAGGGACTGAACCTGTGTCTCTTATGTCTCTTGCATTGGTAGGTGGGTTCCTTACCACTAGCACCACCTGGGAAGCCCCCTAGGGCCAAGTAGAGTGACCACGTTCATTCATGTGCTGTGGATCAGCTGCCTGCCCTGTGCTCTCCTTCTCCAGACCAGAGCCAGCTTCACGGGCAAGCAAAGCATACAGCCAGGGCCCTGTGCTCAGACACCCACCCCCCACACTTCCCTGCGTGCTCTGTGTCGCCGTCTTAAATCTTAATTTTTGAATGAGGGGCCCTGCGTTTTCATTTTATACTGGGACCCCCACTTTATGTAGCAGGTCCTGCTAGAGAGTCCTTTAATGCAGATGCTCAGGCGACGGGCACAGGTCAGAGTTAACACAAAACAAGGGGCTGGCCAGCCATGGAACCCCTCCCAGCAAGGAGACCCATCCCTGCCTCTAGAGTCAACTGACTCGGAGCCCCCTCCTACCGGAGCCTTAAACAGCTGGGTAACTGACCCCCAAAACTATTTTGAGATCCACTTCTGCAAGAGCAGATCCGTTTCACATAACTGTGGCATTAACAGTAACAAGAGGCGGGGAAAAACAAGGGACTTCCCTGGCTGTCCAGTCTGTGATCCCAACTGCAGGGGGCATGGGTTCCCTCCCTGGTCTGGGAATTAAGATTTTGCAAGGCCACGTGGTGCATCCAAAAATAAAATAGCAAGAGGGGCCAGTGCCAAAGGACCAGGACCTGTTGCATGTGTTCTGTGTTAAAAGCTCCTGGGCACACAGGACCCAGTCTGCCCTTACTGTGTTACTCGGAGGGGTCTGTCCTGAGCAGAACAAGACCTGACCAACCCCCTTCGCAGTGATGGGGCACCTCTGGGGTGTACAGAGGCGGTGTCCGCAGGGTGACCGGCAGCCGGCCAGCTGTGCCTCAGTGGCCCTGGTGGCTCAAACCCACAACTCAGCCCAGTCACCACCCTGGGCTCCAGCCATTCCCTGCTGTGCGCCAGGATCTGAAAGGCCCTTCCTTTCCCGCGAAGCCTCTTCTGGGGTTTCGGGAAGGAAGTGAAGACAGAGAGAGGAAACCGCAAACCCTTATAACTCTAATAGCAGCGTCAACTTTTGGTCCATGGCCCTCTCCTGGGGACACACTGGGGCGGTTGGGGCGGGGGAGTTCAGAAGACGAGGGGGTGGGGGGCTGCACCTGCTACATTTCATCCTGAAACCCCCCCCCGGGGGAGGGGAGGGTGTCATTCTCCCATCTGATAAGCAACACCGTATCTGCTCTGCAAGAGGAGGCCCAGGCACTGAGAGAGGCTGACGAAGGCAGGACAGGGACACGCCGGGTCTCTCTGACCTGGGGCCAGTCGTTTGTTTCTGCAGCGCTCAGACCAGAGGGGCCGCAGTGCCCATTTGGGCTGTGTGCCAGTCTGCTGACGCAGGCTCCCCTCTCCAGGACACTGGCAGGGCCACGGCTGAGCCAGATCATCAGTCCCTGAGAACACTCTCTTACAGAGAAACCCAATGGGGAAGTGATGGTGGGACCATCACCTTCTGCATCTCTGAAAAGCCAAGTGCTGTGCTTACAATCAAAAAGCCTCAGGGGCTTCTCAGCTCAGAGAGGACTTAACAGTTGGCAGTTTCCTTTTCCCGTTTGGGTCCCAAACTCTGCCTCCAGAATTTTCAAAGTGTTAGTCACTCAGTCGTGTCCGACTCTTTGTGACCCCGTGGACTTTAGCCCACCAGGCTCCTCTGTCCATGGGATTCTCCAGGCAAGAAGACTGGAGTGGGTTGCCACGTCCTTCTCCAGGGGATCTTGCCAACCCAGAGACTGAACCCGGGTCTTCTGCATTGCAGGCAGATCCTTTACCGACCGAGCCACTGGGGAAACCCAAAGGCTAACTTTAAAGCCAGAATGAACCCCTACTCTCTGCTATGCCCGACACTGGCCTCTTGGAGCCTGCCTGGAATGCTGGGGACCCACTGGCTCTCTTGTCCCCTAGGCCGAGCTGGCAATAGCCGCAGGACCCTCAGACGCTAGCATGAGAACTTTGCCTGCTTCGTCACTGTGATAACCGCCCTGGGAGCCGATTACTCCCTGCTTAAACCTTCTGGGAACACTTACGGCCTGAGCACTGCAGAAAGAATTAAGGCAACAGAGAAGAGGCATGTTTTTCCAATTAGTTACAAACCACCCATGTTGGAACATTTGCAAAACCGGCCGCTCGCTTCCACATTATCCAAGATACCTCCTTTCTTTCTCATTAGTATGTTCACAAGGTTTTTAAGCTGACTTGGTACTCAAGGCCCATAACCATGAAATAGACAGGATGCTCATGGCAAAATGCCTACACCAGAATACCAAGGCCCAAAGTCTCATCTTCTGTGAGCCGGGCAAGGAGGGAAGAGATGGAAATCAACCTCTACCTACAAGCATTCCCCACCTCGGGCAAGTAACACCCTCCAGTGAGTGCAGTTACCTTTGTTTTAGATTTGGATATACATTTTACTACACATATACGTTTTTGAAGAAGATTTCCCCGGCTGACATTTCTCACCCCCTGCCAAGTCTGGTCTAGCCTGCCAAGGAGAGGAGACCAAGATCCCAAGCTATGAGCTCATTCTCCTTAAAGGGCCTTGTTGGAAAGGCAGGGAATGTGGGGAAAACAGGGGAAACGCCATTCTCACGCCTACAAAGTGGGTCTTGCAATGGGCAGGGCAGCTCTGAGAGCAGGAAGTGAGAACAGCAAGAAATGTGTGTGATCATGGCCAGAGTGTCAGTGTCAGATACGGGCCACCTGGTGAGCTAACGAAGTCAGTCTGACTCCGGTTCTGCAGGTGAGAAAACAGAGGCCAGAAGAGGTTGAGGGTCCCAGGCCACACACCCCTTGAGCAGTTGTGGAGCTGGGCTCTGAAACCATATGGGGGAACCGCTGACTGAAACTGCCTGCCCTGGCCAGGCCCCCTAGTGACCATGGGCATGAGTTATCTTAGGAGGTCCTGGTAAGGAATGCAGAACTAACAAGCTACCACCAACCAGAAGAATTCAAGAAAGGTCACAAGGAGAGAGGAGATGCAAGTCCGTATGTCCTGCCAACCTCCTGGAATCCTTCTCGGCTGAATGAAGAACATGCCACCAGGACAGACCCTGAGTCAGAGTGATTGGCCAGAGACAACCTGGACACTAACCCAACTTCCATAAAACGCGAGATGGCGAGCCACGTGGCAGAGCAGTTTTCCTGGGTTCCCAGACCCTCCTGCTCTCCGCCCAGGGCGCCCCTTCCCAATAAAGTCTCTTGCTTTGCCAGGACATGTGTCTTCTTGGACAATTCATTCCCAAGTGTTAGACAAGAGCCCACTCTCAGGCCCTGGAAGGGGGTCCCCCTTCCTGCCACAAAACCTTGTTGTCTGTCTTTAGAACCTGCTTTAGCCCTTAAGCTGTTGCATTTGGAGGGTCCTTGTGATGGACAGAATTCTAAAGATGCCCAATCCCAAGAAGCCCACCCTCGGTGTGTGCGCATCTTCTAGTCATCCAATCCAGTGCTAATCTAGGTGTGGCTGTGAAGGGAATCTGGAGAGGTAATGAAAGACTCAGATCAGTTGACCTTGAGATGGATGGGCCTGACCTTATCATACGAGCCCTTTAAAGTGGAGCCACAAGGACAAATGAGGAGATCGGACTGGAAGCACGAGAAGAGTCTGACACTGTTTGGGGCTTGAAGGATGGAGGGGGATGCATGGCAAAGGATGAGGCTGGCCCAGGAGCTAAGAGCAGGCCCGGACTCACAGCCAGGAAGGAGATGGGGATCTCAGTCCTGCAAACATAAGGAACTGGGTTCTGCCAACAACCTGAGTGAGCTTGGAAACGGCTTCTTCCCACAGCCTCCTGAAAAGACCTCAGCCAGGTGATCTGGTGGCTAAGACTCCATGCTCCCAACACAGGGGACCCTGGTTTGATTCCTGGTCAGAGAACCAGATTCTGTGCTAAGTTCCTCAGTCGTGTCTGACTCTTTGTGACCCTATAGACTGTAGCCCGCCAGGCTCCTCTGTCCATGGGGATTCTCCAGGCAAGAATACTGGAGTGGGTTGCCATGCCCTCCTCTAGGGGATCTTCACGACCCAGGGATTGAACCTGTGTCTCTTACATCTCCTGCATTGTAGGAGGATTCTTTACCCACTCAGCCACCTGGGAAGCCCAACAAGATCCCACATGCTGCAACTAAGACTCAGCACAGCCAAATAAATAACTATTTAAAAAGAAAAAAAAAAGTACCTCAGCCAGCCGACACCCTGACTTCAGCCAGTGAAGCCTTGGGCAGAAAACCAACCTTGCCGAGTCAGACAAGCTGCTGAGTTTCTTAGGAGCCACTACAGTCCTTGCCCTGTGGTCTGAGCGCCAGTCCCGGCTGCCACAGCCGCCAAAGACTCCACGTCCTCAGTGCCTCTCTGGGCTTCTGAGCTGCCCCTTCCAGCTTCCACGGGCCCTTAGAGCAAGCACCGTTCTTCTCAGCCAGAACCAGGTAAGTGGGGTGAGAAGAGGGCTGCCCTTGAAACTAGAAGATGCTGTACAAGTCTTGAGCCTCTCGGGGGCTTCACCTGCTTTAACCGCTGACCTCAGGGCAAGACAGACAGCCTACACCTGTGCCGCCCAAGGCCGACTGAAGCCATTAGCCGCAGACGGCTGTTTAAATTCAAATGCATGAAGATTAAGTAGAATTAAAAATTCAGTTGGGTGAGTTGGCTTGCCGGATAAAAATAGAGGCTGCCCAGTTAAATTTGAATGTCAGACAAATAGATCATTCTTTAGTATAACTGAGCCCCAAATACTGCATGGGATATACTTACACTAAAAGAAGTTTTTGTTTCTCAAATTTAATTGGGCAGCCTTTTCTTCTTTTTAAACTAATTATGTCAGAAGTTTTAGATCTACAGAAAAATCATGACAAGAGTTCCCACATACTTCACAGCCAGTTCCCTCCCTTATCACCTCTTACATTTATATGCTACATTTATTGCAATTAGTGCACCACTGTTAATATTATTAACTAAAGTGCATAGTCTGTTCAGACCTTAGTTTTTTCCAAGCGTCTTTTTCCCACTGTTCCACAATCCCATGATCCCCTGTTACCCTGAGTCATCACGCCTCCTTAGGTTCCCCCCCAGATTTAAATAGCCACACGTGGTGTTGCTTGTCCGGGCCATGATGATTTCTCAAGCTTTTCTTGTTTTTTTGATGACCTGGACAATTTTGAAAAACGCTTTGTAGAATGCCCCTCAATTGGGATATATCTGATGTTTTTCTCATGAGTTAAACTAGGGGTTATGGGTTTGGGGGAGGAAGGTCACAGAGGTTAAGTGCAGAGCTCAACGCAGAGCTAGGGCACGTGCTTTGGGGTTTTTTTTTGGTGGGGGGGGGGGGTGTTGCTGCATCTTGCAGTGTGTGGGGATCTTAGTTCTCCAACCAAGGATGGAACCCATGCCCCCTGCAATGGAAGCATGGAATCCTAACCACTGGACTGCCAGGGAAGTCCCAAAGAGCACATGCTTTCAAAGTGACTTACGACAGCTGATGCTGACCTTGCCTACGTGGTTGAGGTGTGTTTATCAGGTTTCCCCACCTTCTATACCCTGCCCCTTTCCATGGTGTCCTGATGCCAAGGGCATCAAGCACCGCCCATGCTTGAGGAGTGGGAGGCGTCCTGTACTTTTATTTATTAAATTTGGCAGCCCTATCCAGGGCACCCAGCACATGTCAAGCGCTCCACAGCTACCGGAGGCTAGTGTCTACCACAGCAGACGGCATTGAGTCCAAGCACGCAGGCTGTCCAAACACAGGTCGTTCACATACCATCCCCACTACTGTTCACTTAACATTTTCCTTTAAATAAGCTCACTTTAAAAAAAAAAAAGACGCATGCTCCAGAGCCTGCTGGTGGCAACTACTGAGTTGCATGCTAGAGCCCATGCTCCACAACAGAAGCCACTGCAATGAGAAGCCCCCGCTCGCTGCAACTAAAGAGCCTGCATTGTGCTGCAATGAAGACCCAGCACCGCCAAAACTAAAAAAAAAACATTTTTTAAAAAGGAAACCGGATATCAGTACCTGAGATTCCGTTGGTGGCAGCCCAGCACCGAGGACGCCCCAGGACATCCAAGAACGCCTAGAGGGGGTCCGGCCCGGTTCCTCCCTGGTGGTTTTTTCCATCCTCTGTTTCTCCTCCTCCTCAGGGAAGCGGGAGGGCGCGTGGCCCCCTTGGCTCTGGTCCTGTGAGCTTCGGAGTTCTTCACTTGGCCTTCCTCTGGCCAAGGCCCAGTTCCTCCGGATGTCAGGATACCCATCCGAGCAGGCAAAGGGCCCAGTGGTCAACCAGTGCCAGGGTAGCTCTGACTTCCGCCAGGGACCTCCAGGTCGGGAAGCTGGAGATCTGCAGCCGCTGCGCTGCACCTGGTTGGTTACAAGACTCACCTGGAGAGCTTTCTAGAGCTATTTTCCCGAACCCCGGCCGCGTGGATTCAAATGAAAGATGTGGGTAGACCAATATTCACAGAAGCACCATTTACAATAGCCAAGACATGGAAGCAACCTAAATGTCCACTGACAGATGAATGGGAAAAGATATCATATGTATACATATATATATTGCTCAGCCATAAAAAAGAATGAAATAATGCCATTTGCAGCAACATGGATAAACCTAGAGATGATCATGCTAAGTGAAGGAAGTCAGAAAGAGAAAGAAAAATACCAGATGACATCACTTACATGTGGAATCTGAAATATGAACCTATCTACGAAAAAGACTGATAGACAGAGAACAGACTTGAGATTGCTAAGAGGAGGGTAGGGGACGGATGGATTGGGAGTTGGGGACAAGCAGACGCAAACTATTAGATGTAGAATGGGTCAATAACCAGGTCCCACTGTACACACGGAACTAGATTCAGTATCCTGTGATAAACCTGATGGAAAAGGTTGTTTGTGTGTAACCTGAGTCACTTTGCTGTAGAGCAGAAATTAACACATGTGAATCAACTATGCTTCAGCTAAGTAAATAAATGAACCACGCTGAAGCGGGTGGAGACGAAGTTAAAAGCAGCCCCCTGGGGCTGATCATCAGCCGTTTCAGACAGTCTCCTGGGCCTTGACAAGGCCCAGGCTGGGCGGCTCTCTGGGAGAGTCGGCCCTGAAGGCCCCAGGGCAAGGCAGGGCTCTCCCTGTTTGCGGCAACTCCTTTTCCTCGTCCCTTCTTGTGGAAGGGAAGCTTAGTATTTTACTTCCAGGTGCTAGAGCTTCTTTGTTCCTTCTTTCTTCTCCTGTATCTTTCTTGCATATCACATCTCTGGTCCCTGGGATCAGGCCCAGAGCTAGACTGCCTCCCCTCTGGTTTGCACTCATTGTATTTGGGGGAGATTAACTTGTTTGTTGGGATCCACGGGCTCACAGACGGAGAGGAATCGCTCTCAGGATGAATTCCACCCAGACCCGTCCCCCCCACCCCCACCAACCAGACCCAGATGATTTAGATAATGACATTTAGCTGAGATGTAAGGCTGAGTTGTGCCATATAAGGGATGGGGCTTCCCAGGTGGTGCTCGTGGTAAAGAACCTGCCTGCCAATGTAGGAGATGTAAGAGATGAAAGTTCAATCCCTAGGTTGGGAAGATCCCCTGGAGGAGGGCATGGCAACCCATTCCAGTATTCTTCCCTGGAGAACCCCGTGGACAGGGGAGTTGGGGTACTACAGTCCATAGCGTCGCAAAGAGTCGGACATTACTGAAATGACTTAACCTGCATGCACGTAAATGGGATGAGAACTTTGGGGGCCTTGGAACCAGGTGAGTGTATTTTGGATTTGGGACGGACCTGCATCTTTAGGGGGCAGAGAGCACTGGATTGACTGAAGGCCTTGCGCCAAAGGTGTCCACATCCTAGTCCCTGGAACCTGTAAATGTGTTACCTTACACGGCAGAGGAGACTTTGTAGGTGTGATTAGAAATGGGGAGATTACCTAGTGAGCCTAATCTAGTCACAGGAGTCCTTAAGAGCCGGGAAATTTCTTGGTAAGAAGGAGCAATGAGGGCGAGGGAGAGACAACCACGTGACCTTTCACATACCTTCTCAGGAAGCGCTTATTGACAGACCAGTGAAGCGAACATTTTTTTGAGCACCTGGATTCTCTAACGGCCATGCAGACAAACAGCTTCACCTCTCTTCTACAGATGACAGAAACAAGGCTCCAGTGGTGAAGTGACTCACCTAAGGTCACCCAGTAAATAAACAGCAGGGCTGAGATTCAGAAGCGGGACCGCGGGAACCCATCTGGTTGCCGAACCCTAGGCTGCTCCCATCTCCCGCTGCTGTTAGGGCTTGGCCCTAGTGGGCGAAACTCCCCGAGGTGGAAAGCCGAGAAGCTTCTCACTGCCCCGTTTGTTCCCTTGCTTCCTTCCCTGGCTTTCCTTCCCAGTCGCTGGCTGGCAGCCCGTTTCTGATGGGACAGGGCAGTTCTGTCCGGGATGTACCATCAGGGGGCGCCAGCACCCAAGTGTAAAGACCCAGCGGTCCCAGAGGGTCTGATTTTCTCAGAATGGAGGTCCTGGTCCCCTCCCCCACAGAGAGCCACGGCCACCCAACTGGCCCGTCTCGGCCACAGCCTGCTGGCCACATGTCCTTGGGCAGAGAGCTCCATCCCCTTGGCAGCAGTTTTCCCAGAGGAGTCGCAGCGGGGGGGAGGGGGCGGCCACTGACACAGTGAAATGAAATAACAACGGGGGGGGGGGGGGGGGGGGGGAAGCTCCCTGGCTCCTAACCCTTGCTTGAATTTGCATTCTTTATCAGGAGATGTTTAATGGTTCTCGCAGGACTATCATTTCAGATCCTGCCCAAACCACATGACTCTTTTATTTTGACTCAGCTGTCTCTCTCCTCTTCCTCCAGTCTTTTATGTTTTCACCAAGTCTTCCCTATTTGTACTTCAGAAGGCTCTCCAACGTTCTGGCGGGCGCCCGCGGGCTGATTATAAACTACCCGAGCCGGTTTGATTCAAGAGGCAGCCTGCAACTGGGCTCCTTGCGTGTGTGGAGCTCTTGAGGGCTGAGTATCAATTCAGGAACACGGTGTCTTTGCATGTCCTACTTCCTCCGTCTTTCTACCTGAAAAACAAGCCTTTCACAGAACACACTGACTGCCCGTGTGTGTTGTGCATGGACAGATGGATATCTAAGACACAGTCACATCACTGGAGGCCCCTTTGATGGGGACAGAGATACCAACAGAACTTTCGGAGCAATTTCTGTGCCTGTCTGTAGGTCTGTGCGGGGAAGGGGCTTCTATTCGGGTTCCCGTGATCTTCTTGGGTCTCATCCACTCTACAGACTGGTCTCCAAGCCCAAAGTCAGACAGGCTAGGGCAGGACCGGGACTGCCCAGGTGTGGCTAAGCCCCTCTTTCTCTCAGCAGGCAGGGACCCCCGAAAGTGGTCCTTTGCACTGGCTCCAAGATGTCTGCTAAATGTGGGTCACTATGGCCGAAGATGCGTGTTTCCCTCTCGATGTGACCCACGGGGGCAGCTGCTGAGTGAGCCTGGCCTGTGGCCCAAGGTTTAGTGACCCCGGGTCCTAGTCCATTTGGTGGCCAGCATTTCTCAGGGCCTCGTAGTCACGGCTGGATCCCTGAGGTTGGGAAGCAATTCTGTCCACAGCATGTCCTCCGGATTCTTTTTCTCCTCACCATTAAATCACATACAACAGGCCAGGAGACAAAATGCTTGACTTTCTTCATGTGGTCTTTCCTTCTTCCTGCTTCACCTGATGCATAAGAATTTTGTGGTAAAACTACAGCTTTACAAGAATCTGCAACAGAAAGATTTAGGGAACTCAGTGATCCAAAACCAGCTAAGTGAGCTGGGTTTTTTTTTCTTCTTCTCTCTCTCTCTCTCCTTTTTTTCTTCTAATGTAAAGCAGTTCCAAGAAAAGTGAAGTCATGGCCCAGGGTGCTTATTTTCAGTTCTTAGAAAAGAGCCAATTTCAAAAGGGAAGCTTTGCAGCCGGAGCACAGAGCTTGCCCTTGTCTGGTGAGGGGAGCTTGCTGATAAACCAACTTTGATTTGGCATCAGAAAACTAAAACCCCCGCCTGAGATGCGTCTTCATCTGGTGATGTCAAGGAGGAAACGCGAGGCGAAACAGTGAGAGTTCTTAATATTCCGGCAGACCGCAAGAGCTCAGCTAACAGCTAAGACGCCGGGAGGGCCCAGGGCCAGCTCCGAGCCCCCGGGGAACCATCAGTGTCTGCGGGGACTTGTCGGAAAGACATGGGCACCCTCGTTTCCCCACCTCCCACGCTCCTGAGGTAGTTCACTGCCAGGCGGCCCTATCGGCCCAATCAGCGATTTTTCATTCAGGCGTTTGTTACCAGAAGTTAGGTGAGGACGGAGCGGGCAGGATATGGTTCTCGGCAGTCTGGGTTGGTCTTGGAGCAGAAGAGCCGACTTCAGATAAAGGAACCTCAGCAGGGCAGACTTCGGTTTAAGGGCTTAGGGAGGCTACCGTACAACCAGCTCCAGGATTACTATCGGGAAATCCAGGCTAATTGTGGAATAAACGGTTGGCTCAAGAATCCTATGACAGAGGTGGTGCGGACAACATCAGAATGCAATGTCAGTGTAATCAAAAGCAAATGGTCAACTCTCTCTCCCAGCCAGGGGGAGCCTAAGGAGACGTGCTGACTCTCTGTCATAGGGTGTCCTGGACGGGCTCCAAGAACAGAAAGAGGACACTGGGAAAAAACACTAAGGAAATCTGAATAAAGGGTAGAATTTGGTTAATAACATCTCAGTGTTGGTTCACTAATTGTAACTAACGTGTCATATTCATGTTAAGATGTTAATAATAAGGGAAACTGGTTGCAGGTAAATGGGAACTCTTTGTACTATCTTTGCAATTTTTCTGTGGACCTAAAACTATTCTAAAATATATATATATACACACACACACACAAATACGTATATATATTTTTAAGAGTCAACTGAAGGATGTGAGTATGAACTTATTACTCCTTCCAGCAACAATCATTTGGGGCCTATTGAGTGCCAGGCACAAGTAAAAGTGATTTACACACTTCTTCACTTTTTCCTCACACCAGTGCTGTGAGCTCGGTATAGTCTGTGTTTTATAGATGAGGAAACTTAAGCACAGAGTAGGTGGGAGAGATGAAGGGCTCATATTCAGGTCTACGGGGCTGCAGAGTCCCGATGACGCTCAACAACACTGACCAAACTCTGAACATAAATCGACTCGAAACAAGCCTTAGGCAGGCAACAAAACCCAGACTGGCAGGAAAAACAATATGCATTTCCCAATTTCCCTATCTTTAAAAGAAAACGCTTGAGTTAAAAAATATAGCACATCCAGGGACTTCTCTGGTAGTCCAGTGGTTAAGAATCTGCCTTGCAAAGCAGGGATGTGGGTTCGATCCCTGGTTGGGGAACTAAGATTCCACATGCTGTGGGGCAACTAAGCCCATGTGCCACAAAGAGCCTGCACACTGCAACTAGAGAAAGTTCTCAGTCTGCAACAAAGAGCCCACACAGCCAAATATATATGTGTGTGTGTGATTACATATATATTTATGCATATGCATATATGTGCATATTTATGTAAATATATATATGTATGGGGCTTCCCAGGTGGCTCAGTGATAAAGAATCTGCTTGCCAATGCAGGAGCCCTGGGTTTGATCCTTGGCTCGGGAAGATCTCTTGAAGAAGGAAATGGCAATCCACTCCAGTGTTCTTGCCTGGAAAATCCCATGGACAGAGGAACCTGGAAGGCTGCAGTTCACGGAGTTGCAAAAGAGTTGGACACAGCTGAGCGCCACACACATAGACATGTGCATTTATGTACATATATGTATGTGTGTGTGGATATATAGCACATCCAAAACACAGACAATACCACACGCTGCTGAGGCTGTAGAACAGGAACTCCGTACACTGCTGATGGGAAAGCAAAACGCTGTAGCTGCTTTGGAAAACAGTGCTACAGACTGGCTATGTTGTCCCCTCCAAAGGACCACAGGCTGAATATGCAGCCCCCCCTCCCTGCCCCAAATTCAGAGGTTGAAACCTAGCCCCCAGTGTAATGGTTTATGGAGGTGGGGCCTTTGGGAAATGAACAGGATGGGATCAGTGCCCTTATAGGAGGCCCCTGGGAGAACCTCACCCTCTGCCATCACATGAGGATATCGGGAGAAGGCCTTGAATCTGCCAGCACCTTGACCTTGGCCTCCAGAATTGGAAAAAGTAAATCTGATGTTTTAAGCAACCCCCCCCTCCCCGGCCCCTACCCTGCAGCCTATGGGGCTTTGTTATAGCAGATGAGACAGTCTGGTAGTTTCTTACAAGGCTAAGACACAGACTGACCATATAAACACTAACTGGGCTCCCAGGCATTTACCTTCGTGTGTTGAAAACTATGTCCATACAAAACCTGCACACGAATGTTTACAACAGCCCTATTAGTAACTGCCAAAATTTGGAGTCAAACAGATGTCCTTCAATAAGTGAATGGATAAACAAACCATGGTACATCCATCCAAAAGGAGATTAGTCAAGAGTAAAAAGAAATGAGCTATCGAGTTACAAAACTACATGGAGGAACCTTAAATGCATATTGCTAACTTGAAAGAAGCCAGTCTGAAAAGGCTACAGACTGTGCAATTCCAACTATCTGACGTTCTGGAAAAGTCCAACTGTGAACTATGGAGACAGCAAGAAAATCAGTGGTTGCCAGGGGTTACAGGGCAGGGAAGGATGAACAGTCGGAGCACAGAGGACTCTCAGGGTAACAAAGCTATTTCCTTATAATACTGTAACAGTAGATACATGATATTATGCCTACTGTATGTCACGAAGATTGACTCTTGATGTCAACGACAGACTTGAGTTAATAATAATATATCAATGCTGCCTCATAGACTTTATCAAAGGTATCACACCAATGCAAGATGTTAATAAGGGGAAAACAGAGGGCATGTAAAGTACCTCACTATAGGTTCTGCTCTTTTTTTTCCCCCTAGAAATCTAAGATGCCTAAGAAATAAAATCCATTAAAAAGAATATAGCATAGGAAACAATTTATTGGTGGTAGAAACCAACTCCAGCAAAAGTCTACAGCAATGGGGAACAAAACCTCACCCCCTCCCTCCCCTGATATTTACAACCTAAGGAAAAGTGAAGGTTGGGTAAGAAGCAGAGAGCAGCCACACAACATTCAATACAATCACCACCAAACTCCATTCCCTACAGAAAACACCGTGAAGACTCTTACCTAACCAGCAGGCTGCCCCTCACAGCGTCTCATCAAAAGTTACGAGACAGGAGTTTAGTTCATGCCTGCAAGTCATTCTTCATCTTGACTTTCATTTCAAGAAGAAATTCTGAGGGTGTTTCAACATTCCCAAGGGAAGGAAGAAGGGCAGGCATCCATGTCCAGCTCTGCGGAGAAGGGACCTCACATTTAGGGCTGAGTGGCGTCTGAGGCAAAAAGAGGGCTGTGTCTCTGAGAGGCCCCAGAGCCTGCAGTCAGAAAATGCCATTTGACTTGCAAGCTGGATATGGAAGCTGTGGATGGAGCAGACGCGGGGCCATGAGGTCATTCCTTTTTTACGCAGCCTCTTTTCCTGCCCATAACCATGCTTTTCATCTCTGCGGGCCGTGACTGAGGTTCAAATTCAGCCTCATAAAACAGGGCCGCGGTGGTAATGGAAAAAGCATCATCACTTGTAAAACTTGGAAAATGCAGCATGAGGTTTCGGTGTGCTTCAGGGAGAGAGAATTAACACAAAGGAAAAAGAAAAAAGAACAAAACATCTGCTTTTCATCAGCAAACAGTCAAAGCAAAGGGCAGCAGGGGCTGAGTTCACTGGAGTGTCCCAGCATTTAGAGCTCGGAGCAAAGCTTTCTGATAAACCTTTGAGAAATATATATTGAGTGATGTCCACGAAATCCACAGGGTGAGAATGCAAGTTGTTCCAGAACTTCGGTTGTTTTTTTTATCGCCGGTTCCAACATCATCTAAGGAATAAGCTTGTGTAAATCTTCCACTTCCAGCTCCCACAAGCTTTCGTGGAGGGGATTATCTGAAAGATCTGTCATCTTCACAGCCTGCAGGCAGGGCTCAGGGCTGCAGGCCTGAACCACTCCCATCACCATCACATATTTTCCTGGAAGAAGAAAAGCTGGGTGGTAAAAGTCCATACTGATAGAGAAAATACAAACAAAGCAGAGATAGGAGTCCTTGAGAGGGTTTAACTTTATCAGGGAGGCAAAGTGAAGACCAAAAAAAAAAAAAAAACCCCAAAAAATGCAAACAGTAAATACCAAAATGCCAAGGTGATCAAAATACTTATAGTAAATTCCACAGTTAACCTAGAGAATGACATCTGTATCTTTGGCTTCTGGTTTTCAAATGTTAAAATCAGAGCATACAGCATAAAGCTATCCTGCCAAGAAATGGAAGAGGCGCTCACACCAGAGGATGAGTTGTAATTAGACAGTCTGCTCTAAGGCAGGACTTCCCAGGTGGCTCAGATGGTAAAGAGTCTGTCTACAATGCGGGAGACCTGGGTTTGATCCCTGGGTTGGGAAGATCCCCTGGAGAAGGAAATGGCAACCCACTCCAGTACTATTGCCTGGAAAATCCCATGGATGGGGGAGCCAGAAAACCCTTAGCTTTTCCCTTCTCCCTGTTCTTGCTTAATACAAAAGCCTGTGACTGGTCTCCATGTACAAGACTGGTCCTCTTTCTGCATGGACAACTCCTGACAGAGGATGGTTGGATGGCATCACCGACTCAATGGACATGAGTTTGAGCAAACTCCAGAGGTGGTGAAGGACAGGGAAGCCTGGCGTGCTGCAGTCCATGGGGTTGCAAAGAGTGGGACATGACCGAGAAACTGAACAACTCTGACAGCCCCAAAGCAAAAATCCAATTCCCCTTCACGTTGCCACAAGAACTGGGCAGTGAAACCATTTACTTCAGATTGGGACTACGAACCCAGCCAAAACCCATGGTCTTCCAACTGAGATCACAGACCTGGTTTCGGGACCTAATGAAGTTCAGGTTCTTGATGTCTTATCACAGAAAGAATTCAGTGAGAGACAGAGTGATAGGTAAGAAGTGGATTGATTCAGAGAGAAACACACTCCACAGACAAGAGTGTGGGCCATTGCAGAGGGCAAGTGCAACAGCCTCAAAATGTGGCATGGTTAGCTTTTATGGGCTGGGTAATTTCATAGGCTAATGAGTGGGAGGATTATTCCAACTATTTTGGGGAAGGGGCAGGGATTTCCAGCAGCGGGGCCACAGCCTACTTTTTGCTCTTTGATGGTCAACCTTGGAATTGTCATGGCGCCTCTGATTGCTGATTGAGGATCAAGGTCTAGTCGAAGTTGACTGGCCTGCCATTTTGGACTCATCTGATTCTAATTGGTTTATGTTGTGTCCTCGGGCTGTGTCATTCTTTCAAAAGTTGTGCCTTGCCCCCTTCCCTCCTCTTTCAGCAGGGGCGGCACCCCCAAAACGCCCTATCGTTTCAGCTGCCTGGGACCAATCTCCACCGCCTCCTGCCGTCAGCTGGGCACATGCAAGCAACTCATCGAGAGGGCAGGCTGCCATTCAATGATCTCATGACATATTAACCGCGACACTCTTCCCATTCCCTTGGGGAAGTGGCTCTCCTTGAAAGCAAAACTTGGCCAGTCTTAACCACACAAAACTCAATTGTGTAAAAAAAAAACCCAAACACAGCAGGAAAAGCAGGCACGCAGCCAGCCTCCACTGCGTGCCCCTGCAAGGCCGCTTTAATCATACTGCTTCCAACATCAGGGCTGGGTTTGCACCCGGGCCCCGGGGCTCTGACGGAAAGAAGCCAGGAGAGCGGATACCTTACCCTCTGGGCATCAGCCCCTGGTACTACATACTGAGGTTTCCCTGAACCCATCTCTGCTTTTGACCTGAGCAAGTGACTCTGGGCTCCTCAGTGACGGAGGCTCATTATAAAAATACACTTGACATACCCCTCTGAAGAGGCCTGAAATACTACGGGAGATGGAACCCTCGGAAAATGACTGAAGACCCTGAAAAGGAAGAGCAAACCCACAGAGATTCCAACAGGAGAGGTAATCCACACACAGGAAATCTGCACACACCGCGGCATATAACACAAATAGACAGATGAAGCCGAAGGACTAAGTTGTTCTTGCCTTTCATGATCAGCCAACCTGGTTACTTAGTCTGGTTCCTTCTACCCGCAGCCTCTCCCCTGATGAGTCTCTCTCCACTGTCTCTCCTTCCCCACTCACTCCCTTCCATCTGGCCTTCATCCCATGACCTCACAGGCCTGGATCAGCTGTCCCTCTTCAGCGCCCACAGCATCTTGCACTCAAGCCTATGACACATCACTTTGTGTTTTAATGGCCTGCTTACTCTTCAGGCTTGTCAATCAAACCTTGGTATTAATTACCAAAGTAGTTACCGACTTGTCAATCAAACCTTGGTATTAATTAGCAAGAGGAAATGGCAAGGCCCAGGCATGTAGGCATTCAGGCCAGTGGGTAAGTCATTGGGCACTGGCCACTGGGTACCTGTGCTGTGCTTAGTCGCTCAGTTTTGTCCAACTCTTTGCAACCCCGTGGAACACAGCCCACCAGGCTCCTCTGTCCTTGGGATGTCCTAGGCCAGAATGCTGGAGTGGGTTGCCATGCCCTCCTCCAGGAGATCTTCCCAACCCAGGGATCACACCCTGGTCTCCTGCTTTGCTGGCACATTCTTTACTGTTTCAGCCACCAGGGAAGCCCACTCAGGTACTGACTGGTATCATCCTCATGCCAGGGCTGAAGCCACCCGTGGGAGACAGTCCCAGCTTGCCTTCAAAGAGCACTGCCTAGGGACCAAGACACCAAACAGCTCAGGCTACGTGCTATACCAAGGGCCGGAAAACGTTTTCTGTAAAGGGTCGGATACTAAATATTTCAGGCTTTGAAGGTCACAAGGTCTCTGCTGCAACTATTCAAGTCTGTAGCTGTAATGAGAAAACATCCCCAGACAATACCTAAATGATTGTGTTCTGTGAAGACTTTATTTATGGACCCGGATATTTGAATTTCATATTCTTTTCATATGTCATGAAATCTTTCGTTTTTTCTCAACCGTTTGAAAATGGAAAAATCAATCTTAGCTCACAGGCCAAGCAAAAGGAGGTGGTACCCTGAGGTTTGCAGACCATGTCTAAATAAACACTGCAATGGAGGGCAGACAGAGAGGGAAGCGGAAGGATGAGAAGCGTGCAGGAGCATCACATGGTAAAAAACCATGGTCACAACCCTCACTATGACCTAGGAGCTGTGTTAAGGCCATTTTTAAAATGGACTGAATCCATACAACAGGCAGCAACTATTAGTCCCTTTGAAAGGCGGCCCAGAAAGGTTAAGAACAAATTCTCCAGGGAGAACATCCGAAAAGGGGCCGAGCCAGTTCAACCTAACGCTGAGAATAGTTGTCAGAAAAACAGACCCCCACCCTGCAGTAGTCTAGCCCAGTGGTTCTCAAAGTGTGGCCCCCAGGCCAGCAGCACCTGGGAGCTGCTTAGAAAGTTCTCAGCCCCACCCAGACCAACTCTGAGGGTGGCACCTGCCAGCAGAGTAAGTCTGATGCACGCTCAAATGTGCACACCCCGAGTTTAAAAGGAAAGAGTAGTGACTACAGCCTGACAGTCACATGAGGCAGGGGTACAGCAGGGGCCCCCCACTCCTGGGAACTGGGGACAGCTTCCCTAAGGAAGGTACCTTGAGTCCAGTCATTAGGGATGAACAGAAGTTCCCCACTATGGTATTTTCCAAAACTTGATGGGGGGAGGGAGGGGAATCACCCCTGCAGAGGAGGCTTTGTTACTGATGCTGGGGCGGGGGGCGGGGGGCGGTCCCTCTCCCGGAGATTCCAGCTGGAAAGGCTGGTGCAATCCTAGGAACTTGTATTTTTTAAATGGGCTGTGGGCTGTGGGTGATGCTTATCATCAGAACGTCTTGGCTGGTGCCTGGCTGGGAAGGGGCAGGAAGGAAGGGTATGGAAGCTGGTGACCAACAGGGCAGCACTGCAAAAAGACCTGGAGGTGGGACGGCATGGCCCCGCCTTCGGGCGGTACAAACCGAGGACCAGCCGAGGGTTCGAATCCGGCTGTTACCTGGGACAAGGCAGGGCCGCCCGCGGGGCACCCGCTCCAGGCCGCGAACCGAGAAGAACCCGCTCGGGTCCCGCAGCCGCGCCTCGCCGCCTCCGGCCTCCACCACAGTGCCCTGCATCCACACGGCCGTCAGCTCCAGCGGCTCGCGGCCCGCCGCCGCCCGCGACAAGCGCCACGAGCCCGGGCCGCCCTCCGCGTCGCGCCGAAGCTGCTCCGCCAGCACCTTGAGCGGCGGCAACCGAGGCAGCCTCACGGCCGTGGGGCCGCTACTGGGTAACGACTCCGTGGGCGCCGCCATTCTGCCTCGCCTTCGCTTTCCCGCCAACTTTGATGAGCGGGAGGCCAGGTCCGCGGCTACCAATCAGAGGCGCGCTAGCGGGATCGACCAATGGTCGGGGCCGGGAGGCGGGGCCGCCAGGCCGAGTGGCCCCCCCCCCAAGCACAGGAGTGCGCATGCGTACATGAAGTAAATAAACGCCCCGCCCTCCAAGTTAGAAATGAAAGGATGAAATGAATTAAGAGAGAAAAAAATAAATGAAGGAGGGAGGTAAAGAACTCCTTGTCTCCACTCACCTCAAAATTTGGTGTGCACGCAAATCATTTGAAGAATGTGAGAATTCATCTTTACATCGTCTTGCCTAGTACGGTTCTGTGAGGCTAATAAATACTAGCAAACACTGAAATGAACAGTAGCAATGATGAGGCTATGTTTATTGTAAGTTATCAAGAATCGAGTGGAGAGAAAAGGCTGGGACACGTACAGCTAGTAAAACTGCCCATTCTTTTATTACTATGTTTATTTATTATACTTTAATAACATTATAAAATAATTTAAGTTAATAAGATATATTACTATATTTTTCACAAAAGGAATTTACGTTCATTATAGAAAATTTAGGAAAGGAAATCTAGAATAAAAAAAAAAATGTAGAAATCATTCAGAGATATCCACCCACTGTTGGTGTATTAGCATCCAGTTTTCAAAATATATACACACAAATATTGTTTTGTATATTGCTTTCAGTTAATAATAAATATCTTTCCATATCAACAAATATCCCTCTGCTTCCTCTTGAGTGACTGGATAAGATTCTATTTGTCTCATCACCTACATAACCAATATCCTAGAGGAGGACATAGGCTATTTTCAGCTTTTCAGTTTATAAATCGTTACAAAGAACCTTACAGTGAAACTACTTAGAACTAAATTTTTGTTCATGTTTCAGATAAATTTCTAGAAATGGAGTGAAAGTCGCTCAGTTGTGTCTGACTCTTTGTGACCCCATGAACTATACAGTCCATGGAATTCTTCAGACCAGAATTCTGGAATGGGTAACCTTCCCTTCTCCAGGGGATCTTCCCAACTCAGGGATTGAACCCAGGTCTCCTGCATTGCAGGCAGATTCTTTACTGGCTGAGCCACAAGGGAAGCCCAAATGCTCCCTAACACTTGCATGTCCTCAATCAGTCAAATCCTAAACCAACCAATCCTTTAAGTCAAGACCAGTGGTCAGGAGACTTTGTCCTCCTGGGATCTACTGCAATACCAGGCTTAGAGTATTCGTCAAGAGCTCAATTTTTATAAAGCAGCTAAGACATATTGGAAAAGACCCTGATGCTGGGAAAGATGGAGGGCAAGAGGAGAAGGGGGAGAGGATGAGATGGTTGGATGGCATCACTGACTCAATGGATATAAATTTGCCCAAACTCTGGGAGATAGTGAAGGACAGGGAAGCCTGGCATTCTGCTTGGGATCCATGGGGTCATAAAGAATCAGACACAACTTAGCAAATGAACAGCAACAAGACATACTGAACAAGGCTCTGTCCTTAGAGCTTTGTAGGGAGACTGTACTACAAATGTGGGGAAACTGAGGTTCACAGAAGCTAGGTGGCTTACCTACAGCCTCCGTGGAAGTAGACTCTGTAGGGTCCTGGGCTCTATACCTCAACCCTAAGCTGCAGAGTAACCAGGTTTCTAACTTGGAAGGAAGTGGGGATTTTAACCAAGAGAGAGTCTCACCCCTTCTAGCCTGATGGATCTCTACTGGCCTTACCCAAGGAAGGCCAGGAAAGTGATGGGGAAGGGAGTAAAGATGGAAATTTTCCATTGCTCTCTTGGCCTTCAAAACACAAGTCTGGGGGGCTCCTGCCCAAGCGGAGTGGGTATGCCGTGGGTCCCGCCTGGGGGCTGCTCAGAGGTAGGTGCGAAGGTGGTCCTGGGTGCAGTGGCAGCAAGTCCTCCCAGAAGGGGAAAGCATCTTAGGTGCGAGGGATGAAGAGGACAGGAAAGGGGGAACTCAGACAGAGGGAAGGGGCAACCCGGAACTGAATTGGAACAGGTTGCCTGAGAACGAGCTAGTGACATGGAAGGAAAGAAGGAGAAATTGGGACGAAGATGCAGCCTGAACCACACCTGAGAGTCTTTCCCTTCCTTACTCTTTGGAAATGACTGGTACCTGAGACTTTGATTTGGGGCCCATTTGATTTTTAAACTTCAGGAGGGATCACAGTATCTTGATCATCTTGCTTTTGCCACACCCACTAGGTCCTGCTTCGGTAGGGTTTCTTCTGCTTGGGAACCTAGCCCTTCAGATCATCTTTCTTTGAGATTTTCTCAGATCAGATCAACTTCTAGGCTTAAAAACAGAGTGCAGGCTTCTTTGCTTTGGCCATAAAAAGGCTTTAGCCTACATTGTAGGTTAAATGTAGTAGCACGACCTAAGGTCAGTGTTCCCTCACCCATATAGAGGCTGCTGTAACCTTGGATAGAGTTGACCTACTCGGCTTTATGACTTCTCCTCTTCCTTCAGTTTAAATTATTCAGTTTCCCTTACCATGTGACTGCTTATCTTGACAACCAGTAACTAGGTAGTGTGACTGAGAGGTCTGTGTTTTTTTCCTTAGAACTGACCTGGATCATGATTTTGAGATTAAATACCTGTGCTGAAGCTGAAAAACAAAACAACCCCACAAGTCTGGGGACCTTCCTAGTGATCCAGTGGCTAAGACTCCGAGCTCCCAATGCAGAAGTTCCAGGTTTGATCCCTGGTCAGGAAAATAGATCCCGAATGCTGCAACTCAGAGTTCACACGCCACAATGAAAGATCCCGCATACCGCAACAAAGATCGCAGATTCTGGGTGCTGCCACTAAGACTTGGAGCAACCAAATAAATAAATAATATTCAAAACACACACACACAAGCCTGAACATATCAGTGCTCAGTTTATAACCTCCTGATGGTGTCATTGCTACACTTGGAATATGAGCATTCCAGGCAGAGTGAAATGCACCAGGAGGGCCCAGAAAGGAGACAGAGGAGGAAGCACTGAACAAACGGCTAGGATTTTAGAACAGCTGGGACACAGAGTGCAGAGGAGTGGGAATAAAGGAGCTTGTACTTACATAATAACCTCACTCCTTATCCCCATTTTAACAGATGAGGAAACTGAGGTTCAGGCCAGTGACAAGCCTAAGGCCACACAGATGGTGAGGGGCGGAGCCAGAATTCAATCCAAGTCCATCTGGTCCCAAACTTCATGCTCCTTGGACCACACCTGCATCCCACCTTGCCATCAAAGATGTCTCCAGACCTCTCTGCTCACGCTTCTCTCTGCCCGACATGCCTTCCCCGTCTCTCCCAGCTGGCTCAGTCACCACGTGCCTGCCACCTTCTCTTTAGGGAGCCCTTCTTGAGCCCACAACTGGAGTCAATGCCTACCTTGCGAACCAGGCAGCTGACACCCCAATCCAGGGTTTTGCAGCCTCAGCCCCAGTGACATTTGGGGCTGGGTAACCCAGTGCTGAGGGAGCTATCCGATGTGCCTTCTGGGATATTGAGCGGCATCCTTGGCCTTCACCTCTAGATGCTGGATGTCCTCAAGGTGGCAATGAAAAGTGGCTTTGGGTATCACCAGTGTCCCCTGGAGGGTGAAATCACCCCCTGCTGAGAGCCACTGCCCTCATCTGCAGACTCGCCATGTTCTATCTTGAACCATAAAATACTTGAGTCTGAGTCTGTCTCACCAGCAGAACAAAGGTTCAAATTCCGGGGCCAACAGCGGCCGAGCAGGTAACCCTGGTGGAGCAGTGACACCCCGGGCGTTGCAGGCCCCATTCGAGGGGCCGATCACACTCAGCCAATGGTTGGCATCTGAGAACATGGGTCCAAGCACTAACATTTTAATGTATCATCTCCACTTTAAAAAAAGTGTTGGCAATGCATTCAACTCTAAAACAGTGTACGTGCATATGCAGTTGTGTCCAACTCTTTGCAATCCCGTGGACTAGACTGTAGCCCGCCAGGCTCCTCTGTCCGTGGGATTTCCCAGGCAAGAATACTGGAGTGGGTTGCCATTTCTTCCCCCAGGGGATCTTCCCGACTCAGGGATCAGAACGGTGTCTCTTGCATTTCCTGCATTGGCAGGCAAATTTTTTTTCTTTTTTTTTTTTTTACCACTGCACCACCTGGGAAGCCCCTAAAACAGACAGACAAACATATAAACAAAGACTCTGTGGTCCTGAACGCAGCCTGTGGTCATCCTGGCCCAAGGGCAGCCAGTCTGCAAGTGAGGCCCCTAGAAGGTGAGCTCTGGTCCTGGCACTGAGCAGCTGCGTGTTCATTTATGGAAAGCTCCTTGGAACCTCCTGCAAAATATGCAGAGGGCTGGACCGAGTGTTTCACCAGTTCTAGGAGTTGCAAAGTGGGTATCTCAGATTATTGTCGTGAGTAGACAGCTGGGGTCTGCCAACACATGCTGGGTGAGCCCTCCCTCAGTGGAAGGCTATCTCCCTCCCCACCTGCCACCCTTACCTGGGGCCTGGAGCCACCCTTGTGCAGGGCCTTACCAGCCCCAGCTTCCCAGTGAGATCACAGACTCCTGGAAGGGAGTTTCCTGCCACGAGGACAAAGGTAAGGCAAGGGGAACTTCTGTGCCTTGGCCTCACACTCAACCCACTCATTCACCAGATCAAATAAAAAATGCTTCTGACTGCCAGCAACAAAATCAAACCCTAATGCCCAAGGAAAGTTTCCTCTGGAAGATCATCCATACAGTAACAAGGAGATCAAACTGGTCAACCTGAAAGGAAATCAACCCTAAATATTCATTGGAAGGACTGATGCTGAAGCTGATGTTCCAATATTTTGGCCACCTGATGTGAAGAACTGACTCATTGGAAAAGACCCTGATGCTGGGAAAGATTGAAGGCAGGACGAGAAGAGTATGACAGAGGATGAGATGGTTGGATGGCATCACCGATTCGATGGACATGAGTTTGAGCAAGCTCTGGGAGTTGGTGATGGACAGGGAAGCCTGGCGTGCTGCAGTCCATGGGGTCGCAAAGAGTCAGACACGACTGAGCGGCTGCACTGAACTGAACTGAACATCTACAAAATGGCAAAAGCTGTCATTAGCCGAGCGCTTACTATGTACTAAGCACCATGCCAAGTGCTTCATGTGCAGAGTCTAATTCCTCAGAAGAACCCTAAGATGTAACTGCTCTTTTTTAAAAAAATATTTATTTATTTTTGGTTGTGCTGGGTCTTTGTTGCTGTGCATGGGCTTTCTCTAGTTGTGACAAGCACGGGTTACTCTCTAGTTGTGGTGCGCAGTTTCTCATTGTGTGGCTTCTCTTGCTGTGGAGCATGGGCTCTAGGAACTCAGGCTTCAGTAGCTGCAGCTCACAGGCTCTAGAGCTTGGGCTCAGTAGTTGTGGCTCGAGGCATGTGGGATCTTCCTGGAGCAGGGATCGAACCTGTGTCCCCAGCATTGGTAGGTGGATTCTTATCCACTGTACCACCAAAGAAGTCTGTAAGTGCTTTTCTTAAGCCCATTTTATAGATGGGGAAACTGAGGTATGGAGAGGTGATGTGACTGGCCCAAAACCACACAGCTGGTAAGAGGGAAGGCTAGGGATCCCAGGGCTAGGGACCTGGACAAAGGGTCCCTCTCCCATATCTTTCCATAATCAGGACCCCAGAGAAGGTGGGCTCTTACCCACTGTCCTGGGTCATCACCAAGGTGAATTCCTCAGGGAAATTTTCTTAAGTACAGGTTCTGTCAAAAGGGGGCTTCCCTGGTGGCTCAGCCAGTAAAGAATTCGCCTGCAATGCAGGAGACCCGGGTTCGATCCCTGGGCTGGGAAGATCCCATGGAGAAGGGAATGGCTACCCACTCCAGTACTCTTGCCTGGGAAATCCCAAGGACAGAAGAGTCTGGCGGACTATGGTCCATGGGGTCGCAAAGAGCCAGACACAACTTAGCGACTAAATGACAACAAAGGCATTTCTAGCCAATATGTGAGAATAAAAAGTTGTAAGGACTTGAGGGTGGGAGCTGAAACAAAAATCCTATTGTTTGCAGCCGTGATTGTCTATTTAGAAAAACCAAAATAAACTACAGGTAAATATTTAAACTTAAAAAAAAAAAAAAGTTAGGTAGAGGGCTTCCCTGGTGGTCCAGTGGTTAAGAATCTGCTTGCCAATGCAGGGGACAAGGGTTCAATCCCTGGTCCAGGAAGATCCCACTTGCCATGGAGCAACTAAGCCCACGTGCCGCAACTACTGCAGCCCACGCTCCTGGAGCCCATGCTCCACAAGAGAAGCCACCGCAATGAGAAGCCCTTGCACTGAATGAAGAGCAGCCCCTGCTCATTGCAGCCAGAGGAAAGCAGTAACGAAGACCCAGCACAACCAAAATATACACTAATTAATTTTTTAAAAAGCTTATTAAAGAAAAGATAAGGTAGATTGATGGGTGGAGAGAGGGAAGAACAGGAGACCAGAGCTGTGATAAGTTTCATTGTAGAATCTCAGAGGCAGATGCATGGGACCCACTGGACAATTCTTTCAAAAGTACAGAGATGGGGGATAATCCTAGGTTCCAGGGCCACCCCACAGCCTTCCTACATCAGAATCTTGGGGAATGGGACCCTAGAATGACTCTGAAGCCAGCCAATATCCAGCCCCCACCCAGTGACAAGCATGCTTCCTATGCCTTCATCACAGAATATCACCAGAAGGTCACTGGACAGACTGTCGCTTCTTGGTCTCTGGAGCCCCTTTTCCATGACTCCACGCCAGAGCATGGGGTCCTCCTTGCCACAGGCTCCAGCCATGGAAGTCACAGTGCAGCCAGCTCTGGGGTGGGTTCAGAGATCAGGAGGAAGAAGTGGAGTGTCATGCCTTCATGCATGATGGCTGGCACTCCCGGGACCCTTGCACCAATGGTGATGTCTTTCTCCACTGCACACTCAAGGTGGCTGGCCTTTTGGCAGCTTCTTGGAGGAACCCTGAAGCACAGCCCACATTTTGTTTTGGTGTTGTTGTTTTTTTTTTTTTTGCTTCTTGTTTTTATTTTTTGGCCTCACTGCGCAGCAAGTGGGTCTTAGTTTCCCAACCAGGGATTGAGCCTGTGCCCCCTACAGTGAAAGTGAAAGTCGCTTAGTCATGTCTGACTCTTTGTGACCCCATGGACTGTGCATGGAATTCTCTAGGCCAGAATACTGCAGTGGGTAGCCTTTCCCTTCTCCAGGGGATCTTCCCAACCCAGAGATCAAACCCAGGTCTTCCACATTGTGGGCAGATTCTTTACCAGCTGACCACAAGGGAAGCCCAAGAATACTGGAGTGGGTAACCTATCCCTTCTGCAGAGGATCTTCCCGACCCAGGAATTGAACCAGGGTCTCCTGCATTGCAGGCAGATTCTTTATCAGCTGAGCTACCAGAGAAGCTATTCTGCAGTGGAAGGGGAATCTTAACCACTGGATCATCAGGGAAGTCCATCATAACCCATATTTTAGAAGTACGATCCATACTTCCAGGTTAATAAGAGCAGCTGCTTCTGCCATGACCACTAGAAGGTAGGCATGGTGCCAGCTGCTCTATCTATATCAGCTCACTTCATCCATAAACCTTTGCCAGGGACCTAACTCTACCTCCACTTTACAGAGGAGGAAACTGAGGTTGAAAAAGAAACGAAAGCAATCAAACCCATGTAGTACTGACACAGGAGAGGCAAATACATCAATGGAATGGAACTGAGGGTCCAGGCATAAACTCAGATGTCTAGGACTAGTTGTTTTTTGATAAGGGCAGACAAGATCATTCAGTGAGGAAAAAACAGTCTGTTCAATGAATGGTTCTGGAACAACATGCAAAAGATGAAAGTTGGACCTTTGTGTGCACACTAAGTCACTTCAATCGTGTCCGACTCGTTGCAGCTCTATGGACTGTAGCCCACCAGGCTCCTCTGTCCATGGGGATTTTCCAGGCAAGAATACTGGAATGGGTTGCCATGCCCTTTTTCAGAGAATCTTCCCAACCCAGGGATTGAACCTGCGTCTTTTATGTCTCCTGCATTGGCAGCCCATTAGACTCCCCTCTACCTCATACCATATATAACATGGATCAAAGACATATACATGATCTTGTATATGGAAATGAATTCTTGGAAATGACATCAAAAGCACAAGCAACAACAACAACAAAAAATCAGACTTCATCAAAATTAAAAATGTTGGCACAACAAAGGACATCATAAAGAAAGAAAAGACAATCTACAGAATGAGAGAAAATATTTATAAATCATAAATCTGGTGAAAGTCCAGTATTCAGAATATATTAAAGAACACTTTCAACTCAGTAACAAAAAGGTAACTCGATTTAAAAATGGCCAAAGGACTTGAAAAGAATTTTCTCCAAAGAAGGTATACAAATGACTGGTAAGCACATGAATAGATAGATGCTCAATGTCATGAGTCATTAGGGAAATGAAAAACAGCACTGTCAGTGTTCTTGTCTGGAGAAACCCATGGACAGAGAAGACTACAGTCCATAGGGTGGCAAAGAGTCGGACATGACTGACGCGACTGAGCATGCATGCTTGCTGTCTGACTCCAAAGAGCTGACCATCCTGGGTCTGCTCCCTTACTCCTCCGACACAAACCCACACCCTCTAAGGACCTCTATAGGCCAGTCCAGGTTGCTGAAGCAGAATCAGATCTCCTGGCTGAGGGGTGAGAGGTGGGGCTGGCCAAAGGCGGGGCTGGGAGACGAGTTGGTCTCCATGAAATCTGAACACCTGGTGGCCAACATCCATTAAACAATTTCTGAGCTTCAGCGTCCCTTTCTGGGGAATTAAGGAGCTAGATCATCCTAACTCACAACTCCCCTGCAGACAGGACCTCTATCAGCAGCCTGACTTGATAATGAGCTCCCCAGGACATCAACCTCTGGCCTCAGAAAGAAAATCCTCTGGTCCAAGGCAAGGAGACCCTCACACCTTGCCTCTCATGACAACCCTGGCTGGTAACCCCCCCACTGCAGGTGAAAACATGGCCAAAAACATAGATGACCCTTCCCCCTTAAGAGCTAGAGGGGGATGTGAGGGCGATCTGGTTGCGACATCTGTCACCCCATTGATCGCCAGGGTTGATTCGGCTGATCTGGCTGGCTAGGCGGGTGTCCCCTTCCTCTCTCACCGCTCCATGTGCGTCCCTCCCGAAGCTGCGCGCTCGGTTGAAGAGGACGACCATCCCCGATAGAGGAGGACCGGTCTTCGGTCAAGGGTATACGAGTAGCTGCACTCCCCTGCTAGAACCTCCAAACAAGCTCTCAAGAGCTAGAGGGAACAGTTATTGAACATTTGCTTTATGCCTTACATGTGTCATCTCGCTTCATCCTCACGAGGTAGCAGTGTTATTACACCCAATTTACAGATATCGGAGACTGAGGCCCAGTGCCATTTAACTTATTCAAGGTCAAATGGAGACTAGTCATGCACACTCACCTTACAACCCAGCGTTCCCATTCTTGAGTGTCTAGCCCAGAGAAATGAAAACTTGTGTGCACACAAAAATACAGATGTTGATAACAGTCTAGTCATTATCACCCAAAGCTACAGACAACCCAGATGTCATTCAACAGGTGAATAGGGAAGCAAAGTGCAGTACACACACACCATGAAATACTACCCAGCCATAACCAGGAATGGACAATTGAGACCCACAGCAACCTGGACAAGTCTGAAATCCATTACGTTGGGCAAAGGAAGTCAGATTCAAAAGGTGACATACTGGGACTTCCCTGGCCATCCAGCAGTTAAGAATCCACCTTCCAATGCAGGGGACATGGGTTTGATCCCTAATCCGGGAATATTCCACATGCCACGGGGCAACTCGACCCGTGAACCACAACTGCTGAGTCCATCCTCCCTAGAGCCCGGGCTCTGCAACAAGAGAGGCCACCACAATGAGAAGCCCTCACACCACTGTGTAGAGTGGCCCCCACTCGCCGCAATTAGAGAAAGCCCAAACACAGCAACGAAGACCCAGTACAGCCAAAAATAAATTAATCAATCAATTAATTATTTTAAAAATGAGCTCGCTTTAAAAAAAAATGTTGACACACTGGAGCTTCCCTGGTAGTCCAGCGGTTAAGAATCTGCCGCCCACTGCAGGGGCTCGGGTTCGATCCCTGGTCTGGAAAGATTCCACATGCCATGGGGCAACTAGGTCTGTGCGCTGCAACTACTGAGCCCACACGCCTAGAGCCTGTGCTCTGCAACAAGAGAAGCCCAAGCACCGCAATGAAGAGCAGCCTCCACTCACCGCAACTGTGGGCAGCAAGCCTGTGGGCAGCAACTAAGACCCAGCGTAGCCAAAAATAAACAAGATTAATTAATTTTAAAAAGCATGAGCTCACTTTTAAAACATTGACATATTATATACGATTCCATTTATATGACATTCTCCAATGGCTAAAACTATAGGGACAGAAAACAGATGATGAGTGGTTGACAGGGCCTGGGGGAGATGGAGAGGCTGACGGCAAAGGGGCATCAGGAGAGAACTTTTGGGGGGCTGGGATTATTTTGTGTGCTGGTTGTGGTCATAGTTATACCACACAGTCTCT
Organism: Cervus elaphus; assembly: GCF_910594005.1. Lineage (NCBI taxonomy): Eukaryota > Metazoa > Chordata > Mammalia > Artiodactyla > Cervidae > Cervus > Cervus elaphus. Next base: position 24,575,522 of record NC_057824.1, on the reverse strand, counting down.
ACCTATGTTAAAACTCCCAGCACTGGACATCCCTGGTGGTCCAGTGGTTGAGAGTTTGCCTGCCAATGCAGGGGACAGGGGTTCGATCCCTGGTCTGGGAAGATCCCACCTGCTGTGGGGCAACTAAGCCCGTGTGCCATGACTACGGAGCCTAATCGCTCTAGGGCCCATGCTGTGCAACAAGAGAAGCCGCCACAATGAGAAGCCTGGACACAAAATAGAAATCAATTATATTTTTAAAAATTCACAGAACTGTATATGCACACACACACACACACACACACACACACACACACACACACACACACACACACACACACACACTCACTCAGAGCAGCCCCAGGGTAGGTAACCACATGATGCTGACAACAGGTTGCCTGCTGTCACTGGCTGTGGCCCAAGTGGGAAACACGATTTCTTCTTCAAGGGACTAAGCCTAGGAAACCTAGGAAAGTTCTGCTGCTGCTGCTAAATCGCTTCAGTCGTGTCCGACTCTGTGCGACCCCGTAGACGGCAGCCCACCCGGCTCTGCCGGCCCTGGGATTCTCCAGGCAAGATCAATGGAGTGGGTTGCCATTTCCTTTTCCAATGCATGAAAGTGAAAACTGAAAGTGAAGTCTCCTAGTCGTGTCCGATACTTCGCGACCCCATGGACTGCAGCCCACCAGGCTCCTCCGTCCATGGGATTTTCCAGGCAAGAGTACTGGAGTGGGGTGCCATTGCCTTCTCCACCAGGAAAGTTCAGAAGTATGCAAATGAATGCTTAAGGAGATGGGGGCGGGATGGCTGCTAATGGGTAGAGTGTCTCCTTTGGAGCTGCTGAAAATGTTTGGGAACTAGATGAAAGTGGTGGTTGTACAATATTGTGAATGTACTAAATACATGGAATCGTTCACTTTAAAATGGTTAATGTTATGCTATGTGAATTTCATCTTTTTTTTTTTTAAAGTTCCAAGCTAGGTGGGGGTGGGGGGAAAGTGTACAGGGATAACCATGCCCTAAATCTATCCCAAAGAAACCAGGCCTCAGAGAGGTTAAGTAACTTGCCCAAAGCTGCACAGGCAGTAGGAGGCTGACCCTGAGTCAGTTTGCCTTCAAAGCTTGAGTCCTTTCCATGGGCAGATGTGATTAAGAGAGTTAAATATTACCCCAGAAAGTGACTGGTTATTACCTAGAAGCTCTAGCTGACCTTGTCTCCTTTGCCAAGGACGACCTCTGATCAGTATACGCGTGACTTCAGAGAACATATTTTTCAAACCGCAACTAGGGACACAGTGTCCAGGCCAGGATCCCTTCCCCTCTGAATGGTGTGACCTGATTTACATGAAAAGTCTTCCAGGGTTGTAAACAAGAAACCTGGGCCAATATATTGTACTGTAATGAACTCCTTTCCCAAAAGGATCACAATTCTGTGAAAGTGGAACTATTCTAGAAAATAGAGGCTGAGTGTCACCATGCACATTTGCACAGAAAGAAAAACACACACACACACACTTCAAAACTTCTGATCAAGGCAGGGAAAAGGAATGCCTTATTTCGTGGAACAGAAAGGAAAACTGGGGTATGTGAGATGGTGAAATGCCCTCCCCACAAGGGTAGCAGGTGTCTTTCTGGTGGGTTTCAGGAGGGCTTAGGCTGGGAGGCAGAGAGATGGTCATGATGACTGCCCGCCTAAGCCTCAAAAGCGGTTTCTCCAAAGTGGAATGCCCCGAGTGCCTGAAAGAGTTGTTTCTCAACTGTCCTGAGACTGAGGTTTGGGGGGAGGGGCATGACCCGCCTGACAGGGTCACTGAGGCAGACCCAAACCTCAGCCTTGCAAAACAGCGGCACTCTTGAGTGAACCCAGCTGGAGACAAAGGAAGTGTGAGTCAACCCCCGAAGTTTCTTTTAAAAAGGCTGTATTAGGGTGCTGGAGCCACTGTGCTGGGAGACAGTTTGCATGAGCCTGAGGCTGGGCCCTGGGGGCCAAGACCCCCGCCATCCTTGGGGTCCTGTGGGCAGAGGGCCTACTGCACAGGGGCTGGGCAGTGCCAGTCCAGGAGCTTGTAGGATGGCCCTTCCTTCCAGGGAGCCCCTGGATGAGGGAGAAGAACTCCAGCTGTGTGTAAGCATTACTTCTGAGCCACACCTCCCTGCCAGGTGGTCTGAACTGCCCCCATTTTACAGAGCGACAGACTGAATCTGATCTCTTTACTCATTCCATTCAACAAGCATTCACCAAATGCCCGGCAATATGCCAGGCAGTGGGATGCAGGAGTAAACGAAAACTGATTTCATGAACTTTAGAGCTTCGTGAAGCGTGAGGAGACAGAAGCTGTTTTGGGTGAAATGTATGCAGGGGCTACGGGGAGGGCCTTCATTTGGAAGGGATGTGAGAGTTGGACTACAAAAAAGGCTGAGCGCAGAAGAATTGATGCTTCCAAATTGTGGTGCTAGAGAAGACTCTTGAGAGTCCCTTGAACTACAGGGAGATCAAACCAGTCAACCCTAAAAGAAACCAACACTGAATATTCATTGGAAGGACTGATGCTGAAGCTGAAGCTCCAATACTTTGGTGTGAAGATCTGACTCATTAGAAAAGACCCTCCTGCTGGGAAAGACTGACGGCAAGAGGAGAAGGGGGCAACAGAGGATGCGATGGTTGGATGGCATCATTGACTCAATGGATATGAGTTTGAGCAAACTCAGGGAGACAGTGAGGGACAGGGAAGCCTGGTGTGCTGCAGTCCATGGGGTCGCAAAGAGTCGGACACGGCTGAGCATCTGAACAACCGCTGCAGTTGGCGATGCTTAGTCTGAGACCAGAAGGATGAGAAAGAACCAGGGATTGAGGGAAGGGCACTCCTGGCAGAGAGAACGGCAGGTGCAAGGGCTCTGAGGTGGGAATGACCTGAAGTGAGAGGAACAGCGAGGCCAGCACGGGCGGGTGGCCTGAACGAGGGGTAGCCGGTGATGAGGTCAAGGAGCGGGCAGAGGCTCCGGGAGACCAGCCAGGAGGCTGTAGCTGCAGTGACTGGAGATGCCGAGGTTTGAGCAGCAGGTACAGGAGACAGAGCAAGTGGCTGGTTCACCCCTGGTGGCCCGATAAGCAGTGACAGAGAGAGGAGTCGAGGATGATGCCCTGATTTGGAGACTGAGCAACTGGGTGACTGAGACAAGGGGGAAGTGAACAAGTCACTCTGCCAGGAACTGACTTGTCCGCCCTTCCCCTATGACTCCCTTCACCCACTCCATGCCACCCGTGCCCCCCCACCCCATCCCACCCCCCGCCCCCTGCCCCGGAAAAGCCCAGCATGCTCAGGGCCAGATTCGAGGACCACTGCGCTCCGACTTCCTCTGGCCTCTCCATCTTCCTCCTGACCTCACGCTGCTCCCCAAAGCGTTCTTCCCTTGACCCCCAGGCTTATGCTTGGTCCCACCACCTCATCTTTGCATTCTCCCTTCCTCCAGCCCTTCCTCTTGCCTGAGGGCCCTCCCTTCTCCTGAGGCCCAGTGGAAGCCCCACCCCCACATCAGAGGCCTCTGAAGGGCTCTCCTGAGTAGCTGCTCTGAAGCCAGCCCCTACTTGACTGGAATTCCTGCGGGGCCATCTCCTAGCACCCGATCCTGAGCGAGTTCCCTGAGGGATCCAATTTCTTCATCTGCGAAATGGGTTGAAAATAAAAGTACCCACCATACGGTGGGACTACCCTACCATACGGGGGTAGGGGTAGGATTAACAAAGAACTGCTCACTCATCTGGCCCCGGAACATAACTAGGGGTAGCCAGTGTTATTTCTGGGTGGAGCAAAAGTGTCATAGGGAAGTCAGTCAGTTCAGCCGCTCAGTCGTGTCTGACTCTTTGCGACCCCATGGACTGCAGCACGCCAGGCTCCCTTGTCCATCACCAACTCCCAGAACTTGCTCAAACTCACGTCCATTGAGTCGGTGATACCATCCAACCATCTCATCCTCTGTCGTCCCCTTCTCCTCCTGCTTTCAATCTTTCCCAGAATCAGGGTCTTTTCAAATGAGTCAGCTCTTCCCATCAGGTGGCCAAAGTATTGGAACTTCAGCTTCAGCATCAGTCCTTCCAATGAATATTCAGGACTGATTTCCTTTAGGGTTAACTGGTTGGATCTCCTTGCAGTCCAAGGGACTCTCAAGAGTCTTCTCCAACACCACACTTCAAAAGCGTCAATTCTTCAGCGCTCAGCTTTCTTACAGTCCAACTCTCACATCCATACATGATTACTGGAAAAACAATAGCCTTGACTAGACGGACCTTTGTCGGCAAAGTAATGTCTCTGCTTTTTAATATGCTGTCTAGGTTGGTCATAGATTTTCTTCCAAGGAGCAAGTGTCTTTTAATTTCATGGCCGTAGTCACCATCTGCAGTGATTTTGGAGCTCCCCAAAATAAAGTCTGTCACTGTTTCCATCGTTTCCTCATCTATTTGCCATGAAGTGATGGGACTGGATGCCATGATCTTTGTTTTCTGAATGTTGAGTTTTAGGGAAGTAGCCACTGTAAAGGAAGGGAAGTAGATGCTCTTTAATCCCCTTTATGCTCACTTGGGGAAGCATGTGCGGGTGCAGAAGAGCCAAGCGCCCATGAGAACTGTCCCACTCATGGCTCAGTCTCCAAGGTCTCACCGATGGATGCATGAGTGATTGCATGCTCCCCTGCATGGAAGACTTACTACCGCTCTTTTGCAGGAGGGGAAACTGAGACCAAGGGCCATGCCTGAGTCTTTCTTCCTTCCTTTTTCCTCCCTCCCTCCCTCCACCTCCCTCCCTCTCCCTTTCTTCCTTTTGATGCATAAGGTCTTAGTTGTGGCATGCATTGATCTTTAGTTATGGCATGAGGAATCTAGTTCCCCAACCAGGGATTGAACTTGGCCCCCTGCATTGGGAACGTGGAGTCTTAGTCACTGGATCACCATGGAAGTCCTGATAGGTGGATTTCTTCACTAGTCCTTCTCTCTGGCCAATTGGGCCTGAGTGACCCCCATGATGGGTCCCTAAGATACACCCTCATTTCCTGAGGCAACCATGCCCTCACCACCCCGGGGTGTGTGTGACTTCCCTTGGGCTCTTACAGTTGGCTTCACGACCACAGATGCCACAGCCGGTGAGGCCTGCAGCTGGCAGTGGGGACAGACGTCCTGCCCTCATTTACATCCCCTCCGCCTGCTGCAGCCAGAGGAGCAAGAATAGGAAGCCACAGATCAGACCAAGCTGAGGCCTCAATGTCCCCCGCCACTGATGCACGGCGTCTGCTGGAAACCAGACCAGAAGGTTTACAGGAATTGGAGCCTCTGAGCAGCACTGAATGTGAAAGCAAAACTCACAGACACAGACACACACAGACACACACACACACACACACACACACGGAGGGACATACATATGTGTGTACATATATGTGTGTGCGTGCACCTCTCCCGTGTGGGCACACACATAGTTGTCACAGGCTCCTCTCCCTACAAACCACTGCCAATCCAAGTAGTCAGTTCTCACCAGCCCCACCCACCAGGATGGACCCCCCTCCTCTAGCCATCATCACTGCTCAGACGTGGGGGAGACCTGGGCTGCCCTCCTGGCTCTGTCTCTGCTAGCTTGGTGCCTTCCACAAAGGCTTTACCTTTTTTGGACCTCAGCCTCCCTCATCACTAAAGCTGAGATAATTGTAATCATAACAAGAACCCTCGTTCTTGAGAGGGGTCGCGTGGCCAGCCAAGCAGGCAGTGGGTGCTCAGTAAAAGCTCATTAAAGGAATGAGAACAACACTGGTGGTGGATGAGCACCGGCCGTGTTTATAGGAGGAGCCCTGTGATCGTTCCCCAGCAACCCCAGGAGGCCAGAGGCTCTCATTCCACAGAAGAGGACACTGCGGCCCTGGGGGTGATGGTGTCTTGTCTGAGTCGCCAAGGTCGGCAGCGGAGACCACATCTCCTGACCCCAGCCTCGTGCGCCTGCAGGCAGGCAGGTCTTAGGAACAAACCGACTGGGCCTGCCCAGTGCAGTCCCAGGGAGGCTCCCCGGCCCACCACACTCCCCACAGGTCCTGGAGGGGTCCCTCGGCAGCTGGGGTCAGAGGCCAGTGAGCCGGGGACCTGGCAGGTGCACGGTGGGGGCTGAAAAGAGGACAGAGAGGCCCAGAGAGGGGAGGGGACTTGTCCAAGGTCCCCCAGCATATCTGTTTCCTAGGGCTGCTTTAACAAATGGACTTAAAGGCTTAGAACCATAGAAATGGAGTCTCCTTCGGTTCTGGAGATGGGAAGTCTGACATCAAGGTGGCTGCATGATTCCAGTCTCTGCCCCAGTCTTCACATGGCCCCTGCCCCCTCCGTCCTTACCCCCCAACCCCATGTCTCTGTGACTCAAATCTCCCTCTGTCTTTCTCTTTTTTTTTTTTTTTTTTTTTGAGGGTATTAAATCTTTTATTGTGTCTTTCTCTTATAAGGACATCATTCACTGGGTTTAGGTGAAAACCCAGTCTCCCTCTTTGCACCCTACATCCAGAAACTGGAACTGGAGTCGCTCAGTTGTGTCCAGCTCTTTGTGACCCCATGGACTGTAGCTTGTCAGGCTCCTCTGTCCCTGAGATTTCCCAGGCAAGAGGACTGGGGTGGGTTGCCATTTCCTTCTTCACCCTACATCCAGGGATGGTCTCATTTCCAGATCCTTAATTAATTATATCTGCAAAGACATTTATTTATTTATTTTCTGTTTTTTATTTAGCGCTGAGTCTTTTGTTTCGAGGCACTGGCTTAGCTGCTACTCGGCATGTGGGATCTTAGTTCTCCAAACAGGGATTAAACCTGTGTCCCCTGCATTGCAAGGCAGATTCGTAACCACTGGACCACCAGGGAAGTCCCCTGCTTTTTTTTCCCCTTGAATAAGGGCACATTCACAGGTTCTGGGGTTTAGGACACAGACCTATCTTTTGAGGGGCCACTATTTAAATCCCTACACCCGACAAGCCAGGGTCAGTACCAGGCAGAGCCCTCCCCATGTTCCAACCCTGATTTTCACATTCTCCATCTGGGAGTCTCAGAATTCTAGTAAGCTGCAGAAAAAGCAATATCCATTCCATTGTCATCTGGTCTCTGCCTGTGGTCCCTGGAGAGCCAGGGACAGGCAGGGAAGCTCCAAACGCAGCCAGGCACATTCCAGGAATCCTTTGTTGACCAGTTGCTGGCCTCTGCAGACAGGAAGGGAGCAGGGACCAGGAGGAGGGTGTGCTGGGCTGACTTTGGCTCCCCAGCCCAGAGGAGGGATGGGGTGTGGCCAAACCTCAGGGGAGCAGATGACCTGACCATGGGACCCCAGCTGGGTGGTTGTTGAGCACTTACTGTGTGTTGAGAATTTTAAGGGCTCACATTTTTTAAAAAATTGTTCAGCTTAATTATTTTTAAAAATAATCTAGTTATTTATTTGGCTGCGCTGGGTCTCAGTTGCTCCGCGCAGGATCTGATCTTTGTTGCAGTACTTGAACTCTTGGTTGTGGCATGTGGGATCCAGCTTTCTGCCCAGGGATCGAACCCCAGCTCCTTTCATTAGGAGCACGGAGTCTGAGCCACTGGACCATCAGCCAAGCCCCCTAAGGGCTCCAGTTTCATCTGCACATTTCATTCTCACAAAAGACCCCACGAGGTCAGTTTCTACAGGTGAGAAAACCAAGGCACAGAGAAGTCCGGAAGTGTCCCACAGTCACACGGAAGGTCAGTGTGACGTTTTGACCGCCCATACTGGTTGGTTCCAGAGCCCACACTTGGTACCACTCAACTCTGTGGCCCTGGGAGACCAGAAACTCAGCGAAGAAATAAAGGAATAGTGTGAGGCAGAGGGGCAGAACACAGCTAGGGCAGCCAAGGGCTGGTGGGCAGAAGGCCCTAGGGAGGGGGGACCGTGGCAGAGGGACCCCACCCCCACCCTGCAGACTCGCCCCCCTCCCCCCACCTCCTACCCGCCGCCCCTGCCGGGGCCTCTCTAAGCTAAGGAGGGCGTGTCTGGGCCCTCCCGGAAGGCGGCACTGCAGTTATCAGAGGACTTAACTGCGTTGCCTTCGCAGCAGTACATAATCCCACTTCTTGGAAACTCTCCTAAGGAAATTCTCCCCTTCCTCCTCCTGGGGGCTGAGCTACTAAGAGGGTGGCTTTGTCTCCCAGCCCAGGGACCACACGCATTTCCTGAGAAAAGACAAGGCTGCTGGTGTGAGGCGCTCCCCTCCCCCTAGCACCTGGGGGGAGGGGTGGATAGGAGAGGGGGTGATGAGTGAAGTAACTGGGGGGTATGGAAGGCGGAGGGCTGAGGGGCACTGTGGGTGGCCAGACCCAGGCGGGGCTCCATTAAGTATTCTGAGTTCCTCTTGAGACCATTCTTGGACTGGATTATTTTTTTTCTGAATGTTATTTAATGCCGTTTAATTCCCTGTCCTGGCGGCACCCAAAATCATGCGTATGTGTGTGAGTGAGTGTATGTGTAAGAGAGAGATCTTTTTCATCGAGGTATACGGTGGCTCAGGGTTAAAGAATCTGCCTGTGGTGCAGGAGACACGGGTTCAATCCCTGGGTCAGGAACATCCCCTGGAGAAGGACATGGCAACCCACTCCAGTATTCTTGCCTCGGAAAGCCCATGGACAGAGGAGCCTGGCGGGCTGCAACAGAGTTGGACACAACTTAGCAACTAAACAACAAAACGAAAAAATCTGCAACCTACATAAAGTGTACGGATTGAAGTTTTACACCTATGTACACATGCATAAGCCATGACCCAGATCAAGATTCGAGCCCTGGATCCTCTAAGCGTGGTCCTTAGGCCAGCAGCACCCACCTCTCCAGGGAGCTCTTGGAATGCAGAGCTGCAGCACCCAGCAGCGTCTCGTGGGTCAGAATCTGCTTCCACTGAACAAGACCCCAGGGGATCATGTCCCGCCCCTGGAAGCAGGCTCAGCAGGGCCTGAACCCATGCTCTCCCTAAGCACAGCATCTCACAGTGGCCCAGGGAGTCTTTCTAACTGCCCCCACCCCGAATCACTAAGGAGGGGAAGGGGTAACAGAGCAGATTACTGGTGGGTGCAGGGCGCCACTTGCCCCAGTCAGACCTTTTGCCCTGGACACAGCTATTTTGTGCCTCAACTTACTCATCTGCAAACAGACATAAAGATCTCTGCCCGACCGTCTCCCCCAGCAGTGGGAACCCTTGCAACACTGGGGACTTGTGTCCACCTGGCACCTTCTCGGGCATGTCTGTGAACAGCCTCACTTCAGTGAACAAGCTTTGTCGTTGTCTTCACTTTGCCGTTGTTGTTCAGTCACTCTTTGACCCCATGGACTGCAACACGCCAGGCTCCTCTGTCCTTCACTACCTCCCAGAGTTTGCTCAAACTCATGTCCATTGAGTCAGTGACGCCATCCAACCATCTCATCCTCTGTTGTCCCCTTCTCCTCCTGCCTTCAATCCTTCCCAGCATCAGGGTGTTTTCCAATGAGTCAGTTCTTCACATCATGTGGCCAAAGTATTGGAACTTCAGCTTCAGCATCGGTTCTTCCAATGAATATTCAGGGTTGATTTCCTTTAGGCTTAATTGGTTAGAAGGGAAAAGAAGAACTTTTTGGGGGGTGGGGCACACCATGGGGCATTCAAGATCTTAGTTCCCTGACCAGGGGTTGAACCCATGCCACCTGTACTGGGAGAGGGGAGTCTTAACTACTGGACTGCCAGGGAAATCCCAAATGAACTATTTTTAATATCCACATCATATCAATATGAGTATATCATATCAATAATGAGCCATTTTACAGGGGAGAAAACCAAGGCTTGGAGAGGTTAGACAACTTTCCTGAGACAGCTTTCAAGCGGTGCAGCCACGCTCTGAACCCATTCTGTCTGAAGAACCCAGAGCCCTGCCTGATTTTAACCCAAGTCTTGCACACAGTGAACAACAGCAGATGTCCCTCCAGCAAGCTAAAGAAAGCAAGCACCTGTCTTCCTTTGGGGAAAATGCAAAAACTAGCCGAAAAAGCCAATCACAATAATAACGCATGCACGTGATGTAAAGAAAAATTCCCAACAGCCAAAGGCTGTTGAGGAGAAAGTCAGCTTCCCTCCCAGGCCATCCCCAGCCTCCCCCTGTCCTCCTGGAGGCAGTCCCTGTGAATCAATTTCTTGTGCCCCTTGTCAAGGATGCTCTGTGTGGACCAGTACCTGGAAATCCGTACTGTATTTCCTCATGTATACAAATGGGAGCAAATACTCAAATATACGTGTGTGTGTGTGCCTAGTCGCTCAGTCATGTCCAACTCTTTGAGACCCTTTGGACTATAGCCTGCCAGGCTCCTCTGTCCATGGGGTTTTTCGGGCAAGAATACTGGAGTGGGTTGCCATTTCCTTCTCCAGGAGATCTTCCCAACCCAGAGATCAAACCTGTGTCTCCTGCATGTGTGTGTGTCTGTGTGTGTATTCAAAGCTATGATTTTTCCAGTAATCATGTATGTATATCACGTACATGACTACATGTATTGATATGTATGGGAGAAACATCAATAACCTCAGATACGCAGATGACACCACCCTTATGGCAGAAAGTGAAGAAGAACTAAAGAGCCTCTTGATGAAAGAGAAAGTGGAAAGTGAAAAACTTGGCTTAAAACTCAACATTCAAAGAAAAAAAAGTTCAACATTCAGAAAACTGAGATCATGGCATCCAGTCCCATCATTTCATGGCAAATAGATGGGGAAACAATGGAAACAGTGACAGACTTTATTTTGGGGGGACTTCAAAATCACTGCAGATGGTGACTGCAGCCATGAAATTAAAAGACTCTTGCTCCTTGGAAGAAAATCTATGACCAACCTAGACAGCATATTAAAAAGCAGAGACATTACATTACTTTGCCAACACAGGTCCATCTAGTCAAAGCTATGGTTTTTCCAATAGTCATGTATGGATGTGAGAGTTGGACTATAAAGAAAGCTGAGCGCTGAAGAATTGACGCTTTTGAACTGTGGTGTTGGAGAAGACTCTTGAGAGTCCCTGGGACAGGAAGGAGATCCAACCAGCCAACCGTAAAGGAAATCAGTCCTGAATATTCATTGGAAGGACTGATGCTGAAGCTGAAACTCCAATCCTTTGACCACTTGATGTGAAGAACTGACTTCTTGGCAAAGACCCTGATTCTGGGAAAGATTGAAGGCAGGAGGAGAAGGGAACGACAGAGGATGAGCTGGGTGGGTGGCATCACCGACTCAATGGACATGAGTTTGAGCAAGCTCCGGGAGTTGGTGATGGACAGGGAGGCCTGGCATGCTGCAGTCCATGGGGTCACAAAGAGTCGGACAAAACAGAGCGACTAGGTGTATGGATCTGAGAGTTGGACCATAAAGAAGGCTGAGGGCTGAAGAACTGATGTTTTTGAATTGTGGTGCTAGATAAGACTCTTGAGAGTCTCTTGGACAGCAAGGAGGTCAAACCAGTCAATTCTAAAGGAAATCAATCCTGATATTCATTGGAAGGACTGATGCTGAAGCTGAACCTCCAATATTTTGGCCACCTAATGCAAAGAGCTGATTTATGGGAAAAGGCCCGGAGGCTGGGAAAGACTGAAGGCAGGAGAAGAGGGTGACAGAGATGAGATGGTTGGATGGCATCACCGACTCAATGGACATGAGTTTGAGCAAACTCCGGGATATAGTGGAGGACAGAGGAGCCTGTCATGCTGCAGTCCATGGGGTGGCAGAGTTGGACAGGACTGAGCGCCTGATATATCCAGACCTGCCTCTTTCTTTTATCGCCCTGCACTTGGTCTCCCTATCAGCACATAAAACCCGGGTTATGGTGTGGCTGTGTGGTAATCCACTTCGCCACCTCCAGACTGCCAGGCACTTGGTTGCCTCCAGTCTTTTATGACCACAGCATGGCTGTGCTAAGGCCGCTTGCACTTCTTTCGAGTGTCTGTGAGCATTTCTGTACGATGCCACCCAGAGGCGGAACCACCCAGACCTGGGTGTGTGTGATTTCAGCCCTGGCAGATACAAGGGGCATTTCTTATCTGCCAGCCTTGGACAGGGCTCAAGATGCCTGGCGCCTCTGGTGCCCAGATCCTGGGTGGGGGCTAGGGGAGGGGCCCAGGGGAGGGAAGGTGTTTTCCAGGAAACTGAAAGAACCAGAGGAAGGTGGGAGCAGCTTGTTAGGCGAGAGGGACCCGGCTGTTGCCTTCTCCAGAGATAAGGGTCTGGAGCCTCTCTTTCCCTGAACATCTCAGGGGACAGCCCTGTCACATGCCCACCCCACTCAGCTCTCGAAGACTCTCAGACTTGAGCTTCACCTGGGACCAGGGCCTGGAAGGCTGCGGAAGATTTCCTGCGTGTTCACTTCATTGACGGTCATAGATACTGACGTGCAAGGCCCTGCTGGCGCCAACCCCCCTTGGGCCAGGCGGAACCCCATCTTTTACTTTTACAGCTATTTGTTGAGTGCAAACTAGGCGCCAACATTCAAGTTCCAGTGACAGTGTAGATATTAGTTCATTTGATCCTTGGAAACATACTGTGAGGTAGGTAGGCCTGGTTATTATGCCCATTTTACAGATGAAGAAACTGAGGCCCAACAGGCTAAGAACCACATCAAAGGGACACAGCTATTGAGGGGGAGTCCATGTCCTCACCATTGATCTGTGGGCAGGGGCTCTCATAGGTGGGTGAGCCCCAGCAGCTCTCATAGGTGGGTGAGCCCCAGCAGCTCACTCACCCCAGCAGTGGGGTGGCGTATTAAAACACACTGTCCTGGGCCCCACCCTGAGTTCCTGACTCTGCAGGGATGAGCTGGTCATCAGGGCCATCAGACCAGGGATCCTTCACAAAAGGTCTCATGTGCACCCATTTCCACCCCAACAGCCTGTGGCCTGGGCTTCACTAGTGACCGCGACCCCAAATAAGGAGCCACTGAGGACAGATCCACCAGAAGGCGCAGAGTGAGAAAGAGAGCAGGTGAGGAGGAGAGGGAGCCACTGCTTGCTGCAGGAACGAAGTTGCTCCAACCCCGCAGATGGCTGTTTGGCAGCATTGACTCAAGCGGGACACGAGCACGGCCTACGACCTTGCAAGCCCACCTCTGAGTCTCTGCAAGACTCACAGAGACCCAGTGGCGTGTTCACAGACAGACAGACAAGGGTGCTCAGACCGGACTGGGAACGCAGAACTCATGGACCACAGGGCAGATGAAGAAACTGTGGTCCGTTTATACACCAGAATACCATACAGCAATGAGAATAAGCGAAGGTAGGCACACACATCCACGGAGGGAGGAACCCGGACTCAGCGTTCAGACACAGAAGAGGACACACCGCAGAACTGCATTTACGTGGGCCAGGGGAGGGGCTCTGGCGACAGAGTCTGCTGACCCCGGGGCCCGGGGAGGGGTGGTATTGGCTGTGCTCGTGGGAGCGGCTGGCTCTCTGTCTCAGTCTGGCGGCCACCACACCAAAGGGCACATGAGTACAAGATGCTCGTGGGTGTGCCCTATGTCCCCAGGGCCCAGGGGTCCTTGAGCCCCTGAGATCTCGGCAGCAAGCAGTTTCCGGGCAGAGGGTCCTAGCGCTTGGGCAGCTGGGCCTCTCAGGAACACAGCTATCTTAAACCCGAGGGTTTGGTCCTCTCCCATGGAAGCGAGCTAAAATCCACATTCCAGCCCCATTTCTCTACAGCATAGGATGCGGGGGTCGGGGGCTGCTTTTTAACGAAACTGCAGGAGAGGCCACAGTCCACACGGGAACTACACAGCGCCCACCTTGGCCCCGGCCTCCTCTGCTGCTGGCGGCCTATGGGCGCCAGGTCCTCTGTGCTCACCTGCCCCAGCTCTGTGGTTCTCGGGCAAGGTGAGAAAGATGTTTTCCTCTTCTAGAAAATTTAAAAATAACACTTCTATTAAGATACAACCCACAAACCCTCTGCCTCACCCATTTCAAGTGGTTTCTAGGGTATTCACAGAGTTGTTCAGCCATCGCCACAGTCAATTTCAGAACATTCTCATCGCCCCGAGAAGACACCCTGTACCCATTCATGACCCCTCCCTGCTGCCCCTCCCGTCAGCCCTAGGCAGCCACTAATCTACTTTCTGCCTCTAGGGATTCGTATTTAAACATTTCCTATAAATGGAATCATACAGAATGCGGTCTTGTGTGTTTGACTCTTCGTGCGGCCTGTTTTCAAGGTTGCTCCGTGGTGTCGCACGGGTCAGGACTTCACTTTTACTGCCAAATGAGATTCTGTCATACACTCAGGACCTTTTCAAACATACTGATGCGGCCGCCCCGCCCCAGACTGATCCAATTAGAGTTAGAGGGTTGGGGACAGAACGAGGTTCCCTTGGGGCTCAGCTGGTAAAGAATCTGCCTGCAATGCGGGAGACCTGGGTTCAATCCCTGGGTCGGGAAGATCCCCTGGAGAAGGGAAAGGCTACCCACTCCAGTATTCTGGCCTGGAGAATTCCATGGACTGTATAGTCCGTGGGGTCACAAAGAGTCAGACACGACTGACTTTCACAGGACAGGCTACCAGCTGCCTGGTGAGAATCCCTGCTGTCACTCCTTCAAAATTCCAAACTGTAAAAAAGATAAAATCTTGCTGTGTGTGACAAGGTGGATCACAAATAAGACCCCTGGAGGGTCTTATACTAAGTGAAATGTCAGACAGAGAAAGACAAATTACTGTATGATTTCATTCATACGCAGAATACAAAAAACAAACAACAGGGAATTTCCTCGTGGTCCGGTGGCTAAGACTTCACACTCCCGAAGCAGGGGCCTGGGTTCAATTCCTGGTCGGGGAACTAGATCCCCCATGCTATAACTAAGACCCAACAGAGCCAAATGAATAAATACAAATAAATATTAAAATAAACAACAGTAAAAAACACACAAAATAAATGAACAAATTAAACAAGGACAATTAGATACAAAGAACAGACTGATGTCTACCAGAGAGGAAGGGAAGGGGCGAGGTGGATAAAGAGTCAATTGTGAGGGAGAGAAACTAAATTCTTCATGGTGAGCATGCTATAGTGTATACAGAAGTAGAAATATAATGTTGTAAACATGAAATATGCTATAAACCAATGTTACCTCAATAAAAAAAATAAGTTAAAAAAAAATAAAAGGATTCCAGGGTAGGTTGAATGAGTCCCATTACACAGACTAGGAAGCCAGGGCTCAGAGAGGGGAATGTGTTACCAGCCCAGGGTCCTGAAGACAGAACTGCTGAAGTGGATCTGTTGGTCAACGTTAATGACGCACCAACTGTATGCCTGGTATCGTAAACAAATGATTCAGTGACCAAGGCATTCCTTCATGTTATTTAGTGTTTTTCACTTGCACAGAAAGCCCAGTCTCTGTTTAACCATGAGTAGAATGGAATGATCGCCAAAGAACTGGTGCTTTTGAACTGTGGTGTTCGAGAAGACTCTTGAGAGTCCCTTGGACTATAAGGAAACCCAACCACTCCATCCTAAAGGAGATCAGTCCTGAGTGTTCATTGGAAGGACTGATAGTGAAGCTGAAACTCTAATACTTTGGCCACCTGATGTGAAGAGCTGACTCATTTGAAAAGACCCTGATGCTGGGAAAGATTGAAGGCGGGAGGAGAAGGGGACAACAGAAGATGAGATGGTTGGATGGCATCACTGACTCAATGGACATGAGCTTGGGTAAACTCCGGAAGTTGGTGATGGACAGGGAGGCCTGGCGTACTGCAGTCCATGGGGTCGCAAAGAGTCGGACACGACTGAGTGACTGAACTGAACTGAACTGAGAATGGAATGGGGCTTCCCAGGTGGCGCGGTGGTAAAGAATCTGCCAGCCAATGCAAGAGATGCAAGTTCAATTCCTGGAGGAGAGCATGGCAACCCACTGTAGTATTCTTGCCTGGAGAATCCCATGGACAGAGGAGCCTGGCCGGCTACAGTCCACAGGGTCGCAGAGAGTCAGACACAACTGAAGCGGCTTAGCACACATGCTTGCCTATGCATGAGGCTTGAGTTCCATCCCTGGGTTGGGAAGATCCCCTGGAGAAGGAAAAGAGCAACCCGCTCCAGTATTCTTGCCTGGGACATCCCAAGGACAGAGGAGCCTGGCGGGCTACTGTCCACAGTGTCGCCAGCTAAACAGCAGCAGCAGCAGCAGAATGGAACGAGCAACGGAAGGCAGAGCAGAGTGAACACGAGGGCAGGGAATGTGTTCTTTGGTGTTACAAACCAAGTGGTGCTTCTCAGTCTTTGGGGAGTGCTCACGCCACAGAGAACCTGATGGACTCAATGGGGACTGCTTTCATGGTGACCACATTTTGCCTACAATGATGGGGCATTCTCCATCCTCTGAAGCCCTCTGGTTCACAGTTACAATGCAACCATACACTGAACACACTTGACGCTGAGCATCTCTGATTC
The DNA here is from genome assembly GCF_910594005.1 of Cervus elaphus. Classification (NCBI taxonomy): domain Eukaryota; kingdom Metazoa; phylum Chordata; class Mammalia; order Artiodactyla; family Cervidae; genus Cervus; species Cervus elaphus. The sequence goes on along the minus strand of NC_057824.1, from coordinate 24,559,096 downwards.
GCCTGTCATCGCTGGGGCTGCAGTCGTGAGCTGGGCCACGTCCTTGCTCTCAAGGGGACTGAGATCTGTGGCAGGGTGGCAGGTGGAGAGCAAATAAGGAGGCAGGACCATCCAGGTGTCTAGAGGGCAGAGAACGTGAGCAGGCTGGGAAAGGCTCCCGGTGCCTGGGAGGGCAGGGCAGGCCTGGGACATTTTGCTGAGATCTGATGATAAGAAGGGCATTCCAGGGCAAGGGAACAGCCCGGCAAAAGCCCTGAGGCAGGAACAGGACTGCAATTCCAGGAATTGAGAGGGGCCATATATAATCGGTGAGGAGGTGGGTGGGGGCCAGGGTCAGAGAGGTGATGGGGGAGGGGGGCGGGGCGGTTTCAGCTACCCAGTGGACCAATGTCTGTGTCTGGCTATTTTCTAGGCAGGAGGACACGGCAGTGGACAAAGCCAGCACTTTTACAAAACACATCTCAAGAGCCAGGAGGTTGAGATTGAGGGCCCGGACACTGTGTGCAGGCAGGCAGGAGCAGAGGCCTGAGGCTGGGTGAACAAAGGCTCATTTGCAGGCAATGTGTCGCAGGACGGGTTTGCACAGACCTGAAGTTGGAACAGTGGCTGTTTCCCAAGCAGAAAATGAGACTAAAAGTGCTTTCAACACAGTCACAAGAGAAGGAGTCCTAGCTCTGGTCAAACCTGCTGGCGTTTGCTAAAACTTCTAAATGGGCAAAACCAGAGCACTCGCATGCTTTCTCTGAGCCAGAACATTTTATACATGTAAATAAATGGGAACTTTTGTTTTTTGAGCACCCACGATGTGCCTGGCACTGGGCTATAGGTGGACACTGTGGGTTGAATAGCAGAATCTGTGTCTGTGTGCTCAGTCGTTATCTGACTCTTGTGACCCCATGGACTGTGGCCTGCCAGGCTCCTCTGCCCATGTGATTTCCCAGGGAAGAATACTGGAGTGGGTTGCCATTTCCTTTTCCAGGGGATCTTCCCAACCCAGGGATCGAGCCCGAGTCTCCTGTGTCTCCTGCATTGCAGGAGGATTCACTATTATCTTTGTTGTTATTTTCAGACAGCTTCCTTGGAGTCCTTTCAAGGGCCCAGGTTTGACCCCTGGTCAGGGGACTAGATCCCACATGTCGAAACTAGAGAGCCCTCATACTGCAACCAAGATCAAAGGTCCTGCGTGTTGTAACTAAGACCAAGCGCAGCCAAATAAATAAATAAACGTTAAATAATAATAATAAGGCTCTCGAGATGAGCTCATCCTGGATGAGGGTGGGCGCTAACCCAAGAGACAAGAAGCCCATGTGACAACGCAGGCAGAGCTTGGAGTGACACACCTACAACCCAAGGGACGCCAAGGCTCTTTGCTGGCCTCCCGAAGCGGGCAGAGGGGCCTAGGGATTCTCTCCCGGAGCCTCCAGAAGAAAGCAACCCCGTGGAGACCTTGGTTTCGGATTTCTGGTCTCCAGAACTGCGCTGTTATTCAGTCGCTCAGTTGTGTCTAACTCAGTGACCCCATGGACTGCAGCACCCCAGGCTTCCCTGTCCTTCACCGTCTCCGGAGCTTGCTCAAACTCATGTCCACTGAGTCGGTGATGCCATCCAACCATCGCATCCTCTGTTGCCCCCTTCTCCTCAAGCCCACAATCTTTCCCGGCATCAGGGTCTTTGCATCAGCTGGACAAAGTATTGGAGTTTCAGCTTCAGCATCAGTCCTTCCAATGAATATTCAGGATTGATTTCCTTTAGGATTGACTGGTTTGATCTCCTTGCTGTCAAGGGACTCTCAAGAGTCTTATCCAGCACCACAGTTTGAAAGCATCATGGCAGCCCACTCCAGTACCCTTGCCTGGAAAATCCCATGGACGGAGGAGCCTGGTGGGCTGCAGTCCATGGGGTTGCTAGGAGTCAGACCCGAATGAGCAACTTCACTTTCACTTTTCACTTTCACGCATTGGAGAAGGAAATGGCAACCCACTCCAGTGTTCTTGCCTGGAGACTCCCAGGGATGGGGGAGCCTGGTGGGTTGCCGTCTGTGGGGTTACACAGACACAACTGAAGCGACTTAGCAGCAGCAGCAGCAGCCTTCTTGATGGTCCAACTCTCACATCCATACATGACTATTGGAAAAACCACAGCTTTGACTAGAAGGACTTCTGTCAGCAAAGTAATGTCTCTGCTTTTTAATATGCTATCTAGGTTTGTCATAGCTTTTGTTCCAAGGAGCAAGCGCCTTTTAATTTCATGGTTGCAGTCACCACCTGCAGTGATTTTGGAGCCCAAGAAAATAAAGTCTGTCACTGTTTCTGTCATTTCCCCAACTATTTGCCATGAGGTGATGGGACTGGATGCCATGGTCTTAGTTTTTTGATTTGAATGTTAAGTCTTAAGCCAGCTTTTTCACTCTCCTCTTTCACCTTCATCAAGATGCTCTTTACTTCCTTTCCACTTTCTGCCATTAGAGTTGTATCATCTGCATATGTGAGGTTGTTGATATTTCTCTGAGCGATCTTGATTCCAGCTTGTGCTCCATCCAGTCCAGCATTTCACACAATGTACTCTGTATGTAAGTTAAATAAGCAGGGTGACAATATTCAACCTTGACATACTCCTTTCCCAATTTGGAACCAGTCCATTGTTCCATGTCCAGTTCTAACTGTTGCTTCTTGACCTGCATACAGATTTCTCAGGAGACAAGTAAGGTGGTGTGGTATTCTCATCTCTTTAAGAATCTTTCACAGTTTGTTGTGATCCACACAATCAAAGGCTTTAGTGTAGTCAATGAAGCAGAATTAGACTTTTTTTTTTGCAACTCTCTTGCTTTCTCTATGATCCAACGGATGTTGGCGATTTTTTTTTAAACCAGTCATCTTTTATTGGGTATTAACTCTCCATTAGGATATGAAAGGATTCAGCGGGGCCGGCAAAGGTCACGGTCAGGAATGCAGTGTGCCCTCTTCAGTGATGCTCGCTTGACCGCCCTTGTTTAAGGTCCTTGTAAGAATGGCAACAGCTGAAAAGCACATGAGCTGTCAGCACCATAGAAAGCTCAGGGATGCTCCCTTTCTTCATGTTGAAATACCTGTTGTAATACTGGCAGTAACCTCTTTGAAATGCTCCAGCAATGCTTTTTAGGGGTGAAATCTCACATTAGTATCCAGCCCGGGAGCTCCCTTAATCTGACATCCAGGAGTTTCTCCTTCAATGGTATAGCTGGCTGGCTGCTCATGTATTCCAGCTTCCTGTTTCTTCCCTCACAGCCACTCAGGGATCTTTTCCTTGCTCCAATAACACAATTATGTCTGACTTAGAAATGGAATGTCCCAGTGAGACCAAGTTACTATAGTTCTCCATCATCAATCACATCACGGCACAATTTCTTCTGAAGAGGGTCAAGAAATTCCGACTTGCGCAGAAAGAACTTGATGACCACGTCCTTGAATGTTATCGGTCCACTGGCCATGGTTTTAGACCTGCAAGAGCTGATCTAAAGGTTCCTTTATCAGAGAAACAGAGTCCAGAAAACCACTCCATCCCTCGCCGGCTCAGGCTACCTTTGCACAGTTGTTTCCATGGCAACTTAACTGGTTCCTTGCTTGGATGGATGTCATCCACAAGCCGTTGGCTTCAAGGAGCAAGGGAAAAAACCCAAGGTGGAAATAACCCGCTTCATTGCTGAAGGTGCCATCTGGGGTTGTAAAGTTACCTGGATGTTGGCAATTTGATCTCTGGTTCCTCTGCCTTTTCTAAACCCAGCTTTTACATCTGGAGAGCTGGGATTTGAATCCAAGTAGTCCTGCTCCCAGGTTGGCACAGTGGTAAAGAATCCATCTGCCAATGCAGGAGACTTGGGTTCCATCTCTAGGTCGGGAAGAACCCCTGGAGGAGGAAATGGCAACCCACTCCCATATTCTTGCCTGGGAAATCCCACGGACAAGAAGCCCGGCGGGCTACAATCCGTAGGGTCAGAAAGAGTCGGACATGAGTGAGCACGCACACAATCAGTCCTGCTCCAGACCGCCGGCTCTAACCACCACCTTCTACTGCCTTCCACACATGTGCCAGGCCCTGCTCTGGTGGGGTTGCTAACCCTATAGGTTGATTTTTTTTTTTTTTGGCTGCATTGAGTCTTCATTGCTGCATGAGGGCTTTCTCTAGTTGCGGCGAGCAGAGGCTACTCTCTAGTTGTGGTGTGTGGGCTTCTCATTGTGGTGGCTTCTCTCATTGAGAAGACGGGCTCTAGGGTACGTGGGCTTCAGTAGTTGTGGCTCTCGGGATAAGCAGTTTCCCCACAGCACGTAGGATCTTAGTTCCTGGGCCAGGGCTCAAACCCGTGTCCCCTACACTGGCAGGCAGACTCTCGACCACTGGACCACTGGTAAGGTTGATCTTACCAGCCGTTTCCAGATGAGGAAACCGAGGTTCAGAGGGTCGCACCTGTCCTATTTCCGCCTGAGTCCATAAGCGGCTTCCCTTCTCTCCCTCCGCAGTGTCCTTTGGACCTGCAGCCTGGGAGTGGAAAGTGGCAGGACCTGTCCAGGCAGCAGAGCGCTGGCGTTTACCTGGCGAGCTGCCCATCCAGAGCAGGCGGACCCTTGGCCCCTATCCCGGCAGGAAGACCAGGGAGGGCCTCCCGCCAGCCCCGGGTGCAGGGGCAGGGCTGGCTGCTGCGTCCCACTATCATCCTGACAGCCACCATCTGTATTTCAGGCCAGGCCTCCCCAGGGTGCGGGATGAGAGCGAAGGGTCTGGGAAGAGAAGACAGCCACGCTTCCCTTGCACCAGGCTCACTCAGGGGGGAGGAAAAGAACCTCAGACCCCAGTTCTCCCATTGGCTTTCACCTTGGGTAAGTCAGTTCATCCCCTTCAGCCTCAGTCAATCCACCTGTAAAATGGAGGCTTCCAAGAGGGGCTTCGGGGATGAGAGCACCAGTGTGGGCCAGCATTGGCTTCCTTGTCTTTAAACGGGGGCTGAGGACACCGACCCTGAGGGTTCCTCCTGGAGTCTTCCTTGACACCCTCACTGGATGAGGCCTGTAGGCTCCTGCATTTTATCAGACCCAGAGGGCCTGGGGACAGCTGTAAATAGCTCTCAAAGCACTCTCAAAGCTCTCCTCTCACTTTATTGGCTTTTTTTGTTTTTTAAACCACAAAACTACCACCCCAAGTGTGGGATCAGGTCACCCAGAACAAGGCAGTTCTGTTGAAGGGTCCATTGTCTCTTCTTTCTTTACTTCAACCTTCAGGGAAAAACAAGGGTTATAGTTCGGTGGAGCACACATTCCACTCTTCCCAGGCAAACATATTTGGACGTAATTCGGGTTCCCTTCTTCTAGGCTTTCTTTTTAGGGGGTGGGCATGCTTGTGGGATTTTAGTTTCCCAACCAGGGATCAAACCTGGACCCTCGACAGTGAAAGCAAAGTCCTAACTGCTGGACTGCCAGGGAATTCCCTAGTTTTTTTTTTTTTTTTTAAGTTGAAGTATAGTTGATGTATAATATTAAATAAATTACAGATATACAACATAGTTAGTTAGTTAGTTAAGTCACTCAGTTGTGTCCAACTCTGCGACCCCGTGGACTGTAGCCCATCAGGCTCCTCCATCCATGGGATTCTCCAGGCAAGAATACTGGAGTGGGTAGCCATTTCCTTCTCCAGGGAATCTTCCCAACCCAGGGATCAAACCAGGTCTCCCGCATTGCAGGCAGACGCTTTAACCTCTGAGCCACCAGGGAATGTACAACATAGTAATTCATAATTTTTAAAGGCTATGCTCCATTTATAGTTATTACAGATCACAGGCTATATACTCTGCATTGTACAATATCTGCTTGTAACTTGTTTTATACCTAATATTTCATACCTCTTACTGCCCTACTCCTACTTACCCCACCCCCTTTTCCTCTCCCCACTGTTAACCATGAGCTTGTTCTCTATATATGTGAGTCTGCTTTTTTTTGGTCCTATTCACTAGTTTGTTATGTTTCTTAGATCTCACATACAAATGGTATCATATAGCATTGGTCTTTGTCTGACTCATTTCACTTGGTGTAATGCCCTCCAGGTCCATCCGTGTGGCTGCCAATGCCAAAATTTTGTTTCTTTTTTATGGGGCTGAGTTTTTGTGATCTTCCAAGGATTACTTTATTTTTTTCTTTAACTTTTTATTTTTCATTGGAGGATAATTGCTTTACAATGTTGTGCTGGTTTCTGCCAACAACATGAACCAGGCGTTATGTAAACACATATCCCCTCCCCCTTGAGCCTCCCTGCCACCCCCACCCCCCATCCGACCCCTCTAGGTCATCACAGGGCACCAGGCTGAGCTCCCAGTGCAATACAGCAACTTCCTGCGAGCCATCTACTTTGCACATTGTAACGTGAATACTTTAATGCTACCCTCAGTTCGTCCCACTCTCTTCTTCCCCCGCCGTGTCCACACGTCTGTTCTCTGTGTCTGTGTCTCTATTCCTGTATGGCTGATATTTTTAAATTTTTAATAGAAAAAACAAACCACACAGGGCCTCATAACCATTCATGTTTTCTGCATTCTTGTCTTGACACGTAGAGCTCGGAGGATGGGGGCTTGGGGAAAACGGAGGCCCTGCCTGGAGGGAGTCCCCGGGGGAGGTGCTGCAGCCGGGGAGCTGACCTGGGAAGCTGGGGACCGGGAGAGGGGACCTGGGCTCCTGGCAGCCTTCCCTGGGGAGCCGCTCACGTGCCCGTCTCTGCACAGCCCCGCCAACCGCAGACCAGGCGGGAAAGTGAAAATAAACCCTGGCTGGCGGCTGGCTGAGTTTCTCTTTCCCGTCACACAAATGCCTTATCATCCCAGCCCCGACCCCGTGTGCAGTGGACCGCCAAGGACTGCTTTTGATTTTCTTAAGGAATAACATTTACATAACAAATGTATGAACTACATTAATCATCAGTGCCCAGCTTGACAATTTTTTTTTTAAAACCTGCACCACTCAAATCAAGATCAAGGGCATTCCTAGCCACCCAGAAGGTTTCTTTATGCCCTTTCTGACCCCTGTGCCCCAGCCAAGCCCCACACAAGTTGCTTAGTGTGTCTGACCCTTTGTGACCCCACGGACTGCAGCCCACCAGGCTCCTCTATCCATGGAACGCTCCAGGCAAGAACACTGGAGTGGGTTGCCATTCCCTTCTAAAGGGGCTGTTCCTGACCCAGGGATTGAACCTAGGTCTCCCCCATTGCAGGCAGATTCTTTACCAACTGAGCCACCAGTGAAGCGCCCCCTCCCCTTTAAAAAAAAAAATATATACATATGTATATATATATACTGTCACTACTCAAATTAAGATCAAGGGCATTCCCAGCCTCCCAGAAAGTTTCTTTATGCCCATTCCCAACCCCATCCCTCACCCCACCTCCCAATCTGCCTTCTAGAAACATCAGCCAGTCACGCCTGATCTTGAACTGTGTACAAAGCAAGCAGTCACATGGTGCACGTCTTTCTTGGTTTCTCTCACCCAGCGTGATGGGGGTGAGGGTCATGTGTGATGCCATGTGATGGGTTTTCTGCTCCATTTTATTGCTGAGACGTGTCGTACTGCATACTGCACAGATGCTCCTCAATTTGTTTACTCAACCTCCTGTTGATGGATATTTGGGATGTTTCCAGATGGGGGCTGTTAGAGTTGCGTGGACATCTGTGAACAGGTCTTTGTGTGGACACAGGCTTTCTTTCCTCTTGGGTAAATACCTATAAGTGGGGCTGTCAGGTCATAAGGTAGGTGTATGTTTAACTTTATAAGAGACTGGTAAATGGTTTTCTTCTCTGGCTGTCCAGACCGGTTTCCAGACTTCAGAGGGCCCTCTCTACATCACAGCACACTTACAAAAGGACCCGTGAGCCACATTAAACATCTTTTATTTTTAAGTAAAAATAGGTTTTTTTTTCAGAGGCTTTTCTAATTTTCTTTTTGAAATTATTTGACACCAAGTAACTCATTTGCAGATTTCCCAGGTGGTACACTGGTAAAGAATCCAACTGCCAAGGCAGGAGATGCAAGAAACCCAGGTTTGATCCCTGGGTCAGGAACGTCCTCTGAAGAAGGAAACAGCAACCCACTCCAGTATTCTTGCCTGGGAAATCCCATGGACACAGGACCCTGGCGGGTTAGAGTCCATGGGGTCACAAAAAGTCAGACACCACTGAGTGACTAAGGGCGTGCGCGCGTGCACGCACACACACACACACACACACACACACACACACACGACTCATTTGCTCAATGGGGTCTGCTGGAATTTCTCAGCAATCATGGTTGGGTAGTCTGACAAGGGAGATAACTGATCCCCCAAACTGTTTTTCATTTAGAATGAGATTTTTATGAATAATACATTTAGCACCCAATGAATGTCCTTCCCTTTCTCATTGGATTTGTGAACTCCTATTCACCCCTCAAAACCCCACTCAAAGGTCCACATCTCCATAAAGGCTTCTGGTCATAGATAACAACAACTTCACCTCCCTAACCTCACCCCAAGTCCAGAGCCTGCTGTGTGACCCTGATGTCACACCCCCTTGGAGGAAAGCGCTGGGCAGTATCACAGTTAGCGCACTAAGGAGCAGATATCTGGAGAACAGGGCCTGCCTCACACCTTCCTAGATGCATGGCACATGTTTGTTGATCTGATTTTTCCAGAATTTTCTGGAGGTCAGGTGCCCTACCCAGAACTGCAGGGCCAGGTGGCAGAGGAGCTGGTACCACCTTGAACATGATATAAAATACTGAGTGCTGGGAGGTAGGCAGAGGCCACGGTTCTCTTCTGGTTCTCTGAGAAGCTCTCTATGACCCCGGAAGGATTGAAGGGGAGAATCTCTGATGGCTCTGGAAGCAGTGTTCCTGGGGAGAGGGCTTCAGCGACCTGTGACTATGGAGAACAAAGGAAGGGACAGAATGGGGTCCATTCAGTGAGTGTTTAGAATGTACCTTCGCTCCCTGCACTGGGCCCTGGGGATGTGAGAGGAACAAGACAGACAAGGTCAAGGGGTAAACGGCTAACACAGAAAGATGACTTCAGACCCCATCAGGGCTATGACAAGTAAGACAGGGAGCTGTGATGACGAGGAGGAGGAGGAGAAACATTAGACAGGGAGGCCAGGGGGACTTCTCTGAAGAGCCAAGGGTCTCATGACGAGCAGCAGCCAGCCACAAGGCTCTGGGCCAGAGTGTTCCAGGCAGAGGGAATGGCCCGTGCAAAGGTCCTGAGGCTAGAACACCTTTTGTTGGAAGGCTAGCCAGGGGGTCTCTGGGATCCCAGGTGTCTGCGGCATGCAGAACGGAGGAGGTGAGGGTGGGTGTGTGCAGGGGAGGGAAGGGGGGTTATCTCAGGCCAGCTCTGGGGGCCCATGGGACTTGGAGGGGAGGGGATTCCAGGCCTTCAGTTCTGGGTAGTGATAGCCTGGCACCTCCAAGTACAACCAAGAGGCCAAGGGTGCTGCCCACACCACTCAGCACGTGGCAGATTGGAGGAGGGACCGGCGACTTGTCTGAGGTCCCTTGGCACCTGTGCCAGGCTCCCTCACTGCACCCCAGCCTATGATCCTCTCCACATCCTCTGACTCCCCAAACTCCCTCCTCAGGGTTGGTCCACTGCCTAGGATACCCCTCCTCAGGCTCCAGCCAACTCCTACCTGCGCTGCGGGGTCTCAGCTTAAAGCTCATTTACCAGAGATGCCGCCCAGACTGCATCCCCAACTAACACTAGGTCTTCCCTTCCATCTCCCTCTTACAACCTTGACTTTTTCCTTTGTGTGGCTTTTAACACAAGTGACAATTCGTTTCTTGTGTGTATTTGTGTGAGTCTTTGTTCACTGAGGGTCTCCCCGCCTGGGAGGCCCTGGGAGGCTTCGGGTCTTTCCGCTGTCTCCCCACAGCAGCACGGGGCTGGCCCACACCTGCTACAGGAGTGAAAGACCCGGATTCTAAGTCCAGCCCCCTCCACGCCTCTCCCTCCTCTGCCGCCACCTCCACACAGGGGGCTGCGGTCCCCCTCCCCAGCCTCTTCCATGTCCCCAAGAGGTAAAAGCCCAGGATTTCCCTGATGCCTCTAATTACAGTGGCCCCAGGGCCTGCAGGGGGGACAAAGCCCCCACCCCATCTGGCCGGCCAGAGACAGAGGACGGGGCCAAGCCCCTGGGCCTCCAGCACTGCCCCTTCCCCTACTCCTCACGGAACACATCTGTACTTGCGGGTGGGGGGGTTGGTTTCCCCAGGTCTGCTTATTATTAAGTTAGTTTTGAAAGGTATATACCAAATGAAACACAGAATTCTGGTTTATATCCTGGAACAGAAAAAGGACATTAGTGGAAACACTTTGAAATCTGAATACAGTCTGTATGGCATGGTGAATAGTGATGTACCAGTGCGGTGTTTCTGGTTTTCATATGAGACGACAGAAGATACGAACAATGGGGGAACTGGGTGAGGCGGTTTACGGGAACTCTGTACTAACCTTGCAGCTTTCCTGTAAATCTAAAATTATTCAAATAGAAGAGGTTTGGTTACAAAAAATAAAGGAAAAAAAAAAAGAGAGAGAGAGAGAATAGCAAGCCACCCATCAGATTGGTAAAAGAAAAAAGGTAAAGCCAGACAATGACGAACATTCATGAGGACAAGAACAATGGGCAGGGGTGTGTGTGTGTGTGTGTGTGTGTGTGTGTGACCTGGGACATCTGCAAAGCCAGGTAGCACCTGGGGTCAAGTTCAAAACACGCCTGTCCTCCAGCCCCACAGTCTTCTACTGCAGGGGCTCTCAGAGTGTGGCCCTCAGACCCGCAGTGTCAGCACCACCTGGAAACTTGTTAGACATGCAGGCCCCCTCAGGATGATCAAAGAGTCGGACACAAAGAGATCAAAGAGGCACACCCGAGATGTCGCAAAGGGTCGGACGCGACTGAGCGGCTGAGCTGCAGCAAAAGGGATGATCGTAGTAAGTGAAGTAAGTCAGGCAGAGAAAGACATACCGGATGATATCACTTGTGTGTGGAATCTAAAATATGACACTATCTATGAAACAGAAACAGACTCACACGGAGAACAGAACTGTGGTCGCCCGGGGGGCGGGGCGGGGGAGGGATGGACTGGGAGGCCGGGATCAGCAGATGCGAACTACTATACACAGTATGGATGAACAACAAAGTCCTACTGCACGGCACAAGGGACTATACTCAACATCCTCTAACAAGCCATGATGGAAAAAGAATATGGAAAAGGATGGAACTGAATCACTTTCCTGTTCAGCAGAAATTAACACATTGTAAATAAATCAACTAGACTTCAATAAAATAAGTTAAAAACAAACAAACAAAAAAAGACATGCAAGTCCACAGGCTCCACCCCAGACAAACTGAACAAAAGGAAAACAAAACCCAAAACAACCCAAACCCTTGGGTTGCGTGGCAGCTATAGGTGTTTTCACAAGCCCTCCAGGTGCCTCTGGTGCGTGCTGAAATCTGAGAACTATTAGTGTACAGATGCATTCCAGAATAATCCTTGAGCATGGTCACAGAGAGAAGCAGAATTAGCCTAAGTATGCATCACAAGGAAATGAAGACAGGAGCAGAAAGGCGGTGTGCAGCAGTGCAAATGCACTCATCTCACCCTTGTGTGTCCACAGGGGTGAGCCGCATACACAAAACCCCGCAAACCAAGCAAGTCACAAGATACAGGCAGTATGACGCCAGCCAAAGGTTTCAGCACCCCAAAATGTTCACACTGGGAACCTACACATATGAATGTAAAGACGGGCCCAGGAAGGATGAGCACTAACATTCAGGGAATGAGGAACAAGGGAGGAGTGGGGGGTGGGTCCAGGTCTGCCTAGAACGGTTGACTTGGCGTTTTAAGCCAGAGATTTGAGGATAAGATACGCCGCATTCCTGAGAAGCTCTGTTAACATGACTTTAACGAGCATGTGCTCTTTAAAAATGATTCATCAAGACCCGCACAAAGTTTAACGTGAGGGCCTCTCATTTCAACTCCACATTTACTGTGAGTATTTAGTGAATATACTTACAAAATTGGGTCTATGAATTCTCAAAAGAATAATTTATGTAATATTCTGGAAAAGACAAAACTATGGAGACAGTGAAGAGGTCAGTGGTTGCTGGGAAAGGAAGAAGAGATGAACAGCTGGAGCACAGAGGCGTTTTGGGGCCATGAAACTATTCTGTATGATACTGTCGTGGGGCACACCTGTCATTACACATCTGTCAAACCCTAACGTAAGCCACGTGCTGCTCTGTGCTTAGTCGCTCAGTCGTGCCCAACTTTTTGCGACCCCATGGACCCCGCCAGGTTCCTCTGTTCAGGGGATTCGCCGGGCAAGAATACTGGAGTGGGTTGCCACGCCCTCCTCCAGGGGATCTTCCCAACCCAGGGATCGAGCCCAGGTCTCCCGCATTGCGGGCGGATTCTTTACTGTCTGAACCACCAGGGAAGCCCCAAGAATATAGGAGTGGGTAGCCTATCCCTGCTCCAGGTGATCTTCCAGACCTAGGAATCGAACCAGGGTCTCCTGAATTGCAAGCGGATACTTTACCCTCTAAGCCACCAGAGAAGCCCAAGAATTCACACCAGGGAAGCCCCAAGAATACTGGAGCGGGTAGCCTATCCCTTCTCCAGGGGAACTTTCTGACCCTGGGATCAAACCAGGGTCTCCTGCATTGCAGGTGGATTCTTTACCAGCTGGGCTACCCACGAAGCACAATATAAGCCAAAGACTTTGGCTAATGTGTCAGTACTGGTTCATCAATTGTAACAAATGTACCACAGCAATGCAAGATGTTTTTGGTTTTTTGGTTGCACCTCTCGGCATAGAGGACCTTAGTTCCTGGACCAGGTTTGGAATCTGTGTCCCCTACAGTGGAAGTGCAGATTCTTAACCACTGGACCACCAGAGAAGTCCCAAGATGTTAATAATAACAGGGGGAAAGTGGGGAGGGGACTGGGGGGAGGGGTTGGAGAGGAGGTATATGAGAACTCCCAGTACTTGCTGCACAATTATCTGTAAACCTAAAATCACTTAAAAATTTTTTAAAAAGCAATTCACTTAGAGAAATGAATTAACCTCTCAAACGAAATGTTTTGACGGATGTTTTAATGTTTTATATAAGGCAAAGCAGCTCTCAGTAACACGTGAAGCCCACCCTGCAGGTGAGTATTCTGGGAGCAGGCAGACTTCCAACTTAACAACACGTAAGCTCGCAGTCAGCGCCCCCCACCCCTCAACCTCCCCGCCCAGAGTGCTGAGACTGGCTCCAAGGTTGCCCAGCGGGGCTGCGATGAACTGTCACCTAATCACCATGGGCTGAACTTTCCAAACACAGGAGCCACAAGCCCCAGGTGGCAGGTGGGCACCTAAAACGTGTCTTGTCTGAACCGAGGTGTGTCATGAGAGGGCAATCTACCCAGACTTGGTACAAAGAGAGGAAGGAAAAGCCACAGTTTTTGTACTGAGAGCAGTCGTCGCCCCTCCCTCCGCCCGGTGCCCCTCCTCCCTCTGCCGGGTGCCCCTCCTCCACGTGGCTTCCAGGACACTCCCCCGGCTCCCTCGGCCCCAGCTGCTCCTTAGCCCCCGGAAACTGGGAGGCCCCAGGCCCAGTGCGGGGCACTGTCTTCATCTCTCACCCCCATGATGCTCACAGTGGGAGCCCTGAGATGTCCGAATCCCCAAACCCATGAACATGTTACCTTACGCAGCAAAAGGATTTTGCAAATATGCTGAAATTAAGGATCTTGAGATGGGGCGATTATCCTCGAGTATCCAGGTGGGTCCAGTGCAATCACAAGCGACCGGAAAACGGAAAGGGGCAGGAGGACCAGGGTTGGAGACAGTTGAGGAAGGAGGGCAGGAGGCACCATGAACGTGGTGGCCAGAAGCTGCAAGAGGCGAGGGGACGGACTCTCCCCAGGGGCCTCCAGAGAGGACCGCGGCCCTGAGGACACCTTGATTCTACCCCCAGAAGACCAATTCTGGAATGCTGACTTGCAGAACTGTGGAGACAATAAATGTGTGCTGTTTTGCACTGTGAAGTTTGTGATACAACGTCACAGCAGCAATAGGAAACTGAGACAGTGAAATGACCCAGTCTTGTAAGTTAAATGCGCAAGATGCCCAAACATATCACCTTCAGCCCAGACCTCAGGCTCAGATACTGAACTGCCCGCTCAATACCTCCTTGGAAATGTCTGAATTCTGGACCTTTCCCCTAAGCCTTCTCTACTCATCATCTGCTCCATCTCAGCTGATGGCACCTTGGTCCCTTCCCGGTGCTCATGCCAAAAGCCTCAGCACCATCCTTGACTCTTCTTTCTTTAAAAAAAAAAAATAATTAATTGATTGATTTATTATTTATTTTTGGCTGTGCTGGTCTTCCTTGTGTGCATGGGCTTTTTCTAGCGTGGCGAGTGGGGGCCGCTCTCTAGCTGTGGTGCATGGGCTTCTCACTGCGGAGGCTTCTCTTGGACGGATCACATGCTCTAGAAAGCAGGGGCTCAGGAGCTGCAGCACACAGGATCAGCTGCCCTGTGGCACGTGGAATCTTCCTGGACCAGGGACTGCATCTGGGTCCCCTGTGTTGGCTGCCAGATACTTAAGCACTGGAGCACCAGGGAAGTCCCTCTTCTTTCTCGCTTGCTCCCCTCATTCAGGCTGCCAGTCAGTCCTGTTGGCTCTATCTTCAAAACTGAGCCAGAATCTAACCCCTCCTCGTCAAGCCCACTGCTACCACCCTGGTCTGAGCCACCGTTGCTGCTTCTCCTTGTGATGGATATAGCCTCCTCACTGGGCCCTCTGCTTCCATCCTGTCCCCACCCCTGCCCTTCCCAACTCAGCAGCAGCACAAGGGGTCTCCAAGTAGACCTGTGGTCTCCATCTCATTCAGAGTAAAAGCCAAATCCTTAGCATGGCCAAGAAAGCCATCTATAATGTGGTACCCCCCCACCTCTATGATTTTTTTCTCTCCTAACCCCTCACCGTTCTCTGCTGCAGCCACCCCAGCCTCCTGACTGTTCCTTGAACACAGCGGGTACAGCCTCATCCCGGGGCCTTTGCACGGGCTGTTCCTTCTGCCTGAGACATGCTTCCCTGATATCCACATCATTGACTCCCTCCTTGCCTTCAGGATTTGCTCAAATGTCACCTCATCAACAAGGCCTGCCCTGATCACCCTGAACTGCCGCTCGTCCCAACCAGCCCCAGCTGGTCCAGCCATCCTCACCCTGCTCTACAACATCCTCAACAACTTACTTATTTGTCATACTTCTTGCTCCATCACCTGTATTAGAATATCAACTCCATGAGGGCAGGGATCTTTGTTTTGTTTACTGTGGTTAGAACAGTGCTCAGCATAAAGGGCATCCAATAAATATCAACTGAATAAATTTATAAAAGGAGAGGTGTCAGGATAAAGGTTAAAAATTCTAAAACTCTACATGCATGCTGGAGTTCAATGTGAGAAAATGGATGGTAGATTTCTAGAAGCCAGGTTTCCCACTGTTGGGTGAGAAGTTATAGCTAAGCAAGGGGAGGAGCCTAGAATGATCCGTGTGGTGGTGGATCAGAGTTAGAGACATCAGGGTGAACTTGCCTTTAACAGTGATACAGAAGGCTACACACAGAAACATGTACAGATCTGTATCCACACACGAGGGCTTCCCTGGCGGTGCAGCGGTAAGGAATCTGCCTGCCAGTGTAGGAGACACAGGAGTGCAGGTTCAATCCTGGGTTGGGAAGATCCTCTGGAGAAGGGAATGGCAACCCACTCCAGTGTTCTTGCCTGGGAAATCCCATGAGAAGAGGAGCCTGGTGGGCTACAGTCTGGGGGGTCACAAAGAGTCAGACACAACTGAGTGACTGAGTACACACACACATACGTATACACAGGTTATTACACACAAGTATGTTTCCCAGAGGGCCTAGAAGAAACAACACCCCACAGCAACAAGCACATCCAGCATCCAGTCTTTGACCTCTAAAGCCATCCTCCAACAAAAAGAACTAGGGTTCCTTGGAGAAATGGTTGATTTCTAGGTATAGACCCTGATGCTGGGAAAGATTGAAGGCAGGAGGAGAAGGGGACAACAGAGGATAAGATGGCTGGATGGCATCACTGACTCGATGGTCATGAGTTTGAGCAAGCTCTGGGAGTTGGTGATGGACAGGGAAGCCTGGAGTGTTGTAGTCTAAGGGGTCGCAAAGAGTTGGACACCACTGAGCGACTGAACTGAACTGAGGTCTAAAACAGGAAATATACAAGACGGGCCTGGGGGTATCTAACAGAGCCAGAAAGTAAGGAGGTGCTCAAAAACTCACAATGGTGGGGCATGTCAAAGGGACACAGGGGCCAGCTGAAGAGCTAATGGCCAAAATGGGAACAACTTGAGCAACACGATAAAGCACAGTATGAATTATAACCTACAGTATGAAATGCCCATAAGTCTATATTGATGTACAGGTAGGATTGAAATAAAGACATGAGGGAGCATGGACAAATCTCCAGGGCAGAAGCATTTCCAAGACTTTATGTACATACTCTGCCCTCAAGGAGGTGGGGCATAACTTCCCAGCCCGTGCAATGTGGGCTGCGCAGAGTGACTTCCCTCTACATCATATTGTACACAGTGGTAAAGAAACCTGGCACATGGTGCCTCAGCCCGTGATCAAGGGACACTTCAACCACGGTAGGTCGGCTCGAGAGCACATGCCCTGGTCCGGAGGTGAGAAGGACCACCCTTTCCCTCTGTGATCTTCCTGTTCCAAACACATAATCTCCAGTCAGGTCATGAGAAGAACATCAGACAAACCCTAACTGAGGGACCGTCTGCAAAATACCTGACCAGTGCTCCTCAGAACTGTCACAGTCATCACAGATAAGTGAAGTCTGAGACACCAGCACAGCCCAGAGGAGCCCAAGGAGACATGATGATGAAATGGGATCCTGGAACAGAAAAAGGATGTGAAGGAAAAACTAAGGGAATGTGAATAAGGCCTAGACTTTAATTAATAATAATGCATCAAAATTGGTTTATTAATTGTGACAGATGCACAGTCCCAAACACGACATTAATAACAAGGAAAACTGGATGTGATACCCTGAACTGGATCCTGGAACAAAAATGGCATTTGTGGAAAAATTGGTGAAATCCAAATAGAGTCTAGAGTTGGTTAATAGTAATGTTACAACACTGGTTTTTATAAGATGACATAAGATGTTAACAATGGGGGAAACTGGGTGAGAAGTAGATGGGAACTCTTTGCAAGTAACTTTTCAACTTTTTCCAGAAGAAAAGTGTACTAAAAAAAGAAGAATAACCTGACAATTAAATAGGTTCATGGTACATGGCAGTTGCTCAGGGAACAAGGTAACAGGTATTATGATCTTCCTTTATTTTTTTTTCCCATGATGGAAATAACTCACTAAGTATCCAGCAATGTCAATGGCCCTTGGACTGGTCAATGGACTGGTAAAAGATTGCAAACAATACAAAAATGGATAAAACAGAAAGTGAAACCTCCCATGATTTCACTCCCCACTGCTAAGTCAATATATTATATTCTGGACTTTTCCCTATGCATATGTGAACATTTAAAAATTTTTGCGGACAAAGGGTGATGCCCTGCATTTGAGTTTGCTGAGTGCTGATCCGCTGTGGACTTCCTTTCGTATCAGGGCACATACAGTTACTGTTCTCTGTTTTTTTACTTTGAAGCACAGTTGTTAACAGTGTTGTGTTAGTTTCGGTGTACAGTAAAGTGATCAAGTTATACATATACATGTATCTGGGCTTCCCAGGTGTTTCAATGGTAAAGAATCTGTGTGCCGATGCAGGAGACACAGGAGATGTGGGGTCAATCCCTGGGTCTAGAAGATCCCCAGGAGTAGGAAATGGCACCCCACTCCACAATTCTTGCTTGGAAAATTTGACAGAGGAGCTTGGTGGGCTAGAGTCCATGGGGTCTCAAAGTATCAGACACGACTGAACAGTTGAGCATGCAAGCACACATGTATCTATCCTTTTCCAAATTCTTTTCCCATTTAGGTTATTACCAAGTGGTGAGCGGAGTTCCCTGTGTTATAGAGCAGGTCCTTATTGGCTATCTATTTTAGACGAGTGTGCATATGTCAATCCCAAGCTCCCAATCTATCCCTCCCCTTTATCTCCCCTAGTAACCATAAATTCATTCTCTAGGTCTGTGAGTCTGTTTCTATTTTGTAAATAAGTTTATTTATAATTTTTTTTAGTATTCCACATATAAGCAATATCACATGATATTTGCCTTTCTCTGTCTGACTTCATTTAGTATGATAATCTCCAGGTCCATCCATGTTGCTGCAAATGGCAATATTTTATAACATAAGGGACTATTACTCAGCCATTAAAAAGAAAAAAATGCAGTGTTCTTCTGAATGGCTGCAATATGGACGTGACAACGGACCATTTCCTTAAGATGAACAGTAAGGGACCGTCAATTTTCTCCCCACAAAGAGTGCTCCAGTGAGCACCTTCCCGACACACACCTTCATGACCACATGTGGGAATTCCCACACGCAGGACAGACCCCTGGCTGCAAAGTGGTGAGTGTGCTGGCACCTTTACAACACTGTCTTCCTACTGTTGACTTTTCTTGTTACCCTGAGAATTAATGGCCTGGCCCCACGCTTCTCAAAGGCAGAAGACTGCATGAAGCCCCTACCTCTCTCTCCATCTCTTTGATGACATCTCCCCTTGATCAAGGCGGCCACGGGTGGTCATTATGACATCACGGATGTGTGTGTCAGGGGGAGGGGGGAGGACAGGACACATCGTGTGACTGACCAACCAGGGCCTCAGGGAACAAACTGGGTGTCCTGAGATTTGGCATGTGTTTGAGATGGCAGGAGTCTCGGAGGTTTCTCAGCCTGGGGCCAGCCCAGCAGAACTAGGGCAGTGGGCAGGGAGAGGGTGCTGACATTTCAAAAGTCATGATCTTATATTTAGAAAATGACAATAAAAGAGCCTGATCATACAAAGCATCCCTTTATTCAGTTCTTCCTCAAATATTTGGATGTCTTTTATGTACTGATTACTCTCAGTGCTGGGACGACCTCAGTGAACAAAATTAAGTTCCTGAATCCACAGAACTTGTATTCTCCTTGGAGACAAATAATAAAGCAATCACTATGAGTTAGTGGAAAGTGCTGCATTATTTAGGGTAAATAGCCGGCTGCGAGAACCCACAAATCCCAGCATTTCTGGTGGCCCCTGCAAGTCCTCTGGCTCCAGAGTTGGCCGAATGCCCCGTCCTGAAGCTCCGAGGGCTGACTCTTATCAGGACCTCTCCCCTACCTCTCTCACGACTTGATTTACTCTCGTCTCCTGCACTAAACTGTGCATCCTCCTCTGTAGCCACAGGGGCCTCCTTTTAGTTCCATGCTTTTTCCTGTTGCCCTGCAGAGACCTGAACCCAATGGGCCATTCCTGTGCGGTGGCCTCAGCCTCAGCCAAGCCTCAGTCCACCTGCCCGCTCCACGGAGCAGCTGTCTCAGACATCCTGGGGTACGAGTTCCCCACCAGCTACCCTGGGTCCCTCCCAGCTGTGGCAATGATCCACAGTCCCTTTTACACCATGACGTTGCCCAGAAGAGGTAGCCCGTGGACTTGGCCTCCAGGCCTTCCTTCTGGCCCATGGGTCATGTGACAGACTCGCCGATGAGGTGGGAACAGAAGCGAAGAGTATCGCTCTGGGCCCGGGCAGTTAGGTGGCAGAGGAGCATGCCCTGCCCGCCCCTCCTCTGAATGTGGACGTCCAGGATGTGCGTGAAGCCCCGTGTCCGAGGAGGCCTGCTGCCCTGAGTGACCACGTGGCGCAGAGCCACTCACTCCCTCCCAGCTGGGACACCCACAGGAGAGCTGGCTCCTTTGTCTCACTGGGATCTCAGCTCTGATGTCGCCTCCTCAAGAAGTCCTGTCCCCGCGACCCTAAAGTAACATCAGCCTAGTCTGTGCACACCTGCAATAAACTTCAAAGTCTTCTGTTCATTTGTCTGTTCGCTTGAATAATATCGTCTGTCCCAACTAGAAGGTGAGTTTCTTGGGGGCAAGAACTCTCACCTCTCTTGCTCGTGTGGTATTCCCACTGCCTACAAGAGTGATGGCAGACAGCAGGTGCTCAATAAAAACCCTGGGGACGAGGGACTTATTCTGGTATGACTCAGATGCCTCATCTGGTTGTTTTACAGGGGACATTAACACAACATTGTAAAGCAATTATCCTCTAATTAAAAATAAATATCCTTTGATCAACCATTATGGAAAAGAATATTTTAAAAAAACAATGTATATATGTATAATTGAATCACTTTGCTGTACAACAGGAATTAACAACGTTGTAAAGTATCTATACTTCAATAAAAAAAATAAATTAAGAAAAATAAAAAACTAAAAAAAAATTCCTCATCTGCAAAACCGGGTAAATACCCCTCTTTGTCATCTTATGGGGCTCCTTTGAGACCACACAGCTTATCTTCAAAAAGTACTCAGTGTTACAGGACAGGGTGTGACAATCTTAAGTCTGTCTAGACATGAACCAATGAGTGAGAATTTAGTGCTTACCTCCTACCTGCCAGGCGCAGCTCTCTTATAACTTACTGGATTAGAGCTTCAGATTCACGGTTTTCCCATCATGTTATGGGTTGGGAGGTAGGATCCTAGAAGTTTCTGGATGTATCCCCTCTGGGGTACTAACTACCCAGTGGCCCCTTTCTCCTTCCTAAGAACCCCAGCTTTATCCTGAGGGGTAGAGTGCTCTTGCCATCAGGCAAATGATCAGAATTTGCTGGTGGAGGTGTCTGGGAAATTTCTTTACAGAGTGCATTGTGACTCCTTTGGCCACCCCCCCTTCTTCTTCATTCCTTCTTGGACAGTAGGTACAGCTGAATTTTCAGCAGGGCTGAGGCTGGCCTTTAATGTGCCTTTGTTCCAGTTAGGAAAAGATTTCCACTGTGAGCTGTCTAATTAGAAAAAAGACAGCTTCCATGGGCAGAAGCTTACCTATGGGTGCTGGGTCTGGCCTGCACCATTCAGCCCCTTTGGCTGAGAGCTTTGACCAGTACACAAACTGCACAACTGTCCTTGGCACCCATGATTTTGGACTATGAGGCAACCTTGAGGATGGAAAGCACTTCCTTGGGGCAGAGGTGAAAGATAAAAGAAGTCTGGGCCCTTGACAAGGGTGGAGCCCTTATACCAGCCCTGGAAGGCCTTCTTTTCCTTTTGTGTTTTGGAAGAATTATGTTAATAATTTATTTTGAAATAACTTCAAAGTTAGAGAAAAGTCACAAGAACCATACAAAGAACTTTCTTTCACCCAGACTGGTTGATTGTTAATATTCTATTCCATTTACTCCCCTCTTTTTCCCTCCCTCTCTCCCTGCCTCCCTCCCTTCCTCTCCCTCTTCTTTTATGTAGACATGCAGCCCTTGTTACTGTCCTTTTTCTGAATCACTCGAGAGTAGCTGGCAAACATGATACCCATTATCCCCAAATACTTGTCGTGTAGATCCCCAAAGAAGAGACTCTAACCACCATCCACATCACCTCTGATTTCTTCCTTTTTATTAATTTTTATGGGAGTATAATTGCTTTACAATGTTGTGTTAGTTTCAGGCGTACAGCAAGGTGAATCCATTATATATATACATATATCCACTCTTTTTAAGATTCTCTTCCCATTTAAGCCGCCACAGAGCACCGAGTAGAGTCTCCTGTGCTGCACAATAGGTTCCCATTAGTTATCCGTTTTGTACATAGCAGTGTATTCATGCTAACTCTGACTTCTTAAATGAAACAAAACCTCTATGCCAAAGTCTTCCCTTGTAGCTCAGTTGGTTAAGAATCTGCCTACAATGCAGGAGACCGAGGTTTGATTCCCGTATCAGGAAGATCCCCTGGAGAAGGAAATAGCAACCCACTCCAGTATTCTTGCCTGGAGAATCCCATGGACAGAGGAGCCTGGCAGGCTACAGTCCATGGGGTCGCAAGAGTTGGACACGACTTGGTGTCTAAACCACCACCACATGCCAAAGACACTTATTTTGGTTTCCTGCTATGAGTAACTGAATCAAATTCTAATTGCGACCTTCCTTATCTGTCGTGCCCACCCTTCCCCCGTGCTCTCTGCTCTGTCCTCCTAGGCCTCCCTTTGATTTCTTACACCTTCCAAGCAACTTTTAGCCTCAGAACTTTTTTTTTTCTTTTTTCTTTTTCTTTTTTTACCAATTGAGGTAAAATTCACATCATGTAAAATCCAGCATACTAAAAGTGAAAATTCAGTGGCGCCGAGAACATTCACCATGTTGGGTAACCATCATCACTTTCTGGGTTCAAAACATATTTATTCACACCAAAAGGAGTCCTCGCACCATTTATGGAGCAGCTGCTCCCGTTCCACCCGCTTCTGGGCAACCACCAACCCATTCCTGCGTCGGTGGCTTTCCCTCAGTGGCTGTTTCACTAATGGAATCACACACGTGCTGCCTCAGGACTTGGCAGCAGCTGATCCCTCTTCCCAGAAGCTCTTCCCTCCTCCCACTCCAATCCTCTTCCTTAGGAGGTCTTGGGGCCTCTCCTGAGGTCAAGTCCCCCCAGCATAACTTTCTCATAAAAGCCCAAAGTTTCTCTCTGGAGCATTTTTTTCTTTTGTCACAATTATAATTGCTCTGCGTGGTAATTTCACTGGGTTTCCCTAGTGGCTCAGATGGTAAAGAATCTGCCTGCAATGCAGGAGACCCGGGTTTGACCTCTGGGCTGGGAAGATCCCCTGGAGGAGGGCACGGGCAACCCACTCCAATATTCTCGGCTGGAGCACTCCGTGGACAGAGGAGCCTGGTGGGCTACATACAGTCTGTGGGGTTGCAGTTCATGTTCTCTACGTTAAGAGTGTAAAGTTTATTAGGCAGGAACATGTCTGACTTGTTTACCACCATTTGCCAGGGCCTCGCCAGAACCTGGCATACAGTACCTGCTCAGTGATACTCTGTAAACTGACTGAGTGGATGAGCGAGTGAGTGTCCTTACAAAGAAAAAGTCACCTCATTCCCCTTTACAGAATTCCTCCTTTACAGAGGAGGAGGCATGGAGACCTGGACTTCATAGCTGGGTTTGGGCTGCTCATGGGGTCTTGGACCAGCTTGGCAGGAACCATCATGACTCCTCCATCCCCCCTCCCCACTGCATGATGTGATGTGGGCGAATTCATATACATCAGTGACCTGGAGGGCGCCCCCCACCCCGCCCCCTGCACATCACAGCCCCGCCCTCCCTCACCAAGCACCTCCCACATGTCCATATATGGGCAGGATTCGGGCAGCTCTGACCCTGGTCTGTGAGGTCTGGGTCTCTGTGACCTCACAATGACCAGGGCCCTCCCCAGGTCTATATAAGAGGCCGCAGAGTCGGCCCCTGTCACAGCCCACAAATTCCACCTGCTCACAGGTTGGCTGGCTCAACCAAGGCGGTATCCCCTGCTCTGAGCATCCAGGCCGAATCCACCCAGCACCATGGCCAGATACCGATGCTGCCTCACCCATAGCCGGAGCAGATGCCGCCGCCGCCGAAGACGAAGATGTCGCAGACGAAGGAGACGCTTTGGTCGGAGGCGCAGGAGGAGAGGTGAAGAGGGTCCATCCTTGGGGGTAGGGGCCAGGGAGCTGGGGCAGGGCTGGGGATTCGGGCTGTGCTGAAGTGTCCTCTTGCCCTCTGGTTCTCCGCAGTGTGCTGCCGCCGCTACACCGTCATAAGGTGTACAAGATAGTAACCGCACAGTAGCAAGACCACCGCACTCCTGCCTGAAAGATAACCAGCCTTCAAGACCCTCTTGCCACATCTTGAACATGCCACCGTTCCAATGACATGAACAGGAGCCTGCTAACGAACAATGCCACCTGTCAATAAATGTTGAAAGACATCATTCCACTCTTTGACTCTTTGCTTTGAGGGACTCGGGGGGGAGGGAGTTGGGGACACCGGAAAGAGGGGACACATACACAGAGGATGATTCACGCAGGATCTTGTTCCAAACTCGACTACTCCCAAGTCACAACCCAAACCTGCCTCCCAGCCCCCCAGTCCTTTATTAGACCCCTTTCCAGTGGGGACGGGAGCTGTGCTGGTTTATGACACATCCCTCCCCCAGTTCTTGGCTCTGGCTTTCTACTGGCAGCTTGAGATGGGCCACAGAAATTGGCAAATGCTTCCACTAGGGCTTGCTGTCCACCTCCCCGAGAACCAAGAACCATTTCCCAGTTCAAGCTCAATTCACCAGCCATGGATACATCCCATCAATCCCAAAGGTGCCCAATGTTGAGGTTTCCCATTTAAAAAGTTGATGTCTCTGGGTACAGTGAGTAACTTGTCCAGTGGTTAAGCTAAGCTATCATTTAATCAGGAACAATATCCTCATCCCGGGTGGATGAAACAAAAGTAACTTGCTCCACTCAACCGTATGATTCTCTGAGACGTGAAGGTGATTCACGAAAACACTGCTGTCTCCTGGGCTCAGAACTGTCAAATTATTAACACGAGAGCTCGGGCCACGACCATCTCATGGCACAGCAATTTGGCACAGGGCGTTTTATCAGTGACCAGAACTCTCCGACCCAGTTGCCTAGTGACAGGGCCACAGAAACATCGTGGCCTGACTTCCATTTATGAGCACCATGGAGCATAGGTACTGGGCATTCGCCACTCCAAGCCTCACACCCAACCTGCAAGGGAGTGTTGATGGCCCCATCTTGGCAGCTGAGGCCACTGTCCGGGAGATGAACTCGCTTCCATGACCCAACCACTAGATTGGTTCAGAAAGAGGCTGGCGGGAGGGCTGGACATGGACCCCCTGGGTAGGCCTTTACAAGTAGATCAAGTGCCAGTGGTGGAGATGCTGACTCAGCAGGGTCTTGCGGTAAGGCCTGGGCATTCATATTTTGAACAAGTGCCCTGGGGGAGTCAGAGCACTAAGAAGGATAGGAGGCCTCAAAAATTTCCTATCACTGTTATAAATCACCACAAACCTCAAAGCTTACAACACAAATTTATTGTCTTACATGGGCCTTATGGGGCTAACACTCAAGGTTTGAGCAGGTTCTGAAGGTTTTCAGAAGCATAATAACCTTGTCTTTCCTAGCTCCTTGCCAGCAACTGCATTCCTTGACTCAGGGCCCCTGCCTCCGTCTTCAAAGCCCATGGCTTAGCACTGTCAGATCTCTTCCTGTGACCCTCCCGCCTCCCTCTTCCACCTTATAAGGATCCATGTGGTTTTGTGGAACCCACACTGGGCCCACCCAGATAATCTAGGATGACCTTTCCATCTCCTTCAGTCACTCTTAAGAAGGTCCCTTCTGTGTGTCTGCTCACACTCAGGGTCGAGGGTGTGAGGGCATTCGTCTGCCTACCACGTCCTCCCCGCGGCTGCTATGGTTCTGATTCTGGATTTTCATGGGTCATCCAAGCACTGGGAGAGGCTCAGCAGGAGGCCTGGGGTGGAGGGAAGATGGGCACATTTTTTGGGGAGGGAAGCATGTGCCCCAGGCTGGGGAGTGGGTGGAGGGCTGAGGGCATATGGACTCTGAAGCCTGGCCTTGGCTCCTTATCTGCAGGCACCATGAGCAAGTAAGTCACTTAACCTCTTCCTGCCTCATTTAAGGAGTGAATGTATGGAATTTGTGGAATTCCTGGCACAGAGTGAGCACAAGATAACCCTGTGGACAGATGAGGCCCCGTCCCAGCCCCCAAGAGGCCACAGCACTGGCTAAAGAGGCAGCAAGGAAGCAGGAACCACCACATGAGCTGGGGGAGGGGCAGGGTGCGGGCTTGGATCCAGACAAGGAGGCTGGCGCTCCTCTTCGGAGATGCTGTGCCCTGGTTTCGAGGCATGGGGGACACGTTTTATAGGGTGAGGGGCTGGCTGCACACACCCTGTGCTGCTTTCACAGAAGGGGCCCAGGTGGGGACAATGGCGGGGTGGGGCCGCCAAGTCACAGTGGGGGGGTCCCCTTTATATACAAGTCCCCCCGAAGGGCTGTGGACAGACCCGACCAACACTATTAACAGCAAGAGCAGGGGGCAGGCCTCAGCCTCCTCCCCCTGTCCCCCCAAGGCCAGCTGCCGCCTCAGCCCCAGTTGCCTACCCGTGACCCCCCTTCAGCACGATGGTCCGATGCCGCGTGAAGAGTCCGACTGAAAGTCCACCCGGGGAGCAGGGCTCCGGGCAGCAGGGCGAGACAGAGCGCCCGGATCAGGCGCGGGAGCTGAGGCCGGAGGACATCCCGGTCTACGGGAGGACTCACAGAGGCCGCTACCACTACAGACACAGGAGCCACACGCGGCGGCGCCCCTGCAGGAGGCGCCGGAGACGGGCCTGCAGGCACAGGAGGCGCCGCAGAGGTGCGGCGGGCCCCCCCTGCGCTCCCATCCCCGGCACCCCCCAGGCCTCCAGGCCAGGGCTCAGGTGGGCAGCGGGCGGCTCCTGCAGTGCTGGGGCCCCACCCTGTCTGACAGCCCCCTCATCCTGCGCCCCCACCCCACCCCAGCAGCCCCCCCGACCCCAGATTCCCTAGACGGCCCTGTAACTAGAACTTTTTCCAAAAGGCTGCCGAAGGATGAAGAGAAGGAGGAGGAGATGCGGAAGGCAGCTCTAAGCTTCCCTGGGCCTACCAGAAAGAGTCACCTGCCAGGAAGCACCTCACAAGACCATAGCAAATCCCCCTTGGAGCCCACGAGATCTTGAGTTAAAATGAGCAAAAGTCATCTGCCAAATAAAGCTTGAGATAAGAAACTTGCCAGCCTGTCAGGGTCTCTTTTGCACGAAGGCGCAAACACACGGCTTCTATTCCCCGCGGGGTCAGGGGAGGGGGGAGCAGCTGGGGCAGGGGGCTGCGTGCTGGTGTGTTCCCCTGTGGGCCTGGGGGCGCCCGGTCACCCGGAGCCATCAGGATGCCCAAGGCCATGCAGCTCCCCAGGCCCCTGAAGAACCTGAAAGAGTGCTGGGCAGCGGGGGCAAGTGTGAACGGAGACAAGATGGGAAGCAGGTCTAACGTGCTCCAGCAAGAACAAGGCTGGCATTGGGAGGGGGGAACTAAAGGCAAAGGGCAGAACTGGGTGAGGCGGCGTGGACTACTAGAATTCTGAGATGGGACCCTCATCCAGGACAGAGTCCGTTCCTTCCTCCTCCGAGCTTCTGATGGCTTCTTATAACCTTTGGAGTTCCTCTGCTGTGGCCACATCTCCAGTCTCTGCTCCCTGTGTGAAATCTCTCTGCCTCCCTCTAACAGGGACACTTACTGCATTCGGGGCCCACCCAGATAACCCAGGATAATCTCACAATCCTGGGAGGGTCCTTATTCAGCTGACCACAGCCACTGAGGGTTTGGGACAAGATCTAAATTATGGATCATGTCGGAGAACGGATTCCCAGTGCTCAGAAATGACCAAGGAGACTTAATCCCCTTCCTGGCTGAAACTGGGCTGGATGGACATGTGTAGCCAGAGAGATTGGTGACCCCAAGGGCTTATGAGCCGCTGCCTTTAAAGGGTGACTTTGGAGAACAGGAAAGAGTAGGGTTTTCTTTAGTTTCTTTTGTTTTAATCGTAAAAAACATAGATTTAGGTATGTCTGTGAAGGCACCACCCGGGTCAAGACACCAGACACTTCCAGGACCCTGGGAAGGCTCCCTCCAGGCTGCCTGTTGTCCTATACTGTCGCCGGCCCTCTCGGGCTGGGCACTCTTGGGGTGTGGGGAGGAGTCTGTGTGCTCTCCTGCTTGTGGAAATTCTATCCTCAACTCTCACCCCAGCTCAAACGGGGGGGGGACCCCTGCCAGGGCACACAAGGCCCTGGAGGTGGCAACACCGCAGGGTGAGGCTGTGTGCCTGCCGTCTCGCCTCGGCCTTGCCCTGTGGCCGGCGGGGCCTCGGACGGGCAGCTGGCGGCCTGGATTGAGTGGGGTGTCGGCTCAGACTCAGGTCACCGAGGGCAGGAGGCTCTGGGGCGGGGGGCCCTTTGTGATGTCAGCGCCCTGCCTACCACCCTCAGCGGCCCCTCCGTACCCCGCCAGTGGCCTTTCCTCCCAGTCCAGAGAGGCAGCTGAGGCGGGTGATGGGTTCCCGCTGTGCCAAGATTGGCATGGGCCACAGCCGGGGCCACGAATACTCCATGAAGAAGCTCGTGGCCTGCGTGAGCCAGGATAACTTCTCCTTGTCATCGGAGGGCGAGGAGGAGGAGGAGGGCGAGGAGGAGGAAGAGGAGGAGGAGGAGGAGGAGGGAGAAGAGGAGGAGCTCCCAGTGCAGGGCAAGCTGCTGCTGATGGAGGCCGGGCAGCAGGAGGAAGGGGCCGAAGACACCGACTCGGGGGCCCAGCAGAGCCCCGAGCCCAAGCAGACACGCTCCTGACCTGCGACGTGGCGGAGGAAGAGGAGCCTGACACTGTTCCCGAGAGGAGGAGAGCTTTCAGAAAAGAGTCAATAAAGAGTCTCCAAGGAATCCTCCTCCTCCTGTCTGTCCTTGCCCCCGCCACCACCCCCAGCCCCTGTGTCTGTGGGTGTGGGTGTGGGTGGCTGGGTGTGTGTGTGTGGGTGTGTGTGTGTGTAGGGAGGTTGAAGAGCAGTGACCCCTGTGTCTGAACCCCAGCCAGAAGTCCTCGCACGGTCCACTCCCCAAGACTGCTCAGCCGCCGTCCCCTGCTGCGGGGGGTGGAGCGCGTGGCAGCCTGGGTAAGAAAGTCACCTTAGCGGGTCCCACCTCCAGGGAGGACTCCTCTCCGAGTGTCCTGACCCGGCGGGACAGCGTCATCTCCCTCAGCGCATCCCCACCGCTTTTCTAACTGCGGACAGTGTTTTTTTTGGGGGGAGGGGAGTGGTGGTTGCGTCACGAGGCACGTGGGATCTTAGTTCCCTGACCAGTGATCGAACCCCTCCTCCCTGCCCGCTGCAGTGGAAGCACAGAGTCTGAACAGTTGGGCCACCGGGGAAGACCCTGGAGAGTCCCAAGAGCACGGACTCGGGAGCTCAGCAGACCTGCCGCCAGCTTTCCTACGCTTGCTGCGTGACACTGAGCAAGTCCCCGTCTGTCCGTTGACACTAGCGATCCCGCAGGTCAGTGGGTCGGAAGAGGTGACTGAGATGCTGGGGAGGGACTGGGCCTGGCACACAGCGAGTGTTTCACCCAAGACGGGCACTGCAGCTGGAGCCACGGGGGTCCCACCTGACTCATGGACCCTGGTTTTGGGGGACAGAGCAGGTAGAGGGGTCTGAGTCCTTCTCAGCCACTGGTTCTGCTGCCAACCTCATGCTCAAGGGGACCGTCGGAATCCCTGCGAGAGGCTCGCTTCTGCCTTGCTCGAGGGGTCCCGCTGTGGGACAGAGCCGATGCCCTCACTAGGGCAGCGGGCAAAAGAAGCCCAGAGGAAGCCAGAAAGGACAGAGACCCAGAACTGGGTCCCTCAGGCTGGCCTTCCTTAGAAGCATCGGAATGCGCCTGTTGCCCCTCCTGGCCATGGCTCCCTTAACCCTTTTCTTTCCAATAGAAATAACAAACATGATCTCCACCCTCTGCTCTCCACAACCCCCGAGCACCACTCTGGTAGGCCACTGAGAAGGACTGTGATTGGGGATGCTGGGAGGGGTGGGGAGGTGGTATCTCCAGGGATGGTGTGAGAGGCAAGGTGAGGTCCTGGGCTCCTCGGAGGGTGGAGGCTGCTCTCACTGAGGCCTGGAGACAGGGCAAGGCAGGGGAGGCTCGAGGGGGCGGCCCTGCTGTCTGACTGCCCATTCCCGCCCCAGCCAAGCAACACTCTCAGCAGCTCTGTCCTTCTGTCCACGGCCCGCAGGTCCGCCTGCCCAATCACCTGCCCAGCAAACATTAGTGACGTCCCTGCTGTGTGCCAGTCACTGTGGGCCCCGAGATTAATAAACCACAGTCTCTGTCCCACCCTGATAGCTCAACTGGTAAAGAATCCACCAGCAACGAGGGAGACCTGGGTTCGATCCCTGGGTTGGGAAGATCCCCTGGAGAAGGGAAAGGCTACCCACTCCAGCATTCTGGCCTGGAGAGTCCCACGGACTGTACAGACCATGGGGTCGCAAAGAGTTGGACACGACTGGGCGACTTTCACTTCACTCTGTCCCACCAGGCACTCGAGGGTGGGGAGTCGGGGGAGGGGGAGGAGAGGGACGGGACACCCAGACAGAGTCCTCACAGCGTGACCCCGTCAGTCCTGAGCCCGCACAAGGCCGCGGCGTTAGAACAGGGCCGCTCGCGCCCCCTGAGCCCCTGTGGAGGCCTTAGTGACCACGAGGCTGGACTGGAGGCGGCCAGGCCTGAATCCGAATCCTGGCTCTGCCACTGACTAGCTCTGGGGCTCTGGGCTGGTCATTCAGCCTCTCTGAGCCTGCTCCCCTTTGCAAACTGTAATAGTAGTTCCTCAGGGCTGCTGTAACAAGTGATCAAAAACCTGGCAGCTTAAAACATATCCTTTTGCCTTCCAGAGGCCGGAAGTCTGAAATCAAGGAGTTCTCTGGGCCACAGACCCCGGAGGCCCCGGGGAACCTCCTCTCCTTGTGCAGCCGACGGGGTCCGCGCCGCTAACGGCTGCCTGAACTGCCTGACTCGCATCGGGGCCTCTGCCTTCCCGTGGCCCCTCCTCCCTGAGCCGTCTCTTCTCTCTTATAAAGACATTTGCCTTTGGATTTAGGGTGCACTTGGACAATCCAGGATGCTCTGAATAT
Source organism: Cervus elaphus (assembly GCF_910594005.1). Classification (NCBI taxonomy): domain Eukaryota; kingdom Metazoa; phylum Chordata; class Mammalia; order Artiodactyla; family Cervidae; genus Cervus; species Cervus elaphus. Next base: position 24,528,301 of record NC_057824.1, on the reverse strand, counting down.
CCTTAATTACATCTGCAAAGAGGCTTTCCCAAATACAGTGACACTGACAGCTTCCAGGGGTTGGGATGTGGACACACCTTTTGGGGGACTCTGTTCAGCCCAGTCCGAAGGTCACTAAGACTCAGGGACAAAGCCGCCCAGAAGGGGTGGAGCCCGGAGCCCAGCCGTATGGGAAGTGTTCCCTCAAGGAGGGTGATTTCCACCATGTGCGCTGACACATTTATGAAGAAATAAACCACAATAAAAGCAAATGATAGCAAAGCTGTGCGTGAGCAACAGACGTGGGCTGGGGGCTCTGCTAGGGGGAGGGGAGGTGGAGATGGAGTCTCCCGAGGTTGAGCTCTGGGGAGGGTTGAGGGCCCAGAGCTGAGACCAGGCATGGGTGGCTGTGGAGAGAAAGGGACTGGGCAGCTCTGACCAGGCCGTGTGTGCACGCATGGGGTGGGCTTTCTTGCCCAGGGGCTGGGCGGTCAGAGCAGGCGTGCACAATGGGGCTGAGCCGGCAGGGAGGGGAGGGGAGCGGAGGTGGCAGGCGGGAGGCAGGAGAATGGCTTTCAAGGGCCTCCTGCGGTTTAACAGGCTTCTCAGGCTCACAAGAATGCCAGGAAGGAAGGGATGACAGCCCTTTGTCCAACAGGGAAACCAGGCCTCAAAACAACTGACCCAAGGCAGGATATCAGAACAGAGTGGGCTTTGAACCCGACTCTGGATTTCCCAGCTTTAAATCCTGATGGGGAGGCAGGCTTGTCAGGCAGGCCCCAGGACCACTGTGGGTCCCTTTGGTTACTTTCTTTTTTTTAGTTTTATTCATTTATTAATTAGTTTATTTTTAACTGAAGGATAACTGCTTTACAGTAGTGTGTTGGTTTCTGCCCCACATCCACACCTTTAGTCATTCTCACCCTCCACCTGATAAGTCATCCCACGGCTCAATGTGCGCACCCACCCGGGCGGCGGTCGTCTGCCTTACTGACCGCCCACCCATCCCCACTCTACTGGGGTCAGGGCTGTGTGCCTGGATTCCAGACTGCCTGCGTGGAGCCAGAACAAGACTGGGCATGCTCGGACACGTTTATTGAGTTCTCACTGCAGGCTGGCCCCGAGGATGGGCTAGGCGTCCCTATGCCCCATTCTACTGTTAGGTAGTTAGAATAGGGAAAAAGAGTCCAAAATGGTGGTGGCTAAAAGACCTGGAAGGGAAAACCCGCGAAAATAGAACAAAGGAAGGTCCGAGGACCAGAGTGAGAACCTCAGGTAAAACAAACAACACTCCTGCCTAAGCCCAATTTACATAAGGCAGGCCCAGGGACAGAGAAACATATAAAAGGAGCAGCCAAAGCCCTCTTCGCGCCCTTTTTTGCTCCCTCTCTCTCCCCCGCGCGCTGGGGCGATATTCTCTTCACGTCTCTGGATTGACATGCCCTCACGCCTCAAAGATGGATTTTCCTGCTATTATCTAAATAAATAGAGCTGTAACACTGAGCTGTAACACTGATTTATTTAAGAGCTATAACACGGTCCGTTCGAGACCTGAGAGCTATAACCTGGTCTGTCCTCCGAGAGCTGTGACCCGCCAAGGGGCTTTAATGTCCGTCACTCCAAATTTTTGTTGTGACGAGACAAAGAACCGAGGAACATACACTCGCGTGACACTACAAAAGCAGGGAAACTAGGACGTAGAGAGGTGGATGCCCAGTGGGAAGAGATCAGAAGGAAAAGCAGCCCCAAATATGGAGTGTGAGCCCAGCTCCACCTGACCGGAGGGTCCCTGCTCTCAACCCACAGACACGCCCTTTGAAAGCTGCCCCACCCTGCAGGTTAGGATGAGGGCAGAGGGCTTTGTTCCCCGTCGGGTCACATCTGTTACACACCCCCCTGTGGCTGGTGCCATCACAATCGGGCCCAACTATATAACCAGGGGCTGCCAGGGCCTCTGTGAAGCTGGGTCTGCCAGAAGAGGAGGAGGAGGCGGCCCCTGCCCCTCTAAGCGAGGCCGCCCCCACCCTCCATGGACACCAAGACACAGAGCCTTCCCAACACCCACACCCAGCCCCACAGCAACTCTCGGCCCCAAAGCCACGCCTGCAAGCAGTGCAGCTGCAGCCACCACTGCCAGAGCCGCAGCCGCAGCCGGAGCTCCAGCCAGCGCCCGAGGAGCCGCCGCAGCCCCGCTGGCCACCAGGCCCGGAGCCCAGGCCCCAGCCCTCCTCTGAGGCGCCTCAGATACGCCATGCACTCCCACCAGTGCCCCTCGCGGCCCGTCACCCACTCCTGCAGCCACTCCAAGAACAGGAAGAACTTGGAGGGAAAGGTGATCAAGAGGAAGCAGGTCAAGAGGAGCAAGCAGGTGTACAAAAGAAAGAGGCAGAGCTCAGGTACCTTTCGAGCCGGTGGCTTCACAGGGCTCCCCCAGAGAAGGGGGGCTGTAGAGGTGGTGAGGTGAAGGCTGCCTCCGCCAAGTCAGAGCACAGAGGACCCAACAGGCAAGGGAGAAGAGGGAGAGGGGACTGTGGCAGCTGTATATATCTGATGCGTTGATGGAATAGCTCTTTAATTGGATGGGTTGATTGGAAGGATGGAAAAACGGCAGATTAGATAGGTGGGAGCATGGATAGGTGAATAGGGCTGGGTAGATGAGTAATTAGGGGGTCTGTTAGATAGGGGGTGGGTAGAAGGGTTAAATGGTTGCTTGAATGGATGGGTGAGCGGAAGGATGAGGGGAAGGAATGAATCCATTAAGTGACTGAGAATCTGAAGGGATGTGATTAGATTTCTAGATTGGGCTGAGGCACTGGGAGGGTGAATGAACTGGTTGGCTGGGCAGATGGCTGAGTTGATAAGGGTTTGAACACAATACGATATCTGGAGGCATCAATATTGAGAGGATATGAATTGGTTAAAGAATGGTGTTCTAGGTGGGTGGAGGATCAGGTTAGTGGATGGATAAATGGGTAGATGAACTGACTGGACGGCAAACTGGCTGAATGGACTAACTGGACCAATGAATGAAAGAAAGACGGTGGGATTGGTGGACTGATGTGTAGCCTGGACATGGTTTAAAGAATGAAATGAATGTTGGACTGGGTTGAATTCATGGGTGTATGACAAATGGATGGATTCCCAAGTCAAAAGGACCCTGATGACTGTGTCAGTTCTAGCCATGCCCCACATCTGATTACACATGAGCATCCAAAAACCCAAAGCAGAGGGTTAAGTGACCTTAGGAAGCACTCAGTTATTAAAGGCTCCCTTTCCCATTCCTATCCCTTAGGACGAAAGTACAACTGAGATGACACCCCATGGCTTGTTCCTGTGTCGGTTTCACCCAGATAAGAAAAGACATCACATGTGGAACGCTAGAAGGAAGAAGTAAACTTTGCAGGAACATGTTACTACAGTGATTTCTATGCAACATTGATTAAAGCTTGTACACTGGATGACTTATCCTTGAGTCGTTTCATTAAATGTGTTGTGTTTTGGGGGCCTGGTTGGAAGCACAAAGCAGGGAGAAGGTTGGATAGGGAGAAGGGACATGTCTCGGGATGGGATCTTATAAAAGTGTAAGGAATCAGTCCTCACGTGGAATAGAAACGAATGGGAGGTAAACACGCCACGAAGCCCTTGGCGTAGATGGGCAACGCTCTGCTTGGGCAGAGCCCTCCTTTGTCATGCTCTCATGTGCACATGCACACACATACGGGATACCCTGGAGCCCACATACTGTTCATGTCGTCCACACGTAGAGTAGGCAGGCCAGGACCATGGCAGGAGACAGGCAGGAGGGGGTTAGGAACATGTGCTTTGCAGTCCAGAGCATCCTGAGTTTGAGTCCTGGCTCATTTTGTTTGCCTGCTGTGTGCTCTTGGGTTGGTGATCAACCTCTCTGAGCCTCATTTGTTGCAATACCTAAAGGACCAAGTGCTTTCAGGGCCTGGGCTGAAACACAAGACCACGTCCACAGAGAGAACACAAACGCATAAGCACAAGGTCTGCCAGTCACGGGGCTTCCCTGATGGTCCGGTGGTTAAGAATCCACCTTTCAATAATGCAGGGGATGTGGGTTCAATCCCTGATCAAGGAACTGATCCCCACAGGCCACAACGAGAGAGCCCGTGTGCCACAACTACAGAGCCCGCACGCTGAGGAGCCCACATGCTGCAAGGAAAGATCCCGCAGGCCGCAACTAAGGCCGGGCCTAGCCAAATATGAAACGTTTGCCGGTCACCATAAGCAGAATCAAGGCAGCCGGTCCGGGTGTCACACAGAGCAACCCTGATGGGGCTGGGGGTGGGGACGGAGTTCAGGGAAACGGAGACCTGAGGAGAATGCATTGCAGGCCGAGGGAACAGCATGTGCAAAGCCCGGAGGGAGGAAGGAAGGAGTCTGAGGTACCCCAAAGGCTGGAATGGCGGGCACAGGTGTGTGGGGGGCCGCCAAGGGGTGGGGGCGCCAGGCGGGGGCCGGGCCACGCAGGGTTTGCAGGCCGTGGGGAGCCTCGACACTTCGTTTGGTGCGATAAGTCATGGGAGGTCTTAATCAGGCAAGCAACAGGGTCAAGCATCTCTGCTGTGTGGAGACTGACTGGCAGGGGCAGGAGTGACAAGAGGAAGCGCAGTGGGCAGCGTGTGGCCAGGAGGGAGGGAGCAGAGCCTGGACCAAGCGTGGCAACAGAGACGTTCCTCTTGGAGGGACGTTCTGAGATCAGATTCCTGCTTCGCCCCAAAACTCCTAGTTCCTTGTTTAAAAACCTAAGTCTGGAACTTCCCTGGTGGTCCAGTGGTTGAGAACCTGTCTGCCAAGGCAGGGGACATGGGTTTGATCCTTGGTCTGGGAAGATTCCACCTGTCATGGCGCAGCTAAGCCCGTAAGCCACAACTACTGAAGCCTGCGGGCCCTGGAGCCCGTGCTCTGCAACAAGAGAAGCCAGTGCAGTGATAAGCCCACGCACAACTACAGAGTAGCCCCCACTCGCCACAGCTAGAGAAAGCCCTTGGGTATCAATGAAGACCCAGCACAAACAAAAATAAAATAAAAAAAAAAGTACAGCCACATAAAGCTGTGATAGTCGCTCAAACACCTCTGTGCAGAAGAGGTTGGGAAGTGCTTCTAGAGGGCAAGATTTAAGGGAGGAGGTGGAGACAGAGGGTCAGAGGATAAGGTCAGGGACTTTAAGACCCACTCACCAGAGGACTTCCCTATTTCCTGGACAGTGTCCTTGTCTGATATGATCATGGAAGGCAGGAGCTCTAGTGCAGAGAACATCCACTCTGTAATAGAGGAAGTGAACTGGGAAGCAGACAGACTGGGTCACAAGTATGCTTTACGGACCCATTCCGACCCCACATTTCCCTGAAACCAACACTCAGAAAGTAAGTGCCTCAGTAACACAGACACCCAGTCACATATACAAAGAAACTGCCATTCAAACCCACTCAGACGCAGAGCCCGAGGTTCATGTGCGGACTCCCAAGTATACATCCCCGCCTCCACACACACACGCAGGTTCGCACACGCCTCCCCTCCCACACAATGAAACACAAGCAAGCACTTGCAGGCGCACAGCGGCCCTCCCGCAGTCAGACACACAGTGACAAGAGGAGCGAAATCAAACCACAGATTCATTGTTTCGCTTGCTTGGTTTGGGGTGGTGGCGGCAGAAGTTTGGGGGCAGGCCTGCTGGAAACCCAAATTCAGGAAACAGAGAGAAGTCGATGCTAACTTCAGCCACTGAGGGCCTGGCACATTCTCCCCGTGTTGGGATGTTGGGATGCAGTGAGGTTTGGGGAACAGAAACAGCCTTGCCTGCGGTGGGGTTGCTCGCTCAGCTGCCTGGGGAGGCCCCGCTAAGAGGACCCAACAGTCCTGGGGGAGGAGGGGGAACAGCCAGGGAAGAAGGTACAGAGCCTCTGTAGTACTGAGATGTCTATTAGAGATACGATTCAGGAGGAAAGACTACCTCAAGCTCTGTAGATTTGCCTCCTTTGTTCCCTCACTGGGTGACCCTAGGACTGCCTCTTTACCTCTCTGAGCCTTGGTCCAAGCAGTAAAGACTCTGCCTGAAATGCGGGAGGCCCGGGTTTGGTCCCTGAGTCAGGAAGATCCCCTGGAGGAGAGAATGGCAACCCACCCCAGTATTCTTGCCTGGAAAATCCCATGGACAGAGGAGCCTGGTGGACTACAGTCCACGGGGTCACAGAGAGTCGGACAAGACTGAGGGATCAACACTGTCACTTTCTTTCACTCTGTAAGGAGGGCCAAGGCGCCACGCTGTTCTTGATTGCTGCCTGGGCACGCGTTAGGTGCCCAGCAAATACTGGATGAACAAAGGAAAGAAGGTGCAGACAGTGAGAGGCCACTTGTATACCCACTGAATGGGCAAAACCAGAAAAGGCTGGATGATACCAGGCACTGGGAGGGCCCAGCAAAGCAGATATGATCGAATGCAGTCGCTTAGAGGGCAGACGTGCATACGCAGGTTGGCAGGCGACTGGGCGGTGTCTTTGAGAAGTGTGCAAAGCATTTCTCACACACATGTGCCAGAGTTCAGGGCCTCGTGGCTTGCAAGAGCAAAAAACTGCCAACGCCCCTCAGGAGGGCTCAGTGAACACGCAGGTTCACTAAGGACTGTTGTGCAGCTTGTACAAGAACGGGGTTGACCTCTGTGCCATCCCTCCAGGCTGCCACGACATGCTGCTGGGCGAAATGCAAGATGGAGAAAGAGACACCACTGGGGGAGGGCAGAATTCCACACAAAGCAACACTGCACTTTTATGGGGGAAAAGGCAGACTAAGCGGAGTGCCTGGGGATGTAAGTGCTTAGACGAGATATGGAAGGACACAGACTAAGCGGGTGCCTGGGGATATGTCGGGGGAGGGGAGATGCTTTATTTTCTACAAAGACACGAAAAAGTAAATTAGGGAGAAAAAGAATGAGCATCAGGGGAGCATGCAATAAGCCTCAGCAAAGCTCTGTCGGCTCTGGAAAGAGATAACGCAGGAATGCTGAATGTAAACTCTGCATCTGCAAAGTGCTGTTATCTTTTCTTGACAGCGCTTGTCCTTTCTGGGCCTGCTGGTTTAGGCGAGAGGATCCAGGAGCCCCTTCCCAGAGGGACTCACAGCCCCGGGGCAGGGAGAGGCCAACACTAGCCTCCCACTGCTGTCCCCCAGCCAAGCCTCTGCCTGTAAACCGTGCAGGTGGCACCAGCGCCCCTCCGCTTCCCTGAGCCTGGTCTCCCACCACCTGCCATGCAGGTCCTCAAGCTGTGGCCTCCAGGCCTCTGCTGACTGCCACGCTCTGCCAGAAGTGCTCTGCCTGCTCCTCCTTGGGCTGAGCTTCGCTTGCTCTTTAAAATTCGGGTGAAGGGACTTCCCTGGTGGTCCAGTGGCTAAGAATCCACCTGCCAATGCAGGGGACATGGGTTTGATCCCGGGTCTGGGAGGATCCCACATGCTGAGGAACAGTTAAGCCTGTGCGCCACAGCTATTGAGCCTGTGTTCCAGGGCCCATGAACTGCAACTCTTGAGCCCATGCACTGCAATTACTGAAGCCTGCTCGCCTAGAGCCCGTGCTCCGAAACAAAAGAAGCGGCTGCAATGAGAAGCCTGTTCACATCAACCAGGGAGTAGCCCGTGCACCATAAACAAACAAATGTGCTCAGCTGCTCAGTCGTGTCTGACTCTTTGTGACCCATGGACGGTAGCCCTCCAGGCTCCTCTGTCCATGGGATTCTCCAGGCAAGAACACTGGAGTGGGTTGTTACGCCCTTCTCCAGGGAATCTTCCTGAGCCAGTGGTCAAACTCATGTCTCCCACGTCTCTTGCACTGCATGTGGATTCTTTACTGCTAAGCCACCTGGGAAGCCCAAATAAATAAATAAATTTGGGGCAACGGTTGCCTCCTCCCAGAGCCTGCTCAGCCCTGCTGGCTTGGCCAGGGGCCTTTTCTGGAGCCAGCAGACACTGGGCTTCCCACACCACAAATCTGCTGCTGGCCTGTGTCCTGAAGCAACAGGCCTTAAGCGAGAGAACTGGGATGCGGCGAGCCCCTTGTCACGGCGCCTGCCACTCCCCATGGCTTTCTCACAGTGCCTGGGCTTAAAGCTGAGGAGACTCCTGCCCCCACCCCAAGGTCCCCAACCTGTGATAGTCAGCCCTTGTGTCTAGTTGCACAGCTTCTGCAAATTCTTATTTCCCTTCTATGCCAGCTGCCAGAGGTGACTGCCGATGTTCTTGTCATCAGCTCGTGATACCTACTTTGCCACTTACGGGATGGGGTAGGGTGGGAACCAGATGGGCCTGTTAGAATGGTGGGGAAAACAGAATAAACCAGTTCGGAGTGAGGTCCTGGGAGATTTACTGATGAAAAGGCACTGGGCCTGTCAGGCTTGAGCTTTGCGACAGTTCTCTGGGCCACTGGATGAGGGCAACTTGCCTTAAGTCACAGCAAGGGTGGGAGTGAGGGAGGGGGTGGGGTGGGGGGCTGGGACTGCGGCCTGCTGTGTCACAGCCAGGGCTTTCAGACGTCCTCTTCCCAGGTCCTCCTTTTTTCCAGCTATGAACACGGTACCAGCATTCTGAAAGCTGGCTAATACTGGATACTTCACATAACCTCTGACCTCATCTCTCCTGTTTCACCCGTCACACGGGGATCAAGGGCCGGCTGGAATGTTCCCACCAGGTCTCCCCAGGACCTGGAGTCCAGCCACCAGTTCAGGCCATGACCCCTCTCCTGCCCGATGAGAGCCCTCTCCTTGGGCTTGAGCGTCCCCTCCCCTCCGTGGAAAGTGTGTTCCCGTGTGATCTCCTGCCGTCAGGATCAGCCAGGACTAGGTTCTACCACACATCCGTGGCAGCCTCTGTGGACGGAGGCCAAGCCCCAGGCTCTCCAAGACACTCTTGCCAAGTTCCACCAGCTCTTCGAGGAGCAATTTTCTCATCTGGGAAATGGCGACATAATTTCCACCTCACCTCACAGAACCACATGTGTGAGTGTGTGCCCAGTCATGTCTCACTCTTTGTGACCCCGTGGACTGTAGCCCCGCCAGGCTCCTGTGTCCGTGGGATTTCCCAGGCAAGAATACTGGTGTGGGTTGCTATTTCCTTCTCCAGGGGATCTTCCCAACCCAGGGATTGAACCCGTGTCTACCTGCATCTCCTGCATTGCAGGCGGATTCTTTACTGCTGAGTCACCAGGGAAGCCAAGGGGTGGGGTGAGGGGGGCGTAAATAAGACCATATGCCTGGACTGTCACCTGGACCACAGCCGGCTGAGCAAATGATGCCTCCTCTTCCTGGATCCCTGGGGAGTGAGGGCTGACCCCAGAACTCAGGCCTCGGGCTCCTCAAGCAGGGCTCTCTACTACAATGCACACGTGTCCTGGCTTCCCCTTAGGACTGTCTTTGTACCCATCTTTGGGGCTAGTGTGGTGACATCCATGGGGGGGGCAGTCAGGGACAGTTGTGAGATGTATCCCAAGCCCCCACACTATACGTCACTGTGGCTAGTATCTCAGTAGTCCAGAAAGTCAGTAGCTAGAGGATTCTTTCCACGCCCAATCCTGTAGTGTCTCCTGGGCTGGAAGGAATGTCTCCTGCAGTCAGGGTGAAATCTAAACCCTTCCCATGTCCCCACAAAGCCTGCGCCATCACCTGGACCCCTGTCAACCTCTACACCTCGCCACCTTGCTCTCTATACCAATAACATGTGTCTCCTTTCTGATCCTCAACCCTGCCGATCACTCCCACCGCAGGCCCTTTGCACTGGCTGTTCTACCTGGAATCCTCATCACCCCTTATTTAGAAAGGCCTCAACTCCAACCTCCAGCCAAGAGGCTTTCCCTGACTGCTTTATCTCACACTTGCCCACAACCCACAAAAACCCTGTTGCTCCTTCTTCTCTATTTGTTATCCCATAGCACTTACCATGATATAAATCAATCTTATGAATTTACTTCCTACTTCTCCTGACTGCTTGGAGACCCGAGTTCCCAGTGCCTGGCCGATAGTAGACACTCAATAGATGTGTGTACATGTATGTATGCTCAATTGATCAGTCACGTCCTACCTGTTGAATAAACACTGAATGGGCGAAATAAATGTCATTACCAGTATCAAGCAGATGAGGAAACTGAGCTACAGAGAAGTGAAGAAGCTGGTCCCAGGCTATGGACTCATTAAGTGACAGACTGAAACCAGAATCCACGCTCTAAGACCCACTTGCTCGCGGGGCCCCCAGAGGTACAGACTCCCATGGGAATCTGGGTTGTAAAGAAAGGCTGAAGAGCACTGGGCAGAGGGCAGTTTCAAGATTACACGACCTGAAGGGGCTGCTTTTCCCAGCAGGACTTTGCCAAAACTAGAAAAGAAACTGAAAAACTGAGCTCCGGGGACCAAGATCCTGACTCCTCCCAGCTGCTGGCTAAGCCCCTCCCTTCTGCGCCTGCCAGGGCTGCCAAGGCTGGGCGAGGAGAACCAGTCCCCATGTCTGCTGTGGCCCAGAAAGCTGTGGACACAGGGCTGCCCCGACTGCCCGTGACGAGAAGTCACTTGTGCCAAGAAGCACCTTCTCTGTGCCTGGCCCCTTGCTTTGGGCTGTGCTTTCATGCTGCTCTGTGAGGCATAAAATTTCCAAAACCCACTTTGCAGCTGGGGCCAATGAGGCCCAGCACGGGCAAGTTGCTGGCCTGTGGTCTCCACGGCACGTGGCCCAGCTTCCTGTGAGTGTAGGGCGAGCCCTCCACGGAGAACAGCTCAGGAGATGGATGCTTGTCAATCACCGTATTTCTTTTTCCCTTTGGTATCTGGATTTGGTTTCATTTTGAACTCAGGGCTTTAGAAAATGAAACCAAAGTGGTAGTAACTGTCACTGTCGGTGGTGAGGAGAACCCACGTGTGCTTGGCAACTTGTGCCTGCCTCACCACTCTTGCACAACCAAAATCTGCTTGGGGTGGAGGGAGGAGGCGGCCAGGCCCACTGTACAGGCAAGAAAACTGAAACTCAGAAGGGCCCAGAGCCAAAAACGGGGAGACAGAAGCTTGACTGCCAAGACCTGGAGCCTCCCCAAGCTTACAAACAAGGGGGAAGTCGGCAGAATGGTCCTCACTCCTCCCCAGGCAGGCTTAGGATGCAAATGCATCCCTCTGATTTCCTTGGTATCTACTGTTTTACCAGAAGACAGACCAGGATTGGAGATCACCAGGAATCCAGTTGGGGTGGAGGGTAGGGAGAGGAGGTGGGAAGGGAGTTTACAGCACAGCAAACACGGGTGAAAGCTTTAGGGTCTGACCTCCTGGGTATGAACCTCCGCCATACCCCTTCTGAATTGTGTGCTCCTGGGTGAGTGACCCGCCCCCCCCCCCCAGTTTCTCTATCTGTAAAATGGGCAGATTGGATCGTGGTGTCAGTCCAGTGGTCCAAGGACTGTAAAATATTTGTTACCCAGCCAGTTTAGGCCAGTACATCATGTATGTGCGTGCTAAGTCGCCTCAGTCATGTCTGATGCTCCAGGCAAAAATACTGGAGTTGGTTGCCATTTCCTTGTCCAGGGGATCTTCCTGACCCAGGGATCTAACCCACGTCTCTTATGTCTCCTGCACTGGCGGGCGGATTCTTTACCACTAGTGCCACCTGGGAAGAACCTAACACGTCATGGGTAACAGTAAATGAAATGAAGAAGGGGGCTCCGTGGGGATGGGTGGGCATGTGGCAACAAGTAGGGGGCTGAGAGGAGAAGGTCCTAGTGCTCAGGAATAAGAGGGATCTCTTCGAAGTAGCCATCCAGGCTGTCAATGAGGGTTAGGGGACATATGGGCCATCAGATATTTATAGATCTGCTCTGGGCAAGGAGACATGCTGGCAGGAAGACAAGTCACGCAGGAGCCAGCCCAGCCTGGCTGCCTCCTCTGGGCCTGGACCACCCGTGACCAGCTCAAGTGAGAAGGAGGTGCTGTGTCTCCCCACTGCCAGCAGCCAGGGGCCTGGTTTACCCCCATGCAACACTTTCCTTCTACTCCACCATGCCGTCTATGGCCTGCTTTCCTCCGCTAGGACTTCTAACATGAAGCCATGAGCTCCAATATGCTGCCACAGCTGCTGACGGCCGCCGATGAACAACAGCAGCAAAAGCAAACACCCACTGAATGCCTATGATGCACCGGGGACTGGTGTAAGCACGTGACCCCTAATCAATCTTTTAATCCCCACACCAGGAGGGAGATGTTATTACCCCCTTCAGAGATGAGGAAACCAGGCAAGGGAGTTAATTACACGTCCAAGGTCAGAGGGACAGAAAGTTGCAAAATTAGAATTGGAAACTAGGCAGACTGCCTCCAAAGTCCAGCTTTTAACCACTGCTTTGTACTGTCACCCACCACAGCGCAGGCCCCCGCAGGTGCTCCAGAATGACCACAGCGCCTGAACACTAGCACAGGCATGGCTATGCATCTTCTCATGCCCTTGCACACACACACACACACACACACACAACCCAGGACAACCGCATCAACCACCAACATCAGCTGCTGCCAACACAAATTCCAGGAGACAGTGGGATCCTATACAAGGCAGGTTCTGGGCCATCCTCTTGCGTTCACGAGGAAACACGGGGGTCCTGGGCTCGGCCTGGGGCCAGGGCAGGAAAGCGCCAGGGAGGCTGGCAGGAGGACCTAGTGCTGGCTTCGAGCCAAGCAGCAAGCTGGGCTGCGGCCTGAGAGTTGCCTGTAGAGGGCAGTGTGTGCCAGTGTTGGGCAGGACCCTGCCAAGCCTAGCTACTCCGCCTGACCCCTCCAAACTGCGAAACTCACCACCCACCAGCCGGCCCCCAAGCTCATTTGTTCTTTCTTTCATTCAAAAATACATGTACCAGCCAGGCACCTATTCCATGACCTTCTATGACAGACAGCATCATACACAAATGTACAAACTGTAGCGGGTACCCCAACATTCCAAGACCCAAGGTATGAGTGTGGGGAGGGAGCAGTTGGCGGGGGTGGGATCTGTAAAAGAGAGGAGGAAGGAAGAGGAGGGACCAGCCAGGAAAGCTCAGAGTAGGCTTCTGGAATGATCACATCTGAAAATGAACTGTCTTTTCACTGGGCTCCAAAGTGCATTTAGAGGTGCCCAGCCGCTCCCTCCTCTCCCCAAAATAAAAGTGAGCAGGGTGTGCCTCGTTTGGAGCTCCCCCTCTGCCGGTCACTGGGCCTCAGTTTCTCCAGCTGTCTCATAGGAGGAAAGGCAGGCCAAAGCCGCAGGGGACCTTGCCAGGCCCCACCCGGTTTCCAAGGAACTGGGCGCGCAGTCGAGGTACCCCTCCCGCGCCGCCAAAGGGTTCCTCCGAAGCCTGTGGTCAACCCGCCGCTTCCTGGGAAGCCCAAGCTAAGACCAGGGACAGCGACAGGCAGAGAGGGATGCGGAGGCGGCCATCTAGAGGCTCCGGGACGAGGTGGGCAGGGCGATGGAGGCAGCAGTCCCGAGGGGTCCCAGGTGAGACCCGGGATAGGGTGGAGGTGCCCGGCTCCAGAGTAGAGGACACAGGTCTATCAGAGATGGGTGCTGAGACACCTGGAGGAGGTGACGGGTGTGTCAGGGCCAGTCCGGAGTATCCTAATGGGCTTGCCGGCAGAAATCTGCGACCGAAGGCAGTGGGGGTACCGGAGGGCCGCCAGGTCCGAAAGTGGGGTTGCTGAGAAGTGCCCCGGAGGTTCAAGGGCAGTGCTAGAGACCTTGACAGACGGGTCCTAGGACAGGTGCGAGGCTAGGTCAGGGCTGGGGGACCTCCCCGGGGAGGGGTCCCCGATTTGTGGGAAAAGTCGAGCGGCCCCGGCCTCCGCGGTGCGCTAAAAAAGAAACCGAAAGTGGCGCGGAAGGGCGGGCCTGGAGGGGGCGGGGCCTGGAGGGGGCGGGGCCTCGCAAACCCCACGCCTCCAAGCCGGTTTAAAAGACTGGTGCAGGGGCGGGCGCGCACCAGAAAGAGCTGCGGCCGTGGCAGCTGCACGGCTCCCGGCACCGGAGCATGCGCGAGAGCCGCCCCGGAGACCCCCGCCGCCCCGCCCGCGGCGCCCCGCGCCCCGCCGCCAGGTGAGACGGACGCTGGGCGACGAAGCTGGAGGGAGAGGGGAGGAACGCACGGGGCCGCGGCGGCCTCGGGGGCTGCGTGGTGGGGTCGCGGCCGCCACGCCCCTGGCCCCTGCGGGGTCCATCCTGGCGGACCCCGCGCTTGGGGTACCCGCAGCTCCGCTTTTCTCCCTGCTTTTCTGCCCGAATCGCCTGGACGAGGCGCCTATTCCCGGCCTTGCCGGCAGGCGGCAACCGCGGGGCGGTGAGCCGAGGACCCGGTGGCCCGAGTCCGGGGCAGGCTTCTGCCCGGCGCCTCTGTCCACGCCCCCTCCTCAGACTCTTACTCGGAGGCGGCACAGAGCGCCGCCGAGCTCCCACCCGCCAGCAAGGGCGCCGCGGGCGGGCAAGCCCATTTTCTAGATGAGTCCATTGAGGCCCAAAGGACCGCGCGGACGCGGGCTTGAGCCTTCGGCCCTCTAGGAGCGGCTCAGCCCAGGGCCCCGCCCCTCCCGAGCTGCCTCGCGGGCCCTCACCTGCCCAGCCGCACCCGGACTCCCTGCTCACTGCCTGTCTCCCCCATCAGCGCACCCCCGGACGCTATGGCCCACCCCTCCGGCCGGCCCTGCGTGTAGGATGGTAGCACACAACCAGGTGGCAGCCGACAATGCAATCTCCACGGCAGCAGAGCCCAGACGGCGGCCAGAGTCTTCCTCCTCCTCCTCCTCCTCTTCCACCTCCTCACCCTCGTCCGCGGCCCCGGCGCGCCTGCGGCCCTGCCCGGCCGCCCCGGCCCCGGCCCCGGGCGATACGCACTTCCGCACGTTCCGCTCGCACGCGGAGTACCGGCGCATCACCCGCGCCAGCGCGCTCCTCGACGCCTGCGGCTTCTACTGGGGGCCCCTGAGCGTGCACGGAGCGCACGAGCGGCTGCGCGCCGAGCCCGTGGGCACCTTCCTGGTGCGCGACAGCCGACAGAGGAACTGCTTCTTCGCCCTCAGCGTGAAGATGGCCTCGGGCCCCACGAGCATCCGCGTGCACTTCCAGGCCGGCCGCTTCCACCTGGACGGCAGCCGCGAGAGCTTCGACTGCCTCTTCGAGCTGCTGGAGCACTACGTGGCGGCGCCGCGCCGCATGCTGGGGGCCCCGCTGCGCCAGCGCCGCGTGCGGCCGCTGCAGGAGCTGTGCCGCCAGCGCATCGTGGCCACCGTGGGCCGCGAGAACCTGGCGCGCATCCCCCTCAACCCCGTCCTTCGCGACTACCTGAGCTCCTTCCCCTTCCAGATCTGACCGGCCGCGCACCGCAGCATTAACTGGGTCGCCCTTTTATTATTTTCTATTATTAATTATTATTTCCCTGGACCATGTGGGTGCCCTCCCCACCTGGGTTGGAGGGAGCGGGCGTAGGGGGCGAGGCGCCTCCTGCCCTGGGCTGGAGACCAGGCCGCAGACCCCTCCCCAACTCTTGAGGGTGCCCCCTCCTGGTGCTCCCTCTGGGTCCCCCTGGTTGTCGTAGTAGCTTAATTTAAAACTGTACGTGGGGCCAGGGCCTGAACTCGTACCTCCTACCTCTTCATGTTTACATATATCCAGTATCTTTGCACAAACCAGGGGTTGGGGGAGGGTCTCTGGCTTTATTTTTCTGCTGTGCAGAATCCTATTTTATATTTTTTACCACCAGTTAGGTAATAAACTTTATTATGAAATTTTTTTTTTAAGAAAAAAAAAGTTTCTAGAGCGTGTGCTTTGGTCAAAGGTTTTCCACGGTTCTGAGTGGGTCCGGGTTCCTAATATTGACCTGGGTGTGGCTGAAGGTGGTGTGTGGCCGAAGGTGGTGTGTGGCCCCCCAGATTCTGTGGCTGGGAACCCCACATGGCTTCACCCTCAGCTCTCAGAGGGAGAGGAACCCTTGGTCTAGTTTTGGTACTGTGTGTCTGGCAGAAGGGCACTTTGTGTCTGAGTGCTTAATGTCTGCCAGGTCCTATTCCGTACTTTATTTACATATGCTTAAATTTACTTAATCTATAAAGACTACCCTATGAAGCAAGGCTCTTATCCCCATTTTACGGAAGAGAAAACCGAGGCAGGGTAAATTTGCCTGTGGTCATTCTGGTGTTAGAGAAGACACTTGGGCCTTTTTTTGGCCGTCCTCCCAGAAATCTGTTTGAAATGGATGACAGAGGGGAAACTTCTTTCATTCTGTGACCACAGCTTCTTCCAGGAAGAGGGTGGGGGTGGGGGGGTTGATGAGTTTTTGGAAGGGAGGAGTGGTACATTCTGAAACTCGGTATCTAGGGAGACAGAGATACTGAGATGGGATGGGGATAACAGGGTCAGGTCTGAACTTCCTTCTTCCCGCCCTGTCTTGTCTCTGTGTACTTTTTGGTGAACAAGCAACTTGCAACCAGAAAGACGCTCTGTGGTCTGTGGTGGCAGGAGGGCCCTGTTGGCAGCTCTGGGCAATTCCCCTTGCCGCTAGGGGCCTCAGCGACTGCCTCTGAAATGGCTTGCTGGAAAAGGTTGCTTTGCTGTAACCCTCAGCAGCAGGTACTGATGCATAGTAGATGGAGTAGGTGATGTTTTCCAAAACTGGGGCTGGCCAGCATCACTAGAGAGTGCCCAGGACACGGGTTTTATGGCTACTCCTGGATCTGTGGCCGGTCTGCTGGCCCCTCAGGGCTGTGGTGCTGCACCCGGTGAATCGAGTCATTTTCCGGTGTAGGGTTAAGCGGCCTCACAGACACATTCCACTTCAATTTTAGAACTCCGAATGGCCCTCTGCAGCCCTGGACATGCTTATAATGGAGTGTCCTAATATTTAATAATACCTTTCAGACTTTAAACTGCAGCATAAAATTAACTTGATAGCCGGAAAGCTGGCGTGGCCCAGGCTTGTCTTGGGGATTAAATAGGTTCCAGGCCCCAAGGTTAAGGATGGCCGGGAGAGATTTAGGATCTCAGAGAGCTTTGGCAATTTCATCCTTTAATGAGGCGGGCTGGGAGGGAAGGAGGGAGGGAGATGACGTCTGTGTGCCTCCAAGGAATCACTGCTTTTTCTTCTTTGAACCGTCTCCCTTCCCTTTGTTTGTGCTTTGTGGCCCAAGTCTTGTGTTCAGACTCTCCTGTCTCCTGCCCAGCACTAGCAGGGCAAGGAGAAACCACGAAGGCAGTGCTTGGGCATACGGCAAACACTCAGTGAGTGCTTACTGTATGCTGGGCCCTGCTACTTTGTTTAAGCCTCTCAACTGGCCTGTGAGTTAGAAACCTCTTCCCCCTTTATATAGATGAGAAAACTGAGGCTCAGAGAGGCAAAGTAGGGCATACGGCAAGTGGTGGAGCCAGGTGGCAAATTCAGACAGTACTGCTTCAGAGGCTGGGTAGCACTAGCCTCCCATGAGGGCCTAACAGTCAAAATAATAACAGTAGCAGCTGCTAACATATCAGCATCATTGGGAAGGCACCATTCTGAGCGCCTAGTCACCTATATTAAAACATTCAACCTTCACCTGAGCCTTAGGATTTAGGTGCTATTAACTAACATTCCTATTTTACAGATAAGGAAACAGGTCCTCATCTAAGGAGGGACAAATCACAGTCAAGTTTATAATATTTCCAGGGTTTTTCCCCCTCTCAAAAAAAAGCTTAGAAGTCACATCTTCATTACCCAAACTCATACACAAACCCATTTCCCTTAGCAAAACAGCTGAAACTAAAGCTCCTCTACTCACACTCCCCAGACCTGGCCCCTTCTCTTTGTGAGTCATTTTTTTTTTTTTTTTAAAGCTATACTGCCATACATGAAGTGACCTGCAATGACCTAGAAGCCCCCGGGAGCTGCACTCTAGACCCTGGGTAACAGATGGGCCCAGCAGTGCAGATGCTGCAGGGCAGGGGGGCGGGGAGGGGGGCGGCGCGCGCCGTGTGGCTTCCCCGTGGTGCAGGTCCTCTCAAACCTCAGCTTCATGATTCAGCAGCGCTGACGTCAATTTACAAGAATGAAAAGTGAGAGGAGGACTGGTGTATGTGTGGGCCTGGGCTGGGGGCCCAGGTGCGACTGAGGTATTCTTCCCACTGACGGCGGGTGAGCGGGGCAGCGGCGGGCAGGCAGGATGGCAAAGGGGCCGCTCTCCAGGCTGACTGCGGGCCGGGGTGAGAACAGCCTCTGACCCGCATCAAAGCCTTTCCTCAGCGGGGGACTCTGCCCCCCATTTCAGAGATGAGGAAACAAAGGCCCAGAGAAGGACTGTCACTTACCTAGGGTCACACAACTCAAAAGTGATAGCCAAGACTTGCACCAGGTCCGCCGCACTCTCAAGGCAATTGGTTTCTTCAAGAGTGGAGGGGGGAAGAGCGAGGAACCCTGTGAAGAGGCATTTCCCCAGGTCTCACTTCAGCCTGCTTGATCTTCCCAACTTGAGTGGAACTGTTAACTGTCCCCCAGCCAGGAAGCACAGAGCTGAGCCTCTTCCTGAAGCGATGCACATAAGGCATTTAGCCCAGAGTCTGGCCATATGTCTCCTAATGATGCGGTGCTCAATAAATGATAATGAGGTTCAACGAACACACACTGAGCACTGACTTATGTTCCAGGCATTACTCTTAAGCCCAGTGGATACAGGAATGGACAAACTCGAGGGAGTCTGGCCCCTGCTCTCACAGAGTTCACGTTCAGGGCCTCCGACAGTAACTAAATATGAAACTAAAGGCACCAGAACATTCCAAGTAGTGACAGTACTCAACATGAAAACTCAAACTAGGTGGTGGGACAGCGGACTGGGACTGTTTCAGAAAGAAAGGTCAGGAAGGCCCCGCCAAGGTGATGCTGCAATTGGGCCTGGAATGACAGGTCAGAGCCAGCCAGGGAGGCAGGCATTTCAGGTAGAGGGGACAGCAGCTGGGAACGAGCTCAGCCCAGTCCAGTGGCTGGTGGAGCTGGAGGGGATGGGACTGAGTGAAGGCGAGTGGCAGGAGGTAAGGCGGAACAGGAGGGCAGTGGGCACAGTCACTGGTGAGGAGTGTGGATTTGAACTGTGATGGGGAGCCAGGGTGTGACCCGATCTAATCTGTGCTGTGATCAGATTCCCTGACTGCTTCCCTGCCTTGCTATATGTGTATCTGGGGATGGGTGTGTGTGTGTGTGTGTGTATGTGTGTGTGTGTGTGTGTCGAGGGGAGGGGTCATTCTTGGTCAGACCTCTCAGCTCCAGGTGTGTGTGTGTGTGTGTGTGTGTGTGTGTGTGTGTGTGTCGAGGGGAGGGGTCATTCTTGGTCAGACCTCTCAGCTCCAGGTGTGTGTGTGTGTGTGTGTGTGTGTGTGTGTGTGTGTGTGTGTCGAGGGGAGGGGTCATTCTTGGTCAGACCTCTCAGCTCCAGGTGTGTGTGTGTGTGTGTGTGTGTGTGTGTCGAGGGGAGGGGTCATTCTTGGTCAGACCTCTCAGCTCCAGGTGTGTGTGTGTGTGTGTGTGTGTGTGTGTGTGTGTGTGTCGAGGGGAGGGGTCATTCTTGGTCAGACCTCTCAGCTCCAGGTGTGTGTGTGTGTGTGTGTGTGTGTGTGTGTGTGTGTGTGTGTCGAGGGGAGGGGTCATTCTTGGTCAGACCTCTCAGCTCCAGGTGTGTGTGTGTGTGTGTGTGTGTGTGTGTCGAGGGGAGGGGTCATTCTTGGTCAGACCTCTCAGCTCCAGGTGTGTGTGTGTGTGTGTGTAGGGGAGGGGTCATTCTTGGTCAGACCTCTCAGCTCCAGGTGTGTGTGTGTGTGTGTGTAGGGGAGGGGTCATTCTTGGTCAGACCTCTCAGCTCCAGCCAGGTGGGCCTTATTATATGTGTATCTGGGGATGGGTGTGTGTGTGTGTGTGTGTGTGTGTGTGTGTGTGCGCGCGCCAGGGCCTTATTATGTGTGTATCTGGGGATGGGTGTGTGTGTGTGTGTGTGTATGTGTGTGTGTGTATGTGTGTGTGCCAGGTGGGCCTTATTATATGTGTATCTGGGGATGGGTGTGTGTGTGTGTGTGTGTGTGTGTGTGTGTGTGTGTGTGCCAGGTGGGCCTTATTATATGTGTATCTGGGGATGGGTGTGTGTGTGTGTGTGTGTGTGTGTGTGTGCCAGGTGGGCCTTATTATATGTGTATCTGGGGATGGGTGTGTGTGTGTGTGTGTGTGTGTGCGTGCCAGGGCCTTATTATATGTGTATCTGGGGATGGGTGTGTGTGTGTGTGTGTGTGTGTGTGCACCAGGTGGGCCTTATTATATGTGTATCTGGGGATGGGTGTGTGTGTGTGTGTGTGTGTGTGTTCCAGCCAGTTGGGCTACAGAGGGGCAGGATAGTCACAGGACCTGCTGGGACTGGTGCTGAGACCAGATATGGGCCAGGCAGGCCTGGGGCAGGCATCAGTCAGAAACCACAATTATGATCAGATCCCCAACCTAGGTCTGAACAAACCCCCAGCGCATAGCCCCACAGACTCCAGTGAGGGGCTTCTTGGCGCAGCCAGCCTCAACTTTGGGAGAGGAAGCACAGGACCTAGGAGGAGGTGGACTGGGCCTGACAGGGTGGGGGTGTTCAGTGTCTTTGCATCCCCCTCACCCGGGCAGCCCCTTCACCTGGCGTCCACTACCATCATCCAGAGACTCCCCAGGGCTCGAGGCTTCTAGGGAATAAAATAGCCCTGGGCCGATTCTAGGGGTCTCAAGGTCCCTCAGAGAGCAGAGTGTGGTCTTCAAGGAAGCCAATTCACACAGGAACAACAGTGCCCAAGATGGGCGCTCAACTGCTCCTCCCACCTGGTCTTCGCCCTCAGCCCACAGGGGAAACAGATTCCATGCTTGAGACCACCTGTTTGGCCCCGATACACCACCCTCCTCAGAACAGACACCCCTGCGTGAGGCTGGGCATCTCCAAGCCCCAGTCCTCCAACGGCCCCCAGATGCGCTCAGGAGAAGGCCCAAGTGCCCCCCGAGGACCCACGCAGCTGGCCTCAGTACTCACCGCACTCGCTTCTGCCACCGGGCCTTTGTACATGCTGTTCCCGCGCCTCGTTAGGTCTCAAGGTGAAGGGCTTGTCCTCGTAAGAGTGCCGTCGCCTCAAGGCCTCGCCGGGCCCCAGGGCGCCCGGGCCACCGGGTGCCGCGCACTGATGACGTCACTGGCCGCCCTCACCTGCTCCTCGGGTCTTGTCAGTGCTCGCCTCCTTTCGACTGTGCTCGGGCTCCCCAAGGCCCCTCTGAGCCGGGGCAGGTCCCCCCGCCCCCGCTCTGCAGCCCCTCTGGCCTCCGTGTGGTCCTAATGCCGCTCTGGGCCTGCTACCGCTTGGAAGACCTTCCTGCCCTCACCACCCACGCAGAGAGGGCCGTCAGGTCAAGCCCCTAAGAGGGGGATCTCCCAGCCCACTCTGGTCTTAAGAGACCAAAAAGAGCTTCCACTCCATACCGGTGCGCACCCGCCACTGCTGCACCAACTCACAGAGCACCCAGATCCTGAACACTAGCTTTCTTACCTGCAAATGAGATTAATCACAGTACCCGTCCCATGTCCTTGGAAGGAAAGTTACGACCAACCTAGGTAGCATATTAAAAAGCAGAGACATTACTTTGCCAACAAAGGTCTGTCTGGTCAAGGCTATGGTTTTTCCAGTGGTCATGTATGGATGTGAGAGTTGGACTGTGAAGAAGGCTGAGCACCGAAGAATTGATGCTTTTGAACTGTGGTGTTGGAGGAGACTCTTGAGAGTCCTTTGGACTGCAAGGAGATCCAACCAGTCCATCCTGAAAGAGATAAGTCCTGGGTGTTCATTGGAAGGACTGATGCTGAAGCTGAAATTCCAGTACTTTGGCCACCTCATGCGAAGAGTTGACTCATTGGAAAAGACCCTGATGCTGGGAGGAATTGGGGGCAGGAGAAGGGGATGACAGAGGACGAGACGATTGGATGGCATCACTTACTTGATGGACATGAGTTTGAGTGGACTCCGGGAGTTGGTGATGGACAGGGAGGCCTGGCATGCTGCGATTCATGGGGTTGACTGAGCGACTGAACTGACTGGCTGACTGACTGACTGACCATGGACGAGATTAAGTAAAAGGGTACCTGTACAATGTTTAACACGTGATAGGTCTCCAATAATTAGGGTTGGCCTCTGCTTTATGATCCTTGCCTTGCTGCTGTTTTAATATAATGCCAATTACAGAGCAGCTAAAGGATGCTTATACTTTGCCCAGGTTGTATCACGGAGGTGGGCTCAGAAAAGTGAAGGAATTGCCCACCCTCCACCGCAAATGTGTAAATGGCAAAGCCACAGTTTGACTCCAGGTACTTGATGCCCAAGGTCATGATCTTACCAACTACCATGCTCAGGAGTTCATGGGTTAATAAGTTTCTGAGACTTAGGGCCACCCTGGAGGATGTTCAGAGCCATACAACCAGCCAGGGCTCAGAGCACCTCATTCATCCTTTTCTCCCTAGCACAGGCTGGAAAGCCACACGAGACAGTGGGCTGGTAACTTATCTGCAAGGTTGCATCAGAATTCAGCCTAGGAGAGGGCTGCTTGATCAGAAGGGACCCTGGGGGAGTGGCTCTGGGGCAGTCCTGGCAGCAGGCGGTGGAGGGTGGGGGGGTGGGGAATGGGTGCAAATGCTGACAGGCAAAGACAGGAATGGTGTGAGCCTGACATCTGGATCCTGAGTTAGGAGGGTGACATTCGGGGCTGGCCCCACCTGGGGACCTGCAGCGGCCTGTGGGATGAGACACTCCCTCCCATACCTCCCACACTTGGGTGCAGCCGGGAGGGGCATCCAGGAGCAGGGTGGAGAGGAGGGGATGAGGCCTGGGTAAGTCAGCCTTGGTGGCCCCTCCCCTCAACATTTCACTGTGGGAGGCAGCACGGAGGAGCAGAAAGACTGGGGACCCAGGCCCTGGTTTCAAGTCCTGTTAACAGTGTGACTGTAGTGGCCTCATCTATAAAACCAGAATTAGATTCAATGCTGGAGAAGACTCTTGAGAGCCCCTTGCACTTCAAGGAGATCAAGCCAGTCCATTCTAAAGGAAATCAACCCCGAGTATTCATTGAAAGGACTGATGCTGATGCTCCAATACTTTGGCCACCTGATGCAAAGAGCTGACTCATTGGAAAAGATCCTGAAGCTGGGAAAGATTGAGGGCAGGAGGAGAAGGGGACAACAGAAGACGAGATGGTTGGATGGCATCATCAACTCACTGAACATGAGTTTGAGCAAACTCCGGGAGATGGTGAAGGACAGGGAACCCTGGTGTGCTGCAGTCCAGGGGGTCACAAAGAGTCGGACATGACTGAGTGACTGAATAACAACAACAAGACTAAATGAGACCCACTCTGCCTTGCTTCGGAAGGGCTATGAGGATCAAATGATTTACTCTAAGTGGGGATAACTTGGATCACCACGCAAATATAGAGGTTACAATAATTATTACTATTTTGCTTCACACAGGCTGCCCCGTGTATTTGAGTGAGCACAGCTATGAAGTCAGACAGACTTGGTTGCATTCTCAACTTGTCATTTGCTACAAACAGTGGAGGCTACCAGCTCATCATGTCAGTTGCTCACTAGACACTAGGCATTGTTCTATGTAATTCATGCATTGTATTTCATTTAACCCTCACAAGAACCATATGAAACAGACACTATTATTGTTATGATACTCATTTTGCAGATGAGAAAACAGGCACAGAGAGGTTAAATAAAGTGCCCAGGGTCAACAGCAGCTACGTGGCAGAACTTAGGAGGTTCCAACACAGGCAGCCCGATTTTGCAGCCATTCCCTTGCTTTAAGCTAAGGTTTCCAAACCGTCAGACACCAGAGATCCACTTTTATGATTTTTGCCAGCTCTATCCAAGTTGCAGCTGTTATGTTATTCAATGATATTCTTCAAGTCACTTGGTTTTCTTAGGTAAGTTTTATTCAAAGGGAAATGTATCATTAACAATACACAGAAAGCCAGAGTCACCTGCCACAAAAAGGTAACCCTTGAAAAAAATGCAACGAAATTCAAACAGTGTTAGTAAGTTTTAGCTAGAGATTGGTGTCTTGCTCTGCTTTCAGAGAAGGTCTGCTGTGTGTGGGCTTCCCAGGTGGTGCAGAATTCGCCTGCCAATGAAAGAGCCAAAGGAGATGTGGGTCCGATCCCTGGGTTGGGAAAATCCCCTGGAAGAGGAAATGGCAACCCACTCCGGTATTCTTGCCTGGAAAATCCCATGGACAGAGGAGCCTGTCGGACTACAGTCCACGAAGTTGCAAAGAGTTGTACATGATTGAGCACACACACAAACAAAAAAGCCTGTTTTGTGTGTGGTTGAGATCGAGGGAGGGAGGGGAAGAGAGAGACGTGTCAAGTGTCAGAGAGGTGTTCAAGACACAGTAGCACCCATATGAGACTGTCTCCTTTACTTGAGTGGAAAATAGGAAATCTTTCACAGCAATTCAATGTTTTATCAAAATGTCCCTGGGTCTCACCTAAAACCATCATCCAGGGACCCTCCAGGACACCCATCCCGTGCCTGGGAAACTGCCCAGCTTGGCTGCCAACTGTGTGTCGTGGGCAGAGCCTTAGTTTCCTCACCTGTGAAATGGGTAAGCCCTCAGATCTCACAGGTACAGAGTATTAAAAGGAAGTGATTATAAGCACAGAGTACATGCTCAATATGAGGCGTGACGCTGGCAGGGCAGGGTGGACCCTATGTAGGGGGCCCAGCTTGGGACACTAAAAATGAAAGCCTAGCATGGCCAGCCTGGGGTTCCTCCGTGCTGCTAATCTTATCTTTTGCCAAGTTCCCTCTGTGCTAACCTGGTGACAGGAAGGGCCACAGTTTCTGGAAGGTGGGTCAAAGCGAAACTACCTCGGCTCCTGGAGGGAGGGGGGCCTGGTGGGCTCCCCCAGCCAGGTGGGCAGGGCGTGGGGGCGGGGCGAGGAGTGCAGGCTTGAGCTTAAAGTGGACCTCCCCCTCATTGGATTGCAGATGGGGAAACTGAGGACCAGAGATGTGTGCTCAGCCCCTTTGCAGGCAATGGAGGGAATTGGGTGTGACCATCTAAACTACTGATTTGGTTACCTGACACCCCAAATCACACACACATACCCTTGGCTCCCCCTGCAAGTGAGTATTGCTACTGATTCCTCTTTATCTAGCTCTTTCTAGATGGGTATCCTTATTGTCTCATTTCACAGGCTAGGCCAGGAGAGGTTGAGCTCCTTGTCTAGATCTCACGGCTGATAAAAGTCATAGAAGCAGTACTTGGACCAAGTCAGATGACCCCAGAGCACTCTAGTGGCTCCCAGCTGCTAGACACTAAAATCTGATCCCTTTCCCATGGGCTCTGAGGTCCTTCACTGCCCAGCCCCACTGTACATTTTAGCCCCTCACTGTCCCCTTCACATTCCCCATCTGCTTCCATCATCCTCTGGCCTTGTGAGCAACCCAGGGGAAGTCTTTGATGTTTCTCTTGCCTTCTCTTCACTTGGCAAACTCCTACTCAGTCTTCGAAGCCCAGCTCAGCCATCACCTCCCCCAGGGAAAAAAAAGGGTGAGTCAGTCAGAAAGAGTGGGGGGGAAGCAAGGGGTGCAGATAGGCAGAGCGAGGGAGCAGGAGGCAGAGCTGGAGAGACAGGGAGTGGGAAGAGGAGAGGAAAGACAACATGGGAAAATAGGAAGGAAAGAGAAGACAGAGAGGTCTTAGGAGTGAGAGAAAGGACTTGTGGATGGATGGGTGAGTGAATGAATGAGGGAATGAATGAATGAATGGGTGAAGGAATAAATAATCCAAACCATGTCCTAAATAAAGGTCAAGTGAATAAAGAGGAAGCCCTGAAGGCTGGGCCGGGCCGGGCGGCCGTTACCCGCAGCGGCCCCTGCTCCTACCCTGACGGCTGTGGATGGGGCCAGGCAAGACCTCTCTGGGCTCCGGGCCTGGTCTGGGTCCTGAAGTGCTGGCTGTGTCCTTGACATTTGACAATGCTGTGCTTGTAACACCGTCCCCTCCCAGCCAAGAACCTTGGGTACCTATACTGCTCCAGACGCAGAAAACTGAAAGTAAAAGCCATCCTGAGCTTTGCCCCAGCCTTCCTGTCCCTCAGCTGGTTTCTTAGAAATCAGCTGCCTGGGCTACCAGTGGCAACCTGGACTTCCTCCCTCACCCAAGTTCCCCCTCCCCTGGTGGGTGCCATGCTCCCAGCAGAGATGGCACTATAGGCCCATATCAGAGTTGGGGGGAACCCTCCAGAAAGAAAATTTGGGAGTCAAGCATTCATTCCACAAATGTTTATTCATGCTTCCAATAGGCCCAGGTGCAAGGGAGGAGACCAATCTGAGCTGTTCAGAGAGTTAGGAGAAAAAGGGCATCGATGGGATTTTGGTATCCCCTGATCCAGGTGGCTGCAGGGTTGGTGGAGGGTGAGGGGGAACCAGGAAAAGAGCTAACTAGTTTAAGAATAAGAGGACAGTGGAGGATGTAGAGTTAGGGGAGGCACCCTGGGGATGCCACTGTCAGAGTCCTAAAGCATGAGTTGAGAAAGAATCCACCTGGGCAGTCAGGGTGGGGAAGGGCATCTCGGGCAGAGGGAACAGCATGTGCGAAGTGACCTCTGTAATCTCCCATATCTGTATGTCGTTGTTCAGTTGCTCAGTAGTGTCTGACTGAGTGACCCACGGACGGCAGCACACCAGGCTCCCCTGTGTCCCAGAGCTTGCTCAAACTCATATCCATTGAGTCGGTGACGCCATCCAACCATCTCATCCTCTGTCGCCCCCTTCTCCTCCTGCCCTCAATCTTTCCCAGCATCAGGGTCTTTTCCAATGAGTCAGCTCTTCATGTCAGGTGGCCAAAGTATTGGAGCTTCAGTCCTTCCAGTGAATCTATATAACTGTCCCTGTAGAGGCAAGTTTCTCTGTTTTTTTGCGGGCAGAGAAACTAAGGCTCAGAGAAGTGTGGTGGATGTATTTGCCCAAGACGTCACAGCTAGAGGGCAGATCCGAAGGTGGCCTAGCCTCTCCCCTAAGCGAGCTCCAGTCAGCCTCCAGATCCTGACCGTGGCTATCTCACTGGAGCTCGCCCTCCACCCCAGGCCCTGGGCTCCCGCACACAAGCACCTCTCCATGGAGAGACAAAGTTAGGAGAAAAACGTGAGGCTCAGAGAGCTCAAGTAACTTGCCTACGTCACACAGCCTGTTGGAGCACAACAGGGATTCACAGCCAGGTTTGTGGGAGCCCAATGTGCCCCCTTGTTCCTCTGCACGAGGCATCTGGGCCCTCACAGAGCAGTCGTGACCTGACCGTCTCTGCCCACATTCCAAAGAGGGAGAGGGGCCAGCAGGTGCAGAGACGCAGCGGCTGGAAAGGAGGGTCCACACAGGGGGCCTGTGACCACAGGTGGATGTGGGCAAGGCCTGGCCTGAGTTCCCCATGCCCCAGTTCAGGGTAGGCACGTGACCTAAGCTGGACCAGTCAGAGACCCTCCTGGGACTTTTTCTGCAGGAACTCTTTCCTCTAAACGGAGGCCCGCTGGTAGCCATCGTGCCTGCTGGGTCGAAAGAGTGGAAGAGAAGATGCACAAGACGGAGCCCCGATGCATCGTGGGAGCCCCTACATCCAGCCAGACCTGAAACCCACCCCTGGGCTGACCTGTGACACACGCCACAAGGCTCCCTTTCTGCTTATGCTTGTCTGAGTTATGCTTCTGTCACTGGCAACCCCAGAGAGTCTTGGGTAATCAGAGTTTGAAGAGCAGTGAGGGTCAGGGGTCAGGTTTGCCTGGAACAAAGGGTGAGTGGGTGAAATGGAACCACTCATCCTAAGAAGAGGCCGAACAACTCTCCGACTGGAAGAAGCAAGACTAGTTTTGCCAGGATCTGGGGCCCAGGGTGCTCCCCTCTCCGGCTGACATCTGCCCTCAAGGAAAGCTGGAATGCAGACACTTTCACACCTCCTTGTTCATGGTGGTTCTTAACTTTTTTGTGCTGGGAAAAAAAAAAAATTCCACATTAAAAATTTTTCCTTCCCTTTTTTCTTTTTTAAAACAGACTTTATTTTTAGAGCAGTTTTAGTTCACATCAAAATTGAGTGGAAAGCACAGAGTTTCCATATCCCCACTGCTTCCCCGCCCCCACGATCACATCCTGGATCAGTCCACATTATTTTTTAATCTTCACATTTGTTGTTAAATTCGTAAAAGAATCTACCAATAATGATAGCACAAAACACATCTTATATATTTTCCTGATTTCCAGATACACACTTTTTTCTTAAAAAAGACACCATTCTTTTTTCTTTTTAAATTATGATAGTATGATAACACATTTACAGGAAAGCTGGAAAATACAGAACAAAGCTACATATATTACAATTATTTTTTAAAGTAGATAAATTAAAGTTTTTAATTGGAATTTCAATATCAAACTCTCAGAAGTTAATAGAATGAATATACAGAAAAATAGTATAAAGCAGGCCTGAAAAGCACTGTGAACCAATTCAACATAATTAAGATTTATACAATGTTCACCCAATAGTAGGATACGAATTCTATTCAAGTTCCCATAGACTATAAAGTAGGAGACATTGGAACATATCCAGGGACGTCAAGCAAGGAAGATACCACTCTTCATAACCCATATCATAACCTGCTTTTTCCACTGAGCATTTCATGAACAGCCTTCTAAGTCACTGGTTGACAAGGTCGTAACAATGGTACCTGTTTTATCAGTAAGGAAGCTGAGGTCCAGCTGGAGCCCAGAAGGCGACCCATGTTGTCCTTCTGAGGCACATCTCACTGGACGCTCTCAAGGGTCCACTGAGGTTTTGCTCCTTCTTTACAGACAGGAAAACTGCTGTGCAGAGAGGGGAAGTCGCTCTTGTTTGGGGGAGGCCCACATCCCTGGGCAGGGTGGAAAGGAGGGGCTGCTGGTCGGCAGGGCTACATTAGCAGAGGCTATGGGCACTCTGTGCTGAGGAGAGGGAGGCTGGCCCTCCGAGGAGCCATCTGGTGTGTCCCTGAGGGACAGCCTTGCCTCACCGCTGCCTTGGTCATGCTGCTACTGACCTTCCCAGGAGGTATCTGGTGCAGAAACGACTTGTGCCACCAGCTAATTCTCAAACTCAGGCTCACAGTGAGCACCCACCATATGCCAGACACCACTGGGGCACCATATACACACCCACGGTCTCGGTTCGTCCTTCTTACCCCTCTGTAGGGTAGGACTATTAGTGTCCATTTTTCAGATGAGGAAACTGAGGCCTAGAGAAGTGAAATGACTTGCCAAGGGCCACAGAGTTAACATGTGGCAAAACCAAAATTGGACCTAAGTGAGGTCTGAATTCAGACAGAAGCATCAACCTCCCGACTGGGTCTCTGACTTGGTAAATTGTTAACCACACACACACACACACACACACACATACAAACCAAGTGGCCAACAGGTCTTCAGAACTGTGCCACAGAGCTCTGGCCTCAGCTCCATCCTTTTCCCCCATCTTCCCAGATTCCTTTATGAGACTCTAAGATGATCTGCTTGTTGCAAGGATGGTGAACCAGTCACTGGGATCCCAAATACGCCCTGGATTAAGACATAGAGCAGACACCAAGATGACATTAAAGGCACTGATGTAAAGTCCTGTACTGTGGTTAGGAACAGCAATATTCCCAATTCAGGTTGACGTCTGGCCCAAACACCATGGTTGAATGTAAACTCAAAATGACCCGTGAGCCAGCTGCGGCTTGCACAAGTTAGTAATAAGAAGTCCTATAATTGGGAGGTCCCAGCAGGGGTGTTCAGAATGACAAGTGACATGTAGTGATGTGCTGGCTTAGGCACCTGTGGACACAAATGGGGAGCTTTCACCACTTGCCTGCACAGGGCGCATGCTTGGGAATCAGGGCTGACATTGAGTGTTGGTGACAAGGAAGAATGCTTACACCCATCCTGGGTACATGCTGCATGATCAATCAACGTGGATTTGACAAATGGAGGATGGAGGAGAAAATGGATAACATTTAGTATCACTAATATCATTGGTGATATATTATTAGATAAGAGATATGATATATGTGTTATATGACATAAGAGCTATTCTTGACTTAGCACTAATTATATACAGGCATGCGGCTAAGCACGTCATGCTATCTTTAATTCTTGAAACAGTCTGGCGGGTGGATCATCTTAGGCTGAATCACATGAAATTGCTGATTTTGTAGGTCAAAAACACAGGAGTATTGGCAATACAGTTCAACATCAGAGCATTTTCATTTCGACAGAATAAATAAACCCCACTGGCAGGACCCTGGGGCGCCTGCCTGCTCAGAGGATGGAGTTTTCTCCTTGCTTCCTCCTCTTCACTCACCCTCTCATTCTGGCTACCCAGGCCCCCACCACCCCACCCCATTGCGGCCAGGTCTATATTTACAGTCTAGATTTCTGTGAAGTGGGGACTCGAGGAAGTGACTTATTCCAGAGTCATCACAGTCACCCAGAGATAATGACATCCAAGAAACCTTCAGTTTCTGTCCCCTCTCTGCCCCTGCCAATATGGGGCTTTTCCCTCTCTGGGTTTCCAAGGCTCAAACCAGCAAGACAGAAATAGGAATTGTGTGTCTGCCTACCATCTGTCTGATGGGCAGATAAAATGGAATGGGAGATTTGTGTCCATTTTGCAGACTGAAGCAAATCTGTGCCCAACCTGGTTGCCAGTCGCCCCATCAGGGGCAGAGAGGAGAGCAGGTGGGTTTCTGGACATCTGGGGTCTCAGCCCGGCTCAGCTTGGTCCAAGCATCCTAGAGGTCACTGGAAGGACCCCGGGATCAGCCATGCCCCACCACTCCTGGGGCTGGTGCTGAACCGACAGCCAAGCCATGGGGGCGCTGGGCCCAGGGGGGTGGAGTCTTTCCAGGTAGTCAGACTGAGAGAGAGGGTGGCAGCTTGCGGGGACAGCGGAGGAGGAAGGGAACAGCCTGGTCCCCGCGGTGCACAGTTCGGTCCCCGCCGCGCACAGCCCGCCCGCCAGGCACAGCCGGTCTTCGGGGAAGTCGCCGAGTCGGAGTTCCAGGAAGCGATAACGCTTGTTGAAACCTCTTTCTTGTGGCCTGGTCTCGTCACATGGCTTGGTGGGGACCAACGTCAAGCAGGGCCACAGGTCTGGGCCAGCTTGCACCCTGATAGTTGCTGCCACCCTAAGCTCCTCCCCCGAGGCTGAAGCGGGGGATGGGGAACCAGGCAGGAGAGGGCATGTGTGGTACCCACCCCAACACCCCTCGCCCAGGCTGAGAGCGGAGGACCCCTGGGTGGAGGGCTTGCTGTGAAAACACACAGCAGGTGCTGAGGAGAGAGAAAACCTTTGCTCCCTTCCCAAGAAGCCAGGGAACGTGTCCCATCATTCTAGGGCAGGACTCTCCACCTCAGCACTACTGACTTCTCTGCTCTGGGGACAGTCCTGTGCCCTGTAGGATGTGAGGAGTGTGCCTGGCCTCTACCCACTAGACACCAGTAGTACCCACACCCACCCCCAGCTGTGACACCAAAAATGTCTCCAGACGTGGCCAAATGGTCCCTGAAGGACAAAACCCTGATCCAGATTCAGTGTCCAGTACATAGTAGGTGCACAAGAATCAGTAGGTCTTCAGCCCTGACTGCAGAACCTGTCTGGTTCATTTTTACACCCTATCACCTGGCATCATGGATCTGCAAAGGGACAATTCTGGGAATTTTTCTGGTGGTTCAGTGGCTAAGACTCTGTGCTCCTGATGCAGGGGACCTGGGTTCGATCCCTGGTCAGGGAAGTATATCTCACATGCTGCAATGAAGACCTGGCTCAGTCAAATAAATAAATGAAAATAAATATTTTGGAAAAAGGGATAATTTGGGAGACTCTTAGTCCTCCAATCTCTTTTAGCTTCTCACTCCACAACACTAGGCTTCCCAGCTGGCTCAGTGGTAAAGAATCTGCCTGCCAATGCAGGAGACAGGGGTTCGATCCCTGGGTGGAGAAGATCCCCTGGATGAGGAAATGGCAACCCACTGCAGTATTCTTGCCTGGAGAATCCCAGGGACGGGGGAGCCTAGTGGGCTGCATCTATGGGATCGTATAGAGTTGGACACGACTGAAGCGACTTAGCAGCAGCAGCAGCGACTAAACAACAACAGCTCTCTTAGCTTCTCACTCCATAAGACTAATAAACATACCATCTAAATAAAACCTGTGCTGGAGGCCTTGAACTTGAGGACAGGAGGCTGAATTGAAGGTGTGGTCAGGCTTGACACAAAGGGTAAAAAGAAAGGTCATGAGTCCCAGCACCCAGTGTGGTCCCTGGAATCTGGCAGCCCTTCCCCTTCCCACCCCCACCCACCCCAGGCTGGAGGCTGGGGGATCCTCTGTAGAGAAACTGACCCACCTAGGAGAGGACACTTCAGATGCTGACTCTGGGATTCTACCGTGACAGCCAGAGCCTGCCCAGCTGCCTGGATGAGACTCACCTATCCACACGCCCTGTCCATAGTCAGCAAGCTTCTGATGGTCTGTTTTCAGTTTCCTGATCTTCAGTGTGAACTCACAAGACGAGGATCACTGGACACTGGAGGCAGGCTTGTACAAGGAAAATCAGAGATCAACACCAGCAGAGAAAAAGAGCTCCTGGAAAACAGGGCCAATGCAGGGAGGAGGAAAACATAAGACAACAAAAACCCTAAGAGCAATAAGAGACGTTGTATCTCTAAAATGAGAACAAGACGCTGCATAAAGGAACATTCAGTGACCAAGAAAGAACTAGAGAGGTGATAGCAGAAAGAAAAACTTTCACTATTAGCCTTGCAAGCGACTGGAAAGCCTCCCAGAAAGAGAGTTAAAAAATCCGACATAAGAATATCAAGAAAGGAGAGGATTGTCCCTGAAGATGGAACATCTGGCTCATCAGTGTTAGGGGACAGAAAAAATGGAGGGAAAAAAAGGTTCTAAATCTGAAGGACGTGAGCTTCCATGTGGAAAAAGCTTCTCAACAGCTGCGTTAGTTTTCTATTTCTGTGTACAAATCACCCCAGCTCTTGGTGCTACGGAAGGGAGAATTCTGAGAGAGCTCCCATCCTTTCCCGCCACCCCATCTCATCCCCAGGACATGTTTATAATGGATTCCGCTCCTGTGATCAGGTTACGATACAAGGTTGGTTTTACAAAAGGGAGGTTATCCAGTGGATCTAACTTAATCCCCTGAACCCTTCAAAAGCGGAGCGTTTTCTCTGGCTGGTGCCAGAAGAGGAAGTCAGAGATTTGAAGCACAGGAAAGATGTGCTGCTGGAGTGGAGGAGGAGGGGCCATGTGTGGATGAAATGTGGGTCACCTCTAGAGTTGAGAGCAGCCCTCGGCTGATACTTGGCGAGGAAACAGGGACCTCAGACCTACAACCACAGGAACTGAATTTTGCCAGAATCAAGAAGGAGCCTGGAAGCACATATTTACCCCCAGAGTCGCCAGATGGGAACTGGGACCCCGGCTGACCCCTTGATTTTGGCCCAGTGAGACCCTCGAGCAGAAAACGTATGGCAAACTTCTGACCTAGGAAAACTTTGAGATAATAAATTTATTAAGCCACTAGGTCTGTGGTAACTGGCTACACAGCAGAAACAAGAAAACTCGTAGATCTGCTTAAGAGAACAGATATTTATCTCGCACCGTTTCTGTGGGTCAGGAATCAGGGAGTGACTCAGCTGGCTGGCTCTGTCTCAGGGTCTCTCAGGAGGCCGCAGTCAAGGAGTGAGCTGGGGCTGGGAGGACCTGCTCCGGGGGCTCATTCACAAGGCTGGAGGCAGGCGGCCTCGGCTCCGCACTGCAGGGGCCTTGCCGTGGGGCTGGTTGAGTGCCCTCACAACATGGCGGCTGGCCTCCCCAGCAGCAAGCGAGCCAAGAGGGGGTAACATGGCAGCCAGGTGCCTTTTGTGACCTGGTCTTGGAAGTCACGTTATTATTTTAAAAGTAATTAATTAATTTTTGGCTGCGCTCTGGGTCTTCATTGCTATGTAAAGCTTTCCTCTAGCTGCGGTGGGCGCAATCCACTCTCTAGCTGTGACACACGGGCTGAGTTGCTCCGTGGCATGTGGAATCTACCTGAAGCAGGGGCTGAACCTGTGTCCCCTATATTGGCAGGCGGATTCTTAACCACCGGATCACAAGGGAAGTCCCCAAAGTCACATTATTATTATCATTGTCATCAATCCACATTTATTCCTTCCTAGCTAAGTGACCCAGGGAAGCTTCCTCAACCACTTTGAGCCTCACTTTCTCTGTGCAGTGGGGAGATACTACTCCACTGGAAGGATTAGAATAGAGCTGAGAAGAAATAAAAATAATACCCCTTGAAGAACGCAGCACACATCTGTTGGGTCTGAGGAATCTTATTTTGTCTCTGCCTCCCAGTCTACTATCCAAGTCCAGATCATTCCTGGGCTCTTAGGTCCAAGCAGGAGGGGTCCAGGCCAGAGTTCAGGGAAGGTTTGGGGCCTGAATTGATCATGGAACAGTCCCCACTCTGACCCCTGAGCTGTGAGGGACACTGACCTCTCTGGGGTTGATCTAGCCCCTCAAGGCTCCCTCCTGTTATCTTGTTGCTCAGAAACCCCTTTGTCCCCCTGGGTGGCCCCTGGTTCTGCTCCGAGCCTCCTTGTCTCTGCCTGTCACATACAACCATTAGAAGATACACAAAATTTTGCAGAGATGCCTACAGGAAGTGCACTGATGGAGTCCAGCCCTGGATCAGGCTCCATCTGACAGATTCAGGAGCAGAGACAGGAGAGAGGACGAGAGGGACCTGAGGCAGGTGCTGAGACTGAGTCCTGGCCCTGAAGTTCAAGCCTTGGGTTCTGCCAGTTTTGAGTTAAGAGTCCTGTCATGGCCCCTTCTGTTGCATGACAAGAGCACATTTTCTTCCCTGAGCTCACGCACCTCAGCTGGCATTTACCTGGCATTTACCTCGTAGGGGCACGTATCTGTTCACTCACTCAACAAATACGTATTGAGCACCTACTCTGTGCCAGACATTCTTCTTGGCTCTGGCTTCTCAGCAGTGACAAAAACAGACTGAGTTCCTTGCCCTCTGGGACTTTACAGTCTCACAGGTGGAGAGACACGATTATGTCAGATGTAAAACACAGCAGGTGTTTTACACAGGGGGGCTAGAAGGTGCCAGGGATAGGTTGCTGTTTTATTTGGATGGTCATGGAAGCCTCTCTGAGAAGCAGAAAACTAAAGAAGGTGAGTCAGCTACCCGTTTGTATGTGGAAAGAGCATTTTAGGCAGAAGCAAGAGCAGGTGCAAAGGCCCTGAGGCAGAATGTTCAAGGAAAGGGTTAAGTGTAGCTGGTACAGTGTGAATCGGGGGGTGAACAGTAGATGAGATCAGAGAGGTGGGGAGTGTGGGATTGGATCATTTAGGGACTTGTGGATCCTTAAAAGGGTTTTGGCTTTTACTTAGAATGAGATGGGAGCATGGGACGGTTCTGAGCCTAGAGCTGCTTGGAGGATTCCATAATACATGCATATAAAGTACTCAGTAGTGTGCTCGGCACACAGTAGGTGCTCCATAATTGCTGGCTTCTATTATTACTGTTATTATTGCTTTAAGTACTAAGAAGCAAATTGGAAACTATAAAAAGTTATAGGGATGCAAATTTTCATTGCCTGACAGAGCTTCTAAGATGTTTTCAAATGCTGTTATCAAGCATTAACCATGCAAAAGGCAGGTTTCATTTCTTCATTTTCTGAAAGAGCAACCTCAGGCTCAGAGAGGTTGGGTACTGCAGAGCAAAAAAAGGGAAAATCCAACTCACCAGAACCCAGGTCTTCTGAATCCAGCTGATGCCTGCTGGTTCAGTTACTGGGGCTGACAGGCCTAGGTGGAGTGGGCAGGTGGTGGTCCCTGTGCAAAATGTGAGGCAGAAGCGTGGGGGTTCCACTTGGGGACTTCAGCATCGCTGAAGAGAAAAGCCTAGAGCCTCCAACTCTGATCTGGCTCATCAGGCAGAGCAGGTTCACAGAGACGAAGAGAGGCCCCAGGGCAGCACTGAGGATGCCTCTGGTCCAAGTAACAGGAAGCCCGATGTAAAGTGACTTAAAGAAGCTGGAAAGGTAACATCTGGTTCAACAGGAAGTCCAGAGGCAGAGCGGGTTTCTGGCCTGGAGGATTCAGCAGTCCCACCAGAACTCCACAGACCCAGGTTCCTTCATTTCTCTGTTGGTTTCACCTGAGGCTGCTTGGATGGCAGATCCAAATCCAGGGGTCACATCCAGCAGAAAAATGGAAACCATTTCTCTCCAGGGCTCCTTGCCCCTTAGGAGCAAGGAAACCTTTCCCAGAAAGCCTCAGAAGGCTCTCCTCCTGTCTCGTTGGCCAGAATTGGGTTACGTGCCCACTGCTGAGGCGACCACTGATCAGACTGGAACTTCCTTAACTGATAGGGAATGAGTGCTGGAGTGTGTTAGTCACTCAGGCATGTCCGACTCTGCGCCCCCATGGACTGTAGCCCGCCAGGCTTCTCTGTCCAGGGGATTTTCCAGGCAAGAATACTGCAGTGGGTTGCCATTTCCTTCTCCAAGTGTTGGAGAGCGGGTCAAATTGATTTTGTAAAATAAAGTCCCAATTTTCCCTCCCTCCCTGTATCCATGCCCTTGACAATATGACTTTGCTGCTCCTCTCATTAAGCAATCTGTGTCTCCATCCTAGAAGCCAGGCTGCTTTAGCCAACGGGAAGTGATGATGGTGATGAAGCGACAGCCTGCTTCCTAGCCTGGACCTCAAGATGCTTTCTGGCTCGACGTGTTCTCTTGGGATTCCACATCCGCCCTGAGAACAAGCCCAAACTGGCCTTCTGGATGACGAGAGGCCACGCAAAACTGAGAAGCACCATCCTAGCCGAGGCCCCCCAATACCAGCCAGCCCCCGCTGCCCTACCAGCTAGCTGCCTGTGGATGCAAGAGTGTACCAAACAAGATCAGCTAAGTTCTGCCCAGCCCAGAAGAACCAACTCACAGACCGTGAGCAGCAGTAAATGCTGCTCGTGTTAAACCACTCATTTGGGGGAGGTCAGTCATGCAGCAATAGCTAATGGATCCAGGGGACTGACCACCTGTAGTGGTCAGTTATGTGGTTAACTACTCGCAGAAAGCCAGGCCTTTTAGAGGAGCAGGAAATGTCATTTATTCATTGACTGCATCTTCCTGTCCACTCAGACACGGGCAACTCAAAGACCAGGAAGGCCTGTTCCCATCTCAGGAAGTCCCTGTCTGGGTAGGACATGGACTTGCCAATGGAAGCCTAGAGCCCTCCCATGGCTCCCCACTGCCTGAGCAGGGGCTGACCGGCTGTGTGACCTGTTCCTGCAGGCCAGCTTCATTGTGCCTGCCTCTCCACCCCTCTACCCATCCCCAGGCCCCACACCTCTGCCCCCGGACCTTTGCACGTGCTGGTTTCTCCTTCTGGACACGCCCATGATCTACGATCACTATGCTCTTTTGAGACTCAGCTCGGCTGTTGGGGCTTCCCTTGTAGCTCAGTTGGTAAAGAACCGACCTGCTATGCAGAAGACCTGGGTTTGATTTATGGATTGGGAAGATCCCCTGGAGAAGGAAAGGGCAACCCACTCTAGTATTCTTGCTTGGAGAATCCCATGGACAGAGGAGCCTGACAGGCTACAGTCCATGGGGCCACAAGAGTTGGACAGGACTTAGCGACTAAACCACCATAATCAGCTGTCCCATCTCCCGGGAGCCTTCCCAGAAACACTTGCCACCCAAGTCAAAAGTCCCTGTGGAGCTCCCACAGTCCCCAGGGCTGCCTCTAGCCCTACCTTCATCACTCTGGGTTGTGACCCTTTATCCTTGAGTCCAACTGCCTCAATTCACAGGTATGAAATTGAGGTCCACAAAGGAGAAGTGACTTGTCCAAGGCGAGCTGAGCCCCACCCAGGACTGTCCTGGCTGCCCACCTGCAGTCAGTCTTGTTGCTTTCCTTTCCTCAGCGCCCAGCCTATGGTGTGTGGGGGGACACATCCTCCCCACAGTGCTGGCACACAGTCTGCATCCTCCCCACAGTCCTGGTACACAGCCTGCATCCTCCCCACGGTCCTGGGACAGAGTCTACATCCTCCCCACGGTCCTGGGACAGAGTCTACATCCTCCCCACAGTCCTGGGACAGAGTCTACATCCTCCCTACGGTCCTGGGACACAGCCTGCATCCTCCCCACGGTCCTGGTACACAGCCTGCATCCTCCCCACGGTCCTGGTACACAGCCTGCGTCCTCCCCACGGTCCTGGTACACAGCCTGCATCCTCCCCACGGTCCTGGTACAGGGTCTGCATCCTCCCCACAGTCCTGGTACAGAGTCAACATCCTCCCCACCGTCCTGATACACAACCTGCATCCTCCCCATGGTTTTGGTCACAGTCTGTGTCCTCCCCAGGGTCAAGGTAGGCAGAACACAAGCAACATTCCCCTCTCCAGATGGGGACAACAGGTTCAGAGGGAAGAGGCTTGCCAAGGTCACCCAGACAAGAAGGGACAGAGTGGGGACCCGAAAACAGACCAAGACGTCACTGTACTCTGGCCTCTTCTAGGGCTTTTTAGCTGAGCCGAGGCCACTGGTGGTGGGAGGGAGTATGGAGAGAAGGCTGGGGCGGGCAGGGGGGGAACCACGGAGGCAGGAAGAGGCTGAGCAGAAAGTGAAAGGGGCCAGAGGCCAAGAATAGTTGTGGGTGACAGAAGCAGGGGACTACGGATGCTGCCAGAAAGAGAAACCGGGCTGGGCCTCAGGGAGGCGGTGGCATCCACTCCCCAGCCCC
This sequence comes from Cervus elaphus, assembly GCF_910594005.1. NCBI lineage: Eukaryota > Metazoa > Chordata > Mammalia > Artiodactyla > Cervidae > Cervus > Cervus elaphus. Next base: position 24,489,424 of record NC_057824.1, on the reverse strand, counting down.
CTCCTGGCTGGCGAGTCTGGGTGGATGCCCCCACAAGGTGAGAATGGAATTGAGGGTGGAGGAACTGCCTTGGGGTGAGGGGAGAAGGCTCCACAGCTGGCTTTACACAGATCTTCCCATCATTTGTACCTATTACAAAGAGCTTGGAGAATCTGGGACCAATAGAACCCATCAAGAGAAAACATCCTTTAAACCACCAGCCTTTGCTGTAAAGAGAAACCAGTTTATCAGTATTTCCACCATCGGCTGTCACTGTCTCCAGCAGCAGTTCAGTGTAGTGGTGAAGCTCCTGGGTTCAGTCCCAACTCTGCCACTGGCTGGCTGTGTGACCTTCGGCAAGTCACTTCACCTCTCTGGGCCTTGGCTTGCTGACATCACCTACTTCGTGGGAGTGTCCTGAGGCTTAGCTGAGTGGGTATGTGTAAAGCACAGGGAGCAGGTCAGAGAAAGTGCTCAACAAACAACTCAGCTTGTACTCTCCACCATCGACATCTGTAGTTAACCACACACACCACACACTCACACACACACACACGCGCGGAAAGTCCCTCCAGAATGGACATGGTGCAAGAGCAGGGATTTGGCTTTGTTCACTATTGTGTCTCCAGCAACTGAAAAAGAGCCTGGCATACAGCAAGTGCTCAATAAATGCGCGGAGAGAAGGCAGGAGGCTGGTATTTCCAGGTGTGGGGTATCCCTTCTGCTTCTCTGTACTTTATCTTTTATCATGTTATCAGGCACAACTTGAACTGGGAAAAAAAAAAACCCCAAAACTGTTTCCAGGGAGAGCCGAGGGGGAGGTGGCCTGTAGGCCGTGACTGCTGTCGTTCAGGATGACCCCCTCCCTGCTCGGAGCCCCAGAGACCAACCTCTCCAGGGCCAGGCGGGGGTGGCAGCTGTGGGGCCAGCGAGCAGCGAGAGGTGACAGGAAACTCGTCAGGACAGGCTGTTCCCAGCCTACCGAGAACCGCAGCGAGAGGACACGCTGTTCAGGCCCAAGATCTGCACATCCCCTCCCGCCCAGGGGAAGTGTCACCAGCGTCCAGGGTGGGGACCTCTGCCCTGGCCTGGGGCTCTTGTGGCTCCTCTGATCTCTACGAGGAACTCGGGGCAGATTGCTTTCCAGGAACCCTTCCTGCACTGGTGGGTGTTGGCTCACCGCCAAGGTCTGGGAGGCTGTGTGACCCCGGATGAGTCGCACACCTCTCTGGGCCTTCACTGCCTCACCTGCTGAGTGGAGAAAGCAGGGCGCCCCTTTCAGGGGCATGGTGAGGATCAGGAGTGAAGCTCAACTGTTTTGTTTTTACCATCAATTACTCTATAAAAAGTTGTAATAAATACACATAAAAGTCACCATTAAAGTGTGCAGGTTAGTGGCATTTAAGACCTTCCCAAAGCTGTACAACCATCACTTCCATCTAGTTCCAGAATATTTTCATCAACCCCAAATAAAACCTTGTACCCATTAGTATTCATTCAACACCACCCCCCTGCCCCTGGCAACCCTAACCCTCTTTCATTTTCTGTGGATTTCTGGATGTTTCATATGAATGGAATCATACAACATGTGGCCTTTTGTGTCTGGCGTCTTTCACTTAGTATGATGAGTCCCAGGATCATCCATGTGGTAGCAGATGTCTGTACTTCTTTCATACAATTCCAACAATGCCTTGAATCCATCATCTTTTTTTAAAGAAAAAAAAATTTTTTTTTGGCCACACTGTATGGCATGCGGGATCCTAGTTCCCCAACCAAGGACCAAACCCATGCCCCCTGCATTGGCAGCTCACAATCTTAACCACTGGATCACCAGGGAAGTCCCTAGAATCCATCAGTTTTTACAAATGATTTTTGAACGTGTTTACTGTAAAACATGATCATAGTGTACACTCATACAAAGTGTCCAGTGATATATTGTGACACAGGCTGATGCCCATGGAACCTGGCTTAAGATACAGGACATTTCTGATACCCAGGAAGGTTCCCTCAGATCACCCTGCCCCTCCTCCCCACAGAGGTGATCACTGGTTCTGGTTTCTGTCACTGTTGAATTTTGCCTTCAGATAAGTGGCATCAATCATACAACGTGTGAGGTTTTATATCTGACTTCTTTTGCTCAATACAACGTCTGTGACCTTCTTCCACCTTGTTACATAAGGGAGGATTTCGTTTTTTCCTTGCCAAATAGTATTCCATCCTATGGCTTCACCACACTGTTTATCTGTTATCCTGCTGGTGGATATGTGGGTTGTCTCCAGGGATGTTCCCTGAGTGCCATTGCCGCTGTGAACATCCGTGCACCTGCCTGTGGGGGCAGAGGCCCTGGGGTCTTGGGTCAGCTCCCAGGAGTGGGACTGCTGGAGCCTGGGGGCCGCTGATGCTGCCAGTTTCCCAGGGACTAGTTTATGACTTCCATCCCCACAGTGGGCCTGAGACTGCCCAGGGATCTGCATCTCCAGCAGCACTTGGTGCGGTCGGCCCTGATGACTTAGACCTTTGATCAGGGGTTGTTATCATTTCTTCAGATCAAATACAATGATGAGAAAGTGGCAGGGTAAAATTCTGCACATAGACTGAAGCACATAGACCACTGTTTCCACAGTGAGATTTGAAACTAAGGCGCTGGTAATAATAGCAGTTAATGCCGCTCATGATTATCATGCCCCAGGCCCTGGGCCCAGTATTTTCTAAGCACCGACCCCTAGAATCCCCACAAACATCCTCTGAGGCCCAGTTATTATGCCCATTTCACTGATGTGCAAACTGAGGCCAGGAGGAGTTTATGTGGGTCACCCAGGTTATACAGCCAGTAACAGGCAACTTAGTCTCAAGTTGAAGCACATAAGTCCCCTGACCCTCTGACTTGGCCCTAAGAGGCCTAGCATGTGTGGTTTTGGGGTGTCTCAAAAGGCTCCTCTGGAACTTGATTTCAGAAGGATGGGGAGCCAGACCCTCACCCCTACAGCCCCACTCACACCCTCCCCATAGCCCCACACACCACACATAAACACACCCTTGCACATACATTCACACCCACTCAAATAGCACCTACATACACAGCTGACGCCACACGGGAGGCTGGAGGATGGCAGAGGGGAGTACAGGGGGGTGGGGTTCTCCCTCTGTGTCAGGCGGCATCTTCACCAGCAGGCAGCAGGCACCAGCTCCAGTGGGAGGGCCGTCCCCTGGGCAGTTTCACAGTCATTCCTCTGCCCACAGCTGGCCTGTCTCCCGGGCTCGGGAGCACCGTATACCCCACGAGTGCTCAGGAGGCCGTCCGGCTGGTGCTTATCAGCCCGATTAGCTTCATCACTCATGTAACCATTTGCCTTTGCTTGTCACACCTGGTGTGGTTTCTGTTTTCCTGGCTGACACATGTCAGGGTGGAGGTTTAAACCCAGATCATCTGACGTCTGATGCTTCCCTGGTGGCTCAGTGGTAAGGAACCCGCCTGCCAATGCAGGAGACATGGGTTCAATCCCTGGGCTGGTAAGATCCCCTGGAGAAGGAAATGGCAACCCACTCCAGTATGCTTGCCTGGGACAGTTCCTCCAGTATGGAGGAGCCTGGTGGGCTACAGTCCATGGGGTTGCAAAGAGTCGGATACAACTGAGCGACTAAACAACAGTAAGACCAGCACCTGACTCCTAAGACGGCGGGGTTCACCATCAGGGAGCACTCATGGCCTCTCAGTGGAGAGGTCCTTGGAAGAGGGTTCCCTGTGTGAGCCTATCTCACCGCTCTTGTGGGCTGAATTCAGTTGCAGTACCACCTACAGCTAGCAGGGGAGAAATCGCCTGGGGTCGGGAACTCCCACCTACTCTCCAGCCAAGTGCTTACACAGAATCCCACCTTTAGAGGCTTTTCTCCCATGAAAGGAAGTAATATCTTCATTTGTTTGTTAATCAAAGGGGTCGCTTACTGCTCCTAAGAACCTCCGGTCTGTCAAGATTCCCAATGCACATAATTTCTGGGAATCACAGAGCGCTCACACAGTCTTCCCTGACTAAACCACATTGGGAGAGTGAGTAAACACACAATTTCCAAGGGGTTGCTGCTGAAAATAGCCAAAAATAGCTCCCAGAGGCCCCAGGCATGGAACTTCTCGTCTAACCCAGTGTGTTCTTCACGTCTCGAAATTCCATATGGTTAAGCCTGTAAGCTTGGTACAGTGACTTTCTTCTCTCCTACAACAGACAGCCTTGTGTCCACGTAAGAGTTTGGGTCTGGAGTCAGAAAGACCCAACTCAAGTTCACATTTCAGCTCTTTGAGTCATGTGCTGTGAGGTCTTAGGCAAGTTGCTGAACCTCTCTGAGCTTTAGTCTCCCAAACTTTAAAATGAAGACGACAATACCTGCCTTGAAGGACTGTTCAGTTCAGTTCAGTCACTCCGTTGTGTCCGACTCTTTGCAACCCCATGGACTGCAGCACACCAGGCCTCCCTGTCCATCACCAACTCCCGGAGTTTACTCAAACTCATGTCCATTGAGTCGGTGATACCATGCAACCATCTCTTCCTCTGTAGTCCCTTTCTCCTCCTGCCTTCAATGTTTCCCAGCATCAGGGTCTTTTCAAACGAGTCAGTTCTTCGCATTAAGTGGCCAAAGGACTGGAGTTTAAGCTTCAGCATCAGTCCTTCCGATGAATATTCAGGACTGATCTCCTTTAGGATGGACTGGTTGGATCTTCTTGCAGTCCAAGGGACTCTCAAGAGTCTTCTCCAACACCATAGTTCAGAAGCATCAATTCTTCGGCGCTCAGCTGTCTTTATAGTCCAACTCTCACATCCATACATGACCACTGAAAAACCATAGTCCTGACTAGACAGACCTTTGTGGACAAAGTAATGTATCTGCTTTTTAACATGCTGTCTAGGTTGGTCATAACTTTTCTTCCAAAGAGTAAGCGTCTTTTAATTTCATGGCTGCAGTCACCATCTGCAGTGATTTTGGAGCCCCCCCAAATAAAATCTGTTTCCATTGTTTCCTCATCTATTTAGTGATAGGACCAGATGCCATGATTTTAGTTTTCTGAATGCTGAGTTTTAAGTCACCTTTTTCATTCTCCTCTTTCACTTTCATCAAGAGGCTCTTTAGTTCTTCTTTGCTTTCTGCCATAAGGGTGGTGTCACCTGCATATCAGAAGTTATTGACATTTTTCCCAGCAATCTTGATTCCAGCTTCTGCTTCATCCAGCCCAGGATTTTGCATGATGTACCCTGCATATAAGTTAAATAAGCAGGGTGACAATATACAGCCTTGACATACTCCTTTCCCTATTTGGAACCAGTCTGTTGTCCCATGTCCAGTTCTAACTGTTGCTCCTTGACCTGCATATAGATTTCTCAAGAGGCAGGTCAGGTAGTCTGGTATTCCAATCTCTTTCAGAATTTTCCACAGTTTATTGTGACCTACACAGTCAAAGGCTTTGGCGTAGTCAATAAAGCAGATGTTTTTCTGGAACTCTCTTGCTTTTTTGCTGATCCAGTGGATGTTGGCAATTTGATCTTTGGTTCCTCTGCCTTTTCTAAATCCAGTTTGAACATCTGGAAGTTCATGGTTCATGTACTGTTGAAGTCTGGCTTGGAGAATTTTTAGCATTACTTTACTAGCATGTGAGATGAGTGCAATTGTGCGGTAGTTTGAGCATTCTTTGGCATTGCCTTTCTTTGAGATTTGTTAGGAGGATGAAATGAGCTAAGGTGTGTGTTAAGTGCTTGGCACAAATCAAATCTGCTCATATCCTTTATTCCACTTCTCTGTGGTCTGTTTCTACTTCTTGAAGTCTAAGGCTTCAGCTGGGGTGACTCAGACCATCTGAGGCTTCTTGACTCACATGACTGGGCTCCTGGCTGGCATGACTCAAAGCCTGGGTGTCACTGGGACTGTTTACTCATGTGCCAACATGTGGCTTCTTCATGTATCTTGGGCTTCCTCACAGCTTGGCAGCCTCACATGGTGGTTCAGTGCCCCAAGACCAAGTATTCCAGCAGACAAGGTGGGACTGGCATGGCCTTTTATCACCAAGCCTCAGGCATCACATAGCATCACTTCTGCAAAACTCTCTAGATCGAATTCATCAAAGGGCCACTCTGGAAGACTTCCCCAGTGGTCCAGTGATTAAGAATATGCCTTGCAATGCAGGGACTCAGCATCCCTGGTCGGGGAACTAAGATTCCACATGCCACGGGGCAACTAAGCCTGCACACTCCAACTAAAGAGCCCAATGAAGAACCCATCGTCTGCTGCCAATGAAGATCCCACATGCTGAGACTAAGACCTGACAGAGTCAAATAAGTAAATAAAGTAAGTAAAATCTAAAAACAAAGAAATGGTATGGCAGAAACCAACACAATATTGTAAAGCAAATTATCCTTCAACTAAGAATAAATAAATAAAACAATAAATAAATAAGTCAGTGTTTGAAAAGCTGCTAAGTTTGTGGTAATTCATTAAAAAAAAAAAAGGCCACTCGGATTTATTGGAGGAGATAGGGACTCTATTTCTCAATTCCAGAGATATAAAAAATTTTTATGACTACATTTTCAAAGCACCACACCCTTTGACTTAGCCATTTTATCCCCGGTATTACTCCTCCAGAGATACTGGAAATAATTCCTGTACAAAAACAGTCATTGCAGCCCTGACTGTAACAGCAAAAAATCAAGAACCCTGATAAGAGATCTCAACAGAGGACTACATAAATAAATCATGGTGCGCCCACATGGAATACTATGCACCTAAAGAGAAAAAGCCACTCTGTGTGTATTGATCAAGAATTATGTGGGAAAAAAAACAAGGGGCAGGACAGTATGTGTGGTTGGCAGCCTCCAGGTGACCCCCATAATTCTGAACGCTGACGATTCATGCCCCTGTGTGGTCCTCTCCCATGTAAACCAGGGCTGACCTGTGTAATTAACAGGATAAAGCAGAAACATGTGTCTTTTGAGCCTAGACCATAGAAGATAATGAAGATTCCACCTTGTTCCCTTTGGGACCACTTGCTCTGGGAGAAGCCAGCTGCCATGTTGTAAGGACACTCAAGCATCCATGTGATGGGAACTGAGGTCTCTTGCCAACGGCCATGAGTGATCCATCTTGGAACTGGGTTCTTCAGTCGCGCTCCAACTCTCAGATAACTACAGTCTCGGCCAAGAATTTGAAGACCCTGAGCCAAAACTACCCAACTGAGTTGCTCCCAAGTTCCTGACCCTCAGAAACTGTGAGGTAATAAAGGTTTATTGATATTTTAAGCCACTAAACATGGGAGTAATTGGTCATGCTGCAATAGGTGACTAGTACAGTATGTAGGGCTTCCCTGGTGGCTCAGAGGTTAACGCATCTGCCTGCAGTGCGGCAGACCCAGGTTCCATCCCTGGGTCAGGAAGATCCCCTGGAGAAGGAAATGGCAACCCACTTCAGTATTCTTGCCTGGAGAATCCCATGGACGGAGAAGCCTGGTGGGCTACAGTCCACCGGGTCGCAAAGAGTCGGAGACGACTTGAGCAACTTCACTTTTTTTCACTTTCACAGTATGTATAGTACACTAAGATTGGGGTGAATGCATGAACTCTCTCACCAAGGAAACTTCTTAAGAAACTTGTATTGGCGAGGGAACAGGGTGGCTCAGGGACAGAGGGGAGCTCTTGTTCCTTTGGCATTTTGAAACATCTTTTCCAAAAGATCACCCAGATGTCAAATGAGTAAATAAAAACAGGCAGGCCTGAGAGTAGTAACTGTGATTTTCATTCCATGATGTTTCTCAAGCTACCAGAAGCCCTCCCTTGAGTCTGAATCTACAACATGGGTTCATAAAGAATACAAAGGCTGGGGATTCAGAATCACATAGGAGCCCCACTTTGTACTAGCTGTGTGGCTTGGGGAAGCTTGCTTAACCTCTCCAAGCTTCAACTGCCTTATCTGAAAAATGGGGATCATCAGTTCAATGACAGAGGCCTAATTTCAGCCAAAGGTCAGGTATGGGGCAAACGATAGATCTGTTATTGTTTAGTTGCCCAGTTGTGTCCGACTCTTTGCGACCCCACGGACTGTAGCTCGCCAGGCTCCTCTGTCCATGGGATTTCCCAGGCAAGAATACTGAAATAGAATGTCATTTCCTCCTCCAGGGGATCTTCCTGACCCAGGGATCAAACCTGGGTCTCCTGCATTGGCAGGTGGATTCTTTACCACCAGGATTCTTTTCCACTGAGCCACCAGGGAAGCCCTAACAGATTTGATTGTTAATAAGCTTTAAGGATCCACTCTAGGCCAGGAGAATGGATAAACCCACTGAGTCCCTTGCCCCCAGCTCTGGAGACAGGCTGGCCCGCCAGGGACAGCCAAGCCAGCCTTCCAGGGTAGAAGCTGGGTGAGAGGGTTATAAAGGCTGGGGGATACCAGAGAGAGCAAGAGACCCCACTGCAGGATCACCTGCCTACCCAGCACCCCATCCTTTCTATGAGTGTTCTGGTCTTGCCCCGGGACTCAGCTGGGGGTGGGGGGGCAAGGGAGAGGCCCACCAGCCACAGGGCATCACTTGGAGGGATGGGAGGTGGGGAGGGGTCCTGAGGCTGGGGGGGCCCTGGGCTTCAGTCCACCCGGATCTGGGCTCGCTCTCTGTCCAGCACTGGGAAGGGCATTTGGTTGACTGGCATCTGCGTGCCACATGACTCTACAGGGTGCTGGCATGGGGGTGGGGTGGGAGGGTCCCTGGGGAATTCTCACATGGGAAGCTGGGGCACCAGCCTGGTGGAGCAGAAAGGTGTCAGGAAGCTGTCTGAGGTTGTGTCAACTCAAGAGCCTGGCGAGTCCCGAGGCACAACTACCCTCCGCTGATGGGTGTGTCCTTGGGGCCCAGTGGGGTCTGTGGGCTGCCTGGGATCAAGGTAGAGATGGAAAGAGGGGTCACCACATCCATCCTGACTCCTAGGAAGACACGGGAGGCTGCGCCCTATTGGGTCTAGCACCGGGGAGGCACTGCCTGCCCTGGCCCAGGGAGGGGGAAGTTGGGGGCTCGATTAGGTTGCTTCATTCATGACTCATGCTTCTGGGACCAGCCTGGTCCCCTGGGAGGCACTTTCCAAGAAGGCTCCCTCTGGCCGCTCTGCCCCGTGCAGCTGTCCAGCACTCAGCTGCCCCCGACTGCCAGCCCAGGGTCAAGGAAAAGGCCATCAGTCCCTGCTGGGAAGGGGAGCCTCACTGGGTTGGGGCACCTTTTTCCTGGCTGGTGAACTGCCGGGGGCGCTTTTGGCAACATGACCAGTATAGTCATTTGTCCACAAGGAAACCTGCACCCCTGCCCTACCTCCATCCGAGGCTCCCAGGCCAGTGCACCCCATCTCGGGACGTCTGCCCTCGTAGCTTAGACTTGGCTTCTCCCCTCCTCTTAGTCCCCAGATCTGATCAGTGACAGTCCTCAATGTGGGCTCCCCTGGAAGCGGACCCCTGATGAAAATTCAGCTGTGTGCCAGGAAAGATGTGGGTGGGGGGAAGCTCAGCAGGGGGACGGAGGACAGACCCCACAGGGGCCTCATGCTGGAGTCGAGAGGGCTGCCCCATGGGAGATTTGCTCAGGCCAGCAAGTCGGAGGTTTTCCACGCCGACATCCCCGTGACTGGTACGGGCAATTCCCTTGTCGAAGTGGATGCCGAGCTCTTTGACTCTTACCAGACAAGCTGTGGCCAGCAGCGGATGGTTCTCTGACACTAGGGGAAGGAGCTGGCTGCGGTAGAGAAAGTTCCTTGAGAGGAGCAGGAGATGGAGAAGGATGGGAGACGTGGGTGGGACACCCACTGCCGCACCTGCTGAATGCTCCTGATTTGACCTCTGTTTCTAGGGGGGAAAAAATGGCTTCCCTGGTGGCTCAGACGGTAAAGAGGGGGACCCAGGGTTCGATCCCTGGGTCAGGAAGATCCCTGGAGAAGGAAATGGCAACCCACTCCAGTATTCTTGCCAGGAGAATCCCATGGACAGAGGAACTTGGCAGGCTACAGTCCATGGGGTCGCAAAGGGTCAGATATGACTGAGCAACTGACACTTTCACTTTCTGGAAAATTTGCTTCTCTCTAACCCACAGCTATCTTCATCTCTCAGGGGGACATCCAAGGGCCTCCTGACTGGCTCCCTGCCTTCCTGCGACCCCGCTGTCCACACAGTGTCAGAGGCACTTTGTAAATGCAGAGCTGGGTGGTAACCCCTCCTCTGAGGTGGCCCCCAGCCCTTGGAGATTGCAAACTCAGCTGACTCCAGGTGCGGGGAAGTGATATAAATGAATGAACCAAGAGCAGCCTGAACTAGCCCACTGCCCCCCGCCCAAATACCCCGCTTAAAGGCAACCAGGGATGAGAAATGCCCGCCATGTCTAAGAACATAGGATAAGTGCCATGAGAGATGGGGGGGGGGCGGAGCCATGGGGAACAGAGGGGCCAGGCCGCCCAAGGGGGAAGCCCCTGCTTGACTTCAATTAACCAGTCCACAGGGCCAATGGACCAGCATGTATGAAAGGCAGGGGGTGGGCACACGGCTGGAGAGATGCACACAGGGAAGGCAGGTGGGGTAGGGGCATGGGGAGGGCTGGGCGGGGAGTCCCCTCAAGAGGTCCTCCACCTGGCCTTGCAGACCTGGCCCTGGACCATGTCCTGACAGCAGACGAGGTAGAATGGCAAGTGGAACAGTATGATCAGGTTTGGGAAAAGGATGTGCTAGCTGCTGGGAGGGGAATTGGGGTTGCCTGGGGGACGAGTAGGGTCCAGAAGACCAGGTTACAGCCACTGGCAGTCCAGGTGAGAGAAGGGGCGCCTGGACCAGGGTGGTGGCTACAGGGGTGGGGAGGGGTGGACACACATGGCCAGGAGGGTTGCTGAAGTGCCAGATGTGGGATGGGCAACAGCTACCGCTAAATCTGAGGCTGGAGGCTCAGAGCCAGGATGGTCCATTCGAGAATACTCCTTGCCATTGCTTCCAGGAGCCCCCAGGACACTCAGGCAAGGAGGATGGCCTGGTGGATCTGAGAGGCGCTCCAGCACCTCAAAGCTCCCTGGGGAGGGTGGGAGGAGGTCAGGCATGTTCCCCTCAGCTTCTGTGGTGCAGCAGGGGAAAGGAGGAAGAGGTAAAAGGTCCAGGAAGCCCTTCAATATCCAGGAAGAGATGGAGTCCTTAACAGTTCCCGTGTGCACATCCTGGGTTTGCTCACTCACCTGGAAAAGGCTCAGAAACCCAGGGCGTGCCCAAGACTACCCCTGGGCCAGCTTCCCCTGAGCAGCAGGGTGAGTTTTCTAAAACACTGATCTGATCAGCACACCTCCAGCTAAAACAATCACTTGGTTCCCACTGCCTGCATGATAAGAGTCCAGGCTGCCTGTTGTCGTGGCACTCTGGGCTGTCTTGGATCTGATGCTTGACAACACTGCCTACCTCATCCTCCAGCTTGAACCCCACACTCCAAACCCAGGTTAGGGGTCATCCCCAACATCGCTTATATGTCCCGGAAGCCTGACCTTGACCCTGGTCAGCTGTTCCTGCACCTGAAGGCACTTCCTGTCTTTTCAGAAAAAATTACTCCTTCGAGTTGATTTCAGGTGTGCCCCGCCTCCCTCAAGGGCCTCGAGGTTTCTTAATGACAAACAATAGAATCCAATTGTGGCTCATTTAAATAGACGAACATACTGAACAAATACTGGGGTGCTCACCAAACGCCTAGGAGGGCAGGAAGTCCACATGAAGAAGGCAGGCGGCAAGAGGCAAGACCCCAACTCCATATCTGCCACAGAGGCAGCATGGCGGTGCTCACACTCCTTTGCAGGAGCCCAGGGAACTCCATGTTGCCGACGCCTCCCTCAGAAAGACTTTCCCGACCCTTCCCTTCTACGGCGAACTCCTTGTTCAAACTCCAGACTGGGTACCTTTGATTGGCTGAGCCCACATCACATGACCATGCCCTAGCTGCAAGGGAGGATGGGAAAGTGGGTGTGGCCTATTTGGGCTCCTCCCTTGGGAGGCTGGGCTGTGTCCTGCCGGAAGGCCTATGGTAGTATGGGAATTGAGATTCATAATGTCGGAAGGGAGTTCGGAAGGTGGGGGACTCAAAGGTGACCAAAGCTTGGGTGTCTGTGACCCTCAGCATTCTGGGAGAGGCACAAGTGCAATATCCTGTCACTTCTTCCTTAATACCTCCCTCCACCGCCCCCCACGTCCAATACTTCACCAATCCTGTAGACTGGATGTTCTGTCTCCCTGCCTTCTCTGCCCACTCCTTAAGGACCACCCACACCCCCACCCCCGCAAGTCAGGGGGGAAGACAGGAGCTAAAGGGACATGACAGCCCAGTGTGACACATGTCGTGATGCAGGAATGTGGAGGGTTCCGGGAGCCCAGAGGAGACACATGATCCTGCTGGGGGTATCTGGGAAGGCTACCTGGAGGTGGCAATGCAGTCTTAAAGGATGAATAGGAGCCATCCCAGGAAGACATGACAGCTTGAGCAAAGCCGGGGAGGCCCAAGAGGGACCTCGGAGGAGTTCTGGCAGCCCCGGGTGTGTGTGTGTGTGTGTGAGACAGGGGTGCCACTGGATGAGGCCACTCTGAGTGGAAGGGCCTGATGATGGGCCATCTCTGGGGCTGGCTTTTTCATCTTTTTATTTTTGGCTGTGCTGGGTCTTTGCTGTTGTGCACAGGCTTTCTCTGGTTTTGATGGGTGGGGGCTACTCTCTAGTTGCTGTACGTGGGCTTCTCATTGCAGTGGCTTCTCTTGTTGAAGAGACCAGGCTCTAGGGTATGTGGGCTTCCGTAGTTGTGGCATGTGGGTTTAGTTGCCCCTTGGCAAGTGAGATCGTCCCAGGGCCAGGGATTGAACCCGTGTCCCCTGCATTGGCAGCAGATTCTTAACCATTGGACCAGAAGGGAAGTCCTGGGGCCCGGCTTTGAACAAGGACTTGATGCCAGGGCGGAGGAGTGAAATGGTCAGATGTGAGCTTGAGAAGGACCCCTTGGAAAGCCTGAACGGAGCAGGGGGATGAGCAGCCAGGTTTGGACTGGGACCTGAGGCTAATGAGGCAGCAGAAACCAGAAGACGGATTTGGAGGTCCAGTGGCTTCTGGTGCAAGCAGAGGAGGTTTGAGGGTGAATGGGAAGGGCAGAGGCCTGGGCCAGTCCCCGGCCCAGACTCGTTTTCTCATGGGTGTGGCCGTCTCTGGGACAGGGACTGAGAACGAGCAAGGTCACCTCTGCTTCCTGCTCCCCGCTTCCCACAAGCTGAGGATGCAGCGATGAGAAGTGGAAGCTGCCGCCTGGCTTCTCAGGGTAGGCTGGACCAGGTGGGCGGGTCACATGACCCATCCGCCCAGGTCTGGGCTCAAGATGCTCTCCCAGCGGGGCAGCTGCAGCTTGCCGGCTCTGGCTCCCGTGTCAACAGTTGCAGGAGGACGGAAAGGGATCTTAGCCACGTACACCCTCCCCCTCCCATGGGGCCCCAGTGGGGCCAGGTTTCTCGGGACAATCGATGCCATCATTCCGGGAAGCCTGCTCCAGGAGAGGCCCTGATTTCCCCCCATTTGCATAGCCACAGTAACAGGAAACAGGACTCACATTGCCTCATCAGCAGGGGCTGGGCCCCTGCAATGCCAGCTCAGGGTTCGGCCAGGATGACTGGCCACTCCAGCTCCCTTGTCCCCCAGGCAGCTGGCAGAAGCCCCAGCGGGGCACCCTGTCCAGCAGTCAGACAAGTGGCAGGACAGGTGGCCGGAGAGGCACACCTGGATGTCAGACATGCAGACTCCAAGCAGGCCAGCTGGGCTGTCAAGGGTGACAGCTGGGTGCTCTACGGGGGTCAAAGTGCACCAAGCTGTCCTTGAGCCACTGTGGTTCCCAGAAGTGATGGATAGACTTTCTTCCAGCAGGAAGTGTGCCTGTCTTCTACCTACCCCCCCACCCCCCGCCTCCCCATCACTTCCCAATTCCCCCAGCTCCTTTCCCGAAAGCCTAACTGATCTTTGAGCTGGAAATCAATTTCTCAGATGCCCCTCAGCAGGTGCTGGGTGGGGTTCAGTGACTCCATGTGCTGTGCTGGACTCAGAATCCAGAGTTCAGGGACCACTCTGGGTCTCATCCTTATTGGAACCAGGTAGCCTTGGAGCCCTGGACCACCCCCTCCCCGGGCCTCAGTCTCCCCTTCTGTACAATGGGGATGCACGTGTCTTCCTCTCATGGTTGGCATAGAGGAGAAACTGAGGGAGGGCACCATAGTAAGTTACTCCAAGTCTAGAGCTCACGTCTGCCTTTGGTTGCTATGCTTTGGGCTTCTTCATGGCAGCTATTGAACAGGAAGCTAGATTCTAACATTTTCTGAAGACGCAGCAGGGAGGAAGTTCAGCCCCCTCTAAGACACCCTGAAGTCACAGCCCAACCCAGGTCTGGATCCTGGCTCTGTCTCTTGGTGGCTGTGTGACCCAGGGAGAGCGCCTTAGTTTCCTTCAGGCTCAGTCTCTGCATCTGTAAAATGGGGATAAGCTGTGGTAGCTGCCCCTTAGGGTGGTGATGAGGACTACGTGAGATAAGATATGAAAAGGACCAGGTGGGAGAAGAAGTGCAATTCCAGGTGGCCATGAGCCCACCAAGCTTTACTCTGCATCAGATCCCCATGGGAGGGGCTGAGATTATAGAAATGAACCGCACATGGCTGTGTCCATGGCTCTTAGAAAGGTCAGGATTGAGGGAAAGAGGCTGGAAGCACTAATTCTCCTGTGAGGAATCCAGAGAAGGGCTTAGAAAGGCTACCTGCCTGGTGGGGATATCCGGGGGGCTTCCTGGAGGAGGGGATATCTGAGCTGGTCTCAAAGACTGACAGGTTTGATAATGAGGGTGGCAGAGGAGGCAGCCAGGACACCTGTGGCCCCCCCCGCCCCCCACCCATCCCACCCCACCCGGAGGGCCCCTGAGCCTCCCCATATGTCACCGCCTCTTGCCCTTGATATGGGGTCTTCAGACGCCCATCAGTGGGGATGCCCGCTTTCCTAAGACATGGGAGCTCTCCTCACAGATGAGGTGGTGCCATGCCTGGTGGGCTGGGCCCCATTCTTCCCTAGGGGACTCCACTCTCCTCTGCCTTCGTCCCCTGTTCTCAGGCAAATCAAGGCCCCAGGAGGCTGTGCGGACTGCTTCAGGGAGGGTCGCCCCTGGGGTGGCGGACAGCTGGATGGAGGCACAAGCACCCCACTCCCGAGGGAGCCCAGTGGGAGGGCCAGAAAGCCCCAGTCTGACTCCAATTGCTCAAATCCCCAGCACCAAATTCCCCGGCGGGGATGGCCAGGGGCAGCCCACCGTCCCCTGAGCCAACCCAGACCTCTTTATTCCTGCCCCTCCTCCCCAAGCGCTCCCGAGAGTCTCCCCACTCCTGTCCACCTCTCCAGGCTGCTCGGCCACGCTGAGCCTAGGTTTCTGTAAGATGGAGCTATTGAGACCGCTAGCTGAAGGACACCCAGGACTGTTGCTTCTGCGGTTGAAAAATCAGTGGCCGATTGGGGTTCCGTCATTTCTACCCCTGTAGGTAGAACTGGACGAGGAAGTGAATGGCAGCCCTTGGCTCCGTGCCTGGCTCCGTAAATCTTTCATGGCCATTACTATTATTTCTTCTGGTGGACGGGGCTGCTTGGGAGCAGGGTGTGACCTCAGCACCCAAAGGCTCAGCCCAGAGCAGAGGTGGGGCAGGAAGACCACTGGGTCCCACCACAGGGATCTCCAAGCTCTGCAGTCTTGGGCGGGGTCCCCTGGTCCAGGGAGGGGCCAGCCTCTGACTTCCTTGGACATTCCTTGCTGAATCTAGATTTTCGTCCTTCCGCACTGCCCCAAAAGCCCTGATTCAGTGTCTCCCAAGCCCCGGGGGAGGGGTTGCGGGGAAGGAAGACACTGAGTTGCTGGCCTGCAGGAAAAGTGACTCAGGGGAACCCTGCTAAGGTCCTTGGCATGTTATTGTTGGGGAGTGATTAAGTGGGGTGTCACGAGTGTGCACCCAGTGCCATAGGCAGCTATCACCTGACCTCTGGCTCAGTTCTGACTCAGGGTGGGCCTCTTCTCCCCTCCTCAGGGTTAAGATCCCCTCCCTGTAAGCCAGTACCGAACTTTTCATTCATTGATTCATTTCTCTCATCTGCCCATTCATTGCATCAGATCGATGACGGTGGCCCATTTGGGTGACTCATCTTCATTCATTAGTAATAAGCCCAGCCATTCTTCTGTGGGCCCGGCCTCCCAGCAGCTGCCCAGCCAAGTGCGTTATGGCTTACAATTCTTCCAGGGCCCTGGGAGGAAGACTACTATTACCCCCATTACACAGAGGGGGAAACTGAGGCACAGGAAAACTCAGTACCGCTGTGTGGAGTCAGGATTCAAATCCAGGCCTGCCACCGTCTCCAGAAAAAAAAGTCACTGTCCCTCTCAAGCCTGCCTCTGCTGCTGGGTTGGGGACCCCTCCTCTGTGCTCCTGTCCCAGCCCCAGGGCACCCCACACACCTCAAATTGTCGGCCTCACTCTGGGACTGTGATGCGTGACGGCAGGGACCTGGCTGGTCCCCTGGGTCCCTGCATCCATCCCGTCATCCATCACATCCCTGCATCTTGGAGACTTGCCTCCCAGAGGCCACGATCCCTGGAGGCTCTGCAAGCTCCCTACGCCTGCCTTGGGTCCCTGCGGGAGGCCCGTGCCTGCCTCCAGTTCTTGGAGGACTTCTGGGGACTTCAGTGTCCCATGGTCTCCCCACTGCACAGGGCCCTCTCTGTCCTCACCTCGTGGACCCAGGAGAGACACTCAGCCCTACCCCACCCCCTGGAATTCTTCCACATGAACCCCAGGCTCCCACAAGGCACTCATGAGAAGCGCAGTCTCACGGGTTTGGGAGTGTGAAGCCGCAGGGGGTTTGGCGGCAGTCCTGACATCAGGTGGGGGATGGTAGAGCTGCCCACGGCTCTGTGGGTAAGGACCACTCAGGTGAGGCTCCTCCCACCAGGTGGGATCCCTCTGCTGGTTTTTAAGGTTCACCATGAGCTCATCTTCAGTACTACGAGCCTGCTTGCACCTCTGTGGGCAGGCGTCCCACCTTCCCCAGAGGCCTGTTGAGGCAGCGCTGGCTGATGCTGCAGACAGATTTTCACAGGACGGTTTGGTTTGAGACTGCAGCCACCCGGGGGAAAGCATCACTTCAGATCCCAGACCCACCTGCCCCACCCCCACCCTCCCAGTCTCGGGCTTTCAAGTTCTCACTGGATGCTTCAGCCCCTTCCCTCATCTTCTGCTGCATCCCTGGGTGGGTGGGCAGACTGCCGCCCCCTCTTTTGGAGGGGTTGCCTTCCAGGGTCCTGAGTCATGCGGGTCCTCCATCCCTGCCCCACCCCGGCTCTGTTGCAAGGTCACGTCCTCCGACCCCAGGTGGGCAGGAGGTCCCAGCGTCCACCTTTGGTCACCTGGGATCCCCTCTTTATTGCTGGCCACTAGGACTTGCTTTTTTTCTGAGCTTATCGGTCATTGTTGCTGTTTAGTTAAGTCGCGTCCGACTTTTTGTGACCCCCTCCCCCCCCCCCCCCCCCCCCGCCCCGGGCTGTAGCCCACCAGGTTCCTCTGTCCATGGGATCTCCCAGGCAAGAATACTGGAGTGGGTTGCCATTTCCTTCTCCAGGAGATCTTCCCAACCCAGGGATTGAACCCACACCTCCTGCATTGGCCGGTGGATGCTTCACTGCTGAGCCACCATCAATACATATTTTCAAATTCATTGTATTTATTAGATTTTATTCCACTGAAGACTCCACCGGGGTTTCCCACAGTGTGCTCATGATGAAGTCCAGGCTCCTTGAAGCAACCCCACTAGCCTACACGTGGTTTCCTTTAATTTTCACAATCCCAGGAAGGAAGTATTACTGTGTCCATGAATCAGATGAGGAAACCGAGGCACAAGGAGGGGAGAGGAGGCCTGCCTGGGGCGGGGGTGGCAGGGGAAGGAGACTGTGGAGGCCACATCTCCTGATTTGTCCACCTGCTGGGTGCCAGTGGGCGGGCAGACTCACAGGAGCCCTGCCCGAGGCCCCCCTGACCACTCCCTTCCTCCCAGGAAGGGGACACGGGGCAGGACACGCCTGGCTGCTGGCACCAATACCAGCAGGTAAACACTGGGTGAGGCCCTTCCTTCTAGGAACAGGCTGCCCGGAGGTTACCTTCAGAGAAGTGGGCAAAGTCGGCCCATCACCGCTGCCCCCCAGCCTGGGCCAGCCTGTGCCAAGGCCATGTGGGTGGAGCACAGACCATCCTGGGTTTGCCGGTGAGACTTTCATTGAGTCAGGGAGTGGCATGGTGGCCGAGTGAGATCTCACCCTGGCTGCATTCAGCCGCTTGTGTCTCAGCAGATCCCAGCCGCTGCGGCCTAAGTGGACTCACAGACCTTCAATCCTCTACCTGGATTCCGGCCTTCTTAGGACCTGAGCTTGTGAGAACTTTGGGGGTTTCTGCAGGGCCCTTCACAGGCTGCGGGCACCAGGGGTGGCCTCGTTGCCAGTCCACCCCACGCCGCCCGCTGTTCCACCGGGAGGCGGGGCTCCTCCTCTGTGCTCACCTGCCTCCCCTCCATCCTCCCCTCCGTCCTCCTGGGCTTGACACAGCCCCACGCCCATCCTCCTAGGCTGAGCCAGAGCCTCGGTCTACCTTTTTCTGTCTGGTAGCCACAAATCTAATGTCTGTTTCTATGAGTTCATTTGTTTCGATTCCACATATAAATGAGATAGTCCAGGGGATTTTCCTGGTGGTCCAGTGGTTAAGAATCTACCTTCCAATGCAGGGGACACGGGTTCGCTCCTTGGTCAGGGAACTAAGATCCCACATGGCTCGGGGGCAACTAAGCCTGTGCCCTGAAACTACTGAGCCTGCAGGTGACAAGAAAGACCCGGCACAGCCAAAAATTAATCAGTTAATTAAAATAAAATAAATGAGGTTATCTGGTATTTGTCTTTCTCTGACTTATATGGTTTTTGCCCTCAAGGTCCATCCATCCCATCTCACGTTGTGGCAGGATTTCCTTCCTTTTGGTGGCTGAATAACATTCTATTGTGTATATATACATATCTTCTTTAGTCATCCATTGACAAGATGCTAGATTGTTTCCGCATCTTGACTGTTGTGACTAGTGATGCAGAGAACATAGGGGTGAAGAACTCTCTCTGACACAGTGATTTCATTTCCTTCGGGTGTATGCCCAAGAGTGGAATTGCCGGATCATATGGTAGTTCTATTTTTTAATTGTTTCGAGGAACTTCCATACTGTTCTCCACAGTGCTGCACCAAATTACCTTCCCATCAAGAGTACACAAAGGTTCCCTTTCCTCCACATGCTTCTCGACATTTGTCATCTCTTATCTTTTTGCTGATGGCCGTTCTAACAGGTTTGAGGTGATATCTCATTATGGTCAACAAATTTATTTTAAACCCAACACGTTGAAAAGCTCATTTTAATCAAAATGGACCTTCCACACTATCACCACAAGCAGCACACCAGTCTGGGTGGCCGTAAGTAGCGGGTAACTGTAAACAGGTACACTGAAAACAAAACAGGTCTGGCTCCAGAGGTTGCCTGTCGAAGATCGGGGATGGAGGGGGTGGTGGCGCGCGGGGGGACGGGGGGTTCTTTCTTTTGCCAAAAGGGGAAGTCGGCAGATGTTCTTCAAGGATGTTAAAGGGAGATGAGCATCCGATGGAGGTTTTCTCTTTGCCTCCACCTGAAGGACCAGAAGGGAATATAAAAAATGAGAATCGAGCTTTCTTTCCTGTGATCTGAGGTTATTTGAGACCCCCCCAGGGCATCTCTCTCTCTTGGGGGGACCCAGTGGGAATGCTGAGAGCCATTAGGGGAACTCAAGGGGGTGGGAGTGGTTTTAGAGGGTCCCTGGAGGCTGTGATGGAGGGGGACAGGCTCCTTGGATGGCGACACATGCCCAGCCTCACAGATGCCCCCACTCTCATCAGCCCCCCATGGGCACCGTGTGGGGAGAGGACCTCAGTTTGAATGTTGTGCTTACTACGAGAGTGAGTCAGCTTCTCCCTGACTCAGTTGCTCCCTCTGGGGAGCAGGGCTGACCCTCCCTGACCCGGGGAAAGGGAAAGTTCTGCGGGAGAGGTGGGGCATTAGTGCTGACCCAGACGAGGCCTGGTAACTCTAGCAAGGGCAGGGACTGCGTGCAAAGCCTGCCAGTGGGGCCCAGGCCTTGACTGGGGTTTCCCCACTGGGCTGGGGTCAAGGTCAGGGCACTTGAGGAGGCCTATAACAGTGGGAATCAACCCCAGTTCTCCCCCCACCCCCCCAATCTGCAACTGTGGGCAAGTCTTGTAATCTATCCAGGCCTCAGTTTCCCCATCTGGAAAGCATGGAGATCATAGTACCCGCCTTACAAAATTACTAAGAGGATGAAATGAGATGGATCATGACAACATGCTTAGCACAGGGTCTGATGCAGAGGTGACGCTTTGTGAAGACTAGTGATGAAGATAATGAGGATGAGGATGAAGAAGACAATGTTGAGATGGGGATGAAGGTGATGAATGTGAAGATAAAGACGGATGTTGATGATGATACGTGTTTGTGAAATAATAATGCAGGGCAGGAAAGCATCGACTCAACCTTCAGAACATGTCTTCCAGGTGTTTCTCATGATTATCTTGTCACGACCTAGAAGCATCCAAGGTGGATGTGTGAACCTGGAGGTTCCCGACCCTTGGCTGGACCCTGTGGTGGGCTGTTTATAGGGCTTCCTCCCCAGAGGCTGGGCGCTCCCTCAGGTGGTCCCTGCAGCTCCCTGCCCAGCCTGGGACAACCTTGCCCAGAGACTCCAGGGACCAGAGGGCACCTCCAGCTCCCCGAGGTCAGAGACCAGGGTAATCAGTTCATTCCTGATCCCACAGCACCTCAAGGAGAAAGGGTCATTGTACAGGTGCTGCTGGGGGCCAGTCACATGACACCCCTCCTCTTGGCAAACCACACAGTTTGCCCATGGGTGCTTCGGGAAGAAGGTTCTGAACTCCCATTTACCAGCAGGGGAAACTGAGGCTCAAAGATGGGAGGTCACTTGCTCTTGGTCACAGGGAAAGTTGGTTATGCAGTCAGGGGTGGAGCCTGGCTTTGGCCCCAGGATCTGTGTGTGTGTGTGTATAAGCAGGTGCACATGTGCATATTTACACAAGCATGTGTGTGTGTATATGTAGCCCTTGGGGCAAAGCTGCGGGGCTTCGTCAGATTGGTGAGCTGGGTTTTTGGCCACTCTTAGACTGATCCAGAATATTCTCCAAGCAGCAGTCCAGGGGCGACCCTATTAAAACCTAGGTCATGTGCTTCCCTGGTGGCCCAGTGGATAAGAATCTGCTTGCCAATGCAGGTTCGATCCCTGGTCCAAGAAGATCCCACATGTCATGGAGCAACTGAGCCCGTGTGCCCCAACTGCTGAAGTCTGCAAGTTCTAGGACCCTCCCCCGCTCCCCAAGCTGCAACTACTGAGCTACAGTGACTGAAGCTCGTGTGCCTAGAGCCTGTGCTCTGCAATAAGAGAAGCCACTGCAATGAGAAACCCCTGCATCACAGCTAGAGAGTAGTCCCAGCTCGCCACAACTAGAGAAAGCCCGAGTGCAGCAACAGAGACTCAGGGCAACTGAAAATAAAACTAAAAAAATACATTAAAAATAAAAACCTAGGTCATGACATGGTCCTTCTCTGCTCGCAGTCCTCCCAGGGCTACCCACTCTCCCCTGAGAAAAGTCCAGGCACCCCCAGGGGCCTCCCAGGACCCTGCCGGTCCCGTTACACTACTCCTCTCAGCTCTCACCCTTCCTTGGTCCTCCCCAGCCACTCCAGCACTTGCAGTTCCTCTAATGAGCCCCCGGGCCTTTGCACCAGCTGTTCCTTCTTCCTGAAATACTCTAATAATCCAGAGTCTATTTCTCCCTTGCTTCCTTCCTTCTTTGTTCATGTGTCCCTTCTCAGCACAACCTTCCTTGATCTCCTTGATTAACTTGCAGCTGAATTGGCCAGCTGGGCCCCCTTCCTCAGCTCCATTCATATTTTCTCCTGCACTCAGCATTTTTTAACTCACTCGAAATCTCTGTACTTATTTTCTTTCCTGCCTGCCTCCCCTTCCTGGGTGGTCTGCCCCAGGGGGCACAGAGCTCTGTTTGACTTGCTCGCTGCTGCCTCCACCATGCCTGGTACATAGTAGGTGCTCAATCAGTGTTTGTTGAAAAAATGTTCAAATGAAGGGGGAAGTGAAACCTTTCCTTCCAGTCCACCGGGGCCTCCCAGGGAGGGGCCGGAGAGCGGTGGGGCTCTGCGTCACTTCTCAGGTGCCGCCAGGCTGGGCAGAGGGTGTCGTTTCCCAGGTATTTGGCAGGAGCTGCCCCCAAAGGGCTGTGCCCGCCCAGGGGGGTTGGCAGGAAAGCCAAATCAATAAAGTGCAGAAGATAAGCAGGTTCAAGAGAAGACACGGAGGGTTATAGGGCAACTTCCAAGCAGTTCCTGTGAATTTGCTGGAGCGGGTGAAGGTGGGGGCTCCTTGCTCTGCTCTCTGAGAGGCGGAGGACATGACCGGGAGCCTCATAGACTCTGGTTTGAGGCTGCACCACTTCTGAGCTGGATGACCTTAGGTCTCAGTTTCCTCATCTGTAAAATGGGGATAATAGTCGTGTCAGCCCTGTAGGGTGGCTGATGTGCATGAGACCAGGCATGTGCATTGCTTAGCTGGGCTTGGCCTGTAGGAAGTGTCCGTTAAGCGGGAGTTGTGGCTCTTCTAGCCCCTGCAACACCGCTTAGCAGCTGTGCAACCTTGGGTAAGTCATATGGCCTCTCTGGGCTGGGTCTCAGTTGCTCCTCTGTAAAAGGGCATAAGCATGCGTGTGTGTTCAGTTGTGTTTGACTCTTTGCGACCCCATGGACTGTAGCCTGCCATTCTCCCCTGTCCATGGGATTCTCCAGGCAAGAATACTGGAGTGGGTAGCCATTCCCTTCTCTAGGGGATCTTCCCAACCAAGGGATCAAACCCAAGTCTCTTGCACCTCCTGCATTGGCAGGTGGATTCTTTACCACTGAGCCACCTGGGAAGCCCAAAGGGGACATAATACCAACCTCAAAGGCTATTGGGAAAGCTTCTCAGCACCTTATAGAGGCTCAAAATGTGTTGACTGATTGGGGCTGGGAAGCTGGGTGGATGGGGACTCATCTGCCTGATGCCCGGGAACATCAGATCCAAGTCAGTGACACCTGGAAAGGGCTCGGGGCAAGCGGGGAGAGGGGAGACACCGGCCTGGGAAAGTGGAGGATGGAGAGGGGAAATCCTGGAGACTTCATCGAGGAGGTGAGCTTTGAGCTGGGCTGTAAAACTGGGGTGAATTTTTAAAAACTTACTCTTGGCTGTGTTGGGTCTTCGATGTGGCTCCTGGGCTCTAGAGCATGGGCTCAAACTGTTGTGGTGCACCAGCTTAGCTGCTCTGTGGCATGTGGGATCTTCCCGGACCAGGTGATTGAACCCGTGTCCCCTTCACTGGTAGGCAGAGCCTTAACCACTGGACGACCAGGGAAGTCCATGGGGGAGAATTAAAAAACTGGCAGCACTCAGGCTGAGGCTGCTTCGGAGAAATGGCACCTGGCTGGTGGGAGAGTCGATGAGCCAACCTTTTCCAAAAGCCACTGGGCAATTTTACAGCCAGAGCCGGAAGGTGATTTATGTTTCTACGACCTATGCTTGGAACCTCTTCTAGGGATTGATAACGTAAAATGTGGACAAAGGTTTATGTGTAATGCGGTTCATACCAGGGTGATTTAAAATAATAAAAGTGGAAGCAACTTTAAGTTCCACCCTGGGACGACAGCTAACCCGAGGAACACAACCCTGCCGCAGTACTTTCTGCATTCTTTGGAAATGGAGCTTCCAGTAACACGGGCAATGTTGAGACCAGGGGGCTAAGTGTCAGAAGCAGGTCGTGAAATCACACCCCGTGTTAGGTCAATTGCTAAAATGCATAGAAAAAAGACTGGAAGGACATCTCACAGCGTGCCCACATGGGTTGTCCCTTCATGGTGGGATTGCGGAATATGCTAATATTTTTCTAGGCTTTGCCAAACTGTCACCAGGCCTCCACAGTCCTTTGGCGACCAGTGGAAGCGACAGAGTAAAAGAGGAAACAGGTGAAGGAAGAAAGCAGTGGAGAGAGGAGGTGGCAGCTGGAAGCCATTCAGGGGGACACTGAGCTCTCTCCCTCGTGGCCAATTCAACAAGCTTGTCCGTCTTACCTCCTAAACCTGTCACAGGCCACTTCCCTAGTGGCCCCTCCCCACGCGAAGGGCCCCTCCTGGCTGTCCTTCACCTGCAGCCCCCGTGATCTCTTGCAACATGTGTCCAATCACATCACTTTTTAGCTGTAAACCCTCCACGTTTTGGCTTTCTAAAAAATCATTTGTTTATTTTTAGCTGTGCTGGATCTTCGTTGCTGCTTTCTCTAGTTGTGCCGAGTGGGGGGCTATTCTCTAGTTGAGGCGCGCGGGCTTCTCACTGCAGTGGCTTCTCTTGTGAAGCATGGGCTCCGGGGCGCGCAGGCTTCAGTGGTTGTGGCTTCTGGGCTCTAGAGCTCAGGCTCAATAGTGGCGCAGGGGTTTAGTTGCTCCAAGTCTCGTGGAATCTTCCAGGATAGGGCAGGTGGATTCTTTACCACTGAGCCACCAGGGAAGCCCCGCTTTTTGGCTTTAAAACATCTACTGCTCTCAGCTCTGAGGATAAAGCTCCCGGAGCAGACTCAGGGCCTCGAGTGGTCTCTCAGGCAGGAGCCTTGGGCACAGGGTCATGTCAGGATGTCCCCCTGCCTTTCTGTTCATCTTATTCAGCATCATCTCTAGGCGGAGCCCGGCCTAGCACTGGGCCGCTGCAGAGTGGGGGCCTTGGCATGGATATGAGGTCTGAATTAACTAGGGAGGTGGTTTCAGGTGGCAGTGACATTCATATGTTGAGCAGGGGTGTGTTCAAGGTGGGTACTTGCTACCGTTCTGGAGGGAAGCCGGGCTGGGCTTGACGGCTGTGGCCTGGGAGGAGGTCTGGAGGGGCCACAGCAGGGCTGAGCTGCGGGGAGGGGAGCTGAGGTTCGGGGCGGGGGGGCGGCCCCCAAGGCCTCACCCGCACACGAGTCAGTTCCCAGGAAGCCCCACCTGTTCCCGGTGTGGTGATTCAAACCTATCTTCGCTTGGAGAAAAGCACTTCAGATGTTGAGGGTTTTTTTTTCCCCATCGCCCTGAAGGGCGGCGGCGAGGAAGCAGGACCACAGAGGGAGGCGGCCAGCTGGGAAATGGTCTCCACACTCAGGGACAAGATGCTGCCCCCTCCCTCCCAAATGCCCTTCCACCCTCCAGGTACTGTCAGAGGAGGCTGGGCCAGGCCTGCCAGTCACCTTCCCCGAGGCTGACTCCCGAGGAAACCCTGGGCCCCTTGCAGTCAGAGGGTACACGCAGCTGGGGGCTCCTGAGCCTGCCTTACACAGAACTGGAGACCAGGAGACTGGAGCGACTGGCCCATGGCCACCAAACAGGCCCAGCAACGGGGGCGGCGGAAGCTGCCCCAGAGGGTCTCATGCCAAGAGCCCCAGGCTCCCAGGCTGGGACTTTGCCCATGTGGACCCCTGATTCTCTCCATGATCCAAACAACCCACGAGGCAGCCTGTTCCCGCCCTTGCTTTGCACCCCAAGCCTGCAAGGGTGACCTGGCTCCAGACTCTGCCTCCTGAAGAGAGGCCAGTACTGCCAAAGAACCGGGAGGCTGAGGAGCAAAAGGCTGCGGTCGGCAGGGCACCCTCTGAGCCGAGCTGCGCCAGGGCTCTCCCACCGACACCGTCTCCGGCTCTCCCTGGCCGGGCCTGGGGCAGCCCGTGGTGCCAGACTGTGAACCGGCATTCCAGATGATTTCAACAGCCATTCCCTCCTTCCTGGAAAGAGCCTGGGACGCTCGGCCCGGCCGCCCGGGGGCAGCACAAGGCGAAGGGCGGGCTGCACCCGGAGGAGCCCCACCGGACCTCAGTTGCCTCATTTGCAGGAAGGCTGTGCTGCGGGTGGGTGCTTGTGGGCCTCTCCCGGGCTCCTGGGGGTCCGTCTCCCCACCCCAGCGCCCGGCCCAGCGAGGCTCTGAGACCCTCTGCAGGCAGGGAGCCGACAGCTGCTGTCCCAGGTTCCATCTGCCCCAAGGCCAGTCTTCCACCTTCTCCCTGGGGGGATCTTTCCAGCAAGTGCCTTTTTCTAGACTGAAGTCTAGATTTCACGTCACGACTGAAATCCCTGGACCCGTGCTGGGCACCCTGCAGGCCCTGCTGCAGAGCGGGGTCCAACCTCAGCCCTGGGGACCCCAGCACCGTTGCAGCCCTGGGCCTCGTGGGCAGGCTTCAGGGGAGGTATCCGGGCCTGCTGGGGAAGGGAGGCCTGCTGGCGGCCAGTGTCAGGCTGGCCACAGAGCAGGGGCCCCCACCTTCCGTCGGCATCGCCTCAACCCTTGGCACGAGTGGGGTGCCCCCTTCATGCCTTGCACTCAACTTGGGTTTTACCTCGAGGCCCAGAAGCTCCAGCTGTTTCTGGGCCAGCTTTGAGCTGGAGCATCAGAAGTTCTTAGGACAACCTGGGATGCCACTTCTAGGGTTTTCCAGAGCCCACGCTGTCCGGGAAAGGCGCCTCCTGGCACAACTTCACCCGACTGTCCTCGGTGGGGAGCCCAAGGCCCAGCAGCGACATTGCACCGGGCCCCGTGCTCAGCCTACGAGGCAGGGCTGTAATGAGCCCATTCTCTAGGTGTGGAAGCTGAGGCTCAGATGGAGCCCAGCAGCTGAGGGGTGCTCCAGGCTCAAGGCACCTGACCTGCCTGGGGTTGGGAGCTCCTTTCTGGAGGGAGCACCTGAGGTGTTCTCCCCGCCCCTCCTTTCAGGAACTGGGGGTACCTGGCCAGGGTGGGGGCGGGGAGGACCCAGCAGCTGCACCCCGCCCGGCAGCTCTGACAGGGCGGGGGATCAGACGGCCGAGAACCTTCCCCTCTGCCGGGCTGTGGCCTTCCTGCCATACAGCCATGGAGCAGCAGCCACAATCTTGGTAACTCTTTTTTTTTTTATTGCCAAATTCAAATTTACAAGGAAGTTCCAGTTTTCATTTCCACCCTTGTGTTGAGTACCCGCGAAGCATGAATCACACTGGCGAGAGCAGGTACTTCCCTGGAACGGTCCCGGGGCCCGGAAAGCATGAGGTTTCTCAATCCTGCTCCACCCCGGGACAAGAATTATTTACATATTTTCAACTTGGAGGAACATAAGGAACCCTTACAGTTTCTGCCCCCCTGTCATCGTGACTACATTAAATATTTCTTATTTATTGCATCTAGAAAAGAAGGTGAGTGTTGGTCCTCACCCCGCCTCGCGCCTTTTGGACCAGTGCATCTTGAGACCTTAGGGAAATCTAGTGTATGTCTGTAGAGGTGCGTTCCGTCACTCACCCCCGGGTCGCAAGGCAGGTGTTGGGGGGTGGGGGGAGCTGCCTTCTGCAGAGAGCAGCAAGCAGGCCAGGCCTCGAGGGGTAAGGGGAGCACAGAGGGTCTGCTGGTGCCGGCAGGACTATCAATACCCGCTCCTGGGTGGGGGGCACGTGCCTTTCTGACTTTGAGGCGCCCCTGCTGGCAAACCAGAAACACATGTGTTTTACCCCAGCCACTTTCAAAGCTGATGTTTGGGGGTAGATGTGACCAGCTCTGCCCCTGACCTGGCAAACCCAATGGGCTTAATGTGGACTTAGGGAGGGTCTCTGGAGGGGCAGGACTTGGAGATGGAGGGATGGATGATCCAAGTCTGGTACCCACGTGTCACGGGGCCATGGCCCCCGCCTGCCCTGGGCTCGCCAAGAATTCCTGGTTCTACCTCTCTCTGCCCTGGAGACCCAGTGCCTGCTGTCTAGAAGGGCCTCACTGGAGGTGCCCCCACCATTCGCTTTTTGGGGTGCTCCTGAAGATGCAGCTGTACCCAGTGCTGCCAAGACAGTGGGGATCTGGTTGCCAGCAGGCTGTGGGTGGCCCAGGACCAACCCTGTGAGCCCACTTTGGGGGAGGTCTGCCCTTGGGCCAGGCATGGGGTGGAAGCGTGCTTGGCCTGATCGCACCTTCTGCTCAACAGCCCACGGAGGCTGGTCTGCGTTCAGCTCTCCTGCCTGGTGATGCTGCCCCGGGTCCTTCCAGGCGTGTGGTCCCCGCTGGCTGAGACCTTGCTCCTGCAGAGCTTGAAGAGCGGGGTCCACCTGCTTGGGCTTCTTCCTCACAATAATGCCACTGGCCTTTCTTCCTTTCTGCTGCTCCAGAATCGTTTCAAAAGCAGAAGTGGGCGGCCTCTGGAGAAATCCTGCGCCTCATCCCAGCAGAGGCACCAGTGGGGTCCCCTCCCTGACAACACGCACTTTCTCCCTCCTTCTGTCCCCGCCGCCTGTCCTTTCCGGAGGGCTCTGCTGAAAGTCATGGCTTGTCCCTCCTTGCTGGGGCCCCTGGAATTTCTGTCAAAATGGCCTCCTATCTGAGCTGGGTCTTTTCCCCTGATGGTGCTGGCTGGTCTCACCTGCCCAGGGGCTTCTGATGGCTGGAGAGACTTGCCCTGCAGATGCCACGGCCCTTACTTGGGGGAACTGGGTGTTTCCTTTAGGAGGCTGAATCTGGCCCAGGCAGGCCGTGCTTGACTGCAGATGGAGGAGGAGGCGAGGGGGATGGGGTCTCTAACAGGTGAGCTTGCGTAGCATCTTCTGAGGCTGCTTGACAACCCAGCCCGGCCAGTGCTGACACGGTGGGTGCTCACACTCTTGTGGGAACACGTGGAGGCCAGTTCTGCAAGATCTCAACATCGATCAGGGAGGTGAGGGTCACTTGGCTGTGCCTGGTTTGAGCAGAAAGAACATCTTGGGAGCTTTATCGGATACAGAGGAGACCTGGTCTGCACACGCCCAGCCCAAATGGAGACGGAACCAGGGGTTTTCATTACAAAACAAAAATAAACACAAACGAGCTTGCATCTTTACAGCAGCAGCTGAGAGGAAGAGGGACAAAGCCCAGGCTCCTAGGACATCATGTCCTCGCTGCTGGGCAGGGGTTGACCCTTGGGGTGTCCCTGACTGTGGGCACCCACACAGCTGAGCAGCAGGCAATGGCCTTGGAGCATGGTTTCCATGACCTTTTCTTTCCATCAGAGCCATCAGAGGGAGGCCAGAGTCCCTGCAGTCCCACAGAGTTCTTTCTTAGGCAAATGGAGAGATGGTGACAACCGAAGGCCATGCTGGAAAACCGTCCTGTTTGGTTTTAGTCCAGAAGGATGGGGGTGGCCCTGAGCAGGGACCTGACCACAGTCCGCCTTTTCATGGAAAGATCTGGGTGACGCCCCTGGGCTGCCATGGCAGAGAAACTTTTGGCTCTCTCAGCTCTGTGTGTACCTGAGGATGTGCGTCTCTCCCTTATTTATGCTTAAAAAATACTTTAAACTTTCCAGAAGGGATTTCTATCATTCCACAGGCTCGCGGGTTAGTAAGAGACAAAGAAGTCAGAGTCCCTAAAGACAATGGAGAAAGCTGAACACAGAACTCTAAACCGCAAATCCCCGAACTTCAAGGGAAAATGAAAACGAAATCTCTACAGGAATATTACACTTACAACATGACATCAAACCTTAGGGCGGAGGACGTTTCTTTCTTTTTTTTTTTTTTGAACTTTTTAAATAGCTGTTTTTCATCTGCTGCCAAAAGCAGGAATAAATATCCAAAGGAGGTGTTTATCGAAGTTTGCTTTTCTAGAAATTTCTACACAAAGTGACCACGTCCGCTGCTTCTCTGCACACTGGGGATGGTGGCAGAGGACCTCTGAGACAGGAGAGGGGCTGGCTGATGAAGCGAGTGCTGCTGATGGGTCCTGCCGCTGCCTGCACCCCCACACCAGGGGGCCGAGGGCTCTGAGACCCAGAGCCCAGCCCCCTCCCTGAGGCGGCTTTCGGATGATCCGGGTTCACTGGGGTGTTGCCGCTGGTCCCAGCCTGCTCTCAAACAGGTGTGAAGTCAAAGGGGGATTCGAACTGGAGCAGAGGAGCGCGAGGATGGTTTGAGGTGCTCCCTGGGTCCGGGAAGAACTGTGGATGTTCCTGGGGGTTCAGCCGTATCAGGTCCCTGCCAGCGGGGCCACACACGCGCGCGCGCACACACACACACGTCCACCCCGAGGGAGGCCGGCTCAGGGCTCAGCGGGGTCTGCTGGCTCCGGCCACCCGGCCCCCGAGCCTGGGGCCTCTGTACCCACCACAGCTGGGGGCGGCGGCGGGATGCCGGTGAGGGCATGGAGGCTGTGGTGGTCGACGGGCGGGACAAGGGTCAGCGACTCCACGCTCAGCGTGTCCGCAGCGTCCTCACAGAGCAGGGAGATGGTGGGCTGCTGGGCGGGGATGAGGCTGGGCGACAGGGTGACAGTCTCCACATCCGCACTCCTTGCCAGGCTCTTGCCGGGCCTGGCCTCGGCTTCTGTTTCGTCGACGATCACCAACTGGTCGGGGAGGTTAGGCTGAGGCTGCTCCGTGATCATGGGGTCATCTGGGCAAGGGGGGGAGAAGAAAGAGAGGCACACTCAGCTCCGAGACGCTCTGCTCATGCTGGTACCCTCTGCTCCCGTCCTGAACAAAGGCCCGGGGACATGTGGGTGGGAGATGAAGCGTGTGGGGGAACCAGCTTGCCTCCCCCTCCTCCTTCTGGGGACCCACCTAGGTCTGGGGCAAGTCGGCCAGGGCCCAGGGTTACCCTGACTTGTGAAGCAAGGGACACATTTAGGGGCCTGTGCAGAGTGGATTCTGGAAGCCCAGTTCCCCGTGCCAGGAAGCAGCTAAACCGGCTCCGAGTGTGAACCACCTGCCCGAGGAGAAATACATGTTTAGGGAGAGATGGGCTTGGGTGTGCTCATCACCGCAGGCCATTTCTCAGAGTCTATATTTGGTAACAGTGCCCAAGAGGGAACTCACTGCAATATTAAAAAAAAAAAAAAAAGGAATTCTATAGAACTTTTTGGCTTTGCAAAACTAGAACAAGACTTTGGACTGTGGTTCTCTCGCCTGCTCCGGCTCTGAGTGCGGAGTTAGCACCCAGCAGGGGGCTGCGATCACCAGGCCGTACCTATGCTGAGGGTCTCTCCCCTCTCCACCCCCATGCCGGGGCCACCGAGAGAAACCATGTCAGGAGGGAGGGGTGGCCCGAAGCAGTTATTTTTGGAGCAGCAGTTTCTTTCTTCGGTGCTTTTTGAAATCCGTTGATTAGATTACAGGCGAATGGCTTATTTGCTTTTCAAGGAGGAGCGGGGCTGGCAGAGACACCAGCTGGACTGGGGCTCCCTCGTGGGAAACATCTGCCAAGACTTCACGTGCCAGCGATCGGAAAACACAGATGAGAAGGCCGTGGGCATCTCGCTCGGAGAGCAAATCTCCCTTGTTACAGATCCTGGGGTCAACAGGGCTCTGAGCACACTGTGTGGAGTGGGAATCCAAAAGCACTCTGGGCCCTGGGATGACGGCAGACGTTGTTTTTTGGTTCAATGTGATTCCACTTAAGTGAGTTGTATTTTTTTTTAAGTTAAGCCAAAACAAAACAGAACCGCAAACTGAACACAGAGCAAAAGAATGGAAAAACCAAGCGCTAAATAAAACCGAAGGGCGTACAGAATGGGATGAAAGAGAGGAAAGAGGGTCCCCAGCGTGGAGAAAGCACAAGCAACAGATGGGGTTTCCCAAAGGACACATCGCTCCTTCCCAGAGGACTCCCACCCCAGGACGGCGAGCTCAGAAAGGCCGCAGGTCACTTCTGCACTAGGTCCTTTTTCTTTTCTTTCTTTCCTTTTTTTTTTTTTTTTTTTAAAGAGTAGGCCCACAGAAAACCACCACATGGGGCTCTGGGGTGGGGTGGTGTCGGTGGACACGGGTGAGCACTAGTGGAAAAAATGATTCAAGGTGCGATTTGAGGCCAGAAATGCTGAGTAAACAACCCCACACGCTTTCTGGTTTCTCTGAATTTCAGTGAATTTGCTCCACTCAGTAAGGACGCCTGGTGGCGACGGGCTGATTTCAGGCCTTGGGCTCATGTTGGGACATGGCGTGCCCTGAACGTGAGGCTCTGAGCATGGGGCTCACCTGCTCCGGCAGCCTCGCCTCGCTCACACGAGCGTGTCCAGGAACTTATTACGGAAGGACCCACGTGTGGGCTTAGCTGCTGGCGAGGCAGTTTAGAGATGACTAACCATCCAAACGGCACTTCTGTGCCATCTGGAGACAGAGCTTCGGAGCGTTTCCTTCACGTTTTCTGCAGAATTCTCCAGGAGAATTCCTTCTTTGCTCGGGTCTGCACTTGCACGCAGATTTTCAAGAGGCTGGCAAACCTCATTCCCTGAGTCCTGCCCGGGTTTCTGGTGGTGAGAACGATCAAGCGTGTGGGAAGGCTGCCGTTAAATATATTAGGAAACAAACCAACAGATGATGCAGTACACACAAAGGTGGTTTCTTCTTTAGGAAAAGAACAACTTCATAAAAGGATCCATTTGTCCCCTGAAAAAGAGCCTCTCCCTATTTATTTTTTTAAACAAGAAAAATAACCTTTTCTTACCCATCGTCTACAACACTGTTCTTTGTTTCTATCTACCTATCATCTATTTCCTACCCATCATCTAGTTATCTACCTACCGATCATCTTCTATCTATCATCTATCTATTTCCCATCTATCTATCTATATCTACCTACCGATTTTTAAACTAAGAGCTGCTTCCTGAATGTTAGCTCCAAATTTATACATTCAAGGGAAATTACCCAGGGAGGACACCATTCCTGGTCAAGCACAGATCTGCAGTGGTCACTGTGGACCCTCTGCCTCGCTTGCCTGCTGGGGTTTCTGAGCTCCAAGGGCACAGGTTCAGGCCTGACCCAGGAGATGAGGGGAGGCCGGAGCTGGAGAGCCCAACGTCCAGTTCCCGTGAGGGATGCTCAGCCGCCCCGTGGTGCTGCCTCGAGTTGAAACCAAGGCAGTGGGTGCCCTGAGTCCCTGGCTGGCACCCTTGGAGGCTGACCTGCAGCTCCAGGGCTGACGCTTGTTGAGTGGGTGACAGTTTCCAGTCAAGATGAGGATTTGACATGCTCAGGCTGGGGGAGGTGGGACTGAGCGACGTGGGGAAGAAAAGACAGCAAGTAGGAGGGCAAAGCTCAGGACAGGCAGCTTTTAAATGCAAGAGAAGGCGAAGGCTCCTGTCTGACGAGTGCCGCTGCCCAGACGGAGGGCACGGGGCGGGGGGGACCCTAGGGGGAGCACTGCGGGATGGTGGCAGTGACCACAGCCCACACACGGCCGCTATCTGGAGCTCTGATCGCAAGAAGGGCAAACGGTGGAGTCATGTCCACCAGCGTGCTCACGAGTGAAATGACTTGGCCTCCGGGTGGAATGTGATGGAATCCACCACTTAGATACGAGCAAGGCTGAGGAGAGGGGGAGCGGGGTGGGGGTGGGGCGGGGAGGAAAAGGAAAAGAAAAAAAAGCAACTAGGTGACTTCTTTGTGGCTTTTTGCAAATTCTGCCTAGCCCTTGTGGCCTAAACTGGGGGGCCCTGGGGGGAAGGGGCTGGAAACCCCCTTAGCTCAGGGCTTGTGCCTAGCTTGGTGCAGGGCCTCACGGAGGGCAGTGTTTCCAGACTGCCCGGCTCTGCCTCGTGGAGGAGCTGACCCAGCTGAACCCCCTGGGTCAAGGGCCAAGGGGTTCGGTCCTCGAGTGGGATGAGGCCAGGAGGGGACCGGAGCTGAGGAAATGGCTTGGGCGGGCGGCTGGGGCTCCCCGTGCCCTCGCCTGGTGTTCTGGGGGTCTGCAGGAGTTGGAAATGCAACGTGCGGGGCGGTGGTGGGGGGCGTTGAGGGCCCAGGAGGCTAACGGAGGAGACCTGCCTGCAGTGACCGAGCCAGAGGTGCCGTGACAGCTGCCGATCGAAGCACTAAACCCAGTGGCCGCCGTGACTGTCGGCCTCCGACAGGCTGAACACTCGCCGGCGTCCTTTCCTGCCACTCCTGACTAGAGGGAAACACAGCGACAGATCATAGAAAGCTTTTAACAACCGCACAGGGAAGGGGGACACGGAGGGGGACACAGAGAAGTGACGGACGCGAAGCATCGACCACAGCGCGGGGCGGGGGGCAGGGGCTGTGCTCCGGGGGGGCTGCTGAGCAGCCCCCACGCACAGGGGACACCCCGTCCCACCCCCAGCGACCCCGGGAGAAGGTGGGGGCTAAGACGAGCTAAGAACCACATCGTCCGCTCGTGGGGACGGCGGAGGTCTGTCCTGTTGGGAAGGAAAGCCTCGGGGTGGTCAGCGACACCTGGTCTCGGCGATGGAGGAACAGAACTGGCGGCGCGTTAAGATGAAAACCCTGCATCCCTGGGCCCGTCTGAGCAGGGAAGGGTGTGTGGCTGGGCGATCGGAGCTGATGCAGTTAGACGAACAAGTGGATTTCTGACCCCCACTGACAAGGCAGCCCCTGAAGCCACCAGCAGAGCCTCCCGCGACCCCTCCCCGGTCACCCCCTCCCCAGCTGCGAGGCGACCCTCCACCGGCCGCCGCGCTCTGCTCTGCAATCTGCACCTTTGAAACCAAGACTGAACCACAGCAGCAAGATCTGAGGGCAGGCGCCAAGCGGCAGGGGGTGGGTTCTAATCGGCTGCAACAAAAGTGTTAGGAGCATCTCCCCGGGGAGGAAGCAACCGCCCCCTCTGAGACAAACTCGCATCGGGGCTAAGCTTACGATGAACGCCACGGAGCACAACAAGGCGAATGGATGGAACTGTTGGCTTAAAGGGGTTAAAATGATGTTAGGTGTATTTTACCACACTTAAAATTAACGTCACGGAGAACACTGGGGAGAAGAGAAGACGTTTGACTTGGGGTTTTGTCCTTAAGAGGCCTGCCCGCCTGTGGGGCCGGAGACTGGTGACACGCAGGTCGGCCCTGGGCTGCCTGGCGCTCAGTCGGCCCAAGTGGGACCAGCTGGGTGCTTGGGGCTGAAGGTCGCAGGTTCAGACAATTGTCTCAGGGAGCAGGTGAGGACGGGGAGGGGGGGACTGGGACAGGCGTCCAACACGGGGCCATCAGGAGTCAAGCTCTTCCTTCTTCCTATAAACCCTCGGGGGAGAGTCAGAGGGACCCCAGCTCAGAATGCCCTGGGCCTGAAGATGGACACCGGAAAGAGCGGCCTTGGCCTTCACTCTGACTTCATTTCTTAACAAAAAAATTTCCATCATCCTCCTCAAAGTCCCTCCCCCAGAACACAGATGAAACCCAACGGACTGAAGGTCGGAGGCAGAGTGGCTGTCTGCGGAACTTGGTGTGGGTCACAGAGCTCTTAGCGGAGGCTTTCTTACTAGAATCCCACAGTGTGTGCATGTGTGCATATATGTGTGTGTGTGTGTATGCACGTGAGCACATGCATGGGCATAACCCAGAAGATACTTCTAAAGTGTTCCTACTGATCCTCCATGTGGTTCGAAAATTGGGTCTGTTCTCTCTTTCCCGCCATATGTTTTCTTCAATTTTAGTTTCTCAAAACCATAAAATGTTTAAGGAAAAAAAAAAAAACCCTGCTCATTCCAAACCTGTGATTTTCTCCCTGGAGAACAAGCTGAGGCCCAGGAGGCTGGCTAAGCCGGAAGAGCCAGCGACAAGAGGCCGGGTGCCTGGACGCCTCTGCAGCACAGGGCGACTGCTGCTCCCTGCAGAGACTTGAGGATTCCAGCAAACTGTCTTTAAAGGACGGTGGGAAGAGGTGGACTCATGCATCAGGTGTTGAAACCAAACAATAAAAGCCCTCTGGGGCCCAGCTTTGATAGATAAATAATTCACAATGAAAATAAAATCCCCTTGCTCCCAGCTCTTTCTGGTTGGTCCCGTGGTTACCACAGAATTCAGTTTTGACCTCTCCTTCAGTCTGGGGGCTTCCCTGCTGGCTCAGACAGTAAAGAAACCACCTGCAATACAAGAGATACAGGTTTGATCCCTGGGTCAGGAAGATGCCCCTGGAGAATTCTATGGACAGAGGAGCCTGGTGGGCTACAGTCTATGGGGTTGCAAAGAGTCAGACATGATTGAGGGAATACACTTTCACTTTCCCTTCAGCCTAGGGTGTCCTCTGGCCACGCTTTGAGGGCCTTCGCTTGCTAAGAAGCCACTCACGAGTGTCCACGATCTCTCTTTGGTATGTGAAAGAGACTCAGAAGCAGGTGCTCCCCCCACGGAAGGATATCTGTGGGCCACTGGCCACCTGGTGACCTGTCTAGGCGGGTTCCTTCCCCTTCTGGTGACGGTCACTCTGCCTGTGTGGGCCTGGAGCCTCAGCTGGGGCCTTGGCCCTGATGGGCTGTTTCTTGGAGACAGACCAGCCCTTGGGCCTGTATTTGCAAGAATGGAATTGACAGGTAGATCCCAGAGAGGTGGGGGAAAGGAATGGACTTGTCGCCAGCCAGACCCTGGACTGGGCCTTGGGGAACTGACCCAAAGGCCACCTTCTCCAGGGAGCCCTCTAGTCAGCCCCTCATTCTTGGGCTTTCACCCCCAGTGATGACTCCTCTGGGAGCCTTTGGCCCTGCCTGCAGCCCCCAGCTCATAGTTCATAACGGGCCGCTTATCTGCGTGGTCCTCTGACAGACTCAGCCTCCCCACCAGCTTGTACATTCCAGGCTTTAGGACCTGCGCACAGTAGGAACTCAACAAAAATCTGTTCCTTTGGAAAAAGTGAATCTGTCGGGGGTGGGGTACCAAGGCCGAGGCAGTCAGAGGCAGAGGGAAGAGCCTCTTGGGCAGGGTGCGGGGGCTGGGTTGGTGGAGAGACCCTACTGAGTTCGGGTCAGACGTCCACGTGACTGAGGGCCCCATGGGAAGCTGAGGAAATTCGTGTTTGGGATAAACACGGGCCTCTTTCAAACCCAGGCAGGAAACGCAGGGTCCCCTGGGCTGGACTGAGGGCGGAGGCAGAAAGCGCAACGGAGCGCCAAGAGTTTCACACCCTCCTCTGGGGGTGAACCCATGGCTGAGGACCCGTGGCCGTCTGGGGTCCGTTTTGGGCCTGACTGGGGGCCGCTGGGCTCCCCGCTACAGGAGCTGCGCAGTGACCGGGCCTCTGTGAGTGGGCCGAGGCTCCTCGGCTGGCTCGAGAGCAGCGGTGAGCTTCGGGAGGGGAGATGCCTGCACCGCACTGGCAGTCTCCAGCCGGAGCGGGACAATGCCCAGGTCTCAGGGGCGCCCCCTGGAGGCACCGGGACAGACGCAGGGAGACGGCGAGGCGTGCTGGGTCGTCTCCGCGCGTGGGGCAGGGCTCCGGACCTCGGAGGCTGGGCTCCTATCTGGGCCGCCTGCCAACAGCTGCAGCGTCCTGGCCAAGCTGCGAGACCCCTCTGAGCCCCCGTGGTTTTCAGCTTCTCAGTGTGAGGCACACGGTGGCAGAATTCAATGGGCAGGTGTCTGTAAAGTGCTTGTGAGCTGCACGCCTGACACGTGGATTTGGGGAGCAGCGCCTACTGGGGCTCCCTGTGGCGGGGGCACACCCAGAGGGCTGGGCGTGGGGGCCCAGGCCACACTGATGGCTGATAGTGTAAAGGTCATCTCTGCTTTTCATGGACGAAAGTCAAAGTGTTATCGCTCAGTCTCTGACTCCTTGTGACCCCATGGACTGCAGCCCAGCCTGCCAGGTTCCTCTGTCCATGGGATTCTCCAGGCAAGAACACTGGAGTGGGTAGCCAGGCCCTTCCCTTCTCAGGGGATCTCCCATTTCCTTCTCCAGGGAATCTTCCTGACCCAGGGATCGAACCCGGGTCTCCGGCATTGGCAGGCGGATTCTTTACTGTCTGAGCCATACAATTCCAGGTTTCAACCCCATGGGTCAGAGAAAAAGAACACTGGGCTCATCTCCTAGTGGACAGCATTTCCTGAGTGCTTTCGTGAGCAAATCCTGACACGCACAGTGTGGCTTCAAGAGCACAGAAGCCCTGGACTTTGCTAATTCCGGCTGCAGAGGGCCTGGCAGCTACTTTCCACCCTGGAACTTCCTGGACTCAGAAGGCTCTGGAAACACAGGGCCAGGGATGCTTCTGGGCCAGCACTGCGCCTTCAAAGCCCACTTTGAGGACAAGCGCCCCCGCGGCTGGGCTGCAGCTGTTTGCTGTCCAGGCTGGATGGGCTGCGGGGTGAGGCCCTGGCCGGAACACCTGCCCAGCTGACCCTGCGGGGGAAAGTCTGATGACTTCCAAATCGGAAGCCTGAACACTGGGCCACCACCTGGGCGGACATCTAACCGGGACACGGGAAGAAGGGTACCCGTCCCAATAGAAGCCTCCCGCCTTGTTTCGTCCTGCAAGGCTGGGTAGGACACCAGGCAGAGGCTGGCATCATCGGGGTAGACCTGCCCCCCTAGGGAACATGGAAACGCCATGGGCTGTTTTCTGGATGGACCTGGCGGCTGGAGGTTGGGCATCACAAGGAAGTGAGCAGAGACGCTCCTGGGGCCTGCCGCCCCAGCCCCGGCGCACCCTCTCCTTGCGGGGATCAACAGCTGGCTCCTCAGTTGAGAGGGAAGAGCCAGCCGCCCCACAGGCCGGCCCTGCATCGGGAGGTGAGTTATTTCAGTGTCTGCAGAGATCTGGATGGGTAGGCTGGGCCCCAGGCTTTTACTGTCAGGCAGCATAAAAAATAGGGCCTCCAATGCCCGCCTCTGCAGGCCTGCCGGGGACACACGGATCGGGAGCAGACAGCTGGGGCCAGACCATCACTCATCTACCTGACAGCGGCTAACAGCCCCCGTGTTTCAGCGAGGAGGAGACACGTCATTGGCACCGAGCAGGGGGTTGTGGGGGGTAGGGTCAGAGGCCAAGAACAAAGAAACTAGCGCAAAGTGCAAGGTGGGCAAGATGCCAAGCCCCAGGGGCCACACTCAGGTGGACCTCTGCACACCCAGGCCCGACTTTGATAGCGTGGTTCTCTTCTGGCTTCAGCTGGAGGCAAAGAAGTGTATGGCTCTTTGGTTCATTTAGCTGTCGGCTGCGCCTCCTTAAACACAAAAGGAAGGCGTACACAGCGGCGCCAGGAAGAGACCTTTCACCCAAAATGCAATTGGAAGTCTGTGTGTGTGTGGGCGCATTCGACACAGACACAGAATGGTGCACACGCCAGAGCACGCGGGCACACACGTGTCATGTCAACACATGACCCTGCTCTCAGGCCCTCAAAGCCAGCATGAGCCCAGGCTTCAGGGGGAGGCTGAGGGCTGTCCTTGGCTTCTGAGAAAGCTCTGTCTGGATTTCCCAGCTACGAGCCTGGGAACGGCAGCAGCAACTGCCTGGACACGCAGCCAACCTTCAGTCGGGCTCAGAAATAGCTCAGAAAGGGCGGCCGTCTCTCCCCGGGGTTGGGGCAGGGAGGGGAGCAGGTGCCGAGTGGAAGGGGGCTCTAAGTGAGGTGGCTTGAGAGTGACCTTGCTGCTGAGGCCCTCGTGAATGTCCATCAGAGATGGAGGTAAGGGATGCTCATGGGAGGAGGGGCGGGGGTGCCCTGAGCCACAGGCGTGGAGACCAGGTGCGGTTAACCCTTTGCTGAGAACAGTGGAAACTGAAAACTCCGGACAGAGGGCTGGGCGCCCAAGGGGATCTCTGCCTGTGGTGCTGAGTGGCGGGTGGCCAGGGGCCCTCAATTTCCCGGCACCGTGGTGGCTCCCTCCCCGACACACTGTTTTTGTCAAGACCTGTCAATCCATCAGTCAACAAGGGTGTGCGCAGGCGTCCCTGAAATAACAGTGGGTGGGGGCTCTGGAGGGGACCCCTCAGGAACAGGGAACCACACTGAGGGTCCCCAGGTGGGGGTGCAGACCAGAGTTATGGAGGTCCCTCAGATCAGAGACGTCCAGGCCCTCCAGACCCATGGGTCACCCGCCGGGGTGTAAAGCAGCGGGCAGGCGCAAGGCCCTGCTCCTCTGGCTGTGTTCAGGAGCCGTGGTGCTCAGGAAACAAGTCTGGCATCTTCATTTCTGGGATCTCACACGCTGCAGCCAGGGGCTCACGTGTGAGGGTCTCAGAGAGCTGGGCAGACCACGTGCATGTCTCATGCCAGGCTCCTTGCACACAGGGTCTCTCTGCACCACACCTGTGCTGTGTCAGTCATAGGAGGGCAAGCTGTGACT
Organism: Cervus elaphus; assembly: GCF_910594005.1. Taxonomy (NCBI): domain Eukaryota; kingdom Metazoa; phylum Chordata; class Mammalia; order Artiodactyla; family Cervidae; genus Cervus; species Cervus elaphus. Next base: position 24,449,171 of record NC_057824.1, on the reverse strand, counting down.
CCTGCCCATCCTGACAGACTCCCCAAAAGACCGTCAAGAGGCATCCCCTGGTCACAGACGACTGGACGGCCCCAAACCAATTTAAAGAGGAAATTGGTATGTTATGGAGGGGGAAAAAAAAAATTAGAGACACGATTCTTTTGCCAGAGTTCAAAGCATCACGTCTGGGAGACCCCTCCTTGCGATACCTAAGACTCTGGAGGTGACAGTGGGATGAATTGAGGCTGGGTCGCCCGCTGCCCACCCCTCCAGCTCTGCGGCCCGGGCACCAGCCCGTGAAGGGAACCATTCCTCGCCTGCTGGGGGCCGAGCCAGCCACCCACTGCTGATGGCACGCTGGAGTGGACGCGGAACCCCGAGTGGCAGAGTCCCCAGACACGGCGGCGAGGGGCAGCCAGGGACCTCAGGGGGTGGGGTCGCAGCGTTTCCTCAAGTCCCCCCCCACCGCACCGTGTTCCGCGGCCAATACCTGCGGGGCTCTGGGCGGCTGAGGGGGTGGATGACGAGCTGGCGCCTCCAGAGTCGCAGTGGCTGGTGCTCCCGCTGCCGCTGGGGCTCCCGCTGGCCGATGGTGAGGGCGAGGACAGGGAGGACGAGCTGTGCTGGTTTATGCACTGGGCCACGGCGAAGCCTGCAAGGCAAGGCGGGAAGCTGTGACCCAGCGGGGCCGCCAGCTGGCCTGGCAGCGGGGGCCGCCTCCCCGGGGACTGTGTGTGAGGTCCCGGGCAGGGGGCAAGCCCCCGCCTTGAAGAGGAGGGCTAACTGACCCAAAGCCAGCTCCTTCACGGTCTGGGTCTGCTCCCCAGAGTTAGCTGAACTCGCCAGGCACGGGATGGGCCTGGACATACTTCGATGCCATTTCGTGGGTAAGGGTACAGACAGCCATAGAGCCCAGGGCGCGCGTGTGTGCACGAGGGCGTGGGTGGGTGCGTCGCTGAGCCATAAATCAGTGCCTGATGCTGGCTTAGCATCGCGCCAGCTCCACCCTTGAAGAGGACTCAGCCTCGGGGCTCAGAGGCTTCCTGGTGACGCTCACAGAGGGACTCGGGACACCCTCGCCACCAAACCGCGGGGTCTCTGCTCACGTGGCCGAGTCCTGCCAGAAGCAGGGTGCCCGACCTGAGCTCTGAAGCCGCCCTGGGCGGAAGGGGAGACCCTGAAGATGCCCCCTACCAGGGACTTGGCTCTGCCCTGGCGGGTCTGGCGTTAAGTTTGGTGCGGGAGGGATGCAAGTTCTGGTGAAAAGCAGGCAATTACAGTTCGGCTTGTTCCTCTGAGCAGCTCTGGGGTTGAGGATGGGGCTGCGGCCTGCCCAGCCCGAGGGAGCGGAGGGCCCTGCATTTTGGAGACTCACAGACCCTGGCAAGCCCTGCCTGGCTCAGCACCAGGACACGCGCCAGTGTCTGTCCCAGCTGTGAGCGCGAGGGGCGTGGGTCACCGACCTCTCCCCACCCGGCTGCTGCGGGGAGAACGCCCATCCAGCCTGCTCGGCCCTGGGTGCTGGGCATGTGGTGGGAGCGGGCTATTCTGAACGAGCCACCCCGGAGCGCCCGGAGGGAGACTCCTGCCTCCTGTACAGGGCTTTTCTAAAGGGATGTGGCTCCTGATCTGATCCACGAACCGCCCGGGAAGCTCCCACAGAACAGGCTCCTTGCGGATGCTCCTGGGAGCCCAGGCAGGCTGTGCTGGTTCCTGCCTCAGCCCCCCAGGAGCTCTGTGCCCCTGCTTCTGCAGCAAGTTGGGGTGGGGATGTGGGCAGGGCCTTCCCCCCGCTGACAGCAGGGTCCCCGACCTCCTGGCCAGTCACATCAAGCCTCCCCAGCCCTAGCGCACTCCTCCGGCCCCGAGCCCCACGCGCGCCTGCCACCAGCACCCACTGACACTTCTCCCAGCAGGTTCTCCAGACCTGACCCGCTTTGCTCAGAACTCAGGCACTGTCCAGCAGGGGTCCGAGAACTAGGGCCCTCTGTCTGTTTGGTAAGGCAAGTTCGACTGGAACACAGCCGGGCCCTTTGCTACATTCTGCCCTCGGCTGCTCGCCAGCTACACTGGCAACGCCGAGTCGCTCCAAGAGGGGCCGCCAGCAGGGCCCCAAAGCCTGAAATGCTTCGCTCCCGACCCTGGATGGGAACAGCGGGCATGGCCTGGGAGAGGGTGGGGGCACCAGGGAAGCCTGGGCTCCATCCTGGTCCACTCGCTTTCCAGCCCTAGGGCTCTGGCCAGTCTCCCCACTTCTCCAAGCCTCCTTGCCTCCACCCCCTGGTGGGCAGGTCTGGGTGGAGCAGGGGTGGGGGTGGGGTGGGGTGAGGGAGTTAGCAAGGGGACCCGATGCTCTGTTCCCACCTCAGGACTTGGGGGAACCCACACCCAGCTGCCCCCGTGGAGCAGCTCTTTTGTCCTGATGTTTGTTTAAAATTATTTTTGTCTGAGGATCAAAAGCTGGGTCTATTTATACCCCCAGCGATGTGCTGGCATGCGGATGTGAAGCCTGGAGGGGGCGTGGCGGTAAGCTCCCTGCCCCCGCCCCCGCCCCCCGCGGAGCAGGGCAGGACTTTGCAGGAAGAGACTGGGGAGATGCTGGTGCTGGCGACTGGGGAGGTGGGGTCGGGGACTCAGCTTAACTACCCCGAACATCAAGGCAAATCCAGACCGGGAGTCAGGAAGATTCCCGGGGGTGGGAAGGGGTGTGGGCAGCCACAACTCCACAGAACCAGCTTAATAGTGGCTGACTTCTTAATCACTTCAAGCGGTAAACCCCCAAGTACACAAGCTGTTTACTTGCCTCGAAAATGAATCACTCCCTAACAAATCAAAATGTCAGGATGGCTTTCCCTGAGCGGCTTATGTATCAGAACCGTGAACGGAGGGGGCCAGAGAGTATGGGAACTGAGTTGAGGGTAAGCCGACCGTGTTACACTCTGGACAATGCCCCAACCTCGATGGTTTGGCGGTCACCAAGGCGGTCACCTACCCCTTCTCTTAAGACATGCGTCTTCTCTGTCTTCTCTCTCAAGCTCTTTAAAGCCCTGATTTATTATGGTAAGACATGTGGGGTGGAGTGCATGGGGGAGCCAAAGAGACGCTAAGACTGCAGGCAGGACAGCCAAGTTCTTTCATGAAGGGAACGGATTCGGGGTCAAGCCATAGATGGACAAAAAATATGGTGCACCTCCGGCAGGTGCTAAGAGTTAGAGAAAAAAGGAACCCCACCAACTGCCGATAACACCCATTCGCGGGTCTAGCTGGGTGGAGGCGGCTGAAGGCCTCTCTCCCTGGCCTGCTGCTCCTCTCCGTCCATGGCGTGGGGACCCAGAAAGCCTTGGTGATGTCTTCTGTTTGCTTGTTTGCTTTTTAGCCCAGTAGCCCCCTGTGCAGTTTCCTCCAGCTCCTCCCCAAATCGAGCTGGCAACATTTTGAGAGCCGGTTCGACCAAGGGCGCAGCAGAGAACTCAGGGAAAGAGCCAGCGGTCGGGGCTCTGGGCCTCCCGCTCTTGCTTCATCCTGTTCTCGATGAACTAGCTTTGCTGGGAGTGCCAACGGGCTCTCTGGGTGCGAGTTAAACACACATGGGCTGCCAAGTACTTGCAAACTCACAGATGCGCCAGAGATAATGGGACCAGGGCACAGGCAAACAGGCCTCTGTGAGAGCTCCCCCAGCAGATAAAATTCTTGGCCCTTCCCAAGAAGGTCTCAAGAATAGCCTGTGAGATGTGAATGGAAAGGCCATATGGATCTTCATGCCATCCGGCTGATCCCACCTTTAGAAACGGATGCTGTGAAGGCACTGTGAGTGGGTGCATGGATATTCAAAGCACTGGCGCATGTGACAGGGAGCTGGTGACAGCCGAAGCAACGCACCAATTAAACAAAAGCCAAATAAATCCTCCCACGCCCGGGTGACGAAATCCTTGGCGGCTGTCAAACATGCTGGTATAAAAGAAGATGAAGTGTGGAGGGAAACGCTCAGGACATAGTAAATAAAAGAAGGTTTGAAAAAGCATGTCCCATCTGCTCCCACTGTTGTGAAAAAATAAATAAAGATTTAAAAAAAAAAAAAAAAAAAAGATCTGCCTTCTGATGTAGGGGACATGGGTTTGATCCCTGGTCTGGGAAGGGAAAAAAATTAGATCATGGCATCTAGTCCCATCACTTCATGGCAAATAGAAGGGGGAAAAAGTGGAAACAGTGGCAGATTTTACCTTCTTGGGCTCCAAAATCACTGCAGATGGTGACTGTAGCCATGAAATTAAAAGACGCTTGCTCCCTGGAAGAAAAACTATGATAAACCTAGACAACATATTAAAAAGCAGAGACATCACTTTACGGACAAAGGTCCAGATAGTCAAAGCTATGGTTTTTCCAGTAGTCATGCATGAATGTGAAAGTTGGACCACAAAGAAGGCTGAGTGCTGAAGAACTGATGCTTTGGAATTGTAGTGCTGGAGAAGGCTCTTGAGAGTCCCTTTGATTGAAAGAAGATCAAACCAGTCATTCCTAAAGGAAATCAACCCTGAATATTCATTGGAAGGACTGATGCTGAAGCTGAAGCTCCAATACTTTGGCCACCTCATGTGAAGAGCCGACTCACTGGAAAAGACCCTGATGCTGGGAAAGACTGAGGGCAGGAGGAAAAGGGGACGACAGAGGATGAGATGGTTGGATCTCACCTGATCTCATCCACGACTGGCTGGATGGCATCACCAACTCAACGGACATGAGTCTGAGCAAATGCCAGGAGATAGTGAAGGTCAGGGAAGCCTGGCGTGCTGCAGTCCATGGGGACGCAAAGAGTTGGACACAACTTAGCGACTGAACAACAACAGCCATGTAGCCATGGAGCAACTAAGCCCATGAGCTGCAACTAGAGAAAGCCCTCAAAAAGCAATGAAATGTAGTGCAGCCAAAAATTTAAAAAAAAAAAAAAAGACTTTCCTCATTAAAAAAAAAAAAGTTGCTGCCAATTCATCTCAAACTTTTCACAAAAAAATAAAAAAAAAAATTCAGACTCTGTATCTTTCCTTGTACGGAAAGAACAGTGTTAGTTGCTCAGTCGCGTCCGACTCTTTGCAACCCCATGGACTGCAGCCATCCATTCATGGGATTCTCCATCCAGGCTTCTCCATCCATGGGATTTTCCGGGCAAGCACACTGGACTGGGTTGCCATCTCCTTCTCCAGGGGATCTTCCGACCCAGGGCTGGAACCTGGGTCTCCTACGCTGCAGGCACACTCTTTACCAACTGAGTCGCCAGGGAAGCGCTCTCCTTGTACCGGGAGCGGAGCAAACAGACTGGAGTGGAAGTCGTGGGGGCACCAGGCGGTTTACTAGGGTGAGTTTTAATTTTTTTGGTGCTTGTCTGAATTTTCCAGGACTTCTACCACGTACAGCACTTTTAACCAGAAAAAGAGGGGAAGGATGAAGGAAGGCACCCCGGGGCAGGCCGAAGCTGCCGGGTCCCTAACATAGACCTTCGATCTGTCCTGGCCTCTGGAGCTCTCTCCCCTGGAATCACTAAGAACCGGCCCAAAGCTGGGGCCAGACGCAATACTCTGGAGCAGGCGGGACAATGGTGAAATGCATTCCCCGCTTTCCAGGAGCCCCAGGCTTTACAGGGTCAGGCCGGGGTCTTCCTGCTGCCCTCTGGCCCTGTTCTGATAGTTATTCTGGGAAGATGAACTCATGAGTAACTCTCTGGCATTTGTCAAGCACACACACAAAATACCACGAAAAGGTCAGTCTGCTATTTTAAGTCCGCTGATAGAGGGAGGGCTGGTCTGCAGGTCAGGACCCCTCATGATCTTGGATGGGCCCCCCATTCTCTGTGAGTCTGTACATTTTTATGAGAAACACAGTACAGTGAGTGAGGCTCTCTGCGCTTAAATGGTCAGTTTTCTTTTTCCCTAGAAATTTGATTTGAATCCCACGGCTTTTTGGGGACGTGGGGAAAGTGGAAGACACTGAAAAGTGCACCCTGAATATACATTGTGCACCACTACTGTTGACAAACCTAGACAGCATGTTAAAAAGCAGAGACATCACTTTGCCGACAAAGGTCCAGATAGTCAAAGCTATGTCCAGCAGTCATGCACGGATGCAACAGCTGGATCATAAAGAAGGCTGAGCATCCAAGAGTTGATGCTTTAGAATTGGGATGAGATGGTTGGATGGCATCACTGACTCAATGGACGTGAATTTGAGCAAACTCTGGGAGATGGTGAAGGACAGGGAAGGCTGGTGTGCTGCAGTCCGTGGGGTCGCAAAGAGTCGGACACGACTGAGTAACAACAACAACGCTGTTGCCTTTGGGTGGAACACCCACTAAGCTTTCCCCATGAGAGCAAGGTTGCCATAGAAGGCAGTGTCCAGCACTAGCCAACTGCAGCCCAGAAGCTTGCAGGTATGTTTGGCTTTGCTCACATCTCGTTTGTGCTTTGCTTGATTTAGGCACTACCATTCATACATTGGGAGATTCTACATACAAGTCTGGGTTTCTGGCTTCTTAAAAAACAACGACCTGGCATCAGTGGGCCCTATTCCCACGTGGCAGCAACTGGAAGAAGTGAGCAGTTCCCTTCCCCTCCCTAACTTGCCTGCTGCTCGTAGGCATTTCAGTTATGAATCTCGGCTCTTTATCTTTGGATTCTTGGTCAAATCCATGGGACCTGGAGAAGGAAGTTCCAACCCCCAGTGACCTTTCGTCAGCTCCCTCCTCCAGCCCTACCCCTCACCTTTCCAATCAGTGGGGGCCGGGGAGGGCCTGTGGAGATGGGGCCCCTGCCTCTTGCAGCCCAGGGAGGTCTCAGACTGAGTGACACGAATCCATTGCTTGGACCTCCCTGGTGGTCCAAAGAATCCGCCTGCCAACGCAGGGAACATGGATTCAGTGTGGTCTGGGAAGATCCCGCATGCCACAGGGCAACTGACCCCATGTGCTACAACCACTGAAGCCTGTGCGCCCCAGAGCCCGTGCTCTGCAACAAGGGAAGCCACTGCAGTGAGAAGCCAGAGCACCGCAACTAGAGAGCAGCCTTGCTGTCTGCAACTAGAGAAAGCCCAGTTTCAGCAACGAAGACCCAGTGCAGCCAAAAAAAAAAAAAAGAGAGCGAGAACGACTTGCTCTTGGCCTCAGCTAGGCTGTTCCCTCAGTCTGGAATTCCCTTTGGCCTCTTTTCTGCGTTCACAAATCCCTTCCCTATCTTTTAAGGCTCAGACAGCTCCGGGCCAGCTTGGGCAAGGGTTTCTGCAGTCAGTGGGGCTAACTGTTCTTTCCCCTGTGCTCCCAAAGCCTAGCCTGTCCAGCCTTGGGGCCCCATCAGCCCACATAAGGCATATGCCCAAGTAGGGCAAAAGCAACTTGACTGCAAAGTTGCTTTGCTATTATGTGCAACAACTATCATTATTTTAACAGCTAGCACCTGGAATCCTCGGGGGTTCAGAGTGCTTTGAACAGTGTTTCTGATACTGTGAGCTTTCCCCCAGTACCGATTCTCCCCTTCATCTGCAATTATAGAATCTGACAACTAGGCACAGCCCTGTGACTAAGCAGTGGCCAATGAGATAGAAGTGAAAGTGACATGTTTGGTTTCTAGGAAGGGTTCTTCAAAGGAAAGAGGTACGCTTTCCTCCATTCTGCTTCCTGAAACATGGATGCAGTGGTTGGAACTCCAGCAGCTATCATGGCCCATAAGGATGAATCACATACTAGGGACAGCAGAGCATTGGGCAGGAAGGATCTTGGGTCCCTGATGCTTTTGTGGAGCCCCTGACTCCCTTCATCCAGGATTCCACTCCCTTAGAGGTATATAAACCCTTTGGGATTTTTGTCTTCTGTGCAGTTGGACCTAATCTTAACTGCCAGTTGTTAAAAAACTTCGGTAATGCAGGGGTGTGAGCTGAGCTCTGTAGGGACAAGGGACTGGCTGGCCCTTGCACTTCCTGGGGGAAATCTGGGGTGGTAGAGTAAGGAAAAAGAGGGGGAGGAGCAATTGAGAGGGGACCTTCCCCACGACCCCACAAATCTTTAGGCAATATTCCTTCAGCTCTTTTCTTCTGCGGTGCAAGTGGCCTTTTTGGGGGAGTACATAGGAAAGGAACCGAGTTCCCATCTGGGTTCACACCAGGCCACACAAAGATGACGCACAAGGGCCAAGACCTGGAAGCAGCCAGGACCATGAGAGAGTCAAGGGTGGGGAGGATTGCACGTGTGCGGGCAAGAGGACTGAGGGGTCTGAGCCAAAGTTTCCTAAACCCTGGAGAAGCAAGGAGGCCCCGGCTGACCTCTGCAGTCTGCCCAGAACTTGTGCTGTTCTGCGTACTATGATTCTATATAGGAGATACTGGTTATGTGACTGACATGCCACTCTATCAGGTTGAAGACTGGAAAATCTGAAGACTACCTGAGCATGTGGGAGATTCAACAGAGACCTTTCAGAGAGCTGAAGGGGCGGGAACCCCACTGGTTTAGACTTCATCTCAGGGACTGTGACCACTGAACGGCAGCAACCTCACACTAGAGCCTCACCCGTTATAGGCCCTCCTACAGATCACCTGCTTCCAGGGAGGATGCAAGGTGGCTGACATCTTAAAAACCAAACCCAAATAAATGCCATGGCTACTAAATACTAAAACTACTAAATACTGAAAGCCACGAAAACACAAACTAAACAGTGAGACTCCAACAATAAAGGTGAGTGGAAAGTGAGAAGCTACATCAGAACAACTTCCAGCGAGGGGAGATCGACGTCACCACTTGGCTCTCATTTCCTGGGGGGCCAAGACCTCAAGGAACACTGTCCTAGGGGACTGAGCTCTCATGGCATCCCAGCTCATATTCGAGATTCCTGTCCCATTACACCCTCCTGGGCAAGGTCCCTGAAGGCAGGTTCCTGGAAGAATCAGCTGCCTGGCTGGAGACGGAGCCTCATTCTGGAAAGATAATGTCACATCACAGCATTTTGCAAATTTTCTTTTTTTAATCTCGACAGTGAGATTCTAGTTTATACGCGAGATGAAAACAGAACTTCCCTGGCTGCAGGGTGCCTGATCAAGGGTAGGCTTCCCTTCTCCTGTTTCTTCTAGAACGAACCTCTGTAGAGCCTGCCTGTGAAAATCACAGACAAGTCAGCTGGGTGGCTCAATGCCTCGAGTCTACAGGCTGCAAACTCAAGCAGCAAGGGCTGGACAGGTAACAGTGGTGAAAGAGAAGTGAGGGGTGAAAGGCAAACAGTCTCCTCCACTTGCCATCTGTTTTCCCTTGTTTGATTGCAACATGGGCACTGAGAAATCACTTTCTTCTATCAGGAAAATGAACCTGATTCCTGGGGCATTCAGCCTGTGTCGGGGAGACAAGAGGGAGTGGGGGAGACTGGGGAAAACTGGAAACTACAGCTCTGCAGCCCCTCTGACTGCTGCTGCCTGAGAAGGCGGCCACAGCTTTCCATTCCTCAGGAGAAGCTGGTATCTAGATCTTGGTGTAAAACTTCCTGATTTTTAAAACTGCTGACAATTCACTTCACATTTCTTTAAAAAAAAAGAAAAAAGAAGCAGGCAAGCCCCAGGCAAACCAAACCGAGCATGTCTCCCGTGCGCATGGTCCCTGCCAGCTGAGACAGGGGGCATCAAGGCCGAGATCCTGACATGTACACCTTCTGAGTCTGAATGACACGACCCTGAGTCAATGAAGGCTCACATGGATGTGATTCAAAGAAGCCCAGTTTCCAAGAGACCTCTTTCAGGATATAGATTCAAGACTTGAGAGGGAAGAGCCGTCCACCCTGGCAAAAACCAAGCCTTGCTTCTCGACAGTCTCGGCTGGAATGAGGGCTGTGGGGGTGGGGGTGCCCCACCCCCCATCAGTCTTTCATTAGCAAATTCACCCCGGGGCCCTGGCTCAGGTTGTGAGGATGCAGCGTCCGTATTTTTCTCACCGCTCCTCGATGCTGGGAAACAGTAAAAATAATCAATTGGCCCCGTGACCTCGCGCACAAAGCTGAAGACGGCAAGTGCAGCCGTGGCCCGATTTCCCCCACCCTCGCTGGCTCCTTCCTTGCTGGGCCCCTTCACCTCCCCCCAGCGCAGCCTGCCTGGGCCCTGGGGCCAGAGAGGAGGCGTTGGGCTGAGGCGGAGTGTGGGACTCCGCCTTCGGGTGGCTCTGGATGGACTGTATGTCGTCTGCAGGGTCTACCGGCGATATCAGAGGCTGGCTTTGAAGCCTCTACCTCCCCGCCTCACCCTCCGCTTTCCCCCGCCAGATGAGAGCAATGGCCAGCAGTGGGGCTGCACCTTGGTGGCTCAGATGGTAAAGAATCCACCTGCAATGCAGGAGACCAAGGTTTCATCCCTGGGTGGGGAAGATCCGCTGGAGGAGGAAATGGCAACCCACTGCAGTATTCTTGCCTGGGAAATCCCACGGACAGAGAAGCCTGGTGGGCTACAGTCTATGGGGTCGCAAGGAGTCGGGCACGATTTAGCAATTAAACCTCCAACTAGCAAAGTCAAAGTGCCTGCAACTGTTCAAAGAACATGGGGGGCGCAGGGCGAGGACTCGGCTTCAGAGTCAAGTTCAACAGCCGCGTACCCACTGGGCCATGAGTGGCCAGGCGGTCACCTAAGCCTCCTCTAAGGAATTTGCACAAAAATAAAAGGATCCACCAACAGATCCCCTCTGTCTCCCCGTAGTGAGTCACACGATTTACTGTTTCGGGGTTGTGGGCACAACACTCTGGGCTCTAGGGCCAACACTCGGCCACCCTGCAGTGGTGACCCTGAGCGATTTCTGATCTGTGTGTGCACTTCCTGCTTGGCCCAGGGGGCCGCTCTGGGAAGAGGGCATTTCTACCGCCTCCCTCGGCCAAGCCTGGACAACCTCACCACAGGCGACGCCCTCCATCACTGACGGGCAGGACCTCAAAATGCTTAAAGACTTTTATTTCCGGTTGTTGTTTTTTTTTTTAGGGGATAAATGTCCAACATATAAAAATAGCTGGAAACTTGCAGAATCTTTTAACCTATAGCTGTTTATCCTCAGATAAATCCTCTTGGATTTTAAAGACTATACTTGAAAACCTGCAGGAAAGAAAAAACGGTCTTTCAGTATCTGTTCTCTTTGTGCTCTCTTGGTCCCAGCTCTGCCCCTCAAACTGCACTTGTTCTCCGGTGACGCCTCCCTGTGGGGGCTGCCACCCATGGAAGAGACCTGGGGTCTAAGTGGCCCTCTGGCTGCCCGGGGGTGTCTTGTGAACGTCAGCCCCTCGTGTGCTGCCCTATACTGCCTTGGACACGAGCCTCTCTCCAGGCCACGGGGGCAGGGGTGCTGCCGGCAGGTGGGGACCACGCTGGACTAGATCTCCGAGAATCTCTTAGAGGAGCGTCCCCTGAAGGTGGCCAGGACTTGGGCTTTGTTCCCAAGGGCCAGGGCCCTGCCTTGCCCAGCCCCTGCCCTCTTCCAATGACATTACCGTCTATACAATAGTGAGAAGAGAGCTCCACAACAGTCTCTCAGCAGAGGTATTAGAAAGCCCACCAGTGGCCATCTCGGCTGCCTCTTAACTGAGGCAGGAAACAGGGCTGAAAGAGCAGCGAGAGGGAGGCCCGTTAGACAGCGATCGGGGGTGCTTCCAGATGCAGGGAGTGGGTCACAGACCCCGGACTCCTGGTCCCAGCAGAAGGCCAGAACCACTGGCCAGGGCTGAGCTGGGTCAGCTGCAGCCCTGCGTGCAAAGGACAAACAACCTCCTGAGGTTTTCAGCGGGCCCAAGGCCCACTGATTCTTTCCAGCAAGTCTCCACCCCATCGGCCCAGCTCTGTACGCTCAGGCCGCGAGTGGGTGACGCGTGCTGACACGTGCTCCCAGCCTCATGCGTTCTACGAGGGGGCCGTGTGCAAGGGGGCCAGGGGACCAGTTTTGACCTTCCGCATGTGAAGTCCACACGTACTTAACACAGTCCCAGAGCACTCGCCCACCTGTGGTCCTGGTTCCCTGTGCGTGTATGCAGGACCGTGGGGTGGCTTCCTCCTGCAGCGGGGCCACGTCAGGGTCTCCGGCCACGCGCCTTAACAGATTGGGGTTAGGCCAGACGGACAGGCGATGACGTCGGCCGACACATCACTGGCAGTAAGGCCTGGAGATGCTATCTGCAACTACGTGGGGCAGGTAGGATCAGGTAGTGTGTGAGGAGCCACACACAGAGCAAGCTTCAAAAGCCATGACCGAGGTTGCTGAGTGGATGGGGCTGTCACCTTCGGACCTGGCAGTGCTGTTTGAAGCCGCCAGGCGGACGGGGGACACAGCTATGGGAGAGGACACCCGAGAGCAGATACCTGACTCCGCGGCTGTAGTTCCCACTCTAGACACACAGCATACAGGTGTGAAGGGAGTTCGGGGGTCTGGGCACCCCGCGTGGCCATGTGACCTCAAGGAAACCACTTAGCCCACAAAGCCTATGGCTCTCACGTGTAAAGCAGGTGACCACAGCTCCCCTCAGAGGGCCCAAGAGGAGTGAACAAGTCGCGACGGTCTAAGGGTTCAGTTAGCATGAGCTGTTTTGACCACTTAGCTGGCATTTATGGTACAACTGGAATTTGGGCCCAGTGAGGCAAGAACTGGGGATGTTCGTTTTTAGGAGGGTCTTCACACCTGGGGGATGTGTCAGAAGCAACGGCTCAGCTCAACAGAGAAAACGGCACAACACACAGCAGAATCCTTCCTTCTGTTCGCTGTCACAGAAGCAGGGCTTTTAAAAAGTAGCTGTCAGTATCTAAGCTTAAGGGATGTGTATTAAAACAGTATATGAGAAAACGAGCTTCTTGTTACTTCCACCTAGATTCTTGAAATCTCATCTGTTAAGTTTGGGCTCAAGACACGCCTGACTGGGGACTTCCCTGGTGGTCCAGTGGTCAAGAGTCCACATTCCGATGCAGGATTGACACGGGCTGGATCCCTGGTCAGGGAGCTAAGACCCCACGTGCCACTGTGTGTGTGTGTGTGTGTGTGTGTGTGTGTGCGTGCATGCGTGCTCACATGTGTGTGTGCTCACATGTGTGCATGTGTGCTCACATGAGTGTGTGCGTGTGTGCTCACATGTGTGTGTGTGCTCACATGTGTGCGTGTGCGTGCTCACGTGTGTGTACCCCTCTCTGGCTCAGATTCACCTTTTTGTTTCCAAAAGGTAGCAGCTTCAACAAAATGTTCAGGAGTGATGCTGTCACCTAAGGAGAGGTGTGTATCTTCTCGATGGAAAACGCCTGAAAAGGAGGCTTACAGGGGCTTGGAGGGGCTTCTCAGGTGGGCTCTGGTTTCTCCTCTCTGCTTCCTTGCCAATGCTAAGCTAATGCGTTCGACGTTACAATCACCCTGGCTGTTCTGCATTTGTAGTTTTGACTTATTTTTTTTTAGTATTATTAATATTTCATCATAAAAGTATTGATTTCCTTTAACTAAGAGACTTTAAAGTTTGCTGCATCCTTAAGCATGATTTTATTATGTCTTGGGGCCAAATGTTTTTTGCCTCCCCCCAAAGGAATGCGTTTCCTTTTATATAAAGTGTGTCAAGAAGAAAAAAGGAATTGATTCACAGAATTCTGCCTCATAGGCAACTTTTAAGGAACGCATCTAGCATGGGGCTACTTGGATAGATGTTTCCTCAATGTGATGGTAGTGTCTCATGGTTAAGCCAGAAGTAGGAACAAAGCAGAAAATTTATATTAAAATACAAACCAGCTCCAAGAGAAGGTAACACAGGAAAATGAAGACAACTCTAGACATGACCCCAAAGCGTAAAAACTCCCTTTGAATGCCGAATGAGTCGGAAAAGCTTGTGTCCACACTCTCATCACTCTTCCTGCCCTTCAGAAAGTCAGCAGAAAACAAGCAGAAATACTGCCACTCTGGGGTTGCCTAGAGAAGGCTCCGTTTTCCTCTGTCTTTACAGCACCGGCTGCAGAGTTAGGGAAAAAGACGCTGGGTTTTACAGACCCGTCCAGGAAGCGGGCGGAGAGCAGTGGCTGGCAAACCAAACCAGGCGCTCTGCAATGTTTAAATATTGAGCATCCTTTCTCTTTCCTCCACATTTATTATTAACTTGGACCCGCATCGCCGTGTGCATTGACTTCACTTCTTCCAAAGAATCCGAGACACAATGGACAGTGAGTGGGGGCGGGGCTGAGATTTGGGTTTCTTTCTCTCAGACCCTTGCTGGAAATCCTTTACGGTCAGCCCTACGTTTTTAGAGCCATGAATTCCTGGAAACGTCTCAGCCTTTCAATGACCCCTGGCGCCCGAACGCGGATGATTAGTGCCCCAAATATTGACAGACCGGCCTCTCTTCCCCTTCCAAACAAGCGAGCAGTGTCGGAGCGAGGCTGCATAAAGATGCCCGTTGCCACCGGGCGGGCGAGGCTGGGGAAGCGTCACTCAGACAGGGCGCTCTTTTGTTGGGTTGGAACTGCGGTTCCCTCTGCTTTGCCCAGGTAGAAATGAGATGTCTGTGGTGCTACGTGAGTGTCAGAAGCGCCCAGTTTAAAAAGAAACAAACCCTGTCTACAGCCACCAGAGGTCCTCTGGTCGGTGATGGGACAACAGGCTCGGGGGCTGGCCATGGCCCCGCTGACACACAGGCTCATCAGATGTCCGCAGTCTGGCCCCACTCCTTGTGGCGACCAACGCTTTGGATTGGAAATAGAAACCTCCAATCTTCCCAGAAGGCAACGGGGCGGCACCTTTTCTGGGGAAGGAGTGGGGGGTGGAGGGTGGACCATCCATCATGCCCTGGGGGAAACCAGCCACCCTCCTGTCCAAAGAAGATCCCCTGGACCTGCCAGGAGGAATAAACCGGCTACAAGTGGTCCTTTTGCATGGGCTTTTATCTGTTCAGGGGAAATTGTCCCAAATGACCGGCCTGCAGCTTCCACTTTCTTTTAAAAGACAGGGCTACATTTGAGATCGATGTTTTCCCCTGAAACGCCGGCTAAATTTATCCTTCCCTGCATCCTGCGCTCTGGTTTCTGCGCTCAGTTGGCCCTCGTCATGCCGAGGGAAGCGTCTCGTCTTCGGACGCCCCTCCCTCGCTGGCGGTCCTCGAGCACTCAGCCCTGTCCTGTGGTCCTCACTTCACACGAAGCCCCCTGGGCTCCCGCCACCGTTCTCCTGCTGCCTCACCCCCTGGAGCCCCCATGAATTGAGCTCCAATCTCCCGAGGTCTTCACTTGGCTCCAGCTCTCAAAATTAACCCCTAGAAGCCTTCAGGTTGGCTGGTTTCGAATGGCTCCTGACCACCCGCTCCCCGCAGTCTGCCCCCCAAAGCGGTGTCACGTGATTGCCGTTGCGGGGCGTGAGATGATGTAGACTGCTCAGGGGCTTACGGGCTGAACCGACCAGAGGACTTACTTTCTCTTCTGGTCTCGCTTGGCAGGCTGCCCTGTGAGTGAGATTTCACTGATTGATTTCGTGCCTGATGCACCGAGAGCCCGCTATCTCTGAAACGTTTATTCGTAGACTCAGTTGCAAGAGAACAGGCACTTGGAGCTATGGTTTCTATTTGCTGTTAACCTGTGGACTCTCTCTCTCTCCCTTTGGCAGGAATAAGAAATAAAATAAAAATGAGTCTTACTAGAAAGGATGTGCATGCCCACGCTGGTAGCACGTACGCACCTGCCATGGAGAGGATTTGCCCTGGGGGGCTGAGCAGGCTGGCATCTCTGGAGAGCCCTGGGGGATGAACATATGGGGTCTAGGTGGGACCTGAGGGGTATTCCCCCCCTTTGCTTTCTGGAAAGCAACCTGGCAAGGGGCTCTCAAGAACCTTAAAGGATCTCCCTGATGGTCCACAGGATTCTGTGCTTCCAATACAAGGGACATGGGTTCGATTCCTGGTCAGGGAACCAAGATCCCACAAGCCGAATGACACAGCCAGAAAAAACAAACAAACAAAAGAGCCTTAAGTACAGGCATTCCGATTAGTACTACAGAATGGTTTCTAAAGGAATCACTGGAGACCTGGACAAAGATTTCTGTGTAAGGATGTTCATCTCAGGGTGGTTCACAACGCAGTAGAAACAACCTGTGTGTGTGAATGCTCAATTTTTAACTTGTGTCTGACGTTCTGTGATCCCATGGACTATACCCTGCCAGCTTCCTCTGTTCATGGGATTCTCCAGGCCAGAATACTGGAGTGGGTAACTGTTCCCTTCTCCAGGATCTTCCCAACCCAGGGATTGAACCTGGTTCTCCTGTATAGCAGGCAGATTCTTTGCCATCTGAGTCACCAGGAAAGCCCAAAAATACCCGAGTGGGTAGCCTTTCTCTCTCCAGGAGATCTATCCGACTCAAGAATCAAACCAGGGTCTCCTGCATTGCTCGCGGATTCTCTACCAGCTGAGCCACCAGGGACGCCCCTCACTCTCAGAACTGTGAGACAACATATTTCTGATGTTTGAAGCCACCCAGTTTGTGGTACTTTGTCACAGCAGCTGTAAGAAATGAATACTCAGTCCCAGACTATTATGTAGCCCTTGAAAATGAAGTACTAGGAAGAGGGGTTTGGCAGCCTGGGGAAATGCTTCTGGCATGACAGCAATGCCATTAAAAACAAAACCCTTAGAAAGAGACTCACAGACTTAGAAAGTGAGATTATGGCTGCTGGGGTGGAAGGACAGTTAGGGAGTTTGGAATGGACATGTACACACTGTGGTATTTAAAATGGATAACCAACAAGGACTTACTTAGAGCACAAGGAACTCTGCTCAGCGTTATATGGCAGCCTGGAGGGGAGGGGCGGTGAGGGGAGAATGGATCCACTTTTATGTATGGCTGATTCCCTTCGCTGCACCTGAAACTATCACAACATTGCTAATCGACCATGCACACGTATGTGCCAAGTCACTTCGGTTGTGCCTGACACTGTGTGACCCTATGGACTGTAGCCATCCAGGCTCCTCTGTCCATGGGATTCTCCAGGAAAGAATACTGGAGTGGGTTGCCATGCCCTCCTCCAGGGGATCTTTCTGACCCAGGGATCAAACCTGCATCCCTGTGTCTCCTGCACTGCGAGCAGATTCTTTACCACTAGCGTCACCTGGAAAGCCCAACTGGCCATAACAAGAAACAATTAAGTGAAAGTTGCTCAGTCACGTCCGACTCTTTGCAAACCCATGGACTACACAATCCATGGAATTCTCTAGGCCAGAATACTGGAGTGGGTACCTGTTCCCTTCTCCAGGGGATCTTCCCAACCCAGGGATTGAACCCAGGTCTCCCACATTGCAGGCGGATTCTTTACCAGCTGAGCCACCAGGGAAGTCCAAGAATACTGGAGTGGGTAGCCTACCCCTTCTCCAGGGCATCTTCCCGACCCAGGGATCGAACCAGGGTCTCCTGCACTGCAGGTGGACTCTTTACCAACTGAGCTATGAGGGAAGCCCATACTCCAACACAAAATAAAAGTACCAAAAAACCCCCAAAAACAAACCCAACAAAACCCTTACACAACAAGGAGTCTCTATACACACAGGGCACTACATTTAATATCTCATAATTATCTACAGTGAAAAAGAATCTGAAGCTGCATGCCTGAATCTAACATAATATTATAAATCAACTATAGTTAAATTACAAAAAAAAAAAAAGGAATCCTCTGTTGTATAGGGCATAGCAGGCGTATGGGGGTAGGGAGAAGGGAAAAACCAACAAACAAAACAAAGCCAAAAACCCAGACAACACAGCAATTCTGATCCTCAGGTTCACGTGTGTCCAAGGGTGCCCACTGCAGCAGCGTCTGCGATGGCAAGCCAGGAAACAACCAAAATGCCCAGAGAAAGGAACTATGGAATATTACACAACCCTGAAAAAGGATGAGTGAAATCTATACGCATTAACACAGAAAGATTTTTGATTCACTATGGTGCCTGAAAATCAAGCTGCAGAAGGGTATGCAGAACAATGATTCTGTTTGGGTTAAAAAAAAAAATAAAGGTTTAGGTTAAGAAAAAAAAAGGGCAGCTCAAATCATAAGACAGCTACAGATCCATAACACCTTCTTATCCTAAACCCTCCAACCTCTTTACCACTAGCATCACCTGGAAAGCCCAGTTGGCCATAACAAGAAACAATTAAACCCTTGAGGTTGGAGGTGTTCTGGGCTTTATAGACTCTTTAAGGGTTAAAAGGCCATGGGGCACACAC
Organism: Cervus elaphus; assembly: GCF_910594005.1. Lineage (NCBI taxonomy): Eukaryota > Metazoa > Chordata > Mammalia > Artiodactyla > Cervidae > Cervus > Cervus elaphus. The sequence continues at coordinate 24,430,996 of NC_057824.1, read as the reverse complement.
ATATATACTAGGTCACATCCTCACCTGGGTCTCAGGTGGCTGAAAACCAAATTGATTAAATTTCTGCAGGGAATAAAACCAAGTCTAGTCACAATAGATGGTGGCTGTAAGTCTTACAAATAGCCTATCGATAGTTCAGGGCAGGTTCTGCCATCAAGTGACTTATGAAAAGCCTCGTGGTGCTCAGCGCTGTGTGGACTTCAGAATCGCAGAGAGGGCTGAGGCCCCGTGCTACCCACTGGCCATGGGCGGACATGTAACTGCACGGGGACGGATCTGGAAAGAGATGAGCCAAACTGTGGATGTCTGGGGAGTGGGGAGCATGGCGGGGGCGGGGGAGGGGACTTAGGTCCTGTTTGTAACATTTTAATTTCTTTTAAAAATGAAGAGTCAACTCATGTATTTCCTTGTGTTGTGTTGTGCTAAGTCGCTTCAGTCGTGTCTGACTCTGTGTGACCCCATGGACTGTAGCCCGCCAGGCTCCTCTGTCCATGGGATTCTTTAGACAAGAATGCTGGAGTGGGTTGCTGTACCCTCCTCCAGGGGAATGTATTTCCTAGGTAACTAAAAATTGGGGAAAAAGAGAAAGAGAAGAAAAACAGAGAAAAGTAACAGATGAGAAGTAAATGGAAATACTAGTGGTGGAGTGGAGGGGTGGAGAGACTGGGGTGATATCTTCTTCTGTAGCTTAATTCCCTGGCGGTCCAGAGGTTAGGACTCTGCTTTCACTGCCAAGGGCATGGGTTCAGTCCTTGGTCAGGGAACTAAGATATCCCAAGCAGCACAGCATGGGCAGAGGAGGGGTCGGGGGGAAGGAATCTTCTTGTAGCTTAACAGTTCCCATTGACAATTTTCTACATTCATGCATTTAAGCCACAAAGGCACACAAGAGGCTTGCGGCCACAGGGACACACGAACGGCTCCATCCATCCCTGTCGTCGCCAGCTCATCCCCAGCGCCCTGGCGACCTTGGGGGACCGAGTCCCGCTCTCTCTGACTCACTTCCACCGCCGCCCCCGTCGGCTCCTGCTCCGCTGCAGCTCCGCAGCCGTGAAATATGGCCCCTTCCCGGGGTGCTGCTCGCACGCCTGCCGCTTTGATTCATCATCTCTTACTCTCTCCGTCCTTTATTTTTCTGCCCTCTTTGGCCTTTGATTGCTTTTCGGGAGTTTATCATATTGAACTTTTATCCCTTTCCAGGAAACCCTATTCTTTTTTTTTTTCCCCTCCCTTTCACAATTAATAAATAATCGAGATAGCACTGCTTTGGACAGAAGCACATCCTGCCTCCTAAACGGAACTGGCGGGAGCATCTCTTGGGGGCCCCGTCCGGGCCCGTGGAGGGCACATGGCCTGTCACTAGGAGGAGGGCGCTGTGGTCCACGGCCGTGCTTAGGGAGAGGGTGCCAACGGGGTTCTGGGTATCTGAGCTGCCCTCCATCTCAGGAGACTGCTGCAACTTCACGGCTCTCTTCGGAGAAGGGACGGGAGGCTGGGGGTGTGGGGCGGGTCTGAGTGCCAGGGTGCTGAGAGGGAGATAGAGGCACCGTACCTGAGTGTGAGTGAGGGCTCTGGAAACAGACAGGTTAAAGCCTCAGCCCGGGGATGCTGCCTGCCTGTGTTGCCCAGAGCCTGGGATTCCCAGGGTGCAACACGGAGGAAAAGAACCTGTTCCTCACACACTGCAGTGGGAATTAAATAAGAATATAGGGCTTCACTTTATAAGAAAGTGTATTTAAAAAGTCACTACTGCAATTTATTCTTTCTTTTTTTTCTTCTTTTCCTTCATCTTTGCTTTAGATATATAGTTCCAATGATATTATTTCTTATAGGGGCAGTTCATCAAAGGTAGCTTGTTGCAATGCTTAACTTATATTTTTTATAAATATTGCTTATCAAAATATCATCTCTGCTTAGTGCTTTTGGTTTTTTTCTTTAAAACATTAGAATAGATGTAAATAAGTTATAGCAAGTTTTATGTATATTTAACTGCTTTGCTTTTCTCTTTAGTCCTTTGATTATACTGTGTTAAATAAAATATAACAATACTGCCTAGTGGTATATATTTTAACATTTTAAGAAATACATTTTTAATCTAAGCACAAAATAGTACTTAGTGGATGATTTCAAGATATAAGATATTTTGGAAACTCCACCATAAATAAATATTGTTTAAGTGAGGAAATATTTTGGTTTATGATTTTGTTAAAAGAACCCCCTAATGGAATTGGCAGTCATTGACTTGGTATCTTTAAGGTGGGGCTGAAAGTACTGAAACAGTCAGTTTTGTAGATAAATCTGAATAGCATCTCATGGACTCAGTGTAGGTCCTGTTGGTGTCGCAGATGAAAATACCACATTTCTACTTCAAGCATATTTCAAAGGTGCCTGCTAACTAAAATTTTTCTTTTATGTTGTACCACGTAACATAAAGTTGTGTGTATGTGGAGCAATGTAGAAGTTATTCAGGATAATAACAGATTTTTAAACAAAAAGAATGTACAACATTACATCATGATAATATCTACAGTACATTAGCAATCATGAGTTAAGGTCATATATATCTATTTGCCTGAAAATATCTTGATACATTAGTATATTGTCAATAAAATATTTAAAGGTACTGAGCTGTATTTTCCTATTATTAAAGTGCTGGCATAAGAAAATTTACACAAAGTACAGTAAAGTGAAGCAGATTCCAATTACCTTCTTCCTTTTCACAGCCTTTTTTATTTTATTAATTATATTTTATGATTCTGTGTTGTGTGTGCATGATGGACATGTACCTTTTTGTTCACCATTTAAATCTCCTTTAGAATGAATTGAGATGAAAATACAACAATTAAGTGGAAAATTAGGTAGTCAATCATTGAATAATTCTCACAAGGTTATTACTTTTGAAAGAGATAAAAAGGAAATATCACTGAAGCATCTGAGTTGGCTGTTCATAGAGAGGGCTTCGCTGGTGGCTCAGTGGTAAAGAACCCGCCTGCCAGTGCAGGAGACATGGGTTTCATCCCTGACTTGGGAAGATCCCACATGCCGTGGAGAAACTAAACCTGTGCACCACAAGCATGGAGGCTGAACTCTAGAGCTCGGGAGTTGTGGCTACTGAGCCCACGAGCCATGACAACTGCAGCCTGCGTGCCCTAGAGCCCGTTCTCTGCAGCAAGAGAAGCCACCACAATGAGGAGACCGCACACGGCAACGAAGAGGAGCCCCTCCTCGCCACAACTAGAGTAAGCTCTTGCAGCAACAAAGACCCAGCAGAGCCGTAAATACATTTATTAAAAAATAAATAAGAATACACACAGCCATGCTTAGCATGCGTGTGTGCTAAGGTGCTCAGTCATGTCCGACTCTTTGTGATCCCGTGGACTGTAGCCCACCAGGCTCCTCTGTCCATGGGGATTCTCCAGGCAAGAATACTGGAGTGGGTTGCCGTGCCCTCCTCCAGAGGATCTTCCTGACCCAGGGATGGAACATGTGTCTCTTATGTCTCCTGCATTGGCAGGTGGGTTCTTTACCACTAGCGCCACCTGGGAAGCCCAGTGCTTGACACAGGGGCTGATACAAAGTAATTGCTCAATTCACGGGAGCTGGCCTTATTAAGTTATAGCACCAGGAATGACTCCAAGCATTTATCTCCAGACCCCCACCTCGCCGGTTTTGACAACACAAAAAGAGGAGCACTCTAGCCCTAATCATCTCCAAGAAATAACATGGGGCATTTGGGATCAAATTTTTAAAAGTGCCTGTAGTGAGCTGGACAGAGCGGCTGACATGTCATCACCCAGTACCAGGAAGTGACCTGCAGGTAGCGTTCACCTGTTTTCTGTCTTGGGGTCACAACATGGACACAACTTCAGAGGTTTTCAACAAAGGCTTGCGGCAGTGATTCTAATACCTACTTTCTTTCCCAGAAGTCATGATTCTGAGGTCAGACCACAATCAACAGAGATTTCTGGAAAGGTATGAAATGCAAACTTATCTCATGATTTACAGGAAAGAAAAGGGAACAGGCGGCTGTTTTACCAGCAAGAACAGAGTCGTTTCTTCAAAGTCAAAAAGAAATGGAAAAAGGCACATTTTAGGGAAGGGGGAGGCCGCCACGTGAGTCTGGATTGCATCAAGGTTTCCAAATTATCCCAGAATGTGCTGCAGGTTCCAATTTCTTTTTTTCACTTTTGGATTGCTTTAAGGAAAATGTTGCATAAATAGGACTATTTTATAATTAAATGGGACACAAATGAGATAATCTGGTCGTTAGGCAAAGATGACAGCTTCGTGACAGTCCTACTAGTTTAGAACTGGTTTTGAAAATACAACATTTCCCTGGTGGTCCAGTGGCAAGAATCTGCCTTGCAATGCAGAGGACGCAGATTTGACTCCTGGTCAGGGAACGAAGATCCCACATGCCATGGTGCAACTAAGCCTGCGAGCCACAGCTAGAGTCTGTGAGGTGCGAGGAGAGATCCCACATGATGCAGTGAAGACATCGTGTGCTGAAACTACGACCCGATGCAGCCAAATTAAAAAAAAAAAAATCAGGCCTTTTGGATTGGTAGTCCGCACTCAAATTACTGATTTCAAAGCAGGGTGATGTTTCTCACGTTTGTGTAACATTTCAGAGATTATATTACGCTTTTACAATCATGTCGCTAGATCTTTACAAAAACCATGTGAGAAAAGGTTCATAGCCAAAGGACCAGTGTCAAGGACTGCTGGCCACCAATGCTCTTTCTGCCTTTCACAACTTCAGTTCCCTTTCCTCTTCAATAGGAAGAGATCAAGCCCTGAGCCCTTGGAGTGGGAACACTGACTCCAAGACCCTAGACAACCAGAGAACTACCCCTAGGGAGTATCAAACAGTGAGAACTCACACTAAAGAAACCACTGGAATACAAGACCCAGCATCACCCCCAACCACCAGAAACACCCTTTGCAGGACGCCTCAACTAAACAACAAACAAAACAAAAATACAAACCCAATCATCAGCAGACAGGATTGCCACCTCACTCAACCTCGTCCATCAGAGGAAAAAGAAACAAACCATCAAAAACTCAGCACAAATCTCACCCTATAAGAAGCTTACACAAACCACTGGACCAACCTTAGAGGGCAGAAACCAAAAGGAAGAAAGAGTTCAAAAAAATCAATAAAACTTTGTCAAAAAAGTACATCTTTATTGAGGTATAACCACATACTGTATAATCGACTCATTTAAAGGGGTGTGTGTGTGTGTGTGTGTGTGTGTGTGTGTGTGTGTGAGTTGCTTAATCGTGTCTGACTGTTCGCGATCCCATGGACTGTAGCCTGCCAGGCTCCTCTGTTCATGGGATTCTCCAGGCAAGGCTACTGGAGTGGGTAGCCATTCCCTTCTCCAGGGGATCTTCCCAACCCAGGGATTAAACCTGGGCCTCTCTCACTGCAGGCAGTTTCTTTACCATTTGAACCACCAGGGAAGCCCATTAAAGGTATAATCCAGTGATTTTTCAGTCTATTCAGAATTATGCAACCATCACTAGAATCAATTTTAGAACATTTTCATCCCCTGTGTAACTAGTTGTAAATTAACTTGGGGGTTACAAACACATGTATCCCCAGCTATGCTGAAATGAGCCCATCACCCAGTCTTTTCAAGAACGTCTGACTCTGGGTTCTCCCTTTCGTTCTGAGAGTAGTGTAAAACACTTATTCTTCACATCAGGTCTGGACTCAAGAACTATCTCTTTCAACAGAGTTCATCCGGAAAATGTCCTGGGTCCAATTCCTCCTGCTCTTTGTGGAGGAGGGGAGGGTACCCGCACTGTTGCTGGGCGCCTGGGCTACACACCTTCGCCGGGAAGCAGAACTGAGACCTCGCACCCCACTTATCTGGCCACAGCGGAAACTGATGACAAAGGGGGAACCGTGTGTGCAGCCAAACTGGCAGCAGGAGTCACGAGCACAGTAACGTTTTTATTCCTTGAGGATCTGGGCAGCCTGTGGGCCCGGCACCACTGACTCGCCCATCCGGGTGGGTGCCTGAATGGGAGGATTCCTGCCCAGGTCAGATCCCCTCGTTGCTCACTGTCCCAGCTCTCAGCCGGGCCCTGCAGGGCCCCGATCATGGTCAGCAGTGCTGGACTACCTAGAGCATCCACAGGGCCTGGCAACTCTAAAGGGAGGGGTATTTCCGGTCACCTGAGTCCACAGCAAACAGTGTCTAGCGTGTAAAGGGACACTGAAGACTTGTTGGCTCCATCCATCCATCCATCCATCCATCCATCCAATGCTTTCTGAGCAGCTCCAGGAGCTGGGCATTTATCAGTCAACAAAACACAGTGTCTGCTATCTTGGCGCTTCCAGTTCAACGATGGGATGGGGTGGGATGGGATTGGGGAGGGTGGAGTGGGCAGGCAATGAAGAGACAAACTAATTGGAGGGAATAAGTCTGAGGAAGAGTTAAGCAGGGCAGGAGGCTTCTGGAGGGCGGGGAGGGGGCACCGGACGGTCAGCGAAAACCCTCTGAGACAGTGAGGTCTGAGGAGCAAGACAGAAGCCAGAGCCAGGCAGGTACCTAGGATGAGAGTGTCCTGAGCAGAGGCCAACCCAGTGCAGGGACCGCAAGGGGCACCTGGCAGAGTGGAGGCTCAGCCGGGCCCACATGGCTGCTGTGGAGTGGCTGGGGCAGCGGGAAGAGGCAGGTCAGTCTTGGGAGAAGCAGGCTGTGTGGGGTCTCAGTGAGACCCCACGGTGGAATCTGGCCTTCATTCTGAGTGAAATGGGAGCCAGGGACGGACTTAAGCAGAGGACACACGTGATCTGACTTAACACCTGAAAAGGATCTCTCTGGAGAGATGCTGAGAACAACTGGCCAAGGAGAGAAGCGGGGGGATCAAGTTTGAAGGCCAAGGTCAGGAGGCAACAAACAACATCCCAAAGGTCAAATCCCCAAGGCCGGCCCATAGGCCTGATTTTATAAGTGAAGTGTGGCTTATTGCGGGCGTCTGCACATTTGTAGAATGTCCTGCTAAGCTGCAGGCGGGGTCAGGTTCTGACAGAGACCACACACCCCTTTAATAAAAGTCAGCGAAACCCTGGCCTAGGAAACGGGGTGAGAGGGGACTGGACTGGGGCCGCACTTCCCAAGAAGCACTGGGGGCTGGGCACTCTGGCCCTGGAGTAGACAAGTGGTTTGGTCTGCAGCTGCTCTGCACGAGGACATGTTTTTGGCCACGTCTTCCTCCAGCCAAGTGCGGCTCATGGGATCTCATGGGCAGCCCAGCCCGGCGCCACCCCCTGCAAACAGCTGTCCTCTTCTGAGGGTTGGGTGTGGTCATCTAGCAGGCAGCCTTTAGCCCCCCTGCTTGAAGCCCGTCAGTGCTCCCCTGGGCCTCCAATGAAGCCCAGGATGGTCGACAGCACAGGGGGTCAGGCCCGCGTGGCCTCATCTCCTGCCTCCTGCTGCCCGCACGGCACAGGCTGCTTGTGAGACGCACATGTGCACCAAGGTTTTCACAGCCCAGGTCTTGCCACCCGCCCGGGATGGCCTGCATTTAGCCTGGCCCACCTGTCCAGACCTCCTTCAGGAGCCCGCCCCTTCTGGGCAGGCCAGCACCCCTGTCCTGGGCTCCCACATGGTCACGCACGATCAGACTACGTAGTAATAGCAGGTGAGGCACTGTCTTCCCCAGGATCCCATGACTCCTCGAAGGCAGGGCCCATCTAGAACCTTCCACTCCCCAGCCTAGGCAGACCATGGCATAGGGCACGGCTCAAATGGTTTCCTGAAAGTGGGACAAGCTCGAAGACTTGGCCTTTCCTGAAACTGGGCCCAGGCAGCCAAATATATCCTGCTCCCATATCAGAACCCCCTATTCTCTCAAACTCGCCAAGCAGCAGCTGCTCCGATGGAGGACAGCCCCTGGCTGAGCAGATTGCCCAGCTGTCAATCCATCTCCGGGAGAGGATTGAGGCAGCTGGTCCATGGCGAAGGGACGTGGGTCATGCTGGGCCCCGGGTTGTGCGAGCCCCATGGTAGATGCTCGGTGAACGTTTGAGGATTAATAAACGAATGACAATCAGGCCACAGCATCTGACCCCAGTGGTTACTCAGAACCCTCTTGTAAGGTCTACTAAGAGAAATTCAGAGAGATCTTTTCATTTCTGACAGTGTCCTCAAGACAGGGTGGGTGCTCGAGTAAGCCAGGGGGCTTCAACAAGCACCAGCGACCCTCTACTCTCTCTGCTTTTATTTATTGTTGGCTGTGCCTCACGGCGTGTGGGGTCTTAGTTCCCCGACCAGGGATCGAACCCGTGTCCCTTGCATTGGAAGCATGGAGTTTTAATCACCACACAGCCAGGGAAGTCCCTCCTCACTCTGTTAACTGGGCTGCACTGGGCATGGACGTGGGGCTTTTCAGATGCTCTCAAGGCGATTCCAGAAACATGCAGCCAGGGTGGAGGGCCCCAGGGGTAGGCTGGCTCGACCCAGGATCTCAGATGGAGAAGAGCTCGCTGGGCTGGGACGCTGTGCTTCCAAAAGAGCTGTGCCTCTGCCCTGGGCCCCGTGGGGGCAGGGCCTGCGCGCCTCTCCAGCTGAGAGCAGGGGTTCTGGTGGACTGACTTCCTGATCACCTGCTTGGCTGTCCCACCGACGTTGTGGAGGTAGGGGACCGTGGAAGGTCAAGCCCACCTGCCTGGAGGAGCAAAGGAGCTGACCCGAAGGCTGTGCTGAGTGGAGGAGGCCCTGCCACCCCGGCCGCAGCGGGAGAATGAGACCGCTCTAGCCTGAGGCTGGAGGGACGCCTCCCAAAGCTGGACACTGAGCTTGGCTCCTCAGGGACAGCACCACTGTGCCGCATTTGGACAAGAAACTGAGATTTAGGGACTCTAAGGTGGGTGAAAGGAGGTTGAGAGTCACTCAACCAAGTGGTACGCTGAGAAAGTGCCATGTGCTGGGGACAGGAGACACTTTTAAGGCACAATTCTGGGCTTCCAGCTGTTGCAGATTTCAGAAGGTCAGCAACTGGAAGGGAATTCTCCTCTGATGGGCTTGTTAGTTATGGGGTTCTGAGCCTTCTGGCAGGCCCCTGACCTGCATCAGTAATAACAAATAACAGAGAATAAGTGTAAAAATGAACATGGAACTCTGCTCAATGTCATGTGGTAGCCCGGATGGGAGGGGAGTTTGGGGCAGAATGGATACATGTATATGTATGGCTGAGTCCCTTGGCTCTTCACCTGAAACTGTCACAACACTGTTAATTGACTATACCTCAATACAAAATCGGGGCTTCCCTGGTGCCTCAGACAGTAAAGCATCTGCCTGCAACGTGGGTTCGGTCCCTGGGTTAGGACGATCCCCTGGAGAAGGGCACGGCAACCCACTCCAATACTCTTGCCTGAAGAATTCCATGGACAGAGGCCCAGTGGCCTACAGCGCATGGGGTTGCAAAGAGTTGGGTGTGACCGAGTGACTAACACTTTCACTTTCAATACAAAATAATTTTTTTTTTTAAAGGGTAAAACTGAGAACACAGAGAGTGAGGCTGTGGGCCAGGGTCAGAGTCAGCAGAGGGAGGACGGACACTGGTGTTGCTGACTCGCTGTGCAAGTCCCACTGAGTTCCTCAGCCACTCTGAGCCTCCGAAAACCTCGAACACAAAATGGGCATGTGCCTGCCTCTCTGCAGGGGGTTCTGAAAGTGAGATCACGAATCCATGAACATGCGAGGAGGAGCCGAGTGCGAAGCACAGCAGGTGCCATTGACGGGGAGCCGGGGGAGCCTGCCCCTCACTGTGAGGCTCAGTCACTTCCTGACTTGGCCCCTCCCCACCCCGCATATGCTGTTCCTGCCTGAAACACCTTCTCGCCTCCCCATCCAGTTTGTCCAGTGAAACCTTCCACTGTCGACGCACACCACCTACTCAGGGAGGGCTTCCCTGATTCCCACTAGAGAAGGCCAGGTTCCCTGTTACCATCCAGTTATTTACTGGTATGATTCCATGTATAATGCCTACTATTCTTATAGACTGCAAGCTCCATGTGGCAGGGCCATGGATGTCTGGTTTGCTCGCGGCTGTCACCTCAAGCACAGTGCTTGGCACAGACGAAGCTCAATACCTGTTTGTAGAACAAAGGAATGAATGAAAAGATGAACTCCACTGCTTTCACCAAACTCCATTTTTCTGGCTCCGCGAAGGCAAAGAGTTGAAGAAGTCCCCAGACTCTCATCGCTGCAGGGCTTCACTATATCCTTCCAGCCCCAGGACTTTCCAGAAGGTTTCTAAATTTACCCTTGACCAGCGGACCCTTAAATCTCTACTGCGGAGGCTCCTGCTTTTGGCTGGTACACCAACATTTTCCACTGCAGGTCAGCACCTTATTATATATTTTTTAAAGAGTTCTGGCTGAAAGCCAGTCTGGGCTACAGAAAGCAGGAGAAAAAGCTGTTGATACCTCACACCTATTGGGCAAATGTCAACTGGCTTGAGGAAACTTAGCCACTTAGTGCTGCCAGCCAAGCACAGGCATCTCGGGCCTGATTTATCAGTGGGCTCTGACAGGCGTGCTCAGAAAACCCTTCTTGGCCCAGAAGTGAGAACAGGAGCTCGGGAACCACGTGTGAGGGGAGACCACGTGTGGGTTGAGATCATGGTGTCTCGGCTTCCAGCTGTGACTCCCCCAGCGTGAGGCCGAGAATCTCTTCAGACCCCAAGCCCTGAGCAGGATCCCTGGACCCTGGACCGAGCAGACCGTGGGGGTGAGGTGGCCTCGGAGTGGTCAACCACACCAGGTGCCACTGTGTGACCTGGGGCCAACTGCCCAACCTCTCTGAGCCCCATCTGTTAAGTGGGGGTGGTAATGGGGCCTTCCTCCACAGGTTGCTGTGTCCCCTGTTTGTGGAGACACTTGGCCTGAGGCTGGCAACGTGTGGAGCCTTAAAAATCCCCCTTCAGTGGTGCCTGAGCCATTGAGACATTCCAGGCTCAGGATGGCTCAGGGGGCGGAGGTCAAAGCGTGTGACTGCTTCTCGGAGATGCCAGCTGGCTGGTCACCTCGCCGCTCCAGCCTCAGTCTCTCCATCTCCCTCCCCTCGTGGTATGACTGAGAGCAGCCATGGGGAACGCTCTGCCTGTCCCGAGCTGCCACACGACGTGTGAGGACAGCGCCATCCTCAGGAGCTGCCAGCCATGACCCGGCAAGCTGCACCCAAAGGTGTCACCAAGGGTGCACCCCCACCAGCCTCGGGCCTGGCTCCTGGGTGGACCCCAATGGCCCCCGCACCACTCTCTCGGATCTACTCTCTACTGAGCAGCCACACAAGCTCAGAGAGACTTGTAATTAAGTGCAGTGCCCCCCAGAGCCGCAGAATGAAATCCACATGCCTTCCGCGGGCCTGGCCCCACCGCCTGGGCGACCTTCTCCCCTACTCTCGTCTACAGGTCCTGAAGTGACTGTCCACAGCCATCACCCCATTTCTGTGTGTGCCTCCCCGATGTGCCCGCCTGCTGCAGGAGGTGCTGGAAGAGTGCATACCCTGCAGGGGCTCTGTCTTTGGTGGCTCTCTCAGGGCAGGGCCCCTCTGGCCTGAACACCCCCTAGAATCCTTGCACATGCCCCATGGAGGGGCCTGGAGGGATTGGGTCAGTTGCCCTGCAAGGGGAGCTCAGGGCAGGCTGCTTGAGCCCTCTGGTTCCCCCAGTTGCTGAGATACCCAGACAACGGGAGGTACCATAGAGCTGGGCTCCAGCCCTAGTGAGGTGGGTGCTGTCATCAGCCCCATTTGACAGAAGGGAAGACTGAGGCTCAGGAACCTCACGGAACTTCCTGACATCACACAGCGGACGCTGACTTAAACCCAAGGAGGCCGGCTCCAGGACATGTGCCCCTAACTTCCCTGTGGCGGTGGCGCCCTGGCAGGGAATGTGGCCGGTGTGAACAGCATGGTGGCATACGCTGGCGCTCCAATGCTGGTGGCCTTTCAGTGACTCGAGGCCAGAAGCTTCCTGAGGTGCCTGGCCAGCCCGGGGTGCCCCTCTGCTGATCCAGCGGGGCCAGGAGTGGGTACAGGGTGCTTTCTGCATTTGCTCTCTGCTCAGAGAGGGGACAGGTCGTGGCCTCCCCCAGGCCCGGGCACTCTGATAGGGTGCTTTGGATGTTGCTCTGAGCCAGTGGCCACATCCCCTGGGCATCAGGCAGGAAACCTGGCGCACACACAAAAAGCATTTTTCCAGAACACCCAAGACTTTATAAATGTCAGCTATTTCAGGACATTCTCCACTTTCCTAAAAGAGTGTGTCTGTGTGTGGTGGGGGAGGTGTTTGGGGGAGAATCACTCCATCAGACTGATGCAGACCCGCTCAATTCATGAGGGTGCAGGGTGCGTGGGACTCAGCATCTGGGCCCAAATGTAGCCGAGGAAGTTAACATGCTCAGAAAGCCACAACAAAGGACAGTTTTACCCCAGAAGTGCCACGGAGGCTTCAAGTCAACTTAGCAGGAAAGGAAAGAATGCCGAGCGGGCAATAACCTCCTTCTCAGGAAGCAGGCAGACGCGTTAGAAAGAGCAGGAGCCTGAACCAGGCTCAGTCTTTCTGGGACGAGGCGCGGGTGATGCTGCCTCTGACTTTTGCTCGCTCAGCTGCAAAAGTGGAATTAGTCACACGAGGTTTTCGCATATTTACCTCCTGGTTTTCTGTAAAGCAACTGGCCTGGTGCCTCGCACATAGTTGGCATTCAATAAAAGGGACTTTTATCCTGGGGCCTTAAAAAAGCCTGTGATGCTAGAAGCATATACCGCATACACCATGTATCTGGATTTTTTATAAACTCGCAAATATTTTGGGGGGAGTCACTGTAAAGCACCGTCTGAACTTAGTATGTCACACGGTGGAGGTGTCCACTCTTGAACCACGTTGTGAGGCTGCGGCTTTCAAGGACCTGAGTTCACAGTGGGCAAAGATGGGGATGGAGGAAAACAAATCATCAGCCCCGATTTGCTGGGCTTGGACTGCTTTCCTGATGACTTTGGGGCTTTAAGGAGGCAGGCTGCTTTAGTATGAAAGATGTCACAAAACAGCCATTCCCGTTACCCTGGGATAATATTGACTTCTGGCCCTTCAGGGATCTGAAATGCTTAAAAAAAAAACAACAACATTCAATAATACTCTGTGTGTGTTTTCAGAGAAAAGCACATTTATACAAAATGCCACGGCTGGAGAGCCACAAATAAAGGAAGCTGTATTTCGGTCATGGGATGCTGGCTAGAGAGAGAAAAGTATGGCAGAGAGGCGGACGCTCAGCAGGGGTGCCTGGGCAGAAGCCTTTGGGGGCTCCGTCATGCCGTCACACTCAGTCTGCGACGACAAGCCAAGCCACGGGTGGGCCAGCCCTTGGAGGCCCCTGCCAGCCCCCGGGAACCTTTCCAATCATCACAGCTGCTGCAGTCCTCCTGAACAGAACGACGTCCGCGAGCAACGGCGGTGCTGGGTCAGAAGCGGGGATCATGGAGACGCCCCTGTTAAATGCGTGTGCATAACCAGAGCAACGAAGCCTGGGCGCCCTAAGTACTGAGCCCACACACTCTAGAGCCTGTGCTCCGCAACAAGAGAAGCCCTCGTGTGCCGCAATGAGCGCAGTGCAGCCAAAAAAAAAAAGCACAGAGAACATTCCGAGAGAAACCAAGGCTCCTGGATATTCTGCCTGAAGCTAGCCCCCGTGGTCCTCCACCCACATACTTTTATTGGTCACCAGATCCTGTTCGTTCCACAGCCTAGACATTTCTGGACACGCTTCATGTTTCTTACCCCAGGGAAATCCTTGTGCAAGGGGCCGTGGAGGCGCTCTTATTTGTTAAGGACAAAAAAAAAAAAAATTGGCCACAACTTAAACATCCATCAATGGGAGATTGGTTAAATAAACAGTGGTTTGCCCACGAGACTGACTGCTCCTCAGCAGTCAAAAATGAATGAAGGCGCTCTTATGAACCCACATTAAACAAATGCAAGACATTTTACTGAGTGAAAATAGCACTCATTTAGGTTACAAAAAAAAAAAAAGGCAATACTATGCTACAAGTATAGCATGTGTGTGCGTGCTGAGTCGCTTGAGTTGTGTCCGACTCTTTGAGACCCCATGGACTGTAGCCCGACAGGCTCATCTGTCTGTGGAACTCTCCAGGCAAGAATCTTGGGAATGGGTTGCCATGCCCTCCTCCAGGGTATCTTTCTGACCCAGGGATCGGACCCGTGTGTCTTACGTCTCCTGAAGTGGTAGGCAGGCTCTTTACCAGTAGTGCCACCTGGGAAGCTCAGGATAGTGTATAAATACCCAGAAAAAAAAAAGACTCAAAGGACGTACACCGAGCTGAGCAAGACGGTACCTCTGCAGAGACCTGTTCTCAGCCACAGAACGGGCACAGCCCACACTGCTCGGGCGCTGAGGGCCAAGGGAGGGCCTGAGTGTGCCTGTCCCTTCTGTGTACCCCTTCACCCCTGCCTGTCAGACTCCAGTCGATCAAAACCCAAGCCTCCTGACTCACCGCTCCCCTGGTTGAGAACCTTCCCTGCTGCTTCCAGGGCAAAGGTCCAACCCTCTTTTGCCAGCAGCCTTCACTACCTGACCCTGCCCAGCCTTCCAGGCTGTCTCGTCACTTCCCATGGCCGTGCCCCTCAGTGTCACCTGCCCCTTCACGTGCTGTCCCCACCAGACCCGCCTCCCTGCTCTGCACGACCTGCTTACTCATTCGTGGCCACGCTGGGACTTTGCTGCTGTGCGCGGGCTTTCTCATCGAGGTGGCTTCTCTTTCTACAGGCTCCTGAGTGCAGGTTCAGTAGCTGCAATGCACGGGCTTAGTTGCCCCACATCACGTGGGATCTTCCCGGACCAGGGATCGAACCCGTGTCTCCTGCGTTGGCAGGGGGATTTGTATCCGATGGACCACCAGGGGAGTCCTGCACAACCGGTTTGTAAGTCCGTCTCCACCATCTGGTCCTCTCTGTATGCTCAGCGTTTGATTCACAAAAGCACCCCCACTTTTTGCCTGAACCTAGTTAGTGTATTTGTCATGTAACTTCCTTGGAATTTTTTAAATCCTTTTTTTTAAAAAAGTTCTTCCCTCACCTGCCCCCTCCCCAGTTCCTTCTCCTGGTGATCCCCTACCTTGGTCCCTAGGAGCTGCCACACTTTGAGGGGGCCATTTAGGGCACAGGGGCCTCCCTGGTAGCTGTGACCGTAAAGAATTGGCCTGCAATGCAGGAGACCTGGGTTTGATCCCTGGTCAGGAAGATCCCTTGGAGAAGGAGATGGCAACCCACTCCAGTATTCCTGCCTGGGAAATCCCAAGGACAGAGGAGGCTCGTGGCTACAGTCCACGGGTTGCAAAGACTTTAGGGCATGGAGGGGAGGGGAGGACACGTGGAAAACCCAGCTGCTTAAGCCCCTCCGAACCTTCAGTGCTGTGACTGCATCTGGTCCCCACCTTCTGTTTTGGTTCTTCTCCAGCCTCGCAGGTCCTTGTGAATTAACTCTTCTCCCGAGCGTCTGCACACTCAGCAACGCTGCTGACTTGGCACCTCACCCTCTTGGATCCTGAGGTGGGCATTGTGACTGGTTCTTGGGAAATGGTAAAGTGGTTCTCAAACCCTGTCCCAGGGGAGCCGTGGGGTTCCATGAGCTTGCCAGAAACATTTTAAGGCCAAAAAAAAAACACCAAAAACCAGAATTCAAATCAAAGTAGTCTTTTTCCAATTCGCAGATGAAATGAAGAGCTAGAATCTTCTCAGTTTCTAGGTTTTTATCCCACAAATGAGCCTTCGATCCTCTGCATTTGTTATCACTTGTCCACTAATAAGAACTTACAGCTGATAAAACAAATGACGAGGCAGCAAAAAAGAAACGCTGATAGAAAAAGGCTTAGAAAGTTTCTTCAAATAAAGTTATGGGCGTTTCCTTTAGACGCAGAGATTTGCATCCACGTTCTCTGCTGGTTTCTGTGCTCCTGAAACGGGAGATGGTAACAGTGACAGTTCCCAGGGTTCCCCAAGCACACCAATCCGCAGTGTTCTGCCAGCAGAAAAACTTCAGGACTGAAGACACGGGGGTTCGCGGAGCGGGAAGCAGACGGGCCAGGCGCACCCCATCTCTGAGCTTGGGTTTCCTGGTCTGCACCCGGAGGACAGGCGCCAGCCCCCCGGGGCTGTTGTGCAGCTCAGCGGGAACTGCTCAGCCCGGGCAGGCGTGGAGCTGATGACCCGCCAGTGTCACAGGTGTGCGGGAGTGTGCTGGGACCCGGGCTTCAGGGGACAGGTCTCTGTTCATCTCTGGTCCTGGCTCTGCCTCTAAGAGCTGTGATTGTTGTTGATGTTCAGTCGCTCAGTCATGTCCGACTCTGCTACCCCATGGACTGCAGCACACCAGGCTTCTCTGTTCTTCACTGTCTCCAGAGTTTGCTCAAACTCATGTCCATTGAGTCGGTGATGCTATCCAACCATCTCATCCTCTGCTGTCCCCTTCTCCTCCTGCCCTCTATCTTTCTCAGCATCAGGGTCTTTTCCAATGAGTCGGCTCTTTGCATCAGGTGGCCAAAGTGTTGGAGCTTCAGCTTCAGCATCAGTCCTTCCAATAGCTGTGGGACCTTAGGCAGATCATGTGACCATAATCCTTATAGCCCTTCTGCAGGAGGAAGCACGTTCTGCCCTGGTGTTTTATCAGCCTTTCCGAAATGAGCAACTCTGCATGACTGCATGGCTTGTTATTTACAGCAGAAGGGGCTCCTGGATTATTAACTTTGTGCAAACTGATTTAAAGTGTGGAAAGGGAACTTATCATTTGGGGGCCCAAGGGTCAGCCCTGGCCAATATCAACGACCATAAAAAACACGGAGGTAACTTTTACTGCACCTGTGTGGAGGCCTCGTTCCAGGTGCTTATGTGAATTAACTCTTTTTACGCTCACAGGAGCCTAATGAGGTAGGTGACATTTCCATCCCTACTTTTATCTTTCTAACTGTGGTAAAATAAACATAGGGCTTCTCTGGTGGCTCAGGGGTAAAGAATCTGCCTGCCAAAGCAGGAGATGCAGGTTTGATCACTGGGTTGGGAGGATCCCCTGGAGAAGGAAATGGCAACCCACTCCAATATTCTTGCCTGGGAAATCCCATTGACAGAGGAGCCTGGAGGGTTATAATCCATGGGGTTGAAAAGAGTCAGACATGACTTAGCGACTAAACAACAACAAAAAAATAAACATAAAATGTACCACCTTAACTATTATTTAATGTACAGTTCAGTCGTGTTAAGTATATTCACACTATTATGCATCATCCCCATTTTTTATATGAATAAACAGGCCTAGAGGGGTGACTAATTGACCCAAGGCCATATAATGAGGACGAGGTGGAGGCAGCACTTGAACCTGACTGTCTGCTCCGGGGCTGTGCTAAGCCACCTCCTCTGATGACTCACCTGGGCAAGCCCTGCTGCTGAGAAAAGAAACAGCGCGAAGGATGAACAGAAAGAACAGTGGGGCAGGACACTGGACATTCTATCTTTCCTGGGTACTTTTCCAGCTTTCCGATTGTGCTGCCATAAACGTGCTTCACTTCAACTAAGAAATCCGGAGCTGAGAAGCGACAGGAGCCGGGTTGTGGGGGCAGGGACGGGCGTGCCCGTGAGCAGCTGGGCCTCGCCCTGGCACTTGCCCCCTGTCCTGTGCTGCCAGTGAGGCTGCCCTGTGTGGGCCGCCCGCACCCACAGAACATTCCAAGGCATCGCCAAGGTCAAAAGGCAGCGTGAAGCTGGGGTTTTGGCCTTTTCCCACAGCCCGAGGCCCGGGCCCCCAAGCTCTTCTCTACCGGCAGCCCGCTCCTTGATGCACCGTTCTGGCCTGGCGTCCCCAGGGCACTCATCTGCTTCAGCGTCTGAGGTGGGTGATGACCCCGAGCAGTGAGACAACACTCAAGTTCTTCGGAACTCTTTTCTCATCCCAGCTGCCACCTCTCAGGAAAAGCTTGTCTGGGGCCCAGGGGCTGGCACTGCCTGCGGGGAGTGCATTTCACAAGAAGGCTCCCCAGACAAGTGCTGGTGTGTCTTTGGGGAAACAGTCTTTGGCGGGGCGGCAGCGGGAGCAGGGCACACTCCAGGGAAGGGAACCTTGGGTGTCCAGATTCGGGGATGTGGTTCCTTCGTGGGTGCTCCCAGCCTGACAGTATCCTTAGGCTCCCTCTTCACGGTTGCCCTGTGGGCTCTGAGAAACAGCCTGGCAAGCAGGGACCCCATGGACTCAGCTCAGGGGCCCCATGCCTCGACCCAGCCGCTTGAAGGCTGATCTCTTAGAAACATCTGCCAGGCAGCTTTGAAAGAAGCGCAGATCCTGCTGCTTTTGCTCAGGCAGGATTCTGAAATCTCGCTTCTGCTTTTTTATTCATGGTAGACCAGGAGCAAATTTGTATGAGGATGGCCTTGAGCAACCCAGACCCCAAGCCCAGTTTGGAAGCAGCGACTCTGGGAGAAGGGTGGCTTTCTGCATCACAGTTTTGCAGGTTTGTCTCCTATCCAACGGAGGTGGGCTTGGAGCGGGCGGACTCAGGAGCAGGTGTGCCACAGAGAAGACAGGGATGGGAGCGCGCTGGCTGGGCCAGGGCCCCCAAGAGCCCCCTCTCTCCTGACCTCTGCCCTCCCGACCTCTCACTTAGAGACAAGTGGCAGAGCTGTCAGTGAAGTGGCTTGGCCGTCACCAACGCCCAGTGTTAGTCACTTGGTCGTGTCCAACTCTTCGTGGCCCCATGGACTGTAGCCCGCCAGGCTCCTCTGTCTATGGAATTCTCCAGGCAAGAATAGTTGAGTGGGTTGCCATTCCCTTCTCCAGGGGATCTTCACAACCCAGGGCTCAAACCTGGGTCTCCTGCATCACAGGCAGATTCTTGACTGTCTGAGCCTTCAAGCAAATGGTATTCAGAGGCAGAAGTGGAGGTACCAGTCTCGGCCATCCTCGGTAGCTCCATGAGCTTAGTCTGGCCTCAGTTTCCTCTCTGTGCAGCAGGGGAAGGGACCCTCGCTTTCAGAGCTGTGCGGAGGACAGAATTAATGCATACAAAGTGCCTGGCACAGTTAATGCTTCCGGTCAAACTGTACCCCACGCTTCCAGAAATGGATGACTTTTCTGTCCAAAACATGCTGAGGGTTGGAGCCGATGATACAGTTTTTGTCTGATACTGCTGAGGCCTGGGGTGGGGAGAATTCACTTTGGGAGCATCAAAACTGAGTCAGGAATGAAAGGCTCTGGTGGTGGGGGGGCTCAGGGTCTGACCAGGGTAGACCTGAGTTCAAAGCCTTGCTGAGGAAGACGTATCGGTGTGACCTTGAGTGTGTGGGTGGCTTCTACATGCAGAAAAGTGGTAAAACCTCCCTTCTGAGGAAGATCAGCTGAGAGTCCTGCATAAAGTGTTTAACAGCTTAAATATGTTTTGCTTTTTGGAAAAAAAAAAAAAAAACGGGCCTCAAGGTCAGATTCAAGTTTCTGTAACTATCTGTAACTCACCGAGCCAGTGGCTGGGGTCTCTGACGCGGGGAGGGGTTAACATGGGGCTGGGGAGACTGGAGGGAGGTGGGGGGCTGCTCTCCTTCCCATGTGACTCCACAAAGGGTATTTTTTTTCCCCCTTGGAGGAGCTGGAAGGAGAGAGTTGGCTTCAGTTTTATAATCGGAAACAAGAAAAATAACAGGCTTGAAAAAATGAGTTTCTGGGAAACACTGCCACGAGATGACATTAGCACCTAGTACGTTCTCCCCAGGGGAGAAGTCAGAACCGAGGTCTATGAATTAAACATCGATTTTTTTCTCCTGCCCCACCCCACACCTTTTTTTTTTTTTTGGATGACAGTTCCAGGCTTTGTGGTCAGCTGGGCTGGCACCGGGCGCATTGCAATCCTGCATTCTTCCTCAGTTACTCAGCTGCCAAAGGCTGGTCCTGGAACGACGCTGCCTTTCCACAGAACTATTAAGTGTTCTGGGTCAGGGACTGATAAGGCTGGTTTATTTGCCTTTGACAACGATCACACCTGCAGAAGGTACGGCACTTGCCCTTGTGCTCAGGGATTTCAATGTTTACCCAGAGACAGACGGCGCCCCCAGCCCAGCGGGACAGGAAGAGAGAAAGGCTGACCGTCCCGCCGGCATCCTGAGCCCCCCGCTGACTGGGACAGGAGCCCGGCCTGGGGGTGGGAGAGGCAGCAGTGACCCAGCCCGAACTCCAGCTACCAAGCCTCGCCTGCTGCCTGCTCACTGGGCACCAGCTGGCTCATGGAGTGTCGACCAGTGAGGGCAATATAAACAGGGCCCCAGAACCTCCTACGCTAGCATGGCACAGTGATGGAGACCAGAAGACAAGAGGGCAACTTTAGTTAAAGGGAAGGGCTCTGAAAACTGCGCCTCATAAAGTTAAATTCCCATTCAACCCAGCAATTCCACTCCTAGGTAGACATCCCTAAAGACTGAACATGGGTGTTCAGACAAAAACTTGGCACACACACACACTCATAGTAGCCCTATTTGCATTGGCTCAAAGGTGGAGACCACTGTCAGGGCTGCCAACAGGTGGAAGAATGAATGCACCAAAGGTGATCCAGCCCACAATGGGGTATAACTCAGCCGTGAGAAGGAACGAAGCTCTGACACACGCCACAAGGTGGATGCACCGCCAAAACACGATTCTCAGTTAAAGAAGGGCCTCCCTACCCTGGAGGTCCAGATGGTAAAGAATCCAACTGTAATGTGGGAGACCCGGGTTTGCTCCCTGGGTCGAGAAGATCCCCTGGAGTAAGGGCATGGCAACCCACTCCAGTATTCTTGCCTGGGAAATGCCATGGATAGAGGAGCCTGGCAGGTCACAGGCCATGGGATCACAAAGAGTTGGACACAACTGAGTGACTAAGCCAGAAACAAAGGTCACACAGTGCAGGGTTTCTATGAAATACCCAGAACAGATCAATCTATAGACAGAACAGATGAGTGGCTGCCTGAGGCTGGGGGGGTGGGGGGCGTGTTGGGGGAGAAGAAATGAGGAGTGACTGCTTAGTGGGAACAGGGTTGATTGGGGCCGAGGAAAATGTTTTGGAATGAGTAAAGGTGGGTCTTCCCAGGTGGCACTAGTGGTAAAGAACCCGCTTGCCAAAGCAAAAGACAAAAGAGACACAGGTTCGATCCCTGGTCAGGAAGATCCCCTGGAGGAGGGCACGGCAACCCACTCCAGTATTCTTGCCTGGAGAATCCCATGGACAGAGGAGCCTGGTGGGCTACAGTCCACGGGGTCGCAAAGAGTCAGACACGACAGAAGTGACTGAGCACACGCGCACACAGAGGGGTTGGTAGCCCAGAATGTGAAGGTACTAATGCCGCTGAACAGTGTTCTTCCAAATAGTTGGTTTTATGCTGTATGAATTCCACCACAATTGAATAAATAAAACCCAGCTGCTATATGGGGTGGGACTGGGTGGGTGTTGGGGCCCCTGGGGAGGCCTCTGAGGAGAAATGTGCGCAGGACCCTGAACGCTGAGAAGGCACCAGGCTTGCGGAGGGTTCCTGGTTCTAGCCAGAGGGCAGTGTGAGGACAGTGGTCCTTAAGGGGACATGCCTGGCGCTCAGGAGGTGCAGACAGAAAGCCAGCGCGGCTGAGATGCTGGGCTGTATTATCTTCTAAGAGAGCCCAGGACAGAGAAGAGAGAGGAGCCGATTGTGGAAAGGGGGCAGGGGCCAGATGGCGTAGGACTACCCTAAACAGGGTGGAGGGCAGTGAAAGAGGCAGACAGACCCTCCCCTGGAGGTAAACGACTGGTCCGGGGCAGATGATGGTCCTCAGCTGCGGAAGGGTCACTTTTGTTAAAACATGTCATTGAGCCCCGGTCATTGAGCGCCAGTGGGTGTCAACCTGCCTGGGTGTGTCCCACTGCAATCCCCCGACAAGCTGGGCTCTAGAGCCCTTCTGTTTGGGTAAGAATTAGGCAGGGCCTGGGCAGGACCCGGCCAAGAGGGACTATGGTGGTCTGTCACCAGTTCCCCCCCGTGCCCCCGCCACCCCCAGGTGAACGCCTGAGAGCAGCCCCTGGGCCAGAAGGAGTCCAGAAGAGGTGGTCTGGTTGGCTTGGGGAGGCCAGAGCCCTGGCCCTCAGATTGGAGGCCACTGCCCTCTGATGCCCGGGGTCACTTCCGGAAACAGCCTCTGCTCTGGGGTCTGCTGGCCCATGGTTGTCCATGGAAAGACTGCCCTGTGGGCTAGTTTTGGACACCCCACCCCCTCTTGGCAGGTTCTGGCAATCGGCTATCACCACAGGTCAGTGGACTGGGTCCTGGAAGGCACCAGCCATGGAGCACTAACCGCAGAGCTGGACTCCAGACCCGGCTGCGCCTGCCCACCCAACACACCGGCCACTGCTGACCCTCTGTCCCTGGCCAGCCACGCTCATGGCCTCTGCCCTCCCTCCCTGGCCAGCCACGCTCACGGCCTCTGCCCTCCCTCCCTGGCCAGCCACGCTCACGGCCTCTGCCCTCCCTCCCTGGCCAGCCACGCTCATGGCCTCTGCCCTCCCTCCCTGGCCAGCCACGCTCACGGCCTCTGTCCTCCCGGAGCTGAACATTCTGTGGGGACGAGAGCCATAAACATAAAACTGGCCAATGAATAGAATTTGTGATTTTTTTCAAAGCCAAATGGGAGAAGAAAAATACACCAAAGTGGCCAGTCGCCTATTAGCCCTGATTTATATTCTACTTTAACGTCTCGTCCAAGGAAATGAAAGGTATGTGCTCATCAAATATAATCATGTAGAGCTTTGAAAGGGGAAGAGAAACGGCTCTGTGACAACTCCCCAGACCTGCAGAGAACAGCAGGAGACGTGTCACGATCAAGCCAGCTAGCTCCTCCGGCAGCCACCCCGGGGACAGGTGGCCAGCCGTGGTTTTTCCCTTGTCAGCTACTCTCCAGGCGGGAGGTACGCTGCCACAGTGTGGTCCATGCAAGGGACAGACACACAGCAACACCCGGACGGCAGGTACGGACGCCACAGCATTGTAGGCCAACCTGGGCCGGGCTTGCGAGGAGCCCTCCAGCAAACCCTTTGAGGAAGGTGAGCGCGGTGACTTACATGAAACTGATGGGACTTGCGTCTCACTCGCTTCGGTGACAGCACCGAAGTTGAGGCAGGGGGCTGCCACTGAAGACCTGGGGCTGGGTCTCAGCTCCCTGGTGTCCCCTGCCGAAGTGCCGCAGCCTAAACCACCCAATGTCTGGGGCCCCTGCGGGAACTCCTCGTCTCCCTGGCGTTCTCGCAGGGAGAAGGGCATCGGGTGGGCGCTGCCCTGAGGCTGTGCAGAGACTAAGGACAGAGGCTCACTCCTCACTGGGTGAAGGCTGAATGAAGGCGCCATGTGAAGGGGACACTCCAGGTCCCCATGGGTGACACTCTTCCTGGGGGGAGGAAGATACCCAAATATATCGGCTGGGTACAGAGCCGCCAGGCCACGGAGGCTAATGTGACGGGGCAGAGCGGGGCAGCGGGGATCAGGGAAGGCCTCTCTGAGGAGGCGGCACGCAGACTGAAGCCCGAGTGATCATCAGGAAGTGGCCACACGCATGCAGGGCCAAGGCCCTGGGGCAGGAGAGAGCAGTGAGCTCCGGCGGTGGTTCTCAAAGCATGAGCTGGGGAACCCTGGGGGCGCCTCCCAGGGTCAGAACTCTCATAAAGATGACGACGGCCTTTTCCTTTTACACTCCTTCTCCCAGGAGGACGCAGAGGAGCCTTCCGGAGTCCATGCCAGCATGAGAGATTGAAAGCAGCAGCAGCTATGAGAAAGCCCAGCTGTTGTCTATTAAGGCAGATATTAAGGAGACTTGCAAAAATTTAATATTCACTTTTGTTTTGTTTTGCAAAACAGACTTATGGTTCATAAAGAACTATGTTATTTACTGCTTTACATAGGATGGGTTATTGTTATTTTTTAAAACAAATACATTTTTAAAGTATTTCTCAGTTTTAATTTCCAATAGCTGAAATATGGGTAAGTATAATCCACACAAACTAAAGATCTTTGGGTTCCTTAATACTTTTCAAAGAGTATAAAGTGGCGCTGGGCCTTCCCTTGTGATCTAGTGGCTAGGACTCCACGCTTCCACTGCATGGAGCATGGGTTCGATCCTCTGTCGGGGAACTAAGATCCCACATGCCACACAGCCAAAAAAAAAAAAAAAAACAAAGGAGGGATCCTGAGGCTCAAACCTGGAGACACGCTGACTTGAAGGAGCAGCAAGGGTGGGGGCTTGGGCAGGGGACGGGGTGAAGGCTTCGGGAGAGCTGCGTCTGAGAGGCTGGCCAGGGCTCATCGCACAACTAGCATGCAAGGTCAGAACGAGAGACCTGGACTTTGCTCTAAATGCAAAGAGGAAGCTACAGGAGGGCGGCACGGAGAGGCATGATGTGATGCGATTTATGTTCTAGAAAGATCCCTCTGGCTGTGTGGGAGAGGATGAGCCTGGAAGCCGGGGAGCATGTGGATGCTGCTGCCGTGAGGGGGGAAGAAACGTTGGGGGCCGAGAGAGGGAGAAGGACCTGGTGTGTTCCGGAGGCAGGGCAGACGTGGGTGTGGGAGAACGAAGAGAAAAGATGAGGGATGATGCCAAGATGCTGGGCGGCTGTGGGCCAGATTCTGAGGCAGCAGGTGGTGAGGCAGCGGGGTGGGGTCCCCTCTGAGGGAACGCTGACTCTCTCTGAGTCATGCGAAGCCTCAGCACTTCCCACTGGCTCTTTAGGTCACATCTCTGGCCCAGGCGAGGACAGGAGGGCAGCCAGGCCTCTCTACCCAAGGCCCTGGAGCAGCCGTCCTGCGGCCGCATCTCTGAGAACGTTCCCCACCACCCGCCCTGCCAGGGGCTGCCGGGGGGAGACACTGCTGAGGGGGGCGTGGTCGCTTTCAGGAGCTTCCTGTGACCTGACCCAGTCCCAGCTGGTGCCCTGACCCTGGGACCAGCAGGAGGACACCTTGCGTGCCAGCTGTGCCAAGCCCTCTGCAAGGCAGGTCCAGGGCAGCAGAGGCAGGCTGCCGTCCCCGGCACTGGACAGCCCGGCCCCTCTCTGGAGGTCAGGTGGGATGGGAGAAGTGATCGCATGGCCATCTGCAAACGGGGGGGGGGGGGGGTCGTGTGGACGCCCAAGAACTTGACATTTGGCTCTGTTTATTACTCTACGCTTGCCTTGTTCCAAAGACGAGGGAGTGGAAAGGAGGACCCAGCTTTCCTCCTTAACCCATTATTTCCTGAGCTCAAAGAAGCCCTGATGACCCAAAGAAATGGTTTCTTAACTCACAGAATCTTGTACATCAATTACATTTCAATTAAAAAAAAATTACAAAGAGGTGCTTATAGACATGTTATAATAAAATTACAACTGTGTGTGGGATTTCCCTGGCAGTCCAGGGGTTAGACTCTGCCCTTCCAATGCAAGGGGTGCAGGTTTGATCCCTGGTTGGGGAACTAAGATCCCACATCCTGTGCAGCCAAAATAAAAAGAAAAAAAAGAATTATAACTGTGTGGGAAAAAAAAGGAAAGGAAGAAAGAAACGATTTCTTACCAGGCCAGTCTGTATTTAGTTAACCTAGACTTATGGTCATCACTTATGTCTACTTAGCAACCATCTCTACAGAGCATGAAGCAATCTGGGGAATTCTTTTTCATGTTTATTTATTTGGTTGCAGCACGCGGGATCTTCACTGCATTATGTGGGACCTTTCTCTGATGCGGCTCCTGGACTCTCTAGTTGCGGTGCACAGGCCCAGTAGTTAGGATTCACAGGCTTAGCTGCTCCGTGGCATGTGGGATCCCAGTTTCCCGACCAGGGATCGAACCCGAGTCCCCTGCATTAGAAAGCAGACTCTCAACCAATGGACTACCAGGGAAGTCCCAATCTGGAGAATTTTTAACAAAGAACCCTCCAGACCCCTCAGCAGGCAGAACCGTCTCACGTTTCATGGCTGAAAACAGAGGCAGGACTATAGTCAGTCTCGAAACCTAAGACCGGATTTAAGAATGGAAGCAATCGCAGGCTGTGGGTGGCAGCGTGAACTGGCACACTTTCTGGGACTACATACATTAAGATGAAAAAACCTCCCCTTTGACTTGACAGATCTACCATTGGGTATTTATCCCACCGACACATGACATTTGCACACTTACAACAAGGATACCCCAAGGAGATTCACTGTGACGATGGACGAGTAAGAAGCTGGAAATGACCAGCATCGCTGTCCAGTCAGTGACCAGCGTCCAGTGCCCATCAGCACGAAATGTTACAGAAGATTCTTTGGGTCCATCCATGTGAAAAAATACTATACCACAGTGAATGAGCATGAAGTCGGCTTACACATGCTTCCATGTAACGCTGACTCGTCAATAATCGAACACAGCAAGATGCAGAATCACACATACGGTATAAGCCCGGGGTGTAAAAACAGGCAAGCAAAACATGTCTGGAAGGACATGCAAGAAACTTTTAACCATGGTCACTTCCGGGGCCAAGCAGTCTTATTTTTCATTTTATCATGTCCTGTTTGGGTTTTAAGAAGTCATATGCTTATAGCATATACTACATGAATCCCATGGAGAGAGGAGCCTGGCAGGCCACAATCCATAGGGTCACAAAGAGTTAGACACGACTGAAACGACTTAGCACGTATAGCATATACTATATTTCTAAAATGAATGAATCAAATCGAAGAATGAAATGTGAGGTGGAAGGGAAATAGGGACCCTCGTTTGGGTCAGGTTCTATCGACCCCATTTGATTCTTAATTGGGTAACTGCTTTTGAAAACATTTTGCAACATTTGCAGTTGAGGTTTGAAGCCCTAAGCATGGAGGGGTGAAGTTGCAGGGAACAGCTTGGCCAGTTTTCTGAAGTTCTGTAAACAAGGGCAAGGTTCTCTTGCGAGAGGTCAGAGTGCAGACATATCAGAATAGGAAGGGGGAGCCCACTGGCCCTTGTGGAGAAGCGGTACTTGCAGCTCCACTGGGAGACTTTGAATTTTCTATTCATGCTTCTCTTTCAGATAGGCGGGGAGGAAAGTTAGAGCTGTACTTTGGTGAAAGTGGGAAGAGAAGCTCCCAGAAAAAAGACAGTGGCAGTCACCCCGTGGGCAGCGGGACCTTCTTCTGAATTCTCACTTCTTTAGGGGCTTAAACAGGAACCACACACACCAAATCTTTCTAGTCACCCTACATGGAAAAGGAAATGACTCTTCCACAACCTCGTTACTAATACTCTAAGTATTTCCAAGAAACTTCCAAGAAAGTTTTGGTCTTAATTCTGAGAAGCTCTTCTACATCCTCAAACATCCTCAAACAAATCTCTGGAAAACCAAACCCCAGTGATGGAACATCAAAGGGGAAGCCAAGATTTCTTTCTGGGGCTTGTGTTTGATCTTGCACTGGACTTTGATAAGTTCTAAGAAGCTGGGTTTCTGAGAGGGGAAGGGATGCTTACGAATGCTCGAGATACAGAAGGTCCTGGAATCAACCCTCTCCCACTCCCTGGAGGGGACAGGAGGTGGCGTGGGGAGGGGCGGGCTGGCTTACCTGGTACCCTGTCCACAGAGGCGAACACAGAGCGCTGCACAGTGGGGTCGCTGCTGCCCCGGCGGCACTGGTCGTAGAAGCGGAAGGGCAGGTGCTGCGCGGAAGATGAGCCGAGTCCAAACCCCAAGACCTCGGTCGTCGGCTGGATCGGAAGGTCCAGGAGGGCTATGTTCAAACAAACCCGTGGTTCAAGCTCAGCATGTACGATGGGAGTGTAGGTGATGAGACTTTGGGTGGCTGTAGTTGGTGTGGCTGTGGCCCAGCCAGGCACATCCCGTGGGCGATTCTAGGCAGGCAGCCGATAGCCTCGAGCTGGGGAGACCAGCATGTCACCGAGGGTCTCGACTGAGGCTCAAAACACAAGGGGCGCCTTGCGTGGTGTTCAGAGAGGAAGGCCAGGCCCATCTTCACCTTAGAGTCTTGGTTTCCATACACAAAAACCATACCAAGGCTTAGCGTTGTGTACAGTTTCAGACCCTGAACCAAATGAGGCCAGTTCTGCCACGAAATTCACAAATCTATGCGTGCAGGGAAGAGTGTGTGAGAGAGAACACACTCGCGCCTGTGCTTGTGTATTCATGACTGTGTGTGTATCTGTCGCTGTCTTCCCTTCCACACACAAATCTCACGATACAGCAAAATTTGGAGGGGCCTTTTAGAATTTATTTAAGAAATACCCAACGCGTGGGACTTTGCAGGCGGTACAGTGATTAAGACTCCACACTTCCAACGCAGGGGACCACAGGATTGATCCCTGATCGGGGAACTAAGATCCCAGATGCCGCATGGCACGGCCAAAAAAAAAAAAAGAAAGAAATACCCAAGGCGTTAGTTCTAACAGTCACTTCACAGCATAGTTCTCCATTTTCAAATGAAATATTTAGCCTTTATGCCAACTGTGAGAGATTGCTTTACATTAAAAAAAAAAAAAAAACCACCCTGGAAATAAATCTTTAGAGAAAGGACTGAATGATTTAAGTCACTTTGCACATTACAAAATGCTTCTGTAATGATTTTGGAGGCCAAGTTTCAGCTAAGTGAGAAATAAGATGCAGACTGTGTGTGATGCAGGCCTGCGCCAATCAACGGAGCACGTGCAGGAAATAACTGAACCCACCAGGCCCAGAAAGCCCGCCCTCTCAGTGTTTATTTTCAGGGGACCCCTCAGAACACGCCCATTCTCCCCAGTGGACTGCTCGGTGCTTGAGCTGAAAGGCCCTGGTTTCTTGAGAAAGGCTGGTGGTGACTTCAGGAGTTGATAGAATGCCTTTTCCCCGCAGAGGATGCTGTGCTTTCTGCTCTGATGAAGGGAAGGCTCTCACACCAGCACCTTCACTTCTAAGAGAGCTGGGGCCTTCCTGACACTGGACGGCGCAGGGCCTCCTCACTGATTCACCACATCCCTGAGCCATGTGAAACGACGCGTGTGAATCCAGTGCTGGGTCCCGGCCCCCTCATCAGGCAGGGCTGCCTCTCGTGAGAGCTGGGAACGGAGAGGAGGAAGGGACGGGCTGTAGCGCAGGAAGTCCCGCCTTTGGGTTCTGCCAACCAGCTGCCTGTGTGGCTTTGGGCAAGTCACCAAGCCTCAGTTTACTCATCTATAAAATGGGTGAACAGGCCCTACTCTTCTCCAGGGTGGTTTTAAGGGTCAGAGGTGGTAGACGAGAATCAAGGCACTTTGCAAGTTAGAGGACGCCGTGTGCTGGAGGGGAGCACCATTGTCCACACGGATGGCCGCACCTCTTTGAGCTGCCCCAGACATTCTAGAAACCAAATGCTTAGGATCCTCCATCCTCTCACCAAAACACAACTGATTCCTGCACCTTGAGTGTCCTCTCCTAGAGAAGTCATTAGGGTGCTCGAGGCCAATGTGAGACCCACTCTGACGGCTCAGAGGACACCCAGCGAGGGGTCCCGCACTCACCCGCTATCCTCTGCATCTTCATGCGTCTCGCCTGGATGCGGCCCTTGGCCAGGCGCTGCTTTGCGATGATGCAGCGGATGTGGTCCGAGAAGATGAAGGTGGCTTGCAGGATGGGGAAGGGCTTGGAGTGGGGGCTGGACGCAGGCTTGTGGATGGTGATATTCAGGGCGCGGCTGTCATCCTCCACGCCGGTCACCTGCATATCCTGGGGCAGGGAGAGCGGCCAAAGAAAGGATGTCCGTTAGGTTCAGTTAGGAAGGTCGTTCTGTCAGGAAGGTCACTGCTTGGAGGCTGTGGACCCACGTCTCCTCTAGAACAAGGGCCCTCAGACTGAAGTTTGCTTTTGCTCTGAAGGAAACCATCAATTCCCCAAGTGCAAGTGTTGAGGACGGGCACAAACCAGACTGGGCCTGGCGGGAAACAACAGGGTGGGAAGCACAGCCAGTGCAAGTGGCTGATGCTGGCTGTGGTGGCTGGTCTTGTCCCCAGAAAGACTTGAGTCAGCTGGTGAACCTGAAGAACACCAGCAGCCTGTGGGATCATAGTGCTTGACCAGGGATTGAACCCACACCCCCTCGCATTGGAAGGCGGACTCTTAACCACTGGACCACCTGGGAAGTCCCAAACCCTAACAATTCTTGCTTCTGAGAAACCAGAGATAACAAACCCAAGGTCCTAGTTCTTTCTGGCATGATTCCACCTACTAACAATTCCTTTCCTGCTTCTCTTAAGAAAGTGAAAGTCGCTCAGTTGCGTCCAACTCTTTGGGACCCCGTGGATTATACAGTCCATGGAATTCTCCAGGCCAGAATACTGGAGTGGGTAGCCTTTCCCTTCTCCAGGGGATCTTCCAAACCCAGGGATCGAACTCAGGTCTCCCACATTGCAGGCGGATTCTTTACCGTCTGAGCCACAAGTAAAGCCCAAGAACACCAGAGTTGGTAGTCTATCCCTTCCCCAGCAGATCTTCCCAACCCAGGAATTGAACCGGGGTCTCCTGCATTGAAGGCAGATTCTTGACCAACTGAGCTGCCAGGGAGGCCCTCTCTCTTAAGAAGAGGGCATTGTTAGCTCCTATTTGTATGTCTCTGACGAATTTCTGGTCCCTAAAGGAAAAAGCTAACTCTGAGAAAGAGACATTTGAAGGAAGTTGCCCTTGAAAGGTAGAGAAGGACTCACATAGACCAAGTATCAAGACAAATGTGATCCAAAGCCTCAGAATGGATTCTGTGCAAAGAATTTGCTTCCCACTGAAGTTTGAGATAAAAGGCAGAGGACAGGAGACAGGCATGAAAGTCAAAGGCTAGAGGAGGGGGCAGAAATGTTGAAAAGGCTCATGAAACAAGACAGAGACTGTTCAATGGCATTCCATCTGGCACGGAATGTTGCAGTGGGGATTAGATGAGATATTACGCTTTTAAAATGAAGAGAGAGGCTGGCGCATGGTAACAGCCTGACAAATAGGCGCTCCTGGAAGACTACCAAAAGAAAAGGTTTATGTGGCTTTCATTGTCTGATGGACGACACGTATTAATCCTTTGAGGGAGAAAAACACTTTCCTGACACTAAATTCTAAAGGAAATTGATTATAAGCCTAGATAAATAAGAAGAAGCACTAAGTTACTTAATGGACAGTCTCCGACGTGCAAGTCTTTTTTTAAATGCGAGCTTCTTCAGATAGTTGCTGTGCACATCAACCTTCTGTAAAAGACATTTTTTAAATGGAAAGGTCTTGAAAAAGAGGAGGCTGGGAAATAGTTGCAACAGTGTCTTCAAACCCATGGGTGGTCCTCTTGGGGAGGGGGGTCACACTGGAGATGGATGTGTTTTGGCCCCGGCAAGGCCTTGCCAGCAACCAGGGCTGCCCAACAAGGAAACAGGCCCGGCGCAGGGCAAGTAAGGCCCAAGGGGTCTGGTGGGGGCGTGGGGTTGGAAGGCTGTCTTCAACTTGCCTGGCGCTATGCTTCCTTCAACCAACCAGCTGGCATTAGTCACCCATCATTAGACAAACACTAAGAAAACCTAAGGTCCAGCTTGGCGTTTGGCAATTTAAGAGCCCAGGCTTGATGGAGAGATGGAGGACACGGGAACTTCCATAAATCACCAGCAGCAACAATCATTCTAGAGAGGAAATGGGCCCAGCCCAACTTCTTGGTATCTGCCTTAGGGAAACCCTGGCCCAAATGCACAAGGAAGTCAGGACAATTTTGTTCACGGCAGCACCGTATGTGAAGGAAGAAAGCTGGGAACAACCACAGGGCACTGACTACCTCCGCCTTGGGATGTGGTCAGGCAGCAGTTACAAGAATACCAGAAAGTCTCCACAGACTGACACAGTCAGGTCTCCAAAACATTCATTGAGTGAAAAAAAGCAAAGTTTAGAATACATGCAACATGAGAGAATAAAAAATACATATAGACACACCCTCTTTCGAGTATCTGTGTACAATTTTTAAAAACAGTACATGCATGCTATGTTGCGTCAGTTATGTCTGACTCTTTTGTGACCCTATGGACTGCAGCCCGCCAGGCTCCTCTGTCCATGGGATTCTCCAGGCAGGAATACTGGAGTGGGTTGCCATTTCCTACTCCAGGGGATCTTCCTGACCCAGGGATTGAACCTGTGTCTACTGCGCTGGCAGGCAGATTCCTTACTACTGGGCCACCTGGGAAGGATAGCACACGTAGTTCTACTCATACATGCAGTTGGCAAAGCACCATGTCTGATAACAGAGGAGGGGAGTCAGAAGTGGGTTTTGGTTAAAGAGAACTTGGCCCTTATCTGTGAGGTGTTCTGACTGCTGTCAGGGGTAATCTGTTCACGCAGCCCTTATGTCATTAGCACCTGACTGCAAAGATGATACTTTGGTGGGTGTTTGTACAGCCAGTGGAGAAAAGCTTTCAGGCTTCTCAGCCATCGTACCTGCAGAAGGCCTGCGAACTTGACCACTCCCCAGCCCAGCCTGGACACGTCGGGCTCCACCAAACTCATCTGGTAAATATCGACAGCCAGGAACCGCTGGAGCATGCCGCCGTCCTTGGTGACCACCGTGCACGCGATCAGGTCGCTGTTGTCTGGGAGGAGGGGGACAGAGAGCCGGGTGAGGCGCAGTCCGCCACACAGTCTGAGCGACACATTTGGGCTGGTGTGTGTTCCGCTGGGCGGCGCAGCTCAGCGCCAGAGCCCAGCCTGGCAGTCACACACACTGGGCTCGGAGTCCCTCCTCTGAGTCATGCTGGGCAACCTTCTCTATCTCTCTGGGCTTCAGATTTCTCATCCGGAAAATGGGGATCATGCCCAACTCACTCAAAGCACTGTTTGTGAGGATCGGCTCATATAAAATACATAAAGCACCAGTATGGTCACAACGAGTGAGTTCCATTCTGAGAGCGCGTTCTAAGTCCAATGTGTTTGTAAGTCCAACAAAGTCAGCCTAGGTACCCGACTAACAGGGTTAGCTGCATAGTACTGTACTCTACTAGGCTTATAATACTTTTCACACAAATAATACACACAAAACAAACAGCAAAGATGAAGAAGACATTTTTAATCTTACAGTACAGCACTTTAAAAACTACGGTCGTATCAGATGCATCCCCGCTGCTTTTACACTGGTTTCTGGACGTGCTGGGCTCAACATAGAGACACTCCACGACTGCGCTCTATACAGCCCTGTGCAGTGACGTACACAGAATCACAGCCACGCACTGAAGATGCACGTGCGTGTCAGTGTATGCCAGAGACGTGAACGGACTTAAACGCTGGGACACGTGAACGCACGTTTGCATCTCTCAAAGTTGGCAACTTGAAGGTTCGGGTGTAGGGGACTTACTATACAAAACTGGCTGTGAATTAGGTACTGCAACTGTAGCTAAAAAAATCACCCAACAAACCCAGAATCCCAGTAACATTTCAGTGCTTCCCTGCAGGCGTTGGCGGTTTACACCTGTGACTGTGTTTGCCCAGATTAAGTGAAGACAGGAAAGGAAGAGCCCCCCGCTTGGTTACAGAATCACCAAGACTTCAGCTTGGAGTCTGACAACTTACAGCCTAGCTCTACATGAGATGGTGTGTGATTTGGGGCAAGGCACTTGGCCCCTCTAAACCACGGTTTTCCATCTGTAAAATGGGAATAATGTCTCCGATCTGGAGATGTTTGATACCTTAAAATGAGAACAGGTAGGGAAAGCATTTAGCAGGGTTTCCTCAGCTTATGCTTGGTCCCTTCTCTTGGCTGGAAGTTATTCCCAGATTTGATGTCTAATTTAGTGCCTGTCCTTGATGGCTTTGAACTCACCATGGTAACACAGGGCCATTAAATCTATGGCCTACTCTGAGTTCCTTCCAGTGAAATCCTCTGTAATATATTTTAAAAGAAATAGCTGAACTAGGAAACAACCGAAATACCCCCAAAGAGGGGAACCACGTGAGTATGATTTTTTTCCCATCATATGGAAAATTACATACCCATTTAAAAGTTATGTCTAACCAAAGTGTGAACTGTGGTTACTTAGGAGGAGGGAAGTGAGAACTGGGGGTGGGTGGGACTGTGTGTGTGTGTGTGTGTGTGTGTGTGTGTGTGTGGTATCAACAGGAGAACTTTAATTTTTGCCCTCTGTATCACTGATTTGCTTGAAATTATTTTAAAATGAGGAGGTAGTCAACATACACTTTTGAAATACACATTAAAGACCCAAGTAAAAAATCCTATTTACCAATAATTGCAACGGCACTGGGAAAGACATTACATGTTTAAATGAACAAGATGGTAAAAACTTTGTAACTGGGATTTTGGTATGTTAAAAGATAGTATCCCTACAAAGAAATACAAGCTTGGAGAAATATACCAAAACATTAAAAGACATCTCTGATTAGGAGAATGCTGGGTGAATTTTTTTTTCCTTAAACAGTTTTATGGAGAGATAATTTATATACCATAAAACTCGCCCATTTTAAGTGTACAGTTCAAGTTTTGGTAAACTTAGAGCTGTGCCCGTGACACTCCAGCGGCAGAACACTGTCAGCACGCCAGTACATCCTGTAACCTAACACTTGGCTTCACTTTATTGGTGGTGGGCGGTGGGGGAAAAGTAACACAGATAGTAACAGTCCTGGCCCCAAACACAGGAATTTGCCAAGTTTTCGCCTCCCCTCATTTTTGCTCTTCATTTAGACCTGAGGAATGACAGGCACATTTCTCCTCTGCTCGCTCCCCTGCCTCCCTGCCAGCACCTCCCACACTACCTCCGCTTAACGCTCTGAGCACACAGTCTGAGATCCTGGCTTCCTGGGATGTCTTCCGGTCCAGCAGCTGTGACAGGCCTTGTGATTCCGCCTTTTCTCCCCAGCATGTGACCACCTAACATGGCCAGAAACCCCCGGCCAACACCAGCACCAGACAGGCTCAACTCTCTGGATTGCACGTTCTCATTCTCCAGGGCAAGGAGCTTCCTCCCTTTCCCAGGAATCTAGCCAAGTATTTAACAAGAGTTCTAAAAATGACTTAATCCAGAATTTCTAGTTTCATGCAGAAGACATCTAGTCTTCTGTATCCTTAGAAATGGAAATCCGCACACTCTTTCTTGCAAACATTTTCTTTGCAGTGCGTGGAGTTTGGCTTCCCAGGTGGCGCAGTGGTAAAGAACCCGCCTGCCAATGCAGGAGGCACAAGAGACCCGGGTTCGATTCCTGGCTCGGGAAGATCCCTTGGAGGAGGAAATGTCAGCCCATTTGAGCACTCTTGCCTGAAAAAAAATCCATGTAGCCCCGAGGGCTACAGTCCATGGGGTGGCAAAGAACTAGACATGACTGAGCGTACACACACACACACACACACACACACACACAGGTCGAGTTTACTTTCTTAACTCAATACTTACATCATGTTCCCCAATTAGCATCTTTTACTTTTTAAAAAGAGAAAACTAAGCTCATAAAGGATGCTTTCTCCTTCCTCTTTTCCTTTCTCTTTCTTTCCTCTCCCCTTCCCCCTAAACAGGACAACCTGCTCTTCCTTCCCCACATTCACAAGAGAGGTTCATCTGCGGGTGAGCCCGGAAAGCAGGCACGGCCAAGGCCTGGGTGTCAGCGGGGTGTGTCGGCAGGCAACCCCCTCATAAAGCCCAGGGGCCTTTAGGGGCTTCAGGGGGGAAGGAAAGACCTACCACCTCTGCCACAAAGAACTCAAAAGGAAGGACAAAACCCCAAAGCGGAACAACTTTCAGAAATGCAGTTGAGACATCAAAGCCCCGTGAGAGATTTCGTAAGAAAACTAAAAGGCAACTGTCACCAGTGAGACAGGACGGCCCTGAGAGGGAGGGAGCCCCTGGCTTTTCAGAAGCTGTGGGGGCAGTTAAGGAGAAATGAAGCGGCTTCCGCGGACTGAGCAGAAGGGCACCCGGGTATCCTTTGGGGGAGATCGAGGGGGTCTGGTCGGGGTGACCTCTGTGGGCCTCCGGGTCAGCATCTCAGGGGACGCTTGGAGCACCTTGCCTCTCCCCGGGCTGCTCCACTCGCCGGCTGTGGGCATGCCCGTCGGAGAAGGACTCTGAAGAGAGCTGCGGATTTCACGCTGAGCCGGGGGGAGCGGCGCCAGGTACCGAGGTGCCGGGAGGGAGGGGCACCTCGTGGGGAGGACACCGGCAGCAGGCAGCTCTGTCGGGGGGCGTGCGGCCTTCCGAACCGCCCTGCCTGCCTCTGAGGGCTGGCTTGCTGTCAGGGGGCCAGTGCTGGTGACGGGCCGTCCCTACGGTGCGTGCATGCACATGTGCTCAGACGGGTCCGGCTCTCTGCGACCCCATGGACTGTAGCCCGGCAGGCTCCTCTGTCCATCGGATTTCCCAGGCATGAATACTGGAATGGGGTGCCATTTCCTTCTCCAGGGGATCTTCCCGACCCAGGGGTCGAACCCGTGTCTTGTGCATTGGCAGGCAGGTTCTTTACATCTCTCAGCCCACCTGGTCTCCAGCGTCCTCCCACCAACTTCATTCCAAAGGGGTGGCGCCAAGGACTCTATTTCTTTAAATCTACAGACATTTATCAGAAAACGCAGACTGTTCATGTGACCTTAGGAGCAGGAAAGGATTTCTCTAAAAATGAAGAATCAATACATACAAATAAATAAGATTAAGACTGATAAACTGACTACCTCAGAATTAAAATTTAGCTCACGGATAATGAACTTTATAACCAGACTGGGGGAAATATTTTCAACATATCTCTTTAAGAGGCAAAAGATGAACAAAGTCGAAAACATGAAGAACTCCACAGGCCATTCACGGACAAGAGAATAAATACACACACACAAGTGCTAGCCTTCCTGCTAAACCAGGAAACAAATAAAAACAGGATCCCTTCTACTGGCAAAAATAAGTCTTAAGATAACATCTGGTATTGGTGAGGCCGTAGAAAACCTGATATTCTCAAATACTGCTGGTAGAATAAATTAACATAGCCATTTGGAAGGGCAAATCAGCATATTTATTAAAGCTGAAAGTTTCATACTCTATGACCCGGCAATGGGTACATTCCCAGGAAAACGCCCACCTGGGCTGAGAGACAGGAATACGGATGTTGACGGTGAGATTTTGCTCTGTAATGACCTAGACGTCCAGTGAGAAAGGAAAGCTTATTTAAAAAAAAAAAAAAAAACACAACAAAAACATATGGCAAGGACAAGGAGTGAATGAGATCTCTGGATGTTTCAACAAAGTTCAGTCTCAAAAACCGAGTGGAAAAACTTGCAGCATGCCAGGCTGTGACACAAGTTTTGTAAAGTCAAACCACACAGGACGATCCTGTGTATTTTCTACGAACTCAAGCATATAAATGTAAAAGAAAAACGTAAGAAAATGCCTGGCAGGGTGCAGAGTGATTACCTCTTTGGAGGGGAGGTGGTGGGACTGAGGATAAGAGTCGAGGCTGTTTTAGTCCATACAGAGTGTTCTGATTTTTTCAAAGAGGTAAGTCGTTTGTGCAGGCTTGCCTGGTGGCTCAGTGGTTTAAAAAAAAAAAAATCTGCCTGCCAAGGCAGGAGATGTGGGTTCAATCCCCAGGTCGGGAAGATTCCCTGGAGAAGGAAATAGCAACCCACTCAGTATTTCTGCCTGGAAAATCCCATGGACAGAGGAGCCTGGAGGGCTGCAGTCCATGGGGTCACAAAAGAGTCAGACACGGCTTAGCGTGACTAAATAACAACAACATCAGGTTGTTTGTGTGCTTAAGTGAGGGGATAAGTGACTCTCTTTCCACACTGCTACACAGAGGGCCTCAGGTCCTGGGGCCCAGCAGGGTTGGGAAGCAGCCCCAGGCCCAGCTGTTGGCCGTCGGCACGCTGCCTCCCCACCACCCACTCACACCCCCCCCGATCCCAAAGTGTGGCGACAGTCACTGAGCTCTGGGCGACGGCAAGAGACCAACGGGGCCTCTTGGTGCACAAGTGTGCACGTTTCCCAACTGGCCAGACATGTGAGCTGAAGAAGCTCTGGTGTCCAGTTCAACAAACATGTGGGTGTTAGATCCTGCATTAGGGAACCAGACCGTGAAGAATGAGGCTTGGCGCTGCCTCAAGGGCTTGGGGGGCCGGCAGGGAGGCTAGGGCTCTCAACTACAAACCATCATGCAGACCAAGTCTCCACCTGGGGAGGGACAGAGCCCTGAGGGCAGACCAGGTGGGATGAGAGTTGTCTCCATCGCACTCCAGGACCGAGAAAGAACCTCCCTCCAGGGAGAAGTGACAAGTTCCTCCCACCCTTAGACCCCGCCTTTTGGTTCACTGATTTCTAAGGGAGTGGGGAGGGGAAGATTTGCCATTTTATTTGAAAACATTTAGCGGGACTTCCCTGGCAGTCCAATGGTTAAGACTCCGTGCTCCCGCTGCAGGGAGCATGGGTTTGATCCCTGGTTGGGGAACTAAGAGCTCAAAGGCCTCACAGTGTGGCCAAAATATAAAGAAAATAAAAAGTTGAAAATAATAAACATATAAACTGCTACCATTTAAAAAAAATTAACCATATCAATCTCTTTGAATAGATAACACATTCACATGTTCCCATTTTAAAAGGTGTGGAATTTTTTTAGAGTCAGTGGTAAATCTCCCCAGTTCTCTTCCCCAGAGACAACCACTTGATTTCTTGTTACCCATCCACTATGAATTTCCAGGGCTTCCCTGGTAGCTCAGTGGTAAAGAATCTGCCTGCAATGCAGGAGACCTAGGTTTGAGCCCTGGGTCGGGAAGATCCTCTGGAGAAGGAACAGCCACCCACTCCAGTATTCTTGCCTGGAGAATCTCATGGACAGAGGAGCCTGGCAGGCTACAGCGCATGGACTGTACAAAGAGTTGGACACGAGCTAGCGACTAAGCCACCACCATGAATTTCCAAGAGCACACGCGGCTACAGACCCTCCTTCACAGACGCTACACAACCCCTTGTGCTTCTGCCACTGAAGCCCGGATCTCAGGGATACATTCAGCACCCACCCAGGGGTGCCCCTCACTGATTTTCACAGCTGCATCCTCTCTCACCGTAGTGCATGCTCCGTCGTGTCCGACTCTTTGTGACCCCATGGACCGGAGCCCACCAGGCTCCTCTGTCCATTGGATTTCCCAGGCAAGAATACGGGAGTGGGTTGCCATTTCCTCCTCCAGGGGATTTTCCTGACCCAGGGATCAAACCCACGTCTCTTGCCTTGGCAAGCGGATTGTTTACCACAGAGCCACCAGGGAAGCCCCCTCCCACAGTAGATGTGACTCTAAATTATTTAACAGTTCCCCGTTGATGGCCATTCAGGTTGTTTATTAGTTTCTGCTACAATAGACAAAGAAACAGCCTTACTCATTCATGTACATATGTGAGAGTAAACCTACAGCAGCAAAGTAGAACTTGTGCTGAATTTTTCTCTTGAAAGCACTCATGCTTTACTAAAATAAACATATTTTAAAAGGAAACTTTGTGTCATGACCATGAATGGAAAACCAGAATTACAACATATAAGGTGACTGTGAAAATAGATTTAAAAGAGGTTTTTTTTGTTGTTAAACCAGAGCCAAAAGCCTGCTCTTTTGATAAAAAGGGTTATCAGCAGTTAGAGAAGTTCTAAGACAAGCTAGTACCAATCTTGGACCTGCTCCTTGATGTGACAGAAAGGACCTGAGGGGTACCGAAATGTATTTTCGTGTGGATTACACTTTCCAGAGATGGCCACAGCAATACTTGCCCAAGGGACTTCCCTGGCAGTCCAGTGGTCCAATGCAGGAGACGAGGGTTCAATCCCTGGTCGGGGAACTAAGGTCCCGTGTGCCATGGGGCAACCAGAGAAAACTTGCACACCCCAATTGAAGACCAAAAACCAAACGCAAACAGAAAACCCTCCCCCTCCCACATGCTCTTCTTCCAGTGTGACCTTGACCCTCCTCCCATCAGGTGGTAGTGCCTATGTCCTTTCTCCTTGAACCTGGGCGGCGGGGGTCGGGGGGTGGTGGTGGGGGGCAGTCCTCTGTGATGATCTAGACCAACAGAGTCAGTGGAGGTGATCCCGTATGATTTCCGAGGCCAGGTCACAAAAACGCTTGGAACGTGTCCACCATGCTGTGAGAAAGCCTAAGCTGTCATGGAGACACGACTGAGAAAACCCAAGGCCCTGGGCCCCCAGCCCCCAGCTCACCCGCTTGTCTCCAGAGGGTGCCATGTGGAGCAGAGATGAGCTCTTCCCGCTGAGCTCTGGGCAGATTATAGATCTTTGAGCAAAATGAATGATTAAAAAAAAAACAACAACAAACAGTTGTAGATGTTTAAAAAGCCACTATATTTTAGGGTGGTTTGCTACTCAGCACTAGAGAGTTGCACCTGTGATTTATTGTAATTTAGTGCTGTATCCAGGCACATTTAAAATTGTAACATTCTTCCAGCACCACTAAGGGGCTGCATAACACATCATGGAAGACCAGCCTGGAAAAACAGCCTGGGGCTGATGATTTGGGATGCACAGAAGGTCCTGCAGTGTTTAGCAGATTAAAGAGGAAAGGAATGCAGCCATTTTCCAACAGAATTTTAAGATGCTGAGAAAGAAGAGGAGGAGAGGACAAGTCATGAAAGAGCCACCTTGCCAGGAAGTGCAGAATGAGGGCAACTCATCTGGGTGAAAACAACTTGGGTTGTGGAGCCATAGCGACCTGGGTTTAAATCCCAGCTCTGCCACTAAAAGCTGTGTGATCCTGGACAAGCCACCTCCCTCTCTGCATCTCAGGTTACTTATAAGCCCAGCAGCACCACCAGGGGATCTGAGAGAGGCCTGGGGCCAGGCCCAGGTGGTCTCCGTCAGCAGTGGCTGTTGCCAGGAAGCGCTCTGACTTTTTGGAGCCCTGACTCACTGGTCAGAACCCTCTTGCCTCTTGCTTGCTGGAGGCAGGCTCTAGACTAAGGAAGCCATGCTCTTCAGAGGGAGAAAATGAATCATGGATTTTGGTTGCTTCTCAGAACTCTTGTGGGGTGGTGGGCCCACACACCCAGTTACTCTCTAGAACATCTACCCGCCTTAGCTCACTGCTGCACCCCAAGGCCTGCCAGCCCCCAGGTGTCCTGAGGCCTGCTCCCTAGTCTGCACAGAAGCCCCAAGAAGGCAGGGCCTGACCTGTCCCACTTCATGCTGAAACCCCAGGAGAGGGGCTGGGCAGTGACAGGCACTGAAGAAGTACTTGTCCCCTACAGAAGGATGCTAGCGTCTTTTGGTCCTTCCGTATTGAAGGCTGTCCTTTCAGCCCCTGGACTGAAGCCTTCCTCCAGGGCTCCCTCTGACAGGCTATAGCTCATTACAGAGCAATAAACGGGGCTGATTGACTCTTGCTGTATTTAAATGATCCCTTCATAAAAACGTAAGGATGCCAATACCGTAATTTAATTCTTGGCTTGGTAGCTCCAAATACATTTAGAATCGAGGTCTTTATCCTTACGGAGGGATTTCCAGGCCAGCTTGAATTCCAGCGCTTTGAAATCCAATACCCTGGACTTTCGGGCCAATTCTGGGAGCACCACCACAGCTGGAGTTTAGATTACCAACTCTGTAAACACTATCAAGTCTTCCAGGCACCTGCTGTGAGTCAGAGGTCAGGAAGGATTGAGAACAAGGTACAGATTCCTTGAGGAAGGCAGGCTCACCCTGGGATTCCAAGATAACATGCCCACAGGGGGAGCACTAGCTGCTGATAGGAGACCAGGATTTCCTCTCTGAGTCAAAAAGCATCTGAGTCCTTTTGCAAGGAATGTGTGGTCCTGGCCTCTCAATGAATCCCAGAGCCCACTGGGTTTCTCTTCCAGACCTGCAGGCATTCCAGGGATGAGCAAGGAGGTAGCTGCAGGGCCCTCAGGCCCTCGCAGAGTGAACTAAGAGGACGGATGGCTGGCTTCCCTGGGGGGTTGGTGGTGGTGTCCGGTGGGGACGCACAGCCTTTTGGGGCCATGGCCCTCTAGAACCACGAGCTGAAAGACTGTCAGGGCCGTGTCTTTGGACAGAGGTCCCCCTTCCTAGCTGCTGACTGGTGCTTCGCTGGGCCAGGCGCTGAGCTCCCTACTTGACAAGTTCCTGGGATCCTACGGGGGAAGAGTAGTTCACTGATTCCCAAGGACACACAACTGCGGGGCGTCAAGTAACATCTTCGAGGACACATGCCCTACTGATGAGCTATGAAGCCAGAGTGACACGTGTGGCCTCCACGGCATCCTGAACAAGCTGACTGGGACCTGGGGTTCTAGTCTTTAGGATGAGGCTGCAGAGAGGAGTGACCCTTGTTTCCTTCAGAAGAAGTGAAACCCCCGATCTGGGCTAGCTCTCAAGGGTGGAAGATGCTGGCTAGGTCCTGCAAGGGGACAGTCAGAGGATCCGAGTTCTCAGCAGGCAGATCCCAGGGGTTTGATCCCGTGGTCAAGTTGAAAAACCTGCCGTGTGCTCCTGGGCAAGGTCCCCCTTCACTGGCACTTGGTGGTCCCCTTCCAGCAGCGACCTGGGACCTCTTTCAGGCCCACTGGGTATCTGCCACCCCAGGGCTCCGGTCCAGTGCAGAGGGATACTGTAGGAGTGGGGCGGGCCGAGCCCCTGCCCTCATGAAGCCTTCAGACGAGTGGGCAGATGGCAGCCTTGTGAGACGAAGAAGCTACCCGGCGGCACTGAAGAGAGCTTTGACAGCGACCCCAGGGAAAACCAGTCTGGTGTGGCTCTCTGATAATGGGATGCAGCTGAGGACAGAGGCCTTAACTGACCAGTAATGCAGGGCTGGGAAGCAAGTGATGAATCATCGGGCTCCAGTTGGCTCTCTGGGGGGGTCTTGTCGGGGGAGAGGCCGGCGCAGGCGGTACGAGGATATCAGTCAGAAGAAGCCCGCTGGGAAAGCGTGATCCGTCTCCCACTGTCCCCACCCCATCAATGTCCACTACAAAACTGAAAACGACTGCCATCCTGGGGCATCAGAGACACACACACGTTTCCGTGGGAGCTACCCTGAGTGCCAAGGAAAGGAAGTCCTGTGCTGATTCAAACGGAACCCAGCAGAGCTGGGGCCACAGGGACTGACTGGTGACCCGACAGACCCATCAAAGGAAAACGGTTCTGTCCGGGTGACCCCTGCACCTTCTCGAGCCTGGTGAACACTGAGGGGAGACTCCACGCACCGCCCATGGCATTCCAAAGTCAAAACGAGAAAGAGATGCGGTGGTTGCCACCGAGGGTGTGGACTGGCACACTCAATTAGGTTGGCTGCTTCTCCTGACAGTCAAATCAATCCTTTGAAGAAAATTAAGTAACCATTTCTCCATCAACCCAGCAACAGCTTATGGGTTATTTGCTGCAAGTAGCAATCAATTACTTCATCGTCTTTGAAGCTCCCTAAAGCCCTCCTTCCCAGCACAGCATGGGGCAGCTGTAAAGCGAGATATTTCCTGGATGGAGAGCATGTCTTGGCAATTTCTACTGCCAGGCATGAGACTCTGGTCCCTCCAAAATGAAGGGGAAGGGATACTGGGATTCCTTGAATTTGCAAGGAACTAGGAATAATTTAGGCAAGGTGTTAGTCGCTCAGTCGTGCCTGACTCTTTGGGACCCCAAGGACTGTAGCGCACCAGGCTCCTCTGTCCATGGAATTTTTCAGGCAAGAATACTGGAGTGGGTTGCCATTTCCTCCTCCAGGGGATCTTCCCAACCGAGGCATCGAACCCAGGTCTCCTGCATTGAGGGCCAATTCTTTACCATCTGAACCACAAGGGAAGTTTGAATTTGCAAGGGGGCGTAGCAATTACGGATGCAGGTCTTAGGACACATGTTGAAACCCAAACGCCCATGGAAATTGTGACCTAGTACTCGGCTCCAATGTTTCATCCATGATCACCCGGGCTACCCCCAAACCCACACCGATGACCTGGCCTTCGGCTTCCTCCCCTAGGGTTCCAAGAGGCAGGTGTCTGAAACACTGTGGTGAAAACTCCCAAGGCCCCAAGCTCTGCTCCCCACCCATAACCACAGCTCAAAAGGGAAGGGTGACTGCA
This sequence comes from Cervus elaphus, assembly GCF_910594005.1. Taxonomy (NCBI): domain Eukaryota; kingdom Metazoa; phylum Chordata; class Mammalia; order Artiodactyla; family Cervidae; genus Cervus; species Cervus elaphus. The sequence goes on along the minus strand of NC_057824.1, from coordinate 24,386,942 downwards.
GGGAACAGTCACCAGACAGGCCATCTGGGGTTGAGACGCGGCCCCGCCACTCTGGTTGTGTGGACCTTGCTGGTGACTGACTTCACTGTGGTCGCCTCATGTGTAGGCCAGGGTAATAAGAGAGCTGTATCGCTCTGCCTTTTTTTTTTTTTTTTTTGGCCTTTTTATACAATGCATGGAGTTCTCATGGCAAGAATACCAGAGTGGTTTGCCAAGAAGAAGAGGGTGACAGAAGATGAGATGGTTGGATGGCATCACCAAGCCAATGGACATGAACTTGGGCAAACTCCGGGAGATGGTGAAAGACAGGAAAGCCTTGCATGCTGCAGTCCACGGGGTCTCAGAGAGTCAGAAACAACTTGGTGATTGAACAACAACTGCTCTACTTTATGCTATGTATGTGGATGCTTCTAGGAAGAAGAGTACTGCTGTCAGCAGTTGACTTTGAAGAAAGAAAAAGAAAGAAAATTTGGGCTGGTGGCTGGATAGAGTAGATGTGATAAAAGAAGTAAAGTTGATCCTCGAACAACAAGGGGGTCAGGTGTGCTGACCTCTTGTGCAGTTGAAAATCCACTTACTGCTCTTTCTGCCTCTAAAACAAAGTGATAAATGACATCCAAGGGCGGGAAGCTGAATGTTCTGGATAGGATCAGGACTTAAATCCTAGTTCTTTGGATGTGATCACGTTCTGTGATCTCTAACCCAACACAAACTTGTCCCCACACTTAATGTAAAGATCTGTAAAATGAAAACATAACGTACTATATACATTGAACAAAATCCATGTATAAATGGACACATGGCAGTTTATGGGCACATTCTTAGAGGTAGAATGTGGATGGTGGATAGAGAGAAGGGTGTTCCTTATACAATTCTGTCACCTTGGTTTCATGCTTGAAATTTTTTGAAAGGAAATGTTGAAGGAAAAACTGACCTTCTAGGGTCGTGGTAAAAGGCATACAAGCACATGGCAGTTGCGGATAACACACTCAGGCTGGGCAAAGGTTATTATTAATTCTTGCTCTGAAGGGCTTCCCCGGTGGCTCAACAGGAAAGAATCCACCTGCAATGTAGGAGACTCAGGAGACTGGGGTTCAATCCCTGGGTTGGGAATATCCCCTGGAGGATGAAAATGCAACCCACTCCAGTATTCTTACAAGGAAAATCCCATGGACAGAGCAGACTGGTGGGCTACAGTCCATGGGGTCACAAAGAGTCAGATACAACTGAGTGATACAGCCTAAGCCTAAGATATGAAAATCTATTTGGTTCCTGAGTTTGAATAGCAGGAACGTTTTTAGTAGTTTGTTTGTTTATTTTATTTGGCTGTATCAGGTCTTAGGCAAGGCATTCAGGATCTTGTTCCCTGACCAGGGACTGAATCTGGGCCCCCAGCGCTGGCACCATGAAGTCTTAACCGCTGGATCACCAGGGCAGTCCCTGAAGAGCAGGAATATAATAGGGAGAGTTTGGGTGTGAGGGGTACCTGCAGCGCTCTTTGTAGCATTTCTTTCTAAAACTGTGTTTTTGGCTATGCTGGATCTTTGTTGTTGCACACAGGCTTTCAGTAGAGGTGGCAAGTGGAGGCTGCTCTGCAGTTGCAAGGCACAGGCTTCTCCGGTTGAGGCTCCCGAGCTCTAGAGCACGGGCTAAACAGTTGTGGCACATGGGCTTAGTTGCTCTGTGGTATGTGGGATTTTCCCAGATCAGGGATTGAACCCACGTCTCCTGCATTGGCAGGCAGATTCTTTACCACTGAGCCACCAGGAAAGAAAGCCCCACATAGCATTTCTTAAACTTGTAGATTCTTAACATCACTCAGCAGATTCCAGGTCCACTGAGGACAGTCCATCACACTCTGTTGATATGGGTGGGTAAGTCTGTCATTTGTTAATTCAGCAACTATTCAAGCAGTGATGGACTGGTGCCTTGGTGACTGTTAAGTGACCTAGGAGCAAGGGCCCACTGCTATTTTCAGACAAGGAGCTGAAGGCCTGGGGAGGCCAGGGCCACAGGCTGGGGATGGCGCTGGGCTCGGGCTCAGTTCTAGTTCTACCTGCTTCTAGAGGACGGGTTCTCCGTGGCTACTTCCTCTCTCTGGCTTGGTATGCACATGTCCTGTTGAGCAAACTAATGTGACTGATTTTCACAAAGTGGTCAAGAAAACCCATCCCCTGTCTTCACCTTTCCCCCTTGGGAAATTTCAAGAGACTCCCTCCTTGGGAGAACAAAGGGCAAGGCAAGGATTTGACTTCTTGTTCCCCCATGTCCAGACATGCGTGGGGCATCTCCTTTTCTGACTACTCTAGCCTATGTGAGGATGTGCAACTTGCAAATGCTTTATTCCTTGTTCCTTCTTTGCAATTCAACAAAGTTCACAGATAGATGACTTGGTGGAAATGTGATTACCAGAAACAGAATCCAAGTGAGCCGCGATTCCAAGTAGAGTATGGCATATCCCCTTATCAAGTGACACGCAGCCTGCCGCCAGAGGCCGGGCAATCTGATCTTTACAACGCATCACCGGCGACCATGCTTATCTCGACACTCACTCTCCAGAATGCCACATTTGCATAGGACATTGCATAATTTCCTCTCAGAAAATGGCCCTGTTTAGCATGAGTAAATAAAGTTACCTAACTCTGAGGCGGCTGAATGGAATACTTGAGATTTCCAAGAAAAGATTTGAATACCTAAGCTCTTCCCCACGCACCGCAAGATCGGCCTGACAAACAAGATCGATTGCGGGCAGGGCTTTCTCCTTCCCGCCAACTCACAAGACCTGCAGCCAATGAAGGAGGGTGCCTGGGGCTTCAGGAGCCCTGGTGCTCCCCGCCGCCTGAGGTTTCTCTGCCCCGGGCCCCTCCCCAGGATATGGTCAGGCTGCCCTGGGCTGGAATCAAGGCTCTGCCCTTCCCTTCGTCCTTTTATCCTCCCACCAGTCTCTGCCCAGTATCTGCCCTGTGACTACTGGGTGTCAGGCACTTGGCAACAGGGATGCAGGAGGTCCCTGCTCTGGGTGACCTTTCTGAGCCTCGGTTTCCGTATCTGGAAAATGAACACACCGCTTACTTCATAGGGATGCTGGGAGGAGCAGAGGAGATGAAGCACAGAAAAAGGCCTGTGATTTTTCTGCACATGAGTCATGCGGGCACATCTCCTTTCTCCCTCTGGATAGAAGGTTCTTGAAGATAGGGCCAAATCTTCTCTTTCCTTCAGATTTCCTCTTTATGATACTTCCTCAGAAAAGTAACACGGGTATTGTAGAGAGCAGATCCTGGCCTGGGGAGTCCTCCCTCCTTGCGTGAGGGGAGGGGAGTGCTGCTGGCAGAGGACTTCAGCTGGAGTGTTCCCCCAGGTGTTAAAAGGGCCGAGGTTTATCCTATTAGCACCCCTGGAGAAGGCATAGGTGGGTGTCACACGGGCATCTGTAGGGGATCTGGGCACCCACAGATGCCAGCTGGACTTCCGGTCAACGGCTCTGAGCTTGACCTTCAAGGCCCTTCTTGGGTAGGGAATATTCTATCTTGCTAATATCTAACCAGGATCCTCCTCTCAAGAGGGGTCACCGGTACAAAGAAATGGCCTTGCAGATGGAATCATTTCTATCCTCTTTCCCCTTCACTGTCCCAGACTTTTCATTCCAACATTTCTAAAGCACTTTCCTCCACGCTGGACCCTGTCCTTGGCAAAGGCGGCCACAGAGATAGGCAAGCCTTAGCCCTCCGGGGCTCCAGGGTTCCGTGGGGGAGACTGGACAAGTGATCATCACATTACAATGACAAGGGCCACAGCAGGGAAAGACCACGGGTTGCAGAAGGCCAGAAGAAGCCCACCAACATGGCTCAGGGGCACAGAAGGCTTCCTACAGGAGATGGAGTTTTAACTGAATCCTCAAAGAAGCCCAGAAATTGACCAAGCGGAGGAGGTGAGCGGTGCTTCGGGCCAAATCAAGCCACCATCCCTATGTGGAGGGATCCCGGGCTCCTCTCTGATAGGCTCTCACATCTGACCCTTCATGGCCCGGCACCAGCCTCTCGCTTGTCACAGTCCTTCAGGGTATCAAGCGCTTTGCCTGATTTTGGTCAGAAAGGCTGGAGGGGCATCCACATGCGTTCTCTGGCCTGGCGTGGGAACTTGGCAGGCTGCTGCCCACCCTCTGGACCTCAGCCACCTCATTCATCAAATGGGGGTGAGGGCAGTACCCTAGTATTGCAGCTGTGGAGACGGGGTGATATTTGTCAAGTGCTAGAAGAGTGCCTGGCATGTAGGAGTAACAGCATTAGCATTCTGCGGGGTTTGGTGAGAACAGAGAGCTGAGAGCGAGAAGACCCTTGGGTCTGCACCCCAGCTGGGCACTTACGAAGCTTGCGTGGCCTCAGTCAGGGCAAGTGACCTTTCCAAGCAGGCCTCGGTTTCTTTCTCCCTCCAACAAAGAGGTTGGGACTAAACCACACGCCTCTTTTCTGATGGGAAAGAACGTCTAAATTTCATACCAGGGGACACATTTACGGCCGTTTGGCAGAAATTAGTTCACAGAGTGAATGCTTACCGGCATAGCAGTCTGATTTTTAATTAGCTGGTGGGAATTCAGTATACTTCAAACATTAACAGTAAAATATGGGAGACCTCTGGTGGAGACGAGCCATACCTTTGGGCTTAAACAAAAGCTGTATCCTTCACACACCAAAGTGCCTGCTATCCGTTTTTCATCACGAGTGCTCATATGGAGTATCGATAAACCTTTGGCACTAGAACAACACTTCCAAAGCATATGATTTAAAATGATGCAATTAATATGAAACTAAATCTTATCGGCTAACTCTGTATAATCCTAGGCACCCAATCGCATGGCCTTCTTTTAAACTACTAAGCCATGTTTCTGATGAGATAAGAATCAAGAATCTCAGCTATTTTTCCCCTGTGAGTTTTCTCTTCTGTTGAAAGTGAACTAGAACATGAACTACTCCGTTAAATTCATGAAGAACAAAATAAGGAAGGGAAATTCATTCATTCCATCATTCATTCACTCATTCCTTTCACTTTAGTTTTTCAAGGTGGGTGGGTCCTCACAGACTTGAAGGATATGCTACACTTAGCAGGGGGAAGTGTGTGAGCTGTGTGGTCAGAGGCAAGCAGGAACGTGTCTGGGAGACTTCGGTCCTTCGGGGGGTGGGGAGTGGGCAGTGGCTGAAGTGGATGGAACGAGGCAGGAGGGCGGTAGACGGCAGGGCTGAAGGAGCTGGGGGAACCCGTCAGTAAGGGCTGTTTATTAAAGCCATACCAAGGAGTGTAATCAGATACCCAGAACTGCAGATTCAGGGAAGATTGTCATGGTAACTTAAGGTTTTGCTTGCGGTTATTTACTGAAGCTTAATTCAGGAATTTAATTGGAAGTTTATAATTAAGACCCAGTCTGGAACTTATACATGAAAAACAGGGCTTACCAAGAATATGAAAAAAAAAAAAAAAACTAACAAGATTTCCCAATCGTTCCTTTATTTATTAATTTGACAAATATTTACTGTGTATCTGCTACAGTCCCAGGTACTAAGGATGCAGGGTGAAAAAGAAGGTCCTCGCCTTCCTGCAGCTCACAGTCTGGTGGATGCAGACAGACTATAAACAAATAACTTGAATAAATCTATTAGTAGAGAGTGTGCTTACACAATGGGAAGGCAACACTTGACTTGCTTATAAAGAAACTCTTCTCAAAAGTTCATTTGTAAATCCTGCAAATAGACTATTCAGAAGTTCCACTTGCAGAAAAGGGAACCCTCCTACACTCTTGGTGGGGATGTAAGCTGGTGCAAGCCACTATGGAAAACGGTACGGAGGTTGCTCAAAAAACTAAAAGTAGAGTTGCCATATGATCCAGTAATCCCACTCCTGGGCATGTTTCTGGAGAAAACTCTAATTTGAAAAGATACATGCACCCCAATTTTCATAGCGGCACTACTGACAAAAGCCAAGACACGAAAGCAACCTAGGTACCCACTGACGGATGAACGGATAAAGAAGATGTGATTGCTGTTGTTACAGCCGCTTTGTCGTGTCTGACTCTTTGCGACCCCATGGACTGTAGCCCGCCAGGCTCCTCTGTCTATGGGATTTCAGGGCAAGAACAATGGAGTGGGTCACCATTTCCTTCCCCAGGGGATCTTCCCAACCCAAGGATCGAACCCACGTCTCCTGCATTGGCAGGAGGATTCTTTACCAGTGAGCCACCAGTGAAGCCCATATATGGAACATTACTCAGCCGTAAAAGAACGAAACAATGCCATTTGCAGCAACATGAATGGTCCTAGAGACTATCATACCAAGTGAAGCAAGTCAAAGACAAACATATGGTATCACACACATGGAATCTAAAAAAAGACAAAAATGAAATTATTTGCAAAACAGGCTCACAGCCATAGAAATCAAACTTACAGTTACCAAGGGGGAAGGGGTAGGGAGGGATAAATTAGGAGTTTGGGATTAACAGATACACATTACTATATATAAAATAAACAACAAGGTCCTCCTGTATAGCACAGGGAACTATATGCAATATCTTATAGTAACCTATAACAGAAAAAAATCTGTAAAAAATATATTTATGTATAACTGAATTACTTTGCCATATATCAGAAACTAACACAGTATAAATCAACTACACATCAATTTTTAAAAAGTGCCACTTGCAAATACGTATCTATGTTAATTTCAAGTCATAACAAATGCAGTATATTGAGTATTTTAATAAGCACCCGGCTCTGTGCTAAGCACTCAAAACAGCCCAACGAAGAAGGTACTATTATCTGTAGGTTACAGATGAGGAAACCGAGACCTCGCATTTATTCACTCGCCAGAGGCTGTGCCACTGTGATTTTCAGCACTGTCAGTTCCCAGGACCCCAGGCAGGAAATACCCGCCGTGAGCCAGGCCCAAGTTGCTCCGCATACTTAAACCCGTTTAAAACCAAACCCCAATCCTGTGAAAAGACTCTAAGCTAAGCTGGATGACTCCGGACTGGCCGGGTTTGACTGCCTGTGCTCAGACTCAGCTGTTCTTGGAGCTGAAGCTGAGCAACTGTTTGGGCTAGGTCGCATGAACATCACTGCCTTCGACTGCTTTGCTGGTTTCTTGGCAGAGGAAATCCACCAGCAGGGAGAGAAAGGGAAAGGTTAAGAGAGACAGAGGTTTTGGCAGGATGGTAGGAGCGGGTAATAGGTGGCAGGGAATCAGAGAACTTGAGGAGCTGAGCGCCCCACACACCAACCTCCTAAATACAGCATGGCCAGAGCTGAGAACTCCATGACTGACTTTTTTAAAAAAAATATTTATTTGGCTGCATTGGTCTTCGTTGTGGTGCATGGGATCTCTCCTGTGGCTTGCGGGCTCCTGAGTGAGTTGCTGTTCAGTCACTAACTCCTGTCTGATTCTTTATGACCCCATGGACTGCAGCACACCAGGCCCCTCTGTCCTTTACTATCTCTTGGAGTTTGCTATAGTTCACGTCCACTGAGTTGGTGATGCCATCCACCCATCTCATCCTCTGCTGCCCTCTTCTCCTTTTGCCCTCAGTACTTCCCAGCATCAGGGTCTTTTCCAAAGAGTCGACTGTTCACAACAGGTGGCCAAAGTACTGGAGCTTCAGCTTCAGCATCAGTCCTTCCAATGAGTATTCAGGGTTGACTTCCTTTAGGATTGACTGGTTTGATCTTGCAGTCCAAGGACTCTCAAGAGTCTTCTCCAGCACCACAATTTGAGCGAAAGGGCTCAGTAATTGCAGCCAACAGGCTAGTTGTTCTGCGGCAAGTGGGATCTTAGTTCCACCACCAGGACGTTGAACCCACGTCCCTTGCATTTGAAGGCGGATTCATAACCACTGGACCACCAGGGAAGTGCCCTCCCTCATCCCCATGCCTTTCTGAACCTGATGCACGGAGCCTATCTGTGGAGCTAAGATGCTACAGATTCAAACTTGTTAGGAAAAAAGAAGGCAAAGTAAAGGCAGGCAGTGCTTTTCTCATGTGGGAGCTAGTCAGGCTGTCCACCAGAAATAGGAGTAAGGCACAGACTGAGGAGAGGAGGAGACGGCCAGGCGGCGGAGGTCTGCCGGACACTGGGCAGCTCCAGCGACCGTGCCTCTAACCCCCAGCTGCAGCTCCAGCTGGACGAGAATCATGAGCCTCACCATTTCTGCCTCTTGCCGTGGGCCGGGTGGAAAGCAGGCTCTGGGTCTCCACTTACCCATCTGTAAAGAGGGGTCATAACAGCACTGAGCTCCCAGGCACTGGAGACTACACAAGCAGAGGGTCAGTAGACACCACATCCTTGTGATCAACACCGCCTCTCCTGTCTCCAGGCCACAGAGGAGGGCTCTTGAGACTCAGCAGGGTGAACACAGCCAGGATTCTGAAAGACTCCGAGACCTCTGTTTCCCCTGCTTCCTGACTTCATTGCCTACACTGGCCTCACAGGACCCTCCGGGTTGATGGACATGTCCTTCAACTGTGTTGTCACATGTCAGGTCGCTCTTTAAATCAAAGTAAGATGAAGAGTTTCACTCCCTGTCGTGCCAGCCACATTGGTTACGGAGCATCTGAAATGTGGCTTGTGTGACAGAGGGACAGAATCTTTAGCTTTACTTAATATTTTTTGTAATCAGTTTATTTAATTTTGGTTGTTCTGGGTCTCTGATGCTGCACGCGGGTTTTCTCTAGTTGAGGCGAGCATGGGCTACTCTCTAGTTGCAGTGTGCAGGCTTCTCACTGCAGCGGCTTCTCCTGTCGTGCACGGGGGCTCTGTAGTTATGGCACATGGGCTTAGCTGCTCCTCGGCACGTGGAATCTTCCTGGACCAGGGATCGAACCTGTGTCCCCTGCACTGGCAGGCAGACGCTTAACCACTAACCACCAGAGAAGTCCTACTTAATGCTTTCCTGGCCGTTCTGTGTGGCATGTGGGATCTTAGTTCCCCAACCAGGAATTAAACCCACACCCTCCTGCATAGGAAGCATGGACTCTTAACCACTGAACTGCCAGGGAAGTTCCTACTTAAGGTTATTTTTATTAATTGAAATTTAGATAGCTATGAGTGGCTCTCGGCTAGAGGGACCCAAAGGGAGAGCAGAGAGCTGACCATGTATGGACTGTGGGAAACGGCCCCTCTTCACTTCTGGCAGCCGCTCTGAGTAAGAAAGACTTCTCAGGAAAGCTTGGTGACCCCAGGCAGCATGACCCAGGGCCTGGGAGCTCCCTGACCTGGAAGGATTGGGATGCTCTGGCCACCTGCACTCTTGACTCCTGGCTCACTCAATGTGGGAGCTAATGCCCATGAGTCATCTTGCCCGCCACGGCCCCTGCAGATCCACAGAGGACACGTCACACAGTGCTGTGCGGTGGAGGCACCCCAAGGCCGACAGGCTCTGCATCTCCATCTCGCCCTGGGCAGGGAGTCCTCGTGGGCCATCTGCTTCTCTGCAGCCAGGCCTCCAAGGACAAGCCGGGTCTGGGGTCCACTGCCTGGCGTTCTCAATGTCCTGGCCTCCACATGAGGCTGTGCACTCACGGAACCAATGAACTGGAAAGTTACTCCTCCATATCTAACACTGGGAAGGAAGGGTCCAGACACCCTTTTTTGGGGGGGGGGGGTGGGTACTGAGCACCCTTCTGTTAGTTACCTGCTAAAGTCTGCCGCAGAGGTTTAATTAAACCTTACAGCAGTGATGTCCAAACTGGACTGGAGTGATTTCATGTGGAATCACCCGGGAATCTTTAAAATCACTGACTCGGCTCCCACCCTTGCACACCTGATTTCACTGGTACAGGAGTGACCTGGGCACTGGGAGCACTGTTCTGCAGCAGTCAGCAGACCCCTGCCTCCCAGCATCACCTGAGGAGGCAGACGCTCCCTCCTCATCCCCCTGTCCAGCCAGCTGAGGACCACACTTGGCCAAGACCACACCCTGACCAATGGTAAACCCGGCCTTGATGAAGAGGCTTATAGTCCTGCTATTAAAACAAAAGAAACTTGAAGCCCATTCTTAATCCAAAATGAATCACAAAATCCTTTCCCTCATCTTAATCTGAGACCCTGGGGCCAGAGGTTTTCAGGCCATTCACAAAACAGGACTGGAAAGCTGGGGTTGGGGGGTGCCTTAGGCACATGGAAGATGCGTCGAAAAAACACCACTAAACAGGTTAGGCTGTCATGCCATCCCGGGTCTGATGGATCGCTCATGGCGTCCTTGGAGTTCATTAGAAGGGCCCTGAACTCAGTCCTGTATGTCAGCACTCTCTGCCATTAGTGATTCAGGTAAAGAATGACATAAAATAACAGGGCAGGGAGTGAAGTTAATTGAGCTAAGCCTTTTAAAAATATTTCTGATACATCAAATTCTAATTAAAGATTAACATGCACAATGGAAATATTAAGAGGCACTTACAGAGGCCCCCAGAAGAGAGGGAGAAAGAATGTAATCTGTCAAGGTGAGGACACTGATTAAATCGTTTGGATGAGGCGGGGACTGGTAAGTGGATGAGAGGCATTTACTTACAGCTGTGATTTTAAATCAGGAAAACAGCTCTTGGTTACTGACCCAGCTGCCTCCACTGCTATAGCCTTCCTGGAGGAAAATTTGGCAACAGGAAAGGAAACCTTCCAACTGAGCTTGAGCTTGCAAGCCCATTTCTGGAACAGTCTGCTAGGGCCCCACAGAGATTCAACTACAGGGAAGTTCAAACCTAGGAGGATGTGTGTGTGTATGGGAGGAGAGGGCTTAAGAAATGAAAAACTCATGGATAAAAGGAAACAAAATCTTGGCAGACTCTCATGATGGCGTGTTACATAGGCAGTTTTTAAAAAATGCTCTTAAAATGGTGTTTCTTAAACTGTAGTCATTTCTTTACTGCCCTGGGGATTTTTCCATGGCTGTACCATCAACTGTACCATTTATTTGATATGTATTTGGTAAATTTTGTCCCTCCATTAAAAAAAAAAATGTATTTATTTGGCTGCCCTGGGTCTTAGTTGCAGCATGTGGGATCTAGGTCCCTGACCAGGGATGGAACCTGGGCCCCTTGCATTGGTTGTGGGGAATCTCAGCCACTGGACCAACAGGGAAGTTCTGTCTCTCCTTTTTAACTTTATTTTAAAAGATAACTTTGCATTGTTGCCTTTATTCCAATGTTCATTGGAAGGACTGATGCTGTAGCTGAAGCTCCATTACTTCGGCCAGCTGATACGAAGAGCCGGCTCATTAGAAATGACCCTGATACTGGGAAAGATTGAAGGCAGGAGGAGAAGGGGACGACAGAGGACGAGATGGTTGGATGGCATCACCGACTCAACGGACATGAGTTTGAGCAAACTCCGGGAGATGGTGAAGGACAGGAAAGCCTGGCAAGCTGCAGTCCATGGGGTCGCAAAGAGTCAGACACGACTGAACGGCTAAACGACAACAATGGATCATTTGCATAAGTACAAAATTAGCATCATCTGTCTACAGAGGACACAATATTTAAATGCACAAAGTAGTCATACATGCAACAGTAGAAACAGTCTCAGGCACCCCCTCTCAAAAAGCATACTGAGAAGAGCGCTGATGACAGGGAAACGTGTCCCCACAGGGTCTGGAGGTCACCAAACAGCAGGCACAGAAAGACCTCTGTTTTTTGTAAAACAAACTCATGGTTATCTTTGAGTTATGGTACTGTTATAAGTGATTTTTTTTTTATTATTATAAGGAAATACAAACATGTATTTACTTTTTAAAAAATGTTTTAATTAATTTATTTTAATTGAAAGATTATTACTTTACAATATTGTGATCATTTTTGCCATACATCAACATGAGTCAGCCACAGGTATAAGTGATTTTTAAACTGCTTCTCTTGAGACTTTCCTGGCAGTCCAGTGGTGAAGACTCCACACTCCTGATACAGGGGTCATGGGTTTGATCCCTGGAAGGGGGAGATCCTGCGTGCCTCAAGGCACAGCCAAATTAAAAAAAAAAAAATGCTTCTCTCTATTTTCTAAAATTTCCACCATGAACTGATTAATACTTTTACAATAAAAGATATTTATAAAAATTTCGGTGGTCCTGTATTTTTCCTGCAGGGCTCCAGGTGCTTCTTGAGAGGTAGATGTGGAAGAACCCAGGCTCAGCTGTCATCTGTTACCTTGGGGAAGTGGGCGGGAGGGAGAGGCACGGGAACGGCTTGGTTTTATTGTCTTAAAAGGGCAGTGTATTTGTACAGTATTTGTGTAATTACAAGTTAATGAAAAAATATTAACTTCCAAAGCAAAAACCCATTTGGTGCCAAACTTACACCACTGCCGTGCTTCAGGCTTCTATCCTGTTTGACCATCTGGAGGCGTGTGGCAAACAGCCTGGCCACGACGCTCACTGGTTCCCCCTGAGACAGACCCGGCTGCAGACAGAAGCCAGGTGCCATCAAGGGGAAGCTGGGGGGTGGGGAGAGCCCCGAACCAGAGCCAGAACACGCTGTGGCCGGGCTGGGCCCGGGGCTCACACAGCCTCGTCCCTCACGGGTTTTTTTGTTGTGTTTTTTTTTCCCCCTCGTCCTCTCTTGTTCATTCTCCTCTCTCCTTTCGGCTACTTGTTCTCCTTCCCGTCTCCCTTCTCTCTGGTTTTTGCTCACAAAGCACAGCTGAGAAAAGGCAGGCTTTCCACGGTCCATAACATTACCGCCCACTTTTTCCTGCTATTTACATCAAAGATCCCAAGCTCACACATTTGAAACTGAATGTCATTTGAAAGATTACCGACTTGAAAAAAAAAAAAAGATTAGCAACTGTTCAAAGAAGAAACAAGTCATGGAAAGTCTGACTTTCACTCTGCTTCTGCTTGATCACAAGAAGAAAGTAGAAACTTCAAAGGCATCCAGGGTACCGAGGAAGCCCAGAGCTGCGAAAGGTTATTTGCTTTTTCGTGGCTGATCCACTGGGGTGGGGGAAGACAACTTTTTCCACCCCTGACAGGGAGGGGTGTTTTTAAAGGCCCACAGCCCCTTTAAGTGGGCCCCCCGCTTCTTCACAATGAGAATCACTGCTTCCGTTCTCCATACTTCATTGATTTAAATTTGGTTCACATAAAATTCATGCAAAGCTAATCTCTCACATTTGAGTTCTATTATAATCTCCACGGTAGGGGCAATAGGGAGATAAACATATTTGGGCAAGGGGAGCCCAGGCATGCATACAGGGCCCCCAAGGTTAACAAAAAAAAAAAAAAAGGGGGGAAAGATTCTTTCTAAAGAACTGAGATGCAAACAAGACACACGAGGTCAGTTCTCAAGAAGGGAAATGCCGGGTGTATGCGGCCAGCTGTGGTAACCAGGACTTGGATGGGCGGGGTCGGGTGGGGGGAGGTGGAGCCTGCAAAAGACCTCAGACTTCAGAGGGCAGGTCTCCCTGCCCGCTCGGGCCCTTCCCCCCAACCTGCCTGAACAGCTGGTGCCTAGAGGCCCGTTAAGCCACAAGCGCACACCTTCTGCCTCCTCCCAAAAACCTCGCACCTGGAGGTAAAGCCTGGCCCGAGGGGCGGTAGGGGCCTCCGGAATGTTTACTGTAATCACGCGTGGGAGCTGGAAACTTCTCTGGCCAGGGCCTGGCTGGGACTGGCACGCGCGCAGCTTCTGGGTCAAGCCTGTGGAACCCCTGACTCACAACACCTTTCAGTTTCCCTTTGAGCCCCCAGGGTTTGCATCTTCTGTCACCAAAAGGTGACGCAGCAGCGGGGCCTGTTACAGGCTGCTTCCTTAGGACACAGGCTGAGAAGGGGCCTGCTGGGGTGGGAAGTACCCCAGAGAAGAGGTGCGGACCTGGGCGTCACTCACAACAGGGGTCCCCGACCTCTGCGGTCTAATGCCTGATGACCTGAGGTGGAGCTGATCCAATAATCATAGGGATAAAGGGCACAATAAACATAATGCGCTTGAATCTTCCCTAGACCATCCCCTGCCCCCTGGTCCATGGAAAAACTGTGTTCCATAAAATCAGTTCCTGGAGCCAAAAAAGGTTGGGGAACCACTGACTTAGAAGACTGGGGTCAGTCCTGCTTCCTAATACCACTGTTACAGAGGACGACAGAGTGAAACCACCGTGGTCCCGCAGGGCCAAGGAGACCTGCCTGACTATCCAAGGGCACATACACCCCCCTCACCCTCGCCAACAGGTCGTGAGGTCAAGGGACCCTCTCTACCCACTGGGCCCTCAGCCGCATCCCATGGCCGCCCTGGTTCACGCCATTGTCCTCTCGTTCCAGGTCTGGTGAGAGGGACATTCCACCAGTTGCCCGCCTGTGTCCTTGCTTCCCCAGCATCACCGGTGACCGTGGCCATGGCAGGAACTTTCTGGAGCACACATCCAAGGGTGTCACACCTGTGCTCAAAGCACGGCTCTTCTTCTGATGGGCTCCCCCTCAACCCACCGTGCCCTCTGCTCAGTCCTGTGCACGCCCTGCCCTTCTCCATCCATCTGTGCCCTCTGCCGAGTGGACTTCCACGCTACCCTGAAGGCCTGACTGATGCTCACAGCTTCAGAAATGAGTTTGTTCTGAGACACACATGTGGGGGCTCCTTATAGCCAGGAAGCGCGGAAGTAGGAAGCGGATCCCTCACCGCCTCCTTCGACTAAGGGGAGCAGAGCAGAGGGAGGCAAGCCAGTCTGGGCAGAATCACCCAGGCGTCCGTCAGGGCATCGGGAGCCTGCTGTTTATTTGGCTGAGCACCACGGGCTGTGTCGGCTGCTCTTTAGGAGGCGGCAATGGACAGAGGAGCCTGGCGAGCTACAGTCCATGGGGTCACAGAAGGTCGGACATGACTGAAGTGACTTAGCACGCGATGCACTCGAATTACTCAAATATACGTTTTGGAGACATGGACGCACATTGGCTAAGGAATAGCGGCTTCTTTCCCCAGAGGTCCTGGCTTCAGGGCCTAGGCTCTGGGTGAGGGATGACAAGATAACCACAACTCCCAGGTCAGGCTGCCCCCTCTCACCCCTCAACAAGCAGGTCTAGCTGAGCTCACGGAAAGGTCGCTCTTGGCGTGGCCCCCATAGCGCCACAGGGTTGGGGGCGTGGGGACTCTGGAGACTGAGGGTCCCCAGATAGGTCCTGAGGGATGCTCCAGGCAAGGACATCCATGTCCTGGCTCCTCGCGAACCTCTGCACTCTGCGGAGGCTGCCTGCCTGCCCGCTGGCCTATCTCTAGCTGGAGTGAGGGCGGTGGTCATAGCAATAGGCAGTCATGACAGTTGACATGCACTAAGCACCATATTACAGGCCAGGCACTTGCTGGATAATTAAGTAATTTAATTCTCACAACAACCCTGTTTTCCAGATGAGGAAGCTGAGGTCCTGAGAGTTTAAGGAAACTGTCCAAGGTCTTATAGCTAATAGGAAACAGACTCTGGGCTCAAACCCTAATAGATTCTGAAACCGGAGCTTCTTCTCTTTAGAAGGGAAGAAAAAGAAAGAAAGAAGTTCTGGGGGATGAGAACTGGAATCAATTACGTTCAAATCTGTATTTGCAAATCCACTTTCAAGAAAATGCTGAGAGTGCAGTGCCTGCGAGCAGGGAATGGATTCAACTTGTTTTTACTGAGCTTGCCTTTAACCACACAGATAGGGCTCCCGCACACCTGGCCCCAGCAGACCCTGCGGTGGGTGCCGGCTGGCTCCTGGGGAAGTGTCCCCTCCAAGCTAACTTCTGGCAGCCGGGGGTGACACTCCTCAGAACTCCCTGCAGGGGTTTGAGGCACCCCTGCTCAGGACATGCCTTCCCTGCAGAAAGCAATGGGTGCTTTAGAAGGAAAAGCTCTGGGCATGCCTGGGCCGCAGCGTAGTTACCAGAAGTCTAGCAGGTCATCCTGTGGCCTTAATCGTAAAATGCTGGTTCGTGTTCCTTAGAAACCTGCTGTGTTTCAGGAACGGTGTTCAGGGCCTTCCCGACGATTCTCCTCCTTTTCCAGACAAAGGGAACTCAACGTTCCTGTTCAGTGTCTTTGCAGTCACCCAGCTGACCAGTGGGGCAGGCTGGAGGGATGGGGGGTTGGCATTTTGGGCACACTGCCCCCCCTTCTACATCTCCCTGCTGCTGGGCCAGGAGCCCTCCCTCCTCAGTGCCTGTACCTCCTGACTGCCCTGCAGAGGTGGCGAGGGGACGATGACTCTTAGCCCTAGGACTGGGGCTGGGGTGAGAAGCTGTGTGTGTGTGGGGGGGGTGGAGGGCGTTCCCAGGGCACACAGTTCTGTCGCCTCAAGTGCCTGGGCTGGAATTCCAGCCTCCAAAGGCGGGCTCTCACCTCTCAGCCCCGCTCTCTCACACCTACAAAGCCGGCCTTCTTCATGGAGAGGCTGACACTGAACAGGCAGTGAGTTTTTTACTGAAAGCCACACACAACTTCCCTTTCACCCTTCGGAATAAGTGATATCTTTCTCTACACCAGTTACCAATCACCTCGGTCTTTTAATAGAAGCAGTTTGTCGTGTGAGTTGGGGCAGATATAATATAAACACAGGAGAGGGACCTGTTTTGCTCAGGACTTTACTGAGAAAGGAGGTTGGTGGTTTTTAAAAACAAAGTCCGTGGGTGCCTCTGATGATGAGGGGCTACCGGAGTGGGCCAGGGTGTGCAGGAGGCTGGGGAGTCACAGAAGAGATGGTGAAATAAAACAGCCCACTGAGGGGACACAGAGGCTCTGCGGCACTGTTTGAAATGCTCTCGGACATCACCCGGCCTTCCCAGGTGGCGCCAGTGCTAAAGAACCTGCCTGCCGATGCAGGAGGTGGAAGAGACGTGGGTTCGATCCCTGGGTGGGAAAGATCCCCTGGAGGAGGGCATGGCAACCCCCTCCAGTATTCTTGCTGGAAAATCCCATGCACAGAGGAGCCTGGCAGGCTACAGTCCATGGGGTCGCAGAGTCGAATACGACTGAAGTGACTTAGCACACGGGCACGCAGACATCACCCTCTGCTCCCTGAGAACATCTGTCATGTGAGAACTTCAGTTCGAGTCCCCCATAGTCCCTTTCCTGACCAGCCCCTAAGGGTCATTTAGCAAATCCACAAACATAGGGAAAAGGTGAAACACTTTGAAGACTCTCCTTCAAGCCATGTGAATGTCGATGGGGCGCCTGTGGGACTGACGAGGCTCTAGTTCAATGAGGCAGGTCCTCTTCTGCGGTTTTTCTCAGGAACCAGAATTCACGCAGGGGACGCACGCTTTTATGAGATGGAGGTTTGGCAGCGAATCAGATAACCAAGCAAGCATATTTCTGGGACTATTTTAAAACAAACAACTGTCAAGCAGAGGGTTGGGAATGTCTAAACAGATACTCTGAGTGTGAAGGATGCTGGAGGTTTGAGTGGACACAGCTGCGCACCCCCTGAGCGCACATGATGGAGACCGCCTTCCAAGCGCCGGAAGTCTCTTCGATGAGCGAAGATGGGGATGGGGAAAACGGCGCAGAGCACGGGGTCGGCTGCTCTGGGGGTGGCGGGGGGCACTGTGGGGGTCAGGGTGGGTTGAATCCAAGCCGGGAGCCGAGCCCTGGCTCCTTGGTGAGCCGCCCTGCTGTGCTCACTGCCGAGGTGGCTGAGTTTCAGCAAGCTCTCTGCCTCTCTAGCCAGGCTGACGGTGCTCAGCCAATGGCTGTGCCCTTGCCCACCACACTGGCACAAGCGCAGAAGGCTGATGGTGGTCCTTGAGGGCGAGGGGCGAGGAACTGTACGCCCCCTACACTGTCAGCAAGAGGCCCGATGGATACAGCTGTTTCCGAGGAGGGCAACTTGACAGATGCCACTGTACAGAGCGAGGTACTAACTTTCCCACAGGGATTTCACAGTAAGGACTTCCTCCCAGCACAGAGCAGGAAAGCCCCAGTTTTAATTGCAAAAACTAAGCTGTGGGCCGAGATGTGCACGATTCCATTTGTGTAAAAGCTACAGGGACGGTCATGCATTCAACAAATAGTTATCACATGCCTACTAAGTGCCAAGCCCCGAGCCAGGGCTGGGGCGTCGATGATGAACAAGACAAAGTTGGTGCCTACGAGTATGAACTTACATGTGCGTCAGTGCAGAGGAAGGGGTTTGGGAGGAGACATGCCCCGACCAAGTTTCGAGTTATTGCTGGAGAGGCTGACAGCTCAGGGAGGGGCCACAGGACAGCGGGTGGGGGGGAGGTTGGGTATAAAAGGATGCTTTCACTTTTCACTCTATACACTGTATTGTCTGAGCTCTTTTTTTTTTTTTAACAACATGAATGCATTTCTGTATTACTTGCTGACTTATTTTCGTTTTCTTAATTTGGCTGTACTGGGTCTTAGTTGCAGCACATGGGATCTCTATTCACAGCATGTGGGATCTAGTTCCCTGACCAGGGATCGAACTCAGGCCCCCTGCACTGGGAGCTCAGAGTCTTAGCCATTGGACGACCAGGTGGTTTAGTTGCTCAGTTTAGTCACTCATAGACTGTAGCCCGCCAGGCTCCTCTGTCCATGGGATTTCCCAGGCAACAATACTAGAGTGGGTTGCCATTTCCTTCTCCAGGGGATCTTCCCCATCCAGATATTGAACCCATGTTTCCTGCACTGGCAGGCATATTCTTTACCGTCTGAACCACCAGGGAAGTTCCTATTTGGTCATGACCCTTAAACAGCAAAAAAAAAAAAAAAAACCCAAAAGAACCACCAAAAAGACCATGGAATTACAGACTCAACAATAGGACCCCAGCCGGACTGTTTGCAGGACAGGTAGGTGAAAGACAGAGGTGGTGTTAAGTATGAGCTCATTTTCCAACCAGGACCAAGGCTGTGATTTTGCATCATTTCCAGGCCCTCTGGAAAGAACAGGTGCACAGAGCATTGACTCTAGCAGCCCCTCTGTCTCCTTTGGAGAAGGTCTTGACCGTGGCCAGGGTCACGGGCACACCCTCAAGCCTGAGGCTGTGCATCAGAGAACAAGCCCCCAAGAGCGCTGGGCCTCTTCAGCCTGCCCAGCTGGGGTCACTGCGGGCCTTCTCTCAGCAGCTCTCACTGCATGTAAGAAAACACCCCTGAGATTTTTCTAGGACCCCATCTAGGGCCCCACCCACTTCTAGCTGAGACTGGTACATGGAGAAGAGCCCATGAGCATTAGCAGAAGTCCCGGAACAGGAGACATTTCT
Organism: Cervus elaphus; assembly: GCF_910594005.1. Lineage (NCBI taxonomy): Eukaryota > Metazoa > Chordata > Mammalia > Artiodactyla > Cervidae > Cervus > Cervus elaphus. Next base: position 24,367,758 of record NC_057824.1, on the reverse strand, counting down.
ACCCTTCTGGCTAAGGTCCGCCTGACTCTGCTTCAGCTGTGAAGAAGAAAGCAAGAGGTCTTGGGGGTCAGGCATCCGGGGCCCCCAGGCTGGGCCTGCTACATCTTAGCAGTGCAACCTTGGGCCAGTCACAGGACTTCTGGGAGCCGCAGGCCTCAAAGATGTAAAATGAAGATGCTACCTCTTTGAAAGAGGCAAGATTCCACAAGAATCTCCCCTACCCCCACCCCCAAGGTCCGTCTAGTCAAAGTTATGGTTTTTCCAGTAGTCATGTATGAATATGAGTTGGACTATAAAGAAAGCTGAGCACTGAAGAATTGATGCTTTTGAACTGTAGTGTTGGAGAAGACTCTTGAGAGCCTCTTGGACAGCAAGGAGATCCAACCAGTCTATCCTAAAGGAAATCAGTCCTGAATATTCATTGAAAGAACTGATGCTGAAGCTGAAACTCCAATACTTTGGCAACCTAATGCAAAGAACTGACTCATTAGAAAAGACCCTGATGCTGGGAAAGATTGAGGGCAGGAGGAGAAGGGGACCATAGAGGATGAAATGGTTGGATGGCATCACCAACTCAATGGACAAGCTGAATAAGCTCTGGGAGTTGGTGATGGACAGGGAAGCCTAGCGTGCTGTAGACCATGGGGTCACTAAGAGTCGGACACGACTGAGCAACTTTGGAAGAGGTAAGACTCCACAAGAATCTCCCCCACCCCCACCCCGTCCCCCTGCTCCCTGGTAAGCCTGTGCAAGGGAACCTCCAATGCCCTGGGGAACTTGGTAACAAATGCAAATTCCTCACTAGTTTATCAGCATTTTAAATATATATCCCTGGTGACTGTGACACCTAATTTGTTTGTATACATTCCCTGCCTCCCTGGAAGAAGTGTTGAGACAGGAAAAGAACTTTCTTCCCTGGGGCTGAAAGAAATCTGGGATTGAATCCCACTGAATTACTCAAGTCCAGCCTTCCAAAAACCAATGCTCCACCAAACAGAATCTGTCCAAAATGAACATCTATTGGTGGCTATAAAAAAAAAAAAATAAGTAGCTCAAGTTCATTCCGTGAATTAAAAATGACGCTGTGCTCATTCGCTCGGTCACGTCCAACTCTTTGTGGTGGCCCCATGGACTGTAGCCTGCCAGGCTCCTCCGTCCATGGAATTTTCCAGACAAGAATGCTGGCGTGGGTGGCCATTTCCTTCTCCAGGGGATGTTCCTGACCCAGGGATCGAATCCACATCTCTTGTGTCTCCTGCATTGCCAGGCGGATTCTTAAAAACGCCAGTATTGAATATTAACTGTGGTTTACAGCTGCCTCACCACCCCACCGAGGTAGGATAAAATCACAGCCGAGCCCGATGGAGGAAGCACCACTTCCCGGACACCGTGAGAGCCTGGCAGGGGAAGGTGGGGTCCTGCCGGTGACTAAAAGCTCACCTCACCTTCCCGCCTCGGGGGATGCGAGATGGTTTTAGAAGGCACGTGTGCGAATGGTTCCTTTTATTTTAGTCACTTTCTTATTCCATTTCAGTCATTTTATATAGCATCTTATGGAAAAATATGAATGAACTTTTTGGCCAACCCAATATTTATCTTCATGTGTAGTGAAAAAAATATACACTGAGTTGTGGATCCCAAGATTTCTGGTAAAAGCTAGGGTTTGTTTAACCTATTCCACCTGGCCCTGAGATGGAGTTACTGTGAACAGATTCAAAGGAAAATGTTAAATGGACAATAACACAGTGGGTTCTCTGACGTGGCAAACTCCTCCAAGGTGGTACCCGAATACTTCCCACGTGGGGAGGACTGGTAGCTGGATGCCTCGGCTGAGAGGAGGTGGATAGGAACTGAATGGATGAGACAGCACAGCAGTGATTTAGAAGACGACAGGAGGCTCTGTAAAGGTAAGAACCGGGCCGTGTCCCGGCACTCAGGCCGTCTCTGGGGCACTGGTGTAAAGTAACGCGGTAACGGCCACTGTCTGAGGGCTACACGTCTTGGCTAAGTCTTAGCAGGGAAATTAGTTACTGCTGAGTCCCCATCCCAGGTATTCACACAGCGAAGCACATGAAAACGACACGGATTCTTTTGCCGAATCCTCAAAGAATCCCTCAGAAGGGGGAAATGGTTACTGTTCCCATATTATGGGGGAGATGAAGTCACTTGCCCAGGGCATAGAGACAGCAAGTGGGGACCTGAGCTAAGGGGACTGACCCAGCCCGGGCTCCTAACCATTGCATCCATGGCCCCTACCTGTCAGGCCAGGGTGTGAGCCCAGGGACCCCCACCCGAGCCTTATTCTTGGCTTCGGTGCTTGTGTATACATGCCAGAAACCAAAGAAGCCTCCTAGACCAAAACAAACACACAGTCGGGAAGATCCCCTGGAGAAGAAAATGGCAACCCACTGCAGTATTCTTGCCCGAGAAATCCCATGGACAGAGGAGACTGACAGGCTACAGCCCACAGGGTCACAAAGAGTGGGACACAACAAAAAAAACCAAGCACCTAACAACAACAACGGCAATAACAGTAACAGTGCACTTTGAACAAACGGTGGCCCTGTGCTCGACACACGTCACCTCGGTTCATCCTCATGACGTCCTAGTTGAGCAGCCAGGACTCATCACTCTCCCTACATCACAGAGGGCCCGAGAGCTGGCGTCACCACCCACGGCACACGGCCACCGAGTGGCAGAGCTGGGAGTGGGACCCAGGAGCTAGCCAGGCACCAGAGCTCACGTCCACACCCACTTCCAGCCCCGTTTCCCTCCCAGGCATCAGCCTTGCCACCCCTGTCATTATCTCGCTCCGTCCACACATGCTGAGGCCCCTGCAGGGGCGCCGACCGAGGCGGTCAGGCAGTGTCTGTGCCCTGCCGGCCTCCCTCTTCTCTGGCAGTGGTGCTGGGGGAGCCCTGGGGCAGTTCTGGAGCTTTCTCTGATGCCAGATGATCAGTCAGCAATGGTGATAGTCTAGGGACATGATCATTAGCAAATGAACCACACTTTCCCAGTGGGCCTGCCTCCTCTCAGCCCGGCCCAGAGTCTGCCAACTAACATCTTGAAATCACTCATGGCCTTGATTGAGGTTTTCCCTTTCCCTGTTGGCTTCGGTCTTTGCTTCTCCCTCGGTGTCAGTCCCTCAGATTTCTTCCTGGCTGAGTGGGGGCAGGGGGTCTGGGTGCTCCTGGTCTACCCACACCCCAGAAGCCAGTTGTGGAACTGAGGTTCCCAGGGGTTAGGCAGAGGGTGTGCATCCACCAGCATGGCGCAGACACTCGCTGTACCAGTCGCCCCTGCCCTGTCTCCCCACCCTCGACAGCTGTGTGAGGCCGCGGGGACAGTGAGCGGAAAGCTCACCCTTCTGGCTGAAGCAGCTCGCTCTCTTATCCTCGCCCTTTCCCTGTGAGGAGGGGGTGGGTGCCGGGTGGTACAGCCACAGAGCCGTGAAGCCTCTGTCATCCCAGTCTCCGAGGGATGTGAGAAGCAGGGCTCCTTGCTGACCCATGTGGACAGGGAGTGCAAGCAGGAAATAAACCTTTCCTGTGTCCAGGCGTGGAGAAGCATCATTCCCGCAGCACAGCCCAGCCCGGTTCAGAGGGAGCAGCGCACAGTACCTGGGACCAGAGCCCCAGAGACTGAGATGAAGCCCCTTGAGTTAATGGCTATTCTTGGGTCCAGCAATCCAGGACCGCAACGGGGTAGGGACCGCCGAGGGCTTGCAACACACAGGCCCTGTGCTAAGTGGTTGCTGTTTTTAATTAACTAATTAATTTTTGGCTGCGCTGGGTCTTCATTGCTGCGTACGGTCTTGCCGTAGTTGTGGCAGCAAGCGGGGCGAGGCTACTGTCTCCTCGTGGTGCGCTGGCTTCTCAATGCGGTGGCTTTGCTCGTGGCAGACGACTGGCTCCAGGGCACATGGGCGAAGTCGCTCTGCAGCATGTGGGACCTTCCCGCCCCAGGGACCGAGCCCACGTCCCCTGTATTGGATGGGAGGATGATTCCTAGCCAATGGGACACTAGGGAAGTTCGCGAAGTGGTTTTAAATGCATTTTCTCACCAAATCTTCTCTGCAGCCGTGTATTATGTGGTTGGGCCTACTTATCCTCATTTTGCAGACGGAAAAACAGACACTTGTAAAGATGAAGAGGGCAACCCAGGCCTCGTGGTGAGCGAAGGGCTGGGACTTGGCCATGGGTGAGGCTGTGATGGTCTGTCTCCGCCTCCTGGCAGCTCCCTTCGCGGGGGACTCAATCTGAGGCGAGTGATCTCTGTTCTTCAGTGAGTCGCCACGCCGTTTGTTTTTTATAAGCCACAGATGTGCCCTCTGACCATCCAATTAAGGCTTGCGGCATGAAATGGGTGTCATGTTCCTCCAACGGCCAGGCTGAAAGCTGCTTCTCAAGACCGCGCCAGGGACAAGGACGTGGGCTTCTCCGCCCATCGTGAACTAGTCCAGGGCCCGGTCCCAGTCGAGGACAGGTGTAGCAGAGGTGCTTTTCGACCCCTCCGATGACGATGACGAGACTCCCAAGAAGAAGGCTCCCTTCCCCCACCTGCAAAGGCACCCGTTTGCTGGCTCTCGGCAGAACTCCTGATTTATACCTGGGGCCAAGAGGGGCCTCCCCAAAGCAGGGCCCGCAACGGCTGTGAGTTATTCCAGTCGACGTGCAGCCATCTGGCCACGGGCCCTCTCTGCCTCTGGAATTGATGGCACGGTGTTAATTCTCCTTGAGGTGATGGCTGCCCGAGCCTAGGCCGCTTCTTTCTGAGCAGCGTCTTCCAGGGGAACTGCATGAAGGCGGGCGTTTCCAGGGACTGGAAGGAGCGCCAGGTAGAGTGCAGTGTGATTTACTCCCCGCTTGGATGCATCAATTGACCTGTCGAGTTTCAGTTTGCTTCCCTCCACAAGGAGATGACGAGATGACTCACAGCTGGGCACGTTCAGAAGACGAACACCCAGCTGTCGAATCCAATCCTGATTTCATCCCAGCTTCCCAGTGAGAGAAGAGACCGGCCCAAAGCGAGGGAGAACGTCAGATGCTGTCAGAACCGAGTTGCTCAGTCGGTCAGTTGTGTCTGACTCTTTGCGGTCCCCTGGACTGTAGCCCGCCAAGCTCCTCTGGCCATGGAACTTTCCAGGCAACAATACTGGAGCGGGTTGCCATTTCCTACTCCAGGGGATCTTCCCAAACCAGGAATCAAACCTGAGTCTCCTGAATTGGCAAGCGGATTATTTGCCACTGAGCCACCAGGGAAGCCCAGAGTCAGAACCAAAAGGTCCCCCCCATATGCCCCTGGGCCCTGAAATCACCATCTGTTTTTTTAAAGTCAGTGTCCTCATTTGTGGGTTGGATCCTAAGTCACTCTCGTTTCCCTTCATTCACTTGTGGCAAAGCTCCACAAGGACCCACTAGGCTGGCAGCCCCAGGATTCAACTGTGAACGAAGAGCTGGGGTTTCTCCCTCAAGCAGCTTGGTGCCCACATGAACTGGAATAATAGCTCAAAAATAGAAAACTACATATAGTGGCCAATGCTCAAGAGAGATTTGGTGGCCAGAAAAGGTTTTGCTGGGAAGGGCGCTGTCTGCAGTGATCTGAAGGATGTCAGGGAGTGAGCCAAGTGAAGGGGACACTGGTGGCAGGAGAGAGCACCCCAGGCAGAGGGCCTGGCCTGTGTGATGACCAGAAGCAAGGTCAGGGAAGCCAAGGACGGCTGCGTGGCTGGGACCCAGGTGGGAACAGCAGCTGAGGCCCAACTGCAGACCTGGCGGTCCTGGCAGGCTCAGGCTTTGACTCTGCTGGTGAACAGCAAGAGCAGTAAGACAGAGTTGAACTTAGACATCTGCTGACAAGAGGCCAGGGGCCGTGTTCCCTGTACCCCTTCCATGACCACACCAAAAGCCTGCGGCTGGTCTCCATCCTGGGAAGTCAACACAAGCAAAGGCAGATCAGGGCCACCTGGTCCCCCTCCCCGGGCAAACTCCGAGACAGGTTCCCCTCAGCCAGAGCTCCCAGCCGATGGGCAGCGAGGAGGTTGGTGGATCCCCCAGGTCAGGAGAGAGGGCTGGGGCTCAGGGCTAGGGCCTGGGGTTTATTCTGCTCTCTGAACTCCACCTTCGACCAAAACCAGCACTGGGGAAAGCGGAGATGTGATCACCCGTGCTGAGGAAGAATAAGGCTTCAGGGCAGAAGAGCGGGGCGACACAGGATGGGAGTGGAGGTGGTGGGCTTGGTGGGTGGGAGCCTGGGCACTGGAGGAGAACGGGCCTGGAGTCAGAAGCCGGCTGAGCCCCTCTAGCGGAGGGGGTGGTGCGGGGCGGGGGCAGGCATCTTCCGTAAGTCCTCAGTGCCTGGCATCCATTGAGCTGCCGACAAGGGGTGACTCCTACTCAGACTCGCTCAGCGGCTTGTCTCACAGCCCTTGACCAGGCTCTCCGGGGTTGCTGCTGGTGCAGGGGGCGGGGCTGGGAGAGTAAGCTGGAGGACTTGCTGGAGGAGGAGGTGCAATGAGACCCCGACAGGGAGCTCCCCCGCTCTCACCATCCCCCTCGGAAAGTGGGGGGCAGGGAAAGCATCTGTCTGCAGCTGGCTGTCCTCCTCCCACAATTTTTGGAGCAAAATATAATCTCACATCCCCACACAACCAAATAGCAAAACCAGAATACAGATCCAGCAGATTTGGAAATTTTAAAACTTTATATCCTGGGTGGGAGGGATACCAGCTGCAAGTGAGTCTGGCCGTAGGAAGAAAATGTATCTTGCTTTTCAAGAGAAGACAGAAGGTTGTAGAAAGGCACTGCAGAAGTAGGGCCTGCCAGTCTGTATTCTGGGCTGGGCCTAGCTGGCACATAGTAGGGCCTCAGTAAATGGCCGCTGAACTGAAGCAGAGTCCCATTGGCCACCTGGACACGACTCATTCCCAACACACCTGTAAACCCGTCAGGACTGAAGCCTTGTTAAGTCTCACATTTAATTCCCGACTTTCACCCAAATGAGTTCCTGTCTTGGTATCACCCGGTATCATCTAGGGAGCGGAGTAGGGGCTGTCACTTGTTTTCAAGAGAAACACTGTCCTCCCGGCAGGAGGAAGTGAAAGCTGGACATGGGCCTAGCAGGAGGGCAGCCCGGGGGTGCTGGGGGGGATATGGACCACCTGTGAGCCTAGGTTCCTGAGGGAAGAGTGACTTAGTGGATTTGGAGTCTATAAAACAAGTCACCATGCTTTCCGGCATGTACGTACAGAGAGGTGCTCGAATGCACACATGTGCACACACACACATCCGTGCACAACACACACACAGTATCTGAGGTTGCGTGCATGTGTGCTAAGTCACTTCAGTTGTGTCTGAGTCTGTGGCCCTATGGACTGGAGCCTGCCCACCAGGCTCCACGCTCCATGGGATTCTCCAGGAAAGAACACTGGAGTGGGTTGCCATGCCCTCCTCCAGGGGATCTTCCCAACTCAGGAATGGAACCCGTGTTTCTTATGTCTCCTGCATTGGCCGATTCTTACTAATGCTACCTGGGAAGCCTGGCCTCTGAGGCTATGGTGGGTTTTTTTTTTTTTTTAAACAAGAGTTAAAAACATGAGTTAAAACATGAGTTAAAGACATCGAAGCAACCTAGATGTCCATCAGCAGACAAATGGAGAAGAAAGCTGTGGTACATATACACAATGGAATATTACTCAGCCATTAAAAAGAATACATTTGAATCAGTTCTAATGAGGTAGATGAAACTGGAGCCTATTATACAAAGTGAAGTAAGCCAGAAAGAAAAACACAAATACAGTATACTAACACATATATATGGAATTTAGAAAGATGGTAATGATAGCCCTGTATATGAGACAGCAAGAGAGACACTGATGTATAGAACAGTCTTTTGGACTCTGTGGGAGAGGGCGAGGGTGGGATGATATGGGAGAATGGCATTGGAACATGTGAATTATCATATGTGAAATGAATCGCCAGTCCAGGTTTGATGCATGAGACAAGTGCTCGGGGCTGGTGCACTGGGATGACCCAGAGAGATGGGATGGGGAGGGAGATGGGAGGGGGGTTCAGGATGGGGAACACATGTACACCCATGGCGGATTCATGTCAATGTGTGGCAAAACCAATACAATATTGTAAAGTAAAAAAAAAATAAATAAAACTGAAAAAAAAAAAAAAGAGAGTTATCAAAACCAAGGGAGGTATCTGCAGAATTTTTGCAGAACCTCAATTCTCATACATACACTTAAGGCCTAAATCAGAATGTTTTTCCATCATGGTCAACAATGTTCTCATTTCTTGAGGGAAAAAAAAAAAAACCAAGAACACATTTATTTCATTTTTATATTCAGCCACTTTAGTCAAGAACTAACACTCTACCACAGACCATTTAATGACCGGAACCCTCTAATCCTTTCCTGGAGAAAAGTCCTTCTCAAAACCAAATGGGGGCTTTTGATTAAAATTCCTCCTGGCCAAAACGGGCTGGAGAAAACCTGCACTTTCAGTGGGGCTATCCTAACGAAACGATGTGTGAGAAGCCACGAGGACTCTGTGGCTTGAGGATCCGAGGGAGTGGTGCCGAGTGTGTGTGCGCGTGCGTGCATGCGTGAGGTGGTCCAGGACTGAGGGGGTCAGATGGCCACAGAGGGTGACACTGGAACCTTTTAGGTCAAAAAGGAGAGTCTGGGGGACAAGGAAGTCTGAGCTGCCTGGGAGAACACCCACCATTGGAAGAGCCTCAGCAGCAAGAATCTCGAGGAAGCATGGAGAAGACTGGCAGGAAAGGCAGGAAGTGGGCAGGTACCGGAACCCCGGGGAGGCGACCTGGGGGACATCCGTGGACAGAGACCCTGGGGACGGTGGCAGGAAGCAGGGAGGTGTAGAGAGAGGGGTCTTCACCTGTCCCACCAGAGTGGGGCCCTGCTGGCATGCCTCAGGCCTGCATGGGGCTGAAGGGTCAGGAAGACGTGGTAGGAGGCGGGGTCCAGTCACGTGACCTCAGGGTAGCGGTCCCGAGCCGGGGCAGGGTGTCACGTGGGGCCCCGTCTGCTGCCAACCTCCACATCCCAGCCGTGGTAAGGAGAATAAAGGCCTCCAGAGACGTGCATGCTTTGAGTCCCTGGAACCTGTGAAGGCTTCTTACCAAAGGGATGACCCAGATGTAATTAAATTACAGAATCTGAGATGGGGAGATGATCTGGGTGAGCCCTGTCTAATCAGAAGAGGCCCTTCAAAGTGCTGGAGGGAGGCAGACGGGGAGGTGAGAGGAATGTGATACTAGAAGGCTTCAACCCACCACAGCTGGGCTGAGGATGGAGGACGGAGGCCAGGAGCCAAGAGTGCAGGCTGGAAAAAGACAAGGGAAGGACTCTGCCCTGGAGCATCCAGAAAGGAAAGCAGGCCAGTGATTTTAGCCCAGGGAGACATCTGACCTATAGATTGGTGAGATAATAAATGTCTGTGTCATTTCAAGTCACTAAGTTTGTAGTCATTGGGCTACAGCAGCCACAGGAAACACACATATCACCCCACGTTCTAGACACAGGGTATGACCAGGTCGCCACACCACCCACACGTCTTCACTTAGGATACCCCCGCCTGGAACGTTCTCACCCAGCTTGGCTGCCTGCTGGACGCCCACTCAGAACTCCACTCAGCTCAACGGTTGGGGCTCTCAGAAGCAAGGCCTGTCCCTGTTCACCCCTACAAAGAGCCAAGGCCTAACGACTGTTCTCCCCACTGCCCCCTGCAGTTTGCATCACAGCACCCATGTCCATCTGCTGCTGTAACTCCTCCCAGGATGTCACCGGCTGCTTGGAGGGACAGCTGTGTCGGATTCTTCCTCACGTTTCTACACCCAGGCAGGGTCCACCACTCTATAAATGATGGACGCGATTGTTGGTAAGTGAATGGAGGAGGGCTCGTTGCCCAAAGGCAAGGGCACACATGCTGGGGTCTGAATCCTGTGTGTGTCCTGGCTCCCCCACTTCCTGGCAGAGTGAGACCCTGGGCAGGTTATTCTACCTTCTGTTCGTGGGCTTCTTCGTCCATAAGATGGAGATAATAACAAGACCTACGTGGCCAGGCTGCGAGGGTTGCTTTAGTTAACCCATTTCAAATGCATAGCCTGGCTCCAGGAAAAGGACCAACAGGTGGTGCTTATTATCATTCCTGTGGGATCCAGGAAGGGAAAGGCAGAAGCCAGGGGCCAGGGAGTGGCATCAAGGCTGACGAAATCTAGTCTAGAACCTTCCCGAGACACTGCCTGGCACTCACGCCTCCACATCCAGCCTCCTCCATGTGAGTCTGCTGCCGGGGCTCACTGGGCTGAAGGCGGCAGAGGGAAGGGGGCCTGGCGTGGAACAGAGAAAGCTGTAGACTATTGTCAGTTTCGCTGCTCTGGAGAATGTAACCCACCACCAGGAGGGAGGTGCATTTTTACGAGGCACCAGTTACAGGCTAAAGGTTAACTGGAGTTATTTAAATGACATGCCTATTTCCTGGCTTTGCACAGCTCTGGAAAACCCCAACTGCACTCAGAAAAAAATGGAGAGCATGCTATAAAATTCAAAGGCCTGGGTATGGGTGATGAAACAGATGTATGCAAAAGATAATCTGGATGTGCCAAGTTGAAAACCAGGAAGCTGCGTGGGGGCTTTTCTGTATGAGGATTTGGCAGGGAGAGGAAAGGTCTACTTCACCTTGACCTTGGTATTAGAAAAAAAACCCCAAAACAAAAATAAAACCGGTGGCCCTGAGCAGACCAAGGGAGGAAGGAAGGGAAGATGGGATGAGAACGTCTAGCTCTCAGTTATAAGCAAGATGGTTTAAATGTGGGGAGACCTAGAAAAGCAACTCAACCCATGGGCTCCTGAGCCTCCCGGTCTGGCTGTCTGCTCCTGAGGCATTTTTACGACTGTGCCTGAAGCCGAGCAGGCTGGTTCCAGGCCTGGTGCTGGTTCAGGACAACTGGAGAGTTTGGAATGGGCTGGGGTTTCAGTGCTGCAGAGACGGCGGGGCGGCGAGGGTACAGCCTTGCCCAGCCTGCAGGCACCGGGTAGAGTGGCAGGGCTGGGCTGGTGTGGTGGTCGGGGAGGCCCAGCTGGTCACCAGGTGCTTCCTCTCTCCAACAAGGTGCCCCAGGCTGGAGAGAAGTGATCTGTCTGTCTTCATCTAAGGCAGAAGCACACCGCCTGCACAGTTAACTTGCAAAAAACTCAACTGCATTCAGGAAGGGAGTAGGGAGAGAAATATTTAGATGCTACGACTGCCACCCGACGGGGGGAGGTGGCAGGTGGGAATCGGTGCCTCCATCGAGGGCCCTCAGGCTCTCCTGCCTCTGCCCGGAGGGCCCTACCCTGTAGTTGCTCCCAGGTAAAGACATTTCTCCTCTTTCTCCTCCGGTGCTCAATTTCAGGTCAATTTCAGCCGTGGAGTGAAGCCCTGCTGAGTTGGCTCACTGAGAGACGTGACTCTCCTACGTGGCGCCTTCCCAAGGGGTTTGTGAGGGTGACTTGCATGGCGCAAAGTCTCCACCTGAGAAGTGGACTGCAGAGCCTAGAGAGAGACACGGCCGCTGCATCAGGCCACAAAGCAGCCTCCCTGGTGACGTCCAGTTGACGAGGAGGTGGGCAGGGAGAGCTCCGAGAGGGAACCAGAATTCATGGAGAGCAGCAGAGCAGAGACTAAGCATGGAGTTCCAGAAACTTCCTCATTCTGTCCGACGCATGGGTTTGCAACACTGGCTGCACAATGGAATCCTCCAGGGAGTGCTGACAACCAGAGGCTGGGGCCTATCCCCTGAACAAGTGAATCAGAACCTTCTGGAGTGGCGCCTGGGCACAGAGCATTTTTGAAACCCCTAAAGTGATAAGGTGGCGGCAGAGGATAAGATGGTTGGATGGCATCACTGATTCAATGGACATGAACTTGGGCAAATTCTGGGAAATAGTAAGGGACAGGGAGGTCTGACATGCTGCAGTCCATGGGGCTGCAAAGAGTCAGACGTGACCCGGCAACTGAACGACAACAAAATGGTGATTCTAAGGCACAGGGCGGGTTCAGACACAGGGAGTTTTGGGCCAGAGACCATCAGTCCCGCCCCCACCCCGTCCTGTGGCGTGAGCAGGTCCGCGGATGTGTAGCCGCACGCAGGGCAGCATGGCAAACCAATTTTCACTTCCACTTCTAGGCAGGTCAAAGTGGAAATGACAAACTAAGTGTTTAAAGGTCCCAAGATCAGTACCCTGTACATTTCTTGAAAGCTCAGCAGAGCAAACTACATTTGACATTCACTGGAAAAATCAGCATGGATGGCCTGCTGTCCGGGAACATGGCGCCCTTCTCACGGGATTCCTGCCGTCTCCAATCAGGACTTTCTCGGGAGTCAGAGTCAGTGGCCTAGTCTACGTTATTCCAGGTGCCCCCCGTGCTCGGCTTCAACCCTTTCTTAGGGCTCCAGGTGACCAGCTCCCCAGTGCTTCTGCCGCATCTGAACGGAGCGTCAGGAAGGGGCAGAAGACGGTCTTCTCCCTGGGGACCGGGGTGGGCTGGGGGCTGAGGGCGGGCTGAAAGCAGAGCGGGTGAGCAGCAGGACAAGTTCTGGGGATGGGGCACTGGGGTCCTGGGCCGGGCGGGGGCCTGGGGCAGATGACAGCTCAGGGCAGGTGCCTGCTCCAGTCGTGGACCTTTGGTAAAGGTCATGCGCGGTCTATCACTGCTTCAGGCTCCCCAGAGATTTGTTCTGGGTGTTCTGTGGTTAATCAGAGGGCCGGCCCAGAAGCCAACCCTCTGCTCCGGAGGCCTCAGCAGTCACTGGATCCTGCCTCGCCCCAGGCTGCCAGCCGGGCGGGGTGGCGGGGGTGGCCGGGGAAACTGCTCGGGGTGAGGAGCCCCGTGTAGGCAGAGCCCCAGACAGCCTCAGCGAGTGGGCTGCTGCGAGGGACGTCTTGAAACTCAACGTTAACCCTCAACCCGGCTACCCCACGAATTTCTGTTTCCTGTGGCAGCTCGCTGCTGCCGCCCCCTCCAGCAGCCAGAAGTGAAGAAGCGATCAAGGAGGCTGGCTTCAGCGCCCGGGGCGGGACTCAAGCCCGAACCTTGTGACCTCCAGGAGCACAGCAGGGAGAGTGGGGGCGGCGGGCGGGGGCCCGGGCAGGCCTCCGGAGGGCTCTGACAGCCACCTGATGGAGGAGAGCGGAGACGAGCAGTGAAGAAGCTGCCCGCCAGTCACAGGGTGGCTTCCAGAGTCCAGGTCGGGGGGAGGCGCTGAAGGTGCTGAGGGAGATAGACGCTGGATCCATCTGATGCCTGAACTGGCCGAACCTGCAGAGCTTGGTTACAGGGATGGGAGGAGGCGGGATTCTCCAAGGCTTTAGGCCCAAGTGAACACAAGGATCAAACTTCTGTTTCATGACAGGGAGCGCCGGTCAAGTGAGGAGGGCTGCTCTGTTGGGCCCCCTAAAGCCTCGAGGCACTGTGTCAGCACGGTGGGGGCGTCTTTCCTGGAGGTACAGAGATCTGAGGTTGGGGGGCTCAGCTGTGTCAGAGTCTGACAGTGCTGGAGCTGGGACCCCCCGCTGCCACCTGGGTGCCGTCCATGGTCCTGGCTGCCCTGAGATGCAGCTGCATCCACTTCCCAAGGGTGCTGACATGCTGCAGATGTTCCTGGAGCAAATCTAACCCACAGGTCCCCTGAGATCAGAGAAATCAAAACCGTGGCCCCATTTTCAAATGCCTGGCAAGGACTGGGATTTGGGGAGGGGGCGCGGAAATACTTAAAGTGGAACATGCCTTCAGTGGAAATGATCATTTTACTAGGCAAGGAAGGAGAAAGCTCAAAAGCCAGTCTCTACACTCGAACGCCTTATCTCCCCCAAGGCACAGGATGAAATCTAGAAATTCTGCCTTGCAGAGGGAAAAAATAATCATTTTTGTCTTTTTCAGAACTGTCTAGGACTACTTTTAATACATAACCCACAACAGAGGGCACAGCCATTAGGTGACCTTGTGATTTCAGCAGAACATGTCTCTCTAATGTAGCTCGATTATGATTGTAAGTTTATAAAAACAGGGAAAGATTACAGGAATATACATTAAACCACATCAATGAGCGCTACTGAGAAAAAAAAAAAGTCCAGTAGACAGGTACCAATCAAATAATCAATATGTAGGAAACAGCTACATCACCCTGCTTTAAGAGAACCAAATAATCTTGCAATTGGATTTGCTTTAAAATTTCCCACTTGAACAAAACTGACAGCTGCATTATAATCACATTTCCAGTCACTTTATAAGACACAAATTTCATTTCTCCATATTTCTACTTCATTTCTGAAAAGGGGCCAGCAACGTTACTCATCAAGCACGTGGAGAGGCAGCCTAATCCATGGGGCAGGGGGAAAATGCTGTTAATTCCATGTTTTCCATCTCCTGAGAGAACTGGTGGTTTAATTCAAACATGATTCTTTTCTGATCAGTCTAGTTCAGGGTTCTAGTTTCAAACAAGGGTAGCGGGGAAAAAAAGCAGGATTTTAGTCCTTAGGTAAAATGACTTGAGATTGTTGAAATTAAGACCATCTACATTTTTAGAAAACACCAGGGTGGATTTAAGATTCTTGGTATATTTCAACAGGGTTATGAAAAAGCCTGCACTGAAAACCTGGCTACTCAAATATCATAGTAACAGTAAACAAATATTCTTTTAATTCACAATCCAACTGTCTCAAATTACTCAAGACAACCTTTAGAAATGCCACTTTTGTATTAATGAAAGTGCCTTAAACGTTTATGCAGAAGGAAACCCACTCTAGTATTCTTGCCTGGAAAATCACATGGACAGAGGAGTCTGGTGGGCTATAGTCCATGGAGTTGCAGAGTCAGACATGACTGAGTGACGATGCAGGCCAAAGTTTTAATCAGTTCAACCCAACAAGCCTTCTTGGAGTGCCTCCCATGTGCCAGGTCCTGTTACTAGGGACAGAAGAACAAAGCACTAAGTGCCTATTTGAGGTGTGCCTGGGGAGGGGCGAGGAGGAAGCAGGCTGGGAGGACAAGTCTGGCAAAGGCCCAGCGGTGGGGAACGCCGGAGGGCTGTGTCTAGGAACCAGTGAGCAGCACCACAGCCAGGAGGGCTCAGAAGCAGGGCCACATAAGGCAGAAGAGGAGGGCCAGGAGCTCTGACATCTACAAGCGGGGAAGGGATGTATGAAATGGACAAGGGTGGGCTAGACTTGCCTTTCGGAGGCCAGCCACACGGCAGATGGACCAGAGCGGGGCAAGGTTCTGTGCTGGGACCCCCACATGGAAGACACTGGGTGCAGAGTGTCTATGCTGGGGAGGGGGCAGGGCTGCAGAGGGGGATGGCTGCTGACCCCCTGACCCTGGGGTTGGAGTAGGGTCAGGAGTGGTTCCAAGTTAAAGATGGGGATGAGAAGAGACCCAGCATGGACCATATTCCCTTTAAAGATAAAACACGGAGGCAGAGTACAGGCCAAAGAACCACAAAATCACACTCGCCTGAGACAGGATTTCCAAAGCCACATGCGTACTCGCCGCTCGGGTTTCACGATAACAACATTAGTGCTCTCCGGTGTCGGTACTGAACAAACCACTTCTCTGAGGCTCCGAGCTTGAAAACGCTTGAACTAAATTGCCCCGGAGGAACCATCTGGGTCTGAATCAAGCCTCTCTTACAGGTTTCAGTTCTTCTCCAATCAGCTGGCACCGACTTTCCTGAAAAGTCATTTTTTCCAAGAAACTTATCTAATTAACAAAGCTTTCCTAGTGGCTCAGATGGTAAAAAGTCTGCCTGCAATGTGAGATACCCAAGTTTGATCCCTGGGTTGGGAAGATCCCCTGGAGAAGGAGATGGCAACCCACCCCAGTATTCTTGTCTAGAAAATCTCATGGACGGAGGAGCCTGGCAGGCTACAGTCCATGGGGTCGCAAAGAGTCGTACACGACAGTGATTTCACTTTCTTTCTTTCATTCTATCTAATTAACAGGCCCATGTGACCTCCTCCACTTCTCAATGTATCCCCTGGACAGAAACAGTCAAGGTTTCGCTTTGTCAGAGCTCCTCCAGAGCACCTACTAGTTCAGAAAAATTATTTTGTGCCCAACCTGCAGTTCAGATGAAGAATGCTAATGACTATTTCTACCAGGACAGCTTTCACACGTGGAGGAGGACACTGAGCACTTCTGATGGACTCACTCTTTATCAACAGAACAGTTCTGAGGCAGGCAGTATCATCTCCCCATCTTCACAGATCGGGAAAAAGGTTCAGAGAGGCAGACTAGTTTGCTCAAGGTCACACAGCCAGGATTCAAACCCAGAGCCCCAAATCCTGAACAAAAGCAAAAACATCACTTTGCCAACAAAGGTCTGTATAGTCAGAGCTATGGTTTTCCAACAGTCATGTATGGGTGTGAGAGTTGGAGCATAAAGAAGGCTGAGTGCCTAAGAATTGATGCTTTCAAACTGTGTGTGGTGCTGGAGAAGACTCATGAGAGTCCCTTGAACTGCAAGGAGATCCAACCAGTCAACCCTAAAGGAAATCAACTCTGAATATTCATTGGAAGGACTGATGCTGAAGCTGAAGCTCCAATACTTTGACCACCTGATGCGAAGAGCCAATTCATTGGAAAAAAACCTTGATGCTGAGAAAGACTGAGAGCAGGAGGACAAGGGGGTCGACAGGGGATGAGACGCTTGCATGGCATCACTGACTCAATGGATGAATTTGAGCAAACTCTGGGAGATAGTGAAGGACAGGGAAGCCTGGTGTGCCACAGTCCATGGGGTCGCAAAGAGTAGGACACGACTTAGTGACTTAACAACAACAACACTCCTCATTAATTAAATGTTGATTTTTAAGGATTTGATCTGCTTCTTTCCACTTCATTAAGTTTTTATTTTGAAAAAGGTCTAACTGTCAAAATAAGCCCACACGGGTCCTTGACCTAGATTCAACAATGGCTAACATTTAGTGGCATTTGCCTCCTCTCTCACTATACCCACACACTAACATATTTCTATTTTCTGAATCATCCCAAAGTGACAAGCAGCACAGCACTTGACCCCTGGGCTCCTCGGTCTGCACTTCCTAAGAACAAGAACGCTCTCCCACAGAACCACAATGCCATCATCACGCCCAAGAAAGGTAATACTGACCTCGATGACATTATCCAATCACAGGCTACATGCAACTTTTTTCCAATGCAACCCCCAAAAGCCCCCTAAATCTACTGTTTTTATTCCTCAATCCAGGGTCCAAGCTCAGGGGTCGGCTCTCGGGTCCCTTCCGTTCTGATAATCTGGAATCTGGAACTGCTCCCTGGCTCTCACCATCCTGTTCGGTTTTGCCCGACACTTCTCCCATTTATGAAAAGTTCAAATCGAGTATCCTGTAGAATAGCCCGCATTCTGGGTTTGTTTTTCATAGTCTCTATTATTTATGCTCTTTTCTCATTCTCGCCAAGATGGGGCACATGACAAAGACTGGGCCATCAGCATAATATGGCAACATAGAGGGTTTTCCAGAAGAAACAGGATCTCAAAACTAGCCCTGGCCTTGCAAGAGAAGCACATCAATGAGCTCACATTTTCGTGGACTTACAATCCAACCACATAACTTGCTTAGGGAGCTTCACGGTACTCTTGCTGGAAATGACTCTTTAGGTTAGATGAGCACTGCTGGAGATGTCCACTTTATCTAAAAGCTCCTGCCTGCAAGGGTGCTGGAATGAAGCACAGAAAGTGTTAAAACTGGGGAAACGGGAATATATTACATTCCCATTCATTAACAAACAAAGGATAACAAAGAGGAAGGGCTTGGTCCAGGGCTCAAAGGCAGATGGAGAACTGGGAGTATGGATGCCACATGTGGGAGTCGTGGGCCTTGTAAGCGCCCACAGATGTGCTTGTTCTGGGGGTGTGAGTGGTCTGTAGGTTGGGGGCGGGGGGGCGTGCACAGCCAGAGCAGAGGCCCGTGGTAGGAACATGCCTGGTGTGTCTAAAGAACAGCACAGACGCAGAGAGAGCTGGGGGGTACTGGGTGACGCCCAGCCTCATGGGCCCCTGTAAACATCTCTCCTCCCGGTCAGAGTAGGATGGAGGTCACTCTGAGGAGGCCTGTGAGGAGGACAGGGTCTGACTGCTGCTTTAAGAGGATGACACTGGACACCATGTCGAGAACAAACTGTAGGGAACGAGGCAGAAGCTGGGGACTGGTTCACAGTGCAGGTGAAAGATGATGGCAGGGCAAGCTGGGTGCTAAGGAGTGGAGCTGAGAGAGATGGCCAGATAGATCTGGAAGGAACTGCCTAGGTGTGGTGACCAGCAGGACGCTGAGTTTGCGAGGAAGAGGGGAGTCAAGAAAGAGACTCAGTTTTTTGCCCCCAAGATGGAGCAGCCGGCTGCCAACTGGGAGATGTGTGGGCTGCGTCCCCACGCCCTGTTCCCCACTGTCACTGGCTCCGGGGCCAATGCTGCAACCTCCTAACTAGCCTGCCTGAAGTTGTGCTAGGCATTGTTCCAGGCACGTCACATGTATTAACTCACTGCCTCCTCCCAGCAACTCCCATTTACACACGAGGAAACCAAGCACCAAGAGATCACGTTACTCATTGAAGGACACACGCTGGCAGGTGGCAAGGGGCCGAGCTAGGATTTCTCCCAGCACAGACTGGCTCCCAAGCCTAGGCTCAGAGCCATGAGGCTACGTGGCCTCTCCAGCCCCTGGACACGGCTCATGGGCCTGTGCGGGCACTGTGTGACCTGGCAGCTCCTGTCCCAGAAGCGCACAATCAGGGTAGTTGTCCACATGGATGCCCTTTGCTGACTTCCCCCTGCACTGGAGTTGAGATCTTGTTCATCTCAGCTCCTCTCTGCCCTGCTCCTCACCTGCCAGCCATACCGGCCTGAGACACACCAAGCCCATTCTCACCTTCCACCTCCCCCTTCCCAAACTGGCAGGCCTCATCTCTGCATTTTCTTATGCAATATTCTGGCTCCCCCAGTACATGCCTCTCCAGAGAGGCTTCTCTCACCAGCCTCTGAGGCCTTTTCTCTGATAGTTCTCTAGCCCTGGACCCCGTTCATCATCTCCACAGAGCCACCTCCATCGACCCGCGACTGTGCAGTTAGCTTTTCCTCCCTTACCTGTTTGTGGTCCCTTCCCTGCCCCCAGCTAGAAGCACCAGAGAGCAGAGGCCAAGGCTGGCTTTATTAGTTCACTATCACATCCCAGATCTCAGCACTGTGCCTGGCATACAGCAAGTGCTCAATAAGGAGCTGAGTTAACGGACGGGTTTCACTGAATGCATTTTAAAAATCAGGATACAAGATTAGGTGGGTGCCGTACATGGCACGGCTACAACTATGTCAATGTCAAGGGCCCCTGTGGACGTTTCCTGAAGGTGGTTGGCATCTCCCGAGGGTGTCATGACGGAGGAGTTTCTCCTGCTGTCACTGCCCATGTTATCTGGTCACAGGCAGACAGGCAGGCACCCGGCTCTCCTCTGCTCGTCTTCAGGGCACCGCTGGGGTGTCGGTCAGTCAGCCCAGGGGTGACGGTGCAGGAGTGCTCGCCTGGGGCCTAGACACGATACAGGACCCTTCAACTGTTCCCACACAGTCTTTTTTTTTTTTAAAGTCTTTATTGAATTTATTACAGTATTACTTCTGTTTTCTGATTTCTGGCTTTTTGGCCACAAGGCATGTAGGATCTTAACTACCCAACCAAGGATTGAACCTGTACCCTCTGCACTGGAAGGTCAAAGTCTTAACCACTGGACCACCAGGAAGTGGTGGTCTTTCTTACCCAGAGCCATCTTTCTTACCCCTCCCTCACCCCCAAATGATGCCATCCCATAAGTGATAAACTGGTTTAAATATTTTGGGAGGCACTCCCCAAAATGTTGTCGAAGCAGAAAATGCCAAGCCAGGGTGCCCCGCAGTATGAGTTCTGAGCCGGTCACTCACCGGCTCTCATTCACTGAGAACCTACTATGTGCAGAGCCGGGCGCCGCATGCTTCATGAACGTGATCTCATTTGATCTTCAACAGCCCTCCTGGCCAAGTCATTTAGGACCATCTTTATGGCAAGGCCATTGGGCCTGGCAAGCAGAAAGACCCTGAGCAAGGTCACAAAGCTGCTTACTTCCAGCTATAGCAGGGGCTGCAAACTCAAGCGTCCATGGGGCTAGGCTGGCAGAACACAGGGGAGCCCAGGCCGCATCTCCAGCTCCACCCAGAGCAGTGGGGGGCCGGGAAGTTCCCCTTTTGCAATGGTGGCAACCAGTTCAATCAAAGAGAGAAGCCTGAAGTCCTTATCTGTTAGAGAGGAGTATTTACAGATGCAGTCCCATTTGCTTTAATATACAGAGGGTGGGAGGTGGTGGTTAAAAAGAGAAATGGTGGGGCCAAGGAAATGAGGCTCCACAAAAGGATAAGACTATTGAAGCTGAAGGCTGGGTGCACAGAGACTCACAATTTTATTCCCTCTAAAACCTAACCTCTCTTATCTAGTCAGGTCTACTCTAGTCTTCCCTTCCCACTGCCCTTTTGTTTCTCCTTCCCTCCCCTCCCCTCCTTCCCTCATGGCTGCCAATCCGTGACCTCTGCCCCATGCCACTCTCCTTGCCAGTGAAAACAAAACAGGCTTTCGGTACAGTTCCTTTTTTTCCAAAGGGGTGGCGGCCTCTTTGATGCGCTTCGTCAGAAGCTACCTTGGCAGAGCTCACCTGCCACACCTGGCGCTGTTGGTCAGTGGATGTACGGGATGGCTTCTGAATGTTCTGATGCTGTGGTTTCTTATCGAGGTGTGACAGGCTTAGTAAATACACTTAAAGTCAACTCTTCCTGCTGCATTCCTTTAAACCCATTTAAGCAGTTGACCAACCCCAAACACTCCTCCCTGAGCCAGCTTCCTCAAGCTTCAGGGAGACAAAACATGACCTCCTAAGAAGCAAGCCCAGCCTCCACAATTTAGCAAATCTGAATGCCCTCACCTATACTAGGATGCTTCCTACCTTTAGTATACACGGAAGGCATTTGGTGAAGTGCAGAGCATTGCTAATTTTTCCCCATGGAAAGTGAGAAGCTCAAGCATTTAAGAATAATCACACACACACAAAGTCAACACATGCATATCTTACCCTCATACCATATGCTCATAAAATCCATAATTCATAGTATTTTCTGGCCGGCACCCTCTTTAGCAAAGACATAATTTGCAATCACGCTGGGTAAAGACAGACAGCCATTACTTTCTTAATGGCCAACTACCCAAAAAGACTCAGTTAAGTGATCTCAACTAGCAATCTAATCAATTCAAATTGATAAGTGAAATACTTTTAACCTTTGTTTCAGCAGGCCATTCCTAGTGGGAGGAGGCACGGTACATGAATTCCCAGCATAAAATTTAATTCCATTTCACGGATGCAAACATTCTTGCTGCCCTGAAGGAGAGGCCCCGTTAAAGCAAACTGTTTTTCTCTCTTTCCTTGAATCCAATCAGACAAAGATGGGTTTATGGGTCTCTCCAGCCTATGCCATCAATTTAAACCTTTACAGAAATCCCCATGGCAATATTTCAAGGAGGAAACGGCCACAGAAGATGGGCATAGAGCACAGACAGGATGTAGTTTCCTTGCTCCTCCGAGAGAGAAGGAATAAAGGAGCATAAACAAAAAGGAAGCAAGAAAAAGGAGTCAGACAACCAGGCAAAACCATAATAATCATTTACGGAGACCCTTCCACGTGTCAGGCAGTGTGCTGTTTGCATGCATCACTGGATGTGATTATCAGGCAATGCTGATTCCATTTTCCTGAGCATAGTTACATGTGAGGCACTAGACTCAGTCATCTTATATTTCATATTATAGTTCACTCAAGTCTCAAAACAGCCCTGTAATATAATGAAGATCATCCCCATTTTCCAGGCAAGGAAACGAAAGTCGTGGTGGTTTCAGTCACTTGCTTGAGAGAATACAGAGCTGGGCAGGGGCCTCTGGCTCAAAAGATACAAACCCTCATTGGTCTGCATCGTAACTGCAGGTCACACAACTGAACAGTTTTTGTCAAGACTCATTCCACTGTACACTAAAACTCGGTGAACCTTACTGGATGCAAGCTGTATTTCAATAAAGCTGATTTAAAACAAGGACCCTCTCTCTCTCATCGTCCACTACAAAGTGGCCACTTGCCGTTTCTGCCTCTCCAGCTCCCAGCTCTTCTTTTCGAGTTTCCTTTGGGGGCCGCCTCCTTCCTCACCCCTAGGTGATGGGGTTCAAAAGGAGCAGGTCCCACCCTCCCAGCATCACAGCTGAGGACGTGACCTTGACCTAACCAATCAGTGAATCACATTCTGCTGATCACTGACTGGGTCAGGAACGGTCTTGTGACTCAAGCTGGGCCAATGAGAGCATTGCTCTGGGCGTCTATAAAAGTTATAGGGAAAGAGAAGCTCTGTTTTTGTCAGGGCTGCTTAGCCAGTTCAGCAGATCTTAGAGGTCCTGATGGCCATCTTGTCACTATTTGGTGAGAGCTCTCTGGAGGATGAAGCCAGAACAGGGGAAAGAAAAGCTGAGAGAAGGAAGGTGGCAGTTTCCTGATGACATTGCTTAAGTACCTAGATCAAGCCATGCCCGAAAGGAGATCTAGCTTTTTACACCGATATCAGTGAATCTGCCTCTCTTTTTCCTTAAATTAGTTTAAGCTGGCCTTTCTATCTCTCATAACCAAAGAGTCCTAATATATCACAATGTTACAGCAAATAAGAGGAAAAAGCTATATGACTGGGAGAAGGGTTATAGGAACACAACCAGGCTTTATATTCTGTCTCCCTTTAAATCTCAGTCTCACACTGAAGAGGAGAGCACCGAGGCACCGGTTGGATGCTCAGGCCTGCAGGCTAAGCACGTGGTTCTTGGGCCTCCAGAGCCTTCATCGTTACCTAAATGCTGGCGGCTTGCATTTTTGAAAACTTTCCTTTTTTTAACCAATCAGGATCCTTTAGTCATTAAAATCATACAGACCACCTTTGACAGACACAACCAACCAGACTGGTGCTGCTATGACTATATGGAGGGCAGGGATCCTAGAGCTGTGCCCACCCCTGCTTGAGACCCCAATCACCATGCACAGATATTTCAGCAAAACACCTGCACAGCGCCCCTTGGTCTCCAGAAAGCAGGGCCCACAGACTGACTCCAAGTGTCCAGAGTCTAGGGCCCCTTTTCTGAAAGTTTTGTGTGACATGCTCACTGTCTAAGTTCACGGTGACAGATTAACCCCAGTATGACATGCAGGTCGCCCACGAGCCTCCCAGTGATGCGTGAGCCAGCCTGGCGGTGTCCCCCCACCCCTGCTGCCGTGACGCAAGATGACCAACTCACTCAGGTCGAGGACGTCATCCGTTTTGATCAGGTCTTCCTCCCGCGTCAGGGGCAGCTGGGTCTCGGGCTCCCCTCGCAGTTGTAGGGACAGGGAACGGAGCATGAAGAACACCCGGATGGCCTGGACCAACAGTTTGGAGAGCAGAAAAGAGTGAAGTCAGTTTGGTGAGAAGGTCTGTATGGAGAAATCACACAATGACTCTAGATTTAAAATGAACAAGACAAAGCCCACCTCTTTCAGCATTGTGGTTCTGGTGCTTTCAGAGCCAAGATTTAAAATGAAAACAATCAAGGAGGCAGCCCGTGTGCCATCACCCGCAGGCTCGGGCTGGGCCACGGGACCTCACTGAGCACCTGCCATTTGCCGGGACCCGCCCTCTAGGGTCACGTGACCCTCGTGGCAGCCCCGCGTGGCTGGCAGCCCCGCTCGGCAGTCGAGGCTGAGACCCATGGAGGCCACGTGATCAGGCCCAAGCTCACACCTAGCAAGGGCCAGAACCAGGTCTCTTCTAACTAAACCAGCCCAGAGTCTGAAAATCCAAACCATGAGTGTTTCAAGGTCCACCTACTGAATGTGGGGGCGGGAGAGACAAATGGTAAGATGCGGGTGGGGTTCAGAGCCGCCAGACCCCACAGCCCATCACCTGGAGCTCTGGCCCCTTGGCCTTCCAACAGGGGCTGTGCCCCTCTCAGGGCAGAGGACCTGGCACCTGGCAGGTGTGTGGTAACGTCAGTGTCCCGGGATCCGTCAGGTCTCCCCAGCCGGGGACAGAGGTGGGGACAGACTGGGGCCCCATCAGCACAGGGTTCCCAGCCCACCAGGGAAGCATCTTGGTGGACCCCAGGGTGAGCGGGAGTTTCCAGGGAGCGGGAACAAAGCCGAACCCCAGGCTGGAAGCCAGAGAAGCTTGTGCAGCCTCCGCCCAGCAGTCAGTCTGCCCTGGAGGTAACTCCCCGCGAGTCCCAGGTTGGGGCTGACCTGCCCACCAACCAGAGGCCAGGAAGTGGAGCGGCAGCCATGGGGCCCGTGGCTTCCGGGCCACTTGCCCTGATGGAGGGAAACAGCCCCCGAGTCAGGTACGGAAGGTCTGTGCTGGACTCCTAGCTCCACTGTGCTGGGCAAGGCCCCCGGCCCCACGAGCCTCAGTTTCCTCCTGTGTGAGATGGGGATGTGAGTCTCTACTGTGCGGGGCTGCGGGGAGCCTCTGAGATGATAGTGGGGGCAGCAGCCAGCACGGGGTCCATAAGGGGGCGGCCAGGCCTCACTCCTGCCACTCCACAGCTCAGCATGAGGAGGCGTGGGGACAAACTGCTGTCGCCACTGGCGAGCCCCACAGCCCACCTTCGGGGCCCCTTTTTGCCAGTTCTGAGGCTGTAGGCCTGCCCACTGAGATGGGAGGTTGTCCATTGTATGACAAGGTGCCTCAAAACAAGGGGCGGAGAGAACAGATGACTGCCCGCAAAGAGCCAGGTTTGCACTGACTTTTGTTGACCCAGGCAACGAGGATGCTGTGGGCACCTCTGAACCCTAATCTTGACTTGGTCTAGAACTGCTGGGAGATCTTGGGCCAATTACTTAATGTCCCGATGCAGAAAACTGGATGAACAGTCCTGTTTCCTGGACCTATTCTGGCGTCACCAGAAGCACCAGAGAAACATAAACTTTCATATGATAAAGATGGTGGCTGTGGGGGCACTGGTGTATTATTCGATTGTTCTAAACATTTTTGTTTGTTTGCGTGTTTCTGTTGTTTTATTTTTCGGCCTTGCCGTGTGGCGTGTGGGATCTTAGTCTCCTGACCAGGGATCGAACCCCTGCCTGCTGCATTGGGGCCTTAACCATTGGACTACCACGGAAGTTCCTGTTCTGAAAGTTTTGAAGAGCAGTCTTCACAAAAACATCTGTGATAGTCAGCAGCTGTCTCTCTACAAACGCAGTGGGAGAAGCCCGGGCTCATGAATGTGAGGGCAGATTCCCACAGCGCCAAGTACTCCACCTGGGTGAAAGTGGGGTTCTCATGGGCATCTACAGGGTTTGGCAGGCCATGTTCACCAGCCCCACAACCCCGAGAATCCACAAGAGAAAGGTGAGACACCGGGATTAGAGGTCATCTGATCATCTCACTGTCTCCCTAAACAACCACTACTCTCTCTGCGTACCCCCGGCCTGCCAGGTACGGGTGCATTCGAGCCATTTTAACCACCCTGAGGGATTCCCATTTTACAGACAGGAAACCGAAGCCTAGAGACGTCAGGGAGACTGCCCAAGGTGATTCACCTAATAACTGACTCCAAAGACTGTCCTTCCAATCACACGCCTTTGCCTTCAACAGACTGAAGGATTAGGACCCAGGCTTTTATTGAGTGTTTTTCTTGACTTTGCTCAATTAATGTGCAAACTGAAATGCATTACTGAAAGGAAGAGTATTCTTATTCTTTCAGATGCTTCCATAGGAAGATTGACTCAGGAAGAATGGATTAGATTTGGAAAGGGGAGTCAGCTGACCAAGTTTAACTATCAAGAGAAGTGGGCAGGGTGGTACGGCCGTAGACAAGCTTAACTATAAAGAACAGACCTTTCCAGTTTGCTTCATGCAGTGGGGAGCAAGGAGAGCCCCACGAGTGGGGCAGCGGATGGCTTCCTAGCCAGACAGACCTTAGTCCAACCTGAGTCATGTGATTCCCCAGGCCTGGGCTGGAGCTGTGGAAAGGGGGTCCCCACCACCCCAAATCATGGGGCCACCTTGAAGATGCAAGGAGACGGTACAAAGACCACCCTGAGCCCCAGGGCTGGGCCTGGAACAAACACTCAGCCTGAGCCCTCTCCCCTGCCAACTTGGCCGCACGTGCAAGCTATTGAGTTCAAGCGACAGTCACTCAGGCCAGGAGCCCACTGAGGCCGTGGAAGCCAGTCATTCTTGAAAGAGTGCTGAAGCGCTTTAAAGTAGGCACAGCCCTTTGGGAAAGCAACTTGGCAATACCGACAGAGTCACCAAAAAAAAAAAAAAATGTTCATACCCTTTGAACCAGAAATTCCACTTCTGGGAACTTATCCTAAAGAAATAAGCCAAAAGAAAGGAAACATTGTATTCGTCAAGCTGCTTATTACAATTTATCTGAAAATAATGTAATACTGGGAGCAACCAAAATGTCCACCAGCAGGAAAACGCCTAAGGAAATTATGGCAAAAGTCACCAGTTAAACTTTTAGGCAGGAGTAAGAAATCAGACTTATTAAAACTGTATCAATGAAAAACTTCTTGCTCACAATGCAAAGAGAAAGGCAGCGAGGATGAAAGCAAGTCCATCGCCCATGCACCCCTGCAACCATGAAAAGACGTGTCTGCAGACAAAGCTGGGAGGAGACACACAAAGTCTGTGTTGTTTGTTTAGGGTGATGAAATCGCCAGAAATTCTTTCACCCTACTTTTGGAACTCTGTGAGATGTTATTGTATTTTCTTTAATGCACAATACACATCCAGAGAGTAAAAGCAAAATACCCTATTTCCTCAAGGTCAATAGCGATAAACACGAAAACTGTTTGCGGTTTTATGAGGCAACAGGGACACAGAACTGGAGGGACAAATAAAACTTCATGCAAATATCTTGATTTCATAATGGCTCCCATGGTTATTCCATAAAGACGGCTAGTGGCTTAAATTCAGATTCTGGTGTTCATCAAAGAGTCCTCTCCCCAACTCTCTTTTCTCTAGTGTTAAGCATCAGTAGGTTTTGACTGTTAAAAGACTTGATTTCTTCCCCACTTAAGAGGCTAGAAAGCTCCATCACTCTTCAGCACCTCACTGCTGCTCTCGCTAAGAGCTGAGAAGCAGCACACAGGAGGAACCTGGGACTCAGAGAGGCTAAGTAACTTGGTCAGGGTCACACAGCTAAAGGTGGGATTCTACCTCAGCTGGTGTGACTCGTGTGCCTGTGCTCTTTCTTAACTGCCTCTCTCGACTGCCCTGCCACGAGGGGTGGGTTCAGCTCAAGTCCAGGTCCTGCCTGCATGCTCCTGTCAGACCCCAGGAGTTCCTGTGACCACATGTCAACATGAATTTCCCGTCTCAGCCACAATCGCTCAGTGGCACTCTTGCTATTTTGGTCTTTTGCATTATTTATTTATTCTTTCTATTCTTGCTTCTTGCCCAGTGCCTAGAGAAGGCTCGACAGACACGTCAAATGAAAGAATAAACAGTGTAATTTGCAAAAGGCAAGGGGGAAAACGTGACTTCATTGCCAGATGCTTCCCTGCAGCCTGCACAGCCCGTGCCCCCCTCTCCTGTCCGCTGCACTCACTTCGCTCCAGTCACCCCACACCTCGGACACCCTTCACTCTTCCTCATCCCGGGGCCTTTGCACTCACTGCTCCCTAGGTCTGGAAAAGGTCTCCTTCACATCTTTGCCTGGCTGGCTCCTCACTCCCCAGGTCTCTGCTCAGACGTCACCTCTGCCAGGCAGCTTCTCCTGGTCACTCAGTCTAACGCAGCACCCCCTCTGTCCTTCAGAGCCCTCGCTGCAGCCTGGTATCACCCCTGACCACAAGCTTTGCCTCTCTCCAGGCCCGGGAACACCCAAGGGCGGGCCGACTTTCTGCTCACTCCTGCACCCTTGGGAGAGCACTTGGCACACAGCAGGAGTCCAGTAGCTCTTTGATCAACGTACAAAGGAATGATTCACCATAAAGGGTGGTTTGAACTTCTTTGACAAGTCCTTAAGGAAAATAAAGGGTGGTATTTCTGAAAAGCGTCAGCCTCCTAAAAGTTAGAAAAGCCTACACTTGGCAGGGGGAAAAAAAAAGAAGGAAAACCTCTGAATCCAACAGGACGAAATGGAATGTTCTCTGGATACGAGCAAAGAACTTGAAACAAACCACATAAGCCTTCAATTGCTTGCTAAACCATACACTTCCTCTAGCTCACATTCAGAGCACACCGCGGTGTTCTGATGTCTGAAATGGGCCGAGGAGCTAAGCTGCGGGAGGACTCCAGACAGCTGCCTGGCATCAGGGGCTGGGCTGAGGTGAGAGGTCAAAATTCCCCTTCAACAGTGGATCCTGGACATCAGAGGGAAACCTCTGGGGCCCAAGGCTCTGCATTGAGGTGGCCAGTCCTCTTATCTCATCCTGGCTCCAGGGACACCAGACTTGAGAGCTGCCTTTATAAACCCGTCTTGTGACAAAGGTCATAAGAGAGACCCCGGGGGCGCTGGTGCTTCCGTTGGCAGTGTGAGCCCTGCAGCCCATCTGGGGCAAGGGAGGTGGGCAGCAGTCCTGGGATCTTGAGGATGAGAGAGGAAGACCCCCACCCTCAGGCACCACCACAGGCCTCTGTGCATCTGCCTTTCGCGGAGTCCTCCCGAGGGCCCTGGCAGGGCGGGCGGCGCTGGCTGCTGGCTGGGTGAGGAGACAGAGGCTCAGAAGGAGCAGGAACCGTGAAGCCCAAGCAGCCCTGCCCTCTGCCGTAGGCCTCAGCCCAGAATTTCTCCTGTGGACCAGCCGTGTCCGCCCCAGGCCAGCATGACAAGATGCCAGGGAGCGGCCAACCAGGCCGAGGCTTTCGCTGTGCTCCAGGGCTCTGAGACCTGTCCCCTGCAACCCCTCCGGCGCCACCACTTCCCACACAGCTGGCCCCACGGGGGCTCCAGGCACGGCCCCCAGCTCTCTGGGCCTCTGCGCACCCCCACCCCTCCCGCCGCAGCGCCCAGCCCTTCCCCCACAGGCCCGGCTCAAGGAGCAGCTCTCTGTGCTTCTTGCCCCCCTGCCCAGGGAGGATTAGGGGCCTTGTGCTCCTGGAGAAACAGCCCTGGCCAGAGTTGTGTGGGCGCTTCCCACGTGGCACCAGGGGTAAGGAACCTGCCTGCCAGATCAAGAGACACAAAAGATGTGGGGTCAACCCCTGAGTCGGGAAGATCCCCTGGAGGAGGGCATGGCAACCCACTCCAGTGTTCTTGCCTGGAGAATCCCATCGACAGAGGAGCCTGGAGGACTACAGTCCATGCGGTCACAAAGAGTCGGACATGACTAAGGGACTTAGCATGCATGGATTGGTGCTGCCTTTCCCATCCTCACCCTCTTTAGTCTTTTCCTTGAGGACTGGGGCTGTGTTTTCTGGTATCCAGCACCAAGTAGGACTAATAAATACAATGAAGGCAGCAGTGGGAGGCAGGGGGTCAAAATGGCCACACCGCCTGGGTTGAATCATGGCTCTGCAACTTGTCAGCTGGGGGATCCTAAGCAAATCACTCAACCTCTTTGTGCCTCAGTTTACTCCTCTGTAAGATGGGGATAATACTAGTGCCAACCTCCCAGGGTGGTTGTAGAAATACGTGAGGAAATTCTTAAGAAGAACTGATATGAATGATCCACTTTGTCACAAAGGCCATGTGCTCATATAACTGTTAAGAAAACCTGATGGACTGTGGACCAAAAGGAAGGCAGGATGAGACCCGGAGCAGCAGATCTCTGCATTCACAACCTTCTGGACCTTCTAGTTCAGGGGCCAAGGAGAACCGGGACGGGGTCCTCTCTGGCCCAGGGACACAAGAGCTGGACTGGGCATGTGGCTTTGCTGTTATCCTGCTGGGGAGCATCTCCAAGAGCAACCAAAGGTCAAGGGTGAGTGTACCCACTCCATAAGGAGTACAGACGTGACACCCACTTGTCAGAACCAATCCCCCCGTAAGAGCCGACACCAAGGATGCCCAGTGCAAACGCTGCCACCCACAATCAATCATGTGCCCGGCCACGGGGCCCGCACACCTGTCTGCGAGCATGAGGGAGGCAGGCGTCACTGGCTCAGAGAGAGGGTGGGTCCTGCGGTGAGCATGGTGGGTCTGGGCGGACGTCAGGGAATGCAGACTGACTTCAGACATGGGTCCAACTTCCTCTGTGCCCCAGCCCCGCCCCAACAGGCTTTCAAGGCAAACTCGCAGCAAGAAGGCCACGAAATCTTTTTGCCTGAGGCGGGTCCAGTGAGTCAATCCCGTCTCTCAAAAAGGTCACAATACTTCCTCCACTCTGGGTACACTTGGATTATCTCAGGGGAAGGCTTGGCCTGATAACAGGAGCAATGAGGGCAAGGGATTCCTCTAATTTATCCACACCTCCACGTCTCCAGGGAATGATTTTCTAGGAAAGGGTTATGGTGCTTTCTAAGAAAGAAACTGTGATCTGACCAGGGAGATAAAGTACCCTGAACAGCCCCGCGAGATGGCTGAAGAAAAAAACTGCTGATAACGGAAGTGCACACGGCAGCTGGGTTCTGAGAACTAACCTCTTCACACACCTCTCCCGCAGGCCCAAAAATAATCACAACGGCATTTTCGTGTGTCATGCCCCAAGATCCCTCAGATACCTTAATGCCACGCCATCGCCAGGGGTCCTGGCCTCTCGGGGCTGGTTCTGCAGCAGCCTCACCTGCTCTGCATCACCACGCTCCTTCAAAGGAGCCCAGCCCCGCTTCCTCTCTCAGAGGTCTGGGGCTGGGCCAGCTTCGCTCAGTGAAGGCAGCCTGCCTGCCACCAACATCTTTCAGTGTCTGCTGTAACAAACGGCAGGGACTTCCCTGGTGGTCCAGTGGTTAAGAATCTGCCTTCCACTGCAGGGGACATGGGTTCGATCCCTGGTCGAGGAACTAAGATCCCACACACTGTGGAGCAACTCAGCCCGTGCGCCGCAGCAACTGAACCTTCTAGCCACAATCAGAGAGAGGCCCACGGGCTGCAGCAGAGACCCAGCACGGCCAAAATTAAAAAACAAACACCCAGAAAGAGGGCAGTGCTCGTGGAAAGCTAGGCCCTTGTGGTGGAGGGGTGGGGGCGTGGGGCTGGGGGTTGCTGTCTGGCTCTCTGAGGGTGAGCTGGAAGGTGGGTCTGGATGTGGTCGGAGACCCTCCCTCTCCTGTCCTGGGGGTGCTTCCTGGTGAATGGCTGCCAAGGATAGAGGCCAAGGCCAATGCCCACTCACCCGCCGGGTCTTTTCCACGTCACCACACGGCAGTCGCTTCACGAAGTCGATGCCGGTCAGCGGCGTGCCTGTCGGGGGCAGCAGGATGGAGGCGTCCATCATGAGATATTCCACGTTCATGGGCTTCATCTGGAAGACAGACGGTGGAGGGAGGCTCGCTGAAGGGAGGAAGGGGCCAGAGCAGGTGACATGGGCCTCTCACCTCCATCTGCTTGTATTCAAGGGCACATCAGCCCCAACACAGACTAAGGTGAAGCCTCGAGACAGCCAGATGGGAGAGATGTGCCATTTTGTTTTCTAAGCTGCAGACTTTCACGCACGTGCAGTGACAGCTCAGACACCTTGGAGAAGCTGCCGCCCTGCTGTGAACAGATCTGCTTTCTCACCCCTGAGTTCCCCTCCCCTGAGCAGGGAGACAGGCCTCAGGAAGGAGGCCTGCCCCTTCGTGGCGGTCCCTTTAGGGTAGTCTGCCCGCGGTGCGGGGCCTGACTGCCACCCGCCTCCCACACTGGCACTTTTAGCTGTGATGGCAGCAGGTGGAGTGGCACGGCTTCCATTTAGGGAGTTCTGAGTGTGGGCAGGCGGGGAGCTAAAGGCTCTGCGTGTCATCTCCTGTCCAGCAGGGAGGCTTCTGAGCTTGGCTCAGGGAGGCTGAGGAGCGGATAAGGGCCCACAGGGCTGGCTGGTGGCAGAACCAAGACACGGACCCAGGCCTGGCTCCAGAGCCACTATGACCCGAGATGTGGTTATGACCCACACAGAACCAGCATTCCCACTTCCCTCCTCTTCCCTGAACTTCCTACCTGGGGGAACAGAACCAAGTCACTCATGAAGCACCTACTACATGCCAGGCCCCTGCAGGGCCCGCCTCCTACTGTGCGGCTGTTCTACACTACAGAGGGGACCGCTGAGTTCAGACGGAGGGCGCATGCCCACAACCACCGGGCCAGCCAGGGGCAGAGGTGTCTGCCTCCTTCCACGGTGCTTTCAGGAAGCCTTCTCTGATCACCAAGACACATGTTAGCATCACCTCCCCGCCTGGAACTTTGCTGCCTAAGTGAAAGTGTTAATCACTCCGTCGTGTCTGATTCTTTGTAACCCCATGGAGTATAACCCACCAGACTCCTCTGTCCATGGGATTTCCCAGGCAAGAATATTGGAGTGCGCAGCCATTCCCTTCTCCAGGGGACCTTCCCGACCCAGGGATCTAACCAGGGTCTCCTGCTCTGCAGGTGGACTCTGTCTGCCTGACCCACCAGGGAAGCCCCAGTGCATCAGAACCAACTGCTTAATGTACACGTGTTACTGGACTGACACGGGGCATCATAAAGGAACGACATGTCACAATATCCTATGGAATTAATTTTACTCCTTTAAGCATCATAAACTTCTTCGTGTCTCCCTTTTTTAGAAAGCGGGCTTCAGTCGTATCACACTTCCTCCCCTCCTGTAACATAAAGCTGACTACACAGGGCAGGACTGTGGAGATGGCTCAGTGGTCCAGGGACCTGGAGAATAGGGAGGCCCTCAGCTCACCATCTTCTTCTTTGGGACCCATGAAGCCTTCCTCCAAAGGCCTGAGGTCCACCGCCCCAGCTCCTTTATCCCTTTATCCCAGAGCGGGGTGGCAGGGCCCTGTCTCCCACCCATGGCGCCCGTGGCACGGCCTTCCTACGCGGCCTTCCTGCGGCTCCCTCACGGCTCCCTCTGCCCTCTACCGCCTCCCAGCAAACCCCCTCTAGGACTCCCGCCCATTTTCCCTCTGCATGAAGCAAGCAGTGACGGGGAAACAGTGAAGGGTCAGAAGTGAAGGCCCAGCTTTGGCAGCACCCAAGGGCCTGCCCCACTTCTTTGGGCTTAGCGGCTGTTTTCCTAAAGTCTGGGTTAATGGCTGACTTTGGGCACGTGTCAGCCTTTAATTCCCTGGAGTGTCAGGCATTGTGCAAGACGTACAATAGATGTCATTGAGACAAACAAACAAAATGTAGGAAGCGCCCTATGGTGGGAGGGAGAAGAACCAAATATTTGAATATTCATGGTTCTGAACCTCTACAGTAGGCAGTCCCTAGGTATTTCACAACCTGGAAAGTCATGTGGTTTGGGTCCCATTTTACAGATGGAAAAGCCAAGGCTCAGAATGTAAGCAACCTGCCCGAGGTTGCAATAAGTAGCAAAAGCAGAAATGGAGCAGGGGTTTCAGAGTCCAAGCCTTTCTCTATCGCCAAGTGACACACAAGACTTGTTTCTATAAGAAGCCAAACTTCTGGAGAGTCATGTTGTGGAAGGGAACGTCACGGGCATAACAAAGATGGCAGCTGAGCACTGACTCCACTCTGCTCCACTTCATGGTCCCAAGAACAGGAGCCAGAGACCCTCTTTCTGGGGTGGAGGGGATAACAGGGTGTGGCCATCGGAGGTGTGAGATGCCTGTGAGTGCCTCGCAGAGCACCAAGAGGAGGCCTGGGCGCTGCTGGGGCTTCTCTGAAGGAGAGTTATCCCAATTTACACTCTTTCCTTGAAAACCCTCCGGGAGGCCTCAGACATGCTGCGAGCAAGAATGTGATGAGGGCACAGCTGTTCAGATGCTCACTGATTGGCCAGGGAGCCATGCAGCACATGCTGTCTTTATCTTGTTGACATTTTAAACACTTGGGTTTATGGTAAACGTCCCGAATCACTTCACTCTGGGGTGAGAAACGTCCATGAAAAGAGTCATTTAGCACTGAGTTACTGAGTCTTAACTGAGGGGCAGGTGTCAGGGACGCAGAGGCAGATGATCAGAACAGCGCAACCTTCAATCTTCTGCACCTGTCTTTTCTCATGATCGTGCCTGCTGGACGGAGACGGGGAGACCGTGGGCTGGCACGGCAGGTGCAAGAGAGCCACACTCAGGAGCACTCTGATGGCACGGTGAAGAGGGAGGTGGCATCGTACTGTGCAAGGCAAGGCAGGGCACTGGGAAGTGACGGCGGGCAATTGTGGGCACCTCCCCCAACCTCTCTGCCTCTCGTTTCCTTATTGGCAAAAGCAGGATAATAGCAGCAGTGATTCACATCAGGTTGACATGGGGATTAAGAGATTTCATACGTATGACTAAATCCTCAATCAAAAACTACGCATATCAGCTTATCTATAAATAGAAACAGACTCACAGACTTAGGAAACATGGCTGCCAGTGGGGAAGGCTTGGGGGAAGGGATAGTCAGGGAGCTTGGGATGGACATGTAAACACAGCTATAGTTGAAATGGATAACCAACACGGTCCTACTGTATAGCACAGGGAACTCTGCTCAACGTTATGTGCAGCCTGGATGGGAGGGGAGTTTGGAGGAGAGTGGATACATGTATATGTCTGGCTGAGTCCTTTTGTTGTCCACCTGAAACCATCATAGCATTTTTAACTGGATATAATCCAATATAAAATTAAAAGTTAAAAAAAAACTATTCATATCAAAGTGAATCTTTCTAACCCATCTTATGACTCAGCCCAACTTAGGGGGAGTGAATGTCATCTGTAATTTCACTGCTGAGGATTAAAAGGCACCGTTTTCAATGTCCTTCCCCACCCATCTCTGCCATTCGAACAGAAAGCCCCAAATTAGATGAGTTCTCTCTCAGTTTGGCAGGACAAGCTTGGCCACGAGTCCTTCTGGCCCCTCACTTACCGTCATGCTCCTGTACTCATCTTCAAACATGTCCAAAAAGATTTCTTCTCCCTAAAAAAGAAAGGAAGGAAAGAGAAGATTATGTATATTTTTTTCCATAAACAACAAAGGGTTATAAACTGCAGTTCGCGGCTTTTGGGTCATCTGTTTCTTATTAGTGAGTTCTCGTAAACCACCAGGAAGTAAAATACACACGTGAACATGCATGCACACACACACACACACACACACACACACACACACACACACACACACACTCGAATGAAAGCCCAAATATCAAATTGCACCTCAACGGTTTTCTCCTTTTCTCCAAGCATGTGTCATTATGGATTTCTAGTGTCGAGGCAGTTAATTAACCACAACAACAAAAATCACTTCATGTACAATTAAAATATACAAATGGTTAACATTTCAGGTATTTAAAATGATCTGTTTGCTGAGAATGGTTGGAGAAAATAAGAGTGTGGGCTAAGCTGTCATGTTAAAGCTGACAGAGGCTCCGCACGTCTGGAAGGAAGAGTATGACTAGAAACGCTTAAGGCTAACATTACGTGGCTTGTTTCATTTGTTTCTGAGGCGTGCCTTTGGGGGTTTTAGAGTGCCTGTGGCCCTGAGGATCCCCCCAGAACAGGGTGGTGGGGAGGAACGGCTCTGAGACTCACAGACCAGGGGCCAATCTCAGTTGTTCCTCTCAGAGCCTCTGTTTCACTGCAGGATGGGGTGACTGGCCCCGTCTGTGCAGGTCAGTGTGTCGTCATGACCACCCTGGACGGGCCTGCAGCCTGGGAGGACAGGGGCTGGGAGCACTGGTCTGGCCTGGGCCCTAAGTCTCCCTCTCTCCCCCAGTACTGTCTCTCTCTCTCTCTCTCACACATACACACACACAGTTGGGGTGGGAAAAGCAATAGGTCCTTTATGTTTTTCCAGTTATCAAAACTATCGGCAAACTTGAAAGGTCTTGTTTGGTGTGAAAGTGAAAATGTTAGTTAGCTCAGTCGTATCCAACTCTTTGTGACCCCATGGACTGTAGCCCGCTAGGTTCTTCTGTCCATGGAATTCTCCAGGCAACAATAAAAAGAGGGGGTAGCCATTCCCTTCTCCAGGGGATCTTCTCAACCCAGGGATCGAATTCGAGTCTCCTACATGGCAGGTGATCTGAGCCACCAGGGAAGCCCCTTTGGTGTGAGACCCACAAAATAACCACAGAAATAATCCCTGAAAATATTGATAAGCTCCTGATATATTAAGGGTACAAACCTTAGAGGATAAAAGAGAGAAAAACCTGGGTTGGGAGAAGGGAGGTGCGATTCAAATACAGATCTCCTTTTGTCACTGAAAAAGAAAAATCCTCTGGGAAGATGCCTACCTATATATCTTCCTGCTTTTTGCAATCCAGAAGCTTGTGGGGAGGGTGGGGAGGACAGACTAAGTGCAGTTACACTGGAAGGAGCATCAAAGATGACTGTGCTGAGGACTCATATCCTCACTTCAAGCCCAGGTGGGGTTGGGGCCAGTCTGGGGGGACTGGGATTCCGCCCCGGAACACGGGACCCACCGTGGTACCACCCTCTTCTGAGCACACCCAGAGTGCTG
The DNA here is from genome assembly GCF_910594005.1 of Cervus elaphus. Classification (NCBI taxonomy): domain Eukaryota; kingdom Metazoa; phylum Chordata; class Mammalia; order Artiodactyla; family Cervidae; genus Cervus; species Cervus elaphus. Next base: position 24,331,129 of record NC_057824.1, on the reverse strand, counting down.
CAGCTTCGGGGGGTCATCTGAGCCCCACAAGGGGCATTTCCAGATTATGTGACCTGGTTTTATCTCAATGAACACTGACAGTAATGGACAGTGGCTGAAAAAGTTTCTTGCAAGGAACAAGATTCCTGGGTATCTATGTACATAGTTCACAGCCGTTTAAAGAGAGTGCAATGCTGTTTATAATAGCCAGGACATGGAAGCAACCTAGATGTCCATCAGCAGACGAATGGATAAGGAAGCTGTGGTACATATACACCATGGAATATTACTCAGCCATTAAAATGAATTCATTTGAATCAGTCCTAATGAGATGGATGAAACTGGAGCCCATTATACAGAGTGAAGTAAGCCAGAAAGATAAACACCAATACAGTATACTAACACATATATATGGAATTTAGAAAGATGGTAACGATAACCCTATATGCAAAACAGGAAAAGAGACACGGATGTACAGTTCAGACTTTTGGACTCTGTGGGAGAAGGTGAGGGTGGGATGTTTCGAAAAAACAGCATCGAAACATGTATATTATCAAGGGTGAAACAGATCACCAGCCCAGGTTGGATGCATGAGACAAGTGCTCGGGGCTGTTGCACTGGGAAGACCCGAGGGATCGGGTGGAGAGGGAGGTAGGAGGCGGGATCAGGATGGGGAAAACATGTAAATCCATGGCTGATGCATGTCAGTGTATGGCAAAAACCACTACAATATTGTAAAGTAATTAGCTTCCAACTAATAAAAATAAATGGAAAAAAAAAATAGAGTGCAATGAACGAAAGCGCAAGTGAATGAGAAAACAGCAGTGTTGACACCTTTCCTCCTCCTGGGAGGATCTCTTCATCAATCAGATTACGAGGGAAAACCACCACTCACTGGATCCAGAGAGAGCTGATGTGGAGGCCAAAATATCAGAAAACTACTAGGGCTGTCTGACATATGGATGAACCCACTGCTGACAAATGACGAGCCCTGCCTGAGTCTATCTTACCCTTAAAAAAAGAGGGAAACAAAGTCATCACAAGGCAGTATCTTAAAGTGAATCCCCTGGAAACTGAACCTACACATTTTCCAGATACTGAAGGTCATGGGGGCCCTTTATCAATTCTCACTAAATTCATGAGAAATGTTTAGAGCCTGTGTGAGGTTTCTCAGCACATAGGCACCCTTCATTTTATTGAGCTTTGCTTTACTGAAGCTGAAACTCCAATACTTTGGCCACCTGATGTGAAGAACTGACTCACTGGAAAAGACTCTGATGCTGGGAAAGTTTGAAGCCAGGAGGAGAAGGGGACAACAGAGAATGAGATGGTTGGATGACATCACCAACTCGATGGACATGAATTTGAGCAAGCTCCGGGAGTTGGTGATGGGCAGGGAAGCCTGGCGTGCTGCAGTCCATGGGGTCGCAAAGAGTCGGACATGACTGAGTGACTGAACTGAACTGAAGTTACTGTTTCAAAGATACTACACTTTTTATAAACAAATTGAAGGTCTGTGGCAAATGCTAGCTGTCAGATGATAATTAGCATGTTTTAGCAATAAAGTTTTCTTTTTTAAGGCAGCACTAGGTCTTTGCTGCAGCTTGAGCTTTCCTTAGTTGAGGCATGGAGGCTGAGTTGTCCCAAGGTACGTGGGATCTTAGTTCCCCAACCAGGAATCAAATACTCGTCCTCTGCATTGGAAAGTGGATTCTTAAACAATGGACCAAAAAAAACCAAAAAAACCCAAAAACAATGGACCACTGAGGAAATCCTAACAATAAAATATTTTTAATTAAGGTATGTACAATCCCAAAGGATATCAACCCTGAATATTCAGTGGAAGGACTGATGCTGAAGCTCCAATACTTCGGCCACCTGATGCGAAGAGCCGACTCATTAGAATCCATGGCTGATTCATGTCAATGTATGACAAAAACCACTACAATATTGTAAAGTAATTAGCCTCCAACTAATAAAAATAAATGAAAAAAAAAAAAAAAAGACCCTAATGCTGGGAAACAGTGAGAACAGGAGGAGAAAGGGACGACAGAGGATGAGATGGTTAGACAGCATTACCAACTCAATGGACGTGACTCTGAGCAAACTCCAGCAGACAGTGAAGGACAGGGAAGCCCAGTATGCTGCAGTTCATGGGATCACAGTCAGACACGACTTAGTGACTGAACAACAGAAATACATTTTTTTAGACACCATGCTATCGCTCACTCAGCAGATCACAGTACAGTATAAGCATAACTTTGATTAGCACTGGGAAACCAAAGCATTTGCTTGACTCTATTGTGGTATATGCTGTTTTGCGGTGGTTTGGAGTCAAATCCAAAGTATCTCTGAGGTCTGCCTGTACATATATATAAACAATACACATGCATACAGTTCATAGATTCATACGTAATTCAGTAATTTTATACCTATGCATGCGTGCACGCTAAGTCACTTCGGCTGTGTCCAGCTCTTTGTGACCCCATGGACTGTAGCCTGCCAGGCTCCTCTGTCCGTGGGATTCTCCAGGCAAGAATACTGGAGTGGGTTGCCATGGTAAGCACATATAATTCACGAACACAAAAGTTGCTATGTATAATTTAGTCGTATGAGCATCTGTATATAATTGATGGTTTACACGTAAATTCATCAATGAACAAACTCATATATAATTGATAAATAAACAATCCCACACTAGGGGTGAGTCCTCCAAAGTTGCGCTGATAAGACAGCATGAGCAGAACAGTGCAGAGACCACTGCTGCGGAGCGGACAGAATGGCACGTGTTCCCTGAGGACCCAGAGGGTGTAAGAGAGGACTGAAGCCACGACTGTCCTGCTTCCCGACACACACGCTGCTGCCCCCGAGCCCCGGCGGCTCACCTTATAGAAGTGCCGCGCCAGGTGGACGCTCTCTTCTCGGGCTCCCTGTTAAGAGAGAGGGAAGGCGTGAGCGGCAGGCCTCACGGAGGCGAGTGAGTTGGGGCAAGCCACGGATTCTAAAATCTGAGGCTACAGAAGACAGACGCTGGGCTGATAATCTTCATCCATAAAGTGGTTCTTCATGGGGGTGGTGGAGAAGGAGCGCAAAACAAAACTGGGTGAAGAAGGACCAATGATTCAACCTGATGACCTGGAGAGCTGTTGACACGCAGTTACGTGAGGGAAATGGGTTCTATTAATAAAATATGGCCATGATGACTCCACTCTTATAAACAGAAAAATTCACTTGTGAACGTGTGTGTCAGGGTATAAGTGTAGCTGGAAAGACACACACCAAGCGTCCACTATTGTTACTTTTTACCCCTCTGTACTTTTCTAAACTTTCTAAAACAAACATGAAAAATAAGAGGGAAAACAACAAATGCTATTTAAAACATGAGTGTACGCAGTAGCACGATAAACCATAAATGAATAAACATGTGTCTGTACATGAATACAACTTTCAAAATATAAAAAGAAAAAGAAAAAAATCCTGGAGACAAATACAGAGCCAAACACTTACAAGAGAAACTACTAAGATTTGCTAATTAGTGGGCTGCTCAGGGCTGTCTCGGTGGAAGGGCAGGTCCGTGGGGACAAGTGGGCAGCGGGTCGGCAGGGGGTCTGTGGCCTGTCTTCCTTCTGCTGGGACCAGCTACGACCTGGATGCAGGGGCTTCCCTGCGACCTTCCCCCCCGTGGGGCTGGCGCGGCAGGAACAGGCCTCACCTCCAAGCAGGCCAGGTGCACGTCCTTTATGATGCAGCCTGTGCTGGCCACGACTTGCTGCTTGAGGAGCAGACAGCTCAGCTCCAGCGTCGCCAAGCGGATCTTGCCGTCTGCAGGGCACACTTGGGTCAGCCATGCCCACACCCTCACGTGCAGTCTCCTGCCTTCCCGACTTGGAGATCAGCAAGTCAGCCGACAGGCCCCCCGACATCCCGTGGGGGCACAGAGGGAACCCCCACATGCTAATCCCCTGCCCAATCAACTACCACTGAAAGTTCCCATCAAAACTGCCTGCACCAAACGCTCCTCTAAGCCCTCTTATGGGCGACAGGGAGGCAGGAAAAGTGGGTAACTGATTACTGAAGATCTAGAAAGTGGCTGTCTGTGGTCGCTTTGCTTGTCCAGAGGTCCTTCCCCTCCTTCAGGGACCAGAACCCCTCTTTCCTTTGGAGGGTCACCAGCCCCACTCTTGGTCATGGGATGCTCCTGCCTCGGGGTGGGGGGCACAGCCCCCCAGGCTGGTTGGGGCCATCCAGGCCCCTGGTCACAGTGCCTGCACAGGGGACCAGCCAGGGAGCCAGTCACAGCCAGTGAGGCTCAATTCCACAACTCGCTGGAACCCCTGGGCTCCAGACCCTCTCCCCGTGCTGAGCTGCAGACTGGAACGTTTTCACACTCCTGTGTTCTACAACCTGAGCCCCAAGTCCTGCTTTCCACCACTCAGCGTCTCTCCTACAGCAAGTCTAGAGCCTGACAGAGAAAGGGGAGGCGGCAGGCAGTTAACTGGCCAACACAGAAGGCCGCAGAGGCCAAGATGAGCTTGCAAACACTGTGTGGGTCCCGGGTCCGCTGTGCCTCCAGCCAGAGCCCAGCAGACTGGAAGTCACACAGGCCAGCAGTCTTGTTTGTCTGTATTGTCTCAGCGAGTCTGAGCTGGGCTTCTGTCAACTGCAACCAAGTCCTGACTAACAGCCTGCTGTCCTGCTATGAGCCTGGAGCTGGGCTCCTCAAGGAGCCTCTCTAAAGCCCCACTGCAGTGGGTGCTCTGCAGGCTGAGGTTTGGAGACGGGAAGGGGCAGGTTCCCAGCCTCACTCACCTGGGCCATGGCAGACTCAGGTGTCCTGGATGCCAAAACCCACACCCGGCATTGTCCCTGGAAGCACCTGTGACCGCCTGACTGAAGGGCATCCCCGCTCTCGGCAAACTCCCCCCAGGTCTTTGATCTCATTTCTGGGGAGGGGCCTTCACATAGGAGGGGCCAGGAAAGGGGGACTCTCCGGGAACAATGGGGCCCAGGATGGGCCACTGGAGAAACACTCAAGGCAGACACATGGAGGTACACCTCCCTGCCTGGCTTTATGCCTCAATGGTCAGGGGTTGGGGGGGAGGGGGAAGATAGGTGAGAAGAGGGAATCCACTGGCCCAAAAGTGAGCAGGTAACATATAAGCAACACTAGGCCTTCCGAAGCCCAGTACAAACCCAGCCTAGGCAGAGGCTAATCAGTCTTGGCTGGGCCACTCTGCCCGCCCTGGCCCAGCAGCGCCTGCCAGCCTGGCCTCCACTGAGCGCAGGCATTCTCTGGACCACAGCCCGGCCCCCAGCCACCCTGTGGGCCAGGTCAGAAACACCCCTACTGCTACCTCTGGGGAAGCAGACCGTGATGCTCCACTAGGACCCTTCTTCCTTCCTGGTGAGTTGCTGGCTATTCCTCCCAAAGGTCTGTCTCTCCAGCGAAGCTTCCAGATTGTCCCTCTGAGCTGCCCCAGTGTCTTCTCTTCAGAAATCCAGGCAGCGCTACACACTGTCCTCAGGGGGTCTGCTGATCCTCCTGTCCCTGGAGGGTCCTCCCCAGCACCCAGGCCACACTCCGCCTTCCCCGTCACCAAGCCACATCTGGCTCCTGCCGCTCCTGCCAACAGGCCCTGGGCCACCATCCTCAGGACCATGCTCTGCCTCCCCGACTGGACCTTCAGCAGAAACTGACCCCACCGAGCACCCCGTGGTCCCAAGAAACCACATCTTTATTGTCCCCCAAAACACCCTCCTCTGGGCCCTTTTCTCCCCACATGGGGCCTGGGCCAGGCTCCAGAGCTGGCTCCCCTGTATGTCACCTCCAGAGATCAGTAGTGGCCCTGGGCTCAGTCCTAGACACGCCTCTCTCCTCTCCTGTGACTTTAAAAAGATCTATGAGCCCTGCAGAGTTAGTTCTGGCCTTGACCCTGCTCTGAGGCTTAGATCCCACCTCCACATGGAGCCCCAGACTGTCGGAACTTCACAGAGGATAGGGTCCATGTGTCCCCTACTTCCTGCACCCTCATCACTTGCACACAGAGGCTGGAATACAGGAGGCGCTCAATAAACAGCCGTTGAGTTTACTGATACCCTGAATCACCCTTTAGGCTGTGGACCTGGTTCTCCAGACCCTTGTGGTCATTTCCCGGCAGTCACGCTGTGCTCTGGCCATCACTCCCCTGACTTCTGAAGCCCTCACCTGCAACCATATCCCTGGCCCCCTGCCCTCCTGAGCCCACCGCCTGGACTGCTCCTGCTAGCTCAGCTCAGCGGTTCTCTCCCCACCAGGCAGCATCTCCGTCGGGCCCTTTCCTGGGCTCTCACTCACACCCTGATGATCTATTTTCCTGCCTTGCAGTCAGGGTTTCTTAACCTTGGCACCGTCGACATCTGGGGCCGGACAATCCTGTGTTCTGGGGGCTGTTCTGTGCACCGTAGGGTGTGGAGCAGCACCTGGTCTCTGACTACAGAATGTCAGTAGCTCCCGTCTCCAAGCTGTGACAACCAAGAACATCTCTGGATGCTGCCCCCTGGGGACAACGCTGCCCCCAGGTGAGGACTGCTCTGCTACTTCATTCCACCTGCTCTTCCCAGCCCGTGCTGTGGCTGCAGGTCGGCGCTGGCCAAGGCCTCAGAACTAGGGCCTGGTCCCTGCAACTCCCCCACCCCCGGCCACCGCCCGCAAGCCTGGGCACCTGGCTGGGCCGCGTTGTTCATGATTCTGATGAGCCTCTCGGCCAGGAGGTGGTTGTAGGTGGTCTTCTCAGCCGCAGTGGGCACTGGAAGCTGAATTCGCTCGAGTTTCTCAGGATCCATGCCTGGAACAGAGAGAAGGGGCCAGCTGTCAGCACAGCCACCTTACCTTGTCCCAAAAGGCCCCTTTGAGCTTAGCTTCCTCAACCTTGGCTGTCCACCGTCCACCTTCTGGATTGCTGCCGTGACCAGGTACTGCCCCTGGTATGACTCACCTCAGAGTTTTCTGTAACTGGAACTTAAGGAAATATATTATTAAAGCATACATTTTCTTTCTTTCTGTTTCAGCCCCAGCGTGCAGCTTGTGGGATCTTAGTTCTCCAACCAGGGATTGAACCCGGGCCCCTGGCAGTGAAAGTGCAGAGTCCTAAGGACTGGACCACCAGGGAAGCACCTAAAGCATACATTTTCCATCACTACTTGTAAATGGGAAACCAGGATGGCTGCAATACTGACAGCAACAAGGCTTTCACATTTCAGCCAAACAATGTGGACTGGCTGCTCACTGTAGACTAAGGCCCACTCTGTGTTATAAAGGGTGATGGGCAGGTAAGTAAAAGGTGTTGAGGTCACACTAGCCTGACTGGTGATGTGCTTCTGGGCACAATCGGGGGAGCGGGAAGTGGGGAGGAGAGGAGCAACTTGGGCTTCGCTGTCATTTCGGGGCTGGTCTGCGAACCCCCGAGGCCACCGCTGTATGAGACACGTCCCACAGTGCGGGTGGGGAGACAGACCAGACACAAAGGAACCTGGTTGCCCACCGATTGCACCTCCAGTTCTTAACACCAAACGGGTGAGCTGAGCCCCAGAGAGGCGAGCGCACAGGTGGCAGCCCCCGCCAGGCCCACACAAAGGTGCAAACAGGACAAAACGAACAGAGCGGATCTGTGTTTAAGGCACAGAGGGATCACTTTTCTTCCAGTGAAATCTATTAATAACTGCATTTCAAAGATGAAAGACAAGACAGGGGAGAGGAGGTGGGAAGCAGAGACGGCATGCTCAATCTAACTGAACTCAGCACCACTTTTCCTAAAGCAGGACCTGGGGGCCGGGGTGACAGGATGACCTGCTAGGGCCCCATTGGCAGGCTGAATGTGGGACAAGAGGTGATGCAAAGCCTCCTCTTGTCTAGCACGGCTCTGCAAGAAAACTACACCCGCAGAAAAGCTCCCAGAAACAAACATTTCACTTGCTCCATGTCCGGGGAGCTGGGAAGGATTGTTTGTGCCTGAAGCACGTCTTTTCCTGTTATTCTACAAAAGGGGGGAAGGTGGCACTTCTGGGAACTCTTGAAATACGGCCCCTTGAGTCCCAGATGACGCTTCATTTAGAACCTTGACAAAATAGTGGAGGATAGCAGTGAAGAGCTGATCGTCTGGATTCTAAGTGACTCCCACGCTCACACGTTGACGTAATAAACCATAACAATATATCTTGCTTTATTGAATTCCTTCCAGGTCGGAACTGGCGGCTAAGTCATGCCAAGGAGATAACACGAGTGGGGGAGGCCCGCGGGCTGGAGGTGGGCAGCGCCCTCTCTCACGACCGCACAGACATGGCTTCGTCAAAAAGATTTGATTGCGATGAAAATTGAATTTGTTGGTTCTGTATCCCATCTTAATGCTAAATGTCTTAACTCTGAAGCGTTCTGGTTTATTAAACGGCAGGAGGGACGTCGACTAAATCTTTCTGTCATTTGTTGCTTTTTTATTTTCCCCCAGAGATGTCAACACCATGTGAATCTCTCTCTACTCTTTCCTCCCTGGCCCTCTGGAAACTGTCAGTGGTTCTGGGGGAAAAAAATGGCTCCTTGGCCCGTCCAGGGCATCACCCAGCTCCGTGACCTTGCCATCCGCCATCCCACTTCAAAGAGGGCAGACAGAACCGGCTGCTGGTTCCCGGGAGAACATGGGGGCAGCCAGCAGGGCCAGAGACACCCAGACTTGGACCAGCTCTTGCATTTCCAGAATGCATTCCATTTTTGTCTTTCCCATTATTGTCCCAACTCCCTTACGATTTGTCAAAATTGAGGAAATCTGTGGCAAAATCTTCTCTCAACAGGAAGAGAAACCTGCCAAGGTTATCCTGAGCTTCCTCAGCCCCACTCTCTGGGAGGCGGGGAACCCCGGGGACTGACACACGCCTAGGCTTCAGAGGACCGGATGCCAACGCACCCTCTTCGTTTAGGGAGGAAATTAAGGCCCAGGGGTAAGTTGTGTCCCCAAGGTCACAGAGCACGTTAGAGGTACAGTCAGAACCAGGATAATTCCCCAGGTGGACAGGATCCAGATGGGGTCGGGGCAGCACCCCCTACCTGGCGAGCCCCCGCCGGCACCAGCGTGCGAGGGGCCTGCTCTGGGCTGACGACAGCCCCTGCCCAGGCAGCGCTCCTCCACGCCCCCCGCCTCCACGCTCCCCACCGCCCGGCTCCCTCTCCCCCTAGGTTCCCGCCACACCAGGGGGCCGGGATGGAAGGCTGCTGGAGGAACTTTCTTTTGATACTTAACTTCTTTGACCCTTAGTCTCCCTGTTCAACGGGAATGATCACAGAAACTGCCTGCCCCAGGCTTGCTGTCAGGACCCATGCTCAACAGTGACTTGGCATCACCACGTGCTTATGGGAATTTTTACTTTGAACATGGCTAAATGGAGTTCCATATCAGCTGTGTTGTAAGAGGAAAGAAAAGATTGGAAAACAACCTAACCAAGCTAACGTCGAGCTATTTCAGAAGGCCCAAAGAAGGCACGCTGGGCTGTCTGGGGGCAGCGCAGGGGATGAGCAGCTTGGACTGGATTCTGAAGGGTGAGCAGCCCAGGGACGACCAGGTCATGCCAGGCCCAGGGGCAGGGCAGGGAGTGCACAGAGCTCGGGCAGACCAGGGCCAGGGGCTGTGGGTGGAAGTGATGGGGCAGACCCTGGCAGGAGGGACTGGCGAGGCTCAGCTGCCAGGACCCCTGGGGAGGCAGCTAGCAGGTGACACGACGTGTTTGTGCTCCAGCCAACTCTGGAGTGGTCTCCATCCCCCTGGCCACTCAAGGTGATCTCCCCGCTTCTGGCCCTTTCCCCCAAACAGACTCCATGTGGTAAGTCATTCTCTGTGTGGTAGATTTTACCATCACGCGGGCAGAGAGCAGGCTTATGTCACACAACATGTGACAAAACTTTGTAAATAGCTCCTCTGGGCATCTCTGATCTTTCCCCAAAGTTCCTGCTGGGCCAGGTGCCTTATTCCCTCCCCATCTCTCTGTCTCCCACCTCAGTCTCTGAGACATTCTTCTGGGTCCTAACAAAACAGTGGCTGACAGCTGTGAATGCACAAGGTCAACTTGACAATATGACAAAGAAAGGGAACCAGCGTGTGTGCAGATGAACGGATAGACAGGCAGACACACATACACACGCGCACTCACAGGTTTCCAATCACTGAGAAGCAGGTTTTGTTGCAAACCGGCTCTAATGCCTTTGCTAGTCATTTTCCTCTGACTGAAATAAACACTGTAGATAATATGTTGTCCTATTTGCTTCAGGCCTTAAGTGCCGAGTGACAGACAAATTCCAGAGAAACCCAGACGCACTTCACGTGGCCCGGGGAGCTGCGCTCGCACGTCCAGATTCCAGCAGGCCATGCGCTTCCTCGCTCCCTCCCTGCCGGGTCAAAGCCTGCTCGCCAGTGAGTCAGAACAGTCTCCCCTGCCATCGCTCCCACCCAACAAGCACGGGGCTGGGAGCAGGCGGGGCCCAACTCCCAGCTAACTCACTTAAAGAATCCCAAAGAGAAGCAAAGGGCAAGGTTCAGGGATGTCACTGACCAGCTCCTAAGTTTTCCCTGAGTTCTGGCTTCTGGATTCTTTCTCCTCACTGGAAGCCCCCATTCAGGACGGGGGTGGAACAGACCCAGACCGAAGTAACATAAAAAGAAGTGGACAGACAAACCTGCACAACAATGCCAGGTAAAAATCATGGTCAAAAAGTTTTTTCTTTCTCTCCCTTTGGCTAGAGTCACGCAAGCATTGCCAGCTTTGGAAAACTATAGACCAACTATTTCGAAAGCTAACCAGATGTTGGGCTGATTTCCAATGTACTTCCAGTTCTGATTATGTGTCAGTCGAGATCCAGAATGATATTTTGCCAGTTTTCTGCAGGGCGAAAGCCTCCCTTTATCCTATTATCTTTCAACCTTTCTCATACTTCTCATCCTTGTTCCAAGCAACTTCTCAGCAAAACAAAAGCCCAAGCTCCTTCTGCTAAACAATGATAAATGGAGGGGGCAGGAGTCAAAGGGTGGTGGGCAGAGTTGGGGAACCTTTAAAAAGACAAAGCTGCAAAACTCCCCTTCCTGGACCCCCGACCCCCGGGGCCAGGGCCCTGCAGACTTGACAAAGGACAAAGGACTGAATCTGCTATTTTACAGACAGGAACCAGCGTTCATTACCGGCCCCAGTGACTCACAGCGAGCGCCTCCCTCTAACTGGTCAACCCTTTCCACCGCACGATATTCATTTTGGTGCAGCATCTAATCTATTATGATTTACTGGAAGGCCTGAGCTAACATTTGGCTTTTATTAACATTGCTTTTATGTTAAAATTGTCCTATGATGAAAAATCTATCAGAAAGAGGCCATTTCATTAGGGGCCCTGCTGAGAGGGCATGGATCTGCAAAAGAGAGGCTGAAGGTTAAGTGCAGCTAACCTGCTGCCTAACCAAAACATCAACCACCCACACACCCACCCCCTACCACCGCCACCAAACAGCCCCCACCAAATGCAGCCATGCACCTCCAGGCCAGACTGGAGCAGAAACCAGGTACAGTTCCCTGGTCCCACCGAGGCAGTTTCCCCAGGGGGTTCCTCAGGCACCTGGGCCTCTGGTGCTGAACTAACGCCCCAGATTCCTCTCCAAACCTGCTCGAGAGCCCACACTCGCTGGTTCTGGACTTAGTACCACTGGTCACACAGAGGTAGGAGGCGGGGTCCTGGGCATCACCCAGACTCCTCCTGTGGTGCCCCTCCCACCCAAAACAAAGCTCCCCATCTTAGTGAATGGCCACACACAGCTGCCCCGTGTCCCTCTCACTCAACCCCCACATCCAGATCATGAGAGCTTGTCCTGGCTCTAACTCCAAAATAGATCGTAAAACCTTCTAATTGCCTCCATCTCCAGGGCCAATGTGCCATAATTCAATTCACATTATTCCCGCCTGGACTACTGCAACAGCTTCCTAACCAGCCTCCCAGCTTTCCCCCACACAGCTCACCCCCACCCTCCACTGACCCACTCTCCATCCAGCAGCCAGGATAATCTCCCCAAATTTTCCATCTGCTTATGTCACTCTTCTACTTAAAAAATCCTCTAGGTGTTTCTCACTGCAACTGGAATAAATTCTAAATTCCTTCTCCCAGCCTTTAAGATCCTCCACGATCTGGTCCCTGCCCACCTGGCCAGCCTCACCTTGAACTGCTTTCTGCTCCTCAAAACTATAAGCTCTTTTCCACCCCAGGGCCTTTGCGCCTGCCATTCCCTTTACCCAGAGCATTCTTGCCCTAGAGCTTTGCAGGGCTGACTCTTTCCCATTCTCAGGCCTCAGCTCTGACGTCAGTTCCTCAGAGAAGCCTCCCCAGACCACCCAAGCAGGTGACCCTGCACCCTTGGCTTTCTCCACACTCACAAATCACACCTGTCACGCTGCCTTCACCTCCACCATCCTCGCCTTGCCCCCTCCACAGCAGACATACTTGCCTCCAAGAAAACCTCTGTTTGGTTCACCACTGGGTTCTCAATATTAACCACAGTGCCTGGCATCCAAGAATGGCTTCAGAAATACTTGTCAGAAGCGTAAATGAATAAATAAAAGGAAAGCATTAGCAGGAAATGGAAAGAGGAATTAAATTCCCTCGAATATAGAGTCCCACTCTTTTAGGAAGATGCAAGAGAGGTAGGTGGGCTCCTCACCAGGGTCATCTCTCCGACCACAGCAAGGAAGGAGGGTGGTGTGTAAGCCACTGCTTTTCCATTTCACAGCACACGTTGGGGCTCCTGGAAGGAAGCCTGTCAGCAAAGCCAGCCCCCCTGTAAAAGTTTGTCCTTGTGCCCCCTGGCCCCCTGGAGCTGGGCATCCCCACCCCCACACCAACAGCAGGTTCCCTGCAGAGGCCCTGAGCATGGGCCACCAGCAAGAGAGCGGCACGGGGGAGCTGCCCCACGGCTCAGAAGCAGTCGGTCAGAAGCTTCTGGCAGAGCGCCGGCCGGGTGTCAGGCACTGTGCTGAGTCCTCAGTACTGTGGAGTGCAGGAGGCTGTCGAGATACGGCCTCTGCGTTCAGAGGCCCAGTCGTCCCGAGCGGGAGAGAAGGCATACAGAGCAAAAGCAGTACAGAGCAGTGCTGTGGGGACTTCATGGAGATTAAGTTCTGCTCTTCTAAAGTATTGTGAAGAAAGCGAGAAGACAGCCATAGATTGGGAGGACATCTCTGCAACACACACCTGATAAAGGGCTTGTATCTGGGTAAAAAGAGCTCTCGAAACTCAACAGTAAGAATGTGACCAATTCATTAAAACATGCGCAAAGGGTATGAAGATACTTTACCAAAGAAGATGTAGACTAAGCACTTAAAATGTTATTTGACCTCATGAAGCGTTGTGAGTTTGTGTGTTAAGTCGCTTCAGTTGTGTCTCTCTGTGTCCCCATGGACTGTAGCCCACTAGGCTCCTCTGTCCATGGGATTCTCTCTCCAAGCAAGAATACTGGAGTGGGTTGCCATGCCTTCCTCCAGGGGATTTTCCCAACCCAGGCATTGAACCTGCATCTCTTACGTCTCCTACTGGCAGATGGGTTCTTTACCACTAGCGCCACCTGTGAAGCCCCACTAGTTGTTAGGGAAGTGGAAATTAAAATCACAAAAAGACACCATTACATGTACCCATTAAAATTACTGAAATAAAAAGGTGGCCGTGCCAACCACTGGTGAGGGTGTGAGGCCAACGGAACACTCGTGCACTGATGGTGGGATGTAAGATCACACAGCTGCTTTGGAAGACAGCATGCTGCTGCGGCTGCTAAGTTGCTTCAGTCGTGTCCGACTCTGTGCGACCCCATAGACGGCAGCCTACAAGGCTCCCCTGTCCCTGGGATTCTCTAGGCAAGAACACCGGAGTGGGTTGCCATTTCCTTCTCCAATGCATGAAAGTGAAAAGTGAAAGTGAAGTCACTCAGTCGTGTCCGACTCTTAGCGACCCCATGGACCACAGCCCACCAGGCTCCTCCATCCAAGGGATTTTCCAGGCAAGAGTAGCATTCTCTTAAACACATACACACCTGTCATATGATTCAGTCATTTCATTCCTCAGTATTTATCCAAGAAAAAAAAATGCAAATACGTGTCCAGAGATTTATACACCAATGTTCATGGCAGATTTGTTTGTAATGGTCAAAAACTGGAAACTACCCAAATGTTCCTTAACAGACAGACAGGTAAACAAACTGGTACATTCACATAGGGGAATATTACTCAAAAGTAAGAAGAAAGGAACCACTGAGACACACAACTACATAAAGGAATCTCAAAATAATTATGCAAACTGAAAGAAGTCAGACCAAAAATAGAGTACATATTGCATGATCTTATTTATATAAAATTCTAGAAAGTGCAGAGTAAGCTATAATGACAGAGAGCAGCTCAGAGTTGCCGAGGGAGAGGGCTGTGGGAAGAGAAGGGCAGAGGGGCGACAAAGGGGCAAGGGAGAACATTTGGAGTGATGCATACATACAATGACTTGACTGTGGTGATGGTTTCATGGATGAACATGTGTGTCAAAGCTCATCAAACTGCACACTTTAAAAATGTGCAGTTCACTGTTGATCAATTATACCTCAATAAAACTTCCTTCTTTAAATGTTACAGCTATCAGCCAAGAGAGGTTGGATTTACCCACCTCACTCAAGCAACTAGAAGAGTCAGCAAATTATATAAGACAGTGGTTATGACACACGGGACAAGACAGCTTGCAACATAGGAGGGGAACCTGAGAGAGAAGAAACAAAGGCAGTGGGCCTGGGACTGCTCCAGGTCACTGGCTGGAAAGCTTCCAGGCCTCAGAACAGACTGACAGAAGCCGAACAAAGTCCATGGTCTCTCTGGGGTGAGAAGGCAGAGTCTGCAGTTCAGAGAGGCAAGTGACTAGAACTGATGGGAAAGAGAAGAAGAGAAGGGAGAGGCACACGGACCTGCAGGGCCTTCCTTCCAAGGCTTTGGCTCAGTTCCGCCCCAGGGCATGCAGGTGAAGAAATGCAAAGGCCTACGGGGAGGAGGAGGGTGGAACAACCCCTGGAGCTTACCGAGGGCTGAGAAGAACTCACATTTCCACCAGCCTACAAGGATGGGCCACCTAATCATCGCTTATCAAGTAGAGTCCTCCAAAGCGGACAGCCTCCAGGCTGGGGCCAAATGAGCCTGAGACTAAAGGCTGTTCTGAACTAGCACTACCAAGGCTTAAAAGCAAGCCTCTAGAAAGATCTCATGGATTTCAAGTAACTTCACCATGTCACAGGACAAAGCCCAAAAATACTGAAAGGGAGAAAAAATTCAGTATCCAACATAAAATTCATACCAACTGTCAACCAATCAAAAAATACCAAGCATGAAAAGGGAAAAAAAGAAAATATAACCTAAAAATCAAACCAAACAAAAATCAACAACAGAAACATGATGAGAAATTACACAGATGGTAGAATAGACAAAAAGAAATCGGAAGAGAAATTGTAAAATATTTTAAACTGAATAAAAACTAAACTGCATATATCAAAATTTATTGCAAGAAGCTAAAGCAGTGCTTAGAGAGACATATACAGCATTAAACTTGTATTTTATCAAAAAAGTAAGGTTTAAAAATCAATGACTGGTATGGAGAGGATATGACTAAAGAGGAATAACATGAGCAAACTTTTTGGTTGCTCATCCTGTAATGATTTGTATCTTATAATCAATGATCTAAACTTACATCATAAGAAACTAGAAAAAGAGTAAATTTGAAATAAACAGCTGAAGGTCAAAAATAAAAAACAGAAATTAACAAAATATAGAACAGAAAAACCACAGAGAAAAGTCAGTGAAACCAAAAGTTCTTTGAGAGTACCAATAAAATTAATTTAAAATTGATAAGTTTCTAAACAAACTGATCAGGAAAAAAAAAAAATGAAGACCTAAACTATTAATACCATGAATTGAAAAGGGGCATCACTACAGATTCAACAGACATTAAGAGAATAATAAAGGAACATAGTTAAAAAAAAAGTCTATGCCAATAAATTCAATAGTTTAGATGAAATGACAAATTCCTAGAAAGATATAAGCTACCAAAACTTGTGTAGAAGAAATAAAAAAGCTTTAATAGCTTTATATCTACTAAGGAAATTGAGTACTTTAAAACCTTTTCTCAAAGAAAACTCCAGGCCCAGACGGTTTCACTGGTGAATTTCACCAAATAGTAAAGGAAGAAATAGACCAGCTCTACAAAAACTCCTCCAGGAAATTCAGGAGGAGGGTCTATTTCCCCATTCATTCCATAAGGTGAACATAAGCAAACAAAACAAGAGAATTACAGGGAGACCACAGGCCAATAACACTCAGAAACATAGATGCAAAAATTCTTCACAAAGTTTTAGCAAATCACATCCAGCAAAGTATAAAACGTGCCTGCCATACTAGAGGATACGAACCCACAGTGAGTATCACCTGAAGGGCTCAGAGAAAACTTCTAGGATAAGGTGACTTCTGAGCAGGCCCTTGACAGGCAAGCATAATTTCAATAGATGGTGATGTCAGGGCAGAGAAAACAGCAAGAAAAGACACAGATGGATACACGAAGGTAGAAGCCTAGCCAAGAACAGGTAGGTGTGTTGACACTGATGGGGTGGCTGCCAGGCTTCCAGAGAAGTTCCCTTCTCTGGGAACAATTCCAGATGCAGAGCTGAAACACCCTGGGGCCAGCTCTGAGCTATGTGACCCTGACCCCACCCACCCCACCCTCAGTCACAACTGACTGCTCCAGAGTTAGACCCATCACTAGCCTGGAACAATCAGATCTCTTGGCCACCGATCTGAAACCAGAATGGAGACAGGCTCCCTGCCTGAGATCTGCTGGACCCAAATCACCATCCATCTTAAGTCCCCAGAGTTGGCTGTTTCCTGCCCTTTCCTTGGCTTTTCAGCCACTTCTTGGATCTCATGAGCTGTCCCAGGGACCTTCCCATAAGATTCTTTTTCTTAATGTGAGGTGGTTTCTGGGGCTTGTAACCAAAAGAATATTGAAGAGTACCATGACAGTCACTACAAGTTTATCTCTGTGAAAGAGTTAATCACTACTTAGCGTCTGAATCCCTGGGCCAGGGCCAAGCGTCTGCATGGGGAATCAGGGGAATCAGATCAAGTTAGGATGGTGGGTGCAATCCAGGGACTCAGAATAGCAGGTTCCGGGAGGCTGGAGTTGAAGGGAGAGAAGAAGGCCCCAAAGGTTTTTGAACAGGGGAAGGACATGGACAAAACGGCCTTACAGGGAACTGCCCAGCAGTGCTGTGGAGGACGGATTACGAGGTGGCCATGTGCTGACCCCTCCAGAAGGCTGTGGTAAAGCTACTGGAGTGACACACTCAGGATCTCGCCTGCTCGCCTGCCTTTGGTCCTCGCCACCAGCACCAAGCTTAGACCCAGGCACTGAACTGTGCTCTGTTACATTCTGCTGATCAGACAGGCCAAAGAGGGAGAGATGACAACACTTGATGACTAAATGCTGGGATCAAAGGAGGGAAAGAGCTAAAGGTCATGGCAGTTTCAACCTTGGCTGGCAAATTCAACTGAACCAGAAATGGCAGGAAGTGTGATGAGGTCAGGGTATATTTATGGGTGACGAGTGTGGCATAAACAGACTTTTCAAGGTGGTGCTCAATCATCCAGGTCAAAGCCTCCAGCATGTGAGGGGCAGGGAGTCAGAGTGCAGAGATGGGGTGAAGTGGGCACAGATGGCAGGCGATCCACGGGTGGGACGGACTCCATGGGTCAGGCTTGGAGCTCTGTTTATTCCCAGGAACTGAGGGCTCCGTGTGCCAGGCACTGAGCCAGAGCTGGAGGGGATCGAAGAAGCCACGGGAGTCAACAGGACTGTGTGGGGAGACATCAGAGGGAGCCTGCCATGCTTCTCCGGGGCTTCCCTGGTGGCTCAGACGGTAAAGAGTCTGCCTGCAGTGCAGGAGGCCCAGGTTTGATCCCTGGGTCGGGAAGACCCCCTGGAGAAGGGAGTGGCTACCCATTCCATATTCTTGCCTGGAGAACTCCATGGACAGAGGAGACTGTTATAGTTCATGGGGTCACAGAGAGTCGGACACGACTGAGTGACACTTCAGACTAGATCTAAGCATTTGCACATGAGCACAGTGACTTACACAGAAGAGCCGCCATGGCTGGTTCCATCGTGAGCAGGAAAAGCCCGGAGATGGTCTCAGCGCCATTCAGTAAGGGGATGGCAGAACAAACGACGGCACACACACAGGAATAAAAAGCACGAGGCAATTCTACAGGGAGGGGAGGTGACATGCTGATACATGAGGATGTGACAAAAGCAAGGCACAGAACGGACCATAATAAGGAATGAGCCTCCATTCATGTTGGGGGTGGGGAACCCATCGAAATAAAATCGTATACACTTGGTACTTGGGCTTGCACAAGTATCTTTAAAAAGACACAAGAAACTGTTAACACAAATGGCCTTTGAAGAAGAGGTGGAGGACAAATGTGGGAAAGGGGGCCTTTTTCACTGTATCTTCTTTTGCCACTAATTAACTTTACTTATCAAGGGCTTCCCAGGTGGCTCAGTGGTAAAGGATCTGCCTGCTAATACAGGAGCCATAGGAGACACGGGTTCGATCCCTGGGTCGGGAAGATCTCCTGGAGTAGGAAATGGCAACCCACTCCAGTACTCTTGCTGGGATAATCCCATGGACAGAGGAGCGTAGCGGGCTACAGCCTATGGGGTTGCAGAGAGTCGGACAGGACTGAAGCCATGCAGTAAGCAGGCAAACAACTTATCATCATTAATTATTTCAGAATAAATACATACTTCGTCTTGTTGAGTGCTTTCTAAATGACTCCAGCCATAGGCCGTCACAGTAAAACCCACCTCTAACTACCCCCCAACAAGCTTTTGAAAAACCTACTAAAACATCAGACCTTGATGCAAGGTCTCAGCTATGCCGAGCCCAGCGCTTGGCAGGGGCCAGAAGGAATATTCTTGGTATTTCCTTCAAAGAGCTTCTGATGTGGAGGGTTCAGAACTCGCTCGTGTCAAGCCAGGTGGTACGCAACCAGCGGCTGTTCTCAGACAGGAAGTGAATGAATGGATCCTCATCAAAACCGTCAGCTCCGCGAGAGGCTGATCCTGACCGCTTGGCCTCAACAGGGGAAGCCAGAGAACCACACCTTTCTTCAGAAAGGAAACCTGCACTTCCACACAATCCACTCAGAGTCTATTTTAGCTCTGAACCCAGAATGGCACACTGACTATTATAAATAGCAAAACCAAGATTGCAATTTGACTGATTTCTGTTCTGATGTTAGGAAAGAGGTCAGAAGCTTAAGTCAGTTGTAGACGGAGGGGTCGAGAGCAAACCACAGTGTGAACACCGTCATGCTGCGCTGGACGGTCAACACTTGAACCTCCCTCTCCACCACCCCCTACCCGCCCCCGTGTTGCCTGAGTAACCGATTCCTGTGGCTTCAGTGTGCAGGAAAGCACCTGAGAAACTCTAACAAAGCTGTAGACAGGTTCTGTGGGAGTCTGCCAAAACCAGAAAGGAAATTTTCCAAGGAAAGCAGCTGTCCTTTTCCGTGAAGGCAGACGAGCTGAGTGGCTTACCTTTGTTGTGAGACATTGCATACAGCAGGCAGAGCACGAAGAGCGCATGGTAGTCGTCGTCTGGGCTGTCCAGGGCATGGTACACCATATCCAGGAAGGGTCTGGAAGAGAGGGGCCGCGTGAGCCTCACCTGCACACGGGATGCCAGCCGCCTTTGCCCTTCACAGCGCCCACCCCCCTGCCCGCTCCAACCAGCAGAATTGACTTCCCAGGTGGCTCGGTGGTAAAGAACCCGCCTGCCAACACAGGAGACCAACAAGTTCGATCCCTGGGTTGGGGCGAACCCCTGGAGGAGGGTATGGCAACCCACTCCAGAATTCCTGCCTGGAGAATCCCGTGGACAGGGGACCCTGCTGGCTACAGTCCATGGGGTTGTAAAGAGTTGGACACAGCTGAGCAGGCACGCGCCAGCAGCATAGAGCATGGCCACCAAGTGCCCGGGTCAGCCCCAGGCACGGAGGATACAGAGGTGTCGACAGGCAGGCTCTGCCCTGGGAAGCTGCCATGTCCGGGGAAACTGACTAAGGAACGGCTAACCGACTAATCACTCAACAACAGTCCACCCGCTGTCCCACACACTGGGGATAAGCGTGGTCTTATGGCACCCCCAAGTCAGTGGGCAGGCAGAGCATGAACACCCCACAGCAGTACTTCAAAGAGCGACAAGAGAATGAAGGAGACGGGGCAGCGTGATAGACTCACAACAGCCGACAAGGTACCAGTAAATCTGGATCACTTTAGACTGTGGACCCTGGAGCCAGACTGCTGAGGTTCAAATGCTGACGCTGCCTCCTAGCTGCAAACCCTTGGGTAAATTACAGTCCCCCATCTGTGGGATGGGGATTGAACCTGCCAGGGTTTACAGTGAGGGTTGAAGCAAAATGAAACAGAGCGGCACTAACACAGGCCCAGGCTCAGGTGAAAAGTACTCAGACACGCGAGCTGCTGTTGCACTTCTATTTTGAGGAGTCCACAGGCACTTCTCCATGATCTCGCTTTGGCAGGTCCTGACCTGGCAGTTTCTTGGGCCGACCTTCCCTGGCTAGAAGGGATCGATAGGAAGCACCGCCTCTGATGCTTTGTGGGTGAGATCTATCGAGCGGCTACAAATACGTAAACAGTACAGCCTGAATGCTGCCCTTCTGGGTTGAAGGGCCTGGCCTGGAAAGACTTCAACAAGAGGATAATAGAATGTGCACAGATTTGGCCCGTTGGCAGGAGGCTCTGACCCCGTGACTGTCTGCGGCTGCCCCAGGAAGCCAGCTTGAGGCCAAGAGAGCAGAGAGCCTCAATGAGTGACAAAGGGCACGCTTAACCCCTTGAAGGACACAAGCCATGGTCAACGCTGCTGACTGTGGGGAGGGAGGAGGTGCAGCAGAGGAACTCGGAGACCTATTCGCTGGGTAACTTTTTATACTTTTCTGACTTCTGAACTCCACAAAGGGATCACTGATTCAAAGTATATTGAAAAATGCAGAAAAGCAGTGAAACACACTTGTCATAACATTTCAAATAAACACGTAATACACAGAAATTAAAGGAAGAAACTTTTAAGGAACATTTACTTTCAAGTTCTATTTCTCTGGAGCCCCAGACCCTCCCCCACCCCAGAGCAGCCATCACCATTCTAATGTGTGAATAGTTTTGCCATGTGTGGATCTGTTTTTCTGTCAGCCCCCAGCAATAACACTTCCAAACTTTAAGAGTAGGATAAAGTATTAAAACACACTTTTTTTACAAACCGTTTGGAATTTGGACTGTATTTTCATTTGGGAATAATACAAATAACCAAACACCCAGTAGCAGGGGGAAGGCTGGGTGAATTGACCATCTTTTATGAGACGAAGTATTATGAAGCCATTAGAATTGTGTTTACTAAGAGAACAATAAAGTGAAAAAGATACTTGGAGTTTGATATTAGAGAAAACCAAAAACAAAAATAACAGACATGGTATGGTATAAGCTACTGGGGGGAAAGAGGGCAGAATCTCCACTATACGGGCATTGAAAACAGGCAAGAAAACACCAAAATGCTAGTACCAGCTGCTTTTGAATTATGAAGACCTTTTTCCCCTTCTTTCCCTTCTTTATACTTTTCAAGGTTTTTTACATTTTCTACATGTCTATTAACTTTTTAAATTTTAAGTTTCTTTTTTTTTTTTTTTTAAAGAAAGAAGGTTCTGAGTGGTTTCTGGTTTCTTACTTCTATATTTCACCATGAAGGCAGGGATCGCCCACAGTGTATGGGGAATGTAAGGACAGTTCCACTTTGTCCTGTTGTTTCTCTGGACAAGTGGACCAATGGCAAAATCCAGCTCATGTCAAGGAGGCCTGTCCCCTCCCTCATCCTCAGTGCCCTCCTCCGGGCTCAGCGCCAGGAGGAGAGAGGGTGGAACACTGAGGGGGTGTCTCTGACAACCAACAACACAGCACCTTTGCAAAGGCCATGGCAGCTCTCCACCAGGGCCAGTCTCTCAGAGCTGAGCACAGCTCTTGCTCAGTTCCTCAGGGCCACAAGTCTGCATGTGGCTCAGCTCAGGACACAGGATCAGCTTCCACTACGAACCACGTGGCAGAAGATGCCAAAGTCACCATCAGTTAAGAAGCAATCTCAATCACCTTGAAGAAAACCCCTCTCTTCACTAAGATTCAGGGGGAAAAAAAAGAAGTCTCAACTCCAACACTCAAACATAACAATTTGGTCTGTTGACTTTTTGTTTTTGACAGTACATGAGTGTTTTTCCTCCTTTAGGAAAGCTACAGTATTGTCACACTATGCAAAATATGTGCTGTTTCCATTTATTAGATCCTAAGAAACTGAACGGGCTTCCCTGGCGGCTCAGTGGTGAAGAATCTGCCTGCTTCGATCCCTCAGTCGGAGAGATCCCCTGGAGAAGGGAATGGCAACCCACTCCATTATTCTTGCCTGGGAAACCCCATGAACAGAAGAGCTTGGCGGGCTACAGTCTACCGGCTTGCAAAGAGTCAGATACAGTCTACCAGCTCGCACAAGAGTCACACACACTGAGCAACTGAGCATGCAGTGATGCATTCAGCAGGTGCACATCCCTCATGACAAGTTATTTTCAGGTTTTTAATGATCTGTATTCTAATTAGAGCTGAGCCAAGCACCTAAAGGTTGTCTCCCCCTCCCTTTCTGTGTTTAGAATGATTCCCTTAATTTTCAGAGCTCCCAGTGTTACTTTTGTTTTTTTTTGGCCACAAAATAAAATTAGAAAGGTCCTTGGCAGTACAACTGATACCCACACTGTGCGGCAAAGATTTTTATTTAATCAAAACTAAAAATGGCTCCCCTGTGCATCTGATAAAAAAATTAATCTTTTCTGTTAGACAGCTGAAACACATGTCAAGCAAAGAGATAAACAAGACCTGCAGGAAAAGACTGGTGTGCTTCAAGACTTCACTTTAAGTTGGATTAATAAATAGAGTGAGTGTGTGTGTTTGTACTTCATCCACCATGAGAGTTCAGGAAGTGAATGCCTTGCAGGCTGACAGAGAAACCACGTTGCTACGCATTCACTACCACCGACACGGGATTCGGCGATTACTGCAGGCATCTGTTAAGGAAATAACACTGAGATGGAGAAGCCTCTAACAGTTCGCCGCAACTTTGGCAGCAGCCCTCCACCCGATTCCTTCTGGAAGGGGTGGCGCTCCAGCCAGGCTGCAGGAAAGCTGGCGTCTGGAAGATTGCATAGTGTTGATAGTTTGGGCAGCCATCACTGAAATGAACCATCAAGCAAGAAGTCGAAGGTGGACAGCAGCATTAGACAGTTCCGCTGAGTCACCACGGCAGGCCCTACAGACAGTGGTGAGCATGGCGGCAGTGAGTGAATGAGACCATAAAATCCAAATGCTGCCCCCAAGGGCATCCTTCCTGGGGGCAGCAGGGCACAGCCAGGAGCGGCCCGACGAACAAGGCCACACCCCGTTAGGACCAGCACTGAAGTGCCTACAGTAGTGGTGTCATGCCTCAGCCATTCACTCCGAAGGGTGAGTACCACGGCCTTGAGGGACAGCTCCATCCCCGTGGTCTCTCAAGAGGAGCGGCGCCTCTGGAGGCCAGTGGGAGGAGCAGCAGGATGGCTTGGCTGGGAAGCAGAAGGGGCTACCAGGGTGGTGGGACGAGGCCCAGCTTATCCTCCGCGGGCACCCGGCCAGGGCACTTCCCCCCAGCCCCTCGTCCCAGACACCGAGCAGCAGCTGATGGCTGGCTCGGGGCAGCTCTCCGCCCGGCCCGGCGGCTACCTGCTCCACTGGACACTGTCCAGGCCGCTGGCAGCACTCTTCTCCTCGTCCGTGGTGTTCTGCTCCTGCACGGAGGTGCTGGCGGCCAGCTCTGGAAGTTTGCTGCGCTCCATGATCACCATCTCTATCTCTGGAAGCAAACACAGACACTGGGATGAGCCGGCGGCCCCGGATCGAGTTTCACAGACACGCTCATGCTCCAGACGGAGACCGGCAGCCCGCTCTGCAAACATCCAGCAAACACTCGACGGTGGTGACAGGAGCCCCCGCAACACCCACGCCAGGGAGAAATGAGACGGGGCCCGCACCCCTCTCTCCTTTCAGCTTGGCAATGTCGAGAAACGGCATCTGATCTTGATAGGAAAGCCCAGATTGCAATGATTTACTTCAAGAATTTTCCTTCAACAGCTATTTATTCTCCTTTATTGATACCACACTTCCTTCCCGGAGGAATTGAGGAGCGTGGAAGAAATGACATGCGGTTAATAAAACATAACCGAATCCACTAAAAATATTCCAAACCTGTTTACACTGTAGCACGGGCTCTGCCATGCCCAAAGCCTTTGTTTTCTCTTCCCACTTACAGCTTCCAGCGGGCAGAGAGGGGAGGGACCTCGCTTTATTTTTCCCAATTAAATAGGGACAATTGTCATAGCACCTGACTTGACCTCCATGTCCATTTTCATTTTCAGAAAAAGGTCTGAACCAACGAAGGAAAACGTTCTGAGTTCGAGGTGGATGGTGGCTGTGCCATGAGCTGTCCCCGTTTATCATAATAGAGCTCCTTGACAAGCAGGTGTGGACCAGCGAACACTTAGTTCTTGGAACCCAGAGTTCAAGGGCTGCCCCCCATCTTCAGGAGACATGGTGAGGGTAAAGGATGACAAAATGTGAACCTGTGTGTCCTCTCAGGAAGGACAGGTGCACACCTGGGCTCTGCCGTCGTCTCCCCCTGACCCAAGCAAGAGCCTCCCAGGGCTTTTCTTGCGTCCACTGCCCCCACCCCCAACCCCAATTTGTTGTCCACACAGAACCAAGTGATTTTAAGCAGAAATTAGCCCAGGTCCCCTTCAGTCTTCCCATCACACTCAGAACAAAATCCAAATGCCATCCACGGTATCAAGGCCACACACGGCCCAGCCCTTGACCCCCACTGACCACACCTCCGGGCCATCTCTGCCCCACCAGCTGTCCTGAGCATCTTGTCACTCGCCTTTGACCCGCACGGGTTTGTTCCTGCCACAGGGCCTTTACACGGCTGTTGACTCTGCCTGGAACGCTCTCACCCAAGTCTTCCCTCCCCAGGCACCACTCAATCACGTCACTTGAAGCTCAACTCTAATGCCACCATCTCAGGGACGTCTTCTCAGACACCCTCCCCATCGGTTTTCCCTCTACCTCTCCAAGTTATTATGAACTCAACTCCATACTTCATTCAGATTTCCCTCATTTCTCCCCAGTATCCTTGTTCAGTTCCAGGGCCCCAGCCTGGATAACCACATTATATCCAGCTGTCACATCTTAGGCTCCTCTTGGCTGCGACAGTTCCTCAGACCTCCCTTCCTCTGGATGACCTTATGGATTGAGAAGTCTGGTCGGGTATTTTTAGGATGCCTCTCAATCTGGGTTTGAGCGACATTCTTCTGAATATTAGACTGGGCTTATGGGTTTCTGGGAGGAAGACCACAGAGAGGAAGTGCTGTCTCATCACATCCTATCAAGGGCACAGGCTATCGACATGACTTATGCCAGGGGATGGTCATCTGCATCACTCAGCCAAGGGAAAGGTGGTCAGGGTCCTCCACCGGAGAATGACTTTTCCTCCTCCTTGCATCCCACACCCTTCGGAAGCAAGTCATTAAGCACAGCTCACACTTAAGGATTACAGAGCTATGTTCTGTCTCCTTGAGGGAGGACAGCTACATAAATTACTTGGAATTCTTCCACAGAGACGTCCCCTCCCCCCTCCTCTTGATTTTACTTTATGGTATTTACAACTACAGGTATCCCCACTTTTTGAAGTTTTGCTTTTAGGTCACTTGGCTTTTATGGAAAGACCTGTATTACTACCTGTTTTTTGCTAATCGAAAGAAACCTGAAAAGGACTTTCCCTTTTACAAAAATAGGAGAAAAGCAGAAATAGCATTTAGCGTTGGTGTTGCAACAGTCATTACAGAGGCAGCGTGCACCCCAAGAATGGAAGTGGCCCCACCAAACTCCTTCCTGGGAAGCAGAGTTAGTTAGCACCTCAGCGTCAAGCTGCTGTAGCTTTGAGCTGTGCTGGTGCCTTATGTCCATTTACTCTGAGCATCTGTTAGCAAGGTGTGTCCTAAAGGACCTGCATCCTGGCTTTACACCATCTTCTCTTACAAAAGGTCTCTACTTTCAGATTTCGGGAGAAACCCGCACCTGGATTTTACATTCTATATTTATTGGTTTGCTTGTTTCCTGTCTGCCTTCCCCACCCTAGGACGTGGGCTTCATGAGAGAAGCTGCTGTATCTGTCTTGTTCTCCACCAGAATTGCAGTGTCTAGTCCAGGGCCTGGCATAAGGCAAATGCTCAACACAAATCCCTGGAGTGGACCATGTCTGATGAGTCTGCCTAGGGCCAAGCAGGGTTGGCAATGACGCTCAGCAGCTGTGATGTGTAGAGCACCTCTAACCTGCGATCCACCTGTGTGCAGTGTCCTCATGGGGGTGGGTTGCATCCTGGCCTCCCTTCTGGGACTGTTAAGTGTGACTGTGCTTGCAACTGTCCTCTGGCTGGGAGGACTGCATTCCCCAATGCCAACAACTGGCCTGGACCTAGGGGAGGGGGTTGCTCTCACCAGGCCGCTCCCTCCCAGCATGGTCTGAAGTCAGACAACACAGATCAGAGTCCCCCACGGGGGTCAGCCCCATCACACAGGTGGGGGTTGACATGCAATTTTTAAGTGCCATGTGTTTGCACAGTTTTGTGTTTATTTTAACATGCATTAGAAGAAAATTCTAACTGTACAAAAAGTCTGTTTTATGGATGTTACTGCTTAGGATGAAGCTAAATTTAAGACAAAACCACTGAGTCAATTCACCAAAAGCTACTGAGTAAACCGCAGCGCATGTAGCCTGCGGCCACAGCAGAGGGCAGGAGGCGCTGCCATCTGAGAAGCACCATTTGCTTCTGTCTCCCATACTCCCTCCACTAGCCTCCTTCAGGAGCCTCCCAACAACTCTCATCTTCTCCAAAGTGGGGTGCAGACATCCCAGTGGGTATGCAAGATGATTCACTAGGCAAAACCTCTTTATTTTTAATTATTATCTTTATAAATATCTATTTTGTTCATGTTATGATATACTAACATTTGTACATTAATACAAATATGTACAGTTCATAATAAATGTATATATATACTGGGGAGATGCATGTTGAATTACATATTTGTGTTTACTGCTGGGACATGTCATCTGAAGACTACAAGTGAGACAATGGTGCCAGCCTCTGGCTTCTGCCCTGTGACCTTTGACCTGCTTCCCACCCTGCTGCGAGGCCCCCTTCCTCCTGGCCTGATAGGCTGACAAGGCAGGAACTCAGCTCCGAAGACTCCCCAAGGTTATAGGACCAAGCCCTCGTGCCTCCATCTGCTGTGATGTAGTTGTTCCTTTTTGGCTTTTTAATCTGGCTGGACACTCTGAGAGTTCTGGAGCAGAGGTGAGGCTGAAGGTAAGTCAGTCTAGTGCTCACCAAACTGTGTTAGCAGGTGCACACTGATTCTGAACAACAATTTCCCAGGGCAGCCCCACAGTAAGAGATGAGCACAGGGCTGCTCCAGGGACAGGGTGGGCGGGTGCCCAAATGTCTCTGACCACAGGTCCCCTCATGCCCTCCACAGAGGCCCATGAAACTCTTTTCGGGAATTCTGCAGCTTCCCAGAAAATGGCCTGAAAACCACTAGTTTGGTCCTAGAGACTGAATATGAGGAAACAGAAACCCAGAAGTAGAATGACTCTTTTTTTTTTTTTTTTGGCTGCACCATACAGTATGTGGTATTTCCCTGACTAGGGATCAAACTCATGCTCCCTGCAGTGGAAGCGCAGAGTCTTAACCACTGGATCATTAGGAAAGTCCTATAGTAACTCTTCACACAACTGCAAAATCCGCACTGGAAGCCAAGCCTGCCCCCCTCCTCCTGCTTCCCAGGTCACTCCTGGTGCAGAATCAGGCCCATCACGGCCTCTCCACATACAACGAAGCTTCTGAACCTTGGCTATGTCACCCTGGTTCTCACAGCTGCACCCCCATACCTCCCATGCACCGCCCCCCCACAACTTCTCCAGCAGACATAAGTGTAGGAGGAGCTGCTTCACGTAGTTTTCTAGGTAAAATATACAACAGTTCTTCCAATACCAAGCAGGTCTTCCCCCTTCCTTTAAACTCTTGAAACCAGTGATTCTTACCCAGGTCTGCCAGCTCCCAGAAACTGTATGCAAAGTGCCAGGTGGGCCTGAGAGGAGTGGCTAACAGGTTTTTGAGGAGAGGGTCTCACCAGATTCTCACTGTTCCAAAACAGATTCTACAGCCATCTTCAAAAGTGGATGCTGACGAGGATCGGGCCTTGGTGATGGAGGGTCAGAGGGCACCCCTCTTTATGCTGCATCAGGACGCCCGGCATGGTTCCGCACAGCCTTCTGGGCCCCCGCTGCCCCATCTCTCTGCTGCCACCATGCCTGCCTCGGTGCGGCCTCACTCCCCTCCCAGGGTACGTGCACCACGCTGCTGCCACCAGGGCAAGCAGACCAGCGGGCTCACATGGACAGATCTTCTCTGATTATACTGAGGCCAGGACCCACGCGCTGACACTGAATTCCCAGGGCGCTCCATCTGAACCTCAGTTATTACACCAGGAGCCCCCACTTCCCCCACCGGGTTTCTGTTTCAGAGGTTAAGGGACTGACGCTCTAACCCTAGTCCTCTGTGCTCTGTGCGTGCATGCTCGACCATGTCTGACTCTTTGTGACCCCACAGACTCCAGTCCGCCAGGCTCCTCTGTCCATGGGATTTCCCAGGCAAAGATACTGGAGTGGGTTGCCATTTCTTCCTCCAGGGGATCTTCCCGACCCAGGTATCAAACCCAAGTCTCCCGCGTCTCCTGCATTGGCAGGTGGATTCTTTACCACTTGAGCCACCAGGGAAGCCCTAGTCCAGCTCTGTTCAAACTTCAGTTGTGGGCCTGCCTTTACCATTTCTGCCATGTCTGTGTGCTGCCTGAACTACTTGTTATTAATCATTTGATTTGAACTCTCACAGTTGTTTTTTTTTTTTTTTTACTTAAATACATTTTCAAAGAAAACTTTAAATCACTCCTATATCCTTCAGTTGAGCAATCCCACTTGCAAGAATTTATTTGGAAGATACACCTCCAAGGATATGAAAATGCACAGGCACAAGGGCATTCACCATGGTATTATTGGTGATTGCAAAACACTGGAAACTACCTAAAAGTCCGAGCATGAAGACCGGTTGAATCGACTATGGCACTCATGGTACAGCTGGGAAAGGAAGGAGGAAGGTCGCTGTGAGCTGACATGGAGTGACTTCCGGAGACAGGGCCACGCGGAGAGCGCCAAGGGCCAAGGAGCATACATGGTGGCCTACACTCTGAGTGTAAGACAGAAGGGAAAACAACAAAGCATGCATACCTCTGGTTCTTCTCACACAAAGAAACACAGGAAGGATATTCCAGAAAGCAATACCTTTGTTATCTACTAGAGGGAGGGGAACAGGATGGAAGGTATGTGGGAAGAAGGATATTCCCTTGAACAAACGCTTTTGCATAGTTTTGAGTTGGTTAATCTTCCAAAGTATTTTTTTTTGAAGAGAGAGAGAAATTAAATCAATAAAAATGGGAAGGGTGAAGCTTTAACTAAAAAAAAAAAAAAAGGAGCGAGACTAAAATACAAAATATATTTCAAATGAATACCATATCTATTCTGAAGTGGGAAAAGAAAGGAAAGAGAGATAAACCCAAGTAGTTTATGACACAAAACTTGACTCTATACCTGCAGTTTAGGGACAGGTGAAGTATTTGGGGGAGGGGGCAGGGAACTGCAAACAACTCTTTATTTATCAAATAATTCTGAAGCTTCATAAAGACGCATTATAGGGTTGAGCAAATAGTAAATGTTTTGATGTCATTAGGAGCCAGCCTCTCACTGTAAAGGAAGAGACATCAAATCAAGTGGGGCAAGTCAAGAAAGAACCCTCCTGGGACGGACTGGCATTGGAGATGTTAGTAACGTGCATTTTGTATACACACCTGCATGCATTTCCTAGCTCTGTTCACTGAAGGGTTCAAATAGCAAGACTCCCCACGCAGTCACAAGCATGTCTGGTGCCCAGACCTTGGCCTGTGAAAACCATTTAACCACTGACTGCCGAAAGGGGCCAGGGCTTCTCAGAGAGATTCACCATGAGGGAGAGCAGAGCTGGTGGGAAATGAGCCTGGAATACCTTGTTATGGCAGAAAGTGTCATTACAAAAAGGCTTTAAAAAAAGTGAAGCAGGCAGATCAGAAAGATACAGCAGCCAGCCTGAAAGGGTTCTCAAGGGTCAAATCTGGGACAATTTGAGCATCCAATTAATACAGTACTGAAATACAAACCACTAAAAAACTGGAATCCCTGAGTTGGTGTCAAGAATGGATAGATAAATGAATGAATGGGAAGAAGGCAGGAATCTTGCCTAAAGTGGAATACCAAGTGCTGACACTGGAAAACCAACCTTCTACCACCATCTTGATAAAGACTGGGTCAGCAAGGATCACCAATGACCACCACATCTAAGGGGAATTTTATTTAATGCTATTTAACTGACAATATTGTGTGAGTTTCAGGTATAGAGCAAGGTGATTCGTTTATATATATATATGTGTGTGTGTGTATATATACATATAAAATATATTCCTGAACATATACATATTCTTTTGCAGATTCTTTTCCATTATAGGTTACTACAAGACAGTAATATAGTTCCCTGTGCTATACAGTAGGTCCTTCTTCCTTATCTATTTTATATAATACTGTGTGTCTACTAATCCCAAACTCCTAATTTATCCCTCCCCCTACTTGTGAGTCTGTTTTGTAAATTCATTTGTATACATTTTTTTAGATTCTACATACAAGTGACATTGTACGATATTTGTCTTTCTCTTAGTCTGATAATCTCTAGGTCCATCCATGTTGCTGCAAATGGCATTACTTCATTCATTTTTATGGCTGAGTAATATTCCATTGTGTACATACATCACACCTTCTTTATCCATTCATCTATCAATGGACACTTAGGTTGCTTCCATGACTTGAATGTTGTAAATAGTGCTGCTATGAACATTGAGATGCCTGTATCTTTTCCCAATTAGAGTTTTCATCTTTTCTGAATACATGCCCAGGAGTGGGATTGCTGGTTCGTATGATAACTCTATTTTAACATTTTAGAGGCACCTCCATACGATTTTCCATAGTGGTTGCCCCAACTTACATCCCCACCAACAGGAAGGGGATGTGTGCAGGACGTGCACATTTCAGTGAGGCACAGGGCATCTGCATTATCTCCAAGTGTTTCCCATGGATTGCAAATTAGCTGCTAAAAGAAAAAGTGATTCAATGGAGAAGCTGGGCCACACCTTAATCTGTTCGCCAAAATTAACATCACCCATGAAGGAAAGAAGGGCATCATGTGCCTCCAGAAGTGAAACCCTGGGAAGGACATGTCACCTGTGCCAGACTCCAGCCAAGAATGCTTAACCTCAACCTAATGACAAAGAAACATCAAAGACAGAATGAGGAACGTTCTATTAAAACAAAGGTGGAGGAGAGTCTGTATTCTTCAAAAATGTCAAAGTTGGAAAAGAAAAAGATACACTGTGAAAATATCTAGAGTAAAGGAGGGTAAAGGGACATGGCAATTCAAGGTACGACCTGACCCTGGACTGGATTCTGTCCCTGGAGGGAGGAAATATGATACAAAGGATATCATTAGGCCAACGGATAACCTGGAACGTGGATAGGAGGAAACCATTACAAAGGTGGTAACTGTGTTGTGGTCCCAACAGACAATGCCCTGCGCTTAGCAAATGCAGGCTGATGAGTTTAGGATGGAAGGGGTGTGCTGGATGCAATCTATCCAGAAAAAAAGGAGTGTGTATGTGTGTGAGAGACAGTGAGACAGACAGACAGACAGACAGACAGAGTGTGTGGAGAGGGAAAGAAAATGCAGAAAGGAAAGCAAACGGGGTATAAGATGTTAAAATATGAAAGTGGCTAAACAAGTGTTCTTTACACAATTTTTTTTTCACTTTTTATAAATTTGAAATTATTTTCAAATAAAACATTTTTAGGAATTATTACTGTCAGCATAAAACCAGTATAGATAGAGAGCAACTGTGAAAAACACACACATGATGAATAAACAAAAAATGCTGCAGCCTGTTGTACACACGGAAAGGGGAGACTGGAGAACATGAGGAGGTCAAAGGCACACACCAACCATGAGGCTCCCGCACCCCACCCCCCGGAGCTGAGTTCCCGGCAAGAATCCTCTCATCACGGTCTTCAAGGCTCTCTCTCTGTCCTTCCCAAAGCCATCCCCACACCCCACCGTCAGGCCAGCACTGGTCTAGTGGACTCTCTGCAGCTTATGGAAAGGGAACCAAGGCCAGAGGGGTCAGGAGCGGGGCTCCTCTTCCCAAACTACCTGTGTGGTGTAAACCAGCATCTGTGTGCTCTTGGTTTCTTTGCCCGGCACCGTGGCCCACAAGCCTGAAGGCTCCAGCATCCAGCCTGGCAGTGGCGGGACCCCTCACACAACTGAGTTTCGGGCCTCTGGGAGTGGAAGGATGTGAAGTTGCCAGGCTGGGAGCAAGAACTCAAGTGTCCAGCTCCTCTAGCTTTGGCAAGCCCTAGCCGGACCCTGCTTGGCCTCTATCATTTCCACAAAAATCTCCACAGCAAAACAGTATCTGCATACCCATATGCACAGCAGCCAAAAGGTGGAACCAACCCAGGCCAGATGTCCATCGAGTGAAGTAAGGCAGAAAGAGGAAGACCAATATCATATATTAACGCATATATATGGAACCTAGAAAGAGGGTACTGATGTGCAGGGCAGCGAGGAGACACAAAGAACAGACTTTTGGACTCAGTAAGAGGAGAGGGAGGGATGACCTGAGAGAAGAGCACTGGGGCATATACATGACCATAGGTAAAATGGAGAGCCCTGGGAGTTTGATGGATGATGCAGGTCGGGGCTCTGTGACAACCTGGGGGGATGGGGTGGGGAGGGGGGTTTCAGGAGGGACGGGGCACAAGTGTGCCTGTAGCCGATTCATACTGATGTATGGCAAAAACCATCAAAATGCTGTAAAGTAATTATCCTCCAATTAAAATAAATGAAATTTAAAAAAGAAAGGATGAGCCAAATGGAGTCTATTCAAAAAATGAGATATCGTTCAGCCTTAAAAAGGAAGAAAATCCTGCCACATGTTATAACACGGATGAATCTTGAGTACCTGATGCTCAGTGAAAGAAGCCAGTCTCAAAAAGACAAATACTGTATTGATTCCACTTATATGAGGCACCTAGAGTGGTCAAACGCATCGAGCCAGGAAGCAGGGTAGAGGCTGTCAGGGGCAGGAGGGAGGGAGAACAGGGAGATGTTTAGTGGGTAGGGTTTTGCTTTGGGAGGATGAAGCGTTCTGGGGCTCAAAAGCAGTAATGGTTGTGCAAATCGCTAAACGAGCAGGAGAGGCCTGCGGACTCTCAGGATCCAAGGACGTCAACCTCTGTCCCCTGATGTGACAACTCTGGCCAAATCCCTAAGCTTTCCCAGTACTCTGTCACTGTGGATTTTTTTTTTTTTTAAATAACAGCCATAATTCATCAACTTCCCAGGGTGATGGGCATTCTAATCTGATTAATATTTGGTAAATGAAGTGCTTTTCAGGGAAATGGCAGGCCTGACCTCCCAACAGTCTTTGACTTGACAAATGCAAGGATTTTCTCAGTTGCCCTCTGCGGTCAATGTTCCAGCCATCACGGCGAGGCCAGATGATAAAAAGAGGGGCAGTGGATGATAAGAAGGCCTTAGAAAGAAGGTTATGGAGAGGAGGAAAAGGATGCCCTTGCTGGTTACCTAGGAGATATGGGAAGGACTGCATGCTGTTGGCTGGCTTTGGAGCAGAATTCCAAGAGGCCAGCAGTGCCTGGCAATGACACAGTGCATATGTGCTGAGTATTTGTGGTACCCCTTCCTTTGCTTTTTTTATTACTATTCACTGGCTAGCACAAGATTGAATTCAGAATTTTTTTTTTCTTTCTGGGAAGTTGCTTTCCAGAGGATTTGTCTAAACTGACCTCCAATCTTTCTCCTTAAGCCCATTGGAAAAGGTGGTGTCCCCACACCTCTGTACCCCAGTGGCTCAGCCTTCCCATCCCTCTCCCACTCCC
The DNA here is from genome assembly GCF_910594005.1 of Cervus elaphus. Classification (NCBI taxonomy): domain Eukaryota; kingdom Metazoa; phylum Chordata; class Mammalia; order Artiodactyla; family Cervidae; genus Cervus; species Cervus elaphus. The sequence continues at coordinate 24,296,741 of NC_057824.1, read as the reverse complement.
TGCTCCAGAAACACACAAACACACACATGCACACACATACTCAACCACCTCACTGTTCATTATATAAATTAACAGAGAAATAGGACCCAAAGAAACTTGCCAGGGTGGCCAAGCATACGTCCCCCCAACCAAGCTCAAGTCCCACTCTGGGCTCCTCGCTCCACTGTCTTGCCAGGGCTCCTATTTCGTGTTCACGTGTCACCTGCTAAATGCTGAAGCACGGAAGGTTCTCATTTCTGACACCCTGAGGGCTGACATCGCACAGGCCCTCCATGGGTCAAAAAGCACAGAAAGCGCAATGACTTGCCCAGCGTCACACAGCAGCTCTGGGGCAGAGACCTCGACCTCCTGATACCTGGTCCCTGGCTCGCCCTCATCAGAAACCTGCTAGGCCTGGGATTGGTTCTGGCTTTGCAAAAATGAGGCCAGAAGGTTCAATTTCATTTCAGCAGAGACTTCAGAAGGGGGAAAAAAAAGCCAAACTTGGGACTCCTTAACTCCCAGCTAACTTGGCAGGTTCAAAGTCACTATTGTTCTATTCCCGCCATGCCCTTGCAGGGATTCAAGAGAGGAGTAATCTTTGAAGGTCACGTCATGAAATTCATGGCTACTTTTCCTTATAGGCGAAAAGCCTATTTTCCCATATTTTTCAACCAAGAAATTCGAACAATTCATTCTCTTGTCTCAGGTCCACTTATTAAGTTACTGCTTTAACTGAATCCAAAAAGAAATGACTGTCATTTCAGACTGAAGGGTAGAATAGGACATGAACGAGCATCTGGGTGCGCACCTCTCTGGCCAGAGGGACCAAGGCACCCTGGTCTTCCTTCAGCACTCAATTGCTGAAAATTAAAAGGTCCTGTGATTTTTTTTTTTTTTTTTTTTTTTGGTTTCAGAATGAGTTGTCCATCACTGGGGACCTGAGGCAGAGCATATTTCTCTGCAAACTGGGGATGGGAGTGAAGGGTCCAGGGCTGCACATTCATTTCACACAACTTCCTTGTCTGGGCTTAAAAGTGGAGGAGGTGTGAATTCTGGGTGCTGCCTCTGTCGAAAAAAAACAAGTCGATGCCACATTCAAATCAGGTCATGGCAGACTTGTGACTTGTGACCACATGCCTTTTTATTCATATGCTTTCTGCCGCCTTTTAAAGTAAAGAGTGCACTGCTGAAGAGGGGGTGACGGGGTATGCAGGGGGAACTGGGGCCAGCATCTCTTTACTCAAGAAGTAGTCCAAGGCTGTCAACAAGCTCACCAGGTCCAGGGACGATGTGAGAAGCACCATGTTACAGAGAAATATCTGGGAGAAGAAAACAGCCACAGGTCCCATCTCAAAACAGGAAGGGAATGGAAAAGAAAACAAGATAAGACAGAGGAAGGGAGCAGCTGGCCTGAGGGAAACGGAGTACGCAGAAACAGTGTGGTTTTCTAAGAGAGCACCTGCTGTTTCTGCGAGCTGGGCACCCACACCTCCTTCTTCTGATGAATGTGTTTCTTTCTGAGGGCGTCACATGGGGCAGATGCACATCTGGCCTGACCAATCAGCGCTGGCCAGCTCTCTGCAGGGTGGGCAAGCCAGACCCGCCAGCACCAGCGAGCCTCAGCTCCCAGGCTTCAGTTGCAGCGCTCTCCCCACTTGGTGGCTTGGCAGGATGTGGGCCCTGAGTTGCCGACGGTCATCTATGCACCCGAGTCCAGCCCCTCCTGGGCCTCCCAGTTAGACAAACAATAATTGCCTTTTCTGCTTGAGTTAGTCTGAGTTGAATATCTAAATCTTACAACCACAAGAATCCTAACATATCCTCATGTTTAAAAAAAAAAAAAAAAGTCTTTATACTTCCTAGAGTCACAATTTCCAGATGGGGACAATGAAGTCCAGAGCTTGGGGACACCCTCCAAGGCACATGTAGGTCTGGCTGGTGAGACAGGACCATAAGTCACATCTCCCATCTCCCCCATCGACACTGTCCTCTGGCTTGAAACCAAGTGAGAAAATGCGCCTGACACCCTTCCAAGTCACAGGAATTAACAGCTGTGTGGTTTCACCCAAACACCGAGACAGTCTAAGGAGAGAGCACCCAGTGGCCACACCTTCAAACACGAGAATAACTGAGAGGTCAAATAAACAATTCAAAGAGCCCCAGAACACACCTGCTGCTGCCCAGTTAGGTGTCTCTTTGCTGGATGGGCCTGCAAAAGTTGTATTTATTTACAATGAGTTGGGCCAGGAAAACAGGAGGGCACTACAAAGCTGAGCGGGGCATGGAGAACCACACCCCACTGAACCCTGAAGTCGGCATCAACCAGCCAAGCAAAGCCTCTCGGGAAATTCCTCTGAGCCCTTTCTGACACAACCTGGCCAAGTAACCACCTGGAAAACAGGGTTCTGGAGGCTGGTGAACATGTCCCCCTGTGTCCCCTGCACAGGGCAGGCAGGCTGAACCTGCAGGGAGCCCACCCCCAGGGAGGGAACCCCCACCCCCTGGATCCCAACAGAGAGCGGGGATGGCAGCCTTGCACAGCCGCTGCAGCCCCTGTGCGCCAGGACTAGGCTGCCCGGTTGAGTCACTGGATTGTGTGTTTGAGGCCAAGCCTGCCCTTGTCCACACCATGGTTAGTCACAGCCCCGGCCTGGTTAGACAGCAGCCCTTAAAAGGACTGGAACAAAAAGAGGTAGCATCTTTCCAAAACAAAACTGACGAGAACACAGTGTACAAAATGGGGTGAAGTCGTCCATTTTCCCCCAGGGTGGCTGCAGGACAGCTAAACCCAAAGCTTCAGCAGATAATTTTCTTCCAAGTTAGAACAAAAAGTCAAAATGATGCAAATAAGCAAACAAGTATGGCTTACCTTGTGTCCGCCCCTCACCTCCCCGCCACAGTAATATTTGTTGGCAAAGGTTTTCTGAACCAGAAAGGAATTCTTAAACCAAGATGCTTACTGCACACTTTAGACAGAAAAAAAAGCATGCTGGAGATCTCAGCCTAAAAAGACGGCTGATGCCAACAGGGAGACACTTGGGTTATATTCACTGAAATACGATCGTGGCATTCGAAGAGAGCTGCCAAGATCATCAGAATGGGGCCAGCGGGGTGGGGGTGGGGGCGGGTTTTGGCTGCATAATCGCAGCAAACTCCCCCAAACAAATGAGTTCCCAGTCAACTGATTTACTGAGAGGCTCCATTTTCTAGCTTTGGACGCCTGGACTCGCACAGTCCGGGCTGATGGGCCGGCGAGCTGGCTGCAGAGGAGCCACGGCGAGCCCAGGACCCAGAGGAGGGCTCACAGGAGATGCTCCCCCCACGCCAGAGCAGAAGGCAGGTGGGAGCTGGGGAGAGCCCAGATCTGTCCCAGAAGGTGTGCTGGAAGCTCCCCTCTGGCAGGCAGAGCTCCCACCTCACTTGACCCCATCACCTCCTCCATTCGGAGCGCCCGGGGCCGTGGCCAGAGACCCCATCTGTGTGGCTGCGAGCCCAGCCCATGACACAAGCAACAGTTCAAACTTGCTTCATCCCCGGGGCTGACAATGCTCTCCAGATGGAGGCAATAGTGTCTAAACAAGAAGGAGGTGAAAAGTAAACCAGAATCATTCTTGACAAGGGCAGAGAAGAGGACCAAACGATTCTGTTCCCTGACCCCAATGCACCGAACACCAGTGTACCTCACTCTAAACAGATGAGGGCTTGAAAGAAATCTTAATGTATGAATCTGGGGGGTTGCATTTGATCATTTGATTCCCCCAATACCATAATCATGAAAAGCATCTAATTTCATCAGCCCTGGGCCATTTTTCTTCCTGCAGTGCACTGGCAATAATGACTTTAGTCAAAAATCATCATCCTGGGTTATCGGAATTATTAGGAAGAACACCAATAATGATAAAGATGACCATACCTTTAATAATAATGACAGTAGTTGTGAAATAACTGTAGTGGGAGATACTTCTGATATGGACCAGGCACCGTTCTGAGCATGTTACGTGCATTAGCCCATTTCATTCTCTTAATAACAAAGTAAATACTCTCTTTCGACAGATGGGAAACAGAAGCAGGGGTTAAGAGGACAGGGCCTCGCTCCAGGCTGCCCACAGATGAAAGCAGGCCTTGTACGGATCTGGCCACAGCTGTCCCCAAAGGGCGGGCTGTGCAGAGTGAGGTACACAGGTGTCTGGAGTGACAGGCGCGCCGAGGGACACACACGGGGACCAGACACAGGACGGCCTGGCGGGCAGGCTGGCGGCGGCGCGTGCACTCACCTTCATTCTCCCCACTCGTCTTGAGGCCTTTTGAACCACCCTCTGTACCTTTAGCCTTCTCGGCGTCTTCCTGGGCATCCTCGGCAGGCCCTTTCTCCTCGTCTTCCTCCTCCCCAACATTTTTGTAGTTGGGTCTCTTTTGCACCCGCCTCTTGCCCTTGTGCTTGTTCATCTCAAGGGACCGCTCTAGCGTCTCGGTGGGTTTAATGAAACACCGAATGCTCGGCTTGGCCTGGAAAGTCGAATCAAGACAATGGACAGATTTGAACAGCGGGGTCTCGCTGGCTCCTGTGGAGCTGTCTGAAGGTTTCCGCCCCAAGAAATTCCCTTCAATATAGCAAATTCTATGTCTTCGTTGATCATTACGGCTATTCAGTTCAGTTCAGTTGCTCTGTCGTGTCCGACTCTTTGTAACCCCATGAACTGCGCATGCCAGGCCTCCCTGTCCATCACCAACTCCCGGAGTTCACCCAAATCCATGTCCATTGAGTTGGTGATGCCATCCAACCATCTCATCCTGTCATCACCTTCTCCTCCTGCCCTCAATCTTTCCCAGCATCAGGGTCTTTTCAAATGAGTCAGCTCGTTGTATCATCATTACTATTAAATAATCTAAACAACAGCACCAGCTACCATTTATTTATTGCCCTCAGTCCCAAGTCACTGTGCCCTTGACCCACATCAGCTCCATGCTTCCCAAAGGTCAGAAACACACTTAATACTTTGGTGGTATTTTCTATGTGCCCGAAGCTGTTCTGAGAGCTCTGACTATATTATCTTACTTAACAGTTTACAAAACCCCCAGAGAATAGTACTGTTGTTATGCTCAAGTTATGCTCAGATGAGGAAATAGAAGTTCAGAGATGTTACACGACCCACCCAAGGCCACACAGCCAGGAGGTGACAGAGTGGGATTCAAAACCACTTACAATCTGCACAATTTATGTCTTAACCACAGCGCACTGATGTCATTGTTAACTTTCAATTTAAATATATTTATTTTAAGAGGAACTATATATCACAACAGAAATGAAACACCAGTGTGTCTTCCTAATATAAAAATAGAAAAGAAAAAGCAAGCTGAGTTGGATATAACCAGATTGCTGGCTCTCTTTAGAAGGGGAGCCTAACAAGTATGAGCAATGAGTTAAAGCTCATCCCCAAAGGAAACCTGCCCCCAAGGAAGAGGTTTTTCCCTAAAAAGCCCGAAGGTTTCTAAAAGAAAAGAAAAAGGCCTGTGTGTCACCACAGTTCAGACCCTGCAGTGTGGAAAACACAGCTGTGTCTCAGTCCTTACAGCAACCATGAGATATAGGGATTATCAATACCATTTTACAGACAAGAAAATGAGGCCCAGAAGGGCTAGGTGACTTGCCCAACATCACACAGTTACTGGCTGCAGAGTCAGAATCTGGGCTCTCGATCCTGCGAGAGCCCAATCCCAAAGCCCCAGGCTCTTCTAAAACATGTAAATTATTATATGTGAAACGAATTGCCAGTCCAGGTTGGATGCATGAGACAGGGTGCTCGGGGCTGGTGCACTGGGATGACCCAGAGGGATGGGATGGGGAGGGAGGCGGGAGGGGGGTTCAGGATGGGGAACACATGTACACCCATGGCGGAGTCAAGTCAATGTATGGCAAAACCAATACGATGTTGTAAAGTAAAATAAATAAATAAAGAAAATTTTAAAAGTAAATAAATAAAGTAATAGTGCCTCACCAGGAGCTCAAGTTCAGGTCCCCGCTTAGCACTCTTTAAATAGTGTTTATATGCAAATGAACCAGGTCCAGAAAGGAGCAAGGACCAAAACTTGTCCCTCATCTGTTCAGGCCAGGATTCTGATGGAAGAGTTTTTCCCTCTGCAGGGTCCAGGTGATATCCAGACATCACTTTGTCATTGAAAAACAGAAACGTTTTAAAGCAAATTTTTCCATTATCTCAATTTGGTCTATCCATCTGAATTTACCCCAAACAGCCACCTACTGTCTTCCGGGGTCCACTGTACCCTGCCAACAAGCGGAATGTGCTCCAAGAACGCAGATTAATTTCAATAATGCTCAAAACAAAACCTAATTGAAAGTTAAATTAGCATCCAAATCCAGACATTAATTTTTATTTACCTAGTTTGGATTATTCATCCACAAAAACGACAGATAAAATTGAGACATGATTTAACTGTCCAGGAAACCCAGACAGTGCGTTACAGATGCCAAGAACAGAGACCAGAGACGGGAGCGTTCTGGGCGCGCACCTCTTGACAGACAGCATCCATCAGAGCCCACTTAGGAGGCTGTGCGACGGAACGCAGCCCTGGATGCTACTCACCCTCTCTGGGAGGACCCAGACCTTCCTCTGGTAGGTTAGGGCCCCGAGATGAAGCGACTGCTTCCTCTGATTATCACTCACTCCTAGGGAATTACACAGCACGCCGCACGCTACCGAAGCTTTCAGAAACAGAAAAGTGAGACCCCACGCAGAGCAGAACACCACTCGGTTAGAAGCTGAGAGCAGAAATTCACACGGATGGATGCAGACGGCACTCGCTGAGCTCTGGGTGGGCTCAGATGTCCAGGACAACCAGCCGCCCTAGGACAGGAGGAGCGGTGCATAAGGTCCAGGGCTGGTCAGGGTGCGGGGAACGCAGCTGGGACCTTTGTGAGCAGTGAGGCCTCTCTCAGCTCCTGGCTCCTTGTCTAAACCATGGGGCAGTAATTCTGGCCTCCTGGAACTAAAGGAAATTGTGGACGGAAAGCTCCTTCAGGCTTCCTGGGCGGCTCTGTGGTAAAGAACCTGCCTGCCAATGCAGAAGACACGGGTTCGATCCCCGATCCAGGAAGATCCCTCATGCCACAGAGCAAATAGGCCTGTGCACCACAACCAGTGAGCCTGTGCTCTAGAGCCCGGGAACCCCAACTGCTGAGGCCATGTGCTGCAGCTACCGCAGCCCATGAGGCTAGAGCCTGTGCTCCCCGAGAAGAGGAGACCCCGCAATGAGGAGCCTGCATACCGCAACCAGAGAGTAGACCTTGCTCTTCGTAACTAGAGAAAAGGCCCATGCAGCGACGAAGATCTACCACAGCCAAAAATAAATAAATTAAAAAAATTTTAAAAGTCACTGGAACCAAAGATATTAATTATTTAAAAAAAAAAGAAAGAGAGAAAGTTCCTTCAGAGCCTGGCCATGCAACAAGCAAACAGTAGACAGTTACCTTCCTGTCCCTGACTTCATGAAAAAAAAAAAAAAATCAACTGTGAAAATGAATTTAGAAACTTTCCAAGGGATCTATTTTTCTTGATGATCAGGTGTTGAGGAGGAAAGAGGGGGAAGGATGCTTACCAGGGAAATTTCAAACCTTTAAAACACAACCTACCCAGTAAGTAGCTGGAAATAACCTAAATGTCCATCAAAAGGGGATTGGTTGGGTAATTATGGTCTGTCTATAGAGTGGGAATCCACATGGATATAAAAAGACTGAAGTCTTTTTATACCTAGATCTACTGATGAAGAAACAACCTCCGGATAAAAAAGATGCAAGAACTGGGAACAAAGCAGGGTCCCTTTTAAGGTAAAGCTTTATGATGGTGTAAACACAGCTTTTCCTGGAAAGCTGCACAGGAATGTACTAGAATTTCCTGTTTGGGGAAACAAACAAGGTGGGACATGCACTCAAAAGTTTTTCATTTCTGTATCTTTCTGTCTGGTTTGAAATTTCGAACCATGTATGCAAGTTCACTTTTCCAAATATTCAACAGGGATCATATGGACATTGGGGTTGGAGATTTTATTTTCTTCTATATTTAAAAAGCCTGATTTTTTTTTTTTTTTTTTTTGCTTAATAATTTAATAACATCAAGATCCCATAAGGGCTTTCCTGGTGGCTCAGTGGTAAAGAATTCACCTGCTAATGCAGGAGAGACAGGTTCGATCCCTGATCTGGGAAGATGCACATGCCACAGAGCAACGAAGCCCGTGTGTCATAACTATTGAGCCTGTACTCTAGAGTCTGTGCTCCACAATAACAGAAGCCACCCCACTGAGAAGCCTGCACACCATAAGAAAAATCCATGCAGCAACAAAGACCCAGCAGTTAAAAATAAGTAAAATTATTTTTAATAAAAGATCCAATTGTTACCATGGAGAGGCTGATGGTGGTTGGGAAGTGTGGGCTGGGATTGGTATCATTCCGGCTGTTTCTCACAAGGGCCTCTGGCTGCCAGGCCTCCCAGGAATCTTCATGTTCCACTGGACAACTCCAGATGACCTTTCTCCCAGAAAGCCCCTGAGAGAAGAGCCATCTCATGCCCCAGTGAGCTCTCCCCCTAATCCAGGTGTCTGGACCAGAGCAGGCCTTGATGGGCTGCTGAATGGTGGCCTGTACCAAACTACATCCAACGTGATGGAGAGATCAAGAAGAAGTAAACAAGAAAGTTTGGGGGCGAGGGGTGGCGGATGAAGAAAGGAGCCTAAGACCTCAGTAGCTGAACCTAGTGCAAGAGCCTGCACCATGGGACCAACCAGAAGAAATGGGAAAGCCCCCCTTCAGAGTCAAAAACCGGAAGGCCTTTGGGTTTATCTTCCCATAAAGAAAGAACAGCACGCATGTCTCGGAGACAAGCCTCCTGCATACAAGGTCTACATTTCCCAAAGGCCAAAGGCTCCTGTTTCACCCACCGAGGGCTCACCTCACAGGGCCCTGGAACCTGAGCAACAGAAGGAGTGGAGTCATGGGATCCTCCTTGCTGACTCCAAGATGCCTGTACCCAAGTGGGGGATGCAGGAGGGGGGCTGTGGGCTCCATGGCTGCACGTTTAGGCTGGCTTCTGGGGTCAGAGGCAGCTGAAGGCCAGAAATGTGATTTCAAGGGTGACCTAGAGGTCTAAGTTCTCCTGAGAGCGTCTGCCCCCACCTGCTGGTTAATGACACCTTCCACCAACCTGCCTGCCTCCAACCTTTGGTCCTTGCTTCAAAGTTAAATACTGGAGAAAAGTGACTCCCCCAGGGGTCAGTGATAACTAAGGCCTCTCAGGGGCTGTGGGATCTGAGAACAGGGTCTGCAAGGACAGCGAGAAGGTCAGGAGGAAGGACTGAAACCTGCAAGGCCCAGGCTTCTGAGTGGAGAAGGAGAGGCAGAATCACTGATGCCACAGAGGGCAAACAGAACGTCCTCCACTAGGTCTGGGTGTGCCCCTTGGAAAGGCCCCAACACACCACGCACCAGAAGACTCCCGACACACACCGCACGAGAAAGACCCCATGTGATCAACCAATCAAGGGTTCCATTTACAGTTAAAAAACTGTCGACTCAAAACAGGTACATGTACACCAGGTTTTCCTGAGTGGACAGATATTGACCAGTGACAGCACACAGAGCAAGGTCTGCAAGGACACACAAACTGAAAACGGTGGTTCCTTTGCAGGAAGACCTTGAGGTCGGGGGACTTTCACTTTCTACTGTAGGCACTTCTGCATCATTCAGGTGTTTAGCAGTGCTGTTTAACTGTAAAGAATGCCTTTAAAGAATGTACCTAATGCCACCAAATTGTATACTTAAAAATGGTACTTGCTGTAGGTATTTCACAATTGAACAACAACAAAAAAACCCAGCTTTTTAAAAGGCCCCTCTGGAAGTCAGAATGGTGATTCGCTGGTGGAAGGGGCAGGGGTGGGGGTGGGGTGCTGGTTATAGACTGAGGAGGAGCTGCAGGGGACGTCAGAGGCGTTATTCTCTTGACCTGAATCACAAGCTTCCCCCACGATCTGAAAGTAGAGCAGTCCTACGAGACCTTCCGTGAGCCAGGACGAAGTGAAGAAGCTATTACCTTAGGACACACCTTGCTGACAGGCACACAGGCTAAACGGGGATGAAGCACAGATGCTCACAGACTCAGCTCAAAGCTCCAGGCCTCGACCCTGAGGTGCTGACGGTGGTGGGGCTGCTCAGGAGGCGCGTGTACACCTGTACACACGAATGTAACCACTGCTCCAAAGCCATCAAGCAGTACAGCGAAGATCACTGCACTTTTATGCACTTTACTCATGTTATTTCTCAATTTAAAAACTGTTTACCAAGAGGATTTCCAGTGAATTCAGATTGTCGCAATGCCCTAAATACAAGCGAGGAGCAAATTAGATGATGTGGGGAGCTGGCTTCGGGGCAGTCGCCAGCTGGGTTGAGCCCGGGCTAGACCCCGGGCGCTGGGCTGGAGCTCACAGTCCAGCCAGGAGTTGTGAGGCACTGCTGTGCGTGCCACTAGCACGGACACCCTGGGGGCACGGAGGAAGGCGTGGGGAACCGTGCCAGGACAGGGGCAGGTGGGCGGGGGTGGCGGGGCGCACTGGAGAGGCCTGTGTGGAGAAGGAAATGACTAGTCCGAGGCGTGAGTGTGAGCAGTTTACTGGAACACTCGGGAGGAGAGGAGAACATTGAGCAGGGCGGCTCAGAGCTCCGGGCAGTCACCTTTAGTTCTGTCACGGCAGGGCCACCTGGAGCTGGCGTGCCGGTGACAGTGGGGGTGCCCGGGGACAGTGTGCCGGGCCAGCCCCTAGGCGGCGGCCGCTGGGCCGGCCAGGTTCACAAGAAGGCGTTCACGATGCTCACGTCCTGGAAGAGCTGTCCGGGGCCCCTGCCGCGGCACAGATGACCTGCTGAGTGGGTGTTCTGGGGCTCCTCAGTGACGGAGGAGGGAGTGGGGAGGCAGCATGGGGACAAGAGGCAGGCCAGGGAAGAAATCTGACTGAGAAGGAAAGGTGAGGGAAAGAGGCTGGAGGCTAGGGGCAGGTAAGGAAAAGGGCGGGTGACGTGGCCTGGAATTCTGTCTGGATCTGTGGGAGCTGTTATCATGGTCAAGCTGAGAGAGGCACCTCCAGGCTCTCCCAGGCCTAGCCCGCTCACTTTCTGAGGACGCAACTAGCATCCTTCTGGTTCAAACAGCTCTGCTAAGGGACTTGGGAACCAGGAGACAGATTTTCCCCTAAAAAAAAGGAGGCAGGTCATGAGGACTAACCAAAAAAACCACGAAACGTGAGGGCAAACCTGAGCCCAGATCTCAGACCCGCTTGTTGGCCGAGTGAGCCTCACCCAATGAGCCTCAGTTCCTGTGTCTGAAAAACAGGGACAGCAGCAACTCCATCAATGCCACCATCAGGCTGAAATGAGGTGCTGAACACAAAAATGCCAGCCTGACCTCTGCCACAAAGAGGCACAAAAAAGCCAGCACGACGTCTGCCACAAAGAGGCACTCTAGAGATACTTATTCACCTTCCACCCCCTGGCAAATAGATCACTTGGATGGGAGAGCTGGTAGGGGAGGGAGGTCTACCTTTTTAAAACCAATCAAACTAGCAACTTTCTGTTTGCTGGCTTCCTAGTTTGTGAGTGGCTTAGACTCGGCTCCCCAAAGTGCTCCTCGGCTCTTCCCTGGCCTCCAGCCTCGGGGGGCTGGGCCTGCTGGATGTTCAGTACAAAGGCAAGGTGAGTGGGCCTGGAGTGGGGCCTAAGGGGCACTGGAGTGGTCGGAGCCCCGCTTGCTGGCCCACACACCCTGCCCGCGGCCTTCTCCCCTTTGGGCCTCAGTTTCCACGTGCATCACATGAGCCTCATGTTGACACTTTCCCCACAGGGCTCCTGTGAGGTGCCTAGGGGTAGTAGCACACTTCCCTGTTTTGTTTTTCCAGGTAATTATAGCCGTTACCAACACCCAGTGAGCATAGGAAGCAAGCCCAGAGATGCTGTGGGCACTTGACATATATTGATGGGCTCATTTATCCTCCTAATGACAGAGGCGGGGGGTGGGGGCTGCTGAGGGGAGGGACTTGCCCCAGGTCACTGCTCTGGAGAGGCAGAGTGGGTTTGAACCCGGGAAGCGAAGCTTCGGCGCCCCCCACCCCACCACATGCTCAACCATTCTGCTGCCAAGCTCAAGCGTTCACCCCCACCCACAAGCACCGGCAGAGCCTCGCCGTGTGGGGCCAGCCTCTCAAAAGGAGGATGTAAAGACCCTGCCATGCCTGAGTCACACTGCCCAGAGGAGCAGGCAGCCCTGCCTGGGGACAGTCCACACATCACATCACTTTTCGGGTGGCCCTCTGACCCGACGGGCATTAGGGATGCGCATGCTTAGTCGCTCAGTCATGCCCGATTCTTTGTGACCCCATGAACTGTAGCCCACCAGGCAAGAATACTGGAATGGGTTGCCATTTCCTTCTCCAGGGGATCTTCCTGACCCAGGCATCAAACCTGCATCTCCTGGGTCTCCTGCACTGGCAGGCGGATTCTTTACCTCTAAGCTACCAGGGAAGCCACACAATGCGCAATTTTTTCCCATTTTTGCCTCAGAGGCACAGAGCTCCAAACGTCATGGTGGGTGGGGGGGTGAGTTCATGGTGACTTGGGTTTATGGCCACTATAACCAACAGCACGTGGCTTTGCAACCAGCTGCACAGGGAAGCAGGGTCGCGAATCGCCACCAAGCAACCCTACACTCACTCCAGAACAAGGAGATCAGCAAGCAAACGTCAGATGGAATCAACTCTGGGGTGAGTTGATTTCTCGTTTTGCTACAGTGACCAAAAAAGATTTTTTGTTTTGCTACAGTGACCTCAGGATCCCTCTAGCCTTGAGACAGTGTTCTTGGGGTTTCTCTGGAGTGCCATCAAGGAAATCAAGGCTCCTTTCATGTTTGATATGGAACACGGAATTGCTCTGCATGCAATGCAGGAGAATCGGGCCTCAACTTGCAGCGAGGGGGAAGTCTCATGGTTTTTCTCGAGTTGCGGCGGGAACCTGGGTTATATTCTCGAGTTACGACGGGGATGGCCCTTCCAAACACGTGTTTGTTCAGCGACGTCGGGACTCCTGCCTAGTTGCGAGAGACACCTCGAGGCTTGGCAGGGCAATTGGGACGCCTCTCCAGCTGAGGCAGGAGACCAAGTGTCCCTTTCCACGTGCCACAGGGATCCTGGGACTCCTATCACGTTTCAAGAGGAGTCAGGCATCGTCTCCTTTTGAAGCATTGATCTCCGCGTACCTCTCGAGTTTTCAAAGGATGTGAGGCCTCCGGTCGCGATGAGGCGGAGAACTAGGTCTTTCTCTGTGGTCTCCACAGGGGATTCAGACATCCTTTCGTCTTGGGAGATGCAAGACGAGCCTGCATTCAAGTCACTGCAGGGATATCCGGCCATATCCGGCCTATGGGTGTGTGTGGTGCATGCCAAACTCTGAGTGACGTGGCTGCTGAGCCAAAGCCCACACACGCGTCCAGGATGTACAGCTGCAGCAACGTCGGTGGGGCGACTGGGCAGCACGGCCAAGCTTAACGGGGAAAATAAAACCCGAGGCGGGCAAAACATGAAGAGGTGACAGGCCACTTCCATTAACAAGAGGAGCCTGGCTTTCTTCCCCACAATCGGCCAACTATTAGCGAGTGTCGTAGTGGCTGAGGCATCATCCAAAGCAGGGCCTATTTGTCTGGAATCGGAGCTCAGAGGCCTCACGCTGCGCGCGCGCACGCACACACACACACACACACACACACACACACACACACACAAGAGCTCAGAGGCCTCACGCTGCACACACACACACACACACCCGGCGCTGGCCTCTGTGGGAACCAGCTGGTCATGCTGAGATGGTGCTGGGACTACTTAGAAAGCAGCCCACTCCCCGGCCTTCCCCAACCCTGACCAACTTCTCTATCGCTCTCAACCAAGCACTGCCTAGTCTGGCCCTCTGATGCTGCATCTAGCACTCCATGAAAAGCTAATAAATGCTTGCTGCGTGAATTAATCCCAAGATATTAATCTCAAAATATTTATGATTGAAAAGGCATGTTCAACACTCAGGCAAAATAAAATATCTTATCATCTGGTGAAACAGTAATAAACCAAGCACTTGGCTGGTGTTGCTTGAGGAGGAATATGACTACATCTTGTTCTGTAGAAAAAAACATAATGAATTGTGAAATAGTGGTGACTCTCAGTGACCTGAAACATTCGGCCCAGAACCCTAATCTCATGCTAAATTGGAGCGCATCACTGCAGATGGTGGCAGAAGAGCCAGAAGCAGAAGAAGCCTGGGGACTTGAGGCTGGACGCCTGCAACCACCTGTCGGCAAATTGCTGAGCGCACAGAGAGGGAAGTGACCGGGGGACCTTGTTCTCATCGACGTGCAGCCCCCTAGCCACCACGCAACTGAAGCACACACATCCCTACCCCAGCAAAACCCAGTTTCCTGGATGGAGGACTCTGGCTGACCCTAGGATGGATTTCCTTGCTCATTAGAGATTTGGTGCTCGCGTCCCTGTTGAGATGGGCTATTTCAAGATAACTGAAGTTTCCTGCAGGAACTATGCTAAACACCACGCACTCCCGGGTTAGGGTGTTCCCACTTCCCTCAGTGTAAACTTCCGAGGGCTCCAATGGCTTGAAAGGTGCATCTGCTTCGGACCCTCATTCCCCACCCCACAGCTCACCCCCATCACACTCTGCCTCACCACGCTGCTCTCTGCTGTTCCTGGCACACCAGGCACACTCCTGCCTCAGGGCCTTTGCACTGGCTGTGCTTTCTGGCCCAAATGCTCTTCCCCCAGACTTCTACATGACTCACTCCCTCATTTCCTTAAAATCTGTGCTCCCCTGTCACCTTCCCCTTGAGGCTACCCTAAGGAGAGGTGCGCCCCCCAGCCCCAGAGCACACCCCCTCCCTTCTCTGCTTCACTGCAGCTGCTTTTCCTGAGTTTGTCTCACATCCGAAGACGCTCTTTGTTGGTGTTCAGTCACTTAGTCGTGTCCAACTGAGACACCATGGACTGCAGCACGCCAGGCCTCCCTGTCCTTCACCGTCTCCCAGAGCTTACTCAAACTCATGTCCATTGAGTCAGTGATGCCATCCAACCATCTCATCTTCTGCCACCCCCTTCTCCTCCTGCCTTCAATCTTTCCCAGAATCAGGGTCTTTTCAAAAGAGTCGGCTCTTTACATCAGGTGGCCAAAGTACTGGAGCTTCAGCTTCAGTCCTCCCAGTGAATACTCAGAGTTGATTTCCTTTAGGATTGACTGGTTTGATCTTGCTGTCCAAGGGACTTGCCAGAGTCTTCTCTGCTCTGCTGTTCACTATAGTTTCACAGTTCCTCTCTCTCCTCCCACTACAAGAGAAGCTCCCGGAGGTTAGGGGGTCTTTGTTTTGTTCCTGGTGTCTCTTCAGTGCCTAGAACAGTGGCTGGCACACACCCAGTAATTATGCTTTGAATAGATGAATAAACAACTTGAATCCAGCTTCAAGGAGCTCAGAATCTAGTTAAAAAACTCAAAAGCCCAAAGGGACTTGCCTGCTGATAAACATGAAGCCCCAGGGCACAGAAGTGGTAGGTGCCCTCCTCTTCCTGTCCCCACCCTCGATTTTCCTGATTTCAGCTGAAATCTGGAAAAAATGCAGACTAGGGGAGGTCTCCATTCAGCTGGGTGTGGGCACTGCCTCACCCCTCTGAGCCATTTCCAACCCGGTGGCCACCCCAGCCCGTTCCGGGTCATGCTGCCAGGCAGACAGAAGAGCTAGCTGAGTCCTGAGTCACAGAACCTTCTCCACGACCCCCTCCACCCCTGCTTCGCCCACTGTGTTTTGCCTTGCTTGTCAGCTCCTCCAGGCCGTGGCCATCCCTTCTCTGCTCCCTAGAGCAGGACTTAGCCCCTCAGGTCAGTCACCCATGTGGCTGCATGTCTCCAAGAGCCTCCATGCACGGGGCTTCGGACAGTTGTGCAGCCTCTGCTTCCACAGGAAAGAAGGGAGAGGCGATGGGTCCTACGTGGGACATGCTGCACCCTGGATTCTCTCTGCTTCTATCACATCCCCTCGCCGGCGAGCCATGCTGCCACACGCAGGACCCTGCAGGCAGCGGACGCGCCTGGGAGCTGTAATTCTACTGAGAGCTGACGGGCTGGACCACGGCAGACCCACCAAAAGGGAGAATGCACAAGAGTCCAGTCCTTTGTGTGAGTGCTTGCAACTGTGCCAGCTAAGGCCCTTGATTTATACATACCAGTCTATTTTTTCCCTTTGGAGTCCCCGATCCACACTCCAGAAGCCGATCTCTTTCAGGAAGAATGTGTGTGCTCTGGTACCAGCATCGGTTGCCATGGGGGTCACAGGTAAGGTCAGGGGCACAGAAGATGCGGGGGAACTGCAATCCCAGCTGCAGGGGGCTCTTCCACCAGATGCATTCAGTCCCCAGCGGGGGCTTCATTGCCATCTGATCCAAGCCTGGGTTCGAAGGCCGGCTGTGCAGCCGTGAGCCAAGCCAGTGATGAGGGACGCTCTGCTCCTGCAAACTCACATGCCAGAGAAGCCCAGTCGCCATTCCCTCAGCTTCAGGCTCCACGTGCCACATCCCGGCGGAGCCTTCTGCCAGCAGAGGGTCCAGCTCCCAGGGTGGACAGTTATCATGTGGAGAACCGGCGGCCAGCATTTCAGGTGTGTGCTCATCTTTCTGGATCCCCCGAGAATCATCTGGAGACCATCCCAACTGGCTGAACTGGTGCCTACTGCAGGATGGCGGACATCCTCCTTTAGGGACAAACCAGCCTCTTGTGCCCTAGAATTCTCTGTTCCCACTCTGAATTCAGTGCCAGCCAAGCGCGTGAATGTGCACTGACTGGCTGAGCATCTGCACTTTCCAGAGTGGGACCCGGGGCCAGCTGAGCTGCAGGCCCAGCTGCACACAGAGGCTCAGACGCTAACACTACTCGGCGACGTGCAAAACCAGGCCACCATCATTGCTGTCATCATCGTCATTGTGGCCGCCAACACTTGACCCTCTCTGCCCTGTGTCCGCTCACAGGGCGCCTCCCTTTGGGGAGCACTGAGTATGCCTGTGTTAATCACCCCAACAAGGGAGGTAGGGGACGTGGGGCTGTTCTGAAGCCTCAGAAACTCAGAGCACTATCAAGCTAGCATCTGCTAATTAGGCCCTGATGCATGCTAGGCTTTGGAATAAACACTTTGTTGTTCAGTTGCTCAGCTGACTCTTTAGCGACCCCATGGACTGTAGCATGCCAGGCTTCCCTGTCCTTCACTATCTCCTGGAGTTTGCTCAAACTCATGTCCATTGAGACAATGATGCCATCCAACCATCTCATCCTCTGTCACCCCCTTCTCCTCCTGTCTTCACTCTTTCCCAGCATCAGGGTCTTTTCCAATGAGTCGGCTCTTCGCAGCAGGTGGCCAAAGGACTGGAGCTTCAGCTTTAGCATCAGTCCTTCCAGGGAGCACTTTACAGAGCCTAGCAGGTTCCAGTCCATGGGGTCGCAAAGAGATGGACACGACTTAGCGACTGAGCATGTGCTGCATTTAATCCTCCCTGCAAATGCACGGTTGTTATTCTGATTGGAGAGGTGAGGACATGGAAACCCAGAGAGGTGGACGAACTTGCCCCAGACACACCTAGTAAGACAAGCAGCCAGGATTTGAGGGGCCCAGGCAGCCTAGCTCAGAGTCCACTGCACCAGACAGAATGGGGAACCGCCCCCTGAGCAAAGAGAAGGTGCCCTGTGAGGGTCAGGTTCTGAGAGTCAAAAAGAACATCACAGGAGCCCTTGTGACCCTGCCACCAGTTCACCCACTGAGCCGATTGGGGCTGCGGCAAACCCCCAGGCATCTCCGGCCAGCCCCGGGACAGCACAGGCTACACAGGCGTCTCCAAGACAGGATCCCCTGTCCTTGCGGGGGCTGGGGAGCCCAGTGAGGAGGGCAGGGGGCGTGTCCGTCCTGGGCACCAGCGCGTCTCTGCTCAGGGAATGGATGAATGAATGCAAAAACCAAGGAAGCCATTCCACAGAAACCAGGATGAAAAAGTCCCTTCAAAAACAGAAAAGTACCTACAGGTAATGATGCACATCCCATAATCTAATCTGTATGTTCATTTTGCAAAAATAATGAGATACTGGTGGTTTCAGAATGAGTGTTCTCTTACTCTGTTTCCCCTGACAAGAAAACTCTGCTCTGCGTTAGAGTTACAGCCAGAGTTATCCCTTCGTGGGGACCATATGGTTTTAATGCACAGATGAATTCCAATTAGACGTCTATCTAAGCATGCTGATGTGTTTTCAATTTAACCCTAAATTACAGACTTTTCAAGTAACTCTGCTCTCCCCTCTGCTTCTCTCTCTTCAATTTTGGTTTGGTTTTGTGAAAGGTCTGCTGGTAAAATGAAGCAATACCAGTAACTTATCTAACAAATTACGGGAAGGAGAAAGTAGGTTAAAAAAGACCAAGAAACTTAAAACAAGTATGATCAAACCACATCCGAGTCAGGCAGGAAACAATAGGAGTCTGTTCTTGCTTGGAGGGAAGGGAGATAAATCTCACAAGGACTATTGTCAAACAAGTTGTTGATGAGAGAAGCCCTTCCCGAATTTCAACAGCAGTCGTCAAGACACAACAGACTTCGATTTCACATTCAGGGAAAGGTAATAACCGGAAGTAGAAGGCTGACACTTTCACTTGGGCTGGTGAGTTTTTACACACACAGAAGTGTTTCATTTTTAGTTCAGGTGTCTCCGCCAGGAGCACTGTGTGTCTATCACGATGGAGGCGGGAGAAGAGAAGGCTGTTGGGAAAATGAACAAATCTCGGAGATATCTCTGCCGATCAGAGGTTCAACTAAAGTGGGAATCCAGAGCTGAGAGGTTGTCAGCAACTTCCTGCCATTTGCTTTTGCTCTAATTCCAAATGCCACATACCGATGTCAATATCCTGCTTTGTGACACTGTCCTAGAGTTCTGCAAGACGTCACCCCTGGGGAAACTAGGGAAAGGGTACCCGATCACTCTGTTTTATTTCCTGCAACTGTATGTCAATCAATTTCAATGAAAAGCCCTGCAAACCCAAGCACCCCAACAGTCTCTGGGTTCACCTCTTGGAACGCTAAGTCTAACTGCAGTTATCAGCGATCCTGGGGTCTGGAAATCATGCGACAGAACGAAGTCTGAAGGAACCCACTACACTTTCATCTGTTATTAACATGACTGTAGTGTGAGTTACCAGCTGGCTGCGTGGGGACTGGGCAAATCTGATGGCCGACACATGACTCGTCTGATGGGGGCAGGGGGCGGCCTCTGAGAAGCTTCTTACAGCAACACAGGCACAACCGGGATCAGATCTTCAGACTGAAATTGGATTTTCATGTGAAACTTCCCAAATTTTTAAAGTTGGTGGGCGATTTATAAACTTTTCTGTCTAACACTGCGAAGACCAAACCAAACAGTTCTGAGGGCCAGACTGCACCCTGTCAGGCATTTGACAGACACTTTAAATCTATCTTCTCACCATCTCACCACAGCTTTCCCGAGTGGGACTGACATTCGCTGTTCCCTAAATGGGGTAAAATGACTTGCCCAGGGCAACCCCAAGGCTGGAGGGGTCCTCAACAGCCCTGCCTGGAGACCCTACTGATTCTTCACTTAGTGCTCTGTAACTTACTTTCATTCAGCAAAAGAGAGTTTAAGAAAGCTGCAAAGAAACATCTCCAGTGGTATCAACAGTATTAACACTGTCAGCTCCATGTTCTCCAGCCCATGTGTTGTCACATCATGGACCACTAGGGGAATCCTTTCTGTTCAACACTCTTCACCCTCATCACTTCCAAGCTAAATCCTCTCATCAAACACTACTCCTGCTCTTTGGAGCATTTCTAAGACCTGAAATAGTAGCCTTGTTTGTAAGTTTTGACAATGTTCTGCTCCTCCTGCGGAACCGTAAAGACCCGGCCTGACAGGGGCTATTTAGATTTTGTATATTACCAGAACTAGTACAATGCCTGATCCAAAGAAAGGGTGCAATAAATACTTCTTGAACGAATTGAAGAAGGACAAGCCAGAGAGGGGCCATGAAAAGACCTCATTCAATTCAGCTGAACTAACGCCGCCACCAATGAGGACAGAGGTTTCTGGAAACCTTTTCAGAGGTTTTGATTTCCCTTAAAGAGCACAGCAGCCTGGCCAAGACACTGCAAACCAGGAGAAGCAGAAGGGCAGGGGCCTCGTGTAATTGCACCCCACGGAGTTCTGGCCCTTCACGCTCCAGGACCACACTCCACCCACCAGCTCAGATATGACAACAGAGTCGACTGCTCAAGGGTAAGCCCGGCCACTTCACCTGCGCGCCGACTGCCTGAAAACAGGGTTGCAGAGACAGGGCCTTTGTGTGAGCACTGCTCATCTCAGACATGCGCAAGAGTCAACAGCAGATAAGATGCCTGCTCCGAACAGGTAAGGCCTTGGACAAGAGAGAACCGGGAGCAAAGGCCTTCCAAGCACAAATGTGGAGGGAAAGCACAGGGCCCTCTGGGGACCATGCAAGAGGCGCCGGGACACAGTGAGCAGCATGGGAGGCGGGGAGGCAGGCCCGCCAAGCAGGGAAAGCCTCGGGAGAAGTCAACGCCCCAGTGACTGGGGCTTCCCTTCAGCAGAGCACCAAATGCACAAACGTGACAAACCATAAACATGCAGTTCAGGCCACGCTGGTAATCATTTAAAACTTGGGAGTATTGGCCTCAAAATGCAGCTTCAATGGCAACCCACTCCGGTTCTCTTGCCTGGAGAATCCCAGGGACGGCGGAGCCTGGTGGGCTGCTGTCTCTGGGGTCGCATAGAGTCGGACACGACTGACGCGACTTAGCAGCAGCAGCAGCCGCATCTCCAGAGACACGAGAGGACCAGGCCACAGTGTATTTTATCCACATAACTGCAAAAGGACTGCAGGCTGGGGTGAGCTGTAACTGCTCATGAAAGACACATACACTCCCCAATGTGTCACAGTCACCACTGTCCTCTCCCGGGGCCCGTGTCATTCAGATATTCCCTGCCCGGCTTCTGTAGATAGCGGGGCCTGAGACAAAGTATTCTCTCATCCTGCCGCAATAACAGTGCCCCACAGATACACAGCCAGAAGCCCAGAACGGGACGATCCCAAGTTCAATAACACACGCACAGTCAAATCCACTCTCGGTACCCAACCCCAGCTTCTTCTGGGCATGTCAAGACCGATGAGGTCCCCTGAATCCCAGACCAGCTTATGCCTCATCAGTGCTGTAATGAGCAGGATGTCGGTCTTTGGTTTGAGAGAAACACAGGTGAACAAAATGAGCCACGGTGTCTTATCAGGGTCTTGAGACAGTCCCCCCGCTAATGACTTACACAGCTTCTCTGAACATCCTGTTCGGGCTTAGCGTATGTCTCGGACAGATCGCCATTCAGGATGACTTCCGCTAACGAGTTCACCAGGGGTGCGTGATGTATAATTAGGAAGACCTGGTGAAGGAGAAAAAAAAAATAGGATTTGCATTAAAGCATGTAGACGAATTTCAACTTCTTCCTTCCTTGACCTGAAATGACGAGGCTGGGCTACTGCACAAGCCTCTTAGCGGCAATCCCAGTGACGCGAAACCCAGAGAACGGTGCGCGTCTGGGAGAAACGAGTTGCACTTTCCTCCTGGGTCGGGCCCTCCTTCTTGCAGACCGTTGCCTATTTGGCTGGCTGCTCACTGGCAGACGGAAGTGCGTTAAAGCACGACTGTCCCTCCTGGCCGCCTGAAGCCAAATCAGGCTGAAGTGAAGCCATGTGGGAAGAGAGTGCCAAACCTGCACCCTTTTCTCTCCGCAAGCATTTCAGTGTCAAATCCGATTAAGATAAGACTAGGAGGCCCCAGCCTAGCCCTTCAGTTACGGAGAGGAAGGGGCCAGCAGGCCTCGTTCCAGTTGAGGACTTGGCAGAGGGATGGCCACTCAGAGATCCCACCCATGGAATGAGCTCTTCCCCTTGCGGTGGGTTTGAGCGCCCAAGAATTCCAGGGCGGCGCTGAGAGGTGTGGAAACTGTGGGGAGGAAAAGCCGCTCGGGCCAAAGACAGATGGAGTCATGCCAGGCGGCAAGCATCAGAAGGTACTGGGCTGTCGAGGGGTGGCCTGACCACCCCACCCTGTTGCCTGATATCCAAAGGAACGGCCTGGGGAGTCAGGGTACCCACACCGCCTTGGAGAGCCAGCTCAGACACACCTACCTGTGTGTTTTAAGATGTAGCGGTAACACCAGCACCCCAGGGCAGCGTGGGATGGACCCACTGTCTGTACATCAGAGGGTGTGTGCGCACGTCTGTATTTGTTCATATATACATGCAACAGGGGTTCCAAATCTTGGCACTTTTTTTTTTTGAAGGACTAGAGAGTGCCCACGGGTCTCGAACTAGCCTCAGAGAGAGTAATTTTGATCACTCTGTAGTCGAAGGAACTATGGCCCCTTAAGATATTTTTGATGTGAACCATCTTAAAAGTCCTTATTGAATTTGTTACAATAATGATTTCTATTCTATGTTTTGGCTTTTTGGCCTCGAGGTATCTAGGATCTTAGTTCCACAACTAGGGATTGAACATGCACCGTCTGCATTGGAAGGCAAAGTCTTAACCACTGGACTGCCAGGGAAGTCCCTCCTTGGCACTCTTGTCTGGTGATAAATCCTTGCTGTGGGTGGGCAGCTGGGCATTATAGGATATTTGGCAGCATCTCTGGCCTCGAACCACTAGATGCCAGCCACACCCCCTCCCCCGGGCATGACAACCAGCAACGTCTTCAGACACTGCCAGCCATCCCCAGGCTGGGGGCGAAATCGCCGTCAGTTGAGAACGTCTCCGGAAGGATCTGGGGAAACCCTGTTAACTATAATTGTTTCTGGAGAGAGAAATCAGGAGACTGAACAAAAAAAAGTAGAATGACAACCTGGTTTTCACTTGTTTGAACTTTATCACTTAAAAAAATTATTTAAAAATGTAAAAAAAAAAAAAAGGAGAGGCAGAGACTAAAATAGCAGCTGCCTCTGGGGAGTGGGACTGGGTATGTGGGGGGCAGTGGTAAGAGGGAACTTCTCCCTACATGTCACTGTACTATTTGAGGAGGGTGAATATATTGTTCAAAAAAATAAATACAATTCAGATGAAAGGCACGGTAGAATAAACAAATGTTGTACCCACCTAAGGGAAAAAAAAAAAGCACATCTGTTTTTAAAACACTGAGGAGATACCAGCTACCACAGACTATACAGCACGAGAAAGCTGGTTAGCCCATGTCAGGGGCTGTGGCGGGCACTCACATGTGAGTGAGCACAATGATGACGAAGGAACTCGGTCCACAAACATTCAGGGAACACCTACAGGGGCCCACCTGGTGACGGCCAGTGTGCACACACGTGGTGCTCACTCTCGGCTGCGCCCTGGACAGAGGAAAGCGGGGAGGGGGCAGTGAGCAACTGGGAGACGGGTGGAAGCGTGTGCCCGCCGGATTCAAAGGCTGGGCTAGCCTGTCCAAGTCACGCTCTTGTCCCCAGTGGTGGTTTAGTTTCAGCTACACACCTCCATCACACCAAATTAATGTCATCAACACAAATTTTCTTGGTTTAGCAGAGACCCTTGAAAAATAATTCAGAAGGATGCTCTGATGCAGAGTTTAAGGACCAGAATTCATGCCCCATTTGAGGTTTTCACACATTTGGGCCACATGATGATCAAGTTCCATGGAAATGCAGGGGTGCGAGAGCCCTTTCCTCAGGCTGAGAAATGCCAGTGACAAGGCTTTTTGTGAGACACTGAAACACGTAATGAGCTGCCTGGGCTGCTGGGCCTTTACTAGGAAAGCAGGAGAAAGGGGGTTCTCGAAGAAAAAAGCGTGGCCTGACCCCGGTGATCCTTGGGGTGTGCCAGCAGCTGAAGGGTGCTGGGGGCACTTGCCACAGGATTCCTGCGGTTCTGCATCTGGCCGGCTCACTCCTGCCAGGCTCCCAGAATCCTCGGGAAAAGGAAGGGGGAAGCGGGACGACTGCTAACGAGATGGCGGAAAGAGCTGCCGGGAGGGGCAGGGGATTGCAGGGAGCTCCATCACACAGAGGGGCATTCAGGTGTCAGCATGCAGCTCCCAGCACACGGAGCCCCCAGAACGAGAGTCCCAGAGTAACATGAGCCAGCCACACGCGAGCCCGGCCGGCCCGGCCACTGGGAAGAAGCCGGGTCGGCATCTCTCTTCCCGGGCCAACAGGAGACGGCCCCACCTCAAACGCAAAATGGCCCAGGACCCGGTGAGAAAGACATTCTCTCGGCAGAGCAAACGAGTACCTGGGCTGCTGCAGAAGCGGGAACAGAGCTCTGGTCAAACGTCTGACTGCTTGACAGTCTAATGAGATGGCCTGAGAGTCTGCACTGCTTGTAATAAAAATATTTTTAAAGTTATGTAACTGGGTCGCCATGGAGTTTTTCCCTTCTTGTAAATATTACATAATTACGAGAAGGAGACACACTTGTTGAAGACGGGGAGGCAGACAAGTTGGCTCAAGACACAAATTTGGGTACTGAGGCTGCTACGAGATACCTTCCAGAAGGTAACGTGGGCCCCGGGACCACGACAACGGCCTCGTTAGTGGGAACTGGTTAAACCGCAGTGGCTCTGTGAACACACGCTGGGTCCTGTAGCCTTGGGCCTCTTTCAAGATGGCCGTAAGCAGGGGCCGCAGAGGCCACGTTTTCAGGGTATTTAGAACACTCCCTGGTTGTTTTGGAAAGCTCGGGCCCCACAGCAAAAAACAACAACATATCTGCCAGGCTTGACTTATTTCTCCCTTCTTTTTAAATTTCCAAGTACCACCATGAAGAAGATACACAGCCCCTTGAGTCAGGGTTGTTTCATTTCAAGATGAGGGACGCACACAGAGATGGAGTGAGGTGGCCTGGGAAACTTCTGAAAGGCGGCAGTGCTCCGGGAGCCCCAGTGTGGTGGGGACATGGGTGAAGGATCAGACATACCTGGGAGAGAAGGTAGAGAGAAACCGGCAGGCTGATCTTCGGTCGTTCTCCTCCCTGGTGAAGGTTGGGGGAATGAGAGAAGTCTGGGTTACACATGTGAGTGGTACGAAATACACAAAGCCAGAGGCCATCTGTCTGAATGAGTGGCACCCAGCACCTTCCAAGACCCAACTTCCTCCAAGACCCTAAGGCTCTTCTTTCCTGGTGGCAAAGTCCACCCTGCAAAACACACTCACACCTCATCGCATCTGATGGGCTTCCCAGGTGGTGCAGTGGTAAGAACCTGCCTGCCAATGCAGGAGACATGGGATCGATCCCTGAGTCAGGAAGATCCCCTGGAGAAGGAAATGGCAACCCGCTCCAGTGTTCTTGCCTGGGAAATCCCACAGAGAGAGAAGCCTCGCGGGCTACAGTCCACGGGGTCCCAAAGAGTCAGACATGACTGAGCGACTCAACGAAAATCCCGTCTGATACTATTTGCAAGGCTGCTAACCTTCCACCTGAGAAACCTTTCAGCATGAGTCATTGATTAGATGCTGGACCCAAGAGAAGAACCAGCTCCTTAAATGACCAAGAATGTTAATCTCCCAGCTGGGGCACCGAGAGCCTAGCAAGAGAGGCCCTGGAGGCCTGCGCTCAGGAAGTGGGGCAGGGAGAGGTGAGGGTACCCTGACCTCAGAGAAGCCCCTCATCTGTACTGGGCTCCAACGAGCTCCATCTCCTACAAGCCTGTAAGGATCTTCAGGACCCTTGTTTTGCTCAGGGAGGTAGACTGCCTGCTCCATGGTCACGAGGAAAGAGGCAGAATTTGAACCCAGGTCTGAAAACGCCAATTCCCCAGCTTTCTCTCCACTTCCAGAGCAGCATCAGGTTGCTCTCGTTAGGGCTGCAGTTTTCTTTGAGTCACTTGTTTGTAGCGAGAAGCCCCGTGTTCTGTCTCCAAAAAGAAAGCTACACCCCCGTCTTGCCGGGACACAAACAGAGGCTGAAATCCCTGCAGAGTAACCAGCTGGCTCTGTCCCACCTCCTGCCAAGGCCTCTGCCCCTTCATTCTCGGAGGTGCTGGCCAAAGGTCCCCTCTCCTCGAGATGGCATTTTTCTCGGGGGCGGGCACGGAGAACCACCAGCTCAGAATCACTTCGGGCGCAGGGTCCCAGTGCCCTCCAGACCCCTGAGCCAGAAACTCTGAGAGGAGGGAGAGGGCATATCTGAGAAAGTGCCCATGAACGGGCTCCAACCCTCTGAGGGCTCCACTGCCTGTCACTGTGGACAGTCCCTGCCCTGGCATCTTTTCCTGGGTGCGCTCCATCCCCTGCAGCCATTCAAGTTTTGCAGCCGGCTGGATCTTCTCCAAGTCAATTAGCTCTGGCAACTAGCCGAAAAAGTGAGCAGGGATGAGAGCACCTCAGAAGGACTCACAGAAACCAAAACCCTGAATTTGTAGAGGTTTCCTGTCTCCTTTGGATGTCAGTAATCTTTTCTCATTCATTTACTGTCCACACACACACACACGCTCATACGCTCTGTCCGTCTCTCTCTCTCTCCTTCCCTCCCTCCTACCCTCTCCTTCACCCCCCTCTCAGGAAAGAAAAGGGGAGGAAACGACTGTCCCTCAGGCTCCAAGCCGTGGTCCCTTGCAGGCCCTGTCCCCTTGGGGTGACTGCTCCTCCCGCCTGCACACGCCCCCGCCCGGGCGCACCTTGTCCCGGTTCTCCAGTGAGTACACGTAGAGCGGCAGGAAGAGCCTGTTGAGCAGGTGGTCCGTGAGCACGTCATTGAGGAACTCGCAGTTGATGATGAGGATGTCGTTGAGATAGTGCAGGTGGTCCAGGTGCTCAGCCACCAGGTCACTGAGCTTCCCCCGATTCCGGTGCCTGCCCGGAGAGAGGCCCATCTCAGCCCCCACGCCCAGGCTCAGAGCTGAACACCAATGGCATGAGACTTAGGTTGCTGGGGGCACTTGCTTCACAAACAAATATCTGAGCCAGTCTTGAGAGACACCTATCCTGGCCCTCCCAGTAGATTACAGGAAGGAAACATGGACAGGTCCACTGCATTCGATTTTAGGGGACTCGAGGGATCCCCCCACTTTCTGGGGGCCTCAGTTCAATGGACTCCACCATCACCACCATGCTAAAGCTTAAGCTCCAATACTTTGGCCACCTTTTGCATAGAGCCAACTCATTAGAAAAGACCCTGATGCTGGGAAAGATTGAGGGCAGAAGGAAAAGGGGTCGACAGGGGATGAGATGGTTGGATGGCATCACCAATTCAATGGACATGAGTTTGAGCAAGCTCAGGGAGATGATGAAGGACAGGGGAGCCCGGTGTGCTGCAGCCCACGGGGTTGCAAAGAGTCGGACACAACTGAGCGACTAAACAATAACAACAGCAATAATGGGATCCCCCCCACTTTCTGGGGGCCTCGGAACAATGGACTCCATCATCATCACCACGGTCCCCAACAAAATGGGTAAACACAGGAAAACCCAGGGAAGCTTTTAGCCAGGCACTTCAAACATGAGCAGCCACTGGTCCAAGTGGCAAGATCCCTGGCTCTTGAGATAAGCAGCATTAATGGAACAATAAATCTTCACTAATTAAACCCTCCTGAAGAGTTCTGAGGAAATAGGCAGGCCTCAACAGCCTCAGCCAACCTCAGTCCTGACCATAAGAGGGGCGCCACATGAAGACGTGACACCCCAGGTCCCAGGAGGCTCTGCCTGCTTCCAGGGAAGACACAGGCACTGGGGCTGTTCAGGCCCTACGAGTGGATCGGCCTCACGTTCAACAAGGACAAAGACCTGAAACAGTCGACGGGGCCCCTTCCCCTCCTGCAGAGTGGTTATCTGCCACAAAAAGCAATCTAGATCCAAGACCTTTTGTTTCTACTATGATTATTACTCAAGTAATAGATGGTCACTGGAGGGGACAGACAACTAAAGAAGAAAATAAGAGCAAAAAGAAATCAAAGTCTCCCATAGTCCCACCACTAACAGATAAACAGTATGTTATTTCCATATGGAGGTGGCAATTTCAGCTGAGCTATATCAAATCCTAAAAGATGATGCTGTGAAAGTGTTGTACTTAATATTCCAGCGAATTTGGAAAACTCAGCAGTGGCCATAGCTCTGGAAAAGGTCAGTTTTCATTCCGATCCCAAAGAAAGGCAATGCCAAAGAATAATCAAACTATCGCACAATTGCACTCATCTCACACGCTAGTAAAGTAATGCTCAAAATTCTCCAAGCCAGTGAACTGTGAAATCCCAGATATTCAAGCTGGATTTAGAAAAGGCAGAAGAACCAAAGATCAAATTGCCAACATCTGTTGGATCATCAAAAAAGCAAGAGAGCTCCAGAAAAACATCTACTTCTGCTTTATTGACTACGCCAAAGCCTTTGTGTGGATCATAACAAACTTTGGAAAATTCTGAAAGAGATGGGAATACCAGACCACCTGACCTGCCTCTTGAGAAATCTGTATGCAGGTCAAGAAGGAACAGTTAGAACTGAACATGGAACAACAGACTGGTTCCAAATAGGAAAAGGAGTATGTCAAGGCTGTATACTGTCACCCTGCTTATTTAACTTATATGCAGAGTACATCATGAGAAATGCTGGGCTGGATGAAGCAGAAGCTGGAATCAAGATTGCCGGGAGAAATATCAATAACCTCAGATATGCAGATGACACTACCCTTATGGCAGAAAGTGAAAAAGAACTAAAGAGACTCTTAATGAAAGTGAAAGAGGAGAGTGGAAAAGTTGGCTTAAAGCTCAACATTCAGAAAACCAAGATCATGGCATCCGGTCCCATCACTTCATGGCAAATAGATGGTGAAACAGTGGGAACAGTGGCAGACTTTATTTTGGGGGGCTCCAAAATCACTGCAGATGGTGACTGCAGCCATGAAATTAAAAGATGCTTGCTCCTTGGAAGAAAAGCTATGACCAACCTAGACAGCACACTAAAAAGCAGAGACATTACTTTGCCAACAAAGATCCGTCTAGTCAAAGCTATGGTTTTTCCAGTAGTCATATATGGATGTGAGAGTTGGACTATAAAGAAAGCTGAGCACGGAAGAATTGATACTTTTGAACTGTGGTGTTGGAGAAGACTCTTCAGAGTCCCTTGGACAGCAAGGAGATCCAACCAGTCCATCCTAAAGGAAATCAGTCCTGAATATTCATTGGAAGGACTGATGCTTAGGCTGAAACTCCAATACTTTGGCCACCTGATATGAAGAATTGACTCCTTGGGAAAGACCCTGATGCTGGGAAAGATTGAGGGCAGGAGGAGAAGGGGACGACAGAGGATGAGATGGTTGGATGGCACTACCGACTCAATGGACATGAATTTGAACAAACTCTGGGAGATAGTGAAGGACAAGGAAGCCTGGCGTGCTGCAATCCATGGGGTCACAAAGAGTCATACACGACTGAGCAACTGAACACACGGATTTAGAAATCCAATAGAACTGATGAGCAGATAAAAAAAACATAGAAGCTCCTGGCCCTGCCTCCCCCACCCCTGCCCACTCTCCAGAGGAAGCAGTTTTCAACTCTTTTAGGGGTTTCTGTGGATAATTCCTCCCTCTATTTTGCAATCTGCAAGGCCCTCTATTTTGTGACTGAGCCATTTTAGATAGTACACAAGGACCTGCCTTGATGACAGAAATCTGTGTTCCCTCCGCCCCTCCCTACCCAGCAGTCATCAGCAACTGGTGTTGACATTATAACCAGTCACTGCAGTCACGTGGAGGACCAGGAGTACACTTTCTTCCTTGAATAACTTTCGGTTCTTTCTGGAGCTGTGTTTCATCAAGTCTCATATCCATGACTATTCATATCTATAATTCCTTTTTTTTTTTAATCGCTCAGTCATGTCCAACTCTCTGTGACTCCACGGACTATAACCCACCTCGCTTCTCTGTCCATGGGATTTCCTAGGCAAGAATACCATAGTGGGTTGCCTACTCCAAGGGATCTTCCCAACCCAGGGATTGAACCTGAGTCTCTTGCATCTCCCACATTGGCAAGTGAATTCTTTATGACTTAGCCACCTGTGAAGCCTCATCCATATCTATATGGGTCCTCATTCTCCCAACTGCTCTGTGATCCACAGAACCTTATTTCTTTGCCAATGTGGAAGCTAATATTTTCTCTCTCTCTAGCCCT
The DNA here is from genome assembly GCF_910594005.1 of Cervus elaphus. NCBI lineage: Eukaryota > Metazoa > Chordata > Mammalia > Artiodactyla > Cervidae > Cervus > Cervus elaphus. The sequence goes on along the minus strand of NC_057824.1, from coordinate 24,266,470 downwards.
CTGCAGCCCCAAGAGACCTCCTTCCTGAGTCCCTTTATCGTCCTGACCCCATCTAGGTGTACTTCTCACCAGATCTGTGCAAAGCCGTCACTCTGGGGCAGTGGTTCTCAACTGATACAATTTTCCCTTAAAGGAGACCTCTGTCTGGAGACAGTTTTGGTTTTCACAATTGGAAAGGGGCACTACTGGCGTCTAGAGGGTGGAGGCCAGGGGTGCTGCTAAACACCCTATGAAGCACAGGATGCCCCACCACAAAGAATTACCTAGTTCAAGAGATGAACAGGCAGAGTTTGAGAAATCCTGTTCTGAGACGTCTATTTATCACCATCTTAATTTTTTCTTAAACAGATTTACTGATATAGAATTCACACACCAAAATCTTTACCCAAAGTATACAATTTAATGGCTCAGATGGCAAAGAATCTACCTGCAATGCAGGAGACCTGGGCTTGATCCCTGGGTCGGGAAGACCCCCTGGAGCAGGAAATGGCAACCCACTCCAGTATTCTTGCCTGGAGAATCCCATGGACAGAGAAGCTTGGTGAGCTACAGTCCATGGGGTCTCAAAGAATCAGACATGACTGAGTGACTAATACATATTCACAGAGTTTTCCAACCATTATCACAATCAACCTTAGGACATTTTTATCCCCTCGCCTCAAAAAAGCCCAGGCAGTCATTTTCCATTTCCGCACCCCACCCCACACACCCCTCCTCCAACCCTAGGAAACCACTAATCTATTGCTTCTATGGATTTGCCTATTCTGGCCATTTCATATAAGTAGAATCATATAATATATGGCCCCTTGCATCCTTTCACTGAGCATAATGCTTTCAAGGTTCACCCAGGGTGTTGTATGTATTGATACTTTGGTCCTTTTTATTGCTGAATATTATTCCACTGCAAGCTGTGTCTCATCCATCCTGAGATGGATATTGTGCGGTGTTTATCCAATCACTGGTGGAAGGTCATCTTCATCTTTACACCAGCTGCCCAGCACCCCGTCTATGGGTGCACTCGATTCATTTACCCTGTTCCTCTCTGGGAGGTATCTGAGTGGTTTCCAACTTTCTATTGCTAAGAATAGTGGAAATCTGGGTGGAACCTTTCAGAGTATGGAAGTCCATAGTCTGCCTACGCACGGGGGCGGGGTGGGGGGTGGTGGTAAGTTTTATTCTAGTGTTTGGCTTTCTTCTCAATGAGAACAGAATTCTCCCCAAAGCATTCTGTCCACCTAACAGGTATCCTGGGGTAATCACTTACTCTTCATCTGTTTGTACACAGTTATCAAGCTCGATCACGTGGCTCCCAATGAACCAGACCAAATTGGAGAAGTAAGGGACAGCAGTTTTGTCTCTGATATAGTGCAGCATGGCCTGGTTATCCACTGAGAAGATTCACAAAAGAAGAGAAAAAAAAAGTCAAGCTACCAAAAATAACTTGAGGGGAGATTAAAAAAAAATGCAATGAAAAAGCCCTCTACTATAATCTGACTCTTTTCTGTCTTTCCTGGAAATACTTTAAAATGGTTGCCTTTTTCAGAAAACTATGAAGGTAGTTATGTTATTTTTATAATTAACAAAATCAATGAATCAGGGTTAAACATTGATAGTGCATGAGGAAATCTTATCAGCAGTGCATTTAGCTAGACTACGATGAAAACTACACCATTCTCAAGCAAGTTTCTCGTATTTGCATGTAAGGGTAAGTCAAGAAAGCAGAAAACCAGAAGTTATTAACTTACATGACACTGGAATAAGGAACACGGGAATCGTCATTGAAGGAAAGGCAAAAAACAGACAACAGTTAACAGGGTTAGGAGCTGGGAGGGTGAGACAGTTGCTCAGAGGGGCAGAGAGCTAGGGCAGGAGGCATCTAAACAGAAAGACACAGGTTAGAAGAGAGCGGAGAGCAGGAGGCGGCAGGGCTGGGGCTCAGACCGGGTCATGAGTCCAGAGGCCTGTGGGCTGGCCGGTAACCGGTGAGCGAAGCCAGCAGGCCCAGTGGGTGAACGGAGGCGCACGGCCTGACCCCATAGCAGCAATTCTCGGGGCCGGTTCACCCCTGCCTTGCAGGACTGTGCGCCCGCAACAGCCACATCTACCTTCTCAAGTCAGAAATCCAGGCTGTGACTCCAGCTCTCTCATTTTAAATGTCGATGACTATGTATTTTTTCAAAAAAATATCTAAACCAACGAAAACCTGAGAGCTGGATTTGGCCCCCAGGTTATGACCCCCAGATGGTCCCCACTCTGAGCTCTTAGAAGGCTCTCCAGGCTAAGGCCATCCCAGAACCAGGCTGGAGTGAGTCCCCGAGCAGCGCCTAAACCCCCCTCCCAATTAGGGGTCATACCCAGTAATAACGTCTTAACTTGAGAAGGTCAAAGCATCTGGTCCCTGAGAAAACAGGGTCCTGGCTCCAGAGTGGGGACTACACGGGAAGTGACCTGGGCGTTGTTGGGCAGAGAGCCCAGCACACTCCAGGCCAGGAGATTCATGTCCAGCCAGCCTCTGTGCCCCTGGGGACGAGAAGCCACAGAAGGGCTTTCTCCTGGGGGCAGTGATTTGGGCGTTCAGTACTTTTTGAGAGAGGGGAGGAATTTGTTGTTGGGCTTTGCAGCAGGTTGAGAATACAACATTGCCCCCTGCTGTTTGCAACAAGAAATGCGCTTGTGCGTTCTTTACAGATAACACGCCTCCTGGCGGTACTGAAGTATATTTTACAGGCCAAGGGGCAAATTCAAAGACTCGTTTGAGTTTCAAAGACAGCTGTGCCTTATCTAATTAACACATGTGCCCCTCTCAGGCCATCACGCCTTCCCTGTGTCGGCACTGTGGGAGACTTTCCCATGCAGAACTAAGTGTGCATGGACAAGGCGGAGGCATAGGAATTTATGTAAGGGGGTGGCTACATGGTCCATGATGACAACCTTTCATGAGACAGGTAACCCCAGCCATAATAAACCCAGCCATAAATGAACTCCCTGACACCACCACAGAACTGTCTGTAGGCACTCAGGAGAGCAAGCACTAGCTGTCATGTTAGAAACCCAACAAGGCGCAAGCTCACAGGGGAACTTACCTTTGTAGACGTTTAAGGTTATGGTTCTTACAGCAATTCTGACCATGCTTTCAGGGTGGTTGAAAAATTTGATGGCTTCTGTGTACAGGGCGAAGTCATTAGTGTGCTAAAACACAACAAGTACCCAAAATGAGTCACACACCCATTGACAGGCCTGCCCCCACCCCGGATTTCTGAACCCTATCAGTGAAAGTTGCTCAGTCATGTCTGACTCTTTGTGATCCCATGGACTATACAGTCCATGGAATTTTCCAGGCCAGAATACTGAAGTGGGTAGCTTTTTGCTTCTCCAGGGGATCTTCAAAACCCAGGGATCAAACCCAGGTCTCCCGCATTGCAGGCGGATTCTTTACCAGCTGAGCCACCAGGGAAGCCCAAGAATACGGGAGTGGGTAGCTTATCCCTTCTCCAGGGGATCTTCCCAACCCAGGAATCGAACCGGGGTCTCCTGCATTGCAGGCGGATACTTGACCAGCTGAGCTACCAGGGAATCCTATCAGAGACGTCAGTAAAACACACACACAGCACCCACGTGAACCTTAAGCCAGTGGTTCACTCCCTACGGGGAACATGGGGAGGGGTGAGACAGTGAGACCATGGAAGAAACAGAAATGGGTCCAGCCAACGCCAGGCCTAGGTTCAGGATCTGTTCCACCACTCTTAGCTGTGTGATGCAGTATTTCTAAGTCTCCATTTCAACATCTGTAAAATTCCCACTTCGTGGTTGCTAATATTAAATGAGATTATTTCAGGTGCAGTGCCTGATACCGAAGGAGCACTCGATGATAATTCCAGATGTTGTTATTAGATTCTGCTTCAACAAGCAGCATTTCAAAAGGCAAAGTGCAAAGTCTGACTACATTTAGAACATCTTTTAGCTAATATATAGGCTTCCCTAGTAGCTCAGTTGGTAAAGAATCTGCCTGCAATGCAGGAGACCCAGGTTCAATCCCTGGGTCGGGAAAATCCCCTGGAGAAGGGACTGGCAACTCACTCCAGTACTCATGCCTGAAGAATGCCATGGACAGAGGACCTGGCAAGCTATAGGCTATGGAATCGCAGAGAGTCAGACATGACTGTGCTTTCCTTTCCTTTTGCTAACATATATCTCCATTTGCAAACACTACAAGTGTAAACATTACCGTGGAAGAGGAGGGCCTTGGGAATCTTCTGCCATTAAAAAGGGGTTATCAGAACAGATCAAAACCAGAGAACAGATCAAAACCAGAGAACAGATCAAAACCGTTCAGAAGCAGAGAAGTGGAGCCTTAAGGAAAAGCGCGCAGGACCCGGGAGCATGAAATGACATGCTCTGCTGCCCTCTTCTGGCCAGTGTTTCGCATGGCGCCCGATGAGACTGGAGGACACCCCCAGGCAGGGAAGCCGGAACCAGCTTCAGTGAGGTGACACCTGTCTAATGAGGGCAACGCGACTTTGAGCACTAGACACAGGTGTGCACCTAACAGGTGGCAGCTACGGCAAGAGCCCACAGAAACGGAAACCAAGTCCACCTAAAAGATCAGGCTCCTGTGACTCCTCTGGGATCAGCTGGATATGCTTCCAGGAGCATCACCACGGCCCCAGAATCCCTGCGTCCTGCCCTCTCCGCCCACCCCCCCACCAGCAGATGCACAGCTCAGCTGCACATGAGCTGGGGAAGAACCTGGCCCCCTCTCCGGTCTGAACTTTGCAGGTGGGTTTCCTTCTGCCCAGGATGCAAACAGCACCCCTTGGTCTCTGGACACAGTCAGTGAGCACCTACTGTGTACCAGGCACCGGGCCACACAACGTCAATCTTCTAAACCATCCCACACCTTGTGGCTGGCAGCTAGTATTCCTTCCCTTTGTAAAAGGGAAGAGCGGCCTTCCCTTGTAAAAGAAATGGACCGTGTGGTGGTTGAGTTTTAACGAAAGCGTTTTCAGGAACGATATGTGAGCAAGAGGCCAGTTTTTGCTCACTACAAATCTAGACAAAACAAATCAAAGCGCAGGAGGCTGTTGCCACATCCTACGAAGACAGCTGGGTGGATTTTGCCCAAACTCAGAGGAAATGTCTGAGACCATGGTCTGACTTCAAGTACAGGTTGTGCAGCATATGTGACCACCGATCAGAGGACACCTGCTGGACAAACAGCACGTGGCTGTGTGGCAGCTGGCCCCCAACATGGCCCAGCGACCCTCACCTCCGAGAGTCACACCCTGTGCCTCCTTCCACGCTGAGTCAGGGCTGGCTTGGGCAGCCTAAAGAAGACAATGGAAGACGGTGTGTGGCTTCTGAGGCCCTGTCAGGAAAGGCGTTACAGCTTGCCTTGGTGTCTTGGGATCATTTATTCTATGGGACGCCAACTGCCACGCCAGGACGACGCCCGAGCAACCCCCTAGAAGGGACTGTGTAACTGAGGCCTCCCAGCAACAGCCAGCGCTGAATGGTCAGCCATGGGGATGAGCCATCCTGGAAGCAGATCCCCCAACCCTAATCCAGCCTTCGGATGACTGCAGCCTTGTGAGAGACTGAGCCAGAACTGCCCTGCCAGGCCATTCCCCAACACCAGACACAGTGAGAGAAATGTGACAGAATTCTGACCAGCAAGACGGGAAAAGAAGTCTGCTGGAGGCTTCTGGGAAAGAAGTTTTGGGGAAAGTTAGAAGGGGGCACAAGAAAGGACGTGATCTCATCGGGGTTTTCAGCAGTGGCAGTGAGTGTGTGGTGTCTGGACTTCTGCAGCCATCCTGAGACCATGAGGGGTTTGAGCCTAGAGACAGATGCCAGCTCAGCAGAGCAGGACGATGGAAAAGTCTGGGTCGCTCACAAAGTGATCGAGCCACAGGATGAGCCAGTCCCAGGAGGGCCAGAATCTGTACTTTCTGGAATGTGAGATTTATTGACCTGATCGCTCAAGCTCTTCTTAACTGTAAGAACAATGGCAACTCATTTATTTAAATTGTTAGTAATTCTCCCAAAGAATATCAGGGATTTTAGTGTATAAAGCACAACAAGGGCTACAGTTTTAGGGAGTCAGGTACGTACTAGGTGCTTTGAAGACATCATCTCATTTAATTCAACCCCTGGAAAACCCTTCAAGGTAGAAACTATCATCACCATTTCTCAGATGAAGAAAGTGAGGCTCAGAGGACTAAGACTCCTTTAAGGTCACATAACAGGGAGGTGGCAAAGTTGGGTTTGACTGGAGTCGTCACTGTTTTGCCAACAGAGGAACACAACCCCAGGTTAGTTTCTGGGCACTTCTCCCTACCAAGAGTATCATGCTCTCAGGTAGCACAAATTGAATTTTACATTAAAAACAGAAAAGGTAACTTGTTCCATTAAAAAAGCAAAAAAACAAAACCCTGCCAAGGTCAAACAGTGTTGCTATGAAATAGTGAATCAGGAAACGGTGAATGCATATGTGCTTTGTAAACAGACACAAGGTCACCTGAACCAAAGGCACTGCTTGAACTGGCTAGCTTCCAACCAAACATGCCTCTGTGCAGCTACTTACCTCATTGTAAAAGAAATGGACCGTGTGGTTGTTGAGTTTTAACGAAAGTGTTTTCAGGAATGATATGTAATATGCCATAATCTCCTCATCAGAAAAGTCGAACTTGTGGACAATGATAGAATTTACATAGTTATTAGAGAGCAAATAATCTAGAGGGAGAAAAAAAAAGAAAAAAACAACAGGTTAATTAATTCATGCCGGAGGAAAGACAAGCAGAGAAAGTCCAGGAATGAGCAGATGACCATGTGAAGGGACTTGAACCAGTCAGGCTGACAGGGAGCAGCTTAACCTTTAACCAGCACAGAAATCAGCCACCATGCGTAGTCACTACAAAGTTCAAGAGCGAGGCCCCAGAAAGCCCAGGACACGGCTGCCTCCCACACCAGACACAAGAATGCTCGAGCATTTTCCTCCGTTGCTAGCAAAGTTCAGTGAGAGGGCCGGTGGTGGGGCAGACCAGGTGCTATGTGGGCAGTTTCACAAACCACCCACAGACGAGGGTCAGCTGCACCGTGTCTTATGAAAGATGGCCCCATTTCGCCATCAGAAGTCACACTGTCACCCTTGAGTGCCACAGCGGGCTCCGCATGGCTTTTCCCTTCCTATAGGGGCAACACGATTTCATAGAGGCCCTTGGAGGCTGAACCTCCACGACCCGGCCAGCACCAGGCAGACTGCTTTGCATCATCATTCAGTGAACCTGCAGAGTAGGCCTTGTTTGCCCTGTTTTGCAGGTGAGTAAAAACACTAAGGTTAATTAATCTGCCTGAGGACGGACAGACAGTAAGTCAGGAATGGAATTCAAACTTCAGTTCACTGTCCTGTGTTAATACCACGCCCTCATGGGGGCCACGGGCTTCCCTGGTAGCTCAGCTGGTAAAGTATCCGCCTACAATGCAGGAGACCCCAGTTCGATTCCTGGCTCTGGAAGATCCGCTAGAAAAGGGATAGGCTACCCACTCCTATATTCTTGGGCTTCCCTGGTGGTTCAGTTGGTAAAGAATCTGCCCGCAACGCGGGAAATCTGGGTTCGATGCCTGGGATGGGAAGATTCCCTGGAGAAGCGAAAGGTTACCCACTCCAGTATTCAGGCCTGGAGAATTCCAAGGACTGTATAGTCCATGGGGTTGCGAAGAGTCGGACACGACTGAGCGACCTGCATTTCACGTTGGGGCCAAGGAGGAAAACTGGATAACGAGGCCCTGGGGCACTGGATCCACAAGGGAGCGGCCATCCTGCTAAGCTCCCAGGCCCTGCTTGGAGAGAGCTTCCCGTGGTGAGAGCTTCCAGCTGTACAAAGGAAGCTAGAAAATACAGATCTTAATGCTGTCACTTTTGAAGCTGAATGTCAGCCACTAGATCTACTAGTTTTGGAAGCTGTGCTTGCCAGCAAAAACAGTCTACAAACTCCTGCCACTCATGGGCCTGCACTCTGCAGTCTCGGCCTTGGGCCCTGGCCAAACAAGTTGTCCTCTGAGTCCTCACCAGCCACCCTGCGAAGCCAGCGCTGCCATGCCCACCGTCTGCCCTTCCATTCTGGCTGCCTCCCCACAGATGGGTAAAGGCTGGGCATGACCCACACCAGCATACGGGCAGACTCAGCGAGGCGGGAGAGCGGGCCGGCGCCTCTCTACTTCTGGCTGTGGGACCAGCAATATGGCCTCCCTGGAGCTTATCAAGACTTGCGGGGTCTTGGGCCCCGGCCCTGCCCACCTACTCAGATCTCTGGGTGGGCGCAGCGCTCTGTGTGTTAAGAAGGCCCGCTGGGCTTCCCCGTCATGCTCACATCTCAGAAGCACTGGCTTCAAAGGTAAACTTGGACCCACACTGCCTCAGCGGCTTCCCAGCTGGGTGACCTTGGGCCGGATGCTTACGCTCCTCACTCCCCAGCTCTCCCATCTGCAAACAGGAATTAATGGGACCTTCCTCACGTGAGGAAGCAGGTAAAACAGGAAAAGCTCTGCGGACACTGAGGAGCCCTCTATCGCATGAGCTACCACACTTCACCTCCATACTGGGACTTGGAGACCCCGAACCTCCACCCCCAGTCCACCCGTCGCCATGACTGCTGTTCTTGGGGGAAACAGAAAAAAACAGAAAGCTGTTTGCTGCCAAAGAGGTACCTAACTTAGGCCACTCAGAGAATTACTGAAAAGGTTGGAACTACCAAATACACCAAGAAGAGTCATCCAGGGGCACGGGACGAGAGGGGCCGCAGGGAGGGCACGCTGCCAGGGTCGCCTCAGGACGGTCTCCGAGGCGCTGCAGGTAGGACATCAAGTCTGTCGCTTTCAAAATCTCAATTACAACAATTCTTGAGGTAAGTCTCACGGCTCACTCTAACAGAACAGGCAGTGGGGTCCTAAGAATTTTAACACATTTCAAAATGAGGAAAATCCCATGGACAGATGAGTCTGGCTGTGCTACAGTCCATAGCGTCAGAGTCAGACATGACTGAAGCAACTTAAGCACAAAAATGAGGTTGTACACAATCATACAAAATCTGTGCGTACTAAGTCACTTCAGTCGTGTCCAACTCTTTGTGACCCCATGGACTGTAACCTGCCAAGGTCTTCTGTCCATAGGATTCTCCAGGCAAGAGCATGAAAGTGGGTTGCCGTGCGCTCCTCCAGGGGATCTTCCCAACCCAGGGATCGAACCCATATTTCCTGCACCTCCTGCATTGACAAGCGGATTCTTTACCACTAGTGCCACCTGGGAAGCCCAAAATCTATAGGATGCAACAAAAGCAGTCCTAAGAAGGAAGTTCAAAGTGATACAAGTGAAAGTCAAAGTCAAAGTCACTCAGTCCTGTCCGACTCTGCGACTCTAGGCCAGAATACTGGAGTGGGTAGCCATTCCCTTCTCCAGGGGATCTTCCCAAACCAGGTCTCCTGCACTGCAGGCGGATTCTTTACCAGCTGAGCCACAAAGGAAGCCCATATGGGCCTTCCTCAAAAAAGGAAAATCTCAAGAAAGACAACCTAACCTACCACCTAAAAGAAATAGAAAAAGAACAAACAAAACCTAAAGTCAGCAGGAGGAAGGAAACAGTAAAAATCAGAGAGGAAATAAATAAAGAAAACAATTTAAAAAATCAATAAAACCAAGAGCTAGTGTTTTGAAAGGATAAACAAAATCAACAAACCTGTGGCCAGGCTCCCCAAGAAAAAACAGAGAACCCAAATAAACAAAATAAGAAACAAAAAAAGAGAAATAACAACTGATACTGCAGAAACACAAAAAGCAAAAAAATCACAAGCATATACTCTAAAGGGTCATATGCCAACAAAGTGGACAACCTAGAAGACATGGACAAGTTTCTAGAAACTTGTCCATACAGCCCTCCACAACTGAATCAAAAAGAAATAGACTAATCACTAGAAGGGAAACAGAATCTGTAATTCAAAAAAAGAAAAAACTCCCTTCAAACAAAAGTCTAGGACCAGAACCAGATGGCTTCACTGGGGAATTCTACCAAACATAAAAGAACTTGCAGTGATCCTTCTGAAACTCTTTCAGGACTTCCCTGGTGGTCCAGTGGGTAAGAACCTGCCTGCCAATGCAGGCCACACCAGTTTGATCCCTGCTTTGGGAAGATTCCACATGCCACAGGGCAACTGAGCCCATGCGTCACAGCTACTGAAGCCTGCGTGCCCTAGAGCCTCTGCAGCAAGAGAGACCAACGCAGTGAGAAGCCTGTGCACCACAATTAGTGAAAGCCCGAGCATAGCAACCAAGACCCAGCACAGCCAAAAGTAAATAAGTTAATTAATTTTTAAAAACTCAACTCTTCCAAAAGACTGTAGAGGAGGGAACACTCCCAAATTCCTTCTATGAGCCACCAAGACCCTGATACCAAAACCAGACAAAGATACTACTAAAAAGGAAAATTACAGGCCAGTCTCTTTGATGAATACAGAGGCAAAAATTTTGAACAAAATATTAGCAAACCACATCCAACAACAGATAAAAAAGATCACACACTGTGATCAAGTTGGATTCACCCTAGGGTCACAAGGATGGTTCAACAACGCAAATCAATTAGTGTGATATACCACATCAACAAAAGGAAAGACAAAAGTCACATGATCATCTCAACAGATATGGAAAAAGCATTTGATAAAATTCAACATTCCTTCATGATAAAAATTTTCACCAAAGTGGGTCTAGAGGGAACATATCTCAACATAATAAAAGTCATTTATGATAAACCCACAGCCAACATGATACTCAATGATGAAAAGCTGAAAGCCTTCCCATTAAATTATGTAACAAGACAATGATGCCCACTCTTACCACTTTTATTCAACATAGTATTGGAAGTCTTAGACATAAAAATCAGACAAGAAAAAGAAATAAAAGGCATCCAAATTGGAAGGTGGAAGGGCATAAGTAAAATTGTCATTACATGCAGATGACAAGATACTCTATATAGAAAACCCTAAAGGTGGTACCAGTGGGAAAGAATTCACCTACCAATGCAGGAGACACAAGAGATGTGGGTTCAATCCCTGAGTTGAGACGATCCCTTGGAGTAGGAAATGGCAACCCACTCCAGTATTCCTGCCTAGAAAATTCCATGGACAGAGGAACCTGAAGGCCTACAGTCCATGGGGTTGCAAAGGGTCGGACATGACTAAGCACATATGCACACAAAGATTTCACAAAAAAACTATTAGAACTGATAAATGAACTTAGGAAAGTAGCAGGATATAAGATTAACATACAGAAATCTGTCACATTTCTTTACACTAACAATGAAATATCAGAAAGTTAGAGAGAGGAAAAAAAGACAATCCCTTTTAAAATCATGTCAAAAAAAAAAAAACCCTAGGAATAAACCTGATCAAGGAGGTGAAAGATACACACTGAAAAGTAAAAAATACCAAGAAAGGAAACTGAAGATGCTCTGAGGAGATGGAAAGACACCCCAAGCGCCTGGATTGGAAGACTTAACATAGTTAAAATGGCCATACTACCCAAAGCAATCTATAGATTTAATGTGATTCCTAGCAAATTACCCATGATGTCTTTCACAGAAGTAGAAAAAATAATCCTAAAATTTATATGGAACCATAAAAGACCCAGAACTGCCACAGCACTCTTGAGGAAAAAGAACAAAGCTAGAGGCATAACCCTCCCAGATTTCCGACAATACTACAAAGTCACAGTCATCAAAACAGTGTGGTATTGGCACAAAAACAGACAGATTTATGGGCCAGAATAGAGATCCCAGAAGTAAACTTTCACACCTACAATTGACTAACCTTCAACAAAGGCAGCAAGAATATACAATGACAAAAAGGCAGTCTCTTCAGCAAGCAGTGTTTCAAAGCGAGAGCGCCATATGTAACTAAATGAAGGGAGAACATACCCTCTTACCAAACACAAAAATAAATTCAAAAATGACTTAAAGACTTAAATTCACGACACCATAACACTCCTAGAAGAGAACATAAGCAAAACATTCTCTGACATAAATTGTACCAATGTTTTCTTGGTCAGTCTCCCAAAGCAATAGAAATAAAAACAAAAATAAACAAATGGGACCCAATCAAATCTATAAGCTTTTACATAGCAAAAGAATCCATAAACAAAATGAAAAGATACAGAATGGGAGAAAATATTTGCAAATGATGTGACCAACAAGGGCTTAATTTCCAAAATATATAAACAGTTCACACAGCTCAATATCAACAAAAATAAACAACCCAATCAAAAAACGGGGAGAGAAGACCTGAACAGACATCTCTCCAAAGAAGACGTACAGATGGCCGACAGTCACAAAAAAAAGATGCTCAACATCACTAATGATTAGAGAAATGAAAATCAAAACTACAATGAGTTGATCACATCATTCTGCTCAGAGGTGATATCATATCACCTCATTCTGGTCAGAATGGCAATCACCAAAAAGTCTACAAATAATAAATGCTGGAGAGGGTGTGGAGAAAAGGGAACCATCCTGTACTGTCGGTGGGAATGCACACTGGCGCCGCCACGACAGAGGTGCCTTAACAAACTAAAAACAGGACTAGAATACTACCCATCAATTCCACTCCTGGTCACATATCCAGAAAAGATGACAACTCTGGCTTGAAAAGACACACGTACCCGTGTTCATAGCAGTACTATTTACAATAGCCAAGACATGGAAGAAATCCAGGTGTTCATCAATAGATGAATGGATAAAGATAATGTCTCACACTCACACACACACACAGAGGGATATTAGCCACAAAAAGAATGAAATACTACCATTCACAGCAACAAGAATGGACCTAGAGATTTTCATACCAAGTGAAGTAAGTCAGACAAACTGTGATGTCACTTTTATGTGGACTCTTAAAAAAAATGATACAAAGGAACTTATTTACAAAATAGAAACAAACTCACAGATAACAAACTTTTGGTTGCCAAAGCGTAAAAGCAGGGCAGGGATAAATTTGGAATTTGAGATTAATAGATATACACTACTATATATACTTACTTATTTTATACTATATACAATATTTTATACTATGTATAATATTTTATACTATATACAGAGATATATTTTACACTATATATATTGTGCTAAGTCGCTTCGGTCGTGTCTGACACTTTCTGACCCTATGGACTGTAGACCTCCAGGCTCCTCTGTCCGTGGGATTCCCCAGGCAAGAATACTGGAGTGGGTTGCCATGCCCTCCTTCAGGGGATCTTCCCAACCCAGGGATCGGACCCAGGTCTCCCGCACTGCAGGCAGATTCTTTACTGTCTGCCACCAGGGTTGCCTATAATATACTAATATTACTACATATAAAATAAATAACAAAGACCTACTGTATAGCACAGGGAACTATCTTCAATATCTTATTAAAAAATGAGGTTACATATATCACAAATCTAAGTGTATAGCTTGATATATGTGGCAATGCATAGGAGTTTTAAGTACTCGTACTTACGTGTGTATATATTTATTTGCGTGTGTACATATATATGTGTATATAAAGGTACACATACACACACACCTCACACCTCTTAGGTGTCCAGCGTGATGAATTTTTGCAAATAAATGCACCAGGTAAGCACCACCCTGATCAGACAGTGTGCTTCTAGCTCCCGAAAGACACTCATAGCCCTGCTCCATCCGTCCCCTCTCCCCAGGACAGAACCTCAGCCTAACTCCCCGCCCCGCAGACTCGTTCTGCCTGCTCCTGAACTCTGTGTAGTGACTCACACGGGAAGCCCCCACCTGGCGTGTGGCTTCTCACTCATCACCACGGCCCAGTTATCCATGTCGCTTCCTTTGTCTCCTTGTGGCTATACAGAATCCTGTTCTAGGAACAGGCCACAACCTTCCCACCCAGAATCCACACTTGCAACAAGCAGCCAGGTGGGGCTGCTTCGCTCTACTGTGTCTGGCCTGCTGCGGTTGGCGGAGGGGGACGAATGGGCCGCAGGAGAAGGAATGTCGGCCCTGCTGGGACTGCTGAGTGGTTCCCGGGCCACCAGAGACATAGACGCCTGTGCTGGCTGCTGGGGGTGAGCAGCCTGCGGCCTCCTGGCTGCACCCCGAGCTGGAAGAGCCCTGCGCTCCCATGCATCCCCCGCGGGACTTTTCCGGGCCTCCAGACCGGACTCTGTGGGTGGCGGGGCCATGGTGGGGGCGGTGCAGGCGCCTCTATTATTCGACTGGGATTTTTCTACTACGCCCTCGCCGCGTGGCCGGCTTTCTGTGGTATCCTTTTATAATAAACCCAGGAGTCTCTAAGTAATCTCAGGCTCTCGGGCCTGACGTCACTTAGGTCACCAAACCCTACAGGCAACAGGTGCACTCGTGAAGTGCCTGCTCGTAATAATGAAAGCCCGGGAACCACCTAGATGCCCGCAGTCACGTTAAGTAAGCTATGGCCCAGAAAGAGGCGGCTCTTGAACCAAACAACGCTGGGATGCATGAATGGACAACATGAAAATCTAAGATACACTAGTTAAGTTCAGGAAAAAAAAAGAAAGCAGATGGCAAAACAGTAGGTGTTAACACTGAACTGTTAGGGTGAGATTCTCCAGAACTTCTGCTTTCTATAGCTTTTTCATTTAACTTTTTGTTGTTGTTTTACAATGGAGACATTTTCTTCCTATAATCAGAAAATTAAAAGCAAAAGGCACCCATCCTTCTCACCCCCATACATCCAAGTTCTATAAAAACAGAGTACTTTTTACTGCCTTGGCAGGGCTTATGAAAGCGCTCTGGTGAATTCCCTGCAGGCCAGCAACATCTGCCTGGGTTTTCTTACAGCACAATATCCTCTTTAGCCCTGAGGCAAGAGAGGCCCTGTGATCCAGAAAGCCCAGCATTTTCTATTGCCCCCAACCCCCTCTTCAATCCCGTAGCCCTGAGGTCAGCTGGGTTACCAGAGAACCGCCACATGAGGGAACACTGGGTTTAAGGATAAAGCCAGCTTTAACTGGAAACTTCCACCTGCCAGACCCACTCTACGCTGTGCACACCCGCTCTCACACTTGTCCTCAAGCCACTCCAGTCTCCGGGTTCTCAGATTCTCTCCACTTCAGAGAGGCAGAAACTGCCGCTTGGCGAGTCAGCGCCCTGGAATATGCATGGGGCGTATGTTGGCAGTACCAGGCCTGGGACTTGCTTGGCTCTCAGTCCATGAATTGCAATACGGAGCTGGGCCTTCCCCTCTCGGAGTTTTCAGAAACTGCCCGCAATTCACATCCAGCATAACCAAAGCTGTTAACAGGGAAACCACTCAGGGAGAGTGAGTCAAATCACATTTGCCAGTTCACAGACGGGGGAAGCCTCAGGCGTCTCCTGGGACAGCAATGCCATCTAGTGGCCATTTTCAGGGACAGCAGCACCATCCAGTGGCCGCGTCCCAGGACAGCAGCGCCATCTAGTGGCCGTCAGCCAGCAGCTCTTTCCTCCCCTGCCTCCTCCCTCCTCAGGGGAAACGCATTTCTCACCCCTGTTTTGGGGGCCAAGAGCCCGCCTGTGACACAGGCATCCCATCACCTGTTTTCTCTTCCCTGCTTCCAGCAGGCAGGCCCTGAGGCTTGGTGCGGTCATCTTGGAATAAAAAAGCTTTTGATCAAGCACAGAGGATTAGGAGCTAAACCAGGGTTTCGCACCCTGGGCACTGTTGACATTTTGGGCTAACTATTCCTTTATTGTGGGGAATAGTGGGGGGCTGTCCTGCATGTTGTAGGATTTTAACAGCATCACTGACCTCTGCCCAGAGACCAGTAGCACAGCCTCCCCCACCAAGAATGTCTCCAGACACTGACAAATGTTCATTGGGAGCACAGTCACCCCCAGCTAATGACCATTGAGTTAATTTGCCTGGGCTGAAACCCCTTCTGGATTCCGGCCTTGCTAGAGCTGTGACCTGGGGCCAGTGACTCAGACTCTCTGAGTATTAAATCAGGGCACTGACAGCACCCGCCTTGCAGGGTGGCTGTTTCAGACGAGCCTGGGGCTCAGCAAGCGCCGGGGAGAGGCTCCGAGTCACACCCCGCCCCCCCCCCATGCCCGGGGCCAAAGCCACGCCCTCAGCCACGTTCTTCCTCATCCTGCTGCTTCCAGCGCTTATTCTGTTGGCTGTTAGCGACCCAAGCTCTTTAATAACGGGTTATAAAGAAGACATGCAAATACCCCCGGAACCACCCAGCAGAGGGGAGCCCTCTCTTAGCCCTACCATGCAGGGATTAAAAATGGCACTAGGGACTGAACTGTGTGCCCCCAAAACTCATGTGCTGAAACCCTAACCCCCAAAGGGACTGTATCTGGAAACGGAGGACTTCAGGAGGTAATTAAAGGTCACATGAGGTCAGAGGGTGGGGCCCTGATCCAAGAAGACTGGTGTCTTTACAAAAAGGGAGAGACATCAGGATTCTCTCTCCACGTGCACAGAGGAACGAACATGTGAGGACACAAAGAGAAAGAGGCCCTCGGCAACCCAGGAAGACAGGCCTCACCAGAAACCAGCCCTGACGCCACCAAGATCTTGGACTGCCAGCCGCGGGCACTGTGAGAAAATGCATTTCTGTCGTCTAAGCCGCCCAGCCTGGGGCATGCGCTCAGGCAGCCCAGGCATACCAAGACACATGGTGGGCACAGACATTCACAAAGCAACACGAAAACCACGGCACGCGATGTGCGGCGACACCCAGCGGCGTGGAGGCCAGGGTCAGGACCGCCCTTACAGAGCGAGGTCTCGTGACTGATGTTCTCGAAGAGGATGTTCAGGGTCTGCAGCAGCTGGACGCACACGTAGCGGCCCGACTTCTGGCGCAGAATGTTCAGGAAGAAAACGAACATGTTCTTCTCCAGGAAGAAGCTGGGGGGAGAAGGGGACAGGGTCAGTGGCCTTCCACACGTGGAGATGCACATCATCCTCCAGCTGCACACCCAGCACACGTGTGTGCAACCCCACAGAGGCATCTGCGGAGCGGCCTGGTCACATCACTCGTGTGGGCTTGGCTTCCGAGACACCCAGTTTCCACGCCGCCGTCTTCCATTCGGAGAAACGCAACCTTTCAGACTCTCCTCCCGGAATGTGAGAACAGTGCTGACTCTGGGAAGTGGTGGACGTCCAGATCTCGGATAGAGGGGGAAAGGTCTTTCCCAACTAAATGATGACACAGTGATCTATCTACGCTTCTAAAACCAACAAGCAGCTGTTTTCCATCCATATTTTATAAGCTTAGTTGTCCCCCCTAAGTCTCCTTCCTTAGGTTTCATAGCTCTGACTGCTCCCCAGCAACCTAGAAACCAGAGTAATTCCCCGCAAAGGGACACGAGGATGCTGAACAGTTAAAGAGTTTGGCTGGTTTCTCGATTGGCAAGCTGGTCATTTCCACATCTAGGGAATGAGAACTGCAAGAAAAGAGAAAGTGCTGATGCGGTCACGGGACACCAGCCCGTCCCCAGGCCTTTCTTGTCCTGGACAGAATGTCTGTCTGCATGCAGGCTGGGGGCACTGACTTTGGGGGGCACACAATGGCTCTTTTAGTCTTGAAATGGAGACCCCCTAATGCCTTTCTTTAAAGGAAGAAAATGTTTCTAGTTATGTTCTCCATATTCAAGCTAAGGGGCTTCCTGGTGCCTCACTGGTAAAGAATCTTCTTGTCAATGCAGGAGACGCAGGTTCGATCCTGGGGTCAGGAAGATCCCCTGGAGAAGGGAATGGCTACCCACTCCAATATGCCTGCCTGGAAAATCCCATGGACAGATGGGCCTGGTGGGCTACAATCCATGGGGTTACAAAGAGTCAGGCCTGACTTAGCGACTAAACAACAATTCAAGCTGAGACCAGGTCACCTCTCATCTAGGATGCTCAGGACAAGTCCTAGCCATCTCGTGGGTCTGTTGCTGACTCAGTTGGGGGGTCTCTCTCTTCCCTCTCCTGTCAGCTCCCTGCTGGCAGGACCATGGGCCTGGTACTTGCTCGGTCCTGCAGACCTTCTGTCTGAAAGGGTAAATGAATAAATAAATCTGACCTTAAAGGGACCCCTAAATTCTTTCCCAGCTCTAACTCTGGGAGTCTGTGTGCCAACAAATGTCATCCACAATGACCCCCAGAATATTTCTACCACTTGACCAATCATGTCTTCCTCTGCTTCAGGTTGTATAAAGCAGTGACTGCCAAGTGTCACCCAGTAAGGTCACTGTGGCCCAAGGACCAGCTTGGGAACTTGTCAACATGTCTGTACCTAGATCTAGTCCAGGGGTAGATTGAATATGTCTAGTGTGAAATTTGGGTGCCTGGATTTTTACAACCCCCTAGGGGAGTGAGGGGATCCTTGGGAAAATGGCTAATTCTAGGGCTGGGGCAGGGAACATGCCAGATGAGCCTGGAGCACCACAGGGGACCAGAGAGTAAGGAAGTGCTCCAAATCCAAAAGGACGGGGCTGTGTCACAGGGACACAGGAAGCGACCCGAAAGAGCTCCCAATGCTCAAAGCTGGAACACCACCAGCAGAAAATAAATCCCAGAGCCCTGGATTATCATCCAGAGTACAAAATGAACACCCACAAGTCCATGTTGATATACCTGCACCTTGCAGATGCTGTCTTTTTACAATTGAAACCTTGTGTTAAGCAAGTGTGTTGGCGCCATTTTCCCAACAGCTTTATTTTTTAATTGAGGTAGGCATGCTGATTTTGCAGACACAAGGCTACTGCACCCTTGACAGACTACAGAACAGTGTGAACATAACTTATATGCACTGGGACTAGTAAAAAATTCACATGACTTGCTTTACTGCAATATTGACCTTATTGAGGTGCCCTGGAACCAAACCTGCAAAATCTTCAAGAGATGTATATAAATAAATGACTGTACAGATTAATAAATGAGGAGAAGAGACAAATGTTCTATGCAGAAGAATTTCAAATATTGTCTGTAGATTCACCCTCCTTCAAGAAGGTGGAGCTTAATTCCCACACCCCCATGAAGCTGGACTCACTTGTGGAGATAGGTGAGGAGGAAAGAGTAACCTTAGGGTAGAAAACCCTGGCAGATACCAGCTGGGCCAAGTCATCAGGCTAACCCACCAGGGATCACGTGGCTGTCAGGAACAATGACATCCCGGGAGGGGAAGGGCACTTCCCCAGGAAGCACTTGTCCCCAAAACTTCCAGGCTAATCAGGAGAGAAACAGCAAAGAAACCCAGACTGGGGGACATTCCACAAGACAGCTGGCCAGTCCTCAAGACCATCAAGGTCATATAAAGCAAGAGAAAGCTAAACAACTGTCACAGACCACAGGACACCGGAGAGACCTAACAACTACATGCACTGTGGCGCCTGGATTGGGATCCCAGAGCAAAAAGAGGATGTTAATGAAAAAACTGGTAGATTCCAAATCAAGTCTGGAGTTGATGTAATAGTGGTGTTTTGACAAATGATATTAACAGGGGAACAGGGTGAGGGGTAAATGGAAACCTTCTGTGTAATCTAAAATCTAAAATTATCCAGAAACTTTAAAATGGATTAAAAACAAATTCTCTTGGGGCCTCTGCAGGGCAGTGATTTAAGAATAACTGGGCCTCTGAGAGCTCAGCAGTTTCTCTAAGATGACAACTGGACTAAAAAATTCCATTCTAGTAAAGGTGACTCTGTTCGTTTCCAAGGCAAACCATTCACTATCACAGTAATCCAAATCTATGTCCCAACCACAACTTCCAAAGAAGCTGAACATTTCTATGAGGACCTACAAGACCTTCTAGAACTAACACCAGAAAAAGATGTCCTTTTCATCATAGGCGACTGGAATGCAAAAGTAAGAAGTCAAGAAACACCTTGCAAGTTTGGCCTTGGAGTACAAAATGAAGCAGGGCAAAGGCTAACAGAGTTTTGCCTACAGAACGCACTGGTCACAGAAAACACCCTCTTCCAACAACACAAGAGATGACTCTACACATGGACATCACCAGATGGTCAATGCTGAAATCAGATTAATTATATTCTCTGTAATGGAAGATGGAGAAGCTCTATACAGTCAGCAAAAACAAGACCTGGAGCTGACTGTGGTACAGGTCATGAACTCCTTATTGAAGAAAGTAGGGAAAACCACTAGATCATTCAGGTATGACCTAAATTAAATCCCTTATGATTATACAGTGGAAGTGACAAATAGATTCAAAGGATTAGTCTGAGAGAGCGCCTGAAGAACTATGGACGGAGATTCGTAACATTGTACAGGTGGTGATCAAAACCATCCCCAAGAAAAAGAAATGCCAAAAGGCAAAATGGTTGTCTGAGGAGGCCTTACAAATAGCTGTGAAAAGAAGAGAAGCGAAAACCAAAGGAGAAAAGAGAAGATACCCATCTGAACGCAGAGTTCCAAAGAACAGCAAGGAGAGATAACAAAGCCTTCCTCAGTGATCAATGCAAAGAAATAGAGGAAAACAATAGGATGGGAAAGATTAGAGACTTCTTCAAGAAAATTAGAGATACCAAGGCAACATTTCATGCAAAGATGCGCACAATAAAAGACAGAATATGGACCTAACAGAAGTAGAAGATATTAAGAAGAGGTGGCAACAATACACAGAAGAACTATACAAAAAAGATCTTAATGA
This sequence comes from Cervus elaphus, assembly GCF_910594005.1. Lineage (NCBI taxonomy): Eukaryota > Metazoa > Chordata > Mammalia > Artiodactyla > Cervidae > Cervus > Cervus elaphus. Next base: position 24,245,796 of record NC_057824.1, on the reverse strand, counting down.
CCCAGATAACGACGATGGTATGATCACTAACCTACAGCCAGAAATCCCACAGTGCAAAGTCAAATGGGCCTTAGGAAGCATCACTACAAACAAAGCTACTGGAGGTGATGGAATTCCAGTTGAGCTTTTCAGATCCTAAAAGATGATGCTGTGAAGGCGCTGCACTCAATATGCCAGCAAATTTGGAAAATTCAGCAGTGACCACAGGATTGGAAAAGGTCAGTTTTCATTCCAATGCCAAAGAATGCTCAAACTACTGCACAACTGCACTCATCTCACACGCTAGTAAAGCAATGCTCAAAATTCTCCAAGCCAGGATTCAATAGTACATGAAGCAAGAAGTTAGAGATGTTCAAACTGGATTTAGAAAAGGCAAAGGAACCAGAAATCAAATTGCCAACATCCAATGGATCAGAGAAAAAGCAAGCGAAGTCCAGAAAAACACCTACTTCTGTCTTACTGACTACACTAAAGCCTTTAACTGAGTGGATCACCACAACCTGGAAAATTCTTAAACAGATGGGAATACAGACCACCTCACCTGCTTCCTGAGAAATCTGTATGCACGTTAAGAAGCAACAGTTGGAACTGGACATGGAATAATGGACTGGTTCAAAATTGGGGAAGGGGCACATCAAGGCTGTATATTGTTACCCTGCTTACTTAACTTATATGCAAAGTACACTGTGCACATCAATAACCTCAGATATGCAGATGACACCACGCTTATGGCAGAAAGCGAAGAGAAACTAAAGAGCTTCTTGATGAAAGTGAAACAGGAGAGTGAAAAAGCTGGCTTAAAGCTCAACATTCAGAAAACAAAGATCATGGCATCCGGTCCCATCACTTCATGGCAAATAAATGGGGAAACCATTAAAACAGTAAGAAACCTTTTTTTCTTGGGCTCCAAAATTACTGCAGATGGTAACTGGCAGCCATGAAATTAAAAGACGTTTGCTCCTTGGAAGAAAAGCTATGTCTAATCTAGACAGCATATTAAAAAAGCAGAGACATTACTTTGTTGACAAAGGTCCATCTGGTCAAAACTATGGTTTTTCCAGTAGTCATGTATGGATGTGAAAGTTGGACCACAAAGAAGGCTAAGTGCCGAAGAACTGATGCTTTTGAACTGTGGTGTTGGAGAAGACTCTTGAGAGTCCCTTGGACTGCAAGGAGATCCAACCTGTCCATCCTAAAGGAAATCAGTCCTGAATATTCATTGGAAGGACTGATGCTGAGGCTGAAACTCCAATACTTTGGCCACCTGATGTGAAGAGCTGATTCATTAGAAAAGACCCTGATGCTGGGAAAGACTGAAGGCGGGAGAAGAAGGGGATGACAGAGGATGAGATGACTGGATGGCATCACTGACTCAATGGATATGAGTTTGAGCAAGCTCCAGGATTTGGTGATGGACAGAGGAGCCTGGTGTGCTGCAGTCCATGAGGTCGCAAAGAGTCAGACATGACTAAGCAACTGAACTGAACTGAGTAAAGATGACATGGTTTCCAATCTTTAGCCCAAGAGTCTCTCTCATTTCCATAAACAGATACCAAGCAACCAACAAACAGCAAAGTCCCCACAGATCCTGAAAGGCAACTCGTCCTGCTTCAAGCAACACCTGTTCATTACTCAGGTTTTCCTTAGGGAACCCAACCAGTGTCACAGGTCTGTATTTCACACAGTTTGCGTTTCCCACAAGTAGCTCCATCTAATGAAAACCTCACTGATGAAAACACAGAACCAGCCAGAAAATCAGAATAGCTAATAAGGAAGCTGGGTTGGAAAGGGAACACCTGTATTTGTTTTAAGTGGTTTTACTAAGTGGCTTCAATAGTTACAATTGAGATTAGTTTATATAAAAATACAATCTGTGTTTGGTGATTGTCACAACCCCAATCCTTCTGCATTCAGACGTTAGGACAGGTCTGTTGGGGAAAGCAGTTCATAGGTTATGGCCTTTGCTTCTTAATGATCCAGTAGGGGCACCTTCTAAAATGATCATTTGCTAATATTTCTCGAGTGCCTACTCTGTACCAGGCACTGGGCAAGGAACCTGCTCTCTCTCACTTAACGATGAGGAAACTGAGGCGGGCCTAAGAGTGTTCACCAAGAAGTGTGAGTGAGGAGAAACCCCTCCACGGGCTCTGGTGTTAGCCGCTGCTTCTTCACTCAGCAGCTGCGCGACCTTGAACATAAACATCTGTGGGGGTGGGGATGAAGATGCGGACAGCAGCAGGTCCTCCACCCTGGGGGAGTCGGGAGACTTCCTCATAGAAGGATCGTCTCATCAAGAGCTCAGCACTGTGGCCAGCCGCTAGGAAGCACAATCGCTGCTAACCCTTAGGGTCCTCCACCTCCACCCTCAGCCCAGGGAAGGGTCTTTTCAGTTCACTTGGAATCTAACACCCAAGACATTTTCTCTTTCCTCTGGGGGAGATAATCAGACATTACTTGGAAAATTATCCATGACATTTTCAGATTTCTCCAGGGACACTCATTTCCATAACTTTCCTGTTTTCAGCAGGCATTTCGACAGTGTTTCAAGGACATTTGAGAGAGAGAGAGAAAATGGTGCAGGACCAAACTGGTGTCAAACCCTGACGTCATCGGGAATGACTCACGGCTCACATTTAGAACAACATGCAAAGGAAGAAGAAGGATCAAAAAACAAAAAAACAGACACCCTTACTCAAATACAGAGCTGTCATTCTGATCCCCCCAGATCAGGATCTCGGTGATGGATCGGATGGTCTCCACCAGCAGGTTCCTGTTCTGTTCTGTGACGGTGGTGTTTTTGGTCAACACGTGGTACAGATACCTGAGAGGAAGGAAAGAAAAGAGAACTACAGGTGACCAGCTGAAACGGAAGCCAGGCCCAGGGACCATGAGTGACGTCTTAGGGACAATTTGGCTGGGCATTTTTCAGACTCAGTGGTTAGCACAATTCCCATTCAGACGAGACGTGACTCACCACCCGAGAAAACAGGCAGACGATGCTTCAAACTGTTACATGACCAGCGACTCACCAACCCGAACCGAGGCAAGACTGTCAAGCTCCTGAAGACAGGCAGGCTCACACTCCAGTGTGGGCAAGAGAACGGCCTGGAGAGTGGGACAAAGCGGGACAGAGCCCACCGGAGACTCAAGCGCAGGGGCGCTGAGGGAAGACTAGGCGTCAGCCTTTTTCACACTCCCAGGTCATTCTGAGGCCGGTGGAACCAATGGAGACACACAGCGCAGCACCAGATGCCTAAGAGCCGCTGTCCGGCTGCTGCAGAGATGAGACCTGCAGTCACGGGTCAGGGAGGATGGGGCCCAGAGCCAGCGGCTGGGGCACAAATCACGAGCCACCATGATCACCCTTGGAATGCCCTAATCCCCCTGGGACTGGTGGCTGAGAAGAAGTGGGTGGTTTGCAGTTCAACGGCAGTGATCTTACCCGCTGTGTGCAGATGGAAGTGGAGTGGATTTGAGGGGCAATGGCGAGGTACCTCACCCACCCGCACGTGCAGAGACCAGAGGCCCGGCCTCGTCCTAGCAGGCCTGAGAATCGCAGAGGCCACTCCTGAGCAGCGCGGGGATCAGCAGCCTGGCCGACACCCTGGGAGCGCTGCCTGGCTCAGCTTTTAAGAGAGCGTCTCCCTGGCCCACAGACTGAGGCCAGTTCAGCTTGCCAAGGTCCTAACCAACCAGCAATCTCTTATGAGTATGTCAAAACCCAGCTCAGTCACCTCTCCGTGAAGCCTTCTTCAAGAACCTACCTCCCGCTCTCCTGCCCGAGTGGATTTGATTGCTCCCTCCTCTCTGGCACCTCTGTACCCAAATGCATTTGCTACTGCACAGACCACTCTGATTTGCAGTGATCTGCCTTCTTCACGAGACCTGAGTTCCTTGAGGTCAGGAACATCATCTTACTGATCCTGGTGACCCCATAAAACTACAGAATGTCTGATACACTGTAGGTGCTCAATATATGGTGAATGGGAGTGGGGGGCCCATTTTCACGGATATAAGGTAGATCAGAGCCTACAAGGCAAAATATAGTCAAGGAGTTAAACACAGCAAGTAGTGGCAAAGAGCAGTAATGAAGAGTTCAAACCTCTGTCCCCAACAGACAGACCTGGGCTTGATTTCTGGCCCTGTCGCCCGCTGCGCGTGGCCTTGGACGAGACGTTTCACCTCTCTGGGGCCCGGGGTCTACAGCAGTCAAAGCCTCCTTGCTGGACTGTTGCAGAGACTCTGTGATGACGCGTTGAAAGAGCCAAGCGCTGCACCCGGCACATGGTAACCGCTCACAGGAGGCAGGGCCAGTGGCTACTGCCATTACCACCCGGTGGTGGTTCCGAGGAGGGCCACTGTTAAAACCACTATTTAAACTCTGCAAGGAGTATTCCACCAACACAGGAAGGACAGACAGGCTGGATCCACACAGTCATGAAAAGAGGACTTCGCGGCAGGAGTTAGAAGAAGATCCAGAGAAACCAGAACAGGAAGTGGGGAGTCTGGTATGAGCTGGGTGACATCAAGCAAGCTACTTATTCTGTGTACCTCAGTTATCTCACCTGTAAAATGGGAGCAGCACCAGCACGTGACTCCTTTAGCACCTATTATGGTGTCTTAGGAACAACCAAGTTAAAATGTAGATAACTAACCTGGCAGGTCCCATGCATGACCCAAGTGCTAGCTATTACTGGTATCATTGCCTTCACCAAATAATCCCTGAAAGAAATTCTAGGAACTACGAGGAGGCCCTTACAGACAAACCCAGGGTGAGGGTGGGGTGTTAAGTTCTGAAAAGAGGATTCTCGGCACTCCCACGAGTGGTGCATGGCCCGCATGACCGGCCCTGCGTGCAGGTGGGCCTTCCTGTGACCCTCATACTTGCAGTAACCTGGGGACGCACACCTTGCTAGCAATGCACAGGCCAGGAAGGGACCTGAGGGGCACTCAGCAGCTCATCCACAGCCTCAGGGCAGAAGCCGTCTGAGGGCTCCAGCCCATCCCCCACCACCGCAGAGCTTGTGGCTCTCTGCCTTTCTCAGTGGCGCCGTCTGCTGGCAAGTGGTGATGCCGCACCAGGGTCTCATCACATGATCACAAGTGAAGGTTCACTTGTCACAAGTGAACATGTCTTTTCACATGTTCAGAGCCATCTAAATATCCTCCTTTGGGAGGTGCCTGTGCAAGTTTTTTGCCCACTTTTTACTAGGTAGAGAACCTTTTTTCTTATTAATTTAATGGAGTTTATGCACTCTGAATACAAAACCCTTACTGGATACACGAAAGTGAAGTCAAGTGAAGTCGCTCAGTCATGTCCGACTCTTTGTGACCCCACGGGACTGTAGCCTGCCAGGCTCCTCCGTCCATGGGATTTTCCAGGCAAGAATACTGGACTGGGTCGCCATGTCCTTCTCCAGGGGATCTTCCAGACCCAGGGATCGGACCTGGGTCTCCTGCACTGCAGGCAGACGCTTGACCATCTCAGCGACCAGGGAAGGCCCTACTGGATATCTATCTATGGCAAAAGTTTTCTTTGAACACAGCTTGCCTTTTCCCTCTCTTTACAGTGGTCTTTTGATGAGCAAAAGTTCCAAATTTTATCGTGGTTCAATTTATCAATCTTTCCCTTGGATAGTGCTTTTTGTATCAACCTGAAGAAATCCTTACCTAACCCAAGGTCACAAAGAAATACTGTTTTTTTTTCTTTTAAAAAGTTATTGTTTTACCTTTCACATTCTGACTCAGAGCACACCCGAAACTCACTTTTGTGTATGGCATAAGTTGTTAGCCAAAATTCATTTTTCCCATATGGCGATCTAGTTGGTTCAGCATCATATACTGGAAATGTCCTTCTCCAAAGGACACCAATGTCGACTTTGTTGTTAATCAGGTGACCACACGTGGGACTCCTTCTGGATGCTCTAGTTCTACTGATCTGTTTGTTTACCTTTGTGCCAACACCATGCTATCTGATCACTGCAGCTTTATAATAAATCTGGCAATGTGATGTCTTCCAACTTCTTCCCTTTTTTTCCTCCCATTATTATATTGGCTATTCTTGCCCCTTTGAATTTCCACATGCATTTTAAAATCACCTTCTCAATTTCCACAAAAAAATATCTGCCAAGATTTCCTTTAAGACTGCCCTAAATCTCTAGCTAAATATGGAGAGAACTGACATCTTTTTGAAAGTGTAACATGATGACATTTACATTTCCTTCAAGGTTTGCTGGATGGGGGCTTGCGCATCTTTTGTTAGATTTATTCCTAGGGATTTGATGGGTTTTTTGATGCCGCTGTAAATGGGAGTGTTTTACAATATTCATTTTCTCAATGTCTGTTGTTGGTGGATGCAAATACCCACTAGATCTGAAGCTCTAAATTTCCACGGCCACTGTTTCATTCTTTTGCCACCACAATGCCCAAGCACACTGTTTCAGGTCACGTTTTAGGGAGAGCCGCTTGATATATGTTTGCTTAAGTGTGGTGAGGGGAAAAAAGAAAGCTGAATGGATTAAAGATTAATATTTTAATGTTGCATCTAATTCCACAGCTTTGGAAGATCAAATAATTCAACTATCTCAGAGACACCAGTACAATATTAATATAATAACTTTCTGGTTTTAAACATAACACTACTTTAGCAAGACTGGAAACTTCAACAACAAAAAAAGAGAGGCCCACTGCTGGGACTGCAGTGTGTCTCCTTGGGTCTTCTTCTTTGCTATGGAATCTGCACACTTGAGCTCACGTGTGCTTGTGTGCTAAGTCACTTCGCTCGTGTCTGACTCTTTGCGACCCTATGTACTACAGCCCCTGCCGGGCTCCTCTGTCCATGAGATATTTCAGCTCAGGCAGTATGTCTGTTACCATGTCCATCTTTCTTCCCCCCCAGGCTAAAATAAAAACAGTTCTGTTATTGGTAACTGTTCACAAGCATCAGTAGTGGCTCCATAGTACACCGCTGAAAAGGACACATGGCAGCCACTCTTATACTGAGCCTCAGAAATGAGCAACAATGTTTCGATATTCCCACATCTCCACCTGCAAGGCTGCTGTTTCCTGTGTAGATCAGTTTCTAAGGCGAGTGACAGATTGTTCTCTGACAATGATAATAACCTTTACGACAACAAGTTTTGCTCAAACTCTGTGTGTGTGTCCCCATTTTAACCACCATCATCGTAGAGACAGTCGCAGCCTCCTATTGCCAAGTCTCCATTCCGAGGGCCTCAGATGAGCTCACTCATAATCCCGCACAACAATCCTGCGGGCTGACGCCCTGGGGAGCCCAGGATCCTCCCAGAGTCCCAACATAAGGACAGGGCACCAGGCAGTGACCCCACGCTTATAACCATCTTAATGCAGAAGATGCAAACAATGACTTAGACGCTTTTATTAGTCAAGCATTTCCATGAAGTGATGAATGCCTAGCACCCAAGACATAAACAACAAACCAAAAAGGCATGGCAACACGTATCAGATCTTAAGGTAAGTCCTTATCATGGACCCTCATGCCACTTCTTTGGAAAAGAGCCAGCATTATCATGCCTCCAGCGAAAATTCTGCAGAAAGGCAGAATCTCAATTTCAAACTTTTGCACAAGAGCCAACTCTGAGAGACAAGCTGAAGTTTGACATGCCTGGAGACAGAAACACTGCAGTCTGTTACCAGCGTGCATGCCACACACGACAGACTCATCACCAAGGACTCCGACTGTAAACAAATCCCTCCTCCACGGACCCTGCTTCCTCAAGAGACCCACTTATTTTCCAAGTTAAACCATCACAGTAAATAATAATTATATCCAGGTCAGAAAGAGACATACTAAGTTGAAGTTCATACAAGTTTTATGACTTGTATCATGCACAGCAAGGAAATCAAACCAGTCGATCCTAAAGGAAATCAACCTTGAATATTCATTGGAAGGACTGATGCTGAAGTTGAAGCTCCAATACTTTGGAGACCTGGTTTGAAGAGCCAACTCATTAGAAAAGACCCTGATGCTGGGAAAGACTGAAGGCAAAAGGAGGAGGGGATCACAGAGGATGAGATGCATCCTCAACTCAATGGACATGAATTTGAGCAAACTCCAGGAGAAAGAGGAGGACAGAGGATCTCGGCGTGCTGCAGTCCATGGGGTCACAAAGAGTCAGACATGACTTAGCAACTGAACAAGCTCCATGCACTTAGGTCAGTTACTGTGAGAGGAAGGATAGGGCCTGGGCGGGGCTGGCAATCCACTCCCCCAAAGCACACCCCACCCCCCAGATAACAATGTCTGGGGTGGGGGGGGGGGACATGCAGCCTGGGTCTGTCTGGCCTCCTCAGCACCAGGGCACATACTTCCCAGAGGGTCCCACTCTGTGTCCTGAAAACCCCCAATTGGTCAGCATCCAGCCCTCTGGCCAGCAGGACAAGGAGAAGCTCCAGGCAGGGTGGACTCAGGCTAGAAGATTAGGAGAAGGTGTTACAGGCGGTGCCTCTCCCAGTGAATCACCTCTGAACGATGTCAGACTGGGCCAGCGAGTGAGGCCAGGTCTGAGATGCCGGGGAGCATCTCAGCCCTAGAAAAAGTCACAGCTCCAGCCCAGGCCCTGCGCCCAAACAGGCAAGAGCAAACTCTTGTTAAGAAAAGGCAGGCCACAAAGTAATGGAAATAAAAGCAAAAATAAACAAACGGGACCTAATTAAAAGCTTTTGCACAACAAAGGAAACTATAAGCAAAGTGTCTTAAAGACAGCCTTCAGAATGGGAGAAAATAATAGCAAATGAAGCAACTGACAAAGAATTCATCTCAAAAATATACAAGCAGCTCATGCAACTCAACACCAGAAAAATAAACGACCCAATCAAAAAATGGGCCAAAGAACTAAACAGACATTTCTCCAAAGAAGATATTCAGATGGCTAACACATGAAAAGATGCTCAACATCACTCATTATCAGAGAAATGCAAATCAAAACCACAGTGAGGTACGATCTCATGCTGGTCAGAATAGCTGCTATCAAAAAGTCTATAAACAATAAATGCTGGAGAGGGTGCGGAGGAAAAGGAACCCTCTTACACTGCTGGTGGGAATGCAAACTAGTACAGCCACTATGGAGAACAGTGTGGAGATTCCTTAAAAAACTGGAAATAGAACTGCCATATGACACAGCAATCCCACTGCTGGGCATACACACTGAGGAAACCAGATCTGAAAGAGACACGTGCACCCCAATGTTCATCGCAGCGCTGTTTATAATAGCCAGGACATGGAAGCAACCTAGATGTCCATTGGCAGATGAATGGATAAGAACGTTGTGGTACAGATAGACAGCGGAATATTACTCAGCTATTAAAAAGAATGCATTTGAATCAGTTCTAATGAGGTGGATGAAACTGGAGCCTACTATACAGAGTGAAGTAAGTCAGAAAGAAAAACACCAATACAGTATATTAATGTATATATATGGAATTTAGAAAGATGGTAACAACGACCCTATATGCGAGACAGCAAAAGAGACACAGATGTAAAGAAGATTTTTGGACTCTGTGGGAGAAGGTGAGGGTGGGCTGATTTTAGAGAATTACATTGAAACATGTATATTACCATATGTGAAATAGATGGCCAGTCCAAGTTCAAGGCACGAAACGGCACTCAAAGAGGTGCACTGGGACAACCCAGAGGGATGGGATGGGGAGGGAGCGGGGGGAGGGGTTCATGACTTTGGGGGGAGGGGGTGTCACATGTATATCCATGGCTGATTCATGTCAACGTATAGCAAAAACCACAACAATATTGTAAAGTAATTAGCCTCCAACTAAAATAATTAATTTAAAAAACAAGAAGAGGCAGGCCAGCACTTGCCTCTTTTGTGTCCTACGACAAACTCCTGCTGATCTTTTACTGTGCGCCAGGCCCGGTGCTGGCATCTGACAATTCCCTGGGAAACAAGCTGCCCGGGTCTCTCTCCTCATGAGGCTTACGGTCAAGTTTGGGAGAAACAAATAAACACATATTCAAGATCATTTCCGACAGTGAAAGGACAGCCTGAGGAGCCCCGGCCAGGCCAGCCGCGCTGGGGATCTCTCACGGCTGAGATCTGAGATCTGAGATCCGGCCTGAAGCGCCCAGAGCACTTGCAGCTGGTCCAACTCTGCGGCGACGAGAAGATCCCGTGAGAACGTGCTGGGGGGGACAGCGGAGGCGAGAACAGAAGTCAGAGAGGACGGAAACGCCTTGTCGGCTGAAGTCACCAGGCGATTTCTACGGGAGAATTAGTGTGATCTGTGGGGTTCCTTTCTCGCGGTTGCGCCACGTGGCTCGCTGTGAGTTCCCTGAGCAGGGGCTGAGCCCAGGGCGCGGCAGTGTACTCGGCCGAGTCCTACCAGCAGACAGGCATCGGATGGAGCACGGGGCACACAGGTGAGGGGTGTGTGAGGGTGAGCGAGAGAAGGGCCGTCAGCGCGAAAAGGCCCGAGAAACACCCCTGGGTTACGGCGGCGCTACCCTCACTGGCCGTCAGTAGGAGACAGCAGCCGTCCTGAGGGGGCGCCCCTCCAGCTCGTCCTCCAAACTGGGCCAGGCCAGAGCACGCGGCTCCCCGCTTGCTCTCAGCCTGGTGTCCGGATTCCTCCGCAGGACCTGGGCTCTGGGGCCTCTCCGTCCCACGGCTCTGCACTCAGGTCCTCCACCCTCTCTTGCCCTGAGTGCTCCCCTCACCTAACAGCCTGCCTCCCCGCTGCAGGCTTCCCAGACGCTGCGTCCTCTGCCTGCGGCGTCCCCGCTTCCAGCCCCCAACTGCCTGAAACAACCGCTCATCCTTCACATCTCCATGTAAACCGCTGTCTGCCTACTGAGGGTGCTCCTGGCTCCCCAGCCGGGGTTAGAGGGCCTCCATCTATGCTCCCAAGCTGGACAGGTGGGCACAGAGCCTGGAGCACTCGGAAGGCCTGGAGGAACTTTGGACGTGACACAAAGGGTGCCTCAATGAGTGATACGATGAGTATGATGTTCTGAGAAAATGAATCTGGCCATACAGTGCCCCGAGCTCTGAAAATAATCAGTGCGACCTTAGGCAAAAGTTGAATACACCAAGAGCAGGTGAACGTCTGCCTGCTGGGTGTCCATTCCTCTTCTTCATTTCCCGGTGCCAAACCATCCCTTTCTCTCATTCTCTGCCCACTAGTCTGGAAGGAGCTGATGCCACCCTGACTCCAGGGAAGGGCCTAGTGGAGCACCCCATGCCCCCGCCACAGTGACTGACTCAGGGACAGGCACGAGACCCCAGGTCAGTGCAACGATACTCACTTCCAGGCTTCTGCTGGCAATATTAAGAAAAGAAGATTGCTTTTTCCCAGGGGTTGCTAAGCTGATTGGATGTAATGGAGCATTCTGAGAATGACACCAACCAAGAAGAAAGCAGAGACGACACATGGGAAGAAGCAAATACTGACAACTTCGTCTGAACACTCAGACTCAGCCACAGCTTAGCTAGGACAGTGTGTTCAGCGGCAAGAGTCAATCAGATCCATTTGAGGCTGAAGGTGATTCCAGGGGGGCTTCCGTCACTTGCAACCAAGAATCTTAACCCACACCCAGAGGGGATCAGAATTAAGGCAACGACCCATCCCAACAACAAGAAAGTTCCAGTCATTTGTGGACTCGCAGTCCCTGAAGGTGATGCTTCAGTATCGATCAGGCAACTCCATCAGCCAAGGTTCTGCTCGTCCATGTGACAGCCTTGCCACTGATCTGGCCAATAAACCACCCATGATATGCAGCAAACCACCTCTTACTGTTTCTATCTGCCTCAACTAAACCACTAACTCCATTCAGTAGACAAAGACCACAGTACAAAGCTTTCCACTATTTAGCAAAAGTAAAACCCCATCTTGCAAGAAAAATTCTTCTCCAGTTTGAAAGCTAGGAATGTTATGAATAATGTGGTTCAGAAAAGGTTTCCAGGTCTCTGTATTGTCTTCTAAATTGTTCTGTAAATCTCAAATCTCTCTTAAAAGTAAAGTCTATTTTAAAAAGGGGGTGGGGGAGGGCTTCCCTGGTGGCACAGTGGGTAAGAATCTGCCTGGGCAGAACCCACATGCCACGGGGCAACTAAGCTCCTGCACCACACCTACTGAAGCCTGCATGCTCTAGAGCCGGAAACTGAGCCCGCAGCCCAGAGCCCGTGCTCCACAAGGAGAGAAGCCGCCGCAATGAGAAGCCCAAACACCACAGTGAGAGAGTCACCGCAGCTAGAGAAAAGCCCATGCAGCAACGAAGACCCAGCACGGCAAAAATAAACAGTTAAAAAAAAAAATGGAAAAAAAAAAAAAAATGGAAGAGCATGCCCAGATGCTTTGTGCACCCCCTCCCTAAACTGTCCATCCTGAATTCATTTCAATATCTTAATCTCTCTACCCGCACTGCCCCAGGTCAGGGCAAGAGTGTATCAGGAACTGTCACCTGTCACTGGTACAGTGACCGATTCATACTGGTCGCCGAGGACTTTCCCGGCTTTAGCACTGAAAGCGCCACATCCTGGGAAACCCCTCAGTCCCAGGCACCCGGGATGGTTCATCACCCTGTGTATCACATGAAGCCCTGCTCTGCCTCCAGCCTTGTGTCCCTGCAGCTCCACCTCCACATTCTACACACCCCTGGGCCCCACTCCCACATCCCGCGGCTCCACGTGGAGCTCCTGCTTGTCCCTGACCACTCTGCTCCGGCTGCCTCCCCCAGAGAGCACCCAAGAAGGGTTCCCCCAGAGCCCTGAACCCACAGCGACCCCCGCACTTGTCACACCACAGTCACTGGCTCTGTCTTCCCCACCAGCCTGAGCGCTCCCTCGGGGAATGGGCTGTTCTGTGCCCAAGCGCTGTTGATGGCACTGTTCACAGCTGTTTACAGCATTCTTTCCCAGGTCACTCTGGGATCTCCTAAGCCCCCCTTCAATATACAGATCACCAGGTTCTTCAGGCTATAACATGGATTAAGCTGATCTGCCCGATTCAGGGCAGGCAACTCAGGTTTCCAAAAAGCACCCCATAGGCGCTGTGACCTAAACAATGAACCTGGGCAGTTCCCGGGATACTTCAAAGGAACCTGAGTCCCTTCATCATTCCCTGGTTGGCCAGACGGCCAAGATGCCCCATTGCACAGTGAGACTCAGCCAGATTGAAAGTCTTCCCAAACTGACTTTTAGGATTTTTACTCAAGAAGACAGCATAATGAGTGCAAACCCTGAAGTCAAATCCTGGCTTTGACGCTTTTCAGCTGTTGTCACCTTGGGTAAGTGACTTAACATCTTCAGACCTTAGTTTCCACTCTAGAAAATGGAAACAGTAATACTTCCAACAACTCATAAGACTTGGGAGGACTAAAGGAAATAACACACAGGGAGTCCTTAACAAGCATCTGGCACTGAACATGCATTCGATAATCACTAAAGTAATTTAAAAGGGCTCAAGTCGGGCAGAGTTAGGTGAGAGCCCGCAGGCACCTGGGTGCCGGAGCATGCCCAACCTCCTTTAGATAACCCTCCTCCCCTTCTCAGCCTCATCCACCCACTCCTGAAATTCCTGAAATCCTTAAGCCTCTCCCTTTCCCGTCCAGCTGCCCTCCCATCTAAGATTCCTGCCTCCCTACACAGCCCCATCTTTGTCCTAGGCCTCTCTCCTCCCCACGGCCTCTTTCATCCCAACCCCGCAAAACCATTCCTCGATACGTAATGACTCCTCCTGACTCCCACTCTTTGAGACCTACAAACATGTATTAAGTGCCCGCTCCCTGCTAGAAAGGCACAGCTGAGAATTATGGCATTGAGTGTGCGTGTGTGCTCAGTCGTGTCTGACTCCTTGTGACGCTATGGACTGTAGCCCACCAGGCTCCTCTGTCCACAGGGATTCCCCAGGCGAGAATACTGAAATGGGTTGCCATTTCCTTCTCCAGGGTATCTTCCCCACCCAGGGGTCAAACCTGGGTCTCTTGCATTGCAAGCAGCTTCTTTACCATCTGAGCCTCCAGGGAAACCCCTATTTTCCATTAATCCTCCCCTCGACCTCAAAAAATACTAATCTCTGCCTGTATGCTCTGCACCTCTCCCCATTCATTCATTTTTCTCTTTCTTTAAGCATCCGTCAAGATTCTATTGGGTGCCAGGCACAGAGCTAGATGCTGGGAATACAGCTTGTGAGCAAAATAAGCCACCTCTGCCCTCCTGGAAGTACCAGCTTAGTAACAGACACAAAAGTAGTAAAGACACAAAGGATAATTGCAGGTAGTGGAGATGAATCAAATGAATGAAATCAAGAGAAAGATCTAACAGAAAGGAACTGGGGCAGGGGAAGCACTTTAGGTAGGGATGTCTGGGAAGGGCTTGCCCCACTGATCAACACAGCTACTATTATTAGCTGCCTACTGTAGAAGAGACGCTGGCTCAGTCTCTTTACACACACAACATTAATCTTTGCACAATGTTCACCACCCCTATTTGCAGATGAGGAATCAGAGGCTCAGGGAGGTGAAGCAATTTGGCCAAGGTCACACAGCCATTCAATGATGAAATCAGGATCTGAATGCAGCCACTCTGTGCACCCTTGCTTCCCAGAACCACCTTGCCACCTACCTCCCGCTGAACTCTACTTCTGACTCTTTATACTCCCCTAAGAAACTAGTCGGGATTTTTTTTTTTTTTAATTTTTGTCCTTTATTGAGCACTGGTAGAAGCTTCCACCCTTATGTACATTCTCTAACTCTACCCTCAAAACAATCGTAGAAAGCAGGTGCTGTCACTATAGTCATTTTACAACTGAAGAAACTGAGGCCTAAATTCACGCACTTAAACTCAAACCCACATCTGTCTGGCTCCAGGATCCAGACCTCTGAACCCCTAAGCGGTCCGGCCTAAGAAATACCGCCCCGGGGAAGCTTGGTGCCCATGGTCCAGCCCCGGCGAGAACGAGGTCTGCATCCGTAAACTGAAATCTGCATCAGTAACACCGAGACTCTTGAGAAGCGGAGCGACTTGCCCAAGGTCACACAAGAGAGGAGCTACGAGGTCGGGGTTCGAAGCCGGGCGCCCTATGTCCAGAGCCATAGCTCTTAACCAGCACACAGCCTTCCCCGAGCGCCTCCCTCGGCCTTCCGCCTCCGCTTTCACACTTCCCAGCGCCCCGGCCGGGATCTACGCGCCCCCAACCCCAGCTCCCGCCCCGCGGCCTCCCCCTTCTGCCCCTATACACTCACTTGAGGTGGTCCAGGGAGTGGATGTTGCGCGAAGACTTGCCATGGCCCCCGCCCACCCAGCTCCGCGAGCGGCCAAACATCTCGGCGGTCCCGGCCAATCGCTCGCCTCACGGTCTCATGCCCGAGCGGCCGACCGGCCGGGCGCCCGTGGCGGCGGCACAAGCGGAGGCAGCGGCGCGGGTGGTGGAGACACCGCGAACCACCTTCCTCCCCGGCCCACAGTCCCGCACTGACATTCAGCCGGAACCGGCCGTTCGACCGCCGCGCTTTACGGCCGCCCGCCGCGAGGGATGCTGGGAAATGCAGTTCGCTCGCGAGGCCCCCGCGGACGGGACTCTGCGAAGGAACTACAAAGCCCGACGTGCATCATGAAGCCGCGGGCCGCGGCCTTGGAAAAGAGGCGGGGCGAGAGGAGGGGAGTCCGCAGTGTCTTAGGGGTGGGCGGAGCCCTGAGAAATGTACCTGTGAAGATGGGTGAATGAAAGTTACCACGGTATTAGCAATTATTACCTTTATGATAAGAATAAGAATAGCTGTTCCTTGGCGTATGCTGTGTGCCAGTGCCGTAAGCACTTTACACATATTATTTAATTCTCACAACTACTCTATGAGATGAGTACCTTTATTACCCCCTTTTACCCGAGGAAATTGAATCACAGTGGGGTTAACTTACCCAAGATCATATATAGTACGTGGCAGACCCAGGGTTCAAACCCAGGCGCCCCTACTTTTATGCCCCAAGAAACGAAACTGCACCAAACCGGTAACAGCCTGGTTTGTCCCTCACAGTCTTTTTCTTTTTCTACTTGAGTTAAAAAATAAATATTGAAAGGCCTTTGAGCAACAGTGTACCAAAACCGAACGTCCTGTACTTTCAGTGGATGTCTCTGGTCTTCACCCCAAATCCATGCCAGTTCCAAAACATCCACCTTTTAAAAAATAAGGAAACACCCAACTTTTTACACCAGGCCAGAAGATGCATCTAAATTTCTCTCCTGGATTGGAAGTGGGAAATTCCATGGAGGCGATACTGCCCTGCTCACCATTCACCCTTTCCTACACCTCACAGTTATTTAAGGTCTACTGTGTCCCATTAACTGTGCTCAGGACAGAATTGGGCTAAGGACCAATGTTCTCCCCAATACCTAGCCCAAGGTTTGCCACATAATAGGTGTTCAACAAATATCAGAGTGAATGAATGAATGAAAGTTTGTTTCACCTTCAGCAGTTGGAGGATTAATGGTTTGCTCTATAATTCATTTAAAGGGGCATGAGAGAGCCATGGAGAAAAAAAGGGCAGATTCTGGCCTCAAAACATACACAGGCCCAGCAGCTTCCAGGGTCCTTCTCTGGGCCTAGTTTCCTAGTCTGTAAAAATGGGTAACATACTGCACTCCCCCCAGCTGGCTCCAATTAAGCAATGCATGTAAAGCACCCAGCTCAGGGAGGCCTGAGATTTAAAAGTCTGGTTGAAACCGCTTTGGGAGGCACTTTGGGCAAGATCAGTCTCCTTAAGGATGTACAAGGGGTGCCCCTGAGGAGGGGAATCAGCGAGTAGAAGAGACTCACTTTTCTGTGAGTTCTTGGTTGCTTGAATGTTTAACCACGCTCGTTATTATTGCTGTAAAACACGTTTTACAAAGCAAAAACAAGAAGCAACCCTACTACTGCAGGTCGGACCTGCCGGGAAGTTTCTTTACTCAGATGTCCCTGAATTTTATTATGCAGATTCCCCCCGCTCCGCCTCGCCGAGGTGTGGATCTTCCAGCAGCCAGAATCTGCAGAGACGAACCGGGCGCCGATAGATCTTCCCCACCGTGGAAAACTGCCACTTTCGGAAAGGCCAAAATTTTCACTGGTGAGGTCCAGCGCCCCCGACCCCCACTCTGCCTCCTTTTTCAACAGGTAAACTGAGTCCCAAAAAGGCGTGGCGCCTATACTCAAGTCTAGCAGGGTGCTGATGAAGCTCACGATTTCCTTTAGCTTTTGTAGCCTTACAATACTTCTCGGTTGTAACGGTGTTCTGAGTCTTTCCCCTCCCCCTACTCTGTCGCGGAACCGCAGAGCGAATCGGATTCGAGATCTGCCCCGACTCCGGAATCGCTAAACCGACTCAGAAGCAGGCGCCTGGAGGGGCGGAGCGAGGCAGTATCCGCCCCCGGAAGTCTCGGGCCAATGAGCGCAGGCGTCGAGCGAGCCAATGAGCGCAGGGGATGGGGAGGCAACGAGCCAATGAGCGCGGGGAGGGGGCGACGAGCCAATGAGCGCGGGGAAGAGGGCGGCGAGCCAATGAGCGCGGGGATGGGGGGCGGCGAGCCAATGAGCGCGGGGCTGCTCCGGAGGCGGTGCTCGGAACGCGACCTGGAGGGCTACGCGGCAGCCGCAGCCATGGGCGCAGCGCCTTCGCGGGCGCCGGGCGGGCTCAAGGAACGGCCGGGAGCGGCTGAGGAGACAGTCGCCGGGACTGGTCTTTGACGCTGAGCCGCGGTGGGGAGGGTGCCCGCAGGCGCCGCGAGGGCCAGAGAGCGGGAGCGGGGAGCATCGGAGGAGCCCCGGGCAGCCGCCGGCCACTTCGGGAAGGGGGTTGGGGGGGGGTGCCTAGCCTGATCGCTGGAAAGGGTCGACAGTGCGGTGTGGCCGCCTCTGCGGGTGGGGTGACCCGCCTGACACCTCTCAGGGGCCGGGGCGCGTCCGCAGGGGCCGACTCACATCTCTTGAGGGGACGCTGCCGGGGCCCAGGGCTGCCTGGGCCAGCCCCGGGGAGCCCCTGGATGGCTGAACTGCCCCCGCGCCGGCCGCCCGGGCGCCGCAGCGGCTGAGCTCGCCGGGATCGCCGGGCCGCCGCCGCCGCCGCCCGCCGCCCTCGCCGCCCGCTGCATGCCCGGCGCCCGGGTCGCGGCCCACCTGGACGCTCTGGGCCCCCTGGTCCCCTCCGTGCCGCCTTCGCTCTTGCCCTCTATGTTCTACGTGGGCCTGTTCTTCGTCAATGTGCTGATCTTGTACTACGCCTTCCTCATGGAGTACATCGTCCTCAACGTGGGCCTCGTCTTCCTGCCCGAGGACATGGACCAGGCGCTGGTGGACCTCGGTGTGCTCTCCGACCCCGGCTCGGGCCTCTACGACGCCGACTCGGAGCTTGATGTCTTCGATGGTTACTTGGAGTAGGCTCGGCTGCCCCCGCCGCTCTCCCCACGACCCGCAACCCTCAACCCGGACCGGGGCCCAGGTCATGCCGCTGCTGTTGATCGAGGGCACCGCCTGGCCAGGGATGGGACCCCCAGGACGAGGCCCGCTTCGGCCGCCAAGGCCTGTAAGTGCCCTCTCTGCGCAGGATGAGGGCGGGCTGGGGCGCTGGCGAGGAAGAGGGAGGCAGCCCAAGCCGGACACACACCCCTCCCCCAAGCCTCTGATTTCCCAGTCCAGATCTGTTTGGATGACGGGAAAGGCTGGATTTTTCTTAGGCCCTTAGTTAGGGTTGGAAGGCTTCTCCTAGCGAAGATGCCAGCTGTGAAGAAGGGAAGGGATGCAGGACCCAAGTGGCTTCCTGGTTAGCCATAGTAGCAACTTCACAGCTTGGGGAGAAAGCTTTTGCACCCAAATCCATTTGAGGCAGTCCTGTCAACTCCTCCCCCCTCCATCCTTAGCTTGCATCGATGGTGACCTTGCCTTTGGGGATACTCCCACTAGTCCTGGAAGGATGAAGACTTGCAGTGTTAAAAGAGGGAGGAAGCCAGACACGGATCACCTTTGTCTTATGGCCCCTTGGAGGACTGGGTGGGGACATAGAGCAAGGGTTCCCGGCTGATGCTGTGAAAGGAGAAACCTCCTTCAGCAAAGAACCCTGTACTTCCTGTGGCATTGGCTTGGCTGCCGCTTTGGAGTCAAGTTTCAGGGAGCCCCAGCTCATCAGTTCCGCAGCTCGAATCTGCAGGGGCTGCCAGTTTCGCAGGCTGCTTTCACAGATGAGACCAGTTGGGGCTTGGTGCTGCGGTGGCTTTGCCTGCCTGCTGTGTTTGCTAGGCAAACTCAAGGGGCTTGGGGACCAGCAGAAGGAACTACAGAATCCTTGCACTGAGGTGTTAAAGCCCTGCCTCTGGGCTGCCACCAGAAAGCTGTGTCTGGCCCCACCTTGTGTGTTGGTGGGAGGGAAATGAAGATCCAGCAAGGAGGAAGATGTGGCCAGAGTCACGGCTGGGAAGAGAGGCAGCAGACATAGATGAGAGAGGCTCTAGTGAGGGTTCAGGGGGCGTGCAGGCGTTTCTCAGCTGAGCCCCTCAGCTGGGTGTGCCAGGCACTGTCCTGAGTGGCAGGGGACACTGAGGTGGTGGGCAGGGGCTCCTTTTGGAAAACGGGCACTAACGCCAGTCACCCTAAGCATGCTGCGTTTACTCCTTCCTGTTGCCTATGTTAGTCTAGATGACCATAGTCAGAGGCTGATGCAAGGTGGGCAGGACATACTAGCAGTGTCAGCCTGGGGGGCTGACAGATTTCTTTGAAGAAAGCTTTATTTGAGCTCAGGGAGACCGTAGCAAGAGCCAAGTGCCTGGTGGCGCGTGTGTCAGCTGCTCTGCATACCTATCCAGTTGGCTGGCCTGCCTGCCATCCATCCATCGATTTGTTCTTTTCTTGAACAGATGTTTACCCAGTACCTAGTGCGCCTTGGTGAACACAGTGAACAAGACAGACTCAGACCCAGGCCTCTTGGCACTTGGTGAGAAAGACAAGCAGGTTCCCAAACAAGGCTGTGAGATTTTTGAGAGCTACAGTAGAAAGGCGTGACATCCCCTATTGCGTTCACTACTATTTCCTTGCTTAGAACAGCTCCTGGCATCTAGTAATTGCTCAGTAAATGCTTGGATAAGTGAAACAGAGGACTGGGAGATGGGCTGCTTCAGGCAGGGGGTTCAGAGAAGGCCTCTCTCAAGATGTGACACCTTTGAGCTGAGCCCTAAATTGATGGAAGGAACCGCACGTGATGATCTGGAGAAAAGCAGTCCAGGCCTAGGGACCCACTAGTGCCAAGGGCGTGAGGTGGGAGAGAGCTGGTTCTTCCAACAACTGCAAGGAGGCCAGTGTGACAGAATAGCCCCAGGAGAGGTTAGTGGGGTGGGCGGGGCCAAATCATTTGGGACCTGGGATGCCTCGGCCACAAGCAATGTGAGGCCATCAGAAGGTTTTAGGCAGGGTGGGACACAATTCCGGTCCACATTTTGCAAAGATAACTGGTGGTTGTGGGCAGGATGAGCCATAAGGGAAAGTGTGGAAATTGGGAAGCCAATTAGGAACTGGTTAGTTGCTCAGGCCAAAGGTGATGGAGGCTTGGATGAGGCAAAGTTGGTGAAGATGGAGAAACACAAACAGAGCAAGAATACCTTTTGGAGGTAGAACCTATGGGATCCACTCAGAACCTGTACTGAGTGTCAATATATACCACGCCTGGTTCTAGGCTCTTTGTGTATTCACTCATTGGGTCATTCAACAAATGTTAGCTCTGCCTGCTCTCACAAGTTCGATCCCTGGGTGGGGAAGATCCCCTGGAGGAGGAAATGGCACCCCACTCCAGTATCTTTGCCTGGAAAGTGCCACGGACAGAGGAGCCTAGTGGACTACAGTCCACAGGGTCGCAGAGTCGGACGCGACTGAAGCGACTGGGCACGCATGCGCACAGGCTCTCCTGGCGCGCCCTAGCGGTCCCGCCGTGAATCCCCGCCCCCAGCCGAGCTTTGGACTTGCAGCGGTGCAGCTTGGCGATGAACGTCTTATTTTATCTCTTCACCACATCAACTGCAACACTTGCCATTCCAAATGAAAACATTGGCACCCTCTGGACCAAGACGCGAAGCCCAAATGCTTCGGCATACTTTGCAGCCAACACTGTTTGAGCAGAAACACCAGGAAGTGTATCTCAAGGACACCCTTGCAAAGCTTTCCAAGTGACAGGGCCTGACTTGGGCGGGTGGGGAGGCCCGGGGCTGTGGGGAATACTGGTGCCTGGAGAAATGGTGGGAACCAGGCACTGGGTGCCTTCTTGCTCAGTCCCAGATCCAAGCCACGGTGGCCTACGTCCCAAAGACGGGAAGCCCAGACTCCATTTGGGGAGGGGTGGCTAGTAGCAAGAAAAGCTTGTGGGAAAGATGAAAGGTGATCTGACTGCACCTACTCTCCTGGCCCCTTTTGTAAGCAGAACACCAGTAGTCAAATCTTGCTCCTTCGTACTCTTTCTCAGGTAGACACAGTCTCCTGTTACACACAGGCCAATCCAGGAAACACTGACTAAGGATGTGGGCTCGCCAGGCATGGGGGACTAGGGTGATCTCAGGATGAAAGGTGCACTCATTTTTGCTCCCTCTCTTTTTTTCCACATTACTCAGTTTCTCAAATATTTGCTGAGCACCTATTTAAGGAGGCAGTATTAGGCTTCCCTGGTGGCTCAGTGGTAAAGAATCCACCTGCCAATGCAGGAGACTCAGGTTTGATCCCTGGTTTGGGAAGATTCCCTAGAGGAGGAAATTGCAACCCACTCCAGTATTCTTGTCTGGGAAATCCCATGGACGGAGGAGCGTGGTGGGCTACAGTCCATGGGGTCGTAAAGTGCCTAGACGCAAGATAACCTAGGTTCAAATACCAATCCTAGTTGTGACCTTGGGCATGCTACAGTACCTCCCCAGGTGTCAGATTCCTCTTCTGTAAAGCAGGGATCATAATCTACTTCATTGTGAGGATTGAATGAGATAAGATGTAAAGCTCTTAGACCTTCCCCTATGTGTGTGACACATGAAAGTTAACCACTATTATTGTACACTCAGGCCCTTGTGAATGTAAAAACCTGCATGTACCCTCAGGTATGCATATTTATATCCCATGATGAGCAAGACAGGCTTCCCTTGTGGCTCAGCTGGTAAAGAATCCGCCTGCAATGCCAGAGACCTGGATTCCATCCCTGGGTCGGGAGAATCCCCTGGAGAAGGGAGCGGCAACCCACTCCATTATCCTGGCCTGGAGAATTCCATGGACTGTGGAGTCCATGGGGTCGCAAAGAGTCGGACAGTACTGAGCAACTTTCACTTTCTCTTCTTTCATGAGCAAGAGAGGACTGGCTGCCTGAGTGCTGGGCAGGTCTGGGTCTGGACCACCAGGACAGACTTCCCACTCTGCCTGGCTGGCCCAGGACCCTCGAGAGGCCTTTCCTGTCATCCCGTGGTCTCTAATGGCCACCCAATCTGGAGAGCCATGGCTGTGGTTTTCCTCGAATATTCTTCGTTGCCCAGGAGCGGGGACTGGGGACCAGGCGCTCCTTCCCAGGAGAGAGGGCTGCTGCAGCTCGCCTGGGCACTGGGGAGAGTCCTCACGTCCCAGCGGTTCCACTGCGGAGGCAGCTTAGCTGGATTGATTTGTCCTGGTTCCTGATGAAAGCAGCCTCTGCCTGCCAGCGCTCTCTTGGCGTGGAGGGAGAGGAGGTTCTCTGCGCTGGAAATAGAGGGACTGGAGAGCATTGCTGCCCGAGTCAGCAGGGCCTGGGGGAGGCCAGGTTGGGAGCTAAGGGTAGGCAGACCAGGTCTGCCTATCACAGGGTTTCCCAGATGGCAGTGTCCTGAGTGCTGCCACAGCTGCCCCTTCCTGACCCGCCTGCCCTGGTCTCTTGGTGGCAGTCTGTGGCCTGTGCCATCAGCAGAACACTCAGGCTGGGCATCTGGCTTCCCGGCTCGGAAACCCAAACCTCCCTTGGGGATGCACACGATAGGTTCAGATGGTGGGAGGGGCTGCTCTCTCCTCCCAAGGTGGAGCTCTGGGGAGGGGTCAGGGTGGAGGGGGCGGTGGGGGAGCCAGGTGGGAGGGAGACAAGTGGTGATGCGGGTTGATGGGTGCGCCCCCAGGCCCTGCTGCCTCTCCAGCTCTCTGAGGCCCCCTGGGAAGTGTGCTGGCTGCCCCACTTGACAGGAGAAGACCCCCCATGTGTCCCAAGACAGCTGAGGTCCCGGGGGCCCCGTTCCCTCATGCCCGAGTTGTGCAAACTGGAGATTTCATCCGAGGGAAACCCTCACAGCCCTTGCCTCTGTTTCTTGAACTAAGAAATGAAGGGCTCCTGTCAACTTGACCACTGTATTCCTGGTTTATGTGCCAGCCTCCCCTCCTGGGAAACCAAGACCACAATAAAACGGACAGGCGGCCGCATCCCCCATGTCTCAGAGAAAGAAACTGAGGCCTGGAAAGGGGTGGGTGAGGGACCAGGGGTACAAAGCTGGCAAGACAGCCAAGCCCCTGACCCAGTGCTGAGGGAGGGTGCAGAGGGGCTCCCAGCTCCCCTCCTTGGCTTGCCAGGCCTGCCTCATATGTTCTCTTGGTCCTTGGTCTGAGTTACTTTTTTTAAACTTTATTTTGAAATAATTTCACAATTATACAAGTTGCAAAGAATTCCCATTTACACTTCACTCAAATTCACCAAGTGCATCCATTCATATTTGCCACGCTCGTTCGTGTATACAAAATGCTTACTCAATGTGCACATGTATGTGTATATGTATACATGCTTCCATGTATGTGTATATACATGTGTACATGTATGAATATTTTTCTGAACCATTTTGAAAACAGTTTGCAGATACTATGTCTGTTTACTCCTAAATATTTCAGTGTATATTTCCTTTGAATGACGGCATTTACTTAAATCATCACAGTACCACTGTCAAAATCAACAAATTTAATGTTGATGACATTCTTAGGACCAGTCTGAGCTGTGACTGCTCAGATTTCGTCAGTTGTGCCGAGAGTGTCCTTGCACAGTAAAGCAGGGAGGCTGGGGAGGGAGCTGAGGTCCAGGATCCAATCCCAGGTCGCCCTTGTCATCCCTTGTCATGTCTCTTGTGCCGTCTTACAATCCCTCGGCCTGTTTCTTTCATGACATTGACATTTTTTAAGCATGCGAGTCTGGTATTTTGTAGACTGTCTCTCGGTTGGGTTTGTCTGATGTTTACTCCTGAGTTTAGATTCAGATGGTGTACTTTTTGGCAGGAATACCACAGGGAAGTGAGCATGTGTCCTGAGTACATCTTATGAGGAGACACGTGATGTCTGTCAGCCTCATTACCGGTGATATTAACTGACCACTTGCTTAAGGTCTTCCCTGCTGCCTGTCTCCATTGCAGAGTTCCTGTTCCTCCCTTTATAGTTTATGGTGAAGTATGTTTGTTCCAGAGCTTAATTTCTTAAAAATCTGCCTTTTTCATGTGAATTTATTTTTAAGAGACAGTTTATGTCACTGAAAAGAGAAAACCAGCATCATTTGGCATGGATAAAAATACCAAGTGCCAAAGTCATTAACTTCTGGACAAATACTAAAGCCAGCTAAAAGCACAGGGCCCTCAGCTCTTGGTTAAAAAGTCAAGTTAGCGACTGTCATGTGATAAACTCTAGGATCAAAGTGGAACTTTCTTCTCCAGGTAACCATAAGGATTGGCCAGGAACCAAAAAGCCAGTCCCTGGCTCCCTGGGTGGCTCCCAGGTTTATCCCAGGCCATCTCCATGGACCCCCCCTAAGACTGGTGCTTAGAGACTTTGCAGTCAGATTTGGGTTTAAGTCCCAACTGGACTAGGGCATTCACCTCCCCAAGCCTCAGGTTCCTTCTCTGTAAAATGGGGAGGATAGTGGTCCCTGTTGAAGGGCTCAAATCTGCCTGCCAGTGCAGGAGATGGAAGCGATGAGGGTTCAATCCCTAGGTCGGGAAGATCCCCTGGAGGAGGAGATGGCAACCCACTCCAGTATCCTGGCCGGGAAAATCCCATGGACAGAGGAGCCTGGCGGGCTACAGTCCAGTGGGGATCAGAGAGTCAGACACGACCGAGCTGTGAAAGCAGTTGAAGGGCTCTTGCACGCCAGGTGAGATGGTGATGGTCCCGCAGCTGATTCTTGATCAGTGATGCCATCGGTGGTGGTGGTGTGTCAGACCCGGAGCAGGTCGGCCCAAGAAGCCTTCCCCTTTCCCGAGCCCCCTTCCTCTGTGGGGGCCGGTTGCCAACGAGGGCGTGTCTGTTGGGCAGCCTTTGAATCCGTCCGAGCGTGGTGATAACTGGTGCCCAGTGAGCCAGGTGATGCTGGTATCCTCGTAGCTGGCAGCCCCTGCCCCAAGCCTGGGGGTGGCTGGGACCTGCTTCCAGTGTCAGTTGCCCCCTGAAGGGGCAAGCTCCATTCCTGGGAACCCTTCCTGCCAGGGGCCTTGGCTCCGTGGTTGTAAGTAACTGCATCTCCAGTTTCCCCTGAGCATCACCCCATGAAACAGGTGGGGCAGGGCTCATTAGCTCCATTTGACAGGGCAGAAAACTGAGGCTTGGGGAGGCTCAGGGACTCGCCCCAGACACCCTGCCGCGAGGGGGCTGCGTGGCGCCTCCTGGCCACACTCCCAGTGCTCCCCCTCACAGGCGGCCCGGGAGGCAGTGCGCACGCCCGAAGCCTAGCGCGAAGCCTAGCGCGGGCTGGCTGTGGATGCCCTGCCCCCTCTCAGGCACTTGCTGCTTTGCACTTTGGAGCAGAGGAACCTGGCCCAGGCTCCCTTTTTGCAGGCCAGGAGTTTCTAGCTAGAATTAATGGTCTCAGCATTTATCTGTTGCTTTCTGTTTATGACAGATGATCTTGTTTTTTTTCATTCACGATAGTGACATCAAGATTGCTTTTAAAATTGTGGAATTTGCAGGGGAGAAACCAGTGCAGTAGTTCAGGTGGTTCTTGGCTGTGGAGGGACTCAGAAGGCCTCGTGGAGCCTGGGGCACAGGCCAGCTGGAGTCGCTCCTGGACGAGGAGTTATCACAGAACCTGTGGTTGAGGGGCGTCAGCCGCCAACACAGAAACCAGCATCCAGACACTCTGGAGAAAGGGGCCAGGACCCTAGCTTCCCCCAGGAGCCTGGACCCAGGCAGACAGGCGAGGTCTCCTTCACCCTCCTGCTTCCGGCCACACACTCGTCCACCAGCCACGGCAGAGGCCTTGGTGTGCGCGGCCTGGTGCTGAGATGGCAGCGGGGACCCTGGGCAAGTCATATCCACTGGCGTGTGTCTTTATGGCTTTAATTGGCTGGTCGGTACGTGGAGAAGGAGGAATGGGCAGTGGGTGCCCAGCAGGCAGGGCCTTTTGGAGGAGGGAAGGGTTACCCCTTTAGAAGGCCCCCTGCAACAAGGAGACCCCCATTCCCATCCTGTGTGTTTTTTAGCTGAGAACAGGTGGAGATATGGAGGGGAGGGGCCGTGTGTGCTGAGTATTGCAGGCATTCCACCAACACAATTTCATGTAATCCTTGTAACAAACAGCCAGCAGTTTGTTTCAGATGGGGACCCAACCAGAGAGGTTAGGTGACTTGCCTGAGGTCACACAGCTAGGAAGGGGCAGAGCCTGAAGGACTCGAGACTGGCCAATTCTGGACCTCACCTGGGCTATCCCAGAGGAGCAGGAGAGTGGGACGGCCCAGCTGCACAGAGAATCCTCTTCCAGCATGTCCAGAGCATCGCCCCACCAGCACTTTTAAGACACAGATCTCAAAGCATCTCCGCAGAGATACCAGACTGAAACATTGCTTGTTAAGATGAATCAAGCACCCAACTATCATTCTGATGACAAGCCAGTCAGCCAGCCATTCCTTCTGTCCAGCTCTGGGGAATGGCCTGGAAGGAAAGGTTACAGTTTCAGAAAGAGAAAATATCCAAAGCCAATAGCTGATGAATTGTCGGTCATGCTCTAAGGATATCAGGAGGTGGGAGAACCTACTGCCTAGATTCTCTAAGCTACAGCCTCAGGATATTCTCAGCCCGGGGTTTCTGATGCCGGAGGAAAGAAATGAACTAGGTGCCAAGAGGAACTGAGAAAGACGTTGGGGTCAGACCACAGAGGTTCAGATCCTGTCTCTGCCATTTAAGAGCTGTGTGACCTTTCTTGGTTAACTTAACCTCTCTGAGCCCCATCTAAAACTCAGGGATGATGGTCCTACTTGGCTCCACCCTCTGGGGTTGTTTGAGGAATAAATGAGCTAAGTCATGATTTGCAGTAGATAGTACAAGGTGAGCACAGGTGCTTGATAATTTGTCAGCTGGTTTGCTGTGAGACCAGACTTGCAAGTCAACCGAGGAGGTTGGTCTGTTAACAGCAATGATGTGTGGCACAGATGCGAGGAGCCAGGACATCCTCCCGCCAGCAGCAGAGGCCTGGGGCCACGCCTCTGTCCTCACTGTGCTGTGTGACTTAGGACAGGTCACTGCCCTCTCTGGGCCCCTTCATTCTCTGGAGTGACCAACTCAGATCAGGGTCTCCCAAACCTCATATGACACCATCAACAATTTTTGCCACATTTGCTTGCCTGAACTGTTATTTATGCAGTTAACACAAGTTAAACATACACTTACAAGTGTTAGTTGTTCAGTCATGTCCGACTCTTTGTGACCCCATGGACTGTAGCCCGCCAGGCTCCTCTGTCCACAGGATTCTCCAGGCAAGAATGCTGGAGTGGGTAGCCATGCCCTTCTCCAGGGGGTCTTCCCAATCCAGGGATCGAACCCAGGTCTTTTGCACTCCAGGCAGATTCTTTACCATCTGAGCCACAGGGGTTATGCAGTTACTGTCTTCAAACCAGAGGCTCTCTTTTTAAAGTGAAATTAATGTGGTGGAAAGAGAGGATCTTTATGGTCTTACTATCAGAAAGGGAAGACTGGCATCATTCTCTATAAATAGAAGGTGACCCCGCAGATGAACAATGAGAACAGAGGGTGTTAGTGAATTCCAGCGGGAGCTGGTGCCTGAGCTTATTCCTTCCGGAAGTTAGCACATGTGACAGAGTCTCACTAGCCAGACTGACGCTTGCCTGGGACTCAGGTTGTTTGCAGTCGTGAGCATTGGGAGGGGAGTGAGGCCCTGTTCCAAGTGGGGGTCCCATGTTCTCTAACAGCCCTTCCCCCAAATCTGAAATGGGCTCAAGTTCAGTCCCCTGCCTTGGAGAGTGTGCAGTGAGCCCTGGTAATGGTGAATTGGAATAAACAATTCTGCTCTGCTTTCCTGGATGCCAGAGGTCTAGGGAGCTCCACGCTGACTGCCACAGGGAACCCCGGAGTCCCCATGGGGGAGGGAGGTCTGCAGAAGGTGGGCTCCTGGTGGGACGGGAGGGGAACTTGTGAACACTCCTGGAGGATGGAGCTCTCCAGTGCTCTGGTTGCAGCCCCAGCTTCCCCTCCGGCCTGCCGGGTCCTGGGTCATCAGTGGGAGCCGAGGATGGTCTCTGAGCGGTGGAAGGCTGTGTTCCTAGCTGAGCTGTAGGAGGTGACTCTGCCGAGGACACGAGAACCTGACCGGATGTGGCCCCTGCCAACCTCGCCATGTCTCCCCCAGGGCTGGGCTTCCCAGGCGGCACTCGCAGTAAAGAACCCGCCTGCCATTGCAGGAGACGCAGCAGATGCAGGTTCGATCCCTGGGTTGGGAAGAGCCCCTGGAGGAGGGCATGGCAGCCCACTCCAGTATTCTTGCCTGGAGAATCCCACGGACAGAGGAGCCTGGCGGGCTGTGGTCCATAGCGTCGCAGAGAGTCAGACACGACTGACTTAGCACGCGCGCACTCATGACCAGCCTTCAACCCTTTTCCACCCCAAACCAACTACAGGAGGTTCTGAGACCTGGTCACCAGTCCTCCCACTATCTGGCATGTCCTTCATACACACCTTTCCCCAGACTCTGGGCTCCGTCTGTTCCCTGTGCTTCCTCCTGGGTCAGTTACCTTTGGCTGCAGTTGCTCCCTAGATGTGTTTCAGAGGCAGAGACTACACTCATCTCAGGGTCCCCAGTGCCCAGGTCAGGCCCGGGCATACATAAGGCATGAGATTATGTAATGTTTAAAATCTCCAGTGGAAAAAGTCCTGGAGAGCTGAGCATCCTTAAAAAGTTTCTTACTCCGTCTGAACCTTAGTGTCTTCATCTGTAAAATGGAATCATAATAGTACCTAACTCCTGGGGTGTTAGGAGGGTTGAAAGAAATGACCCGTGTGATGCTCCATCTCAGGCGCGCAATCCCCAGGAGCTGACCCCAGAGCAAACAATTCCAGTGCACATTGTTTATTTGGAAGGTGATCCAGGGGCTTCCCAGGTGGCACTAGTGGTAAATAACCCACCTGCCAATGCAGGAGACATAAGATCTTCCCCTGGGTCGGGAAGATTCCCCTGAAGGTGGGCATGGCAACCCACTCTAATATTCTTGCCTGGAGAATCCCATGGACAGAGGAGCCTGGCGGGCTACAGTCCATAGGGCCTCAAAGAGTTGGACACGACAGAAGCAACTTAGCATGCTATGCCCAGGAATTAACTAATGTGGAGTGGGGCAGTGAGACCGAGAAGGAATGTATCGTCTAGCAGGTCACCTCCAAGGCCCTGGGCTCAGTCCTGCTCAGGAGCTCTGGGAAGCAGTGTAATGGAGAATATAGCTCTGAGTCGCTCCAGCCGCCACACGAGAGCTGGGATACTGAAAGGGTGAAAGTGTCAGGCTCTCAGTCATGTCTGACTCTATGACCCCATGGACTGGAGCCCACCAGGCTCCTCTGTCCATGGGATTTCCCAGGCAAGAATACTGGAGTGGATTGTCATTCCGTTCTCCAGGAGATCTTCCCAACCCAGGGATAGAACCCCAGTCTCCTGCATTGCAGGCAGATTCTTTACCACTTGAGCCCGTAGGGAATGGGGTATTGATTCCCAGCTTTCTGGCCTTCACCAGTTGGAAGGCAGCTGTGGAAAGACATTGGCTCTGCCTGCACTTGCAGCCTGGAGCCTAAGCAGGCTCTGGAGGCAGAGAGGCCTCAGGCAAAGAGGCGGGTTCCTGCAGCTGGAAGCTGCGAGGTTAGGGTGCCTCGGGAGAGTGAGTGGACTGGGTTGGGTGCGGCACCCACACTCTGCCTAGGGCTCATGGTGCAGAGTGAAAGCTCAGGAGGGGGTAACTGCCCTGATCGTGACTGTCTCCATCTTTGTCACTATTCCCGTGCCAGCCTCGCCTCCCACAGTTGAGTAACTTCAGGCAGGTCCCAACTTCAAGCAGGTCTGAACCTCTGTTTCTTTGCCTATAAAGTGTGGAGATTGTGGTTCTCAGCGGAAGCAGTTCTGCCCCCTTGGGTGGCCCTAGGGAATGGGGTGAGGGGGCATTTTTGTTGTTACCTTTGGGACCAAGGATGCTGCTGTACACCCCAGAACAAGCCACCTGCCATGTCAGAGAATTGTCCTGCCCCAAATATCAGTAACTCCTGATGAACAAGAGTACGTCTTGTGCTATTACATATGTATTACATGTATAATAGTGCATGTTAGTAATGTATAAGTTTTAAAAATTATTATTTTCCTAATCCTTATTTATTTGGCTGCATCAGGTCTTAGCTGGGGCACGTAGGATCTTTGTTGCCCAAAGCATGTGGGTTTACTTGTCCCACGGCATGTGGAATCTCAGTTCTCCAAGCAAGGATCGAATCCATGTCCCCTGTGTTGGAAGGTCAATTCTTAACCCCACCAGGGAAGCTCCTAATGTATGAGTTTCATGTGATGCTTGATGACATTTGCGGAAGTAGTCGGGGCTGACATCAAAGGTGGTAAGACTCAGAACTGGGGCAGGACTTGGAGCTCTAGGGGGGTGGGCGTGGGAATGTGGACCCAGAGAGAGAGCTGGGGCAGGAAAGGAGGACCCGCGGGGAGCCAGGTGGGGAGGACAGCCTGGGAAGATGGGCCAGGCGGGGCTGCTGGGTAGCTTGGCTGTGGCCACAGCCTTCCTGTTGGCGACCAGGCATCTTCCCGGCAGGGTGGGAGCTGCTGCCAAGCCCTGCCCACTCGCTGGAGCTCATGTCAGCCAGCTGACCCCAGGCAACTCTGAGCAAGCTACTCTCCTCCTTCCTCAGGTCCTGAGATGCCCTTCCTGGGGATTTTCTGCCAGGAGTGACAGTCCTACCTCTCCCAGGTGAAACCACTGCTTCCCCAGCCTGGTGCTTAGAAATCAGACACATTCATTAAAATATTTAAATAAAAAATCATAGGGGACTTATGTGACAGTCCAGTGGTTAAGACTTCTTCCAGTGTAGGGGGTACGGGCTCAATCCCTGGTCGGGGAGCCAAGATCCCACATTCCCCACCTTTTGTGCTCAGTCCTGTCCTAACTCTTTGCGACCCTGTGGTCTGTAGCCCGCCAGGCTCCTCTGTCCGTGGGATTTTCCAGGCATGAATACTGGAATGGATTGCCATTTCTTCCTCCAGGGGTCGAACCTGCCTCTCCTGCATCTCTTGCACTGCAGGCAGATTCTTTACCTCTGAGCCACCAGGGAAGCCCTAAGACTTCACCTATCTCCTGGCCAAAAAAACCAAAGCACCAAACAGAAGCAATATTGTAACAAATTCAATAAGGACTTTAAAAATGGTCCATGTCCAGAAAAGAAAAAAAAAAATTACAGAACAGCATTGCCAGCCTAAGGTTGAGGTTCCTGGTGGTTCCCCAAATTCAGACCTCTTGATGGATGGGGGCAGGTCAGTGCTTCCATGCTAGTAATGCCCCTTTGTCCCTCTTTGCCAGGCCTGCTCCCCTCAAAAGCTCCGTGCCAACAGAGAGGTTCCCGTCCGGGCCCAGGACGGTGGGACAGAGAGATTGAGAAGGAACGCTAAGGTCTGGAAGGCACGTGCCCCTGCCCGAAGGGTGAGGCAGGGGTGCCCGGAGACCTCGCCCGCCTGCGGCGTCGTGCACACAGCCTCGTCCTGGCTTCTGACCTTCCGCCTTCTCAGTGGATGTTTACACGAACCCAGCCAGAGTCAGCCTCCCTGCTTTCCACCCCCGGCTGCGTCTGCTT
Source organism: Cervus elaphus (assembly GCF_910594005.1). Classification (NCBI taxonomy): domain Eukaryota; kingdom Metazoa; phylum Chordata; class Mammalia; order Artiodactyla; family Cervidae; genus Cervus; species Cervus elaphus. Next base: position 24,213,740 of record NC_057824.1, on the reverse strand, counting down.
ACCCCACTTAACCTTCGGAGAGAGAGGACACGTCATACAGAAAAGCGACTCCCAGCTCTGTTTGATGCCAGTGGAGCTCTAAGCCCTATGGGGTCTGTCCCGAGGCCGGGCTTAGATGCAGCGACTATTTCCGAGAGAGTGACTCAGAAGGAAAAGAACACCTCGGGGGCTGAGGGTGGGGTTTGGACTCATTCATTTCAAGTTGTTTGCTCGCCATCAAGTTGCCAGAACTGATACATTGTGCCAGGGGTGGGTCAGCCACCCCTCCGGCCAGAAATATTTTTTGAAAATGTGAGTGGTATGAATACTTGACTTCGATAAACCTGTAAAAGCAATACTTAGGAGGCTAACTTCTTTCAATTAAAAAATGTATGCAACTCCAACCCCTGGGGGCCCTGCCTTTTTTTTCTCCTTTGAGATTTGGGAAGGGAATCCTTACACAGAACCTCTGATAAAAGGGCAGAAGAGTCAGGACCTCCTCAGTTGGAGATCCACTGGGGCTTGGAGGGTCTATCCAAGCTGGGCTGGTGTGGGAGTCCCACCTCGGCACCCTCCTGGTGTCCACAAGCCTCTGACAAGCCAGGACCCACCTCGGGTGTGGTGGGAAAGGCCTGATGGCCAAGCTGAAAATCAGGCCTGAATCCCAGAGAAGCTGGAGGTGCGAACAGAAGACATCTGAGAAAAGGGGGAGCGGAAGGAGGGAGACATTTCTTTGGGGAAGAAGCCTAAAGGGAAAAGCAAGTGTTTAAAAGTGCATGGACAAGACTTTCCTGGCAGCCCAGTGGTTAAGACTCTGCTTCCAATGCAGGAGATGTGGGTTGGATCTCTGGGTTGGAAGATTCCCTGGAGAAGGAAATGGCAACTGAAAGGTCGGGGCATGCCCCGGGAAAGTGCTGCAAGGCAAATTCCGGAGGCTGGCTAAACTTCCAGGGGCTGGCCCCCTGCAGCCTGGTCCAATCAGGTACCAACATAGAGCCCTCGGACACTGACCACTGCTGTAGCCCAGGCTTTCTTCCTTATATGAAAAGACCTGGCTTGGACGCCGACCCTGGCTATAAAACCCCTCCCCACCCCTCATACCTCGCAGACTCCCTTTGTCTCCTCACTCATCCGCCCCCGGGAGTTCTGCCCGAGAGCAACGCTTAATAAAGGCCTTTACCACCGGTCCTTAGAGGCGGCTTTTTTCCTCCCGTGGCGTTTCCTAACACCTGGCGCCCAACGTGGGGCCCGAGGTGAGGGCCCCCGGCACTTGCCGTTGAGGCCCCCTCGAGCTCCACCGCCGCGGAAGCCTCGGACCCAGGCGGCTGACCAACACCCCGGACGGTAGGATACGGAGTAAGTCCCTTCGGCTTTGGGGCCTGCAGTCCTTAACGACCACCTCCTAGGGCCCCGTAACGAGTGCGCACTTACTGGGCCCCCCCGGTCACCAGCTGGTGGAGAGACGTCCCCAGCAGCTAAGTAGACCTCCGGCTTCGGCCTTTCTGGGTCCCTGTGGTCGTGAGGAAGACGTTCCCTGCGACTACACGGACCTCCGGCTGCCCTTGACTCGTCCGAAGACGTTCGGACAGCGGGGGTTGCCTCCACGCCCCGTGGTCGCCATGGGATCGACAGCCTCCAAACCCGATCCCCAATACTCCACCCCCTTAGAGTGCCTGCTGGCTAACCTGCAGACTCTAAGGCTAAAGAGAGATATCCGCCCCCAGCAGCTCACTTTTCTGTGCTCACAGGCCTGGCCTCAGTATTCCCTAGATAATGGCTCACAATGGCCAGCCACAGGGACACTAGACTTTGACGTCCTCCGTGATTTAGATAATTACTGCCGGAGAACGGGAAAATGGTCTGAGACCCCTATGTTCAGGCCTTTTGGGCGTTGCGCTCTCGCCCCTCCCCCTCCTCTCCGGCCCCTCCTAACCTCTCCCCCTCTAACCCTACTCCGGCCTCTTTTGTTCCTGTTCCCGCCCCTGAGGCTTCACCGCCGGCCCCAGATTCTCCGGCCCTTAACCCTATCTTGTATCCTCCCCTTTCTCCCGTCACTCCCCCCTTTTCTCCGGTTAGCTCCCACACTCGCTCCCATAGCAACCCTCCAGGAGCCTCCCCTCCCCCGAGCGCCCCCCGGGAGCTCAGGCAGTTCCTGACACCGACCCTGATTAGAACTACCAGGAAGGGGGTGGCGGCCAGCTGCGGGTACGCTATATGATAGAGTGTCTCCTCGATGGGATGGAAACGTCCTCTCATAAGGTAGTAAACCTCCTCAAACTAGATGAGGTGACTCAGGGGCCCGACGAAAACCCAGCCATGTTTCTTAATCGGCTGACTGAGGCCCTTGTTCAATACACCAGACTGTCCCCTGAGTCCCCCATTGGGGCAGCTACCTTGGCCAATCATTTTATCTCCCAATCCACACCTGACATCCGAAAAAAAAACTGGCCAAGGCCGAGGACGGCCCTCAGACCCCTATTCGAGACCTGGTAAAAATGGCCTTTAAAGTTTATAACGCCCGTGAAGAAACTGCTGAGGCCAGCCAATGGGCAAGGCTCAAGCAAGAGGCCGAATTTCAGGCAAGCCTCCTAAACCAACAAACCCAGGCCTTAGTAGCGGCCCTGCGGCTGGCGGCGGGCTCGGGGTCCCAAAACCCTCCTCCAGGGGCCTGCTTCAAGTGCGGCCAAGAAGGACACTGGGCCAAGATGTGCCCCAATCCGCGGCCTCCTTCCAAGCCATGCCCGTTGTGCAGACAGTGAGGACACTGGGCTAGTGACTGTCCCCAGGCCTCTCGGGCCCTGACCTCTAGGGACCGGGGACCAGAGCACCCCAGGGAGACCTCCTGCCCTCCTCCGGCCTTCGAGCTGCTGAGCTTCGACGATGGCTGACGCCGCCCAGACTCGGGAACCCCGATAACCCAAGCCAAGCCCAGGGTAATGCTCCAGGTAACGGGTAAAGTCTGGTTAATGCGGGGGCTACCTATTCGGTCCTTCCCTCTTTCGGGGACACTTTACGTCCTTCCCAGGTTTCGGTTATGGGCATTGACGGCCAACCCTCATGTCCGCTCCAAACCCAACCACCACCCTGTCAATTAGATTCCTGCCTATTTACCCACTCCTTTCTGGTCATCCCCTCCGGCCCTACTCCTCTCTAAAAAAAAAAAAAAAATATATATATATATATATATATATATATATATATATATATACTCTCACAGATCTCCCAGCAGGTGGCTACGGCCCTGGACATCGACTGGCATCTCCACATCCCCCATCGGCCCCAACCATCAGGCCTGGAACAAAGGCGCAGACAGCTCCAAGAAAGCCCCCTCTGGACCAGACTCAATGGGTCCAAGAAATAGCACAGGCTGCGACCGGACGGGCCATGCTCCTAACAGCTTATACTCGACTCAATCAAAAAGACATAGACCCACTTCACAATCCTGCATAAGCTGACCTTTCGTCCCGGCTGGCCCCTACCCCTCATCACCCCCGTTCAGCAGGAAATAGCCAGAGAGAACCGGCGCCCCTTGTCCTATAACAAAAAGGCCGGGATGAAAGTTCGGGGCATGCCCCGGGAAAGTGCTGCAAGGCAAATTCCGGAGGCTGGCTAAACTTCCAGGGGCTGGCCCCCTGCAGCCTGGTCCAATCAGGTACCAACATAGAGCCCTCGGACACTGACCACCGCTGTAGCCCGCGCTTTCTTCCTTATATGAAAAGACCTGGCCTGGATGCCTGCCCGGACTATAAAACCCCTCCCCACCCCTCATACCTCGCAGACTCCCTTTGTCTCCTCACTCACCTGCCCCCAGGAGTTCTGCCTGAGAGCGACGCTTAATAAAGGCCTTTACCACCGGTCCTTAGAGGCGGCTTTTTTCCTCCCGCGGCGTTTCCTAACAGCAACCAGCTCCAGTATTCTTGCTTGGGAAATCCCATGGACAGAGGAGCCTTGGTGGGTTACAGTCCACGGGATCGCAAAGAGTCAGACATTAAAAAAAAAGAGACATGACTAAGCGACTGAACAACAACATATATATATATATATATATATATATATATATAAACATATATATATATACACACACACAATTTAAATGCCTTAAAAAATAAATAGGACTTCCCAGGTGGCACAGTGATAAAGAATCTGCCTGCTAATGTAGAAGATGCACGATACATGAGTTTCATCCCTGGGTCAGGAAGATCCCCTGGAGGAGGAAATGTCAACCCACCCCAGTATTCTTGCTTGGGAAATCCCATGGACAGAGGAGCATGGTGGGCTACAATCCGTGGGGTCACAAGGAGTCAGGCATGACTGAAGACCCATCCACGCACACATCTCTCATTTAAAGTCGTCACTATGAATAATTATAGCCTCTGATCTCATTTTGTCACCTGTGAACAGATCAAAAGCAGTGGGGATGATCATGCCCACCTCGCCTGATTGAAGGGTGCTATAGATGCCTGGATCAGAAGGAGATTCTTCCTATGGTTGCACATGTGGGAGTCCCGTGGAGTCCACAAAGCCCACACGTGCAGGGACCCCGTGAGGGGTGATGCCCCGGTACAAGGCCAGAGGCCCTTAGCCCCCACGGCGTGTGGGGCCTTCCTTCCTTAGGGGGCTTCCCCTAAGGCGGAAGGCACCACCCTTCTGCCAGGACGTCCAGCCAGACAGCACGATCAGAATCCCTCTGACATTCTTGACCCTCAACCCCTACTTGCTGGGAAGAGGGGGAGAATCTGGAAGCCAGGCAACCAGACTAGGGCACAGGCAGCTCCCACAGCTACCAGGAGAGAGCCAAGCTGTCCCAAATCAGGGTTTCTGACCGAGCAAGCCACGCTCCAGTGAAAAACACCAACCAACCTGGCAGTTCTCTTTGTAGACAGCAAAGCTTCCAGGTCCCTTCCAGGCTCGCCATGGCCAGGGCCCAATGCCAGCTCAGCTAAGCAGCGACTCCCAGGATAGAGTGGCGGGGCAGAGGCAGAGGAAAATACAGGGTAAAGCTCACAGTGCTTCAGCCTTGTTGACTGCCGAGTCATGAATTTTCCAATGAAGGGTAGGAAGCCGTAGAGAAAATCCTTTCCCCAAAGATAGGACTGGAGCCAAAGTGGACTCTGCTGTGTGTGTTGGGCTGGGTGGGTGAGTGGGGGTGGGAGGCTGAAGGGGTCTGGGGAGGGGAGGAGAGCAAGGGTCCTGGTCAACTGGCCGTAGAATATGGCAGAAGTGATGCTGCATGACAACCAAGGCTGGCTTACAAAAAGGACACGATTTCTCACCGTGGTCTCTGTCTCCCCCTCCCAACCTCTCTTCCTGATGGCATGATCACCCTTCAACCCAGCCTCCAGGCCGTGAGGAAGCCCCCACATGGAGAGGCCCCCGCCCCACATCCTTAGAGGTACCGAGGCCCCCAGTCAGCATCAGGTGCCAGGCTGACCTGGAGCCGGGCAGAGAGACGAGCAGTCCCCGCCAAGCCCTGCCCAAAAGACAGATGTTTAAGGGCAGAATAAATGTCGGTGCTGTTTTAAGGCACTACGTTTTGAGGGTGGCTTGTGATGCATTAGCTATCCAGAAGAGTGTGCACCCCAAATTTAGTAATCACAACATAAACTCAGGACCTGCCCATGGGATTAAGTGACAGATTTATATGTAGTGGAAAAAACAAACAAACAGGAAATGGAGGCAAAAAGGCAAATGTGGTCCAGGCCATGGCCCCGCCCCTCCTCCGTTAGTGTATATCGTCATCTCTTTACTCGCGAAAGAGTGCATCTGGCCAGGCCTAGCTTTGGCCTCGGCCAAAACAGTCAGTGCAAACCAGTAAGTCCCAGAGACAGAAGGCAGCTGCCGAGAATTTCCAGTGGTCGCGCTTTGGGAATGAACAGGCTGGATGATGCTCACAGGCATCCTTGGAGCCGGTCCTGCTAGGAGAGCAGCGTGGAGATGTGCTTTCCCCCCAGGCCACAAGGGACCTGGGCAGGCAGATATGTGGCCGCCTCATCCATCGCCCCAGCCTTGGCCACGGCTGTCTGCAGTGTCCTTTGGGAATGCCTCAGGGCTCCCGGGCATTCAGCAGCGGCCCCCGGGCGCCCGCCCACCTGCCAGAGCCGCGGTGGCTGAGCGGGGCTGACATCCACCCGGGGAACCGAGGGAGGGGTCGGTCCGCAGAGCAGGCAGTGGGTCCTCTCTCCAGCTGGGCAGGAGCCGACCCTGAGTCACCGGGGTTGGGCATCACAATGCCACGTCCCACGGGACACAGGCCGAGAAAAGCCGTGTCCCCAAAGCACCAGGCGAGGGTCCAGCACAGTCGGTGTCCTCGGAGAGCGTGCTGTGGGAGGCTGGGAGGGGGGAGACGAGGAAGCTTTAGGACAGGGCAGGTCAGCACACGGCGAGAGCGTGGTTGAGCCCGGGGATGGGAGGGGTGTGGGGATGGAGAAGGGGACATCCCAGGTCGGGGCGGGGGAGGGGGCGCATGGAAGCAAGAGGACAGTCACGTGCACAGAAATCGGTAGAATGAATTCCTCTGAGGACAAGGCCGAGCAACAGGGCAGCCCGAGGACTGAGATAGCAGCCAGGCTAGCCGGGGCATCTGTGAAGGAAGACCCTCCAGGGCTGAGGGCTGCGGGGTGTGCACGCTGACCTGCCTGTCCTTCCCCAGGGCCCCAGACTTGACCACAGGGAGGATCCCCAAGGCCCAAGCCCTCAGCACATTTAGAGGACACCCCAGCAGAGAAGGAGGCGGGGTAGGGGGGCGGCCGACAGAACACGGGTCCAGGAGGGGTCACCCAGCTCCTAGCTGCTGCCCCGCCCACCGTTTCCGGATACTGACTTCACAGGACCCTGTCCCTGAAGCCCCCCGGGGCCCTCCCCTCCCAAGCTCACCTCAGTTCCCTTTTCCCAGCCACAGCCTGGATCATCGCAGGATGATTCTGGGGTCCAGCTGCTGCAGGTGCTCCTGGACGCCAAAGGGGATGGTGGGCGTCCACATCCTGTGAGGGGGCATGGCACATGGAGGCCAGCTCAGAGGTTGGGGGTGGTCCAGAGTCCCCAAGGCAGGCTTCCTCCAAATTCCTCCTCCCACCCAGCTTAGTGTGGGGTCACAGGGACACCAGAAGTCTGGTGACCCCCCCCCCCTTTTTAAACTTGATTCTGCTTCAAGGAGATAGTGAAGGACAGGGAAGCCTGGCGTGCTGCACTCCTTGAGGTTGCGAAGAGTCGGACACGGCTGAGTGATGGAACCACAACTGTTGAGAACTTGCTGTGTGATCTCAGAAAGGTTCATTAACCTCTCTGTGCCTTATTCTCCACATCTGCATAATGAGTCTTCCAAGAGCCGCCCTACTCTTCTTAGAAGATGTGAGTGATTATGTAGACAACAGTGCTTTGAAAGATTATCAAGTATAGTATTGGACACTGGACATCATAGTGATGTAATAATAAATAAGTCTGAATCATATGAAATTGACAATTGTATAGGTCAACAGTGGAGGAGGGTATAGCAACCCACTCCAGTATTCTTGCCTGGAGAATCTCCATGGACAGGGGAGACTGGCGGGTTACAAAGAGTCGAAAAGAGCTAGACAGAGCTGAGTGACCAAGAACAGCACAGCACATAGATCAACAGATAAAAGTGATTTCGTATTGTTCGGCTTACTATATTGAGTCTTTCCATGGACCAGACACTGTCTTAAGTATCTTGACTAATTTAGACCCCACAAAACTGCTTCAGACTAAATATTATTATCACTCCCGTTTTACAGATGAAGAAACTGAGGCCAGGGAATTCCCTGGCAGTCCAGTGGATGGGACTCAGCACTCTCACTGTTGAGAGCCTGGGTTCAGTTCCTGGTCAGAGAACTAAGATCCCCCAAGCTAAAGCCAAAAAAAAGAAGAGAGACTGAGGCCAGTGGGGTGACATGTCTGCTGCCCCAGATCACACGCTGGAGAGGGGCGAGTGGGATTTGAGCTCAGGTGACCCCCACGCTGACGCCCCCTCCGCCTCGGCCAAGACTTACGCCAGTGTCTTCACTTGAGGGCACTTTCTCAGGCCAGCGGCAAGCTGCTGGGCCCCAGCGGCTGTGAACTTGTTGTACTGGACGCTGGGGAGAGAGCGCCATTGTGGATCCTGGCCCCGGGGACCATCCAGCCCCAGACCAAGGCCAGCACCACGCTCTCGACAACCGGCCCTTCCCACGATGCCAGCAAGAGACCCCCGGTCCTCCCAAGCCCTGCCCCACTGCCCAGGCTCCCACACTCACTCCAGCACCCGGAGGGACACCATGTCCGGAAGCACGTGCGCCAGGCTCTCGGCTCCCGCGTCGCAGATGCAGTTGTTGTACAAGCTGTGGGAGACAGAGGTCAGAGCAGGGGCCGGGGGTGCTGGGGGGCTCGGGGCCTAGCGGGAGACCCACCAGCTGGGACTGCTGCCCCATGTGACAGAGGGGAAAACTGAGTAACTTCTCCGTGGTCACTCAGTGAGTCTGGGGAGGCAGCAGGACTGAGCGGAGGTAGCTTCCTGCCAGAGACATCTCAAGTTCAAATCCCAGTCCTGCAGCTTGCTGCCTGACTTTTGGCAAGTTACTCAGCATCCCTGTGACTCAGTTTGCGCCTCCATAAAATGGGCATGTTAGAGTAATAATGGGGAGAAGTAAATAAGTTAGTGTTGGTAAAACACCCAGAACAGGGCCCGACACATGGAATGAACGACTTGTTAACTATGGTTATTATATCTCCCCGGGGGGGTTGTAGGTTATATCAGCTACTGTAGTGTGCCCGGCATTGGGGATATGGCAGGGGAGAGTGAAACCCGGAGTCACTGGGCAGGCTCGGGTTTCTATAGAGTACTCAGTCACCATCAGCAGTGTCAAAAATAGAACCACGGGTGTCGCCGATGCCTCATTAACAAGAGTCTTTTTAACAAGCCAGGTGTGGCCGCGGTTCTAATTTCAAGGCCATGACTTTGCCTTGACCCGGCCTCAGGGCAACACTGCAGGCCTGCCTGTAAAAGCAGCAGGTCTACACTGCAGCAAAGAGGATTCAAGCTAAACTCCGGGGAGCCCTGATGTCGTGAGTCGGCTGGTACCAGGGCAGGAAGCAGGGGGAGGTTTTGCAATCCCTTCCTGGGATGGACCTTAGAACCCAGGGGGCCCTTCCTCCCCCCACAGGGAGAGGATTCTTCCCATATTCCACTGATGCCAAGATGTACATGTTCACATTTGAAAATCACTGAGATCAGGATGTGTCTGATAATCAAAGGATGTCATCCTTTAGTTAACAGCGTTTTGTCCTCTTCATGATGTCTTACCAATGGAAGGCATCTTAAAGTCCTTATGATACGAGGTTTCTTTTTTTCATTTTTTGGCCGTGCCGTGCAGCTTGCAGGATCTCAGTTCCCCAATCAGGGATAGAACCTGGGCCGCAGCAGCGAAAGCCCAGAATCCTAACCACTCGGCCACCAGGGAACTCCCAATACGAGGTTTTTTAAAGTGTCAGTCAGGTCACATATCACCCCCACCGGCCCCACCTGCTTCTCCATTCACACCAGAAAACCCCCAGTCTCCCTCCTGACTCTGCGAAGGCCTCCCTGTATGGTCTGGCCTCCCCTGACCTCTCTCGTCTCATCTCCCACCCTCTGGCCCTAGTTCCTTATATCCAGCCACAGGGGCCCACCCCACTTCTGGCGAAGGACTCAACCTCTTTCCCACCTCAGGCCCTTTGCATCTGCTGTTCCCTCTTCCTGGAATGCTTTTTTCTGACAGTATCCCACAGAAGGGGGAGGGTCACCTCCTCAGAGCTCTTGACCTCCCTGGTGAATTCAATCCTCCCTATTGTCCTCTCCCTGGCCTTTGTTAGTTTCCTCCTTCCCAGCATGAATCAGCGTTTTACTTTGTTTAGTCATTTGCTTATTTATTATGCAAGGAGCTCAAAAGTAAGACCTGTGCTGGTTTTGTTCATAGCTGTATCTCTAGTTCCTAGCACAGGTTCTGGCCCAGAATCTTAGATGCCCTCACAACTCTAGGCAGTGCCAACAAAGACTATAGAAGCTGCACGGCACACAACCTATGCAACGGCACGCAGGGACCCTGGCTGGAAGGCTAATGGACTTGGAAGGACCATCAGTCCCGGGTACCACCAGGGGCCAGGCTGTGAGTGAAAGTCGTTCAGTCATGTCTGACTCTTTGCAACCCCATGGACTGTGCAGTCCATGGAATTCTCCGGGCTAGAATACTGGAGTGGGTAGCCTTTCCCTTCTCCAGGGGATCTTCCCAACCCAGGGATCAAACCCAGGTCTCCCGCATTGCAGGCAGATTCCCGGCTGAGCCACAGGGGAAGGCCAGGGGCCAGGCTGGAAGTAATCAAAAGCAAGATGTGCTATTCCAAGCCTCACCAGAAGGTGGCAGTGTAGGCACGGACCAGTGTCAGTGACAAGAGCCAGCCACGGCTGCCTGTGCACAGTCAGCCTTCTAGAAATCACTAACCCTGGACTCCAGAAACGGCTCAGTCCTGCCATCCCCTGGGAAGGAGGACTAATATTTATTAAGCACCAGAGCCAGGCACTGCTCCAAGCATTTTCTGTAGGCCATAGAGATGGTACCCATTTTCCAGATGAGGAAACAGAGACTCGGCAAGAAAACAACTTGCCCAGAATTTGCCCTTCCTCCGGGGGCTGCTAACCCTCTTGTCCAGGGTGGTGGCATCGCCCAACTCCAGCGGGGTGTGTTCATGGTGGGTTTTAGGCCCCCCACTCCCCACCCCCACCAGACTGTGCAACACCAACCCAACAGAACAGCCTGTAGGGACTGCTTCCAGGGACCTCGCAGCCGGTAACCAAGGGGGCTCTCTGCCCACCCCCCAGCCACCAGCTCAGCACCTGAAGGATGGGGACCCCACTCACCTCAGCCTGAGGAGGGACGCGGCCAGCGCGGGCAGAGCCTCGGCCAGCTTGCAGGCACCCACGTCGGTGATGTTGTTCTGGGACAAGCTGCAGGGGTACCACAAGGGGGAGGGCTCAGGGCCAAACCTGAATGCCCCTACCCACCAGCGCTCGTGCCCCAGGCTCGCGCAGAGCTGGGGACCTCCTCTTTCTCACAGGGCGGCCCAGGGCAGCAAACGCAAGGCAGCCCACCTGGATGAGAGCCTTGGGTGCTGAGCTCTGTGAGGGTACTGTGGGTAAACTGGACCAATAAGAGGATGCAGTCACATGCTGAAGCTGAGCAGGATGACGGGGTGAGGATGCAGGTGAGAGAGAGACTGCACTCCTCCCACACCTGTTTTATGAGTTTATAGCATCTCTTCTTTTCCTTCTGGACCACTTTTCAGGACTGTCATTACGTGAGGGCTCACATTATTTGTTTGAGCTCCTCTCCTTGAGGTAAGGGGTCGGATCTGTTTTGTTCATTACTGTAAACGTGTGCCTAGAGCCAAGGAGGTGCTCAGAAAATACTTAAGTGGGGAACAAAGGAAGGAAGGAAAGGAAGGCAGGAGACTGAGACGGAGCTGGAGGGAGGAATCCGGGAAGGAAAGAAGGAAGGAAGGTGGGAGTGAAATCTCGCTTACTCACATTATTTCCTTAAACACTCTAAATTACTTAAGAAGTCTCAGTGTCCCTCCATCAAGGAAATCCCTAATTGGTTCTGGTGAATCCTGTGGCTTCCTTGATCACAGTTGTGGAATAGAGTGTGCATGAATTTTAACGATCCCTCTAGGTTCGGTAAAAAGAAATCATGCTGACCCTCCTGCCTCATATCCATTTCCCACTCCCTCAAACCCAGAACAGTTTTTTTTTTAAATCAAAATTCACTATCTTGCTAATAATGTTTTACAGATAAATCCTAACCTAGCTCTCCTGTCTCGCCCTCGGTCTAACTTTCTCTCATGAGACATTGCTTACATTCATTACTGCACACGTCACAATTATGGATTCTTGTTTGCTGGTTTATTGTGTCCCCTCCCTAGAAGAACCCGGAGGTCAGGGACTTTGCTTTGCTTAAAGCTGGGTCTCCAGGGCCTTGAACTGCGTCTGCACAAAATAGATGCTTCTTACATATTTGTTGATTAATTAGTAGAACGGCTGATTAAAGAAATGACTGACTGAGTGAATGGATGGGTGGATGACTAAACAGCTGCATGACTGAATGGATGAGGGAATGAAAGAATTAAAAGGTGGGACTCTAGGGACAAATGCAGCAGGAAGGGCAAGCCCAGCCCACTCACTTGAGTGTCTCCAGAGCCTTCAGCTGAGGGAAGGTGGTGGCGAGCTGGGCGACACCCTCGTCCCCGATCTTATTCTCGCTCAGCGAGTCCAGGCTGCAGGTAGAACCAGATGGGGGGCATCAGACAGCACCCCAGAGGCCACGTGACCCTCCCCCACCCTCCAACCCAGCAGCAGCCTCCTCTGATCCCCCCACTCCTGGACACACCATGGCCAGATGCAGCTGAGTTCCGAGAATATGAGAGCGTCTTCATCACCTGGGGGCACCAGGTGGCCAATCAGGGGACAAGGTTCTGACTCCCCATGGACCTGAATCTCTGTTTTTCTTTCTGGGAGCCCCATGAGCTGGGGCAAGTGCCCCAACCTTTCAAGACCTGAACTGTACAACTGGGATCACATTCCTCACCCCTACATCCCCCGTGAGGTTGCTGGGAGCAGCACAAGAGGGGGAGTCTCAAAGGTCACAAAAGGATTCAACTTCTTTTTATTGTTTCCATCTCTCGTCCCTTCCCTGCAGTGGGGGCATCCAGTCACTCACACCAGCCACACTAAGGAAGCAGGGAGAAAGGGACAAACAGGGCCAGGGTTTGGAGAAACTCCAGGGTTTATACTCACTCCAGGTGCTGAAGGGAAGTAAAGGCCTCGAGGATCTTCACCAGTTTAGGAAAAACCTGTGGGCCCAAGACGGGGCCCAGCCTAGGAGGCAAAGGGCAGAGTCAAGACCCTGAAACAGCCATGGGCCTGCTATTTGACCCTGCAGAAGGCAGGCCCCCCTGAGACCTTACCTCGTCCTTGCCCCACCTGTTGGGACCCCGCTCCTTTCTACTTCAGGCAGATCTCACAAACCCACTCAAGAGGCCGGCTGGGCTCCCAGCTAGGGGCTCCTCAGCCTCCACCTCTGCCTGGGGAGCCAGGCCTCACTCCTGTCATCATCCATGTGCGCCCTTCTCTCACCCTGGCCTGGGGAAATGGTTCCCAAATGTTGGCCTGAGGAACCACCTCCAGCCCTGAGAAAGATGACTTACATATTTTCCACTGCTATTTCATAACAAACAGAACCATTTCCTGAGCACTTTTTATATGCCAAGAATATGGCGGGTTCATCACTCAGATCTCATTTAATCCTCACAATGACTCTGAACTAGGAGCCCTTCTTAGCCCCATTTTACAGATGGGGAAACCAAGGCACAGACAGGTTAGCTAACTCACATAAGGCCACATAGCCTGGATGGGCATTTAGAACAGGCTTCAAGGGAATGAGAAAAATAAAGACAACAAAGGGCTCTCTCTCTCTTTTTTAAAATATGATTAAATTACTCAAGGCAAACAACCATCTTTTATTCTGAAATTATATCCTTTGAACTTTTTTGACATTATAATGTTTCATTTTTGATAAAATGATGGTGCCATCAGTGGTTATTTCACTTGTTTGAATGAGCATACCTGATATAAATTTAAAAGATGGTAACTGCACAGAGTCACCGAAATTCACTTCAAAATATTCTCAATCTTTGAAACCCCAAAGTCTGGGAATCACCAGCCTTAATGAAAGGTCATGAGATGGGGTGATTTGAAAGCTGATTTGAATCTGGGCTGGCTTCCCTGGTGGCTCAGATGGTAAAGAATCTGCCTGCAATGCAGGAGACCTGGGTTCCATCCCTGGGTCAGGAAGATCCCCTGGAGAAGGAAATGGCAACCCACTCCAGTATTCTTGCCTGGAGAATTCCATGGACAGAGGAGCCTGGTGGGCTACAGTCCATGGGGTCACAAAGAATCAGAGATGACTGAGTGACTAACAATTTTCATTTAGCTTCTCTGGGACCTTTTGGACAAATCCCTTCACCTCTGAGTCTCCATTTTCTCAAATTTAGTCCTAGTCTTAGAAGGTTTTTGAAAAGATTAAGGAATTCATTTACCAAATATTGCTTGCGTATCGGGTGCCAGGCCCATCAAACCTGTCAACACAGATCACCATGAACAGAACAGACAAAAGTCAAAACCCTTGTGGAGCTAACATACCAAGGGGCAAGATGGATAATCAGAGAAACTGGCAAACTGTCTGGTACGGGAGATTATAAGAGATACAGAGAAAAGTCCAGCGCAAGCGGGGCAGAATTGTACTTTCAAATACGGGAGCCAGAAAAGGCCTCTCCCAGGGATTTCCGTGGTGGGTCAGTGGTTGAGACTGCCCCTTGCAGTGCAGGGGATACAGGCTCAGTCCCTGGTGGGGGATCTAAGATCCCACACGCCATGGAGAAATGAAGCCTGCGTGCCACCACCAGAGAGTTCATACACCGCAAGGAAAAATCCCGCATGATGCAACAAAGATCTTTCGGGCTGCAACTGAGATCTGGGGAAGCCAAATAAAATGAATAAGTGAATATCTTTTAAAGTTTTTTTAGAAAGAAAAGATCTCTCTTGCTGAAAACCAGAAGAAAAGTGTGGGCATGGGCCATGCAGACACCTGGGGAAAAGAGTCCTGGGCAGTAGGCAGAGCCAGTGCAAAGGCCCAGGGGTTGGACCATCAAGAGGATGCACGTGGCTGCAGATTGCAGGAGGCAAGGCTGAAGAGGTAAAGGGGGCCTGAATCAGGAGAAGCGTCCACCAGCACAGCCCCTGCGGGGTCCCGAGTGGCTGAGCGGCCTCATCGATAGGCAGGTGAGACCGACAGGGCACTGGACATGGTACCTGCCAGTCAGACGCCCAAAATAGTCCCTTCCTTCCTTCCTTCCTTTCCTCAGAACTTCTCGGGGCTTCTGGCCTGCAGGTGGCTAGCCTCCGGGTTTTGGACTGTGTTCTACCCGACGGCTGCTGCTCCCCAGAGCACAGTTCCGACCTCAAGCTAGGGGCTTTTGAAGCTGAAAATAATTCAAAGCCAGAATGGGCCCTTGGTAGTTGTTTTCATATGTTTCCTCTTTTCAGCAACACTTTTTTTTTTTTTTTTACCTCTGCACAAATTTGGCATCTTGTCTTTCTCTGTTCAAAAGAAGAAATGCTTGGCTTTTTCTGGAGGGCCAGGGAAGCCATGATCAGGAGGAGCAGGCAGCTTGTGGGTGCCCCGTCGAGGACCCTGGGCAAGTTACTTAATCTCACTTAGGCCTCAGTTTCCTCATCTGTAAAATGGGGGCAATAATAACTATCTCCCAGCTCTTAAAATTAAAGAGATTTACATACAAACGGCACCGAGTACACTGTAGGTGCTTAATAATTCCTTCCTAATCATCAGATGATTTAAGATCCCTAAGAAGATCCAACTACAAATTTAGCTTTTTCCTGCATTGGAGCAAGAGCCAGCCTGGCTGATCTGACATTTGTGACTTTGGACAAACAATTTACACCTTCTAGGCCTCAGGGTTTGCTTCTGTACAATGGGGAGATAATAACAATTTCTCCACCCAGCATGGGTCATTCCTATTCCTTTGTCTAGCTTCAATACTTCCATTACCTCCTTCAGGAAGCCCCCTAAGCCTGCATTCTCATAGCCCTTGAGTTTCCAGCCACTAATCACAGTAGCAGGTGGTAATTTTACACTGGACAGCAAGCTGATTGAGAACAGTGACCTCAGCCATAGGAATAGATCTGTTGAATGAGTGGATGCAAATGAGCATCTTCACCAGCAAATGGGCTGGTTATCTTCACCCCATGAGACCCTCCAGGACTAGCCTGGACCGGCCATGCCCCAGCTGCTGGAAGCTGGTTTCCAGAGTGGTGGGGGGTGGGACGAGAGGCTAAGAATGACTCTGAGGGCTGATCTGAATTCTGGTGGCACCAGCCTAGCTAATGCTGGAGGAGAAACCTCATGGGAACCCAAGACGATCTACCCCTTGGCTTACGCAAACTCCAGCTTCTTTAAGTCTCGGACAGCAGGGAGCTCCCCAGCTGCTTCTTCAGAGGAGCTTCTTGTCCTGGAGAGAGCAGGCAATGTTAGTGGAGAGTTGGCACCATACTGTCACTGAGCCCCTTCCTCCGTGTCCTAATGCCCCAGTGCCCAGAATTTCCTGGAAGAACAGCCTTCCTTGGGCTCCTATTGTCCCCTTGTTAAAAAAGAAAAGAACTTCCGAAAAGGATATTGTTAAGGCATCACTGTATGTTTCACAGAAAAGAGCCTTAGAGGAGGCATTACCCACACCCACCCCAGACAGAGCACAGTAGGTGCTCAAACAATGCATGATGAAGAGATGAGGGATGACAGCTGCAGTCATATCTCCTCCACCTTCTCAACCTTAGACCTCTGCCATCTATAAAATGGGGATGCTGGTCCTGGCTGCCTTGAAAGTTGGCCTTGGTGTCACTTGTGTGACTGGATGAACACTTAGCAGGAGAGAATATCCCCTTGGCTGTATTTATTTATTTTTTAAAAAAATTTTGGTTGCACCTCACAGCATGTGGGGCCTTAGTTCCCTGGCCAGGGAAACCCACGTCCCCTGCATTTGAAGGCAGAGTCTTAACCACCAGACTGCCGAGGACATCCCTGAAAGTGTGTCCTTAGATTTAGCTGGGAAAGAAGTGGGTCTATGATGGCAAGTTCTGAAGTAGACACAGTGATAGATGCCTGGGTGGCAACCACAGTGAGAGGTTCTAGATGGTCATTGCCCAGGGATGGAGAGGGGCTTGGGAGGTTCCCCCAAAAGAGGAGGCACTGGAAGTGCTCATGACGAACTTAATACTAAGTCCTGTGCGGCCTGGACCAGCTCCCATGCCCCCTCCCCCTCACCTCTGGATCTGCACGAGATTGCCGAGGTCTTCCACATCCTTCATGGACTTGGCCTTGAAAGGCTCAATGGTGAACTTCTCCTCCACCGCCCGGAGTAGCTTGGCCTCCCCACGCTCCTGCAGGGATTCCCACAGCTCCACAGTGTCACTCAACGCAGCCCTGTGAAGGAAGGGCCTCAGACCCAGGCACGGTGACCAGGCTAGACCATGATGGGGGTGGGCGAGCAGCTCCATGAAGGAACCTCCTACCTGTTTAGATACTTTCCTTCCTCAACACAACCCCTACTTCCTCTAGAGAGTCTTGCATGACCACTCAAGCCCTTATCACTTCTTCCATTTACTCAACTCTCCCAATGGTTTTATTTCCCTTTTTGCTTTGGCTACCAGGAAGCTCAGTGGAAAATTCTCAGTTGAAGGACAATGTTGTAGACCTTACTGCATGGTTAAATTATGCTGAGGGGGAAGGTGGAAGAGATCCTCTGGTGATTAAATGATCAAACAGATCACCAAAGGATTTAGATTCCTTAATTTAAGGAATTTTTCCTTCATCCTGAGGGAGGTAGGGTGCCTCTGAAAGATTGGAAGCCAGGATGGAATATGATCAGATGCAATTTCTAGGGAGACTGTGCTGATGGTGGAATATAACGTGGAGTGGAACAGGAGAATGGAGGCAGGGAGGTTGAGGGAGGCTATGGCCTTAATCCCACCATGACAAAATGGTGGCTTGATGGGGTTTCCATCTCAAGGGATGGAGAGAAGAAAATGAATTCAAACCCAGATCAGTCTTAGATTCTAGACGTGGCCCAGTGCCTGGCTTAAGGCCGGTCTTCACATTCTGGTTGAAAGAATGATGCTGTCCTTCCCTGGATGTGTGACCTCGGACAAGCTACTGTCCCCCTCTGAGCTTCGGCTTCCTCATCTTAATAAAAAAGGATGGAATCACGTCTGCCCTCATCTGGCTGCCATTCATTCTAAACGAGACCACCCCACAGAGTCAGCACTGGGCATAGCACCAAGACGCACTGTAGGTGTCCAAGGCCAAGGAGCCCCCTCTCCTGTCCCCGGCCCCCACCTGAAACGGGCGACACAGCGGAGTCCCACGAGGCTCCCCAGTCCGGAGGGGTCGACGCCAGTGCTGCGGAGGTCCAGGGAGAAGTCTCGGCCCGCCGCCTCCAGGGCGCGGCCCAGCACGTGGGTGTCGGGAGGCGTGAGCCGCGTGCCCAGGAAGGAGAGGCGGGCCGGGAGCCCCTGCAGCACGTGCTGCCAGAGCCCGGGGTCCAGCGCCTCGTGGGCGCAGTGCAGCAGCTCCAGCAGCCGCCCCGCCTGCAGCGTCCCGGGCTGCAGCCGCTTCAGGTACCTCGTGAGCACCTTCTGCTTCCTGTCCGCCAACGCGGAGGCCGCCGGCCCTGCCAGGGCGCCCAGGCAGCCGGCGCGAGGCTGGAAGACCAGTCCGACCAAGAAGCGTGGCACGCCCTCTAGCCAGTTGTCATAGGGCCGCTTCTTCCTCGGGGTCAAGGCCAGATACTGCGGCAGCTCCTTGTCCTTGATTTCGCCGCTCAGAGCCAGCCACACGGCCCCCAGGAAGCACTGCAGGAGGAAGCTGGAGAAGGCCAGCTCAGTCTCCGGGGCCCCCGGGGTGGGCCGCAACCAGCCTTGGGCCACAGCCCAGGCCCTCGCCTCCGCCGACGGGAAGCGGTCCTCCTTCAGGCCACTCTGGTGCGCACGGCCCAGCTCCCAGGCCAGCCTGGCCAGTCCTGCCAGGGCCCCCCGGGGGCTGTCGCGGGCTGCTGGGCCTAGCAGGCCGACGTAGAGGCCCGTGAGGGTGGAGGGCAGCTGGGCTTCACCACTCCGCTGCAGGAGGGCCTCCGCGAGCTGGCACACGGCCCGGCAGACGGTGGGGCTGTGGCTGTGACTCAGGAGGAATGGCTGGGCCCGCAGGAGCGCCAGGGCCCTCTCTTGGTGCTCGGCGGTCCCCTCTGACTCAAAGTAATGCCTCACATAGGTCTCGGCCTGCTGGGCCGAGAAGCCGGCCACCTCGAACAGGGCATCGGCCTTGCTCAGGCTCTGGGCCAGGCGACCCCGCGGCCGGGCCGTGAGCAGCAGGGTGCAGCCCCGCAGCAGCTTGCGCTGGAGGAGGCCCGCCAGCAGCCCCCGGAGGGAGCGGGGCTCTGCCGACCCGGGGCCCCCTGCGCTGTGCAGGGAGCCGTCGTGGGCTTCCAGCTCCTCAAAGGCATCCAGGATGAGCAGGACGCGGTTGGGCCTTCTCACGATGTAACTAAGGACCTCGTCGTCCACCGGCAGCGGCTGCGGGCCCAGGGAGGACAGCAGATCCTGCAGGCGGTAGGAGGTCCCCGGACGGTCCAAACAGTGGCAGGGGATGCAGAAGACAAAGTCGTACTGCGGTAGCTGGCCACAGGCCCAGGCCCGGCTCACGGCCCGGGCCCAGTGACTCTTCCCGTGCCCCGCTTTGCCCAGCACAGCGATCACCCGCGTCTCACGCGGCTGCCGGCGGTCGCGCGCAGCCAGCAGCACCTCGGCCAGACCTCCTTGGGCCGGCTGCCGCTCTGCCCAGTCCAGGGTGGCCAGCTCTCTCTCCTGGCTCTTCCCGCTGCTCTTCTCCAGCCTCACCCTCACCAGCTCCATCTCCACCAGGGTGCCTTCCGGGCCGGCGGGCTGGGCCTGGTACTTGTCCCGTAGCGACTGGTAGAACTGCTCCACGCTCTCTGCGCAGGTCAAAGGGTGTGGGAGGGGGAAAGGGGAGGATGCTCGCGGCAGGACTGGCCACTGTGAGGCCAGCCCGGCCCCCGTCACTAGCTTCTTCATCCATTCATCTCAGCCTTCCCTGAGCGCTTTCTTGATTAGTGGCCTCACTCAGTTACCCACTCATTCATTCCTTCTTACACCCAGTCATACCCTCATCTCACTTGATTATCTATCCACTCCATTCACTCACTAGCCTTCATTTTTTTTTAACTTTTTATTTTATATTGGGGTATAGCTGATCAACAATATTGCAATAGTTTCAGGTGCCCAGCAAAGCAACTCAGCCAGACATGTACATGGATCCATTCCCCCCCAGACTCCCCTCCTGTTGAGGTTGTCACATAACATTGAGCAAGACCCTGTGCTAGACGGCAGGACCTTGTTGCTAACGTTCTTTTATTTGCTCACCATAGGGAGGCCATGGGGGAAGGGGTGTTAAGAGCTAAGATAGAAGAATCCATGTGTCTGGTTCAACTTTTTACTGTTCTCTTGAGCACGTGAGGTACCCCACTATGCTTCAGTTTCCTCACCTGTAAAACGCGGATCATACTGGGGTTGTTGGCGACTTGACTACATCTCATGTGTCTGTAAGTGTATCTGGGACAGAGTCCGACTCAGCCATCTGGCCGTTCTCTAAGTTGCCCTTTCATTTCTACCCTCTCACGCTCATCACCCACTCTTGCCTTCATCCATTCTCTCAGTCACCCACCCTTCCCTCCTTCATTCTCCCAGCTTTGCAAACAACAAAATGTTGACACATAGTATGGGCTTATGGGGGACAGGTCCTCAGTAAATATTTCTCTAAGTGTAGGTGTAACTTGTGGAATGAATGATGGGATGATGGTGGGACCAAATGAGCATGTGAAAGAATGAATGAATGAGCCAACAATAAGGGACCCTGCCACCACTCACCAGGCCACTTGGGAAGTTTGCTGGAGGCCCTGTCAGCTGCCGGGCATTTGGTGGGGGACATCTCATCCTCTGGAGGGGAAGAAGCTAGTGTTAGAATTACGGTGAGGGGCACCCCGGAGACCTCCCTCCCTCTGGGTCATCAGTCCCTTGAGTATGCCAAGGGCAGAGCTGACATGGGCTGAGTGTCCCCAGGTGGTGACCTGAGGCTGTATCCTATTCAAAGATGTCTTTATTTGGCCGGCTATACTTTTAAAATTTTCACCAGTCTTTTAGAAATCATAATAGGTATGCTGAAATCAAAATCTCCAGGTTCTGCTGGCAATTCAGATCAGGCTGCATTGAGCCTATTTTCTTGCATGTAAGAAGCTGCTGAGATTTGACATGGATTCTCCTGTTGTTCCCCTCGCCCACCCTCCCATGCAGCCACCTCCCGGGACACCCTGTCCTGTTTTGCGCAAACACAACTTGCCAGTCCCTGTAGGCAACTCTGTGGGTGGATCTCATTGTCTGAGGCAATTCCTTCCCCCAGAACCTTTAGTTCTATTTCTGGTAACTCTCAGAGGTCAGGCTGATTCCTACCTGTCAGGTTTGCACGGGAGGTCAAGGCTGGTTCAGGCATGCTGGGGAGATCAGCAGCAGACGGGGCAAAGGGGCTGGCGGAGCCAGGCCGGTCTGGGGACTTGGGAAGGCTCTGGACAGCAGGGTCGCTGGACGGGGGTGTTTGGCTGGCCGGGGGCATCTCACCTACAGGAGATGGGAAAGGACTATAGAATCAGCTAGGAGCCTACTTGGGTCACCCCTTCTCCAAATAAGGCTGTGGGGCTGTGGGGCTGGAGAAAGGGGATGGAAACTTCCCAAGGAAGTCATTTTAGGATGGAGTTGAGGAAAGAGCTCTGGAATTACAGCTAGCTTCTGGAGCCTTGGTTTTCCCATCTGTGAAATGGGAACAATCATCTCATAGGGAGCTTAAGGGCAAATACTACTAGGCACTTTCCCCACTATGTGGTCAGAGCTCGTTTTCCTAGATATCTCTTGCTCCTGGAGCACCAGTTCATTATACAAAGACTGGCAAGCAACTTTCAAAGGAAGTTCTTGAATCAAATGGAAGCTTCTCCTAGGTGTATTCTCTCTCCCTGAGAGCCCAACGCATCCCTTCCCTTGGACAATCTAAAACCCTTCAACGGGGCAGGTCAGCAGGGACCACTTTGCTGACCTGGAAACAAGGCAGTTCAGAGAAAGCTATACAAGCGTGCATACCAAACTGTTCACAACGGTATACCAAAAGAGTGGGGGAGAGACTCGGGAACTCTTGTAAGTATGTGTTATTGTTGTGTGGCTTGTTAATTAGCATGCAATGATGTCGTGATTTTAAAATATAGAGTGGGTTTTTTTGTTTGTTTGTTTAAAAAAAAGAAGGCTTAGTGGGGGAAAGTGACCCAAAAAAGGCCACTTAGCCATTTGGTGGGTGGTGGGTCCACTCAGACCATGTTGAGGAGCTCTGTTCCTCTGCTTTGATTTTTGGGAAATGGGGACAGAGAAGGGTGTCCTGGGGAAGGAAGATCATGAAAAGGTGCTAGGCTACACCTGTCAAATACCTGGGTGGGAGTGGGGGGGGCATGGGATACAGGAGCAGTCAGGTCACAGGCAGAGGACCCCAGGGTTCACACACTCACCTTGGTAGATGAGTATACTGGAGACCCCTGTCCCAGTCCCTGAGATCGGCCAGAGCCCCTGGGGCAGAGTGGGGAGAGTGGGGATAATCTGAATGGATCCCGCGGGAAGACTCAGGCAGCTCAACAAGGAACTGGAAGGGGGCGCTGCAAGAGACAGAGAAGGTGATTTGGGATTCTCCATTAAAATCTTTAAATATATATATATATATATTTCAATTATCTAGAAAAATTATTATTATTATTGGCAGCACCGCACACAGCATGTGGGATCTTAGTTCCCAGATCCCTGGTCCAGGGATCAGCCCCACTCCCCTGCGTTGGAAGCGCAGAGTCTTAACCACTGGACCATCAGGGAAGTCCCTTCATTAACATCTGAGTTAATGTCTAGTGGAAAAAAAAGTGAAAGTGTTAGTCGCTCAGTCATGACTCTTTGTGACCCCGTAGACTGTAGCCCGCCAGGCTCCTCTGTCCATGGAATTCTCCAGGCAAGAATCCTGGAGTGGGTTGCCATTCCCTCCCTGGCGAACCCGGGTCTCCTGCATTGCAGGCAGATGCTTTACTGTCTGAGTGACCAGGGAAGCCCCAGTGAATATCTGACTCCCTTATAAAGGGCTTGGGTCTACCAGAGAGCCGCAGCTGTGTTGGCCTGCCCTTGGTGGTGCTGCTGGCACCCAGCAGAGTAGCTGTCACAGAGAAGGTGCTCAGCTGACAACCGATGAAAGCACAGGGCCGGTGGGTGAATTCCCTAACCGGCGGGGATTCCCTGCTGTATCTCCCAGGGATGCGTTTCCTCCCAGGCGTACTCTCCAGCACAGACTGAGTGGATGGGGACGCGAGGACCGGACTTGCTGGGACAGAAGTGGAGGAGACACTGGCGCGGGGAGGAATTCCGTCCCTGCTGCCACAGCCACTCCTGGGGCACCTCCAGGGAGCGGGGAAGCCCACCCTCTTGGAGCCCCTAACATACCCGGGTCCTTCAGCCGGGTCTGGCTGGATGCTGGCTCCGTGTTGAACAGAGCAGGAGGCGGCGGGCAGGGCTGAGCCAAGGAGTCGCTCACTGGCCCCACCAGGAAAGTGCCAGTCACCACGGGCATGGTGAGGGGCTCAGCTGTGAGGAAGGGGGCGTGTTAGAGGCTGGGTGAGATCTGGGTGGGGGGGTGGTGTCTAGAGGGGCCTTCTTGGGGGTGGAGGAGGGCAGGGTGGATCTCTCTGCTGGCAGTGGAAGGAAACACCTGTCCTCAGGCCTGGGTGAAGCTGGTTTCATTTCAGCAACTGCTCTGTTCATTTCAGTCACCAGCCCCAGCCTCCTCTTTATGGCTGGGTCCTGAGCGCTTCCTACCATGGAAATCTAGGGGTGGGCAGTCCTGTTAGCCCAGGCCCCTGTCACCCTCTGCAGCCAGTCACTGAGTCCCCAGGGACCCTAAGAGACCCCAACACTGCCCATCAGCCTGAGGCAGAAATTTATCTCCTCTGTTTAACTGCGAGTCCTTGGAGGGCGGACACTTGCCTTCCCACTTCAGACTGGGAGCTCCCCTGAAGACAGAGACTATTTCTCCATCATCTTCGTGGGCTGGATCCCTGACTTCTCCATCACATTAGAGTTTGCTGAGGGCAGGGACCAGGCTTCCTCTGTCAGACTAGGAGGCTTTCGTTCCTCAATCAGTTCCCCACAGACAGGCTGGTCTCCCCAGCTTTGCAAAAACAACCAAGTGAGAGGGGAGGAGAAGGGAGGGGAGAGGAAGGGAGGGGAGGGGAGGAAGCATCTGGTGGGCAGTGGGGTGGGGATGCTGAGCGTGGAGGAGAGGCTCACTGAGGCATGGGGCCTGTAAGGAGGGCGGGAGGACCCTGGGTAACCAGCCGGTCTGAGGTGACTATACTCTGCAAGGAGACATGTGACCTGCAGGCGCAGTGGAACTAGATGGTACGGGTGGGGGGTGGGGGTCTCAGCTCTCACTCGGAGTTAAGAGGAGGGAGACATCATTGGAGGGGCTTCCTAGGAGGAGTGGAATCTCCCAGGAGTCCTTGAACTTCAGAGCAAGGGGCTATGGAATCATGATCTCGGTTTGAATCCAAGCCTTGCCTCTCACTTGCTGTGTGATCTCAGACAAGTGGCTTCGCCTCTCTGAACCCCGACTTTCAAATGCTAGTTTCTGTGCGAACCTTAAGGGGCCCCCGCTTTCCTGCCCACCTGCCCTGCTCACCTAGCTTCCGGTGCTTCAGATCCACAGGCACCTCCTCTGGGAAGGCTGCAGAGAGAACACCACGGTCATCAGCCCCAGGGTAGGGGTGTTCCAAGCCCGGAGGGGCTCATGGGCCGCAGCAGGCCTTGCCTTAAGTGGCTGGGAAGTGGTTTTCGGGTCCCTTTCCCTCCCCTGACCCCAACCATTTCTGCCCCTACTTAAGCCGGAACCCCATCTTGAAGAACCCGGGGCAATGAAGCGCAGGGAGAGGCAGAACCACAGAGGAGACACAGAGGAGGTTTGTTTTGTTTAGTTTTTAAGCTTTTTTGGCAGCACTGCAAGGCTTGCAGGATCTTAGTTCCCTGAGCAGGGATCAAACCCTCACCTCCTGCAATGGAATCGCGGAGTCTTAACCACTTGAGTGCCAGGGAATTCCTAAGAGGAGTTTGAGTTTTAAAATAACAATAATAATAATAATCAACCTGCTTTTGGAGCTTCCTAGCTGTGTATGTCTGTAACACAGCATCTCTGAGTCTTTGCTCTCTCATCTCTAAAACGGGGCAGGGATTCCTACTTTTCAGGAGTGCATTGGAAATCAATGAGTGAGTATTAAGCATGTAACACATGAGAGAAAACCCCTAGATGTCCCTTAGCAAGGGGCTGATGAAGCAAATTATAGTTCATCCCCCAGTGAAATACCCTAAAAATAATGAGGACACTGGAGGACGTATGGGGTGGTACTGGTGTCCACAGTTTACCTTGAAATGCTCCAAAAGTAACATGGGTGGATGGGTGGATGGATAGAGGGATGGCTAGAGACGTGTCAAACCCGATATAGCCAAACACCGATGGTGAATATAAGTGGTGGGTATACGGTTGCTTGTAGTACAACTCTTTCACTTTTACTGCATGTTGAAGTTTTCCATAATAAAATATTAGGGGAAATGTTTATGAAATGAAAAGAAAGAAATAAGGAAGGAAGGAGGGAAGAAGAGAAAAAGAGAAAGGAGGAGAGAAAGGATGGGAGGGAGCAAGAAAGGAAAAGAAAGAAGAAAGGAAGGGAGGGAAACTCCCTGAAGGCAGGACCATGTGCTTTCCATCAGTGCTACAGAAATAACCTCCCCCCCCCCAAAAAAAAAAGAAATAACCTCCCAGACACATTAAATGGAGAAAGCCAGGTACAGAAGGGTGTAGGCGGTCATTTGCATGAAAAAATATTTTTTAAGTGGTGACTTTTAGACAAATAGAATAGTTCTTTTAAAAAAAAAAAAATCTTTGGCCCACACTGCACGGCATGTTGGATCTGAGTTGCCTGACTAGGGATCGAACCCACGCCCTTGCGTTGGCAGTGTGGAGTCTTAACCACTGGACCACCAGGGAAGTGCCTAAATAGAATATTTCTGACAAGACCAAAAGGGAACTGGCAACATAGGTTGTCTTCAGAGAGGGAGAATGAGGGACTGGGAGAAAAGGGTGGGAGGGAGAATTTTTTCCCACTGAATATTCTTTGCACATTTTGAATTTGCATGTCATGCACCCACTTACCTGTTCGAATTCAATAAATAGGTTCAGGGCTTATACGTGGTCTGGCACATAGTAAGCACTTGATCAACTGTTATGCCCATTTTATGGAAATTTTCACTCAATGGATAGTTATTGAGGTGTTTCTGCATGCCAGCCACATGCCAGGTGCTGGGGATGTAGGGATTAAGTAAGAAGGACAAGGTCCTCGTGGTGAGGGAACTCAGCAAAGGCAATAAATAAAATAAATCCAGATTGTGACAAGTGCTACAGAGACAGAGAGACAC
Organism: Cervus elaphus; assembly: GCF_910594005.1. Classification (NCBI taxonomy): domain Eukaryota; kingdom Metazoa; phylum Chordata; class Mammalia; order Artiodactyla; family Cervidae; genus Cervus; species Cervus elaphus. The sequence goes on along the minus strand of NC_057824.1, from coordinate 24,187,510 downwards.
AAACAAGGTGAAAATAGGTGAGGTAAGTTATATGGAAAGTGTAGTCAAGGAAGGCTTTCAGAAGGAGGTGACATGTTGGCCAAGACCTGAGAGATTCCCAAGCCCATAATGGGAAGAAGATGGGGGAGGGGGTGCATCTCAGAGAGAGAGAACAGCAAGTGCAAAGGCCCTGGGGCTGGAAAGGATACATGGGTTACAGGAATGGAAAGAAGGCAGAGTGACTGGCACATAGGGACTCACAGTGAGTTTGGAGAGGTGGGAAGCGCCAGGTCATACAGGCCTGTGGTATGTATTTTGTAGCCACTGGAGGGTCAATGTGCATATGAGTCAGTCGCTTCAGTCATGTTCAAATCTTTGCGAACCCACGGACTGTAGTGTGCCAGGCTTCTCAGTCCACGGGATTCTCCAAGCAAGTATTACTGGAGTGGGTTGCCATTTCCTCCTCCAGGGGATCTTCCCGACCCAGGGATTCAACCAAAGGAGTCTCTGGTATGGTAGGCGGATTCTTTACCGCTGTGCCACTGTGGAAACCCAGAAGGTCACCAGGGCAGCAATATGATCTGATTTGCATTTAAAAGCCCAGGTTGGCTTCCAGATGAGGGCAGATTAAGGAGGCAGGGAGACTGACTAGGAGGCTCAGAGAGATGCAGGTACTTGCCCAAGTTCACACGGACTATAAATAACAGATCCAGGACTCAAACCCAGATCTTTCTGGGGAAAAACTGTGCTTGAAGAGCTCTCTCTTAAACAGGGGGTGACAACTAAGGATGAAAGAGGAGCCAGAGCCCAGAGGTCTGTTTGGACCCCAAAACAGCCAGGGGCAGAGACCCAGCAGGAAAGAGGCCATTTGATCCTGGGCAATCAGCTTCCTCCCTGCATCACTAGGGAGCAGGGGTGAGGGGAGAGGTGGGAGGACTCCCAAGCTCAGGCCGAGCAGACAGGACTCAAGGAGGGAAGCAACTGGGAGCCGTCCCAGGTTTTAGAGCTGAGGCAGGGCCAGCAGTCAATCAAGGCTGGGTCAGATCAGGGAGTGGGGGCGGCGGGGAGGGTGTTGGGGAGGGGCGGAGGGGGTCTCACTCACGTCTTTTCTGACTTTTCTGCCCTGCTTCCTCCAGCACCTCCACACTCTCGCTGATCATTTCTTCCAATCCTATGTGCTCAACTTTGGGGAAAAACCAAAGACACCAACACATAGTCAGTGGACGTCCAAGGTGACGTCCCCGCTGACACTCCGTTGGGAGGGAATGTGATCACTCATTGAGGGGGGGTCCTCGGGTATTACAGTGCTCCCCAGGAACAAGGAAGGAAATGCAGGCTGAGCCAAGAACTGCCCCCCGCCCCCCAGCCAAGGGACAGTTAGGGAGTTTGAGATCACACGTACACACTGCTATATTTAAAATGGATAACCAACAAGAACCTACTGTATAGCACACGGAACTTTGCTCAATGTTATGTGGCAGCCTGGATGGGAGCAGGCTTTGGGGGAGAATGGATGTATGGCTGAGTCCTTTCACCGTCCACCCGAAACTATCACAACATTTTTAGTCAGCTGTACTCTAATATAAAAAGTTAAAGTGAAAGTCGCTCAGTCGCATCTGACTTTTTGCAACCCCATGGACTATAGCCCACCAGGCTCTTCTGTCCAAGGAATTCTCCAGGCAAGAATACTGGAGTGGGTTGCCATTCCCTTCTCCAGGGGATCTTCCTAACCCAGGGATTAAACCTAGGTCTCCTGCATTGCAGGCAGATTCTTTACTGGCCGAGCCAGCAGGGAAACTAATATAAAATAAAAAGTTAAAAAGAAAACAAGAACTGGTCAACTTACTGAAAATGTCTTTGCTCAGGCCCTCCAGCTGGGTGTCCTGGAAGACGTACTGGTCCAATTCCGCTGCCCAGACAAGAAAAAGCATCGTCAATCAACTATTTCTCACCAAATACTTATTGTATGCCTGGCCTTGGACTGGGTATCAGGGAACTGTGACCCTTCAGACTTGGCACACAGCAGGGTTCAATAAATGTGTGCTGAACAAATTATCAAATAAGTGAAGGAACACTGAACCTTCATGGGCTCTTAATCTAATTAAAGGGATGATATATATCCATGCAAACTTTTCTATTGCTATAAAGTAGTACATCGCAGCATAGCAGAGTTGTCTTGAAAGTGAAGTGAAAGTCACTCAGTCATGTCTGACTCTTTGGGACCCCATGGACTGTACAGTCTGCGGAATTCTCCAGGACAGAATACTGGAGTGGGTAGCCTTTCCCTTCTCCAGGGGATCTTCCCAACCCAGGGATCAAACCCAGGTCTCCTGCATTGCAAGTGGATTCTTTACCCGTTGAGCCACCATGGAAGCCCAGAGTTGTCTGGCGTTTGAGTTGAAATTCCAGCTCTACTCCCTACTCACTCCACTAGCTATACAATCTTGGGTCTACTTAACCTCTCTGGGCCCCTATTTCCTCATCTGTGTAATGAGGATAAATAGTACCTACAACCCAGGGGTGGATGGTGAGGACTGGAGACTCTGCATCTAAAGCAATCAACACAGTAGCCAGGACACGGTAAACACTCAATAAAGTGAAAGTGTTAGTGGTTCAGTCATGTGTGGCTCTTTGCAACCCCATGCGCTATAGCCTGCTGGGCTCCTCTTTTCATGGAATTCTCCAGGCAAGAATATTGGAGTGAGTAGCTATCCCTTTCTGGTTAATTACATGAAGTGGATCATGCCTTGGAGCCAATGGAAAGATAGCTCTCATAGTAAGAGGTAAGAGAAGGGTGTTTTTTGGGCTGGGGTAATCAGGGAGGGCTTCCCAGAGGCAGGGATCCTGGAGCCAGACCTTGAAAGATGGAGGGCAGAGTCTGAAAGATGAAAGTGGAGGGCTTCCTGGGTAGTGTGGACAGAGTGAGGAAAGGTGGCTAGGAAACTCTTGAGATAGATGTCTTCAGTAAAAGTTTTGTGTTGGGGAAAGTTTGGGCTTCATTTTACAGGCAACTGGGCTGCCCTGGTGGCTCAGACAGTAAAGAATCTGCCTACAGTGTGGGAGATCTGGGTTCGATCCCTGGGTCAGGAAGATCCCTGGAGAAGGGAATGGCAGCCCACTCTAGTATTCTTGCCTGGAGAATTCCATGAACAGAGGAGCCTGGCAGGCTACAGTCCATGGGGTCGCAAAGAGTTGGATACAACCAAGCAACTAATACTTTCACTTTACAGGCAATAGGGAGCCATAAAAGGCTTCTGAGTAAATGGATTAAAGATCTAAATGTAAGACCAGAAACTATAAAACTCCTAGAGGAGAACATAGGCAAAATACTCTCCGACATAAATCACAGCAGGATCCTCTATGACCCACCTCCCAGAATATTGGAAATAAAAGCAAAAATAAACAAATGGGACCTCATGAAACTTAAAAGCTTTTGCACAACAAAGGAAACTATAAGCAAGATGAAAAGACAGCCTTCAGAATGGGAGAAAATAATAGCAAATGAAGCAACAGACAAAGGATTAATCTCAAAAATATACAAGCAGCTCCTGCAGCTCAATTCCAGAAAAATAAATGACCCAATCCAAAAATGGGCCAAAGAACTAAACAGACATTTCTCCAAAGAAGACATACAGATGGTTAACAAACACATGAAAAGATGCTCAACATCACTCATTATCAGAGAAATGCAAATCAAAACCACAATGAGGTACCATTACATGCCAGTCAGGATGGCTGCTATCCAAAAGTCTACAAGCAATAAATGCCGGAGAGGGTGTGGAGAAAAGGGAACCCTCTTACACTGTTGGTGGGAATGCAAACTAGTACAGCCACTATGGAGAACAGTGTGGAGATTCCTTAAAAAACTGGAAATAGAACTGCCATAAGACCCAGCCATCCCACTCCTGGGCATACACACTGAGGAAACCAGATCTGAAAGAGACACGTGCACCCAAATGTTCATCGCAGCACTGTTTATAATAGCCAGGACATGGAAGCAACCTAGATGCCCATCAGCAGACGAATGGATAAGAAAGCTGTGGTACATATACACCATGGAATATTACTCAGCCATTAAAAAGAATGCATTTGAATCAGTTCTAATGAGATGGATGAAACTGGAGCCCATTATACAGAGTGAAGTAAGCCAGAAAGATAAAGACCAATACAGTATACTAACGCATATATATGGAATTTTAAAAGATGGTAACAATAATCCTATATGCAAAACAGAAAAAGAGACACAGATGTACAGAACAGACTTTTGGACTCTGTGGGAGAAGGTGAGGGTGGGATGTTCTGAGAGTATACTATCTCTATACTAAACAAGTATACTATCAAGGGTAAAACAGATCACTAGCCCAGGTTGGATGCATGGGACAAGTGCTCAGGGCTGGTGCACTGGGAAGACCCAGAGGGATCGGATGGGGAGGGAGGCGGGAGGGGGGATCGGGATGGGGAACACATGTAAATCCATGGCTGATTCATGTCAATGTATGGCAAAAACCACTACAATATTGTAAAGTAATTAGCCTCCAACTAATAAAAAGAAATGAAAAAAAAGAAAAAAAAGGCTTCTGAGTGAGGGCATGACAGTGGTGATGATGATAATGAAAATGATAATGATGATGGTGTTGATGGTAGTGGTTGGGTGGTACCTAACATTTACTGAATGCTTATTGCAATCCCGCTCTAAATACATACACACAGAAACTTACTCAATTCTCACAGTCATCCCACAAGGCAGGCATGATTATTATCCCCATTTTACACACGTAATACTGTAGCCACTGTAATACTTCGGGATGTCTCAGACGACTACAGGCCACGAGCACAGATTTGAGGAGGAAGCTGCCTCCTCCACTTGCTCTCACTTCCTGTGTAGATGCCCCTACGGGGGAAATGAAGCCTACGTGATTTGAAAAAAGCCCAAATCATTCATTACTGCTTCCAGCTCTGAGGGAATGTGAATAGTCTCAGGCCTAAGCATTTCTGCTTCTTCCAAGGAAATTCCAAGGTAGGAAAGGAAGAAGGGAGGCTCTCAGTTCTATAACTTTTGAGTCACATGCAGTTTCTGCTCCTCTCCATTTTCTGCCTAAGAAATCCCATGGACAGAGGACCCTGGCGAGCTACATACAGTGCATGGAGTCACAAAGAGTTGGACATGACTTAGCAGGTGAGCACGCACACACGCATGCAGGCATGATGCTGAGTTAATAACTACATGCTGGGGAGAGACTAGCCATGTTCATGCCAGACCTCTTAAGTGATGTGATTCTTGGGATACCAGGAAAAGGGCCGCTAAGAACATCTGTGCAGGTTATTCACTGTGCAAGGGTGCCCAGCCAAGGGTAAATGGGTGCAGGTATTCATCCTGAACTTTGATATCCAAGTTGTAACACCTTTTTTTTTTTCTTATTTTGACTTTTTCTTTGTTTTGAAATTTATTCATTTTTCATTGAAGGATAATTACTTTTCTGCCATACATCAACATGAATCAACCATAGGTAGACAAAAGGCCTCTCTGTCCCACCTCATACCCCATCCCACCCCCTTAGGTTGTCACAAAGAAGTTGTTACTTCTTAATAGGGGCTGCATCCTGAAAAGAAGAGGAGGCATTGTTTTCCTAATCCAGCAAAGCCTGTGTATGAGATAGTGGTGAACCTGGGAAGGAGGGATCCTTTACCTCACCCCACCCGGAAAAAAAAAACAAAAACAGAAACACCCCTCCCCAAAGAGTTCTGCCCTTGTCTGAAAGCTGTAGGTCTATTTAAAGCTGCAAAACAGTCTCTCAGCTTAAGACTTAGCAAACCTCCCCACTCCAGATACTATCATTCTTGTGGTTAAAAGTAAGGACTTTGAAATAAGAAAGATCTAAGCTAGAATTTCAGACCTGCCTGTTACTGTCACTAATGCAGCCTTGAGTAGATGCTTTAGTCTCTCTAAATCTCAATATCCTCATCTGTTAAATGAAGATGCTGATAGTAGCTACTTCCTCTGTTTTTGTAAAGAGTCAGTGTGATAACACACACCATGATTAGTAGGCTACAAATGCCCCCCTCCCCCCCGCACAATGGTAGTTACATCGGCTTCCATGTGTACAAAATGGAAATAATAATCACACCTGCCTTGTGGGATGACTATGAGAACTGAATAAGTTTCTGTGTGTAGAGTGTTTAGAACAGGAACTTGCAAAGAGTAAGTGTAAGTGTTAGGTACCACCAGACCACTATCATCAACACCATTACCACCATCATCACTCACTCAGAAGCCTTTTATGGCTCCCTATTGCCAGTAAATCAAGTCCTAACTTTCCTGGAGTCAAAACTTTCACTTCAGACGCCTATCTCAAGAGCTTCCTAACCACCCTTTCTCACTCTGTCTCCACTACCCAGGATGCTATTACAAATACTAGAGTAATTCAGCTTAGGAGCTGGGGAGAAAGGGAGGGAGGGGCACATGATATGGGCTTTGTGGGAAGGAAAGAAAGAAAAGCAGCAAATGGAAAAAGGTATAGAAATGGTGGCAGAAGATGGGGACAGTTAAATTTATTTGCCTGGTGTTCATCTCCCCTTTTCCCAATTCTCTGTCCTCCTAACCCTCGCTCCCCATCCTCCTTGCTCTAATTTCTGACGGAGGGCCTGTTCACTCCTGGTGAGTGGCTGACATTAACAAAAGGGAAAAAAAGAATCTTTCCCCTCAATTGTCCTTTTTCTGGACTAAGAATGCTTTCTCACCGATATTAGCATAAGCCTCCCTGGTCTCTTCATCACCTTCCATGTCACACAACAGCCTGCTGAACTGTTCGCAGTTGATGGTGTCTGTGTCAGGCTCTGGAAGGAAAAGACACTTGGATGAAGCTGGAAAGATCTGGGAAGGAGGCTACTGGGGAAGGAGGGAGAGGCAGGGCGGGCTGGGAGAGGTCCCCACCAGGAGCAAGCCTGGCCTGCAGCTGGAGCTGTCCGTGGTGCTGAGCGGAGCTCCGCGGCCAGCTCTTCCCCTGGTGGGAGGTGGGGGGTGGGTATCTCCACTGCTGGCAGAGGGCTGGGGAGGGCCTTGAAAGGGGCCCGAGGGAGGGCAGCCCACCTGAGCAGAGCTCTATCTCTTCTTCTCCTGTCAGATCCATCCGGTCGTAGAGGTGGTAGAGCTGCAAAGGGTCAGCACTGCTGTTGAGAAGTTCTAAGTAACTGCCTTCTAGAGGCCCCAGCTCCATGGTTGGGCACTGTTCACTACCTGGAAGAGAGACACAGCAGTCAGCTCATGGGGTGTTGGAAAGATGCAGAGAATTAACACCGACCACAGTTCCCAGCTGGCTCTCTTGGTGAGGGCGAGGGTTGGTGGGAGCCAAAGGAAGTGAACAGAGGCTTCTCATTCAGCACTACTCACGTGCTCAGGGCAAAGAATATGCCTGCAATGCGGGAGATATGGGTTTGATCCCTGGGTAGGGAAGATCCCCTAGAGAAGGGAATGGCTACCCGCTCCAGTATTCTTGCCAGGAGAATTTCATGGACAGAGGAGCCTGGCGAGCTACAGTCCATGGGGTTGCAAAGAATCAGACAACTGAGTGACTAACACTTTCACATGTGTTCAGGACATTGAGGAGGAGAAGCCCTACATCCTTCCTCTAAGAATCTTTGTCACAGTGGGAAGATGCCCATGATACAGAAAAGGGAACCAAAGAAGTGTAGATTCAAGACATCTCATACCTGGGAGCCAGGGGACCTAAGTTCTGCTGTCAGCAACTACCATGAATGATAAGAGCTAAGATGCACAGAATACCTAGTCTCTGCCAGACACACAGTGTAGCATTCTCACATCAACAATCATATGAGGTAGGTACTATTACTAACCTCATTTTATACATGCATAAACTGAGGCTCAGAGAGGTGAAGTGACCTATGGAAGGTAACTTAAGCCCAACCAGGATTTAGTTCTGGGCAGTCTGACTCATGGACCTGTATTTAGGTGTTAGGCTTTCCTGCCTTGGGTGACCTCAAGCAAGTCTGTGCTCCTCTCTATGCTTCAGTATCCTAATATCTAAATTGAAGGTGTTGAGGCACATTTTCTCTAATATCTTTCATTATTAATTGTTGAAAAGTGAAAGTGAAGTCGCTCAGTCGTGTCCGACTCTTTGCAACCCCATGGACTGTAGCCTACCAGGATCCTCCATCCATGGGATTTTCCAGGCAAGAGTACTGGAGTGGGTTGCCATTTCCTTCTCCAGGGGATCCTCCCAACCCAGGGATTGAACCTGGGTCTTCTGCTTTGTAGGCAGACGCTTTACCATCTGAGCCACCAAGGAAGTATACTAATTGTTGGAGGACATATCAAATACCTTAGGTTCTACTTCATTTAATCTTCAAAACAGCCCTGGCTCAGTCCACACAAAAACTTGTGTACAAATGTACATAGAAGCATGTTTCATAATAGCCAAAACATGGAAAAATTCAAATGACTATCAATGAATAAATGGATAAACAAAATGCAGTATATCCATACAATGGAATAGTTGTTGTTATTCAGACACGTAGTCGTGTCTTAGTCCTTGCAACCCCATGGACTGCAGCATGCCAGGCTTCCCCGTCCTTCACCATCTCCCAGCATTTGCTCAAACTCATGTCCATCAAGTCAGTGATGCCATTCAACCATCTCATCCTCTGTCGCCCCCTTCCCCTCTTGCCCTCAATCTTTCCCAGAATCAGGCTCTTTTCCAATGGAATAGTATTCACACATAAAAAGGAATAAAGTATGGATACTACTTCAACATGGAAGAAATTTGAAAACATCATGATAAGTGAAAGAAGTCAGACATGAAGGGACATTTTGTATGATTCCATTTATACAAAATGTACAGAACAGACAAATCTTTGGAGATAGAAGGCAAATTCATAGTTGGCTACATTTGGGGGAAACTTGAGGGGAGGGAAATGGGGAACAAATCCTAGTGGGTATGAGGCTTTTGGGGGGAATGATGAAACATTTTAAAGTTGATGGGGGATGGTTGCACAACTTTGTGAGTACACTAAAATGGCCACTGAATCATGTACTTTAAATGGGTGAATTGTCTGAAATTTGATTTATATTCCAATAAAGTTGTTAATAGCAAGAGTAGTGTGGGGGCTTCCCAGGTGGCACAGTGGTAAAGAATCCGACTGCCAATGTAGGAGATGCAGGAGACGCAGGTTTGATCCCTGGGTTGGGAGGATCATCTGGAGGAGGAAATGGCAACCCACTCCAGTATTCTTGCCTGAAAAACTCTATGGACAGAGGAGCCTGGTGGACTACAGTCTACGGGGTCACAAAGAGTCAGACAGGACTCAGTGACTGAACACAGCACAAAGCTGTTAAAACAAAACAAAACACTGGCTCTGGGAGGTAGGCTTTATGGTCTTCCCTTTGCAGATGAGTGGCCTGAGGCTCAGAGGGGCCCAGCAGACCCCTGATGTACAGCTCTCACTGGCTGGAGCCAGTGTGAAGCTCCATCAGTGTGGCTCCAGTGGCCCTGCCTTCCCCCCAGTTTTGGTAGTCTATGATGCCATGATCTGTTCATTTCCTACTGCTGCTGCAACAATGTGCCACAGGGCTAGTGTAGCTTAAAGCAACAAGTCTTATTCCCTCACAGTTCTGGAGGCCAGAAGTCTAAGTCAAGGTGTTGGCAGCTTTGGTTCTTCTGGATGCTCTAGGGGGACACCCTTCCTTGCTTCTTCTAGCTTTGGGAATTGATGGCATTCCTTGACTTGTGACTTTGAGGCCACATCACTCCATTCTATGCCTAAGTGCTCACATCATCTCCTAATCTGCATTTGTCTTAAATGGACATTGATTTAGAGTCTACCCAAATAAACCAGGCTTCCCTGATAGCTCAGTTGGTAAAGAATCTGCCTATAATGCGGGAGACCTGGGTTTAATCCCTGGGTTGGAAAGATCCCCTGGAGAAGACAGGCTACCCACTCCAGAATTCTGGCCTGGAGAATTCCATGAATATATTAAAGAGTACATTTTGGAGAAGGGAATGGCAACCCACTCTAGTATTCTTGCCTGCAGAACCCCATGGACTTAGGAGAGCCTGGTGGGCTACAGTCTATGGAATCGCAAAGAGTCGGACATGACTGAGCAACTTTCACTCACTCATTCAGATACACCAGGATATCAGTTCAAGATCTTTAACTTAATTAAAATTCACATTTTTATTCCAAATAAGGTAGCACTCAACGCTCTAGGGGTTTTATGTTGACATATCTTTGAGGTGGAGGGGGAGGTCCACCATTCAACCCACTATACTTGGGAGGCAGACACATGCTGGAAAGAATCAAAAGAAGCTTCCTGGAGGAGGTGAGAAGAGCAATGGCCAGAAGATCCAAGATGAGCTTCCAAGTGCTCAGCCTGGGCCAGAAGAAAATGGAATTGAAACGGGAGGGTCGTGAGAAAACACACATATGCAACTCATCACCACCACCACCCAGGTGCTCTTTTCCCTTTCAGTCATCAACAGCTCTCATTGGCTCTGAAGGGTCTCAACACAGACCCGGATATCACAGAGAGTGAACTTTCCAGTTCAGCGAGACACCCTGGCCAGGCTTGACTGTTTATAATGGGTTGGGTGGTGGTGTCAGGAACCCAAACATAGCAGGCTTGCATTAATGACCCAGCCAACCATGTCTAGAGGAAGTGGAACTGAAAGATGGGGCCACCAACTCTCTTTTCTCGGAGCAGGGCCAAGGCTGGGAGGTGGGGGGAAGGACTTCACTTCTCCCAACAAGTCCTGGGAGCCAACCAAGCAATCTACTGTGCTCTCCAGGGTGGTGAGAGAAGAGAGAGCTCTCTGCCCCAAATCTTGCCTGCTGCCCTGCTTCCCTTTTCCAGTCTGCAGTCTTTATTGACAGCCTACATTATAGCTAGCCATCTGCCTTTCTCCAGACAGTGAGATCTGGTAACAACAGATCCAGACAAACCCCAGCAATTCCACAAACAAAATATGTGACTTTAGCCAAGTCACTCATATTCTGAGTTCTCCCACAAGGACTGCCAGGGACCTTCAGGCTCAATCTCCTTCATCCCAGAGAGGAGAAGATGGAACCCTGAGAGGGGCTGTGCCTTGCACAAGGCCCTAGAGTCTGCTGGTGATGGGGCCTGCACCCAGCATAAGACTCCCAGTCCATGCTCTTCCCTGCCAATCAAAATGTATCGGGTTAACTAAGCACCCCCATTTATCTAGGCTCAGGAATAGGGACCAGGTCCTATCACAGAAGGGCAAAGGAGGGAAATGCAGAGGGGAGGAGTCTGAAGAAGCCTAGCTTATTGACAAGCTCAGCTGCAAACACTGGACACCAAATGTGGTCCAATACCAGGGAAATACACTGACAGCCGAGAAAGAAGGCAAATCCTTTGAGCTTTGGAATCAAACTGCCCGATTCTGAAATCACTCTTATCTACAAACTCACCATAACCTGGAAAGTTCATTTTTTAGATCTCTTGGAGCCTCAGTTTCCTCATCTTTATTTTTAGGCCACGTTCATAGCTTGTGGTATCTTAGTTTCCTGCATGTGCCTACTCAGTCGCTCATTTGTGTCCAACTCCACGATCCGTGGATTACAGCCCACCAGGCTCCTCTGTCCATGGCCTTTTTCAGGCAAGAACACTGGAATGGGGTGCCATTTCCTCCTCCAAGGTATCTTCCTGACCCAGGGATTGAACTAGAGTCTCCTACATTGGCAGGGGTATTCTTTATCACTGAGCCTCCTGGGAAGCCCCTTAGTTCCCTGACCAGGGATAAAATCCAGGCCCCCTGCAGTGTGAGTATGGAGTCCTAACCATCCAACCACCAAGGAATTCCCTCAGTTTCCTCATCTGTAAAGTGGTAGTCCATAAGGACTAGGTGAATTAATTCATGTAGGGCCCTTAGGAAGATGACTGTCACTTTGTAAGTGCTTAAGGAATGGAAGCATAGCCACACAGAGAGCACAATATGGGTGATGATTATTGTTAATTCACCTCTTACCTCTGCAAGAATCACTGCAGATGGTAATTGCTGCCATGAAATTAAAGGATGTTTGCTCCTTGGAAGAAAAGTTATGACCAACCTAGATGGCATACTAAAAAGCAGAGACATTACTTTGCCTACAAAGGTCCGTCTAGTCAAGGCTATGGTTTTTCCAGTAGTCATGTGTGGATATGAAAGTTGGACTATAAAGAAAGCTGAGCACCAAAGAATTGATGCTTTTGAACTGTGGTGTTGGAGAAGACTCTTGAGAGCCCCTTGAACGACAAGGAGATCCAACAAGTCCATCCTAAGGGAAATCAGTCTTGAATATTCATTGGAAGGACAGATGCTGAAGCTGAAGCTCCAATCCTTTGGCCACCTGATGCGAAGAACAGACTCCTTGGAAAACACACTGATGCTGGGAAAGACTGAAGGCAGAAGGAGAAGGGGACAAGAGAGGATGAGATGGTTGGATGGCACCACCAACTCAATGGACATGAGTTTGAGTAAACTCCTGGAGTTGGTGATGGACAGGGAGGCCTGGCGTGCTGCAGTCCATGGGGTCACAAAGAGTCGGACACGACTGAGCACTGAACTGAACTGAACCTCTGCAAAATTGATAAGGAGATCTTTTCTCTTCCATCCTACTTTTCAACATTGTGAAGCCAAGATTCCTGTTCTTTTGCATAAGGGGATCCCACAGCCTCCACAGGAGCAAGTAAGCCCTAGAATCAGCAGTGCCACCTGGAATGTTTGCTGTCAGACATCCCAAACATACATGTCAGCACCTCCCTGCATCTCCAAGACAAAGCCCACACTGTACACACTTCCTCTTGAATAGACAAGGATTTGCAACTTGACACAGACGTCTGCCTCCAGCCCCCAATCTGAGTTCACCAAGAGCCCTAGGGAGGAGGCAGCTGGAGTATTATGCCCACTTGACGAAGGAGGATCCTCAAACACCTTGCTGAAATGGCCTGTCCAAGGTCATCCTGTTGGAAAATTTGACTTTGAATCCTGGCTAGGAGATCTTAGGCAAATGACTTAACCTTTAGGAGTATCAGCTTTCCCATCACTAGATTGGGATAATGATACTTACTTTGTGGGACCATCAAGAGGTCAGGAAGGGCCCTGCGTGGTACACCAGGCCCACCAGAGGCCATGGTAAGAGGAAGCCCAATCTACTGGGAGCCTGAGAATCCAGGCTTTCACTTTGGAGCTCCCCACAGTACCATACTGCCTCCCATTCATGCCAAAATCGACTTGGCCTGGGACCTGCTGGTGTTCCCATAGCCATGTCTCCTGTGTCTCTATAGGCTTAGGAAGCACTTCAGAGGCTCCTTACTGGGCTCCTCCCTCCTTGTGCAATTCCAGAAGGGGCTGGGGGCAGAGGGCCCTGACCACCTCACTGCAAGGGAGAGAGTCCCCTACAGATCCCCCACCACAGGCCAGAACCTCCAGGCGAGGGACACTGTGAGTGCAGGAATCTTCCTTCTTGCTCACCTATCCCCCATGCCCCAACACACAGCAACCCCTCTCCATCAACAGGAAAGAAGGCGCAGAGCTAGAATCCATTGGTGCCTCTGAGTGCTGGGCATCAAATGACATGTTTATAGGTATTATCTTCTTTAGCTGAACTCACACCGTAGTCATTTGTCTTCCCACTCCTCAGATGAAGAAACAGGCTCAAAGAGAAGAGCAAAGGACTGGGGTCTGAAGCAGCTGCCTGGCCCCAAGTCTCAGCTTCTTCCAGGCTCTCGGCAACCAACCCCTGGCCACACTGGGGAGGTGCCTTCGCCTGGCGGCGCACGGAAGCGTGAGTGGCAAGAGGATTTCTCCTTTTGAGAAGCTGTTGGGGGCGCAGCCGAGGAGTGGGCTGTGTCTTTTTGGTTAAAGGGCAGTATTTTTAGAAGGTCCTCTTTGGACCCGCCCTTCCCCTTGGGCCACCAACATCTACATCCCACTTGAGAAAAAGTGCCTAATCCTTTTGCCACCAAAAGTCCCTTTGGGGGTTTGTTTCCATCTCCACTTCACATGACACCATAGGTTTTGAAAGGACACACACACTCAAGTGGTTCCTGAAATAAAGCTTCATTTCCCTCTCCCCAGAGGGAAATTAAACATTACCAGAATGTTCTAGCTCAGATGTTGATATTCAGTTGTTACAGTTCTTCTGTGCTCTGTCTTGGCTGGGGAGAGTCCTTTTTTGTCTAGGGGTGGTGTTGATGTGCTCTGTTTGTTATCTTGTATCAAGGGTCACAGCAGCTCTGGGAGCTTGGTATCACTGTACCCATTACACAGATGGTGACAATGAGGTGAGGCTCAGTTATCAGTTGCTCTCTTCCCAGAGAGGGGGGTATATCCTTGAGGATCTGAGGAGAAACTGAGAAGCAGAAGTTTTCAGCACTGCTCTGCGCTGTGATGAAAGAGCATGAGAAGAAACACTTCCCTACTTGTTGACTGTGAGTTCCTCTCAAGGAAGAAGTGGAAAAATCTCTGAACTGTGTGTCTAGAAACACAGGCTTGACTTCCAATTCTGCCTTTGATCTTGAATTCCTTTCTTTACCCATCTGAGCCTTAGTTTCGTTAGCTGGGTGTAGAAGCCCACTCAGACGAGGCATTTAGGGGTTCTAGATTCCTCATTGCATACCAGCTTTCCTCCCTGCCTTTCCCCCAAAGCCCCCTAACACCACTCTGCCCCCCAACTTCATGATAAACTGCTTCCGGATGCCACATGGGAACAGGAAGCCAGGAGCCCAGGGTTACTTATCTACCATAAGCAGCTTCCAGTCAGCATCTTAGTGGATCAAACAAGTTCCTCTTTTCCTCTTGCACCCTACAGGCCCCCAGATAAACTCGACAAGACACCTTGCACTTTTTTCCTCTCCTAATCTGTAAAACAATGATTTACTGAGCATCTCCTACAAGAAAGTCACTGGGCTCAGTTCTCTGAGGGCCTTGGAGGGGTTTAAAACACAACCCCTGCCAAGAAGCTTGCAGTATAGGCCTCGATGATATTTTAGAAAAGAGACAAAATGTGAGGTTAATGGTACAGTGCAAGCTCTGGGTTCAAACTCCAGTTCCATGCTAACTGGGTGACCTCAGCTAAGTTGCTCGGTCTCTCTGAGTTGTGGAATCTACTGCCCTTAGGTCGCACGGTGTTGACCTCATGAGACTGCAACGCGTGCGTGCATGTTGCTCTGTCGCTTCAGTTGTGTCTGACTCTGCGACCCTGTGGATGTAGCCCTGCCAGGCTCCTCTGTCCATGGCAGTCTCCTGGCAAGAATACTGGAGTGGGATGCCATGCCCTCCTCCACGGGATCTTCCCGATCCAGAGATCAAACTCAAGTCTCCTGTGGCTCCTGCATTACAGGCAGATTCTTAACCGCTGAGCCACCAGGGAAGCCCTCATTGGGCTGCTATGACTTGCCTAAAATGACATATCCAAGAAGTACTACTAAGATGTAAGCTCCAATATGGAGCTGCAAGGTGTCACTTGCCACCGTACAAGTGGCAAAACTAGAAAACTGGACGATGCCAAGGGGTTGGTGGGAGTGGATGTTTGCAGGGGCACCTGCAGAACAACCTGGAACTCTTTAGAATACCTAAGGATGCAGAGATCCTACAATTCAGTGATTCAATTCTTGGATATACAGCAAAGAAATGCCCGCACAGCTCCATGAGGACACCCATCAGAAGTTGCCCACCACCGGTACTGTTTGTGGTGACCAGGAGTTGGAGGCCACCTGAATGTCTGCTGCTAGGGGAAGGATGGTACCAAGTAGCTGCTGCAATCTGCAGGGGATGATGCTGTGATTAGAAGCCACAGTCCAAATGCACATGGAGGCGGATCTTAACAACACAGTAGAGAGTGGAAACGTATGAAGCAGAGTAGCTCTGATAACCCTCTTCTAGATGTACAGAGTGACATACAGGCGCAGAAAGAAAAAGAAAGCAACATGTATTTTAGAACACATGCCAACAAAAGGATACACCTTGAGGGCATTAGAGTGGGTGCCCAGAAAGAGGAAAGAGTAATGGGGAGAGGGGAAATTAAATAAGAGAGATGCCTCACGTAGACCAAAGATCAGACTGTACTGCAAAGTGGGGTGTGTAGTTAACTCAAGATTGGAAAAGGCTCCTGAAGCTTAAGAGAAACAAAACAAAACCAAAGATGACGGAAGCTACCTGGGGTGGGGTATGTCTGTGGCTCACCAAACAGGGCCTGACACCCAGATGCTCAAATAAAGAAAGAAAACTGCCCTCTTGCCACCCTGCAGACTGCCAGGGATGGGTGGATGGGGGCCCAGGAGCCCCCAGTCCTGGAAGAGGAGATGAGAAAGTGAAGGACTTGGAGATGAACAGGGAAAAGTGGGCACCGTCGGTAGAGGAGGAAGCCCCAGCCCTCTGGCCCCCGATGCTGGTCCAGCATGGGCGACCCAGGAAAATGAGACAGAGAGGACTTCTAGAAACTGCTGGTGTCAAGACTTTCACTTCCCAGAGGGGCTTGATGAGGTCACAAGAGACAGAGCAGAAACTTAGGTACATGGCAGTGCTTCGCGACAATGGGGCTGGAAGGCGGCTGAGGGTTCTTGTCATTTCTCCTCCAGGCAGGGAGATTGGAAGGGGTGTGTGTGTGTGTGTGTGTGTGTGTGTGTGTGTGTGTGCGCGCAAGTTGTGTGAGCATGTCATAGGAGCCAGCAGGCCAGACAAGGAGAGATCTGAAAATATTGTAATTGGTTGGATTTTGTGCCTGACTGAAACTGCAGGCTTCTCTGTGCCAAAGGGGGCTTGGCTTGGAGTATGGAATCAAAATGAAGGGTGAGGGATTTTCCTGGTGGTCCAGTGGCTAAGACTCCATGCTGCCAATGCAGGGGGCCTGGATTCAATCCCTGGTCAGGGAACTAGATCCCACAAGCTGCATCTGAAAGAGCCTGCGTGCTGTAACAAAGGTTGAAGATCCCACATGCTGTAACCAAGACCCGGAGCAGCCAAATAAATAAACAATTTTTTTTTTTTTAATGAAGGGTGAGTTAGGCCTATAGACCTAGGTGTTTTGTCTCCTAAGACAATTTGTGTGTGTGTGTGTGTGTATATTTGCTGTTACTGTTCAGTCACTAAGCCGTGTCCAACTCTTCGTGACCCCATAGACTGTAGCCCACCAAGCACCTCTGTCCATGGGATTCTCCAGGCAAGAATATTGGATTGGGTAGCCATTTCTTGCTCCAGGGATCTTTCTGAACCAGGGGTGGAACCCACGCCTCCTGCTTGGCAGGCAAATTCTTTACCACTGAGCCACCAGGGACGTGTGTATGTATGTGTGTGTCTTAATTACAATCACTATGTCTCCATAGAGAGTACACAATTAATTGTTGCCAAAGTCCCCATTACTTCCCATTGCATTCTGCTGGGTCCTATTTGGCACAGTGATGACCCCTCAGGCACTTGAGTTGGCTTGGAGGCCTTCTAAGGTCACTTCTCTCTCTGATCTGCTGGAGAGATGATGGCTTGGGATGGATAGGTGACTGGGAGAGGCAGGACTGGATTCTGTCCTGCCCCATAGTGGGACCGGGATGCACAGAAGGGTGTCTTCCAACAGATAGGCTTGGAGGAGACTGGCCCCGAGTGCCCAAACTGGCCAGGTTCATAAAGGAAGGAGCAGGAAGCATGGGGGTTGTGGTGTCTGGGTGTCGGGTGTGTTCCCCCAGCTCTCATGCCAGGTCCGTCTGAAAAGGGATTAGGAAATAAGCTGTCTGGGGGACACAGGGCATCAAGAGCTATTCTCCACTGGACCCACCTCACCCTCAAGGATCTTGGTGGCTCCACCACAGCCCCCCAGCCTCTCTGCGCCGAGAGCAGCCTGTGCCAGGATACAGGGTTCTTGGAGCAGGAACACAGGAAGTAGAAGCAAGATTGGCCCCGCTCCTGGCCACAGCGCTTCTCAGCAGTTGGAGGGAGTGAAGAGGAAGTGGGCTGGCACGGCCATGGAGACTGCCGTGCTGACCACAGACTAGAGAGACAGGATCCACACAGGGAGCCATGACACTGAGATCTGGGCCCTGCTCTGCATCTGACAGATTCTGTGACCCTAGGCAAGCCCCTTTCCCTCTCTGGTCCCCAGTGGCCTCGCCTATTAAATAAGAACGTCAGGCTAAAATGTGCGTGCGTGCTCAGTCGCTTCAGGCGTGTCTGACTCTTTGCGACCCCATGGACTGTAGCCCACCAGGCTCCTCTGTCCGTGGGATTCTCCAGGCAAGAATGCTGGAGTAGGTTGACGTGCCCTCCTCCAGAGGATCTTCCCCACCCTGGGATCGAACTCATGTCTCACCCCCCTGAGACAACTTGGTTCTGCTTTTCCCCACGTAGGGCTTGGAAATCTCCCAGAGGACTCCACAGAGACTACCTCTGAACCCTTGAGCAAGCCACCTATCTTTTTTAGACGCCCTGGAGGACATCCACTTCATCACAACTTGGAAAATCTTGGAACTCTGAACAAGACAAGCCTGGCTGATGTGCGCGCCTGTAAATGGCACAGTTATTGAGGTCGAGAGGCCGGGGGCAGGGGGAGGGAAAGGGGGAAGGAGGAGAAAGCTTGAGAGCTACAGCCAGGGGAGGAGGGGGACTCCGTGCTTGTCCAGAACACCAGCCTCCCCCACCTCCGCGTGGCCTTTCCTCTGCATGCCCCAACCTTCCCAGCTACAGTCAGTGACCAGGAAAGGAGTCCAACAAGCTTTTCCTGGAAGGAAATCTGAGCCGGGTGCTGGGGCGGGGAGGGGAACGAATAGCCTGTGGCTGCAGTGAACAAAGCCAGGCTCCCAACTCCAGTCCTAACCCCCAACTTGACCCACGTGTGTGTAAGTTGCTTCAGTTGCATCTGACTGTTTGAGAGCCTGTGGACTGTAGCCCTGCCAGTCTCCTCTCTCCAGGCCAGATTACTGGAGTGGGTTGCTATGCACTCCTCCAGGGGATCTTCTTGACCCAGAGATCAAACCCGCGCCTCTTACATCTCTTGCACTGGCAGGTGGGTTCTTTACCACTAGCTGCACCTGGGAAGCCCAACATGGCACCTAAGCCAGCAGCAGACGCTTTGCTGGGTGTTGGAGACTCCAAGAGAAATACATTACTCACCAACCCTGGCTGCCAGTCTCTGACGACAGCTAGCAAGTTGGGCTGTGAATCGAAATCGCCTGAAGTGGGTGCTAAACACACAGCAGCCCATATCTCATCCACGGAATCTGGGATGGGGTCCAGAAATCTATATTTTTAAAGAGCACCGCCCTTGGGCACCCCTTCTCCCAAGACACACACTGTTGCCTTGCGGTGACTGAAAACTAAGATAGGCTTTATTTCCAAGGCAGCCCGAGTTTACACTTGCTGAGAAGTTTACACTGGTAAGTTTACACTTGACTTTCAGTTTGCATGGTTCTATGGCTTTTCCTTCCTCCATGGGAAACTTCCAGACTCTGCATTTCTATAACCTTTCTACTTCTTCTCAGCTGGAAACCCTGGAGTCAGATTGGTCCCCAATTCCTACATATTTCCTTCCAAATTCCCTCAGCACAGCCCCTTGACCTAGTACCCCACCCCCCTCCCGGCCTAGATTGTTACAAGAGTTACTAGGTCTTTCTACTAACCCAAAGTCTCCCAAACTTCAAGCATTCACCTGCCTCCTTTACAATTTTTTGGTCATATCTGCACACCACCTGTTGTATAATTTACCTAAGCATTTTCCTTAAATCAACATTAAAAAATCCCAAACATTTATTTTAAAAGAAAATTTTCTGGAATTGAAAGTAGAAATGCAAATGGCTAGGTGCATGCAAAAGTTTGCAACCGCACTATTCACAAAAGACAAAAGATGGGAACAACTCAAGAGTCCATTGACAGATGAATGGATAAGGAAAATGGCCACACACTGGAATAGTATGCAGCCAGAACAAGGAATGAAGTTCTGACACGTGCTACAACAGGGTTGAAACTTCAAGATGTTATGCTAAGTGAAAAAAGCCAGACATAAGAGAACAAATATTGTATTAATATAACTCCACTTATATGAGGCACCTGGAGTAGTCAAATTCATAGAAACAAAAAATAGAATGGTGGGGACTTGCCTAGTGGTCCAGTGGTTAAGAATCCACATTGCAAGGCAGGGGATACAGTTCCTCAATCCCTGGTTGAGGAACTAAGATCTGACATGCTACAAAGAAAGTAAACCCGTGGGCAGCATCTATGGAGTCCAAGTGCTTTGGAACTTTTATGCCACAGCTGGAGACTCCATGTTCTGCATCCCCTGCATGCCACAACTAAGACTCGACACAGACAAATAAATAAATATTTTAAAAAAAAATAGAAGGGTGGTTACCAGGGGCTGGGGGCAAGGGAAGAATGGGGAGTTAGTGCTTAACAGGGACAGAGTTTCAGTTTGGACCATGAAAAAGTTTGGGAGACGGATGGTGGTGATGGCGGCACAACATTATGAACATACTTTATGCCACTGAATTGTACATTTCAAAATGATTTTCTTGGTAAATTTTATGTTTAAAAAAGAAGAAAACTTTCTATGGCTACCTTGCATGAAAAACAAAAAGAAAAAGCAAAACCACTATCTCACTTGCCACTGAAAACAAAACACTATCAAATTAATGTCAGCTGCCCTTCCACTTTGTTAAAAAGAAACATTAGTTTTAGACTGCCACTAACATACCTACTCAGGCTTTCCTGGTGGCTCAGACAGTAAAGAATCAACCTGCAATGCAGGAGACCTGGGTTCGATCCCTGGGTTGGGAAGATCCCCTGGAGGGGGACATGGCAACCCACTCCAATATTCTTGCCTGGAGAATCCCCATGGACAGAGGAGCCTGGCGGGCTATAGTCCATGGGGTCACAAAGAGTCAGACATGACTGAACAACTAAGCCCAGCACAGCAACATGCCTACTCACAAAACAGGAGGATTAAAAGAGAAACGGAAAAGCACCGATGTCTTTCCTATGAGAACCAGTGTCAGTCAAGATCTCTCTTGAGAACTGTCTTTGGATCATGGATCACCTGCAGATTCCCTGGTGGTTCAGCGGTAAAGAATCTGCCTGCCAATACAGGAGACGCAGGTTTGATCCCTAAGCTGGGAAGATCCCCTGGAGAAGGAAATGGCAACCCACTCCAGTATTCTTGACTGGGAAATCCCATGGACAGAGGAGCCTGGTGGGCTACAGTCCATGGGGTCACAAAGAGTCAGACACGACTCAGTGACTAAACAACGGACCACATATGTGTCAAAGCCTGTGGGGACACGGGGGGTGTGAGCCCATGATGACCTCTCAGATCTCTCTATACAATCCGGCTAGAATCTGTGAGGGTTACACCTGGCACATGTGTATTCAAAGTGGTCTTGTGCAAGGCAGGAAATCATCAGGAAAGCACTCATATCTTATCCATCTTGTAGATGCTTCTTGGAAGGGGAAGTCACTTACCCAGGGGGACTGATGCCAAGTCTGAAACCCAAGTCTGTGAGCTTCACCCTCTTCCTCAGGCCACCGCCCCCCCCAGTCACCCAAGACAGACCCCTGGCCTTGGAGCAGGGCACCTGTGCTAACCTTCTGATTCTACTCTTCACAAGGTACTAGATGCCAGGTCCCTGCCATCAGACTTTGCTGTATCAACAAGCCTCCCTCTGACTATCCAGGCCCCACCCTGCATTTGTGTAGGCTCATGCCTTTGCCCAGGTACTGGATGGGCTCTCAGGGGACCTGGATTCAAATTCTGAGTCTGATAACAACCTGGCCATGGGGTCTTTGACAAAACTCCTAGGGAAGTCCCTAGAGGTTTGTTAACATGGAGAAGGTACAGCGGTTGGACCACATCAGTGCCTTTCAACGTATGTATGACCACTGGGCCCCTGAGATAGGAAAAACACACACCACACATCACACACACACACACACCCCCATAGCCGGTCAATCTGCTATTGGGAGCCCCACCACACATCACACACACACACACACACACACCCACCCACCCACCTACCTGCCCATAGCTGGTCAACCTGCTATTGGGAGCCCCAGGGCAGACCCAGCCAATGGGCTCTGGGGGCGTGGTCTGGGAACCCGCCCTCTAAACAGCCGCCCCCATCCCCTCCACCCTCCTCCCGCGGGTGATTCCCACGTGTGGGAAGCCTCGGAGCCTCTGGCTCAGTTGTCTTTAGGACCCTTCCCTCCATATTCTGGGACCTTGGAGACCAGGTCCTTGCCTAAGGCAGACTGGGATTTAGAAAGTGGTTTGCTGGGGTCTCATCTTCTCCTTCATCTCCACCGGCCCTCAAGCAAGAAGCACTAATTTCTTTAGCCTTCTGACTGGCTGGGAATGGCATTTCTTTGGGGGGAGCGGGGAGGGGAGAGCAGGGAGGCCTATCAGTGTAAGACGTCTTGCCAGATTTAGGAACACCCGGCTGCAACGGGAGGTGGGGCACTTCTGTCTCCTCCCATGTGTCACCTAGGGTGGAGAGAGGCTGCGGGACTCAAGGGAAAACCGCGGGCATTAAGGGTCCCAGACAGAGCTAGGCGTGGTGGCTCCAATTCTGATGTTCTGGACCCCGGGGAGCCCCACCCCAAGCCGTCTCCTGGGGGCCCTTAGTTTCTCTTCTTAGAGGACGTGGCTTAGGACCCCAACTTGCCATAGAGATGCCAACGGTCAAGCACAGTCCGGGAATGCCCCTGCCCCCAAAGATGCTAAAAGAGAAGTGAGGATCCTTCCAATCCGCTGGTTAAAGGTCTCCTCATAGACCCCCTGCCCCTCTAGCACTGGGGACCCCACTAAGAGGGCCGGGTACCCAGATTCCAGAGTCAGAGCGGGAACGTGACTCAAGAGGGAAACTGAGGCTCAAACAAGTGCAGCCCGGGTCCTAGGTCTCCGGGTGGAAGGGAAGCCTGTGATTCCCTCCCGTGCCCCCGCGCGCATCTTCGGATTCCAGGACGCTCAGCCAGTGTGGCTACCCAGCGTCTGGCCGCGCGCTAGCCTGCTCTGAGCGCCTCTTCTCCGTCCCCGTGTCTCTGCAGACGCTCCCCTTCCCACCGGCTCTCCCTGCTGCGGCCCCTGGGCCCCGGTGCGCTGGGCAAAGCAGCCCAGCTCCAGGGTCTCCACTCCCATTTCCTGCGTAGAATCCTTCCAGGGATGCCGGAGATGAGGGGTTTTCTGAGTGTGCACTCTGCACATTTACCGTCCCCCGGCTTCCAGCCTTGCTGTGTGACCTCGGGCAAGTAGCTACCAGTCTCTGAACTCTATTCCCAGCCCCACCTCGGGGGCCGCAGAGGGGCCTTGGGTTACCTGCTGCTGGTCCCCAGAACTCCTGCACGCGCTGCCTTCTGCTTCTGCCTCCTGCCAGCTCTGGAGTTGAGCAAGGGCGGGGATGGGTAGTCGCTGGGCCACCTCCCCTCCACCCCTTCGGGCCACCCCCCCCACCTCTGTGGCTGTCTTTTTTCTCTTTCACTTTCTCTCTGCACCACGGGGCTTGAGCCACCGAAGCTGGGGAGTAAGCAGACACCCAAGTCGCCCCTTGCTGCACCAACCACGTGGTTTCTCAGAAGCACCTAGTCCAGCCATCCACTGGAGCTCCAATCGGCCCCTAAAAATAGCCAGTGTTTGCTTTGGCGAGGTAGCCTGCCCTTAGTCATTTGAAACACAAGCCCTGGTTAGGAGGAAGCTGGCTCCCTTTCTCTCTACTTCAGCCCCACCTTGAAACTGACAAGCCATCCCTGCAGGCCACTGGGACTAGCTAGCCCAGCCACTCCCGAGAGATGCCGGCTACCCTGGAAGGCAGAGGAAATTCATCAGGGAAATTCACCCCGGGGAACCTTGATTCCCCCCCTCCCCGCCCCCCACCGCCACACACCTCCTGACAGCTTTCTTCCCTCCCTTCTTCTTCCACAGGTCCTGCACCCCTGCTCCATCCACCCTGAGGCCTTGGAGAGGTCACTTCCCTTCCCAGGCTTGGATTTCCTCATCTGGAATTGAGGAGGGAGCCTTCAAGGTGACTTCTGACCTCTCTCTCTCCTTAGAAAACTTCCCCTGCCCAAGCTCCCGCTGCTACCTTCAGAGCCGGCAAACGTCATCAGCCTGCAAGTTTGGAGGAAGCCAAGCATTTATTTCAGCAGCATCTGACCAAAGGTGTCTCACACTCTCAACCACACAACAAAGGCAACACCAATACTATTGGATTCCTGTGTGGATCTTCAGATCCTAAAATGCACTGGGCGGTGTGCTAGAACCTTGGATCGCTCACCTTGGTCTTGAAATAAAAGTTTCCCCCAATCCCATTTAACAGCTCAGGAAACAGCTCAGACTCAGGATAGACTGGGGACCCCGTGTTACTTAACAGCCAGCCAGGCAGCGCAGCTGGGGTTCAAGCTGCTTTCAGAGCTGATACCAGATGTCTGTACTCTGTTATCTCTCAGCATCTGTCCCCTGTCCCCCACTATTCCACAAAGCGCCAGCTGGAAATGAGAGAGAGGGTAGCATTGGTCCAGGTACCCGGATACTGCCCACCACGCTCAATGTCTAGACTAATGGGCTGACGCTGGCTTTGGTGTCCCTGCGTCCTGGGGATGGGGTGGGTCTGGCAGGGGTTCCACCGTTCAAGGGCACGCTTCAGTGTTTACCTGGCAGAGAGAGGACCTTGCGGTTGGCAGAGCCCAGCCACCAACACTGAGAGATGACGACACGCCCCCTGGAAGTCAGCCCTCTAGTACCCTTCAGGCTGATCAAGTCCTCTTACATTCCAGACACCTGAGTGAAACTGCAGGTCCCTCAGTGGAAGGAAGTGGCAAACCACCTCACTTCTTCCAAAAGCCCCAGCAGGCCAAAGACCCCCCTCCCGCCATCCTCACCCCCCAGTTCAGAGCCGTGTCTCCGTTTATTTGGGATGGCGGGACATCACTCTAAATTAAGAAGCATTCTCAGCCCCAATATCCCCCACCCGCCTTTTTACCTTGGGGCTCTGGCAGGTAGGACCCGGCAGGGCGTGGAGCCAGGCAACGCATGGTGCGGGAAACGCAGGGAGGCAGCAACTTCCGGACTCTGGCAGCCCCTCCTGGTGCCCACAGCCTGCCCAGCAATGTCTTCAGGTGCCCAGCTCAGGAGCAGGCAGCCTCATCTCTGGCCAGTCTCCCTACACCAGGTTAGGAGCCCGCCAAGACTAAGCAAACATGCAAAAGAAGCAAGTAAGGGACCAGCAGAAAATTCTCGCCTTACCAGGTGATCTGAGCTGCCAGATTTCTCTCACTAGGCACGCTCTAATTTGCCCACGCTCCCTTAAACACTCCCTTTGCCTGATGTTAATTTCAGTTCCCTGTTGTGGACCAAATGGGGTGATGACCGGGAAAGATAGTGAGTTGACTGTTGGAGGGTCTTCATCTTCAACACACCGTCATTCTGAAACGGTGTTGACCACAGTGGAACCACGCTGGTGCCAGTTGCCAATATATGCCATCTTCTGTAGGGTGGGACTAGGGCCAGAGCCTCACAGATGCCTTAAGACAAGCTGAAAGCCTCTGCTGAGTTCTGCAGGCTCCCTGGATTCCACTGCCATCCCCCACCCCACCCACACACCAAACTGCCCTGAATTTCCCCAGAAAAAGAATCATCCACTCATCATTCTTATTCCAAGACATTGGATCAAAATATAAATTACTTATTAGAAAGTGTTACCCCAAATATGATATATTTAGATGCACATAGTTTGGGGTACCAGATATATGCAGCAGAGCGACTATCACAGGAGAAAGTTAGTGTCTTTTCAAGGTTCTGCCCAGGCTTCTGGAAGCCTCCAGAAGAAAGTCTCAGTTTGGGGGCTAATGAACTTTTAACGCCTCTTCTAATGCATCATCAACCCATCTCACAGAGAGCAGCCCCCAGCTGCAAGCTGTCAGTAGACAGCAGTGTCTGGCCAGAATGCAATGACAATACTCTGCCCTCCTGTTTCATAGTTACCTTCTGTGTGTGGCATTCGTTTTTATTTATGTTGCATATAAACTTTCCTTGGGAAATAAAATTGAATGAAAAATGTGAGTAGTTTGGAAAAAACCAAAAAACCCAAACCTGTCGAGCTAATAGTAGTGTGCGTGTGTGCTAAGTCGCTTCAGTCATGTCCGACTCTGTGTGACCCCATGGACTGTAACCCACCAGGTTCCTCTGTCCATGGGATTCTCCAGGCAAGAATACTGGAGTGTGTTGCCATGCCCTCCTCCAGGGGATCTTCCCAACCCAGGGATCAAACCTGCATCACTTATGTCTCCTGCACATTGGCAGGTGGGTTCTTCACCACTAGCACCACCTGGGAAGCCCAGCGGTAGCGTGGAGGGCACAGAACAATCATGAGGTTGGTACCGAAATGAATGACGTTTTGGAAACAATGACTTCAGTGCCTCAAGCATTTTTGTGGAAAGAACACTGAATTGGGAATTTGCAACCCTGTGGTCCAGCCCCCACGGTTACTAGCAGATGGGTCACCTCGGACCCCTCACTTCCGTCGTGTGGGCCTCGGTTTCTCCGTGTGTGAAGCGAGGGCAATGATGCCTATATTTGTATGGTGATTATTTTCGAGGCAGTTTCTGCTTTCAGAAGTCCCAGGAGGGGAAGTAGGAAGACACGTGAGACTGTTGAGAGTCAATGTGAAACAGTCTTGTTCTGTTAGGCTAATAAAACAGACATGATGAGTATTAGAAATCCCGAGAAGTCTCAACTTCCTATGACTTGGCACGCCTGGCCGTTCCACAAGGACACCTCTGTTCTCAGAGGGAGCCAGCTCTGACGGCCGCGGCCACGGCAGCTCGGAACCAGCTCCGTGGCCGAGCCAAGCTTGGAACGAGAGTCCCCCGGGCCTGGGGTGCGCCTGTATGGGTGCTGTCATTTCTCACCTGGACTACCTGCTACCTGGTCTCTCCGTATCCTCCTTCGCCCGCCCCCACCCCAGACCCATGCTCTGTAAGACCCGACTCTGATCACGCCTGTGTCCACACAGGTTTCTGAGCTGGGAGGATGACACGTGCCAGCCTGCGTTTTGACTGATGACAGATGCCATCAACTGGTACCAGGAGGGCCTCGAATACGGAGCCAGGAGAGGAGCACCGTGGAGCCTCGCCAGGTGCCCAGGGAGGTCCGAATTCTAGCAGAGGCAGTGAAGATGAGGAGATGGGGCGCTGAGGTGAAGTGACAAGCCTCCAGGCCTGAGTGGACAGGCCTAGGAGGGGGCCAAAGGGTTAAGCCGGCGCCAGGGTCTCTCCCTATTAGAGCATCCAGCATGTCTGCTGAAGCTCCTCTTCAAAACTCCCCCAGAGGTGGTGACCATTCATTCTCTTGAGCCCAGGATGAAACCAATTCCCTCCTGACTGGGGCAGCCCTCTCAGTACCTGCCCTGGGCACCTGAATTTCTTTGTCTCAAGTCAGAATTCAGCATGACAAAGCTACAGGCAGAAGCATCGTTCAAGGTACCAGTCTGGGGTCCCCAGCCAAGCACAGAGGAGAGGAGATGAGGGGACTTAACCTTGCAGGTAGGATTAGCATCCCAGCGAGCTTACCATCCCCTGCGGCAACCTCTCCAAACAGACCTTGCTCAGCCCTACCTGCTTATCTCTGCTCAAGCAGCGTCCCCCACCCCAGCCCTCGTAGGACCACTCTCCTGCCTCCTCCTGTTGGACTGCATTTAAGTCATCCTTCAAGGCCCACCATCATCACCCTTCCAGCTAACAACAACCTTCTGCTTTCCTCTTTTTAGCAAACTTGCAGCCATGGATTTGGCAATACATCATGAACTTCCTATTTCATGAGTATGGCCCCCTGCTGCCTCTGATGAGGTCATAAAGTCCTTAATATCTGTCTTAATGCGTCTGACTTTCTTATTGAAATGACACAGGATGCCAAGATCGGTTGAGTGAATGGTTGGCGTTTGAATTTGATTAAGGCAGACAACCTCTAAATGGATGGAGGGTCCTTCTGTACTAGGTTGTATCTTTTCTTACCCTTGTTGGTGACCTGCCTCATTTCTAGCAGATGCTAAATAAATGCTTAAGGGAGAGCGAAGTAAGGATGTGAGAAAGCAAGGAAGAGAGATCAGACAAGACGTGGGGGAGTAGAGAGGAAAAAAAAGCTAATATGTAGGCAAATTAGGAGATCAAACCAGTTAATCCTAAAGGAAATCAACTCTGAATATTCATTGGAGGGACTGATGTTGAAGCTGAAGCTCCAATCCTTTGGCCACCTGATACAAAGAACCAACTCATTAGAAAAGACCCTGATGCTGGGAAAGACTGAAGGCAGGAGAAGGGGATGACAGAAGATGAGATGGTTGGATGGCATCACCGACTCGATGGACATGAGTTTGAGCAAACTCGGGGAGGTGGTGAAGCACAGAGAAGCCTGGCATGCTGCAGTTCATGGGTCACAAAGAGTTGGACACAACTTAGCGACTGAACAACATCAAGGCGAATTAGGCAGGTCAGAAGGTACCTGAGAACATAGACCTGTTCGTGGGTAAATAAGTGCATTGGTTGGTAGGAAGGTGGGTGAATAAGGTGATACATAAATATATGGGCAGTCAGAGAAATGAAATATTGATAAGTCGATAGAATTAGATAGTAGTTGTAAGTTGATGAATTGATTAGTAGATATTAGTATGGTTGGTGCTTCCCGGGTAGCACTAGTTGGTAAGGAAGCCACCTGCCAATGCAGGAGATGTAGGACATGAAGGTTTGGTCCCTGGGTTGGGAAGACTCCCGGGAGGAGGGCATGGCAACCCACTCCAGTATTCTTGCCTGGAGAATCCCATGGACAGAGGAGCCTGGTGGGCTACAGTCCATGGGGTCACAAAGAGTCAGACACAACTGAAGTGACTAAGCCCGCACAGTAGGCGGTTGGGTAGACCAGGAAAGTTTGAGAAAAGGCAGCTGGAGAGACCAATAATGGTAAAGTAAGGACACAGGTGAGCTGCTCAAGGTAACAACAAAGAACAGAAACCATCCCTGGCTGAGTCAGGCGCCAGACTGGGAGCCGAGCCGAATATAGAACAGGCCCCTGGTCAACCCCGGGAAAACCCATGGGGACTTGCCAACTTCCGGTTGCAGGTGTTTCTACTTCTGCGGCTCATGTGGGTGAAGGTGAAGTAAGTCTGGCTGGCTGGGAAGCCACTCCAGGTGAAAAGCAAGTGGTCCTTGCCAACACATCTCCTTCCAGGTGTCAGAGGAGACTCGCTTCTCAGGGATCAGAGCAGGAACGAGGTTGGGGAGGGAAGAGAGGGAGAAAGAAGGGAGCGTGCAGCCTTCCCCCTCTCTGGGTCTTGGCTCTGGCGACTCTCATCCTAAGGACCAGATGGGGAAGGAAGTGGCAGGAAGAACTTAGCAGTCTAGGGTATGTCCCTCCCTTTCCAATAAATCAGGCAACATCCAAGAAGGAGTCTTTTTTCTGCGTTTCCTAGATCAGGGTTCTCATGGGCAAAACTACCGCATTGTGAAAACACAGAGTGACAAAACAGTGAAGGAAAGCCAAAGGAAACAGTAATATGTAAAGCCACGGCAGGAGTGTCCCGTAGCCTCTGAGAAGGCTCGCCCCAAGAGCACCGCTGCACCTCCATCCACAAACCTGAGGCCGGCTGGGTCTGACCTTGCCACCGGTCATCCTTCCATTCACTTTGAGTCTGTGGTTGCCCTGAATGCCACCCTGGAGGCTGACGAGTCTGAAGGAATGCGTGTGTTTTGGATGATGTCATTGAATTCTCGGAATAGCCACTCTGGATGCTAGTATCGCCTCCATTTTACAGATGGGGAAACCGAGGGATCCCAGGAAGGGATCGGCATCCTAGCCCTTGGAATCAAGGAGTCACAGCTGGCACCGAGGCTGTCTGAGGCCACAGCCTATGTGCTTAACCAATGTGCCAGCTTGAGGATGGGAGTCACATTAACTCTCAGATGCACATAGCGGCCACACGCTCAGCACTGGAGTAGGTGTCTAGATGTGATATGGAGCCCCCAATGAGACTGCAGACTCAACTCCCTGGTTTATCCTCCCCCCGTCCAATGCAGGAGATGTAAGAGATGCAGGTTCAATCCCTGGGTCAGGAAGATCCCCTGCAGAAGGAAATGGCAACCCACTCCAGTATTCTTGCCTGGGACAGTTCCTCCAGTATAGAGGAGCCTGGCGGGCTCGTGTGGGTCCACGGGGTCGCAAAGAGTCCGACACAACCGAAGCGACTAAGCACGCATGCGTGAGTGACTGAGCACACCACAATATGTATGTGTCTGACATTCCTAGGGTTATCTGTCTGATGCCAAGCACTTCCTGGGATGGTTTCTCAGCTACCATCTCATTGAACCCTTGCTATGACCCTGGGAGGTTTATATCATCACTCCCGTTTTAGTGATGAAAAAACTGACAGTCAGAGTGGTTCAGACACGTGGCCGAGGATACACAGTTTGTAAGCAGCAGGGCATGGCCGCAGACCTAGAGCTGTTCGGCTTCCGGCCTAGTTCTCCTTCCGTCACTGCCACGCTACCTCTGTCTTCTCTGGCCTCTGACTGTCCTCCAGGGCTTGTCACTCACTGTCCCCAGTCAAGCAGCTGAGTTCTGCCCAGACTCTTGGGACTCCTCCGAGCTTGCCAGGGGCTGGATGACATATGCTGTTCTGTGCAGCAGAGCCAACCCCCAAAGATGGGCTTCCTGCACAATTGCAGCTGAAGCATTATCAATCATATCCAAAGGTGACTTCTGAATCATCAGGCTGGTTTCAGTTTGAAGATGGTCAGCCTGCTTCGGGTAGACTTACGGTATCCCTTTGGGTTATTCAAAAGAGGCAGCCAACCAGAAAATGCAACGAGTGATCTGGGCCCATGAGATCTAATAGCCACCTCTCCCCAGGCCATGATCGAGGCAACCACTCACCTCCCTGTGCCTCAGCGTACTCATCTGTAGAGTGAGAGTAATGGTAAACACGAGCCATCCACACTCTCATCCGTCTCCCCATCCACCCGTCACCCAGCCACCTACCCACCCACCCACTCATCACCCATCCACCTGTGCACCTACCCATCAACCATTCACCTATCCTCCCCCCTATACACCCACCCACCATCCATCCATCCACCTAACCACCTACCCATCAACCATTCACCTATGCCCCCACCCACACCCCCATCCACTCATCACCCAGCCACCTACCCACCTACCCTCCCATCACCCATCCACCTATCCACTTCCCTACCCACCCACCCATCCATCCATCCATCCATCCATCCCATCCACCTACCTGCCTATCAACCATTCACCTATGCCCCCACCCACCCATCACCCAACCACCTACCCACCCACCACTCATCACCCAGCCACCTACGCACCTACCCTTCAACCATTCATCTACCCACCCACCCACCCATCCATCTACCTACCATCCAGTAGTCTAATATTCAACAGACACATATTGCACACCTATCCAGGCATTATATTAAGTATTTGGGATACATCTGTGATAAAAGCATAGATCCCTCCCCACAGGGTGCTTATTTTCCAGTGAGAGAGTCAGACAATAGGCAGCAAACAAAGGAACCTCCCTGGGGGTCCAGTGGTTAGGACTCTGTGCTCACATTGCCAAGGGCCCGGGTTCAGTCCCTGGTCGGAGAACTAAAATCCCACAAGCCCGTGCAGCTTGACTAAATAAATAATCAAACAACAAACATAATACAAAAGTAAAGTGTATTGAAGGTAAACACGTCAGTGTGGGGAGTGGTACTCAGAGTGTGGAGGGGGAGTTGCAAATTTAAATAGGATGATCAGGGTAGGCCTCCCTGAGAAGGTGACATTTGAGCAAAGAGCTAAAGGATTCAAGGAGGTTGGCCCAGAGGCTATCTGGAGAAAAGAGTGTTCAGATGGAAGCAACAGCATGTGCAGAGGTCCTGTGGCAGGGAGTGTGCCTGGCCTGTCCCAGGGACCCCAAGGATACCAGCATGGCTGGAGAAGATAAGACGGCAGGAGTATAGGGTGGGACCAAAGCAGGGATGAAGCCAGATCTTGAAGGGCTTCATGGGAATCGACCGGGTTTAGCTTTCCTCTGAGTGACACGAGAAGCCAGTATGGGGCAGCAGAGGGTGAAGATCACGATAGGGTTGTAGAGAGAGTTACAAAAACTTCACACTCTGATTTCCTTTTCTGAAGCCCCGTTGAAATTCAAAGTCAGTGCCCTTTATTTATACAAACCATACACTTCTCCTCCCCCTGTTCTCCTTGTCCCCGTCGGAAGACTGCTCCCTTCCCGTGCCCCCTAGCTGCATCCCTGCCCGTAGTCCTTACAGCTGGAGTCTCACAGGCCTGGGAGGAGCTGGCCTGGAACAGGATGGCGGGGGAGCAAAAACGGTAAGGAAGCAATTTATCCTTCCTTGTCTCCCAGCCTCCTGAAGACCGCACGGAGCTCAGTTCCCTTTCTAGAGTCACACGGCATCAGAAATAAATATATTACACCCCCTGGGAGGAAACGGAGTTTAATAACAGGAACCAGCGAGAGGGAGGGGCAGAGGTGTGGGCAGCCAGAGGAGTGGAGGAAGCTGCCGTTTGCAGGGGGTGTGTCAAGGAGAGAGGAAGGCCTTGACATCCACAGAAGTTGGCATCTGCACCTACATCAAGACTGCATAGCCTATGTGTGTTCTGTTCAGTTTCTTTCATCTGCATCTTACAGTTTTCAGAGTACAGGTCTTTTGCCTCCTTCCATAGGTTTATTCCCGGGTATTTTATTCATTTTCATGTGATGGTAAATAGGACTGTTCCTTTCATTTCTCTTTCTGATCTTTCATTGTAGAGAAATGCAACAGGTTTCTGTGTGTTAATTCTGTAACCTGCAACTTTGCCAAATTCATTGATGAGCTCTAGTAGTTTTCTGGTAGCATCTTTAGGAGTGAAATGTACACGCTGCTGTATTTAAAATAGATAACGGACAAGGAAATCAACCCTGAATATTCCTTGGAAGGACGCTGCTGAAGCTGAAGCTCCAATACTTTGGCACCCTGATGCAAAGAGCCGACTCTTTGGAAAAGACCCTGATGCTGGGAAAGATTGAAGCAGAAGAAGAGGGCGGCAGAGGATGAGATAACCGTTAGATAGCATCACTGACTCAATGGACAAGGATTTGCACAGATTCCAGGAGATAGTGGAGGACAGAGGAGCCTGGTGTGCTGCAGTTCAAGGGGATGCAAAGAGTCAGATGTGACTTAGCAACAACAAGAACAACCTACAAGGACCTACTGTATGCCACAGGGAACTCTGCCCAATATTATGTAACAACTTAAGTGGGAAAGAAATCTGAAGAAAGAGTTCAGTTCAGTTCAGTTCAGTTCAGTTGCTCAGTTGTGTCCGACTCTTTGCAACCCCATGAATCGCAGCACGCCAGGCCTCCCTGTCCATCACCAACTCCCAGAGTCTACCCAGACCTATGTCCATCAAGTTGGTGATGCCATCCAGCCATCTCATCTTCTGTCATCCCCTTACATGTATATGTATCCCCAAGTCACTTTGCTGTATGCCTGAAGCTAACACAATATTGTAAAGCAACTATACTCCAATATAAAATAAAAAAGTTTTTAAAATGACCCCATAGGTGGCTTGCACTCCCATTAAGAAATCAGGGAGGTTATTCAGGTGACAGAGATGTCCCAGCCCCCCTGGGGTCTTTTAGGAGGGGGAGAGTAAATTATGTGTCCGAGGAACAGACAGAGATGATCGGGGTGAAAATTTGCCCAGGAAGACAGCCCACCCCTTGTAAACATGTATCTTGGCAGAAGAGTTGGAGAAATGCCTACACTGCCCTGGAGCCCATGGCAAAATCCTCAAGAGGCTGTTTAGCCCTTAAGACCAGA
This sequence comes from Cervus elaphus, assembly GCF_910594005.1. Classification (NCBI taxonomy): domain Eukaryota; kingdom Metazoa; phylum Chordata; class Mammalia; order Artiodactyla; family Cervidae; genus Cervus; species Cervus elaphus. The sequence continues at coordinate 24,153,677 of NC_057824.1, read as the reverse complement.
CTGAGCCAAAAGTGTGTCTGCTTTCAAATCCAGCCTCAACACTTCCTGCTTGGGGACCGGAGTTGGTCACCTCTGGGCAATCTCTGTCTTTTCTCCCTGTGTAATATAAGGCTGTAGATCATTAAAGGGTTAGGGTGGATGTGAGAAAACCCGCTGGCTTAGGTGTGCCTGGCAAGCAACTAAATACTCAGTAAATGTGAATTGTGATTATATCAAGTTTCAAGTTACTCCAAAGCCTTAAAAGGACCAAGGACGAAAATGTATGACACCAGCTCATAAAATTGGAAAAGCACAGGTTTATGTAAAGAAGGCTGAAAAGTAAGTGTCTCTAGGAAGAATGTTTAGTGGGAATTCCCTGGTGGTCCAGTGGTTAGGACTCCACGCTTCCACAGCCTGGTCGGGGTGGGGGGGCGGCCTGGGTTTAACACACCAGGTTGGGGGAACTAAGATCCCGCGAGCTGCGTGGCAAGTCCAAAACTAAAAATTAAGAAGACTTTTGTTTGCAACAAAGTGAGAAGCTTCTTGCAAGTGGGAAGGAAGATCAAAAATGTTTGAGGAGCTAAGGATGCGAGTGGAAATGGTATGGCATAGGCTTTTTTCCCGCTTTAAGATGCATCAGGAGTTAGCAGTACCCTTTAAAAACAAGACACTCTCTCCCTCCAACCTGGTTGCTCTTCTGTCTCTCTCTCTCTCCCCTCTTTCTCTTTCTTCCTCCATCTCTCTCTTCTTTCCTCCCATCCTTCCTCCCTTCCTCCATCCTTCTGTCTACTTCCCTCTCTTTCTCTCCTCTCCCTCCTTCCCTTTCTCTCCCTCCCTGTCTTTCAGCTTCCCTCTCTCTCCATGACCCGGATGCACACACAGGCACGTGCACGCACATGCACGCACACACGCCCACACAAACCTGCACCCGTGCTTACACACATGCTCACACGCACATGTGCACACACAGTGATCTCTGCTCTCCAGCTCTTCAGCCCTTCCTCTCTGTGGCAACCTATGTCTTCAGCTTTGAGATACACTGATTGTGCCGGCATCCGTCTTGCCCACTTGCAGGCAGTGGCTGCTTTGTCCATCTGTGCCCTTCACCAGTGCCTTGCACGTGCCTAAGGTACCCAGGCAGCTCAGAGAGCGCACCCAGTGGGCATTTGGCTGCGTGCCTCCGGGACGGTTTACTTTTAAGCAGAGTGGGAAGCACGCTGTTCTGCCCATGCTCTCGGCATCCCAGCCTGAGCTCTCTAAGCACTAGCTGCTCCTGTCAGCTCAACCAGAGACCCTGATTCCTGTCCACTCTGCCTTCTCAGCTTGGGACAGAGACGAACATGAGGACCTCCCTTTCAGAGATTAGAAGGAAAAGCCCGGAGCTGCTGACAGCCAGGCATGGCTTCATGAGAAAAAAGGGATGGATGGCAACTTACCACCAGGGTCCTTGTAGCTGGGGTCCCTCTCGGCTGTGGGGGCCTGCAGCCCGCTCCAGATCCACCCCAAGAGGGCCAAGTCTGGGTCTCCTTTCTCCAGCAGGGTCAAGGAGATCTTCCTGGCCAGAGCCTCACCATCAGACTCATGGAGCAGGGCATAGTGGTACTCCCTGGAGAGGAGCTCTTCTGCCAGCAGGTTATCCAGAAGCGCCTGCACTTGGCTCGGCCGATGGCTAGAGAGCAACATCCGGACCTGAGTCAGGATGGTCTGGAAGTGATTCATGGTAGCGCTCAGATGCAGGGCAGCTCCCCTGGGCCAGCGCCTGGTATCTCTGCTCACCCAGCCTGTAGCATCCAAAACGTGAAGTGAAAATCAGGATGGGGGAACCTCTGCAGCTTATTCCTGCTAAGGAGGATTTCCTCATTTGCACGTTAGGCTGGGGTTGCCTGATGAATTGATGGAAGTGGGTTCTGGTCTTGATTTAAACCCATAGCTATGTGCATACCGTGTGTGTGTGTATGCCAAAGAAGCTCACGGCTTTGTGGATTCCTTTAGACCCAATCCAGTATTTACTAAGAGGAACAAGGCTTGCCTCTTTGAGGACCTATAAGGTGATAGGCTTTCTCGGATGTTGCATCATAACAAGAAGGCACTGGGGCATAGCAATTAAGCAGTTGGGTTTGGAGCCAGTCTGCTGGGTTCAAATCCCCAATTACTTGGTATTTGCAAGTTACTTAGCCTCTCCTTGCCTCCATTTCTCCATCTGAAAATGATACCAAGTCCAAGCTCACTCTGCTCATGGCAGGACAGGCCAGCGAATCCAAGAGGCGAGGTATTGAGGCAAGGAATAAATAAGGCTTTATTCCGAAAGCCTGACGGAGAAGATGGCAGACTAACGACTCAAAATAACCATCTTGTCCCGGTCTGGATGCCAGGGAGTTTTATGTATCAGAGATGGCAGGGAGGTGAGGAAACAAAGTAAAGAGGCCATTTAATCTTATAAGTATCTCCCAGAAGGGCAAGCCTCAGGCAGGAAGATGTGTTAATTTTTTCCTTCCTGCCATCTACAGGTGGACAGGGTTCTGAACAAAGGCATTTTAGTTTAACAGGCAGAGGGGCAGGATTCTCTGAGGCAGGCCATTATGTGTCATTATGATAACAAAAGCAGCTAAAGAGATCTTGCAAGGAAAAGTCAAAATCGACTCTTCCCTGTTACCAAAAACATGGAGTGATAATAATAGTATTTACATCTTAGAGTTGTAGGGGGGAATAAGTGAGATAACGCCTAGAGAGTACCTAGCACATCGTCCACAACTTGATAATAATTCAATAAATTTGAATTTGATAAATATGAACCATTATGATTATTGATTAATCATGTAAACAATTGTGTCACCTTGGGCTCAGCCTCATTAAACCTCAGTCCCTTCCTCTGAAAAATCTCCGGGTAAAAGTAATTCAATCTCATCAAGTTTTCTTGAGGATTAAAAGAGATAGTATGTATAAGGGGCTTAGTGCTGATCCTAATGAGCACTTCACGAAAATTGACTATATACTAATATTATCCCCAATTAATAACAAGGAAAGCAAGCTTTGCATACAAGCCAGTCTATTGTAGGATTCTACCCTGAAAAACCTCAACCCCCGCTTTCTTATATCATAGCTGATTGCTCTTCTAGAAACACACTGTGACTTTGTTTCCTTTCCTGGTCTCATTTTACCATCTCTCAGATGGGACCATTTGCATTGTTCATTTCAATGAGACAAATAGGGATTTCCACTTCCAGTATGGGTAAGAGTTCCTATCTAACCAACACTAGCACAATGACAACTATAAACTCTGATGGTGGGAGGCAGAGGAAAGTATAAAAAACAACTACCTGAAGGCCCCGGGGAGCATTCAGAGCAGGCAGACCCCGGACAGGAGTCAATATGTGGAAGACAAGAATATCAGTGGTGAATTCCCAGCTCATGAGTTTAGCTCAAGGAGGTCTCAGTTTGTGCTCTGCGGGCAAGTAAAATTCTGTTTGGAAAAAAAAAAGTTTTACTGCCCCGAATAACCAGAGGACAAAATTTGAGATAACAATAGTTGCTAGAAAGTGGGAGTAGAAATTCCAAGAAGGAGAGAGATAGAGAGAAGCTGCTCCAAATTCTGGGTATAAACTGTCCAAATGTGTGGTTGACCTCTGAACCCTGCATTCACGGCTCATTCAAGTTCTTGTTCATTCATGCATTCACGGGCGACTCCAAACAGCTCAACTAAGGCTAAAGGAACTGGGCTGAAACTTGAGTTGTAACCTACCATGGGGGTTGTGTTGCGGGCGGGAGAGATAGGAGCCTGCTGAAACAGCAGCAACAACAAAATTAACCCTGTTCAGATTATAACGCAATCCAGTGTTTACTGTAGGGTATGCAGTTAGAGAAGGCGAGGTTCAGGAAAAGAACAAGAGCAGCACTTTACAGGAACAGATCACCTTTAATGAGGCAAGAAGGGGCAGCAGTCAGATTAGTGAGCTGCTGCCCTAACCCAGGAAAAGAGCAAGTATATACAGGCATATACGTGGAAATCTACTGTCTTAAGGGGGCCTGTTCTTCTCCAAGGTTGTTCGGAGTAGTTATCTCTTAAACGGCTGGGGCAAGGAATTCTGGAGATCAGCCAAAGGGTGGGACTGGCTGGGACTGGGTGTAATCAACCTTAATGTCCATTTTTTTTCTTCAGGTGAGAGAGTTCTTTGTTTTGCATAGAATGGTGGGGAGGACCCAGAGGGGAGTTTTAACTCCAGGCTATTTTGAGCCACGTAACTTTCCTTCATTTACCACATATTGTGATGGGCTGTACATATCCAAAATTACCTGACTATAAAGGGATAGGAAAAAGGGACCCATTCTCAGGAGAAAAGGACAATCAATGGAAATTGACCCCCAGATGACCCAGATGTTGAAATTAGCAGACAAGGATTTTTTAAAAATCTTTTTATTTTTACTTTTTAAAATCTTTCTATTTTTCAAGTCTTTACTGACTTTGGTACAATATTGCTTCTGTTTTATGTTTTGGTTTTTTGGGCCCCAAGGCATGTGGTTTTTGGGGCCCTGAGGCATTGCTCCCTGACCAGGGATTGAATTTGTACCCCATGCATTGAAAGGCGGTATCTTAAACCACTGGGCTGCCAGGGAAGTCCTAAGACAAGGATTTGTTAAAGCAATGACTCTAACCATGAATGAAATAGACATAAAGGGTGCCAAGGAAAACATGCTCATGAAAATAAAAAAATAGAAACTTTCGGCAGAAAAACAGAAACTACTGAAAATTACCAAATGGAAATGATCAAAGTGAAAATTACAATGTATGAAAATTTAAAAGTCTTTGGATTGGATTAATGGCAAAAAGGGGATAACAGAAGAAACCTTAAATTGTCACAATAGAGATTATTTGATCTGAAGAACAGAGAGAAAAAGATTGAAAAAGAAAAGAGCTTCAAGGATCTGTGGGACAGTGTCAAAAGGTCCAACCTATACATACTTAGAATGACAGAAGAAGTGAGAGAATGGGGTAGAAAAAAGTTTGAAGAAATAAAGCCCCACATTTCTCACTTTGGTGAAAAATAAACAGCATGAAAACCATGAAGCTCAGCAAGACAAATACAAGGAAATCCACACGTAGGCACATCATAGTCAAACAACTGAAAACTGAAGATAAGGAGAAATCTGTGAAAGGAGCCAGATCAAAAGAACACATTACAGGGACTTCCCTGGTGGCCCAGCGGTTAAGACTCTATACTGCCGGCTCTCTGCTCCTGCCCGTTCGACAGATAGCCGTAACTTTCGTGCTGTGCCAGCCGCATCTCTGAGACAAGATGGTGAAGGTTGGAGTGAACGGATTCGGCCGCATCGGGCGCCTGGTCACCAGGGCTGCTTTTAATTCTGGCAAAGTGGACATCGTCGCCATCAATGACCCCTTCATTGACCTTCACTACATGGTCTACATGTTCCAGTATGATTCCACCCACGGCAAGTTCCACGGCACAGTCAAGGCGGAGAACGGGAAGCTCGTCATCAATGGAAAGGCCATCACCATCTTCCAGGAGCGAGATCCCGCCAACATCAAGTGGGGTGATGCTGGTGCTGAGTACGTGGTGGAGTCCACTGGGGTCTTCACTACCATGGAGAAGGCTGGGGCTCACTTGAAGGGTGGCGCCAAGAGGGTCATCATCTCTGCGCCTTCTGCTGATGCCCCCATGTTTGTGATGGGCGTGAACCACGAGAAGTATAACAACACCCTCAAGATTGTCAGCAATGCCTCCTGCACCACCAACTGCTTGGCCCCCCTGGCCAAGGTCATTCATGATCACTTCGGCATCGTGGAGGGACTCATGACCACCGTCCATGCCATCACTGCCACCCAGAAGACCGTGGATGGCCCCTCCGGGAAGCTGTGGCGTGATGGCCGAGGGGCTGCCCAGAACATCATCCCTGCTTCTACTGGCGCTGCCAAGGCCGTGGGCAAGGTCATCCCTGAGCTCAACAGGAAGCTCACTGGCATGGCCTTCCGTGTGCCTACCCCCAACGTGTCCGTTGTGGATCTGACCTGCCGCCTGGAGAAACCTGCCAAGTATGATGAGATCAAGAAGGTGGTGAAGCAGGCGTCAGAGGGCCCTCTGAAGGGCATTCTAGGCTACACTGAGGACCAGGTGTCTCCTGCGACTTCAACAGCGACACTCACTCTTCTACCTTCAATGCTGGAGCTGGTATTGCCCTCAATGACCACTTTGTCAAGCTCATTTCCTGGTACGACAATGAATTCGGCTACAGCAACAGGGTGGTGGACCTCATGGTCCACATGGCCTCCAAGGAGTAAGGTCCCGGAAGCCCCAGCCCCAGCAGGAGCACAAGAGGAAGAGAGAGTTCCTCAGCTGCTGGGGAGTCCTTGCCCCACCTCGATCCTCCACCACACGGAGAATCTCCCGACCTCCACAGTTTCCATCCCCAAGGCCCTGAGGAAGGGGAGGGGCTTAGGGAGCCCTGCCTTGTCGTGTACCATCAATAAAAGTACCCTAGACCCAAAAAAAAAAAAAGGAAAAAAAAAAAAAAGACTCTATACTGCCAATGCAGGGGGTGCAGGTTTAATCCCTGATCAGGGATCTAAGATCCCACATGCCACACAGCACAGCCAAAAGATAAAAAAACAAAACAAGAACACATTACAGGAGGCACATGAATCATCACTGACTTCTCAATAGACATTATGGACACCAGAAGACAGTGGAACAGTATATTGGAAGAACTGAAAAGAAAAAAATGGTCAACCCAGATTTCTAAATACAGTGAAACTATCCCTTAAGTATGTGGGAAAAATAGATATTTTTAGACTTAAAAAACTAAAAAAGGGTGTTGCAGTAGTCCTGCATTTTAAGAAATGCTAAAATAAGTTCTTTAGATGGAAGGAAAATGATACCAGTTAGAAACTCAGTTAGATACCAGTTGGGAAGAACTGAAGAGTGTCAGAAATAATAATCTTTATGTAAGTTCTTTAGATGGAAGGAAAATGATACCAGTTAGAAACTCAGTTACATACCAGGTGGGAAGAACTAAAGAGTGTCAGAAATAATAATCTTTAGGTAAGTATAAACGTTTTTTAATTTATTTTTTAAAAATTTATTTATTTGGCTGTGCTAGATCTTATTTGTGGCACACAGGATCTTTTAGTTGCAACACATGGTTCCCTGACCAGGGATTGAATCCTGGGTCCCCTGCATTGGGAGTACAGAGTCTTAGCCACTGGACCGCCAGGGAAGTCCTGAAAGATTGTTTGTTTGTTTGTTTCTCTTAATTTATTTAAAAACATAACTGCTTAAAGCAAAAGGTATGGTATTATCTTGTGATTTTTAAATACATGTAGATATAATACATATGATGGATACAACATAAAGGATGGTGTAGCATAAAGCATGATTATTGGACCCATATGGTGGCAATCTGTACTTTATATTAAGTGGTATAGTGTTTCCTTTGTGTTGGTTAAGAGAGTGGAAAATAAATATTAAAAGCCTTTGAGGGGCTTCTCTGGTGGCTCAGTGGTAAAGAATCCACCTGCCAATGCAGGAGTCACAGGTTCGATCCCTGACCCGGGAGGATCCCACATGCTGAAGAGCCTCTAAGCCCATGTGCCACAACTATTAGCTTGTGCCCTAGAATCTGGGAGCCACAGCTACTGAGCCCTCAGGCTCTAGAGTCCATGCTCTGCAACAGGAGAGGCCACCGCAATGAGAGACCCGAGCACCACAACTGGAGAAAAGCCTGTGCAGCAATGAAAATTCAGCTCAGCCAAAATTAAATAAATAAAATTAAAAAAAAAAATCCAAAGTGTCTCTTAAAAAATAGCCCTCGAAGAACCACTAAAACATATTGCAAAAAGGCATAAGCTAAACAGCAATTTGAATTACTACAGAATTTTAAATGAGATAGACTCAACCCTGGGCTTGAATAAGCAGTCCAACAAGACTATGACATTATAAATGTTATGTATAAAGGCCGAGAGGTAGAAGATAGAAACTCTAAAGCTCTTCTTACCTAACAAAGTATACTTTGCAGCAAACAGAGATGTAGAGGTAAATACCCTCTGGGCAACTAATTATCAATTAAGATGATCAAAATTGCATACTTTTTAGGCCTTCAAGCATAATTCACAGGGCAAATCAATAATTTTTGCAGGCTGGGTATTTTGTACTTCTTTGTACAAATTGAATATTGAAGTGAAGTGAAGTGTTAGTGCTCAGTTGTGTCCGATTCTTTTCAACCTCAAGGACTATAGCCCACCAGGCTCCCCTGTTCATGGAGTTCTCCAGGCAAGGATACTGGAGTGGGTTGCCATTTCCTTCTCCAGGGGATCTTCCTGACCCAGGGATGGAACCTGGATCTCCTGCATTGCAGATTCTTTACTGTCTGAGCCAGCAGGGAAGCCCAAAAATTTAATATTGAGTTGGCCAAAAAGTCGGTTCAGGTCTTTCCATAAAGTACAACAGAAAAACTCGAACGAAATTTTTGACCAACCCTATACTTATAAAAATAATTCTACAACCACAAAACAAAGTTTTACAGCTTTACACAGGTCTTCCCCATGACAAGAGAATGACGAGATACCTGTACAAAAGTTCTCAACTTCATCAGAACTAACTTTGTGATGCAGAGCAGTGTCTGCTTTACTGTAGTTAGGGAGAAAGAGGAAACTTTGACCCCCACTTCCGCTTTCTTTCTGAAATTTCTCTTCCCAGCAGTTGGAAGACCACAGTGTTTCTTGGACAAGGTGGTAGTTATTGCTATTCAGTTGCTAGTCATGACCCCATAGATTACAGCATGCCAGGCTCCCCTGTCCTCCACTATTTTTTGCTCAAATTGATTTGAGTTTGCTCAAATTCATGTCCATTGAGTTGGTGATGCTATGTAACCATCTTATCCTCTGCTGCCCTCTTCTCCTCCTGCCCTCAATCTTCCCCAGCATCAGGGTCTTTTCCAGTGGGTCAGCTCTTTGCATCAGGTGACCAAAGTATCAGAGCTTCAGCTTCAGCATCAATGTTTCCAATGAATATTCAGGGTTGATTTCCATTAGGACTGACTGGTTTGATTTCCTCACAGTCCAAGGGGTTCTCAAGCGTCTTCTCTAACACCACAGTTCGAAAGCATCAATTCTTTGGACAAGATGGTAATGCCCATCAGTTATCCCTGAGAGAAAAAGAGGAGGTCTGAGAACTTCAAACTTATTAGTTAGAAAAGAAGGCTGGGGGTGGGGGGCAAAAGAGAATTTTAACAGAAGGAAGAGTTGGTGTGTAATCATCAGCCATGGTTGTGGAGAAGATGGCAGGTGGGTCAGTTGCTGTGGGGAATAAGGAAACCATGTTCGTAAGTACCTCACCTCTGAGACACCTGAGAGAGAGCACCGGGCCTGAGAATCCATCCCCACGAGTCCAAGATGGAGAGGAGAAGCAGGCCATGAGTCTCCATCAAACACCCCGAGATGGGGATCAAGAGCAGGCCATGAGACTCCATCTAACACCCCAAGGTGGGGGTAATGGCTGATTAAACTGCAACCACTGGGGGCACAGAACCAGGAAGTAGAGCAGCTTTTCCTAGCCCTTTCCAAGGCTACCTTCCTCTTTCCTGCCAACCCAGTCTAGTACCGCGTCACATGCTTAGTCAGGAAAACCTGAATGCCAGCTTCCACCTGGTCCCTGACTCACTGTGCCACCACAGGCAATTTATTTCCTCTCTCTGGCCCACTGTTTCATCACATGTGAAACATAGGTCAGATTATACCATCCCTGGAATTTCTTTCATTTCTGTAACGCTGCTGTTTTCAGGTAGGTGTTAGCTTGCTGCAGAAGCCGCTGGTCTCAGAGTGTTCCCTCGTGATTAGTCACGAGCATACCATTACCTCTGTCTACAGTCAGCCAACTCCCCCTGTAAAATTTTTGTCTTACAATTATCACATGCAACATGTGTTATTATTCCCCTCTTTTATTTTCTCTGTATTATTTGTCATAAAAGGAAATTCCACATTCTTATCTCAGTCGGAAATTCGTGTCACTTGCCTAAGAATAGTGGCGAGCAGGTGGAAAGTAAAATGTTGTTTATATTCTTCTGCTTATGGAAGTTTCTGATCCTGAGATCCAATGTCTCTTGGTGACAAAGCATGCTTTGCAAGTGTTTCAGAGGAGTTAAAGGTAGACCGATACCTAGCCGAAGCTATCTGCATCAGAAAAGTAGTAGAAATTTTGAAAGTTACTGGGAAGGATGTAGACCATGATGCTGGGAAAGACTAAAGGCAGGAGGAGAAGGGGATGACAGAGGACGAGATGGCTGGATGGCATCACTGACTCAATGGACTTGTGTTCGAGCAAACTCTGGGAGACAGTGGAGGACAGGGAAGCCTGGCGTGCTGCAGTCTCTGCAGTCTTTGAGACTCTTCGGGGTCTCAAACAGTCGGATGTGACTGAGCAACTGAACAATAACAACAAAGGATGTAGAAAAACAAGAACTCTCCTACTTGGCCAGAGACCACTTAGAATACTTTCATCACCTAAGGTTAACATTTGAGCAATAACTATTGAAATGGGAGCGGCACATACCCAGTATTTCCACTCCTAACTACATAACCCAGGAAAAGTCTTAAACATGTGCATTATGATATACAAAGCAACATTATTTGTGATGGCCAAAAAAACCTAAGAGATAACAATCAACACAGAATAGACATGAATGCCTTTTCTAAGGATCTTGGAACACATGTGACTTTAACAGATTGAACACAATGGATCCAATCAGAGTGAAGGAATTTAGTGTTTGTTAAAAATGGACTTGGTGACGGGGTTTCCCTGGTGGTCCACTGGCTAAGACTCCGCTCTCTCAATGCAGGAGATCTGGGTTCCAACCCTGGTCAGGGAACCAGATTCCACATACCCCAGCTAAAGATCCCTCATGGAGCGATGAAGATAGAAGACCCCGCCTGCTGCTACTAAGTCCCAGGGCAGCCAAATAAATGTAATTTTTAAAAAAAATGGAGTCAGTCAAATCAGTTACACTTTGGAGTATCGTGTAAGTTTTAAAGGCTTAATGGTTGAGTCTTTACAATTTTGTCTCCTTCTGTTGCAGGATAGTATGATGTTACGCATAAAAGTGAGTCCATAAGCTGCTAAATCCACGAGGGTGTTATATTTCTAAGAAAAGAACCTTAAAACAGGTTATTAAGGGCTCTGAATTCTGATACAGGCATTCCAGAATCTTCTCACGAGATCAGCTAATGGTATAATCACTACACCTTTTGTGGTATTGGTCATTCACGATTGCCCATCCATAATTCCTTTTAGAATCATCACAGATTATGTGTCAGGAAGTCTATCTGACAGCACTCCCATGAAAAAAGGATAATTTTAAAGAAAAGTGCTGTTCATCCTTATGTGCATATTGAAGGATAATGTCTTCAAGTGGATTCTGTTTTACAATTCCACAGTGGAAAACTGACCACATGAAACTTGCCCAGTGGAAGCCAGCTATTTAGAGAGTCTAAATTCCATCTCCAATTAGGATTCTATTCTGGGTTTCTTAAGATTATTTGATTATTGTTACAAATTTGGATTGTTTAATGTTAATAATGATAAATAATGCTAATTTAATCACAAATTTCTATGCATTATGTCTAAGGCTGAAGAATGTCTATCTCAGAGAGGAAGGCATTGCAATATTTATGAATGGTGACAAATATGCTGTGCATATCTGTAATTTCATCTTTGAGTGTTTGTGACTTACTTAATTAGCTCTGTCCTGTGTGATGGAAGCAAATGTAGAGTCAATTAGCCCTTATGATGTTTCGAGTGGCTGTAGAGAGGTGACATAAGAGACACGGGTTCCACCCCTGGGTCGGGAAGATCCTTGGAGGAGGTCATGACAACCCACTCCAGTACTCTTGCCTGGAGAATCATATGGACAGAGGAGCCTGGCGGGTCATAGTCCATAGGGTCGCACAGAGTCGGACATGACTGAAGTGACTTAGCACGGACCTATAGATTTTAGAGATGTAAAAATGATCTATAAAGCAAGGTTTTACAATTATAGAATCAAAGCTGTTGAATTTTATTATTCAAGCTTGAAACTTAACATGCATAAACAAAAATCAATGAAAGAAGGTAGTCATTTCATTGACCCATTAAAAAAATCACCTTAAGAACCTAGAAACAATGTAAATATTCTTCCAAAGTAGACTGGATAGATAAGTGGCCGCATAATGCTACAATGGAATCTCACACAGTAGTTAAAATACATGAACTAAGGCTACATATGTTAACATTTCAAGTTTAACAACATAACAAGTATAAAACCAACTACAGCCTGCAAAGTACCATCTAGGGATGAGGTACCTAGGAGGGGAGGATGTGCACGAAAATTATAAGCTGTCAGTTCAGGAGACTGGTTATTTCTTGAGCAAAGTGATGTGTTCGTGAGAGGGATGAGGGGGACGCAGGGGACTTAGGTAACACTTTTTTTTTCATTTATTTTTATTAGTTGGAGGCTAATTACTTTACAATATTGTAGTGGGTTTTGTCATACATTGACTTGAATCAGCCATGGAGGGGGGATCAGGATGGGGAATACATGTAGATAACACTTTCAAAGTTTTTATTTCATTAGCAGAGTTGCAATTGCATAGCTCTTCCTATTCTTATTCTTTATAACTTTTTGTATGTCTAAAATATCCAGCTAGGTTGAGTCATGTGACCTTGCTGATATTTGTCTGCTCAAAGCTAGAGCTGCATCCTCTGGTATGATCAGTTTCTTGATGATGGCGATTATGAAAGAGCTGAAAGGGAACTCTCTTGCCACGTGATTCAGTCACTGAAAGCCTACAGATGAATCCCTCCACCCCTGTTATCTGGTTACCATCAGGGTGGTGCAGGAACCACATATGGGAAGCACTGATTTAGTGAATGTTGTCACAGTTCTGTTATAAACTAGACCTGTGGTCCAGCCTTGGGGATGAGAAACTTGTGGTGGGAGACTAGAAGGGGGGAGAGTGAGAGGGTACCCTGGGGTCTGCAGAGAGGAGGCAGTGCAAAGAGGAGTCACATGCAAGGTGTTTATGCCCAAGGCTCAGGGCTCAGGCAGTCCTCGAGGTCATCTACCTGCTAAAAGTGAAAGAGATAGCTGTTCAACCGTGTCCGACTCTTTGCGACCCCATGAACTGTAGCCTGCCAGGTTCCTCTGCCCGTGGAATTCTCCAGGCAAGGATACTAGAGTGGGTGGCTATTCCCTTCTCCAGAGAATCTTCCCAAGCCAGGGATGGAACCCTGATCTCCTGCCTTGCAGGCAGATTCTTTACCATCTGAGCCACCGGGGACGTCTACCTGCTGAGCAAGAGGCAGTGAACTTCTTACTATTTCCTCCTCCTTGACTTGGAGATCGCCGCTGGTAATGATGACTTATTAAAGTATTCAGATGTCATATCCTGAGGAAGAGTAGTGGGGAGCTAGGCACTTTCTGTGTACGATCTCGTCATCACCAAAGGCAGTGCAAGGTGGGCATTGCCATCTCATTTTACAGATGTGGCTCAGAGATGTGAAATCGCAGAAACTGAGCAGGATCCTGAGGTGGAATCTAGCTTGTGAAAGGAGAAGAGGTCCTGGCTGCTTCCTCCTGAGAGGCCAGGAGAGCAGCTTCCTGGGTGCACGGGGCCCCGCACCCATGGCAGGACCGGGCCCTGTGGCTGCCACGTGTCTGCCCGCAGACCCGGGCAATGCTGCATCTTGGCCTGAGTCACCTTGACCACCACTGGGGAACCTGTAGATGGCTGCTTTTGCTTCTTGGGTTTTCCCCTGGCTTGTGACTGACTGCAGAGTGGGGTGAGAACCGACACGTAGCTTACAGGATGATGTCATGACTTGCCCAGACTCCTGAGGGTCAGAAGCTGGAGTCAGGAGACCTGGGTCCAGTGGGGTGCTGGAATTGGCTATTTCCCATGAAGTGATGGGACCGGATGTCACAATATACTTGACTTGACACACAGTAAGCCTCCAACACAGTGTTTCATTTACAGAGTGCCTGACCCTCGTGTGGCCCTAAGTTTACTAGGCATTGGGAAAATAAAAATGTACAAAAAAAGACAAAAATTCCTACTCTCGTGGAACTTAGTCTTATTAGTTTAAGCTAAATCTGAAAATTTTTATGACCAACTTAGACAGCATATTAAAAAGCAGAGACATTATTTTTTCAGCAAAGGACAGTCTAGTCAAAGCTACGGTTTTTCCAGTAGTCATGTATGGCTGTGAGAGTTGGACCATAAAGAAAGCTGAGCACCAAAGAACTGATGCTTTTAAATTGTGCTTCAAAATTGAATTTTGAAGACTCTTGAAAGTCCCTTGGACTGCAAGGAGATCCAACCAGTCCATCCTAAAAGAAATCAGTCCTGAATACTCATTGGAAGGACTGATGCTGAAGCTGAAACTCCAATACTTTGGCCACCTGATGAGAAGAGCTGACTCATTGGGAAAGACCCTAATGCTGGGAGGGATTGGGGGCAGGAGGAGAAGGGGACGACAGAGGATGAGATGGCTGGATGGCATCACTGAATCGATGGACATGAGTTTGAGTAAACTCTGTTAGTTGGTGATGGACAGGGAGGCCTGGCGTGCTGCAGTCCATGGGGTCACAAAGAGTCGGACACGACTGAGCAACAGAACTGAACTGAAATCTGAAATATCTGAAAAGCTATTAAAACCAAGTAAGATAAGCCTCTCCTTCAAAAAGGGAAAAATATAAGAACAGAACTAGAATTGTTACATCTGCTTGTTGAATTTGTTATCATTATGTAATGACTCTCTTGACCTCTGGTAATCTTTTTATCTTAAAGTCTATTTGACTTATACTAATAGAGTGACACTAACTGTATTTTGATTATATTTATCTGGCATGAATATAAGCATTTCAATTTTTGTATATGGCTTAGATGATAAAGAATCTGCCTGCAATGCAGGAAACTTGGGTTTGATCTCTGGGTTGGGAAGATCCCTTGGAGAAAAGAATGGCTACGCACTCCAGCATTCTGGCCTGGAGAATTCCATGGACTGAGGAGCCTGGAAGTCTACAGGCCATGGGGTTGCAAAAAGTCAGACACGGCTGAGCGATTAACACTTTCAGTTGACTTTCTACTTTACTTTGTTTTACTTTATTTTCCCCATAACATTTGACTTTTTTATTTATTTTTTGACTATATTTCATGGCTTTAGGATTTTAGTTCCCCAACCAGAGATTGAACCTGAATACGGCAGCATAAGCATCAAATCCTAACCACTGGACTGCCAGGGAAATTCTGATTTGACTTTTAATCTCGACAGAATTCTTAAGCTTTAAACATACCTCTTATACGTAATACATCTGGTCTAAAAAATCTTTGTCTTTTGACAGGAGAGTTTGATCCATGTACATTTCTACTAATGGTGCTGTTCTTCCTTCCCCCGTGTATGATTTTTTTTTTTTTTGACTGTGAGCTATTCATATTTTTTTAGAACTTTGTTGTAGGTGACGTTTGAGTTCTGTTGTAAAGTTAAGTTCCATTAGTGAGTAGTCAACGTCACTTCTGCTAATCCCTGGGGACACACACTCCTTTCAACTTGTGACTGTCTTTAAATTACATTATTTGCTTGAGTGTTTTTTTTTTTAAACTACTTTCATACTTTGGGTTACAAGCCTGAGTGAGGACCCTCTTGTAATGACAAATTCTCAGGTGACATTTTTTTTCTGTCGTACTCCCCCCATGATCGAGACAGACAAGTTTTGTATTAGTAGCTCTCTCTTCTGTCTGGCAGGGTATATTTCTCACTCATCCTCTTCAGTTCAGTTCAGTCACTCAGTCGTGTCCGACTCTCTGTGACCCCATGGACTGCAGCACACCAGGCCTCCCCGTCCATCACTAACTCCCAGAGTTTACTCAAACTCATGTCCATTGATTCAGTGATGCCACCCAGCCATCTCATCCTCTGTTGTCCCCTTCTCCTCCTGCCCCCAATCCCTCCCAGCATTAGGGTCTTTCCCAATGAGTCAACTCTTCGAATGTGGTGGCCAAAGTACTGGAGTTTCAGCTTCAGCATCAGTCCTTCCAATGAACACCCAGGACTGATAACTCATCCTCTTAGAGAGTGTTTAATCCTTTGGGGTTCAGCTCTCTTATGAATCTACTGTAAAATTCTCAATTGAGGGGTCCTCTAGACTATCTCTTGCCCTTTTACCCACTGCAACCTTTAAAGTTGAAGCTCAGGTTCTCCAGGGTTTGAAACAAACCCTCGGGAAAAAGCTGGTCTTTAATGGATGCTCACCACCCGGTATGCCTAACTTCATGTCTCTGGGGACTTCGTGGATTTCTTACCTTGATGCTAGATCAGCAAAATGTTTAAAAGATGCATTCAAGCATTTTATGCAGCACTTCAGCTGTTTCAGTGGGTGGAATATTAGGGAATCTATTCCTCCATAGAGCTAGAATTAGGCGTCTCTCTATTAGTTTGTTTTTTTTTTTTTTTTTTTTAAATAATGACCTTTTACTACAGACTGAAGGGTGTTCCTGACCCCTAACACGTCAAAATATTTTTGTTGCTGTTGTTTTTGGCCAACCTGTGTGGCTTGTGGGATTTTTCTAGTTCCCTGACCCCGGAATGAACCCGGACCCTCCGCAGTGAGAGTACAGAGTCCTAACCACTGGACCACCAGGGAATCCCCTCTGTTACTTCTGACACAAATGAGTTCAAGATGTGTGAAGTTCCATAGAATTTTGTTCTTTGTCCTCTCCCTCTTTGAACAAAGTCTGTTGTTCTTCCAACTATAAACATTTGGCGTAACTTCTAGTGGTTGACAGAGCCGCCATGGCTGCTCCAGTTCTTTATGGAACTATTTATAACAAACTCGCATTAAATTAAAGATAAACAGAGAGAAAACTCCCTAACTAGGAGAGGGCATCTCATCTTTCTACCCATGCTCAACACCAAACCCACTGACTCTGAACTCAAAAGCCGCTCCTCCTCTTTTGTTCCCTGAGTCAGAGAACGATGCTCGCCAATCCCGGGCAGCCAGGTCCAAGACCCGGAGTCCATGTTCCTCCTGAACCACGTCCTTCCCCTACCTGCAAAATCTGTTTCGGGTCATTGGATGACATGACCAATGTATTTCTGGAGTTTCTCATCCACTTTCATCCTTCATCTCTTGTTGCTATTGTTCAGTTGCTAAGTCGAGTCTGATTCTTTGCGACCCATAGACTATAGCACACCAGACTTCACTGTCCTCCACTGTCTCGTGGAGTTTGCTCAACTTCATGTCCTTCATCTCTATCAAGCCTAAATTATAACACTTAATATAACCATCATCTCTCATCAACTAGCCTCCAGGGTGGTCCTTATCTGATAGCAGATTATTTGGCAATTAATCTTCCTGATAATCCTATGAGATGGGGAATGTTAAATTTCCATTATACAGATGAAGAAGCTGAGGCTGGTAATGGTTAAGGAAGGGTCCCAGGGCTAGTCAGGGGTGGAGCCTGACTCTACGCAGTGGCCTAATCTAGACCTATGTCTTAGCCACCACTCTCTAACTTTGTTTTCCTGGCCCAGTGCTTAGGACTCTGAACTTTCACTGCTGAGGGCTTGGGTTTAATCCCTGGTCAGGGAACTAAGATCCTACGAGCCCCATGGTGTGGCCAAAAAAAGAACAAAAATTGTTTCTTACCTTCAGCCTCACCACCACTAATTCACAGTGGCAAGGGGGTCCTTCTAAATTGCAACACTGATCACATTCTGCCTCAGCTCAGAACCCTTCAGCGGCTCCCCACTGCCTTGGCATTAAGCATCAGCTCTTCAATAAGGCTCATGTATGCCGCCTCCACGGCTTCACCTCCTATGACAAAGAACACTCCTGATCCCATCCCTCTCTGCAGTAGTCATAGTGGCCCACTCACAGTATCTGAAGGGAAGCCATGCTCTTCCATCCTTCATTGACTTCTACTCACACTATTCTCTAACTATATACACTTTCTCCATTCCTTAACTTGGTGAACTCCTACACATCCTTCAATACCCATCTCAAAAGTTACCTAGTGGAAGAACTTCCTGACCACTCCCAGGAAGAAATAGTCACTGTGTCCTTTGCCCTTGAGTAACTTCTCAGGAAACTTTTCACTTTTGAGGATCATTTGTACCATAAAAAGTAAAGTAAAAGCAAATCTAGTTAGAATGAAACTAAAATGTCATGGTAAATGTCAAGAGGAAAAAAAGAATTTGATTGAAATTCCACCTTTAGAAATGAAAACTAAATGAAACTAAAATTTACAGGCATTATTCTATCTTTAGTCAACAGAATTACAATTGTAATTCTGTACTAATTCTTAGACTAAATAGATGAAGTCAGGGCTGATATTTCTTTTTCTTTTAGGCATAATTTCCTGAAAAAATTTTGATTGAAAGTGTGATATGACATCCTTTACTACAAGTTTCAGACCAGATCATACAGAAAGTCATATTTGCAAAAATTTTACTAGATGCTCTGAGTTTCCCAGAAGGCCTTTCTTAGTCTTTTCATAATGAAGTTGTCCTCTTTTCAAGCACCTGTTCTGTTTTCTTCTCATCATTTCCCCTTCTTTACTGGTGTCTTGGTCTAAGAATGTCATTGGCCAGATGCTCATTTGTCAATGTCTTTGGTGATGCTTTGAATGGTTCTCTAGTATCATTTAGATCAACTTCTGGAATTTTGTAACTTTGCAAGAATGGCAGTTTGATTTTGCCAACAGTGACAAACACTCAGACAGACTGATCAGCACCCAAGAAAGAGGGTTATGGGCAGGGCCAGATGCTGCATTCATGTGGGCGAGAGGAGGGCTGTAGTCTGATTAATTCTATCAAGCCAGTGTCAGTTTCCTGGGTCTACTAAGCACTTTAGTTATGTGAGAAGTTGCCCACGGGGTGAGCTGGATACAGGATACAGCACACTGCTTAATATTACTTTTGCAACAATTTATGAATCTATAATTATTTCAGAATAAAAAGTTACTAATAGAAAAATAATTCACAGCCAAGAGGAAGCCTAAGGAAACACAGACTAAATGCACGAGAACTAAACTTATCAATTAAACTTATAAAGGGCCAGACATTTCATTAAAATTTTCTTGTGATGATGCCTACTGTTTTCCTGAGCATCACCAGTTGGGGAGTAGGGATTTTCACAAAATACTTGGGTTTTCACTAACTTCTTTCATAAAATTATAATTATTTACTTAACTGCCTACCTTCTCCCATTGGTCTGTGAGCTCCTTCAAGGCTGAGAATGGATCTCATTCATCTTTTTATTTCCAAGGTCCATCATAAGAGCTAGCATAAATTAAGCCTTTGATAAAAACCTAGTGAGTGAATAAATGACTGAAGATGTGAACAAGGGGATTAGAAGACTAGGCTTCTAATTTGGTCTTGGCATAGCTAAGCCCTGAGAAGGGCAGTGCCATGTTGGTTTCTTCTAGAGGTGGTGCTTATTTAACTCATACGCAGAGTACATCATGTGAAATGCTGGGCTGGATGAAGCACAAACTGGAATCAAGATTGCTTAGAGAGATATCAATAACCTTGGATATGCAGATGCCACCACCCTTATGGCAGAAAGCAAAGAAGAACTAAAGAGCCTCTAGATAAAAGTGAAAGAGGAGAGTTTAAAAGCTGACTTAAAACTCAACATTCAGAAAACTAAGATCATGGCACCAGGTCCCATCACTTCATGGCAAATAGGTGGGGAAACAATGGAAACAGTGAGAGACTTTGCTTTGGGAGGCTCCAAAATCACTGTAGATGGTGACTGCAGCCATGAAATTAAAAGATGCTTGCTACTTGGAAGAAAAGTTATGACCAACCTACACAGCATATTAAAAAGCAGAGCCATTACTTTGCCAACAAAGGTCCATCTAGTCAAAGCTATGGTTTTTCCAGTAGTCATGTTTGGAGAGAGTCATGTGAGAGTTGGACCATAAAGAAAGCTGAGTGCCAAAGAATTGATGCTTTTGAACTGTGGTGTTGGAGAAGACTCTTGAGAGTCCCTTGGACTGCAAAGAGATCCTACCAGTCCATCCTAAAGGAAATCATCCTGAATTTTCATTGGAAGGACTGATGCTGAAGCTGAAGCTCTAATACTTTGCCCACCTAATGAGAAGAACTGACTCTGGAAAAGACCCTGATGCTGGGAAAGATTGAGGGCAGGAGGAGAATGGGACGACAGAGGATGAGATGGTTGGATGGTATCACCGACTCAACAGATGTGAGTTTGAGTAAACTCCGGGAGTTGGTGATGGACAGGGAAGCCTGGTGTACTGCAGTCTATGTGGTCGCAAAGAGTCAGACACGACTGAGTGACTGAACTGAACTGAGAGGTGGCTTGGTTGGAGTTTCCGATGTAACTGTAGTTGCCACAGGTGATGGGAAGCCTGCTTGTAGGATTTACTCTGCTTGCTCTTAGTGATGCAAGCAGATGGTATTTGCTCACACAGCTCTCCTGCTGCCCTGTAATCAGTAAGGAGGGCTGGGGGAATTTCAGAAGTGGTATGTTTGGGAAAGCCTAGTTTGGGTAAAGCCATCTTCACTGCCCCCCTGGAAAGTGCCCTGTAGCTAAGAATCACCTCTTTCCCATACAGCTCAGCCTCAGGTTTGGTAAGGAGAGGTGGTTAGGGATTTGTGTACTCCTGCAATGTGGGAGACCTGGGTTCAAACCCTGGGTACTCAACACTCCATCCTCAAAGTCAAGGATCAATTCCTACACTGTCTTTACTTCTTTCTTTTTCCTGTGTGTGTGTGTGCTCAGTCATGTCCGACTGTTTGTGACACTGTGGACCGTAGCCCACCAGGCTCCTTTATTCATGGAACTTTCCAGACAAGAATATTGGAGTGGGTTACAATTTCCTCCTCCAGGGGATCTTCCCTTCCAAGGAATCAAACCTGAGTCTCTTGCATCTCCTGTGCTGACAGGTGGATTCTTTACCACTGCGCCACCTGGGAAGCCCTTTCTTTTCTCCAAAATGATAAAAAATAAATCCTGCTAGCCACGCTTGTCCTTCTCCCAAGAGACAATCAAGGGAGGTTTTCTAATATCACACCACACATACTGTTAAGCAGCTAGATTTTCGAAGTTTTCATTTAATGTATTTTGGATATTTTTCAATTTCCCTGCCTGCAAATCTCCTTCCTTTAAAAAAAAAAAAAAAGATTTATCTTTATTTATTTATGGCTGTGCTGGGTCTTCGTTGCTGATTTTCGTGAGCTTTTCTCTAGTTGCGGCGAGTGGGAGCTACTCTCTACCTGAGGTGCACGGGCTTCTCATTGCAGTGGCTTCTCTTGTTGCAGACCACGGGATCTAGGCACGTAGGTTTCAGAAGTTGGTGGCTGACAGGCTTTAGAGCACTGGCTCAATAGCTGTGGGCATGGGCTTAGTTTGTCCTCAGCATGTGGGATCCTCTTAGATCAGGGATCTAATCATGTCCCCCATACTGGCAGGCGGATTCTTTACCACTGAGCCAGCAGGGAAGCCCTCTTTCCTTGTTTTTGATAGAGCTATCATATTGTACAAAATGTGTACAATGTTTCATTGTTGACCTAACCAGCTCCTCTTAAGAATGGACAGTGATGTAACTTTGGTTTTCTTTACCTACAACACTGCAAGGCTCATAACACTTTTAAGTGCCTAGACACTGCTGGTAAGTATTGATCTAGCCTCCCAAAGGTTGAGTCTTTGTTCACACTCTCAGCTACAGTGCAAGACCATAAAGCCGAAGTCTTTTAAGAGAAAAAGGAAATCCTGTTTTCCGTGATGATGACGCTTCCCATCCAGGGAAGAGAGAACCTGACTTCACCAGGAGATCACGTAACTATTTTTGTCCTACTTTCGGTCTCCTAAGAACCTTGTGGGGACAGTGGGAATAACATCTGGCATAGCTACTATAATTGTTATTGACTGTACAAAGGTTTAGTTAGAGCCAAGCCCGGGTGGGATGCCGAGGCGAGGGTGGGGCGGGGAGACCACACTGGCCGGGAGAAGAGGTGGGTGGTTTGAGTGGCCTCCCTGTCCTGTGCAGACCCTCCAGCCAAGCTATCTGGGAAGCCCTGGGCACTCAGGAAATGCTGTAGAATGTATGAATGAATGAAGCGTACCCAGGGTGTGCCCCAAGAGTCTGGGGGGCCGGGAAGCCGCAGGTATGGAATATATTTCTAGGCTTACAAGAGTTGGACACCTATTCTGCCAGGTAAAGAATCCGCCTGCAATGCAGGAGACCCTGGTTCAATTCCTGGGCCAGGAAGATCCCCTCGAGAAGGGACAGGCTACCTACTCCAGTATTCTTGGGCTTCCCTGGTAGCTCAGACAGTAAAGAATCTGCCTGCAATGCGGGAGACCTGGGTTCAATCTGTGGGCTGAAAAGATCCCCTGGAGGAGGGCATGGCAACCCACTCCAGTGTTCTTGCCTGGAGAATCCCCACAGACAGAGGAGCCTGGCAGGCTACAGTCCATGGGGTCACAAAGAGTCAGAAGCACTGAGCAACTTTTACTTCACTTCACACTTTCATAGAATGCTCATAACAGCCCTGAGAGATAGACAAGTATTTAACCTGTTTTCAGATGAGAAAACTGAAGTTTGAGCTAAGTGCTGGTCAGAATACCCAGTACCAAGCAAGCCTTCGAGTAATACTAACACAATTGTGGTTATAACACAGTTTTAATGTCCTCCCACGTACTGTTTTAACCACACTCAATTCATCTCAGCCCTCTTGTCAGTAATCTCCAGTCAGAGACAAGCTTCTTTCTCACCCCACGCACAGAGCTTAGTAATTCCCCCTCCCTGCCTTTGCCCCTGTCAATCCACCCACCTGGAATTCCCTCACCCTTCTCTCTACTTGTCAATAGCCATTATCTACTTCTAGACCTGACCACATATCTGCTTCCTCCAGGAAGGCCCCTCAGATTAACCCACTCACCACTCACCACTTCTATGTTCTCTTCACCTCCACTCCCTGTCCCCTTGCAATCACTGACAACATTGCAGCTTTGTTCGAAGCTTGACATTTTACAAGCATTTTCACACATTGACTAGCACACGTTGGGGAGCCTGGTAAACCTCTCCCAAGCTGTGTGACTCTGGGCAAGTTGATTGACTTCTCTGAGCTTCATCTGTGTCATGGAAGTCAAAGTAAGTCCCTACCCCTTGGAGCTGCCATGAGGCATGGTGAACGAAACCCTTGAGCCCAGCACAGAGTAAGGGTCCAGCCCAGGTTCGTATTGATTATTATGATCTCAAAATGGCCCCAAATGTAGACACTTTGATCTCCATTTTACAGAAAAGGAAACCAAGAAGCACGGGGGTGGAAAATCTGTGAAACTCACAATAACGAACTGAAACCCAGCTTCCGGCCTCTCCACTCCATTCCACCACATCTTTTTGGGGATCCGTTTCTGATACTTCACTTGACGCTCATTGGCGTGTGTATCATTGCGACTTTGAGTTTCCCCCAACAGAAATGACAACGCCCCATGCTTCCTGGGCCTTCCTGACTTTTGAAGGCACACTCACCTAGGCTTTCTCATTTGAGTCACCCAGCAACCCCACAAGGCGGGTAAGGCACAAGGCTGAGGGCAGGAAAACTGAAGCTCAGAGAGGCAAAGCCACTTGCTCGTGATCTCATGACAAAAAGTGAAAACGTCTTCATTGGAACTAGCCCAGAATTTGCCTTTCACATACTTTGTCTCCCCTCTCCCCACCACCAAAATATTCAGCATTCACAGGTGCCCAGTTAGTGTTTATCTGAAGCTGCCACCTTCGGAATGGGTGTTAATAAATGTGAGTTGATGGCCAGCTACGGAGACTCTGAGAAGGGCGGGTGGCTGAGCTGCTGCTTAAACTCATACAACCCTGGAAATTCCTCATCCCCAAGCCAGGCTTGGCAGTGACCCTCCAGGCATCCTCAGGGAAGCGAGTGGTAATTCTAAGTATCCAACATATTTTTGGAGAAAGTGTTTCAAAAACAAGTTTTGGTTTGTTTTCATGGAACTTCCTCCCAAGATGGAGAAACCACAGGGGTGAGTTCTCCTTTCCAAGTAAATGCATGATTCTGCTTCTTCAAATCTGACAGGGCAGTGGACAAAGATCACCCCAATTTCAGCAACGTCTGGTTGCTCCCATCTAGGAAGAAATGTCCACCATTCTTGAATCAACAAGCATGTTGAATCATCCAGGATTTGTCTTTTTTGTGACTGGCTTATTTCACTTAGCATCGTGCTGTGAAGTTTCACCCATGTTCTAGCATGGGTCAGAATTTCCTTCCTCTTTAAGACTGAATAATATTCTGTTGTAGGTAGGTATCACGTTTTGCTGATTTACTCATTCACAGGACACAGGTTGCCTCCATGCTTTAGCTATTGTGAATAATGCTGCTGTGAATCTGGGTGTACAAATGTCACTTTGAGACTTTGCTTTCTGTTCTTTTGGGTGTATAACCAGAAGTGGGATTGCTGGATCATCTGGTAGCTCTATTTTTAATTCTTAGAGGAACTGCTTTACCATTTTCCACAGTGGCTGTACCGCTTTGCATTCCTACCAACAATTCACAAGGGTTCTAATTTCTCCACATCCTTAGCAACCGTTTTTTTTCTTTTAAAATAGTAGCCATGCAGTGAGTATAAAGTGACACCTTATTGCAGGCTTTTCTTCTTAAAGGATTTTTCTGATGTGGACCATTTAAAAAATCTTTATTGAATTTGTTACAATATTATTTCTGTTTTGTGTGTGTGTGTTTTTTTTTTTTTTTTTTTTGACTGTGAGACATCTGGGATCTTAGTTTCCCAAATATGGATCGAACACACACCCCTTGCACCGGAAGGTGAGATCTTAACCACTGGGCCACCAGGGAAGTCCCTCTCACAGTCTTGATTTGCATTTCCTTAATGATCACTAAACCCACTCTAGTGTTCTTGCCTGGAGAATCCCAGGGACAGGGGAGCCTGGTGGGCTGCCGTCTACGGGGTTGCACAGAGTCGGACATGACTGAAGCGACTTAGCAGCAGCAGCAGCCACAGCAAAGATCACTAATGCTGAGCTCCCTTTCATGCATTTATTGGCCTATACTCTTCAGATAAATGACTGAGTTCTTTGCCCATTTTGTATTGGGTTGTTTGGGTTTTTGATTGTTGCATTTTAGGAATTTTCTATATAATCGGGATATTAATCCTTTATCAGTTACATGATTTGCAAATAATCTGGTTATTAATCCCTTATCAGACACATGATTTGCAAATTGTCTTTCATTCTGTGGATTACTTTTTACTCTGTTGATAGTGGCCTTTGGAGGCACAATTTACACTTTTCTCGTTCACATCAGTTTGTCTATAGTTTGGTGGTCGTTGCCCATGCTTTTGGTGTCATATCCAAGAAATGATTGCCAAATCCAGTGTTGCGAACCTTTGCCCTACGTTTTCTTACAGGAGTTAAAACTAGTTCCAGGTCTTTGATACATTTTGAGTTAATTTTATATATAGTGTTAGGTAGAGGTCTAACTTCACTCTTTGGCAGGTTTTTTCTTTCAGGGTTTTTTTAGCACCCTTTGTTGAAAACACTGACTTTCCCCAATTGAATGGTCCTGGCTCCCCTGTTGAAAACCTTTGACCAAATATATGTGTGCACGCTTAGTTGCTCAGTCGTGTCTGACTCCTTGTGAGCCCATGGACTGTAGCCCGCCAGGCTCCTCTGTCCATGGCGTTTCCCAGGCAAGAATATTGAAGTGGGTTCCCATTTCCTTCTCCAGGGGATCTTTCTGACCCAGGGATAGAAGCTGGGTCTCCTGAGTTGCAGATGGATTCTTTACTGTTGGAGCTAACAGGGAAGACCATACATGAGGGTTCAAGTCTACGTGCTTTATTCTATCCTCTTGGTGTGCGTATCTGTGTTTCTGTCAGCACCACACTTTTGCTTACTGTGGCTTCGTAGGAAGTTTTGGAATCAGGAAGTGTGAGTCCTCCAGCTTTGTTTTTTTTGAGGATTATCTTGGCTATTTGGAATCCCTGAGATTCCATATGTACGGATTTTTCTATTTCTGCAAAAAGGTCATGGGGATTTTGATAGGGATTGCATTGACTCTGTGGATTGATTTGGGAAATACTGACAGCTTAACAATATTGTTTTCCAGTTAATGAATATAGGACACATTGTATTTCCATTTATTTATGTCTTCTCTGATTTCTTTCAGCAATGTTTTGAAGTTTTGCTTGTACAAGTCTTTTACCTCCTTGGTCAAATTAATTCCTAAGTATTTTATTCCTTTTGATGCTATTGTATTCTTAATTTCCTTTCTGGATCATTCATTGTTAGTATATGGAAATGCCACTGACTTCTGTGTTGGTTTTGTGTCCTGCTACTTTGCTGAATTCATTTATTAATTCTAACCATTTTTTGGCACGGACTATTTAGAGTTTTCTAAGGAAATGGCAACCCACTCCGGTACTCCTCCCTGGAAAATTCCATGGATGAAGGAGCCTTGTATGCTGCAGTCCATGGTGTTGTCTTGAAGAGTCAGACACAACTGAGCGACTTCACTTTCACATATCAGACCATATCATTTGTGAACAGAGGTAATTTTACTTCTTCCTTTCCAATTTCTTTTCTTGCCTGATGGATTTGGCTAGCACTCCATTTCCGTTTTGCAGAGGTGAGACTCACCATCTTTAACCCGCCAAAAATGCATGGATTTCCCACATCCACTTTTATCTCCTCTTCCATATCTTCCTTCCACTATTCTCTCTTTTTTAAAAAATCCATTCCTGTATATATTATACTGATGAAACCTGTTCATAGAGACCTCTCTAGAAAGAGAACAGGTAAGAGGTCCACCTGTCTTATTTACCTGCTCAGCTTTCTCCTCCAGACAGACATCCATTAACAAATTCAGGGGACCTAATCCCATGAACAAAGCCCTTCCCATCCTACAGTATCCTTCTTCCTTATTACGAGAGCATTGCTGAATAAAACCCATCCTCGCCGCCTTAACTCGTGTGCCGCTTTAACTCATGTCCCGCTTTGTTGATTTTTGATGGGGCGAGCTCGGTCTCTCCATCTTCTGATCTCCTGCTGGGGTCCCAGATTGGCCAATGGAAGCTGGGGGGCTCAGAGCCTGCCTGCTGACATGGTCCTTAAGGGTCAGAGCCCTGTGCAGAGCAAGTGTGGGAGGTGATGAAGGCAGAAGGGTCCGTGCAGAGGGCAACAGCGGGCACACTCTGCCTCCTCTGGGGTCCTCTCACTGCAGCCTAGCAGTCATGTCATGGCTTTGCTTCAGCAGCACCATCTTGAAATGACCCCCCTCCACCCCATTAACCTGCCCCGGCCCCTGGAGATTGTGATCCAGGTGACAGACCCCCTTCCCATCCACTGTGTGTCTTAGCCAGGCTAAGCCATCCCAGCTCTCCAGGGTGTCAAACAGAGGAAGAGGCTCCATCCATGCCCTCAGGCCACACAAGTTCTGGCTTTGAAGTTCCTGTGTCTGGCCTGCATCCAAATCCCAGAGGAGAAGTCACAGCTCAGACCAACCCCAGCTCTCGGTTTCAGGCTGAGTGTGGGAGGTCAAGGCCAAGCTGAGATCAAGGAAACGTCTCCTGGTTCTGCAACTTTCAGGAAATCCCCTAAAAGTCCCAGAGGTCGGTTGGCTTGGGGGTGGAGGTGGGGTGAGGGGAGAGGCTTGGAAGCTGCATGAAGCCCCACTGCTAGCCTCCCTTGCTCCAGATTTGGGGGGTGTGTTAGCAGCCTGAGGTCACCAGCCTCCTTCTTGGGCCTTCTTGCCTCCTCTTGCGAGACATGGAAGCAGAATAAAGGATTCCTGAGAGATGAGGCAATCTGCTTCCTTCTCGAAGCTGGTCTGGCCCTTCTCTGATGTACAGAGAAGGCAGTGCTCTGACCTGGTGGGAGGGGAGCAGGGAGAGAAGAGGACTCCTCTGTGCTGCAGGGAGGCAGGGAGTCCTGGTTATGAAGATGGGTCACCAGGGTGGAGGATATTTTACATCCAGAAAGGAACATGAACTTGTGCTATGAAAAGGCAAAACAGTGGTTCCCCTTGCGGGAGGGCATTGGGGGCTGGAAACAGCATGCATCTTGATTCTGGGAGCTGGTGACATGGGGCTGCTCTGCTTGTGAAAACACATGAAGTTGTACACTTATGATTCTGCACTTTTCTGTATGTATTGTTATGTTCGACTTCCATCAAAAATTTTTTTTAATTAGTTTTTCCTGGCCATGCCATGAGGCATGTGGGTTCTTAATTCCCTGACCAAGGATTGAACCCACGCCCCCTGCATTAGAAGTGTGGACCACCAGAGAAGCCCCTTAAAAAAATTTTTTTTTTATTCAATATGGCTTTGGAGAAGAATCTGGCAGTTTCTCGAAAGACATATAAACCTAGCAATCCCACTCCTAGGTATATACCCAATAGAATTGAATAAAAAATCTTTCCACACTAAAATGTATACAGGAATGTTCATAACAGTTTATTCAGAAGAGCCAAAAACTGGAAACAACCCAAATGGCTAAATCAAGTGTGATCTACCCATGCAACAACAACAACTCCCATATAATCAAATATTATTTGCCCTTCAAAAGGAGTGAAGCATTGATATATGCTACAACATGAACGAACCTTGAAAATACCATGCTAAGTGAAAGTAGCCAGAGCGGAAGGACAAAGCCAGACACCACATATTGTATGATTCCATTTATATGAAATGTCCAAATAGGCAAATTCATGGAGACAAAATAGATTAGCAGGTGCCTTGGGCTGGGGAGGAAGAAGATTTGGGGGGATAGTGAATTGGGTATACAGTGTAACTTGGACCATTGGAAATGTTCTAAGGTTGACTACGGTGACGGTTAGACATCGCAGTTCATATACTAAGAGCCATTGAATTGCATATTTTAAGTAAATCAGTCCTATAGTATAGGAATAACACCTCAGTAAGTCTGGTCTAATAATTCGGGAGGGCAGAGCATTAGAAAGAGTACCAGGCCATCAGAATGAACACCAGACAGGCACATCCATAGGGCTACACTGGTGCCTACCAGATGACCCCAGCTGCTGGGCAAACAGGAGTGTCTGTTGGTTTCTCAGGCCCAGGAAGACTTCAGATCACAAACTGGTTCTACGATCTTGAATGCAGGAAACGGAAACAAAAGGGGGCCCAACCAGTATGCTCCCCAGAAAGGAACCATGAAAAAAGGATATGGGTGGGAATGTTTATTTGCGAAGCTATTCCAAGGAGGAAAGGTCACCTCATGGCGAGGGAGCTGGGTGTTTACCCTCCACTGCAGGGCTGCTCCTGGGGCAGGAGGAAGTCGGGAAAGGCCTAGTTGTTCCCAGCAGACATGATTATCTATCTCTTGTTGTTGTCCAGTCACTCGGTTGTGTCTGACTCTGCAACCCCATGGACTGCAGCGCGTCAAGCTTCCCTGTCCTTCACCATCTCCCAGAGTTTGCTCAAACTCATGTCCATTGAGTCGGTGACGCCATCCAACCATCTCATCCTCTGTCGTCCCCTTCTCCTCCTGCCTTCAATCTTTGCCACCATCAGGGTCTTTTCTAATAAGTCAGTTCTTCACATCATGTGGCCAAAGTATTGGAGCTTCAGCTGCAGCATCAGTCCTTCCAATGAATATTCAGGGTTGATTTCCTTTAGGATTGACTGATTTGATCTCCTTGCAGTCCAAGGGACTCTCAAGAGTCTTCTCCAATGCCACAGTTCAAAAGCATTAATTCTTTGGTGCTCAGCTTTCTTTATAGTCCAACTCTCACATCCATACATGACCACTGGAATAGCCATAGCTTTGACTAGACAGACCTTTGTCGACAAAGTGACGTCTCTGCCTTTTAATCTGTCTCTCACATGCCTTTATTCATGCAACCTCTGTTTACTGAGCACCTACTATGTTCCAGGCCCTAGTAGGGGACCCCGAGGAGGAAACAAACCCAACTTGACCCCAAAAGACTCTCATAATGAGTCTGCAGTGCCCACAAACCACATGGGAAAGTCTTTCTGTTAGAATCCTTACCAGAAAATGCTTCTATTAGAATCGTGCCTGCCGGGGGGTGTGGGGGGCTGCCTATCTGTCATCAGCATGGGCTGCCTGAGCCCCAGCTCCCACCCTTCCCCCACACTGTCCCACCGTTGGCCCTGCCCCTCTTTTCTGACGTCCTTATGGCTTGAGCAGATACCTACCGGCTTCTGTTCTCGATGGTAACGTTTCCTTCCTCTAAAAGCAACAGGATGGGGTGTGGCTTGCTACTTGGAATATCATTCAACACTTAGACCAACTCATCCTGATTGGGGCTGCAAGTCCTGCATTTCTGGAACTCCCTCTGACCAGGAAAACTGGGGTGGGGGTGTCACCTCAGAGCTCTGACCCTGGTTTGTTTCTCCACCACCTGCCCCCAACTAAACCAGTGCTTCTTAACCTTGGTTTCCCATTGGCATCACCTGGAGGACTTTTTAAAAAACGGCCGCTGGGCTTCCCTGGTGGCCCAGTGGGCCAAGAATCTGCCTGCCGATGCAGGAGACATGGGTTTGATCCCTGATCTGGGAAGATCCCACATGGCGTGAAGCAACCAAAGTCGTGCAGTGCAACGACTGAGCCTGAGCTCCAAAGCCCAGGAGCCACAACTACTGAGCCTATGTGCGGCAGCTCCTGAAGCCCACACGCCCTGGACCCCGTGCGCTGCAATAAGAGAAGCCACTGCAGTGAGAAGCCCGCACGCCACAACTGGAGAAAAAGCCCAGACAGCAATGAAGACCCAGAGCAACCAAAAATAAATAAACCAAAAAAAAAAAAAAGGGTAAGGCAACAAGCTCATTTTTTTTTAAGAAAAATGCTGCTGGTCCTACTTCAGACCAGTCCAGAGTCTCAGGGATCTTGTGGGCCAGGGTCTTGTGAAAAAATCTCCAGGGGACTCTAAACATGCTGCTGGATTGAGAGCTCCAGGCCATGAGAGAATGAGGCCAAGTTTAGCTGGGGGTGGATATTGGTCTTCTAGATCAGGTGGGAGCTGAGGAGGAGTGGACAAGGACCTGGCTGAGGTCACTGGCTCATCCATTCATTCACCAGCTCTGGACTGAGGGCCTATTGCGGGTCAGGTGACGTGTCGGGGCTGAGATACAGGGTGGGGCAAAGAGGACAGTTAGGACCTGCTTTCATTCCAGTGGGGGACACAGACAGTAAGCAGAGAGGTCGCCTGAGTACTTTCTGATGGCAATGTTCAGTTGAGTGATGTGTTGATTACTGGGGTCTGTGGGGTGCAGAGCAACTCAGATACTGTCTTAGCTTCCTGGGACTACTGTAACAGGACCACTAACTTGTTGCTGTTATTCAGTCGCTAAGTCGTGTCCTACTCTTTGCGACCCCATGGACTGCAACACGCCAGGCTTCCCTGTCCTTCACTATCTCCTGGAGTTTGCTCAAAGTCATATCCATTGAGTCAGTGATGCCATCCAACCATCTCATCCTCTGTCGCCCCCTTCTCCTTATGCCCTCAATCTTTCCCAGCATCAGGGACCACCAGATGGGTGGCTTAAAACAACAGGAATGCATTCTTTCACAGTTCCAGAGGCCAGAAGTCTGAGATCAAGGTGTTGGCAGAATTGGTTCCCTCTGGAGGGTCTAGGGCAGCAGTCCTCAACCTTTTGGGCATCAGGCACTGATTTAATGGAAGACAATTTTTCCATGGACAGGGGGTAGGGGGGTTGAGGGGATGGTTTGGGGATGATTCAAGCCCTTTACATTTTTTGTGCACTTTACTTCTAATCTAATGCTGCTGCGGAGCTGACGGGAGGTACTGGTACATGGTCTGGAGTCTGGGAACCCTGCTCTAGAGGGTAATCTGCCCCACACCTCTCTCCTAACTTCTGGGGGCCACTGATGTTCCTTGGCTTGTGAAGGCATCTTTCCAGTCTCTGCTTCCATCCGCACATGGCCTTTTCCTCCGTGTCTGTGTCTTGACAAGACTTTCTTCTGTGTGTGTGTGTGTCCTCTCTTCTTCTTAAAAGGACACCAGTTGCTGGATTTAGCCCTCCTTCCCCCAGCAGTCCCCCATCGGTAATCCAGGAAGATGATCTTATTTCCAGATCCTTAATTATACCTGCAAAGACACTTATTCCAAATAAAGTCACATTCTCAGATTCCAGGGGTTAGGATGTGGACAGATCTTCTCTGGGGCTGCAAGTCAACTTCCTACAGATATTTTGGGCAAGGAAGGCCTCTAAGAGTGTGTCTGGGTGTGAAGTGTTCCAGAAGCTGACCCCAAGGAATGGGGGGGTGGGGTGGGGTGGCAGGAAGTGCTGCTGGGAGGCAGGGAAGAGAGACCTTGAACAGCGGGCATCCATCCCACTGGGGCTCCCAGGAGGCTGCACAGAACCAGAGCGTCAGAGACACCCATCCACCCAGGGATGAGGGTATTGAGGCATTTAGACACCAGCTCTTGAAAGTCATTGGTGCAGGGAGCTCCTAGGGGTTTACTGCCCCACTGCTGGGCCTGATGGCTTTTGGAAGACAGAGAAAGCCCCCAGCAAAGAATGGCAGGTGTTTGCAGGCTGGGAACCACAAATGCCCAGAGGTGCGGGGTAGGGGGTGGGCACCAACTGTGGCTGTTCCAGGTGGTGACATTTGAGGAGCCACCTGAAGGATGTGACACTGTTGGTCTGTGATAAGCACGTCAGGACATGTTGGGGACACATCAGGCACAGAAGAAAGAGCAACTTCCCCCTCCGCCCCCACACCCCCCAGGCAGAGGTAAGTTCTCTGAGCCCAGAGAACAAGGATGGAAGTACAGCTGGGGAGGAAGTACAGCTGATGGAAGTTGCCTGGGGAGGGGGTGGGGGGCGGCAGGAGCGGGTGGAGGCATCTCCTGGGGGCATCACACAGAGCCCAGAGCTGAGATTGGATTATGTGGATGGGAAGCCTTTGGAGAGTCTGAAGCGGGAGTCCAACAAGATCCAGTTACAGTTTGACAACAGTCTCACCTTGAGTGAGGGCCAGAAGGTGTGTTGCAGGAGGGGGAGAAGGAGAGAAAGCGGAGAGACTGAGTGAATCGGGGTCCGGCTCTTTCTTGTCCAGCAGCGTGGCCCCAGGCCAATGCCTTCCCTTCCCCGGGTGTGAGCTTCCATCAGAAAAATGAAGGCCACAAGCTGAGTCCTGTTGGTTGGAGGAGGACGTCTGGGGATGCTGTTGAGGTCCTGGGAGCAGAAGCGCCCTGAGCACAGCTGGGGGAGGACCTCGTGGCTGTGCTGGGGACAGTAGGGGGGCCTTGACACAGCCCCTCAGGCAGAAGTGGTCAATCAGCTTCAAGGTGGGGCCTTTCTCAAGGTCTCTGCTGGGTGGCTGGGGTTTTTCCAAAAGCGAACTTAGTTAAAACTATGAATTGAGGCCGTGTCTTAGAGGCATGAAGACCAAGTGAGTCTGAGAAGTGAAGATTGAGTCTTTGATGTCCCTTGGCCACGTCCAGCCAGCCTGGGGGTTGGCCGCTCACCTCGTTCGGGGCTCTGAAAGACAGGAGCTAATGTTGATTATTCTCTGAAACTGGCAATATCGCACTTACTCAACATTCACACCTGAACGTGCAAAGTGTTGCGCTGAATTCTGAGGGAAGCTGAGTAATTATAGACATTTGGGTTTCCCCAGATGGAGTCCAAGTGTAGTCATGTTGCAGTTAATGCCCCAAATCTCAATCTGCCTGACCCCTCCTGCCTACCAGGAGGTCCAGCCTTGTCTATCATTCCTCTCCCCCAGCAGATCCAAGAACCCCCGTGGTGGCGACAGGTACCTGGTAATGCTGGATGCTCATTTTTCAGGGGTTTGTCATATGCCAGGCACAGCGCTAAGCACTTTTCATGAGGGAGGGCTGTCATTCTTATTTTTTAGTCAAGAAGATGGGACCCCAGAGGCATTAACTCACCTTGGGGAAGACGCTGATAAATATCCATCAAAAGCTGTCTTCTCAATTCTCTATAAACATAGGATTCAAGAGGGAGAGGACATAGGTACACTTACGGCTAGTTCATGTTGATGTCTGGTAGAAATGAAACCAATATTGTAAAGCAATTACCCTTCAGTTAAAAATAAATAACTTAAAAAACTTGACTGGAAAAAAAAAAAGTAAGATTGTAGCCAGGC
This sequence comes from Cervus elaphus, assembly GCF_910594005.1. Classification (NCBI taxonomy): domain Eukaryota; kingdom Metazoa; phylum Chordata; class Mammalia; order Artiodactyla; family Cervidae; genus Cervus; species Cervus elaphus. The sequence continues at coordinate 24,119,536 of NC_057824.1, read as the reverse complement.
ACACAGCTGGACCACATTTCCCAGCCTCCCTTGCATTTGTGTGTGGTCATGTGACCAAGTTCGCTCCAGTGGCATCTCTGCCGCTCCTGGGTCCTTTAAGAGAGTGGGTCTCCCTCCCCCGTGTTCTCTTTCCCCTTCCATTTCTGGGTGTGGAAGACAACAAGGCCCAAGGGCAATGGAGCCACGGGACAGAAAGAGCCTGTGTGTGTGCTGGTTGCTCAGTTGTATCTGCTCTTTGTGACCCCACGGACTGTCGGCAGCCAGGCTCCTCTGTCCATGAAATTCTCCAGTAAAGAATACTGGTGTGGGTTGTCATTCCCTTCTCCAGGGGATCTTCCCCACCCAGGGATCGAACCTGGGTCTCCTGCATTGCAGGCAGGTTCTTTACCCTCTGAGCCCCCAGAGGAGCCCAGAAATAGCTTGGGTTCTTTGAAGTGGAGAACTACCCTGCCAGCCTGAACATCAACTCAGGGCTACTAAGGGAGCAGGAGAGAATTTCTATCATGTTAAGGCTCAGAAAATGTAAGGTCTGTTTGTTCAAACAGCCTAGCCCAGGCTAAGGCCCAATGCTCAGAGCTGTGGCAGAGCTGGGACAGGAACCAGATTGTCAGACTCCAGGGGTATCAGCTGTGATGTGCTCTGGTGTGCGGCCTCGAGGTTGGCCCTACAAGCAGCGACACCCCCACGCACCAAGCTTCAGTTCGTTCTTCCATGTCTGCTGGCCTCAACCACCCTCAGCTGCTAGCAGGTTTAGTGTCAGGGGTGCAGAGGGTGGGATTGGGGCCGTCTCACAGCTGCCACCATGAACCCATGGAGCTGCACAGGGCACAGATAGACCGGCTAGTGCTGTTGGTCAAGCTGGGATTTCTAGTTCAAACCTTGAGGTTCTCAAAGGTCAAGGCTGCCACCTGCCACCACAGCACTGTTCCTCCCTGGGGTCGGTGTCTGTGAGCATCTCCCAGACCACACCGCTGCCTTCTTCTTCGAGACATCCTCCCAGCAGGTGATCCACAGCAAGGCTGCCTGGACCCCCAGCCACCCGCACATAAGCATCTTAAGTGTTCAGATGACTGGGGTGGGGACCACTTTTATCACCTTTGCACATGCAACCAGAGCACCACTCCTTTCTGTCCCCTCCTTCAGCGTTGAATCAAATTCACCACTTGAGGACCACATTTCCTCATGAAAGTGAAAGTAGCTCAGTCATGTCTGACTCTGTGCGACCCCATGGACCATAATCCTCCAGGCTCCTCCATCCTTGGGATTCTCCAGGCAAGAATATTGGAGTGGGTTGCCATTCCTTTCTCCGGGGTGTCTTCCCCACCCAGGGATCAAACCTGGATCTCCTGCATTGCAGGCATATTCTTTACCATCTGAGCCACCAGGGAAGCCCAAAGTTATCCTCATTTCTGGTGTCCCTTCCTGCTTCCCAGGTGACTCAGAGGTAAAGAATATGCCTTCAATGCAGGAGACCCAGGTTTGAGCCCAGTATGGGAAGACACCCCGGAGAAGGGAATAGCAACCTAACTCCAGTATTCTTGCCTGGAAAATCCCAAGGATGGAGGAACCTGGCAGGCTATGGTCCATGGGGTCGCAAAGAGTCAGACATGACTGAGCATCCGCACTGCACTTCCTGCCTACAGATGCTACATTTCTTGAGCTGTGGTTTCCGAGCTGGGAGTCCCATTTGTCCCAGGGCTCCTCAGCCCCTCTGTAGGTGAGGCTGGCAGGTATGAGGGCTCTGCACAGCCACCTGCGACCTGTCCTTGAGTACCAGCCGGGTCAGGGGACCCATGGATTGGGGGCGGATGTGTACAGTTCACGCCCACCCCGGCAGCTCCAGTCCAGCTAACGTGGTCCGCATATGGATAAAGGAATACCCTGAGAGACCAATCTACACCACGCACGTGGGTGGCAGATGTGGGCTGAAGGCTCTGTTTTCAGTGTATCCCATGGATGGTGAGCACAGCAGAGGCTCACAGCTTTCAGATCCCTTCCCACCTTCATGCCCAGCAGCCCCCTGTGAACTTTCACTCCCAACAGCACCACCAACTCCTCTTTCCTGGAGGACGACCTTCCTGCTGCTGGAACCTGCTTTGCCTTTGTGTGGCCGGAGCTGCAAGTGCCCAGGAATTCCTGACCCTGCTGGGGGCAGCCCTTATCCAATGGCTGGCTGATGCATGGCAGGGGACCGTGGTGGTGGCGGGTAGGGGCGGGTACAAATATTTCCACTCCTTTCCCCCTCGTGGAGACTCTGAGTGAGCCACAGTTACCTTCTGGGCTGCCTTGTTCCCTCCCTCCCCACATTCATATATGTTAAAATCCCAGCCCCTAGTCCCTCAGAATGAGACCTTGTCTGGAAGTAAAATCACCATGGCCGATGTAAATATTTAAGATGAGGTCACACTGGGGTAGGGTGGGCCTTCAATCCGGCATGACTGGTATCCCTCTAAAAAGGGGAAGCACGCACACAGGGCGAATACCATGAGAAGGATGGAGTCATGCCGCCACAAGCCTAGGAACCACTAGCAGCCGGGAGAGGGGCCCGGACAGACCCCTCCCTGGTGCCTTCATAGGGGGCCTGGCCCTATGGACAATCTTGACCTTGGACTTCTGGCCTCCAGACTGAGAGACAAAAAAATCTGTTGTTTAAGCTGCCCAATTTGTGGTACTTCATTGTGGCAGCCGTAGGAAATTAACTAAATTAATGAAACTAAAAGACACTTGCTCCTTGGAAGGAAAGCTATGATGAATCTAGGCAGCATATTGAAAAGCAGAGACAACACTTTGCCAACAAAGGTCTGTATAGTCAAAGCTATGGTTTTTCCAGTAGTCATGTATGGATGTGAGGGCTGGACCATAAAGAAGGCTGAGTGCCAAAGAATTCATGCTTTCAAAGTGTGGTGCTGCAGAAGGCTCTTGAGAATCCCCTGGAGATCCAACCAGTCCATCCTAAAGGAAATCAGTCCTGAATGTTCATTGGAAGGACTGATGCTGAAGCTGAAACTCCAATACTTGGCCACCTGACCCGAAGAACTGACTCATTGGAAAAGACCCTGATGCTGGGAAAGATTGAGGACAGGAGGAGAAAGGGATGACAGAGGATGAGATGGTTGGATGGCATCACCAATTCAATGGACATGAGTTTAAGCAAACTCCAGGAGATGGTGAAGGACAGGGAAGCCTGGCACGCAGCAGTCCATGGGGTTGCAGAGTCAGACACAACTGAGCGACTGAACAACAACAGGAAGATAATACACCTTCTGTGGGACTTTACCTAACATCTCACGTCTGCCTTGTCTTCTTCCCTCTGCTCTAAAACCTCACGCTCATATGAATCCTTGTCAGTGGGTAGGGTCTGCTTCTGGGGAGTCCCACCTTAGACGGTGGGTTTTTTCTTTGTTTTAATTTCTGTTATGGTTGTTGCTTTGTGTTTTGTTTGGCTGCACTGGGCCTCTGTTGCTGTGCATGGGCGTCTCACTGCAGTGACTTCTTTCGTTGCAGGGCACGGACTCCAGGGCACGCAGGCTTCAGCAGTTGCAGCATGCTGGCTTAGCATCCCACGGCATATGCGACCTTCCTGGACCAGGGATCAAACCCGTGCCCGCGTCATTGGCAGGTGGATTCTTAACCACTGAACCACCAGGGAAGTTCCAAGACAGTGGGTTTTAAGCAGAAGCAAACTTACCGGGAGCAGACAGCGAACAGAAATGAACAAACTGTTTGCTGGCTATAGGGGACCTCATTTAGAGGGGGACAGCCCCCACTTAGCTCTGCCATGGGGGATGGCAGACTCTACATTGCCTGGGTGCCCAATTTCTCAAGAGAAACCAGAAATAAGGATTTAAAAAAAAAAAAGAAGGTGACATCTGATTTTTAAATATTGGCAATTAATTCCATAGACTCCATCTGTTGGCTCTTTTAAGTGACTCGGGTCTGACCCAAACACGCCTGGAGACAAAACTCAGCACTCTGGCCAATGCCATGCAACCTTGGGTCAAGAGCTTGGCTGTAGAGCCCAGCATTACATGACGAGCAGAACTCTGATCAAGAGGCAGGAGACTTGAGATCTGTTCGGGGTTTTACAACGTGTTTGCTCTGCCCCTGCTCTAAAAACCCTCTCTGAGCCTCAGTCTCCCCATCCATAGAATGGACACAGTCCAGCTTGTCTCCTGGCGTGGTCATAGGACAGATTGACATAATTTATTTAGCATACAGGATAGACCAGCAATGTTCTGAGCACATAGTAAAATATTAACTCTTTCACTCTCCCCATCAGTGCTCAGAAGGAGATGCCACAAGTATCCTCATTTACAGGCAAGAAAACTGAGGCTGGGAGATTTAATAACTTGCCCAAGATCTCCTGGCTGATAAGCAGAGGAGCTGAGCTTTGAATTCGGTCAAGCTGTGAGTCTGTGTTCTCAGCCACCGCACTTGGCTGCCTCTCAGGACTCACTAAAATATTTTACAAACTGCTTTTTATTGCGTTCTTTTGCAAGCGGGGAAGCAGGGATGGAGGGGTGGGGCCCCTTGGCTTTTTCTTAAGGCACTCTCTCAGCTGACAGCCACTCCCAGGAGGAACTGAGCTGGGCTGATGCGGTGGGGCAGGCTTCCTGATCCCATCTTGACCGGGGCCAGTGCTGGATCCAAACAACTCTCAGCACTTTTCTTCTCATCAGAGCATTTCCCGTAAGTGGTGGCTTTCTGCCTGCTGGCTCTCTGACCTGCCAGGGCTGGCAGCCAGACAACACGTGGGCTTCTCCTCCACGAGACCCGTGCTTCTGAACTGGAAGTTCGGCTGCCTGGCCCCACTACCCGTCCCATTCCAATCTGTGTCCGTGATGCATGCGTTTCTGAGAAAAACTTGGATTCAGATCACACCCACCCAGCGGGGAGTGGAATCCAGGCCTCTGTTTGCCCTGACCCGAAATATCTTCTGCACAGTGGGTAGATATCTGCTGCCTGGCACATTCCCCAGAGTCTCTCATCTCTTCATCGCTTACTCACCAGACACTGTTCCAACGTCCAGAGTATGCCTGACCCTTTACTAAGTGGACAGAAGGGACATTTGTTTTTATTTTTTAAGCTTTTTTTTTTTTATGTGCACCATTTTTAAGGTCTTCATTGAATTTCTTACAATATTGCTTCTGTTTTATGTTTTTATTTTTTCACCATGAGGCATGTGGGATCTTAGCTTCCTGACCAGGGACTAAGCCAGCATCCCCTGCATTGGAAGGTGAAGTCTTAACCCCTGGACCACCATCCCAGGGTCACCTGTTCTTACGGAGATAATATTTGAGTGGTGGACAGTGGAGGAGAAAGATTGATGAATAAGAAACCAAGATAATTAGACATCATGGAAAGTGCTAGAAAGAGGACAAAACGTTTCTAGATTCCAGACCCTAGAGAGGAGTGATTGGGAGGAATGTGAGCGATTGGATGGAACACGGGCTGGGAGTCAGCAAAGTCTTTTTGAAGAGAGACCTCATCATATTGTCAGTCCTAAGAAAATCTGGGGAGATAGGGTACTCTTGGAAGGGGAAACAGAAGGTGCAAAGGCCCTGAGGCAGGAAGAAGAATGGTGCTTCTGGAAATCTTAGACTCTGGCCCAGGGTTCCAGAGAATGATGGGTGGAGGAGGGTGAGACAGAAAAGATCAGTAGGGCCCCATCAAGCAGAGTCCACTTGCATCATCTTCTCCAGCGGGGGCAGGACACAAACTGGACCTCCAGCTGCTGGGAGAAAGACCAGCATTGTGATCTTCCCAGCACTGCACTCGTGGGAGGGACCTGCCAAGCTCCCAGCACTCCAAGAGGAGGCCAGAGCTCAAGATGAGTACCAACCTCCGCCCGCTCTCCCTGAAACAGCCCTGCCGTGAACTTGACATTTCAGCCCTTGGCCCAGCCCTTGAGTGATAAGAGGCCTTCTTCTCTGGCCTGTTGTCTGACTCCTCCACAGCCTGGAGAGATCTCAGATAGCTTGGGAGGCCAGGTCGGACATATCAAAGCTTGCCTGTCCCTTTTGTCCCCTGCTTTGGAATCTCCCCTCTCCGGGGAGTGGCCTGCTGGCCTAGCGAAGGCCTCCCACCTCATTCCGTGTGAGAGCAGAGACCAGAGCAAAGAGCAAGCTCCTGGCACAATGAGGCAGGATCACTGGACTTGAGAGAAGAAGACCTCTGCATGGTTAAGCAGCCAGCAGGGCTCATGTGAAAGGACAGGCAGTGAGCCAGCTGCAGGAAGGAGCAAAAGCATCCGGCTCTTTAATTCTCTTACCTCCCCACCAGGCAGGGGTCCGTGTCATTAGGACAGCAGGTAAGTAACTCGCAGACCTCACCAGGCCCTAAGCACTGCAGACTTTCTGCTCTTTATCTTGTGGGTCAAGGGCGGCTGGCCAGAGGGTTAAGCAGCAAGCAGAGGGGGTTTGATCAGACCCGGGGCTGGAAGAGGCCCCGAGCTGCCCCCATCCCCCACCAGGCAGGAGCAGGGGCAGGAAGCAGCAGCCCCAGGCCTGCCTTTCCCAGGCCAGCAGCCCCTCTCACACTCAGCCGGGCACTCCCGCTGGTCCCTAAGATCTGCCCACCTGGCAGTCCCCCTGCACCCCCATCCCAAGTTGGGGCTCCACATCTAACAAGTAAGAATAAGAGAGCCTGGTGGAATTGAACTGGAGGTAAGCAACTTTTTAGGATAAGTATGTCCCATGCAATATTTGGGACATGGCACCAACCGTGTTAGTCACTCAGTCATGTCTGACTCTGCGACCGCATGGACTGTAGCCCGCCAGGCTCCTCTGTCCATGGGATTCTCTGGGCAAGAATATTGGAGTGAGAAGCTGTTCTCTTCTCCAGGGCTCTTCCTGACCCAGGGATCGAGTATGGGTCTCCCACATTTCGGGCAGATACTTGACTGTCTGAGCCACAAGGGAAGCCCATTTGGGACACACCTATGCTAAAAAATTATGGGTTGTTTATCTCAGCTTCAGGTTTACCTGGTGTCCTCTATTGCACCTGGGAACCCTATGACTCCAGGCCCCTGAGGCTGCCCACCTGCTCCCGTGCCTCTCACCTTCCTGCTACCCCACAGAAGCTGCACCCACTTCACAGACCTCCTCCCACCTGACCCGGGCCCTGTCCCTCTCCAGCCACGACAGGTGCCCAGGAAGGCAGGGCAGAGAGCCGAGGGGGGACGTGGGTTCCTCCCATGGGCTGCCCGTGGGGCGCCCACACACCTTCCTGATGGCAGGTGGAACACGGAATGGAGTCCTTGATTTCTATTCAGATGGACCTCAGCTGTGGCTGGGTCTCTATTTCCCCATCTGTGAGATGGGTAGAGAGAGAATCGCTGTCCTACACACCCCCGGGGCCTTCACTCACCTGCTCTTCCACTTCCTCCGAGTGTGAGTCTAGACACAGGGTCCTTCCCTCCCAGAGCTGAGATTCTAGTTCTCAGAGAATATCAATGACCAAACACAGCAAGCAGGAGGGATGAATTAGGGGGCATGTGAAAAGTCCCTCAAGAACTCAAAACAGAGACAGCAAAAGGTGTAGAGACAGTAGTTGGGTCATCAGGCTGGGGGTCTGGAAGGGAGGCTTGGAGCCTCCTTGTTATCAGCACCATGATAAATCAGTGTGTGCAAGAGGGAACACTGATGCAGGAAAACAAAAACAAAACCAAAAACAGCCTGTGCAAAGGCCCTGAGGAAGGAAAGACCCACGCGGGTATGTTGTGATGACTGGTGGAATCTGGCCAGCACGCAGACGCAAAGTGAGCCTCTGAGCTGAAAGAGGGGAGCTTGTCCTGCCCTGCAAAGCTGTATGAGCTAGCGTGGGAGTCTGGGGTCCACCTGATGGGAGGAGGAAGGTGAGAACCACTTCCCTGAGGATGGAGACCCAGGTTTCCTGCTCCTACCTCTGCACAGGGCAGGGTACAGCTCTGGCGGCAGAAATGGAAGGGGTGGAGGGCCCTGTGAAACCTGTGCGAAGCGGAAAGATAAGAGGGCTTGGGAAAAGTCTTGTTTGCTGGGGGCTCTGATGAGACTCCTGTAACAGTTTGTAGATAAGACCTAGTCCTTGCTGTTTATCCAGCACCCAGGCTTCCCTGGTGCCTCAGATGGTAAAGAATCTGCCTGCCAGTGCAGGAGACTGGGGTTCAGTCCCTGGGTGGGGAAGATCCCCTGGAAAAGGGTATGGCAACCCACTCCAGTATTCTTGCCTAGAGAATTCCATGAACAAAGGAGTCTGCTGGGCTACAGTCCATGGGGTCGCCAAGCGGCTGAACATGACTGAACCGCACACTCCGTGTGTTCTGACTGAACACTTAGCTCTGTGCAGGTCCGTACCTTGCAGTGGTGTTTTTTTGGCAAGTCAGCTGCCCCTGGGGGAGAGCTGGTGGGGTGCAATGCCCTACATAGCAGTCTGAGAATGTGGGGTCCCCCACCCCCAGGGAAGCCACAGGACACCGACCATGAGAAGATGCAAAAGACCAAGACTCTGGGTCCTTCACGAACACATTGTAAGACAACAGAGGGGAGAGGAACCTTCTGGTTTAGAGATCTATCTGTGTAGAGGACTTCCCTGCTGGCTCCATGGTAGAGAACCCGCCTGCCGAGCAGGGGAAGCAGGTTCGATTCCCGGGTCAGGAAGATCCTCTAGAGGAGGAAAGCCAACCCACTCCAGTATTCTTGCATGGAAAACCCCATGGATAGAGGAGCCTGGCAGGCTACAGTCCATGGGGTCGCAAAGAGTCAGACACAATTTAGTGACTAATTAACAAGTTTGTGCATTACTCACCTGCATGGCATGGCCCTGCTTGGGATGGGACTGGAACAAACTATGGGAAATAAAAATATTTGAGACAATCAGGAAATGAACCTTGACAGGATTTTGGATACGATCTCTAACACAAAGGATTATTATTCATTGAGTTAGGTGTGATGATATTGAAGCTTTTAAAAATGGACATAAAATTTGAATCACGTACAATTCATCCTTTTAAAGTGTAACATGCAGTGAGTTTTAGGATATTCCCAAAGCTGTGAAATCATCACTACTATCTAATTCAGGAACATTTTCATCACCCACAAAAGAAACTTTGTACTAATAGGCAGTCATCCCCCTATTATTCAGTTACTCAGTCATGTCCAACTCATTGTGGCCCCATGGACTGTAGCATGCCAGGCTTCCTTGTCCTTCACCATCGCCTGGAGTTTGCTCAGATTCATGTCCATTGAGTCAGTGATACCATCTAACCATCTCATCCTCTGTCATCCCCTTCTCCTCCTGCCTTCAATCTTTCCCAGCATCAGGGTCTTTTCCAATGAATCAGCTCTTCTCATCAGGTGGCCAAAGTATTGGAGCTTCAGCTTCAGCATCAGTCCTTCCAATGAATATTTAGGGTTGATTTCCTTTAGGATTGACTGGTTTGATTTCCTTGCAGTCCAAGGGACTCTCAAGAGTCTTCTCCAGCATCACATTGTTAAAGTATCAATTCTTCAGCACTCAGCCTTCTTTACAGTCCAACTCTCACACTCTCACATCCATACATGACTACTGGAAAAACCATAGCTTTTGGGCTTTAGTCTGCGAAGTGATGATATCTCTGCTTTTTAATATGCTATCTAGGTTTATCATAGCTTTCTTTCCAAGGAGCAAGTGTCTTTTAATTTCATGGCTGTAGTTACTGTCAGCAGTGATTCTGGAGCCCAAGAAAATAAAAACTGTCACTGTTTCCACTTTTCCCCTTCTATCTGTCATGAAGTGATGGGACTGGATGCCATGATTTAAGTTTTTCAATGTTGAGTTTTAAGCCGGCTTTTCCACTCTCCTCTTTCACCCTCATCTTTAGTTCCTCTTCACTTTCTGCCATTAGAGTGGTATCATCTGCATATCTGAGGCTGTTGGTATTTCTCCCGGCAATCTCCCTTAACTCAATGAAGCTATGAGCCATGCCATGCAGGGCCACCCAAGACAAACAGATTATAGCAGAGAGTTCTGATAAAACGTGGTCCACTGGAGGAGGCAATGGCAAACCACTCCAGTATTTCTGCTCCAAGAACTCCATGAACAGTATGAAAAGTCATCCCCTAGCCCTTGGCAAACACTAACCTGCTTTCTGTCTCTATGGATGTGCCAATTCTGGACATTTCACATAAATAGAATCAGGTAACATGTGCATCCAGCCTCTTTCACTGAGCATCATGTTTGCAAATTTCATTGCGGCTGTAGCAGGTATGGGCGCTTCTCTCCGTTTTGTTTTTTTTTTTTGCTGGGTCTTCATTGCAGTGCCGGTGGGTTTCTCTAGTTGTGGTGCTGGGGTTTAGTTGCCCCACAGCATGTGGGATCTTAGTTCCCTGACCAGGGATCAAACCCACATCCCCTGCATTGGAAGGTGGATTCTTAACCACTGGACCACGAGGGAAGTCTTCACTTCATTCCTTTTTATTGCAAATTATTCATCATATGGATAGTGTGAGTTTTGTTTATACTTATCAACTGACCGACATCTGGGCTGTTTCTGCGTTGGGCTACTAAGAACGATGCCTCTCTGAACATTCCTGTACAAGGTATTTTATAAACATGTTTTTGGTTCTCCTGGGGCTGTACCTAGGAGTGGCATTGCTGTGACTTTGTTTTTCCAAGAGTCCATTTTCAGAGCTATGCATCAAAGTATTACAGTGAAATGATAGATCCACTGAAAGATTTCACTGGGGTTTGCTTCAAACTCATACAGAAGAAGGGGACTTTCTCTGGTGGTCTAGTGGTAAAGAATCTGCCTTCCGATGTAGCAGACATGGGTTCAATTCCTGGTCAGGGAATTAAGATCCCACAAGCTGCAGGGCAACTAAGCCTGCCTTCCTGCTGAAACACACACCTGGCACACACACACACACACAAATCACACGGAAGAAGGAAATAGGGAATGGATCAATACGGAAAAGAAGAGCTGTTTTGAGAATTTTGTTACCAGGACAAGTACACGAGTGTTTATTACACTGTTTATATTTGTTTCAACCTGGGCATAAAAATTCTTTTCAATGCTGAGGCTCAGTTCAGAGTGACTTCCCTGTCCTCCTTTTGAATTCCCAGACGATCACGCTCTAGAATAGAAATGCAATGCGAGCTATATGGGTCATATGAAATGTACTCCTAGCTACATCTAAAAAAGTAAAATCGGGGCAAGTTGATTTTAATTGCACTTTAACCCAGTATAGCCAAAACACAATCATTTCAGTATGGGAGAAGCTTAAAAATTATGAGAAAATATATTACATCCTTTTTTCCTACTAATCCTTCAAACCCTGGTGTATATCTGATGCTGACAGAACATCTCCATCCGGTCTTATCCCATTTCAACGGCTCCACAGTGCCTTCCCAGGTTGGACAGGGACATTTGTTTGGGGCATTGAGTGGACTTTTCAGACAACTTTTGTGACTTTTTTGTTTTCGTTGCTTTTATCCATCTACAGGTTTCCCTGGTAGTTCAGTGGTAAAGAATCCGCCTGGCAATGCAGGAGACAAGGGTTCAATCCCTGGGTCAGGAAGATCCCCTGGAGAAGGGCATGGCAACCCACTCCAGTGTTCTTGCCTGGAGAATCCCACGGACAGAGAAGCCTGGTGGGCTACAGTCCGTGGGGTCGCAGAGTTGGACACAACTCAGAGACTAAATACCACACCATCCATCTACAACTGGAATGTTGGCCAAAGAGGGCAAGCACCTTTCGTGTCTTGCCAAGTGCTATGTCCCTGTGTCTAGACCAGCGTGTCAAGCACAGAGCACGTGAAGGCTGAGCAAGTGAAGGACCCAGGAGTGTGCAGGGCGATGAATCTCTGCCCGTTTCACAGATGGGGAGTCAGAGGCCTGGGCACAGCTGGGGCCCCCAAGTGAGTAGAAATCCAGGGCTCACCACAGGCGCCGTCACCCCAGCAAGGTGGACGGAGATCCTGAGGAAAGCCCACAAGAGGGGCCCATCTCCTCCCTCAGCTCTCTGCCCTGCCTTCCCAGGCACCGGCCGTGGCTGGAGAAGGACGGGGCCCAGGTCAGGTGCGAGGAGGCCTGTGAAGTGGGCGCAGCGTCTGCGGGGAAGCAGAAAGGTCAGAGGCCCAGGGGCAGCTGGGCAGCCCCCCAGGGTGGGAGCCCCGGGCTTCACGGGCCTGGATGCCCTCTGACCTGGAGCCACGGGGTGCCAGAGGCAATAGAGGACACCAGATAAATCTGAAGTTGAGAAAACTGACAATTTTTTTAGTGTAAGTACAGCCCCCAAATTTCATGGGAAGTACTTATACTAAAAACTTGTTTACCTTAAGTTCAGTTTCACCAGGACTCTTATTTATTTATTTTTATTGAAATATAGCTGATTTACAATATTATGTTAGTTTCATGCATACAGAAAGTGATTCAGTTACACACTTTTTCCCATTATGGTTTATGACGGGATATCGAATATAATTTTCTGTGTATACAATAGGACCTTGTTCTTCATCTATATTATATGTAGTAGGGTGTATCTGCTAATCCCAATTCCTAATTTTTCCCTCCTCCAGTTCCCCTTTGGTAACCTATGTCTGTGAGTCTGTTTCTGTCTTGTCAACAAGTTCATTGGTGTTGTTTTTTTTTTTTTTAGATGCCACTCATAAGTGATAAGATATGATATTTGTCTTGCTTACTTCTCTTAGTATGGTAATCTTTAGGTTCATCCACATTGGTGTAGAATGCGTTATTTCATTTGTTTTTGTGACTGAGTAGTATATATATCACACCTTCTTTATCCATTCATTTGTCGATGGACATGTAAGTTGCTTCCATGTCTTGGCTATTGTAAACAGTGCTGCTACAAACATTGAGGTGCATGTATCTTTTTAAATGGGAATTTCGTCCAGATATATATGCCCAGGAGTGGGATTGCTGGATCATATGGAAACTCTACATTCAGTTAAGGAACTTCTAAAACTGTTCTCCACAGTGGCTGCACCAATTTATATTACCATCAACAGTGTAGGAGGGTTCCTTTTTCTGCACACCCTCTCCAGTGTTTATTATTTGTTTTGGTGGTGGCCATTCTGACCGGTGCGAGGTGATGCCTCGTTGTAGTTTTGATTTGCATTTCTCTAATAATTAGTGATATTGAGCATCTTTTCATGGACCTGCTGCCCATCTGTATGTCTTCTTTGGAGAAACGTCTATTTAGGTCTTCTGCCCATTTTTTGATTGGGCTGTTTGTTTATTTTTATTTTGAGCTGTATGAGCTGCTTCTTTATCTTGAAGTTAAACCCCTGTCGGTTGCATCGTTTGCAAATATTTCCTCCCATTCTGGAGCTTGTTTCCTCTGTTTGTTTTCAGTTTCTTTTGCAGTGCAAAAGCGTATGAGTTTGATTAGGCATTTATTTTTGCTTTTGTTTCTATTGCTTTGGGAGACTGACCTAAGAAAACTCTGATATGATTTATGTCAGAAGAAGTTTCGCTGTGTTCTCTTGTAGGCCCCTGACTCTCACTTGCTAGATCTGGTAACCTGACGTGGGGGAAAGCAGGACCGCTGCCAGGTGCCAGGTGGGAAGCTCTCAGAACCAGTGGGAATGCCAGGCCGAGAGGGTGAGAAGGGGCTGCTGCTCCCCCTGCCTGAGAGGGGATGAGGGCAGCTCAGCGCCTTTGCCAGCCCCAGGCCTGATCACACACACCCTCCCCGCACTCACTACTAACCCTCCATGTCACCCACCTGTGTCCTGCAGAATAAAGAGCAGAAAGTCTGTGCCTCAGAGCCCAGCATGGTCCACTCAGGCCGACCCCTCCCACCTCTCCCAGCCAGGCTCTGGACTCCCACGTTTGGCCACATGAATCCAATCCAAGCCTTTGCCTTCTGGTCCAGCCCTGTGGGCTCCTGTCTCAGGGCCATGCAAGGCACTCTGTTCTGGCTGCAATTTGTCCCAGGCACACACAGATGGGGAATGGTCAAGGAAGCCCTCTGGGCTGGGAAGCACACGCAGGGCCTGAGCCTCAGGCCAGAGTCATTCCTTCTGCTGAGGGATATCCACCTTAATGGGGGGACCAAGAGCTGCACATACAGCTATCCAGCCCACAGGGGTTCCTTGGGCCCCAGGTTCCTCTCCTGATGACCACAGCCAGTATTACCAGGGCCACTATGTCCTGAATCCCTACTCTGAGCAAAGCACTTCACATGTGTCTTCTCTAGTCCTTGCATCATCCCAGCCAGGTGAGGGGAGGTGTGGTCCCATTTCACAGGTGTGGAGACTGAGGCCAGAGACTTGAAGCCTCCTGCCCCAGGCCACCCAGCCAGGGAGTGGTGGAGCCACATTCCCAGCTGGGTTGCCTGACTCTACAGGTCCACCTCCAAGAACCATCCAGAGGCCAGTGCCTGCCTGAGCCTGGAGCCCCTTCCCTTCAGTTGTTCTGGCTTCAGTGCTGGAAGCCACACTGCAGGGACCAGAGCTGGGGGCTGTTTCTCAAAGCTCTGTTCCCTAAGCCTCTCCTGGGCCAAGACCAGCAGAGGTGACGTGAGGAAGGATTCAGTGGTCATATTCAGTGATGCCAGTGTGAGGGGAGACGATCAGTGTTTCCCAGAAGTCTCTGAACCCAAGGATTCCCCACTGTCCTTATTAAAAGCAGATTCCCGGGACTGGCCCCGGAGCTTCAGGGGCCCTGGAAACTGCATTTAACCTGCAGCCCCAGGTTACTCCACTTACAATGCAGGAGACATGGGTTCGATTCCTGGGTCAGGCAGATCTCCTGGAGAGGGAAATGGCAACCCACTCCAGTATTCTTACCTGGGAAATCCCATGGACAGAGGAGCCTGGGGGGCTACAGTCCATGGAGTCACAAAAGAGTTGGACATGACTTAGTAACTAAACAACAATAATTATATATCATATATTATGTGACCATTTCTACAGTTATCAGCCTTTCAAATAATTTTGGGCTTCCCCTGTTGCTCAATGGGTAAAGAATCTGCCTGCAATGCAGGAGACATAGGAGACCTGGGTTTGATCCCTGCTTTGGGAAGATCCCCCAGAGGAAATGGCAACCCACTCCAGTTTTTTGCCTGGGGAATCCCATGGACAGAGGAGCCTGGCTGGCTACAATCCATGGGGTCACAAAGAGTCACACACGATTGAGCTCGCAGACCCCGGTTAAACCACTGCAGCTGGTTTCAAAGCCAATGATGAATTTTCTGCAGAATCCTCAGGCTCTCTGCCCACTCTGAAACTCCACAGGCTGACCCTGCAGAGGATCATCCAGGTGTGGGAGGAAGAGAGGGAGGGCGCTTTCCCCAGAGCCCCTAGTTCTGGCCCCCACCTCTGCACTCTCAGCTGGTGGCCCCCTGAGGACAGCTCAGGAGCATGTGGCCTCCACGTGGTGGGGGCTGAGACTCTTCTCCAGGTACCCCCAACCTGATGACTGAGAATGACAGTTTGACCCCAAATGGGGCTTCCAAGGGGGCTTTCCTACATCCTCACCCCCTTAAGGACTCTCTGAGCCCCAACTTAACAGACACCAACAGCTGGTGATTCTCAGAATCAGAGAAAAAGCCCCTAAATGTTCTGTAACGGCTTCTCAGCCTCACCTGCCCTCTGCTGTGGCCCCTTGTCTCCCCTGCCCCCATTATCCCTCCCAGGCAGTTGCAGCCAATCTGGGGAGGGCAGCTTAGGGTACCCTAGCCTCTCAGCGTGACACTCTTCTTTGCCTGGAGCAGGCTTTGGGCTGGAAGAGCCAACAGGCTTTTCCAGAAAGCCAGGCTTTGATGGTGGTTTGGTTGCTAAGTTGTGTCCAACTCTTGGGACCCCATGGACTATAGCCTACCAAGCTCCTCTGTCCACGGGATTTCCCAGACAAGAATACTGGAATGGGTTGTCATATCCTTCTCCGGGATCTTCCTGACCCAGGGATCGAACCCAGCATCTCCTGCATTGCAGGTGGATTTTTTTTTTTTTACTGCTGAGCCACCAAGGAAACTCTCTGGTGGTTGAGACCCTTACAATTCGAAGGGTGGTCCAGAGGCCTGCAACATTAGCATCATAGCATCACTTGAGTGCTGTTATCGACGCAGCCCCTCAGGCCCCACCCAGACCCCCTGACTCCCAAGATGGCATCCCAGGAGGAAGTACCCTCCCTCCCCACACACCTGGCAGACCCTTCGTGGGATCAGTTTAGGTAATGGGGGGGGGAGGTGCCTGCCCAAGGCTCAGAGCTTAGGTATCTCCTTGCCCCTCTGCTCCCTACCCCTCCCTCCTGGCAGCCACCCACCCCTGCAGGGACCAGTGGGGAGTGAATTGTGTCGGGACCTTGGAAACCACTAGCCCTTTTCGGAGTCACCAGAGATGGAAGACAGGTCCCTACTGCCCTTGGCGGGCGGGCAAAGGGCAGGACTAGGGGCCTTGGCATCTAGACTCTTTGACCTCTGCTCCTAGGTGGGTGGCCAGGAGGAGGAGAAGGCAGAAAGTAGAGGGGAGTGACCCTGTCCCAGGCCAGGAAAAGCTTTGGTGGTGACAAAGCCTTCCTTTGTGGGAGATAACTGGGAAGGCTTTCGTATCCATTTGTAGTCGTTGCTATTGTTCAGCCCCTAAATCGTGTCTGACTCTCTGTGACCCCGTGGACTGTAGCCAGCCAGGCTCCTCTGTCCATGGGATTTTCTAGGCAAGAATGCTCAAGTGGGTTGTCATTTCCTTCTCCAGCCGAGCTTCCTGGACCAGGGATTGAACCTGCCTTGCCTGCATTGGCAGGCAGATTCTTTACTACCCAGCCACCAGGGAAGCAGAAACAATACTACTGCTAATAATAGACTCTTTGTCCACAATGTGTGTCTGGCACCAGGATGAAGGCAGCATCACGGTGGGCGGCAGTGGGGCCCACGCCAGGGCTGCAGCAGATTCACCTGTTAAAAGGCTGAATCCGGGACTCCACTCCAGGCATTATGAGTCTCCCTGGTTGGCCTGGGAAATTGTTTTTAATTAAGGCCCTATGGAATTTTTTGGGATGGAGTGTTTGGGGAAACACGGGCCTTCTCCAGCTTTGAGAGAGGCTGCCCAACACGGACATTCATTCTTACACTCGCTCCCTCCCTCGGTCGACATCTAAGGAACATCCACCAGGTTCACCGATCCACCAGCTCTACTCCTCGCAGGATCACCGATCTGGGTTCCCGAGTCCGCCTCTGAGCCGGAATCGTCACCTCCCTGCCGCCGCTCCGTCTTCACTCTCCATCCTCGCATTGGGCGTCAGCTTTCTCTCCTAGGCGGTGTTCCCAGCGAGCCCGGGGCAGAGGGACCCCTCCAAGCCCCGCCCCCGCCCGGGCAGCCGAGCCCACCTCCCCCACCGGCGACTGCGCTCTGGGGCCCGCGCGCCCCGCCCCCACCGGCGACCTGCGAGGAGGCTGCACCCGGGGGCTCGGGCTCCGACCCACCCCGCGCCCACCACTGCTGCCGGCCAGGCATCCCAGCCCTTCCGCAGCGAGAGGTGCAGCCGGAGGCTGGGTTGTGGGCTCCAGGTGGGGGCTCTGGGAAGGATGAAGCAGGTATGGCCGCGGGGATGCCGGAGATGGGAGGGTGATGGCAAGGATGCTGGGAGCCTTCCGGAGGGCTGGGAGAAGCTGGGAGGAAGAGGAGGAGGAGGGGGAGGGATGCGGGAGCCGGGGCTCGGGCCTGCGCTGGACCCCGAGTGGGCGGGAGAGTGGAGAAGGGGAGGGGCCCCGCCCGCAGAGAGGGTCGTGGCCAGAGGGCCTGTGCTCCGCTGGGAGGGGCCTGTCACCCGCCATTGATGTCCCCAGGCCCTGGTGGATGATACTGAGGATGTGTCCTTGGACTTTGGCAACGAGGAGGAGCTGGCGTTTCGGAAAGCCAAGATCAGGTGCGTTCTGACCGGGTCGCCCGGCAGGCACCCCTCAGTGCTGCAGATTTATTCATTAACGTTCATTCATTCAGGATGTGCTGAGTACCTGGTGTATGCCAGGCGTAGGGCTCCCAACACACCCTGGACAGATCAGACAAGGCCCTGCCCTCCTGGAGTCTGTGGTCTTGGGGGGAGGGGGACTAACAGGTGAACAAAGATGTTAACAAGATAATTAGTGTGAGAAGAGTTGGGAAGAAAACAGGGTGATGAAAGAGAAAGTCACTGGGGGAGGCTAGCTTCCTTGTGCTTTTAATTGTGATGCTGAAGAAGACTCTTGAGAGCCCCTTAGACTGCAAGGAGATCGCACCAGTCAACCCTAAAGGAAATCAACCCTGAATATTCATTCATTGGAAGGACTGATGCTGAAGCTCAAATACTTAGGCCGCTTGATGTGAAGAGCCCACTCATTGGAAAGGACCCTAATGCTGGGAAAGGTTGAAGGCAAAAGGAGAAGGGGGCAGCAGAGGATGAGATGGTTGGATGGCATCACTGACTCAATAGACATGAGTTGAGCAAACTCCGGGAGATAGTGAAGGCCAAGGAAGACTGGCGTGCTGCAGTCCACGGGGCTGCAAAGAGTCGGACACAACTGAACAACTGAACTGAACTGAACTGAGTTATGAGAGGCAGCCAGTCATGGGAGGCTCTGACCAAAACCTTCCTTGAAGAAGAAAAAGCAGGTTTAAGGGCCCGGGGCTGTGTTTAGAAGGTCAAAGGAAAGCCACTGTGTCTGGAGGGTAGTGGGGGAGAAGACAGGGGTTGGCAGGAGGCTGGAGAGGTGGACAGGGGCTTGAATTTTTATTCTTGTCCCTCTTTCAACTCTAGCCAGTGAGATAGTATTGTTTTAGTAGCTCAGTCGTATCTGGCTCTTTTGCAATCCCATGGACCGTGACCCACCAGGCTCCTCTGTCCATGGGGTTTCCCAGGCAAGAATACTGCAGTGGGTTGCCTTTTCCTTCTCCAGGGGATCTTTCCGACCCTAAGATCGAACCCACATCTCCTGCATTGGCAGGCAGATTCTTTACCGTCTGAGCCACCTGGGAAGCCCCCAGCCAGATGTAGTGTTGGCTTAAAACAACAGAGATTTATTCTCTCACAGTTCTGGAGTCCAAAATCCGTTTCACTGGGCTGAAACTGAAGTGTCTACAGGACACACTTTCTCTGGAGGTTCTAGGGGAAAATCTGTTTCTTGCCTTTTCTTGCTTCCGGTGGTTTTCTGGCTGGTGACTCCTTCCTCTCCCTCTCAAGACGAGCATTGTAGCATTTTCCAGCCTCACTTTTATTTCACATCGCCTTTTCCTCTGTGTCACTCTCCCTCTGCCTTCCTCTTACTGGGTTACTTGTGGTTGCATTTACGGACCCACTTGGATAATCCAGAGTCATCTTCCCACCTGAAGATCTTTAATTTGATCACACCCACAGAGGCCCCTTTGCCATAACAACTTGGTGACTTTCACAGTTTCCAGCAGTTTCCCTGGATTGAGGGATTATTCAACCTACCATCATGACCGATGATTGTCTTTAAGGAAAGATGCTGTGAGAGAACTGGAATCCTGGGGTATCTTCTAGATCATCTAAACTCATTATGTGTTCAGTGACTTTTTAAAACATTTAATTGGAGGATAATTGCTTTACAGTGTCATGCTAGTTTTTGTTGTACAACTATATGACCCAACTGTAGGAATACATATACCCCATCCTGTTCGGACCACCCTCCTTTTGCCCCAGCCCACCCCTCTAGGTCACCATGGAGCCCCGAGCGGAGCTTCCTGTGTTATATAGCAGTTTCTTTCTGTCGGTTTTACACATGGCAGCGTATATAAGTCAGTGTACTCTCTGAATTCGTCCCACTTTCTCCTTCCCCCGCTGTGTGCACAAGTGTATTTTCTACGGCTGTGTCTCTATTTCTGTCCTGCAAATAGGTTCATCAGTACCATTTCCTAGTTCCATGTATATGCGTGCATATATGACATTTGTTTTTCTCTTTCTGACTTAACCTTGTTCTGCATAATAGACTCTAGGTTCATTCACCTCACTACAGCTGGCTCAGTGTCCGTTGAGCTCCTCCTGTATGCCCACATCTGGGCTGGTGGCTGGGGACACGTAGTGTACAGGACACACCCCCTACCTCTATGGCGTGGTCTGGTCTGGAGCAGGGATGGTCAGCCTCTGACCACATCAGCCACTGCTGACATTTGGGGCCAGGTTCCTCTTGGTTGTGAGGATGTCCTGTGCATTTAGGATATTTAGCAGCATTTCTGGCTTCTGTTCACCAGATGCCAGGAGCATCCCACCAGTGAGGTCTGCAGACAGTGCCAAGTGTTCCCTGGGAGGCAAACTTGCCCCAGGTTGGAAACCATTGGTGTTGGGGTGTAGGGTATAGGCATGCCCGTGGCTGTTATGATTCAATGTTTTAAATGCTGTGATTTCGGAGGGGGAAGGAGAGGGTGGGATGAATTGAGGGAATAGCTTTGACACATATACGATACCAAATGTAAAATTAGATAGCCTGTGGAAATCTGCCGCGTGACGCAGGGAACTCAGATCAGGGCTCTGTGACAACCTCGGGGGGTAGGATGGAGTGTGAGTTGAGAGGGAAGTTCAAGAGGGAGGGAACATATGTATACCTGTGGCTGATTCATGTTGATGTATGGCAGAAGCCAACACAATATTGTAAAGCAGTTATCCTCCAAATAAAAATAAACACATGTAAATATAAAAAAGTAAAGAAATGCTGTGATTGGCAAAAGCTTGGGCATTTATGCTGGCCAGGGGAGAAAGTGACAGCTAAGCTGAGCCCAAAGGATGGGTAGGAGTTAACTAAGAGACGTGGAGTGAGCACACACAAAGGCTTAGAGGTGAAAGCAAGAGTTTAAGGAGTTGAGACTGGTTTACTGGAAAGTAATTTGAGCAGAGATTGGGGCCACACCCAGAAGGGATGCTCTGGAACTGCGCTGTCCACTAGAACGTCTGGGAATGCTCTACATCAAGGCTGTCTGGGTGTGGCAGCTGCCAGCCACAAGGCTGTTGAACACTTGATATGTGGCTACTGTGACTGAGGGACAGAAGTGTGAATGTTTAATTTTAATAGCCACACATGGCTACCGTATTGGACAGTGCGATTCTAGAGTTGGAATTCACACAGTGCAGTGACATGATCAGAATTACAGGATAGAGGGTGGGTGGGAAAGGCAGAAGGAATCACCAAACAGAAGCTGGGAGCTTGGGCCAGGGTGCTGGCAGGGCTGGTGGAAGGAAGTGGAGGGGCACAGAGCAGGCAGAATCAGCCAGCCTTGGTGGTAATCAAGGTGTGGGGTGTGGATGGGTATAGTCAAGGGTGATGCCCAGTCTTCTGACCTGGGGACCCAGGTGGAAGGGCACTTA
Source organism: Cervus elaphus (assembly GCF_910594005.1). Taxonomy (NCBI): domain Eukaryota; kingdom Metazoa; phylum Chordata; class Mammalia; order Artiodactyla; family Cervidae; genus Cervus; species Cervus elaphus. The sequence continues at coordinate 24,098,265 of NC_057824.1, read as the reverse complement.
TGTGGGAAAGACGTTGAGTCCAGGGTTGTCTTTGTTGGCTTGTGGTGGAATGCTCTAATGGCCAGGTTTGATTGGCTGCAGGGCAGGGAGGCTGGATCTGACTGGGCATGGGGGAGGTCACGTGGGCTGCATTCAGCGATCTGGGAGGTAGCAGGTCATGGACCTGTGTGTGCCTGAGCCCTTCCAATCCCATAATCCTCTGGTGTGCCTAATGCACATTTCTGGTCCAGCCCGGGACCTGCTCAACCAGATTCCCACAGGATGGGCATCTCTAGTTGATTCTGATACTCAAGAATATACAGATGATATCACTTACATGTGGAATCTAAAAAAAAGGGGGGTACAAACGAATGTATCTACAAAACAGAAATAGAGTAACAGATGTAGAAAACAAACATGGTTACCAGGGGGAGTAGGGATAAATTGGAAAATTGGGATTGACATATACATACTACATATATAAATATAAATACTATCATAAATAGGGCTTTCCTGGTGGCTCAGATGGTAAAGAAGCCGCCTGCATTGTGGGACACCTGGGTTCAAACCCTGGGTTGGGAAGATGCCTGGGAGAAGGAAATAGCAACCCACTCCACTGTTCTTTCCTGGAGGATTCCATGGACAGAGAAGCCTGGCGGGCTACAGTCCATGGAGTTACAAAGAGTCAGACACGACTGAGCGACTTTCACTCACTCGTGTATAAAATAGATAACTAATAAGGACCTACTCTATAGCACAGTGAACTCTACTTAATACTCTGTAATGGCCTATATGGGAAAAGAATCTAAAGAAGAGTGGATATGTGTATAACTGATTCACTTTAATGAACACTTGAAGCTAACACAACATTATAAATCAACTATCTTCAGTTCAGTCACTCAGGTGTGTCCGACTCTTTGCGACCCCATGGACTAAAGCATGCCAGGCTTCCCTGTCCATCACCAACTTCTGGACTTGCTCAAAGTCATGTCCGTTAAGTCAGTGATGCCATGCAACCATCTCATCCTCTGTCACCCCCTTCTTCACCTGCCTTCAGTCTTTTCCAGCATCAGGGTCTTTCCCAATGAGTCAGTTCTTCACATCAGGTGGCCAAAGTATTGAAGCTTCAGCTTTAGTATCAGTCCTTCCAGTGAATATTCAGGACTGATTTCCTTTTGGATTGACTAAAACTCAGCTACAATTAAAAAAAAAAAAAAAAGAATATAGAGATAGCTCTAAATCATGAGCATAGATAAAATCACCCAGATAGCAGGATGGAGAAGGGGGTTCTTAACTGGAACCTGTGGATGGGCTTCACACGGTCCAGGAACCCTCTGGAAACTATTATCCAAGTTTCACATGTGTGTTGCTTTAAGAAAGGGACTCAGACTTTAATTACATGATCAAATGGGCCCATGATCCAAACAAGTTAAGGCTCACTAGTATCAGGTGAGAATGGTTATTTGTAAATTCCATGTTAAAATGGATTCCCGGTTGACTTTGAAGGGAGGTGAGATTATGGAAGGGGCCCTGTAGCAGGAGCCTGGGACTTCAGGGCTACATCTTCTTTTACTGCTTGCTGACTTTGCGATTCTGGACAGTGTTCATCTTGCCTTGCTAAGCTGCCATTGACCCATCTGTGAAAAGAGGGTACTTGTACCTACCTGACTTCCCTACGTGATTGCTCTACGGTTTGTTCAGTACATATTTATCCAGCATCTGTGTACAGGTGCTGGCTAAGCCCTGGGGATGGAGACTTGGCCCCTTCCCTTCTTGTCCCTGGTTCCAGGTCAGTGAAGTGCAGTGTGGTGGGGAGAGCACCTTGCTGAATCAGTGAAGGATGTGACTCTCTGCAGCACACGTGGGCAGGTAGAGGAAATGTTATTAATAGTGATGCTGTGTGTATTTTTCCCCAGCGGGCTGCTTTTTTTTCTTTTCTTTTTTACTTTGTTTAGTGTGGAAAAAAACCCACAACATAAAATTTACCATTTCTGAATGTTCAGTACTGTTAAATATATTTATGTTGTTGTAAAACGGATCTCCCGGACTTTTTCATCTACAAATCTGAGACTCTTTCCCCTTCAATACCAACTCTCTATTCCCTCCTCCCCCCAACCCCTTCTTTCTGTCTTTCTGAATTTGACAACTTAATTTTTTTTTTTTTTTGCTTTTTGGCTATGACTTGCAATGTGAGAGATCTTAGCTACCCCATCAGGGATCAAACCCACACCCTCTGCCGTGGAAGCATGGAGTCTTTTTTTTTTTTTTTTAATATATATTTATTTGGCTGCTCTGGGTCTTAGTTGTGGCATACAGGATCTTTAGTTGCAGCAAGTGAACTCTTAGTTGTGGCATGTAAGATCAAGTTCCCTGAGCAGGGATCCATCCCAGGCACCCTGCATTGCTAGCACAGAATTTTAGCCATTGGACCACCAGGAAAGTCCCTGAATTTAACAACTTTAGATACTTCATGTAAATAGAATCATAGAGAATATGTCTTTTTGTGGCTGGCTTATTTCACTTAACATAATGTCCTCAATGTTCACCATGTTCTATCATATGTCAATTTCCTTCCTTTTAAAGGCTGAAGAATATTTCATTGTGTGTACAGGCCACACTTGGTTCATCCGTTCATCTGTCAGTGGACACTTTGGTTGCTTCCATGTTTTAGCTCTTGTAAATATTACTGCAATGAACATGGATGTACAAATATCTCTTCAAGACCCTGCTTTCAGTTCTTGATAGATACCCAGAAATGGGCTTGTTGGGTCATATGGTAATTCTGGTTTTAACTTTTTGAGGAACTTTCATACTATTTTCCATAACACTTGAAGCATTTTACAATCCCACCAGCAATGCACAAGTTTCCAGTTTCTCTACATCCTCACCAGCAATTGTTATTTTCTGTTTTTTTTCATTTTTATTTATTTATTTATTTTCAGAGAAACCATCTTGATGGATGCGAGCTGGTATCTTATAGATTTGACTGCCTTTCCCTAATGATTAGTGATGTTGAGCTTCTTCCTGTGTGCATATTTGCCACTTTCACATCATGTTAGGAGAAATGTCCGTCCAAAGTCCTTTGCCTGTTTTTTAATGGGTTATTGGATTTTTTTTGTTGTCCAGTGGTTGGAATTTTTTTAATATATTCTGGATATTAAGCCCTTATGAAATGTATGATTTGCAGATGTTTTCTCCCATGTCACTGGTTACCTTTCCAACCTATCGATGGTGTCCTTCAGTGAACAAAAGTTGTTAAATTTTATGTAGCTCCATTTATGATTTTCACTTTTGCTGTCTTTGCTTTCGGTATCATGTTGTGTGTGTGGTATGTTTTTACTGAAATGCTCACATATCATAAACTCACAGTTTATACAATCCAATGTGGTTTCTGGTATATCCACAGGGTTGTGCAGTCATCCTCACTGTCTCGTCCCAGGATTTTTCATCACCCTGGATGGGAGTCCTGGACCCTTCAAGCAGTCACTTCCCATTTCTCCCCTCCCCCAGCCCCTGGCAACCACTAATCTACTTTCCATCCCTTTGAATTTGCTTACTTTGGACATTTCATGTAAATGGGATCATACAGTATGTGGCCTTTTATCTGGCTTCTTTCACTGAGCATCATGTTTTCAAGGTTCATCCATGTTTTGGCATGTCCTTCACTACTTTTTATGGATGAATCATATTTCATTGTCTGGCTAGAGTACATATTCTGTATCCTTCGTCAGTTGTTGGGCATTTGAATTGTTTCTGTTCTCTTGGTTCTTATGAATTATTCACATGGGAACATTCACGTGGGCCCCTTCTGGGTGCCTCAGCAGTAAAGAATCCGCCTGCCAACACAGGAGATGCGGATTCGAGCCCTGGGTCAGGAAGATCCCCTGGAGGAGGAAATTGCAACCCACTCCAGTATTCTTGCCTGGAGAATCCCATGAACAGAGGAGCCCGGAAGGCTGCAGTCCAGGGGGTCATAAAGAGATGGACACAACTGAGTGTGCACACATGCACACACGCACACACATATGAACATTCAGGTACACGTTTATGTTTGAATATATGTTTTCAGTTCTCTTGGGCAACAGCCTAGAAGCCAAACTGCTTGGCCAAATGGTAACTATGTTTTAGCCATGCTGTGTTGCAGACCAACTTTTAGTGAGTATTGTGGGCTGCCAGCAGCCTTGAGGAGCAGGAGGAGCCTGGACTCAAGTTCAGACAGACCCAGGATTGGGTCCTGGCTACACCATTCGCCAGCCAACCAACTGTGGTTGTGGGTTTCCTCACAAGATGCAAATGGACTTTCATATATGGTGGCGAAGTGATAAAGAATTCGTCTGCCAATGCAGGAGATACAAGAGACATGGGTTTGAGCCCTGTGTCAGGAAGATCCCCTGAAGTAGGAAATGGCAACCCACTCCAGTATTCTTGCCTGGAAAATTCCACAGACAGAGGAGCCTGGAGGGCTACAGTCCATGGGGTCACAAAGAGTCTGACACAACTGAGTGTGCATGCATGCATACACACACACACACATACACATACCTGTTTACTTGGTTCTCTAGAAGGAAACAAGTCAGAGACACAGTATCTTCATCTCATTGAGGGACTCTGCAGCTCCCTCCTATTTTCTCATCTGTAAAATGGGGATGAGGTTAGCTCCATCACAGGTTGTGTAAGGAGAACTCAATTGGGTGAAGAAAGTATAACATGTAACCAGGCCAGCAGGACCACTGACATCTTGTGTGTCCTTCGTAAATGTACCTATTCTCTGATCATAAGTGTGACTTTGGTGTCCTGACTCTGGGCGGGGCTGGGGTGGAGCCAGGTCCTCGGTTGCAACAGGATATCACACTGGGATTGTCCCTGGAGCTGGGGACTGTCCCTCGGATGGAGAGTTTGGTTTATGCTTTCAAAGCACTGTCTTCACAAAATTCATTTGGACCCAAATGTTGTGACTTCCAATGGATTCCCATCTGAAGTGGGATGATGTCCTCTTGCTCCAGGCAGAGTTATTGGGTCTGAGGATAGTCTCAGTTGTCAGGGCTGGTTTGCTGGTGAGGTTTGGTCAGTGTTCCATGGTTGGTCCTTGTTCACCCCAGTGGGCCTTAAATTGAGGGGAACACTACCGGTGGTCTCAGGCACCACTAGGAGTCACCTCTTGATGGGGCTGGGACCCAAGGCAGAAATCACGTGGAATCAAAATCCGCGCCTAGCCTGTCAAGGAGGATAATGTTTTGTTTTTCAAAAAGTTACCCACTGTCCGTTCATCTTTCCATGATAGACATGCAAAGTTGTTCCTCAAAATGAGCTCCAGATGAAATTCTTGGCTGCTTTTTAGGGGAAGTTAGATTGAATGAAAAATAATAGCAAACACTCACTATACGTGGGCACTGTTCTCAGTGTTTTACTCATAATATGCATTTAAGCTGTATTACAAATCTATAAGGGCTTCCCTGGTGGCTCAGGTGGTAAAGAATCTGTCTGCAATGCAGGAGACCCAGGTTCGATCCTTGGGTTGGGAAGATCCCCTGGAGAAGGAAATGGCAACCCACTCCACTATTCCTACCTGGTGAATTCCATGGACAGAGGAGCCTGGTGGGCTACAGTCCATAGGGGTCGCAAAGAGTTGGATACAAATGAGCAACTTTCACCTTTTCACAAACCTATGAAGTCGATACTGTGATTTTTTAAAAAATTAATTTCAAGATGAAAGAAATTGCAGGAAAGAGTTGAGGGGTTGGCCCGAGGTCACACAGCGGTGCAGCTGCATGGTGGGGATTTGAACCATTAGATCTGGCTCTGGAGTGGCATCTTCGGTTAGACTGTGCTTTGGGGAGCAGATGTTTAGGCAGGTGGGAGTCCTTGGGGACAGGCACTGTCCTGGGATCGGTAGTCTCAGGCCTTCTGTTGTCTGCTTCCTCCGGGGAGTGCTTCATATTTTCCTTGTGCAGATGAGAGTGTGGAATTGCCCCTGGTTTGCAGAGCAGGCTTTCTCAGCCCTGATACATGTGTGTGCTCAGTCACTCAACCGTGTCTTGCGACCCTGAGGACTGTAGCCTGCAGGCTTCTCTGTCCATGGGATTTTCCAGGCAAGAACACTGGAGTGGGTACTTGGGACTGGCTAATTCTTTGTGGGGGCTGCCCTGTGTGCTGCAGGACCTTGGCAGCCTCCCTGGACTCCACCCACTTGGTGCCAGTAACGCTGCCCCCCGCCCCCAGTTGTGATAAGCAAAGAGGACTCCAGACTCTGCCAAGTGATGTGCCCTTGGGGCAGAATCGCCCCTGGCTGAGAACGCAGTTTAGATTACTCTCTTGCTCTCTCTGGGGTTTGGATTTAGAGAAATTAAACTTGCATTGAAGGGGACTCAGAGCATGCTTGAGACCTCTGTGTTTGACATTGGCCCATGAGAAGCTGATGGTGTGGCGGGGCAAGGAAGGAAGGGGGCAGGTGATGGTACAGATATGCCTCAGTGGCTGTCCATTATTCCCAGAAATCGACACAGGGACATCTCTGATTGTTCCACACTCACCGTGCTACAACACACAGATGAGAAGGATAATTTTGTTCTTTCTTTGTTGTGAGAACGTCTGATCGCCTCAATAAGTGAGGACCCCTCACCCTGTGACTTTGTGCGACAGATCACGCTGCCCGTCCCCACTCTAAAATCTATTTAAAAAATCTAGAAATAATGACACATAAGCAGGTCTCACAAAAGGCTGATTGTTTAATTTTAAGGAAGGTTCACGATTACCAAGGAAAATAACCCGCAGAATCAAGGAACTAGACAAATTTCAGTTCTCTTTGATTAGGACACGGAATTACATGTTTTGAAATTAACCCCTTACATCTCCATCTTCATTAGTTCCCCTTCTTTATGTTTCTTGTTAACATGAAATTGATTGCATAAGCGATGCCAACAATACAGTCGCCCAAGGGACATTTCTCCTGAACCATCATAACTCACACAATTGAGTTATGTGTGGAGGAAGGCATCGGGGACCAGAAGGAGGTGGTGGTCAGACGTTGGTTCCTTGATGTTCCAAGCTTGACCATGTGGACCAGGAGTGTTCAACTCGTCATTCATTTATTCCAGGGTTGACACTATTGACATTTGGGGCTGGACATTGTTTGTTGCAGGGACTGTCCTGTGCACACTAGGATGTTTAGCAGCATCCCTGGCCTCTATCCACTAGATTCCAGAAAAGTCCCCTAGTTGCAGCAACCAAAAACATTTCCAGACGCTGCTGGCGAGAGACCCCAAATCACCTCCCATTTGAGAGCCACTGATTTATTCTTTCACTCACTCATTTATTCGTTAAGTCAAGAACACCTTTCAAGGACCTTCGTGTGCCTAGCACTGTTCTAAGGACCGCAGAGAAAACTAGATGGGCATGGTCCCTGTCCTCATGGACCTGACATTTTAATTGGGAAGAGACAGTGAACGTATTGGCAAATATCTAAACAAAGTAATATCAGAGGGTGGTAAGTGCCATGAGAACAGGGGGCCAGGTCCAGGGGACCCGTTTAGATTCTAGAGGGCTCAGAGAAGGCCTGAGAAGGTGCATTTGGACTGAGACCAAAATGTGGAGGAGGAGCCAGGCGTGGGAAGATGCACAGGAAGAGACTTCTGACGGAGGGAACAGCAAGTGCAAAGGCCCTGGGGTGGGAGTATAGTCTAGGGATTGTTGGAACCAGGCCAGGGTGTAGCAAGTGGGGAAGTGGGAGGAGGAGGCAGTTGGAGATTTGTTAGGGCTTTGAAAATTCTGATGGGAAATTGGAATTGCTCTGCTTTGATGGGCAGTCTTTGGAGGGATTTGAGTAGGGGAGAGGCATGGTCTGGCTGACCCTTGAGAATGCTCCCGGTGGCTGTCAAGTGGCCTGTAGGGCAAGAATGGGGGCAGAGAGATGTTAGGAGGCTGGTGAAGGGGCCAGGGTGAAAGATGTTGCCGGCCCGGACTGGCTGGACTCCAGGGACACACATGGGAGCTTGGCTTAAATTGACCTTTGTCCCAATTCTGCCACCTGCTGGGACTTCTGAGATTAGACAGAGAAGGGCGAAGGCAGCAGGTCCCAGACGCCTGTCACTGGGCCTGCATTCCCAAGGGATCTCAGCAAACAAAGGACCAAAACTTCAGGGCCTCCATCCCCAAAGATGCTGAGTCAGTAGGTGTTGAGATGGGTGTGACGGGCTTCTGCAATGTGATTCTGCTCTGAGCGACTTGGCATATTTTTCTAGGTTGTCTATTTCTGGATTAAGTAGGGAGTGGTGTGTGTGTGTGCATGCGTGTGTGTTCACCTTCATTATAGTATGGGTAGGTATTGATAACGGGCTTCCCTGGTGGCTTAGCGGTAAAGAATCCACCTGCAATGTGGGAGATGTGGGTTCAATCCTTGGGTTGAGAAGACCCCCTGGAGAAGGAAAGGGCCACCCACTCCAGTATTCTTGCCTGGGAAATCCCAGGGACAGAGGAGCCTGGCGGGCTACACCGTCCATGGGGTCACAACAGAGTTCGACACGACTGAGCGACTAAGCAACAACAGCAGGTGTTGATGCAAGGCTCAGCCACATAGTCTGGCAAGTGATGCTGTTGACATCTCCTTAACCAAGACTGGCTCAATAACTTTGGGTTGGAATCCAAGGGGAATGGCCTGGGGCTGGCCCTACTCCAGCCTGAAGGAAATTCTCTTCACACAGGGGCTCAGCCTTGGGTGTTCCATAGCCAATGACTCACTCCTCACTCATTACGGGAGTAAGGAGGCTTTCAGAATGACTCAGAAACAGCCACAGATTGTGTTAATGGATCCTCACATTTTCCCTAGCATTGCAATACAGATGTCTCTCTCCTTAGGATAGTAAAACACTTTACAAAGTGCAAAGGAACAGTCAGCCAACTGACTCCAAGCCTCTGACATACTCTCTTGGGCCAGGAATAATGATGAAGAGTGGCTCAGTTGTGACCAGCTCTTTGTGACCCCCTGGATTGTAGACTGCCAGGCTCCTCTGTCCATGGAATTCTCCAGGCCAGAATACTGGAGTGGGTAGCCATGCCCTCCTCTAGGGGATCTTCCCAACCCAGGGATCGAACTCCGGTCTCCCACATTTCAGGTGGATTCTTTACCAGTTAAGCCACAAGGGAAGACCAAGAATACTGGAGTGGGTAGCCTATCCCTTCTCCAGGGGATCTTCCCGACTCAGGAATCGGACTGGGGTCTCCTGCATTGCAGGCGGATTCTTTACCAGCTGAGCTACAAGTTCTTCCATCAGGGGCTCCCAATGCCTGGCTGTCCATTCACAGCAGCTGCTTGCGAGTGAATGTATTGTGGGCTGCAGCGTGGTGACATTCTAAGCATACTATCATTCCATCTCCATCTGTGAGCTGAAGTAATCTAGAAAGAGAAACTCCGCCTCTTCTAATAAATTGCAGGATATACTATACAGAAAAAAGGCATAATAAATGCTCCATGCTTGCCCTTCATTTTTCCACTTTCCAAGTGATGAGTTTTGTTCCCCAGCATCCCCCATAAGTGACCACTGAGGGTTTTGCATAAGTATCACATGACTCATGGATTCAGACATTCTTATTGCTGTTCAGGTTCTCCCATCTTTGGCCAATGGGAGCATCTACCCGTTGGCTTCTGAGGTTTTGACCTGGCTCTCAGAGTCTTTGACAGCTTCCTTGTGATCTGGGATGTTCCAATCCCGTATTCATTTCTTATCATATTCATTTCTCCATCTGTGCCTGGAGGCATCACTTCTCCAGGGAGCTGTGGCTCCTTTGGAGAGCGGAGTTTAGAAGCCACAGTCTGGGTTTGTCTCCTGCGCCAGCTCTCCGGCTCTGTGACCAGGGGGTGCATCGGGCAGGGCTGATATTAACAGCATCTCTTAGTGGATGTATTTTGGGGAGTCTTTGTTGTCACCAAGCATGTGTCCCCTTTCAGTTGCTCTGTGGGTCTCTGCGAGACAGCTGACAGGTGGGACAGTGATGAAACCTGGGCGGATTCTGCCCCTCAGAGCAGCTGCTAGCCTGTAGGGCACCTTTGTGCAAATCAGAAGAGATGACCCTTCCACCCTTCCTTGGGCAGATGGTTCCTCCAAGGCCTGCAGCTGGAGAGCTGAGCATGTGTATGTTTGTAGCGGCATCACCTGCACAACTGCTTCTTTGCTCCAGGCCCGGGGCAATTCACTTCAAGACCTCCTGAGCTTCCAACCCCTTAACTGCAGAATGGCTTTCTGTCCCTTTCCAGCCTCGCTTATGTTCTCTGGGCTCATTTTTCCCCAGGCAGGTATTGTGGGTTGACTTATATTCTTCCCAAGAGGTATATGTGGACGTCCTCACCTCCAGGGCCTCAAAATGTGACCTCACTTGGCATTAGGGTCTTTGCAGATGTGATTAGCTAAGATGAAGTCATCCTGGAGTAGGCTGGGGCCCTAGTCCCAAATGATTAGTGTCCTTGAAAGAAGGCAGCTTTGTGAAGACAGACACATGAGGGAGGCCACGCAACAACTCAGACAGAGGTTGATGTGATGTAGATACAAGCCAAGGAACCCTGAGGGTGCCGGCTGATGTCAGAAGATAGGAGAGGGGGCCTGGGATGGGTTTTCCCCTGGAGCCCCCAGAAGGAACCAAGCCTGCAGACACAGAGATTTTGGTGTTTGTTTTGCTTTGCTTTCTTGTTTTTTTTTTTTTTTTTTTTGAGCACAATGAAATGATGGGTTTTAAGACAACATGGTCTTGGTGTTGCCCAGTTTGCTGTGTTTTGTTTTAGCAGCCCTGGGAAACAAATATAGCACTTTCCTGTATTCCCTGCTACTCTGAGGGTGGGCAATGGACCAGCAGCGTCAGCATCACCTGGGTGCTCATTAAAACGCAGACTTTTGGGCCCCACCCAGACCTCCTGAATCAGAGTCTGCCTTTAACAAGTGAGCCAGGTGGTGGCGGTCCAGTGACCAAGACGCTGTGCTTTCACGGCTGAGGGCCCGGGCTCAGTCCCTGGCCAGGGAACTAAAATCCCACAAGCCTTGAAAAGGGAAAAAAAAAAAAAAAAAGCGAGAGATCCAGGTGGTGTGTATGTAGAAAAGCACTGCGTCATTCAATAGTATAACAGGAATGATTAGCCTCCAGGGCAAATGCAGAGTTATTTCTGATAACAGCGGGTATTGAACTCATTGCCCACCAGGCAGTATACTGAGTCCTTCTTTGCCTGTGATTCTCACGTAATCTTCCTGGCAGCTCCGTGCAGTTGGTACTTCTTACTCCAGGGAACACGACTCACACCATCAATGATTGTATGACGCCTCCTGTGCCATTCAGCAGTCCTGACTCTTATCGCATTTTACAGATGGGAACACTGGGACTCACAGAGAGGTTAAGTCACTTACTCAAGGTCACACAGGTCCTCAGGGGTGGAGCTGAGGTTTGAATCTATGAATCTGTCTCTGAATTTGTACCCAGGACCCTCTCTACTCACCTCGCCTGCCCCCCAAAGGAGAGCCAATGAAGGCAGCGTCTCTCTTCCTCCCCACCCCAATTTCGTCTCCCTTTTAAATTGTAAAATAACACATAACATCAAATTGACCGTTTTAACCATTTGGGAATGAACGATTCGGGACTTCCCTTGTGGTCCAGTGGCTGAGTCGGAGCTCTGACTGTAGGAGGCCCGAGTTCCATTCATGGTCAGGAAACTGGATCCCACATGCCACAGGTAAGGCCTGGCACAGCCAAATAAATAAATATTAAAAAAAGCAATACAGTGATTGATTCGGTGGCATTTGGGATGTTGACAGTGCTATGCAGCCGTCCTAACTGTCTCATTCCAGAATAATTTCATCACCCCAAAAGGAAACCCCATAGCTATTAAACAGTCACTCTCTGTTCCCTGCAGTGTCCCCAGCCTCCGATAACCACTTACCTGCTTTCTGCCTCTATGAGTTGGCCTATTCTGGACTTCTCACAAGAATGGAATCCTACAATCTGGGACCTTTTATGCCTGACTTCTTTCACTTGGCATGTTTTCAAGGTGCCGCTGTGCTGTTGCATGCATCAGTACTCCAATAATTTTTTCATTTTTTTTTTTCTCAGTTGTGGTTAAATATGCATGACAAAAAAAAATCTACCATTTTAAGCATCTCAAGCCAGTGGCAAGAAGTCTGTTCAGACTGTTGTGTCACCATCACCACCAACCGCCTCTAGAACCAACCCCTTCACCTCCCCACACAGAGAGCCTGTGTCTGTGAAGCAATCACTCCCCATTTCCTCCTCCCTCCAGCCGCCGGGAGCCTATATTCTGCTTTCTGTCTCTGTCAATTTGCCTCTTCTGGGTAGCTTACTTAGTGAAATCTTACAGTATCTATGTGTTTGCGTCTGGCCTCTTTCACTGAGCCTGAGGTTGTCGAGGTTTGCCCACACTGGAGCAGGTTTCAGCGCTTCATTCCTTTTCATGGCTGAGTGACACCCCATCGCACGGACAGTCCATTGATGGGACTTTTGGGCCATTTCCGCCTCGTGGTGACTGTGAATGTTGCCTCCGTGAAACTTCGTGTGCAAGGTTTTGTTTGAAGACCTGTTTTCAGCTCTTCTGTGTTCCCATTTCATTTGAAAATGCTGGGTCTCTGAGGAATCTGGTCCATGGTTCAAGTAATGGTAGGGAGTGGGCAGCAGCTAGGGTCCATGGGCAGGAATCAGCCCTGGTGCCCCTCGAAGAGAATCGCGGGTCCCCACGGAGGGCCCAGCCAGGGCTGAGCGGCCAGGGGCCCGCTGACCCATCTCTGGGGGTTCCCTTTGCCCAGCATTTTGCAGCTCCGCATACCCAGCTGATTGGAGAAGGCCATGGCAACCCACTCCAGTATTCTTGCTTGGAGAATCCCATGGACAGAGGAGCCTGGTGGGCTACAGTCCATGGGATCACAAGAGTCAGACACGACTTAGCGACTCAACCGCTATACCCAGCTGATAAAGATGGGATGTCTCTTTAAAAAGAAATAAAGAACAGAAACTAGAGGGGAAAACTGTGGTGGCCAGAGGGAAGTCTGTTCTTTTATTCACTTCCATACTCAGACCTCTGTGGTGCTGACCTTTGAATCAAAGCTCTGAGCGCTTAGCAACCAGCATCTGTTGAGACATCCCAGCAGCCCCAGACCTGCCTTCCTGGCCCAGATGTTGGGCAAGGGTGCTGTCATCTGAAACAAGAAGTTGGAGTCTGAAGGGTGATGGCGCTAATGTTACATCTAGAAAAGTCCGTCTAGCCCCCATGGCTCACCCGCTGGGTTAGCAAGGCTTTTTTAAGTGTGGGTTCCTTCCCCCATCTTTGTCCTCGTGACTGAGTTTACCTTGAAAATGGAACAAAGGAGGACTCCTGGATGGCAACGAGCATGCAGATCTCATTAAAATGAAGATTTGGGCTCCAAAGGCCTGGGGTAGGCCACTGTTCCTGCATTGCTAACAAGCTCCGGGGCACGAGGGGAGGGAACAGGTGGATATGGTCTTAGTCGTCACTTTCTGGGGTCCCCTTCCCTGCCACATCTTCCTGGTGACACACTGCTGTTAGCGCGAGAGCCGCCTGACTCTAAGTGGGTGTCAGGGCTGAAGAAATATATAGTAGCATCCTGCTGCTTTTCAACAATGAGGAAAAAGCATCCAATGGAAAGCATCCAAAAAGATCATCACCAGCCAAGGCTTTTTCTCACTTTCTCCTGTTCTCAAAACTTTTGACCATGAATGAGTCAAACAATATGTAGAGTGATATTAACAATGTGCCCCCCTCTGGTCTGGCACCGTAGGTGTTTTTCCTCCTAGAAGCCTTGGCCATCTGCGGTTAAATGCTATTCTCCCATTTTCCAGATGAGTAAACTGAGGCTCTGAGCGGTTTAGTGCCCTGTCCAGGACCAAGGACACAGCAAGGATGGAGCGTGAGTGTGGATCGAAGCTTTCTGTCTTTCACTGTACTGACTGTCCAATTAGGAGGTGGGTGGGCATTTTACTCCATAGAGAGGGGTGGCCTTTCTTTTTTTTGCAGAGGAACTGGTAAGCCCAGAAGAAAGGACCTACTTTCTGGAGTTTTCCTCATGCCTCCAGCTGTAGCAGCCAATTACTCAACTGGGGATTTTTAGGTCTGAATTTTTTTTTTTTTTGACCACAGATGGCCCCCAGAATAGCAACCTATAGACCTTTTACTCTTTTTTCTCTGAAACGTGCCTTGCCTCAATGCAAAGTCGAATCTACCTCTGATGATTTCTTTATTTTTCTATTTTTTAATTTAGATTTACATAAAAGTACAGAGAACAATGCCCCTGATGTTCCCATTGCTCAGCTTCAGTCATGATCAACACGTGGCCAGACTATTTCATCTTTACCCCCGCCCACTCCCCGCCCCCAGCTTATTTTGGAGCAAATTCTAGACATCATCTCAGATGCTATTTTTGTAGCAAAGTAAAGGAGGGAGAAAAGATACTGTCTTTCCTCAGACCTTTGCCACAGTGGAAAGCAGAAGGCTTGTCAGAGTATTTGAAAGATGATAGCAGTATTTAAAATAGGATGTTTGATAAAGAATTAGTTTCCAAAGTATTTTAAACCAATAAAGGGCAACTTTTAAAGAGACTATTAAATTACTGCGGAATGGAGAATTAAATCAAACTTTTGCCCCCAATTTGAATGTGCTTTAGAAGTTTGTAGGGGGACTTCCCTGGCGGTCCAGTGGTTAAGACTTCACCTTCCACTGCAGGGGGGTGTGGGTTTGATTCCTGGTTGGGAAGCTGAGATCCCACACGGCTCTCACGCAAAAAACCAAAGCATGAAACAAGCAGTATTATAACAAATTCAAAAAAGACTTAAAAAATGGCCTATATTAAAAAAAAAAATCTTTAAAAGAAAGGAAGTTTGCTGGGAAGGGGATGTGTGTGCCTGGGGTACATGGTCCTCTCCAGCCCCACCCCTGACTTTACTCTGGCTAGACAGAGCACCACCCCCAACCTGTGACCATTTTTAAGAGTGGTTTTAGGTTTACTGAAAAACTGAGCAAAAAGTACAGAGAGTTCCCCTGAGCCCCTCCCCACCCCAAAGTTCCCCCTATTGTTAACATCTTTCATTAATGTCATACATTTGCTGTGATGAACCAGTGCATTGTTAGCTGAAGTCCATAGCTTCCATCAGGGTCCACCCTTGGTGTTGTACCTTCCATTGTTGTTTAGTTGCTCAGCGTGTCTGACTCTCTGTGACTCCATGCACTGCAGCACGCCAGGCTCCCCTGTCCTTCACCATCTCCCAGAGTTTGCTCAAACCCATGTTCATTGAGTCAGTGATGCCTTGTATAGGCTTTGACAAATGTATAATGGCATGTATCCACCAGGAGAGTATCACACAGACCAGTTTCACTGCCCTAAACATCCCCTGGGCTCCAACTATTCATCCTCCTTGTCTCTAAACGCTGGCAACCATTGATCTTTTTCCTGTCTCCGTAGCTGAGGCTTTTCCAAAATGTCATAGAGTTAGATCCATACAGTATGTAATCTTTTCAGCCTGACTTCTTTCCCCGTGTAGAGTGCATTAAGGTTCCTCCATGTCTTTTCATGGCTTGAGAGCTCATTTCTTTTTTGTGCCGAAAATACCACATTCTTTTGTGTGGATGTACTATGATGTATCCATCCACCTATTGAAGGACATCTTGGTGCTTCCAACTGGGGGCAGTTACGACTAAAGGGCTTCCCAGGTGGCGAAAAACCTGCCTGCCAGTGCAGGAGATGTAAGAGACAGAGGTTTGCTCGCTGGGTTGGGTAGACCCCCTGGAGGAGGGCGTGGCAACCCTCTCCAGTATTCTTGCCCAGTTAGAAGAGCCTGGTGGGCTACGGTCCATGGGGCCGCAGAGTCGGACACGACCGAGTGACGAAGCAGCAGAGCAGCGTACATACAGTAAATCGCATTCATCCTAAATGTGCAGGTGGGTGAGTTTTTATATAGATGCACGTGATGGATCAAGATGTGGGACGCCTCCAGCATCACAAGCCCTCTTGTGTGTCAGTCACTGCCCCTCTTACCTTCATCACTCTGCCTTCTAGCACAATCCATTGTTTCTGCCAGTCGGGCAGCTCCTGTCCTATAGCTTTGGAAGTAGGCGGTGAAGTAGGGGGGAGAGGTCATTACTGGCAGTTTGATTCATTTTGGTTTGTCTTGAATGGAGCCTGATTTCATCATCAAATTCTTCCTGCCTATCTAGAGCAGGGATTGGCATGAGTTCTGGGCAAATATTTTCTAAGCTTTGCCAGAGAGTGAGTGAGCATGGCTGCATTCCAATAAAACTTTATTTACAGAAACAGGAAGTGGGCCAGGTTTGGCCCTTGTGCGGGAGTTTATGAATCCAGGATGTTCTCATTCGCTAAATCATGTCTGACTCTTTGCCACCCCATGGACTGTAGCCCACCAGGCTCCTCTGTCCATGGAATTCTCCAGGCAAGAATATTGGAATGGGTCTCCATTTCCTACTCCAGAGGATCTTCCCAACCCAGGGATCGAACCCACATCTCTGGCATCCCCTGCATTGGCCAGCGTATTCTTTACAGCTGAGTCACCAGTGAATCCCTCAAACCAGGGCAGAGCAGTGATTTTCCTTTGTAAAGTTCACGTCCAGTTGTTGTTGTTCAGTTGCCGAGTCATGTCTGACCCTTTGTGACCCCATGGACTGAAGCATGCCAAGCTTCCCTGTCCCTCACCATCTCCTGGAGTTTGCCCAAGTTCATGTTCATTGCATCGGTGATGCCATCCAACTATCTCACCCTCTGTCACCCTCTTCTCCTGCCTTCAATTTTTCCCAGCACCAGGGTCTTTTCCAATGAGTTGGTTCTTCGCATCAGGTGGCCAAAGTATTGGAGCGTCAGCTTCAGCATCAGTCCTTCCAGTGAATATTTAGGGGTGATTTCCTTTAAGACTGACTGGTTGGATTTCCTTGCAGTTCAAGGGACTCTCAAGAGTCTTCTCCAGCACCACAACCTGAATCATGTCCAGGCCCCACTCCAAATCTAAACCCACATGTCATGGGACCAGGGCAGCCTTCTGAGCATTTTAAGACCTCCTCAGGTAACTTTCAAGCACATACCATGCAAACCTACTGGGTTTACCTCCACAGGGGGAGACAAGATGTGAGCTGGGCCCAGAACTGTGAAAATGGCTTTGAATTTAAACCAAAGCCCAGTTAGACCCTTCTGACCTTGACTTAAGTAATTTTATTTCCCCTTTCACCACCTATCATTCTCTCCTCCTCCTCCTCTTGAGATAACAAGCTTCTGTCCTGGGGTGGAGGGGGCAGGATGGATACTGATCAGAAAATACTTCTGTAAAAGCAGTAAAGAGCACAGCTGCTAATGCAGGAGACGTGGATTTGATCCCTGGGTTGGGAAGATCCCCTGGAAGAGGGCATGACGACGCACTCCAGTATTCTTGCTGGAAAATCCCATGGACAGGGGAGCCTGGTGGACTGTAGTCCATGGGGTCACAAAGAGTCGAACAGGACAGACCACACAAAGTTGAGGATGAGGAAGTTTCCTTGGTGAAAGCGGAGGGGCTGGGGCTTTATGGGGGAGATCAGGAGTCTTGGGGGATCCCTGCAGAGATGAAAAGTCAGCCCCTGGGGAGTGAGAGAAAGTTGTGGTCAGAGGGGGAATTTTACAGTTTGGCTCCTTGGACGTGTAATGGTTTTGAGCACGTGTGGGATTGTCAGCTGTTCACAATGACAGCATGGTGTGTGTTTCAGGCACTGAATACCTGCCACCTTCACTTGATCTTTTTAAGCGAATAATCTCTGCAGGGGCTCCCGTGGGCCCTCCCATTTTACATAAGCAGAGACTGAGGCTATGAGAAGTTCTGTAGCTTAGGGACGGCTGCGGAGCCGCTCAGAGGCTGGAGCCAGGATTTGGACCCTGGCAGTCGGGCACCTCCGTGCTGTTTGCCCCTCAAGGCGGTCATCAGGTGGGTGCCTGGGATGAGGGAGTTGGGAGCTGGTGGCGTTGAGAGCTGGAGGTAACTGTTGGCTCATGTGTGCTCCAAGGCTGAAAAGGTGGCCAGAGAGAAGGCTGAGGGCACAGGGGACCCCATATCAGGGAAGGGTGGGCAGGCTCAAACCATGGCCTTCCAAACTCTCAGAATTAGAAAGCTGATCTCTGAGCTCACATTCGTGTTAGCGGAGGGAGAGGGGTGGGCGGGGGCCCAGGCTAGGCAGACTGCAGGGAGATGGGGTGAGGGTTTGGAGGGTTGTCCAGAGAACAGCCCACATAAAACAGGATTAAAGCATTATTTGAAAGTACAACAGGCGTCCTTTTCTGCTTGCTTTGGGCTTGGTTTGGATACTTAAAACAACAGTGGCGACAACAATAATGATCTCATCCCTTCAAGTTAAGGAAACAGTCAGTTAACCAGAACTCAGTTAAATAAGCAGAACCTTCCAACAAGTGGAATTTTTTCTGCATTTTATTTCAGGAAACCACAGTCAGAAAAAGAAAAACAGTGGGTGGGCAGGGGATTTATTCGAAGGCATAACTTCCAGGTTTCACCCTGGATTAGTGAACACTTGGGCCTCTGTACACCTTTTAAGTCTGTATTTTCTACACAAAAGACAGATGTTCCCAAGTAAGCCTGAAGGGACTGGATTACAAGGTTCAACACAACAAATATTTGCTGAGAATCTTAAAGCCAGGTGCTCTTGGGGATATAAAAATGGTCTCTGCCCTCAAAGGACATTGGAAAAGGATTCATTTATCTTTGGGTGAAGGGCTTCCCAGGTGGCTCGGCAGTAAAGAATCTGCCTCCAAGCAGGAGACTCGGGTTTGATCCCTGGGTTGGGAAGATCCCCTGGAGGAGGAAATGGCAACCCACTCCAGCATTCTTTTTTTTTTTTTTTTTTAATAATTTTATCTATTTACGGCTGTGCTGGGTCTTCACTGGTGTGTGAGTGCTTTCTCTAGTTGCAGAGAGTGGGGGCCACTCTTTGTTGCAGGCCCTAAAGCACACAGATTTCAGTAGTTGTGGCACATGGGCTTAGTTGCTCCGCAGCGTGTGGAATCTTCCAGGACCAGGGCTCGAACCCGTGTCCTCTGCATTGGCAGGCATTTTCTTATCCACTGCAACACCTGGGAAGTACCCACTCCAGCATTCTTGCCTGGGACATTCCATGGACAGAGGAGCTTGGCGGGCTACAGTCCATGGAGTTGCTACCGTCCATGGAGTTGACAGGATTTAGCAACTGAGCCTGCAATGCATGCATCTTTGGGTGAAGGGGGCGAAATTATGTTAAGACAATTAAATCCTCAATAATGTGTAAGGCAAAAAGAGGTATCAGAGGGGGACTTCCCTGGCGATCTAGTGGTTAAGACTCTGTGTTTCCACTGCAGGGGGCACAGGTTTGATCCCGGTTCAGGGAACCAAGGACCCACATGCCATGTGGCGTGACCAAAAGAAAATGGTGTAAGAGATTCCCCAGAGTCTTGTCTTCTGGAACAGTCAGGTTTGGAAGTGCCATGCGATCACATCTAATTCTTAAATGCCACGGGTTTGGTCGCCAGGAGAGCTCGGCATCTAAAAGGCACAGGTGAGAACCTTCTGGAGAACAGCTGGCCTTGGGCTCAGCCCCTTCTTCTTTTGCAAGAGGAGAAGTAAGTGCAGAGGTCATCGGAATCTTAGCTGACATCCCCGTGGGAGTCAGGAGCCCCCGGTGCTATAGGAGCCTCCAGGGTGCTCACCCTGACTGCCTTCCTTCTGAGATCAAGTAGGCTTGGCCCCCAAAGGCCTGCTGGCTGCCTTTAGACGTGGCAGGTTGGAGGCTCCCAGGCCCTGTGAAACACAGCCTGCGACATTTTGTTGACATAATTAGTGGCCGTCATTTAAAAATCAGATTTCCCTACAAAAAACCTCGAATAGCCAAAGTAATCTTGAGAAAGAAGAATGGAACTGGAGGAATCAACCTGCCTGACTTCAGACTATACTACAAAGCCACAGTCATCAAGACAGTATGGTACTGGCACAAAGACAGAAATATAGATCAATGGAACAGAATAGAAAGCCCAGAGATAAATCCACGAACCTATGGACACCTTATCTTTGACAAAGGAGGCAAGGATATACAATGGAAAAAAGACAACCTCTTTAACAAGTGGTGCTGGGAAAGCTGGTCAACCACTTGTAAAAGAATGAAACCAGAACACTTTCTAACACCATACACAAAAATAAACTCAAAATGGATTAAAGATCTAAATGTAAGACCAGAAACTATAAAACTCCTAGAGGAGAACATAGGCAAAACACTCTCCGACATAAACCACAGCAAGATCCTCTATGACCCACCTCCCAGAATATTGGAAATAAAAGCAAAACTAAACAAATGGGACCTAATGAAACTTAAAAGCTTTTGCACAACAAAGGAAACTATAAGTAAGGTGAAAAGACAGTCCTCAGATTGGGAGAAAATAATAGCAAATGAAGAAACAGACAAAGGATTAATCTCAAAAATATACAAGCAACTCTTGAAGCTCAATTCCAGAAAAATAAATGACCCAATCAAAAAATGGGCCAAAGAACTAAACAGACATTTCTCCAAAGAAGACATACAGATGGCTAACACACACATGAAAAGATGCTCAACATCACTCATTATCAGATAAATGCAAATCAAAACCACAATGAGGTACCATTACACGCCAGTCAGGATGGCTGCTATGCAAAAGTCTACAAGCAATAAGTGCTGGAGAGGGTGTGGAGAAAAGGGAACCCTCTTACACTGTTGGTGGGAATGCAAACTAGTACAGCCGCTATGGAGAACAGTGTGGAGATTTCTTAAAAAACTGGAAATAGAACTGTCATATGACCCAGCAATCCCACTTCTGGGCATACACACTGAGGAAACCAGATCTGAAAGAGACACGTGCACCCCAATGTTCATCGCAGCACTGTTTATAATAGCCAGGACATGGAAGCAGCCTAGATGCCCATCAGCAGATGAATGGATAAGGAAGCTGTGGTACATATACACCATGGAATATTACTCAGCCGTTAAAAGGAATTCATTTGAACCAGTTCTAATGAGATGGATGAAACTGGAGCCCATTATACAGAGTGAAGTAAGCCAGAAAGATAAAGATCATTACAGCATACTAACACATATATATGGAATTTAGAAAGATGGTAACGACAACCCTATATGCAAAACAGAAAAAGAGACACAGAAGTACAGAACAGACTTTTGAACACTGTGGGAGAAGGTGAGGGTGGGATGTTTCGAAAGAACAGCATGTATATTATCTAGGGTGAAACCTATCACCAGCCCGGGTGGGATGCATGAGACAGGTGCTCGGGCCTGGTGCACTGGGAAGACTCAGAGGAATCGGGTGGAGAGGGAGGTGGGAGAGGGGATCAGGATGGGGAATACGTGTAAATCTATTGCTGATTCATGTCAATGTATGACAAAACCCACTGGGGAAAAAAAAAAATCAGATTTCCCACAAAAGGTCTAGGTTTTTAGCTTCCTGCAAAGATACCGGATCTGGCAATATTGGGTTAGTTTGCTAGTGTCAAGTTGCCTGGCCTCTCTCCCCAGCAATGAATTGCTACCTGTCATGGGGCAGAAAACTAAGATCATGGCATCCAGTCCCATCACTTCATGGCAAATAGATGGGGAAACAGTGGAAACAGTGGCTGACTTTATTGTTTTGGGCTCCAAAATCACTGCAGATGTTGACTGCAGCCATGAAATTAAAAGACGCTTACTCCTTGGAAGAAAAGTTATGACCAACCTAGACAGCATATTAAAAAGCAGAGACATTACTTTGTCAACAAAGGTCCGTCTAGTCAAGGTTATAGTTTTTTCAGTGATCATGTATGGTTTTGAGAGTTGGACTATAAAGAAAGCTGAGCATCGAGGAATTGATGCTTTTGAACTATAGTGTTGGAGAAGACTCTTGAGAGTCCCTTGGACTGCAAGGAGATCCAACCAGTCCATCCTAAAGGAGATCAATCCTGACTGTTCTTTGGAAGGACTGATACTGAAGCTGAAACTCCAATACTTTAGCCACCTGATGCGAAGAACTGACTCATTTGAAAAGACCCTGATGCTGGAAAAGACTGAAGGCAGGAGGAGAAGGGGACAGCAGAGGATGAGATGGGTGGATGGTCTCACCCACTCAATGGACATGAGTTTGAGTAAACTCCGGGGAGTTGGTGATGGATTGGGAGACCTGGTGTGCTGCGGTCCATGGGGTCACAAAGAGTCAGACACGACTGAGTGATTGAACTGAATGGGGCTTGCAGGATCAATTTTTTTTTTTAATTTATTTTATTGAAGTAGAGTTGATTTACAATATTGTGTTAGTTTCTGCTGTATAGCAAAGTGATTCAGTTATACATGTATATACATTCTTTCTGGTATTTTTTTTGATTAGGTTTATTACAGGATATTGACTATAGTCCCCTGCATACAGAAGGACCATGCTGTTGATCCATCCTCTATATATAATACTTTGCATTGGCCAATGCATCCCTCAGTCCATCCCTCCCCCACCCCTTGCCCTTGCACATGGCCTGCTTTCTTGCTCCAGGGTTAAAATGCTGCTCGTCACCAGCACCAGTGGTTTGGACCCGGACATGCCCACGTGGCCCCCGCTGATGTGAGGCTTCTGAACCCATGGGCTGCATGTGACCAAGCAGCTCAATTACTGACGGAATAACCCAACATTTCCCTTTGGGGAACTGGTCATTGTTGCTGCTAGGTAGGAAGGCGGTGATCAGTGTCACAATACACTTCAAAGGTGACACAGTTTCAAAGAGGGCAAGTGATATTTGGAGTCATATTATGGGAAAGTACTGGATTCTTCGAGGGTGGGAAAAATGTTGGTGTGATGAGGACAGTTTCGAGTCTTCTAGGCGAGTGATGCTTTCTCTGAGCTGTGCCCTGGTGGAGTCTGGGTTGAAACGCGCGGAGAACATGTGGGTCGTGGAAACCACAGAGCACGTTTGGCCACTGTCCTTGGGGCCCTGGTCTGAGCGGGCTTCTGGGTTCTTTCCTAGGCACCCAGTGGCCACATTTTTCCACCTGTTTTTTCGCGTGAGTGCCATCATCACCTACGTGGGCTGTGACTGGTTCAGCAAGAGCTTCGTGGGCTGTTTCGTCACCGTGCTTCTCCTCCTGTCCTTTGACTTCTGGTCTGTGAAGGTAAGCCCCGGCTCCCCGCAACCTGTGACTCCCTCTCTCCCGAAACACGGGGCTGCGTTTCTAGCCACTCACTGACCCTTATGCGGACTTAAGAATACTAAGCCAACATCACTTAAAATCAGAGGAAAAAAGTACATCGCATAGTTGAATAAATGGCTTCTGGGTGGCCACTGTCATGCCTGCAGACACGTACTATGTGAGGGAGACAACTCCATAGGGTTTTGGATTTTTTGTAAATTTCATATATCATATTATAAATAATGTATTTTAAAATTCTATAAATAGGAATACATATATGTATATATGATATATATGTGTGTATGTATGTCTGGGGAGTCTCTTTTTTTGTGAATGGAACTTAATTTTAAAAAGTTTTTATTGGATATAGTTAATTTACAATGTAGTGTCAGTTTCCAGCATACAGCAAAGTGAATTAGTTATACATACATCTGCTCTTGTTAGATTCTTTTCCCATGTAGGTCATGTCAGAGTATTGAGTAAAGTTCCCTGAGCTACACTGTAGGTACTTATTAGTTATCTGTTTTATATATGGGTTCCTCTGATAGCTCAGTTGGTAAAGAATATGCCTACTATGCAGGAGACCCTGGTTCCATTCCTAAGTCAGGAAAATCTGCTGGAGAAGGGATAAAATATATGTATTTTACATATAGTAGTATGTATACGTCAATCCCAATCTCCTAATTTATCACTCCCCCACTTTGCCCTCCCAGTAACCATAAGATTATTTTCTTATCTATAACTCTAATTCTGTTTTGTCAATAAGTTCATTTGCATCATTTTTTAGATTCCACATATAAGTCACATCGTATCTGTCCTCTGTCTGACTTACTTCACTCACTGCGAGAATCTCTAGGCCCATCCATGTTGCTGCCATGGCATTATTTCATTCCTTTTCATGGCTGAGTAATACGCCATTTTATACATGTAGCACATCTTCCTTACCCATCCTGTGTCGATGGACAGGTAGGCTGCCTTTTAAGGTAAGCTTAGTTAAGAATTACAGACCTCAAAACTGATTTCGAGAAAGCCCCATTCTTCAGTCCCCCTCTCCTCAGGTTCGACATGAACGGGTCACTTTTATTCATCCAGGAAAAGATGAGGCCTCTTTCTTGACCTGTGATCTGCTTATGAGCATCCTGTCCACTTTTCTCAGAATGTAACTGGACGACTCATGGTGGGCCTTCGCTGGTGGAACCAGATTGATGAAGATGGGAAAAGCCACTGGATTTTTGAAGCCAGAAAGGTTATCTTCCAGTATTTGTCAAGCTAGAGCCGAGGAAACGGCCGTGGAAAGCCCCTGTGGGTTCCTTCTGAGCTCTGCATGATCTGATCCCTCCCGGACACAAGGCCCATGGCGGCTGGTGCCCGTTCAGAGCCCCCACTGGCAGAAGCACATGTGATATTAACGAAAATCAGAGCACGCTCCTTTGGGACCATTTCTGCGAGTTGTACATCCGAATCTCTTTCTTGCTGCAGGTCTCTCCAGACACGGTGGCTGCCACGGAGGCGGAAGCGCGGGTCTTCTGGCTCGGCCTCATCGTCTGTCCCATGATTTGGATCGTGTTCTTTTTTAGCTCCTTATTTTCCTTGAAGCTCAAGTGGCTGGTAAGGCAACACTCGCTCGGATGTTGGTACAGAACCGGTGGTTGAAGAAGTGGGTTTTTGTTCTTGATTGAGCGATTGATGGATTGAAACAGCTATATTAAGAAAGAATTCACATACCAGGCAGTGCACCCATTTTGTGTGTATGATTCAGGAGCTTCCCAGGTGGCTCAGTGGTAAAGAATTCACCTGCCAAGCAGGAGACAGGTTCGATCCTTGGGTCAGGAAGCTCCCCTGGAGAAGGAAAGGGCAACCCACTCCAGTATTCTTGCCTGGGAAATCCCATGGACAGAGAAGCCTCTAGGGCTACAGTCAGCAAAAAAGCGATAATCACTCTGTTGTGTCCGATTCTTTGCAACCCCACGGGCTGTATAGTGGGGTCACAAAGAGTTGGACACGACTGAGCAACTGAACAACAGCAAGTCTGTTTTCAGGGTTGTGCAGCCAGCACCACAGTCAGTTTTAGGAAATTTTTATCACCCCAGGAGATCCTGAGCCCTTTAGCTATGACCCTCCCCATGCCTCTGTTCCCCTAGCCCCTGTTTGTGAAAGTGTTAGTCGCTCAGTCATGACCAACTCTTCATGATCCCATGGACTATAGCCTGCCAGGCTCCTCTGTCCATGGAATTCTCCAGGCAAGAATACTGGAGTGGGTAGCCGTTCCCTTCTCCAGAGGATCTTCCCAACCCAGGAATCGAACCAGGGTCTCCTGCATTGCAGGCAGATTCTTTACCAGCTGAGTTACCAGGGAAACCCCACACCGCCCCTGTTTCCCGCCCCCCTCCATCCCAGCCCCCTGCCACTCACGAATTTATGTTTCTGTAGATTTGGCTCTCTGGACATTTTCTATAAAAGAATCATACAATACATGGTCTTGTGTGACTCGGTTCTTTGACTTAACAATGTTTTCAGGATTTATCCCAGTTGTAGCAGGTATCAGTACCGCTTTCCTTTTTGTGACTGAATACTGTTCCCTAATCTGGACGGACCACGTTTTGTTTATCTGTTCACCCACTGATGGACATTTGGTGGTTTCCACCTTCTGGTCCATATGAATAATGCTGCTGAGAGGTATTTCTAGAAAAAGTGGATGACATCCTAGCTTGGATAGGTAGGAAACTTGCCTCAGTAGGAATAAGCCAGCCTCAGGATTCTGGAGTTTTATTTCTGAGTTACAACACTGCTTTGCCATGACCTAGCTCATTCCACAAGGAGACAAAATATCCATAGACGGTATAAGCCACAGCGTAACTGAGTGTGGGCTCTGGAGTCTGGGTCCTCGCTCAGTCTCAGCTCTGGGACTTCAGGCAACTTGAGCTTCCCTGGACTTCCATGTCCTCCCTGTAAAGTGGGACGATAGTGGCCCCAGCCTCTCCGGTTTCTGGTGTTTAATAGGTGTCCTTGAGTATCTGTATTATTATGATTATGTTAGTCGCTCAGTCATGTCTGACTCTTTGCAACCCCATGGACTGTAGCCCACTGGGCTCCTCTGCCCATGGGATTCTCCAGGCAAGAATATTGGAGTGGGTTGCCATTCCCTTCTCCAGGGGATCTTCCTGACCCCAGGATCAAACCCAGGTCTCCCGCATTTCAGGCAGAGTCTTTACCATCTGAACCACCAGGGAAGCTCTCCATAAAGGCTGGCTAACACTGGTGGGTGTGGGCCAGAGCCACTCCTGCTTGGTTTGGGAGGACCGTTTCAATCTCTGCTCTCAGAATGATCTCTCCTTCGTTTGAATGCAGGCCCTGGTGATAGCTGGGATCTCTCTCCAAGCCGCCAACCTGTATGGCTACGTCCTGTGTAAGATGGGAGGCGAGAGCGACATCAGCAAAGTCACAGCCAGTTTTCTGTCCCAGACGGTGTTCCAGACGGTGAGTTACTCAAGTCTGACTCCTGGACCCCTGATCCTCAGACACTTGAAAGTCCAGGAGGCCTGCTGGCAGTGGCAGTTTATGATATTTTTCTGTATCAGCCAGGCTGCCAGTGTTAGCTGGGGTTTTGTGTTCGTGGTTAAAATACGCACAACAAAATTTACCCTTTTAGCCATTTTTAAGTGTACAGTTCAGTATACCCACATCATCATGCCACCACAACTCTTTCACCCAAGCAAACTCTGTACCCACTAAACATTTAACTCATTCTCCACCCTCCCCAACCCCAGTAAACTCCAGGCAACCACTTACTTTCTACCCACATGAATCTGACTAATCTAGGGACCTCACGTAAGTGGAATCACACAGCGCTTGTCCTTTTGTGATTGCCATTGTTGGTTTTGAGTGATTTCTTTAAACTATGGAGGGCTTCCTTGGTGGCTCAGACAGTGAAGAGTTTGCCTGCAATGGAGGAGACCTGGGTTCGATCCCTGGGTTGGGAAGCTCCTCTGGAGAAGGGAATGGCAACCCAATCCAGTATTCTTGCCTGGGAAATCCCACGGACAGAGGAGCCTAGTGGGCTACAGTCCATGGGGTTGCAAAGAGTCGAACATGACTTAGCGACTAAACTACCACCACAACAATAGAATTAAGAGCTGTAACAATTTTTTTAAACCTATCCTGAGTTCTAGAAGCAACAACAGATCTTCTAAATGTGACCAGGCTCTTCCTGAAATGGTTTGAGCTATCTTAAGTGTGAATAGTGCACTTAAGCTTTAAGCCAAGACCTTGAGCAAGCAGCCATGCAGGCTTTCGGTTCACCGTGGACTTGCTCTGGCCTTGATTCGGCAGTCAGGCCACGTACATGTGGGACAGAAAACCAGGGCTGTCTCTTCCTCTTGCAGGCCTGTCCTAGCGACTTTCAGAAGCCTGGCCTCGAGGGGCTGGAGATTCACAAGCATTAGGTAAGCGGTGGGGTCGAGATGGTGGCCTGGATGGTGCAGGGCTAGGGGTTCTCATGGAAGCATGGCTCCCCTGGGCTCAGCTGGGCTTGTGATCTGGGTGGGCACCCCAGGGGGCTCGAGCGGCCTGTGTGCACAGCGGGTGGGGGCGGGGATTGGGGGGGGACCAACCTGTGTGCTGGGCCTTCCTGGGCTGTGTGTGGCCTCACGGCCCTTTAGACGGGTTCCACTTTCCTTACCTTGAACAGGTACAGATTTGACCCTGGGCAGGCGAGGGGGGCAGGTGACGAGAGGCGTGGAAAAGAACAGGGGGACGTGTGCCCCTTCCACTTCCATGCTGGGAATCAGAGGGGAAACGGGAATTTCCCCTTCCCTAAGCTGCTCTCAGTTCCTGTGAGTCTTTCAAACACAGTGAGCATCTCATGGCAATAAGGCTCTCTTACACTTTGCATCTCTCCTTTCATGCAACTTTAAAAACCCTGTAAATTGTCGTGTCTGGCACTGAAAATTGCCAGATGTGTGTGCTGTGCTTAGTCACTTGTGTTCGACTCTTTGTGACCCCATGGACTGCAGCCCGCCAGGCTCCTCTGTCCATGGGATTCTCCAGGCAAGAATACTGGAGTGGGTTGCCATGCCCTCCTCCAGGGATCTTCCCGACCCAGGGCTCAAACCTGGGTCTCCTGCATTGCAGGCGGTTCTTTACCGGCTGAGCCACCAGGGGAAGCCCACCGCCAGATACAGTAAACACATAATTCCTGTATGGAGCGTCTGCACTGACCCCCAATTCTGTTCATGTGGGTGATTCGCAGGTTTCTGACTATGCCTGGCTGCATCCTGTGCACTGACTTTGGCCCAAGCCCCAGTGGGAGGCTCTGTCGCTATTTGAATTTTTCCTCCATCGGAGAACAGTGTTTGCACTATGCTCTCAGTGGTAAAGAATCCACCAGCCAATGCAGGAGACTCGGGTTTGACCCCTGGGTTGGGAAGATTCCCTGGAACAGGAAATGGCAACCCACTCCAGTATTCTTGCCTGGAGAATCCCATGGACAGAGGAGCCTGGCGGGCTACAGTCTATGGGGTCGCAAAGACTCGGACATGACTTAGTGACTAAACCACAAGAACGAGGCTGCAGCGAAGCCACAAGTCCCTCCCTCTGTCCCTCTGGCTCTTTTTCAGGCTTATTTTCCAAGGCGGCAAGGGCACAAGTGAGAGGTTCTGTAGGACAGCTTCCGACAGAGAAGAGAATTTCATGATCCACGAGCTGCTGGGTTTTCACGAGAAGCAGGCTTCGGGGCAGAGGTTTGAGGAGCTGTTTTTATTTTTCAAATGGCACATCTGTAAAGAACGCCCTTTACGTACGTTCTAAAGGAAAGTGTACAAATGCTAGATGATTAAAGTGTCTCTGAAAAAGTGACTTCACGCCATGCCCGGGGCTGGTCCCTCTCTGCCTGTGACCCGCTCTGTCCCCACGCTGGCCAGGCGTGACGGACGGCTCGTGCTGCTGCCGTTCTTCACGGCCTCCTGTCTCAGGAGCCGACGAGGTTCTCTCCTTCTGGCAGACGCTGACTACAGAACTCCTGGATTCCTGGAAAACAGGACAGCAGGCGCAGAAGCACTGGTGGCTCTCGGTGGCCCTGCCCTAGGCTGGCAAGGCCGCGTCTAAATGGGGCGGAGTCCCCGGGTGGCTTAATTCACCCCAGAGTCCCGTCTCAGCTGATGCCCTGAATCTCTGCAAGTGAGTCCAGTTACTGCTGGCCGCCCATCAGTGGCTACAACCACGGCTGGAGGCCTCCTGTCGGCCCATTCTACAGATCGAGGATCCCAGAAATGTTGTTGTTTACCCTGGACACCATTTCACCAGGCCAGCAGGGCTCGGCCACAAGCCAGCAGCCTGGAGCTTTAACTACTGACACACCTGCCTCAACTTCAGGGTCTCTGACAGCCGCCCGTTGACTGAATCAGGCCTGCACCTGGGTCTGGTTTGGCTCGCTTTGCTTTTTTTTTTTTTTCCCCCTTCTTAAATTCTTTTTACAGTTTTACTGAGGTGTAATATTACTATTTCCTATACTGTAAACTTCACCCTCGCTCTGTTTTTAAGCTATGACTTAGTTCACAACATTGGTGGACTGGAAGATTTTCCCAGACTCCTGGCTTCCTGGGCTGAGGGGGTCATCCCAGACCCCACCACCCCCGTGTCCCCGTGGAGGCTGCATGGCCATTCACAACACCAAATAGGATCTTCTCACGCCCAAGCCCACTCTGCTCACGTGCGTCACTTCCTGGCCCCGTGGCCCTCTGGATTCACAGGTCCCCTTAAGCACTTACTCTGAATTATACTTCTGTAGGCGACAGTGGCTGGTGAATCTGGTGCTTCCACCAAAAAAGACTGTCCTTTGTCACAGCTCTTACCTTAAAGAAACAAAGCAAGGGAAATTAAAACCCACGAAGAAAACACAGTGGTGACCTGAACTTGGGGCTCCTTCTGTGCCTGTGACATGGAAGATCTCAGGCCCACCTCCCTCATAATGAAGATCAAAGCTGAGACACGACGTCGGGGTCTCTGGGACCTCGCCTGCCTCCCCTTCACCCAGCAGCGGGTCTGGCTGGTGTTGCCTCTTGGCTCTGACCTGTGCCTGGGCAATGCTGTTTAGTGTGTGTGTGTGTGCCTGAGAACCCTCTGGGTGAAGTGTGGCAAATGCAGGTTCCAGGGCCCCATAAAGAACAGATTTAGCAGCTCCTGGGTGGGCCCGGGAACCTGCATTTAAAAAAGATCGATTCATTCTCCAGTAAGATAATGAAGGCTCAGAGTGAAAGGAAGGGAGGACAGAAGGTTACACCATGAGGAATTGAGTTCAAGGGAAGCTACTGGGGTGTCAGCTGCCTTTCTAGAAATAATATATGCATGTAAGTGTGACATATGCATATACACACTCAAGTATTTTTTTAAAAAAAGCTTGGAAAAAAAAAAAAGCTTGGGAGCATACACACATTCCTCCTGTTGCTTTCTCCCTGTGGAACTGTACCTTGAAGGTCACTCCATGTTGGCATCAACCCATCCAGATGGGCATGGGGTGGGGCCTGGGCCGGGGGGAGCTCCTCTCCTGTCTGGTCCTGAGTAGACCCTGCCCCCGCCCCCTGCCCCCCACTCCTGCTGGAGAAGCAGGATCAGTGGTCCCACAACCCACAGCTGCTCCCCAGCCTCTGGGGGGACCCTGGCCAGGCCAACTGTGGAGCAATCATCCCCCCTAGCACGTTGCTGGGTGGGACAGGGACACCTGGGGGTTTGGGGGTGTGGAGTGGGACCCGATATGGCCTGGGCACTGTGTATAGTGCTAGGGAAGCGCAGGACCAGGCCTGGGAGGTCACCGGTCCCACAGCAGGCTCGTGGGGCCACTTCCTCCTGATGTTCACCCGGCATCCTCTTGCTCCTCATCCTCCCTTCCCCAGGAGACCTGCCCGAACCCTCACAACTTGCTCTGGTTGGCTCCCCACCGCCACAAACCTCCCCTCTCCTGGGCCCTGCCCTGTCCGAGACCGCCCCCCTCGCCTATGCTGTCCAGCCCTCACGGTGGCTCCATCACATCCCCACCTATCAGGCGAGCCTGAGGCTCAGAGCCCGGCAAGGACCCGCCCGTGCCCAGAGCCAGCGGAGGGGCGACGGGGGCGGTGGGGGTGGTCCAGGCCTGGGGCGAGCTGCCGGGAAGCTGGGATCCCAACGCCAAAGCCTGGCAGCTCCCTCGCTGCGTGTTTGCACAGGGGCTGCGCACGTCCTCCCGTCTCCCTGGTGACGGGGCGGCTCCCTCACTGCACAAAGCGGCTCTGGGGGTCCTCAGCGGCCTCCCTGGCCCTGTCCGCCTCACTGCAGCCCATGGCGGTGTTTACCCGCATCCTTTCCCACACTCGCTGTCCCCGGCTCTGCGGTTTCAACTGGAGGTGAGGTCTGGGGAGGTGCCCCTGTCACACGGGAGTGTGCCCACTGGACGGCACTGCATCCTCTCAGCCCAGGACTGAGCCCCGAGGCCGCCGCAGCCTGCAGCTGGCGGGAGTGACCACTCAGGCCGGCTGCCCACCCGGCCCCACACGCTTGCGTGGCCAGCCTGCCTCCAGGGGCTTTGAGGGGTGGTCCCGGCTCCTACGACCCCAAGGGACACGCTGGTCAATGTGACGACGACACTCGGGAAGGCTGGAAAAGCAGCCAGAGTTGTTTCCCGGGGGGGAACCAGGTACAAGTGCTTCTGGAGGTGGGCACCATCAAAGGGGCTCCAGGAGCCACCCTGCTGGGCGCCCAGGCGCTCTGGGGTCTTCCAGACCCCCTCCTTGGGGCAGGCCTCCTCCACACTGTGCTCTTGGCCCCCTCTATGCCGTCCCCCCATTGTGGACACGGCCCCCTCTGCTCCTGACCTCTCACCAGCTGACAAGCTAAGGCCCTGCCCGCTCCACACAGTGTCAGCAGGGAGCCGGCTCTCCCGTGCTCGCTGGTCCTGGGGGGCATCCCCAGCTCCCCGGGGGTTCACGCTGGGTAGCATGGACTTCGGGGACACCACCTTCTCCCCACCTGTCCCAGCCTGTCGCTTCCCCTCTCTGTGTCCCTTCCTCTCCGCGCTGATGCCCGGCTCGGTCCCGCCCTAACCTCCTCCCAACCAGCGCCGTGGCCCACGGCCTCAGCCTCTAAGCACACACAGCACCCACCCTCCCTGGTCTCATTTCCTGACAATTGGGGTCCAAACCACAAGGCTCAGCTGCAGAGCTGTCCACACCTGGGCTCCAACCCCCCGAGAGTCTCCCTTGGCCCCTTAGGCCTTGTCTGCAAAACCTCACTGCCCCACTTTCTCGTCATAGACACATCTAACTTCAGCAAGCCCGACTCTGTTGCGGTGGGGAAAGAAATTCGGTGGTGGGTATCACTGCAAGAGGGGGTGACTGTCCCCCTGCTCCACACAGCAAGCTGATGCCCTGGAGTGAGTGTGGCATGGAGGTGGGGGGCCTGAGGACTCTGGTACCCAGAGAGGAGCGTGACCCCTGAAGGCAGGCCAGCAACATGCCTTCCTGCTCACCCATCCAGGCATCAGGAGGGCTGTGCTGGGCTTCCCTGTAGATAGGGCAAGGGGGGGCCCTTCCTCGGGGTTCTCAAGGCTGATTCTGTTGATGACTTTCACGCCAGGACCTACTTCCTGTGTGAGACAGGACTCGAATACATGCCCTCGCCTCCTTCCCCTGGTCACCCCTGCCTGGCCCCTCTCCTTGGTGACCTCCTCTCCTGCCGCCTCCCCACACCGGATGCCTCCCTGACCAATCTCTCCTCCACTCTTGTAGGCCCTTCCCGCCTCCCCAAGGCCCTCCTGCTCCCTCACCACACGCCTGCGTATTTCCCTGCTGCTCTCAGCTGGGGGGCACACGGGCCCCATGCGGGAGGGATACACCCACCTATGCGTGGGTCCAGAGGCACTTTGCCAAGCAGCGGGATCTTCAGGTCCTGGCACATGGCCTCTGCACCCCCCGTTGTAGGTGGGAATATCTGGGACTCTTTCTGAAAGGCAACGTGAAACGGGGAAGAATCTTGAGTTTGTGTCCGAATCATATGAACAGACCACATTTTAAAGAAACTTAAAAAAAAAAAAGGCTCTTCTGAACGTGAAAAGAATTTCCATTAAATTGGCAACAGAGGGTTTTTTGTTTTTTTTTAAACTATGATTCATTCCAGTTCCCAAATGACGGGGAAAGCAGAAACAGTTTCCCAGACACCCGACCCCACCACTTCCCCAAGCATGGAGGCCGGGACCTTGAGGGGAACGTGCCCTCACCTGGCATTTGGGGCAGATGAAGCCGCTCATGTTCTCCACCACCCCGATGACGGGCAGCTTCACCTTGTGGCAGAAGCTGACCTCTTTCCGGACATCCTGGAGCGACACTTCCTGTGAAGGTTCCAGAAGACTGGTTATTTCAGAGTCTGGGCACAGACAGGGGACGATCGCGTGGCGGAGGGACAGCTGCAGGGCTGCGGCGTCACTGCCGTGAAGCTTTAGAGACTCTGTACCTAAGGGTTTCCCTGGCGGCTCAGCGGTAAAGAACCTGCCTGCCAGTGCAGAGTTGCAGAGAGTCAGACACGATTTAGCGACTGAACAACAACCGTTCTGTGAGTGCTTCATGCAACCACGCGTGAGCCCTGTTTTAGGCGGGGGCGGGGGGCAGCCTGCACGCTCAGCTGGCTGCCTGTTTTCATAGATCGAGTTCTTCTGGAGCACAGCCTGACCCGCACATTACCTCTGGCCACTTTCATCCCATAACGGTGCCCCTGGGGGGCTGGGACAGAGACCCTGTGACCTGCCAAACCTGAAATGGTTCCTCTCTGGCCCTTACCAGAAAAAGTCTGCCGACCTCTGACCTTGGTTATCATGACCACAACTTTATAGAACAAAAGAAAATAAGGAATATTACCCGGTTTGGAGCCCTGCCAATTCACTTCTGGACTCTGTGTGAGGAGCATGGGTAATCAGAGCTTAGTACCCTCCGCAATCCACCTTTAACTTTATCGCAGACACATGTCCAAGTGCTGTGTGCTGTCAAGTACGGCTTTAATGGTCATGGGCCCCCGTGGACCCGGGCTTTGAGGCTATTCTCCTGAGGCCCATGTTTGCCCCTGGAGCCCTTGGAGGCTGGGGTGCAGACAAAAGGGCTTGGCTAGAAAGTAAACCCGCTGGTACTAAGCATCTCCTTAGGGTGCCTCTGGTTCTCTCCCGAGTGTCCTCTGAAAGCCCTGCTTTCTCAAAAATGACGCCCAAAGCCAGCCAGCTGCTGGATGGGCAAGGATCCGAGGAAGTGGGTGTGCCCAGCCTGAAGTCCTGTTTTCTAGAGAAGTGACGCACACAGGACAGACACAGCACATCCTCACCGGCTTCCTGGGGAACGGCCGCTCCCCTCCTCCTGGACCTAAGGGGACTGTTTCCTTTCACAGTAAATATGGTATTGGAGAGGCCACTCTTGCATCAACTTGATTGCTGCTGTTGCTTTTGACCATTTTTAGAGTGGTTTTAGGCTCACAGAAAGCAGAGTCCCCATGTGTCCCTGCCCCACATGGGAAGCCTTGCCCGCTGTCAGCACCCACCATCGGGGTGGATGTCCCAACTCCACTGTCCTTGAAGGTCACTTCTCTGGGACTTGCTCTAGAGAGCACGGCTGGTCTAAGGGTCTAAGAGCACACTGCTGGTCGCCCAGCTCTGTTAAATATCCATCAGGAAACATTTCTAATGAAGCATCCATCTTCTCTCCACCGCCATCCTCGGGCCAGGCCCCCTTCCACCCCTGCACTAGCCACCCCCCACCCCAGCCACCTCATGCCTCCCTGTCCACTGACAATGGCTGAACTGAAGATAAACATAAGGTTTCTGCAGATCCCAGCCAGGGTGTGGGGGAGCCCAGGGCCTTGGGCTGTGGGAGAAAGAGACCCCCCCACCCCCCCGGTGCAGTGCAGTGTGGACCCCGCTCCGCCTGGCCCTCGCTCACCTGCGGCGTGGTGATGACCACCGCCCCGTCGATGTGCGCCGCGGCTAGGTACTGCACCACCGAGAGATGTTCGTCCGACGTCCCGGGCGGGGTGTCCACGATGAGGTAGTCCACCTCGCCCCAGTCCACGTCGCGGAGGAACTGCTTGATCATGCCTGCGGGGGAGGCCGCGGTGATGCATGCTGTCTCCTGTCCTCTGACCCTACAAAAGCGCAGCTCCAGACCCTTACACACAGCTCACGTACGTGCTCCATCGGCGGGGTCTGGGAGTGCCTCGGGGCTTGTCCATAACTAGGGGGTCTTCTACTCGCCTCCAGGGTGGTGCGGCCAGGGAACTGCCAACACCCTGTGATGCAGAGGACCGTCCACCCCCCAACCTCCCCAACAAGGGATTGTCTGGCTCGGAACATCACAGCACCGAGGCTGAGGAGCCTCGCCCAGGTTGGCACTTCCATACCTGCAGCCTGGACACCCTTTCAAACTGGTACTGACTTCACCCCTCACCCTCCTCTGACACAAACAAGAGCACAAACCACCGGAGGGATCACTTCAGGATTAGATGGGTTTTCAGGAGAGCAAAACCCATCAGAGATATGAAAATTTGTAATGTTGTATTTATTAAGTAAAATTGGAATTTCTATGGGCTCTCTTTAACCAGTGAAGAAAGAGGCCACCAGAGACACAGGCTGTCCTGATGGGATGGGATCCGCTTCTGTCCCTGGAAGGACGTGACGAGAGAGAGAAAGCAGAGTGACAAACCGTTTTTCTTTGGTCCCCTCCAGATGACGGCATCGTCGGGGCTGCTGAGCAAGAAACCCACCGACATCACCCCCAAGTTGTCTTCCAGGAACTGGAAAGGATGATGCAAGAGACATTTTACTTCAAACCACAGTGCCAGGCACTTCCCTATGTCTTGTGTCTGAGTGCTGGCAGCAGCAATTGAGAGGGCAAAGTTACTATATGATGTGAGTATATATTCACTTTTTGAATCCTTAAATTTCTCCCCCACCAAAAAAAAAAAAAAAATCATTAAAAAAAAAAAGGTTACCATATTTGGGGGGATTGAAAGAGTCACCATATGGTCCTAGGTGGCAATGACAGTGACCTCAGCTGAAATGAACAAATACTGTCTCCTCTGAAGGAGGCAACAGAAGATGAGATGGTTGGATGCATCATGGACTCAGTGGACATGAGCTTGAGCAAACTTTGAGAGACAGTGAAGGACAGGGAAGCCTGGTGTGCTACAGTCCATGAGGTCGCAAACAGCTGGACATGACGGAGTGACCAAACAACAACCAACCTGCTGTTTTAATCTGGCTGGCCCCGCTTCTGGTTTCCTACATAAAGTTTTATTGGAAAAGGGCCACAGTCATTCATTCGCATATCACTACTTTCCATCTATGACGGGGGCAACTGTTTGGCCCACAGACTGGAAGGAGCTACTCTCTGAGCCAATCTCTGGTCGTAACTGGATCCTCCAGGCCCAGGAAAGTGCCTCAGTGACTACCTGTTGACTGATAAGCAGTCACCGGTTGACTGCCCACCACTATCCGCCATGTACACACCACCCCGAAGGGAAGGCCTGGGGTGGATACTCACCACTGGAGACCAGCCCGAGCCGCTCTGGTGAACCTATGGGAACAGGAGCCTGTCTCACTTGTGAGAAAATACACACCCTGGTCACGCTTTACACGCCAAGTTTACGCAGCAGGAGGACAGCTTCATAAATTACGATTCATCGTCCTAAAGGCTGCCACTGAATTCTTAACAGGGAGTGAGCATCAGGGGGTCGGGGTTAGGTGATACGGTGCGTGCTCAGTCGCTTCAGGCGTGTCCGACTCTTTGCGACCCTATGGACTGTAGCCCACCAAGCTCCTCTGTCCATGGGATTTTCCAGGCAAGAATACTGGAGTGGGTGGGTTGCTGTGCCCTCCTCCAAGGGATCTTCCTGACCCAGGGATCGAACCTCTGTCTCTTATGTCTCCTGCATCGGCAAGCAGGTTCTTTACCACTAGCGCCACCTGGGAAGCCAAGATATAGATGAGAGAGTGCATACGCTCTCCCCTCCCAGGTTGGGCAATCTGGAAACTCTGCTTAAATATCTGGTCAGGGAACCAATGATCATCAGAGTCCAGTATGATCTGGGGGATTTTAAAAGTGTGACAGAAATCGGTTGGGGGTTGCCGCGAAGATGCAGGTAACTGAGGAACAGCGAGGCGGCCTCCGTAAGGAGTGGAGGGACGACCCTGAGTGAAGCAGTGGACATGGAACCCTCCCACTGGTGGCCTGAGCTGCTGCCCCAAGGGACAAGGCCTGGGAAAAGGGGTATCGGTGGGAAGCTGGGGCTATTTCAAGACCCAGACCCTTTCCAGTTAGGTGTTCACTAACTGCCAGGATGAGGGCTTCCCTGGTGGCTCAGGGGTAAAGAATCCGCCTGCCAAGGCAAGAGACTCGGGTTCCTTCCCTGGGTTGGGGAGATCCCCTGGAGAAGAAAATGGCAACAAGTATTCTTGCCTGGAAAATCCTACGGACAGAGAAACCTGACAGGCTTTAGTCCCTGGGGTCAAAAAACAGCTGGACACGACTTAGCAAGTAAGCAACAACAAACTGCCAGGGTTGAAGTCCACTCTGACGCTTTTCTATGAAACTGGAACTTACGCAATTTCTAACCGCACATCAGTCTTAGAATTTACGCTTCAGGCAACATTGGAGCCAAAAGAGAAAGCCCATTTTTCCTGATGACATCTTACTTTTTTAAATAGTCAACTCAGATATAATTCACATACCACACAGCCCACCCAGTTAAAGTGTACACTTAAATGGCTTCAGGATAGTCACAGAATTGCACATCCATGACCACAATCAATGATAGAACATTCTGGTTACTCTAAGAAGATACCCTGCAACCCTCAAGTGTCACCCCCAACCCCCACGCTTCCTCCAACTCCTAGGTGACCATGGATCTACTTTGTCTACAGAGGTGCCTGTCCCCAACATTTGACAGAAACGCAATTCAGGTAATATGTAACTCCTTGTCACTGGCTTTGAAGTCACATTTCAAAAAAAAACCAAACCCATTAATTCCTATTAATACTCATTCTCTAAGTCACTGGTCTTGAAAGGGAGGGGGTAAACCCAATGATCCAACAGCGTAGGAGAAGAAAAGAGTGGAATTTGTCACCATTTACAAAGTTCAGTTTTTATAAATGACTTGTGTGCCGGCTCAGTGAGTAGTACGGGCGTGTGACTGATGATGAAGGGAGACCCGCGCTCCGGAGCCTGCTGCCCGCGGGTATGCAGTCGAGCCATGGTCCCGCTGCTCCGCTCTGACCCCGCATAGCATCGGCGCCTCTCAGCACGTGGGAAGCAAGTGCCAAGCCCTGAGCAGAGTCCCCAGGGGCTGGCCC
Source organism: Cervus elaphus (assembly GCF_910594005.1). NCBI lineage: Eukaryota > Metazoa > Chordata > Mammalia > Artiodactyla > Cervidae > Cervus > Cervus elaphus. The sequence goes on along the minus strand of NC_057824.1, from coordinate 24,059,743 downwards.
CGTCCGCCTGGGCTACTCTCTGCCACCCTGCGGGCCACTCTGCCTGGCCCCACAGGCTACTGGGCTGAGGACACCCCTCCAGCCCAGCATGCCTTCCTCCGGGCTCTCTGAGCAGGGTGCCCTTGACCACCTCCTCCCAGAAAGAGGCTCCCCGGGCCCCTCTCCCTGCCATCTGTCCCATCCCCTCGCTTCACTGAGATTCCTATTGTCACTGGCCCTTCCCATGAGGGCAGGGTCTTTATCTGCCTTGTTCACCTCTGAACCGCAGCACCCAGTGCTTCAGTAAAGAACAAACCCGTCCCAACAGCCCCAGACAAGGCTGGTCCTCCAGGCTGGCTTCAAAATGCACCCCGCTGGGCAGCCCCTTCCTGGCCGGCTCTGCGCACCAGGGTGTAGGGAGGCAGCGGCACCTAGCTCGGCTGCCCCCACCACCCAACCCCGCGTCACCCGCCCGCCTCACAGTCTCACTTCCCCTCACTTCCCCAGTGACCACAGGGGCAGAAATATTCCCTTGCTTCCAGCCTACAGAGCCCTTGCCAGCCCTACTCAAGCTTTCCCAGCCAGGACCAAGTTTTCGTGTCTGACTTCTGCATTTGACTTGCTCTTTCCCTTCCCCTCTAAGACGGCATCAAAACGAACACTTCTCAGATGGATGAACTTGGATGAACTTATAGATGGGTCGCCCCCCCAACACACCCCCAAACTCAGGGCTGTTGTTAAAAGTAGACCGTTGACTGAACCCTCCCTGATGTGGTCACATCCAGGTAAAAACGCACGCGCTCCACTGACCCTGTGGCTTAGGGTGCTCAGCTCAGGGCTCAGGTTCATTTTAAGAAAATATTTCCCGGCGTTTTTTTTTTAATGTCGCTCTTACCTGTTCTCCTTCCAATCCCATGATCTTGGGAATTGATGGCCCACATATATCAATGTCTAGAAGAGCAACCTGGGGAACAAGAAGAGACCAAGGCAGTGATGCAAGGCAGTTCCAATCCTCCGGGTATGCACGATCGAGAGGGGACGGGGTTCGAGGAAAAGGAGGGAAGGGAGGAGACACAGAGAAACCGGGTCAAACGTGAACTGAGTGGAACCTCAGAGTTACAACATTCCCTTCCGGGCCTTGGAAACACAGTCAAGACTCCTAACAACTGCAAAGTACATCAACACCCCCATGCTCCCCACAACCCCTGCCACCCTCAATACAGCCTATTTTCAAGGTGAGCTTATGAACCAGGGTATCAGGTTGTTCACAGATTCAGGTCCAGCCACTGTTTACCTGGTCCTTACCACATCCTGGGGGTAGGGGTGGTGTGTGTGTGTGTCTTGGGGTGTGTGTGTGTGTGATCATTATAACTGCTTTACCAAAGAAGAAACTGTGGTTCAATCTGGGGGGAGGGCGGGGTGTGTGTGTGTGATCATTATAACTCTGCTTTACCGAAGAAGAAACTGTGGTTCAGAGATGCCCATAGACTTGTTCAATGAGCAAGGAAGCAAGCCAGGACTTAAACCAAGGTCTCTGGACTCCAACACCAAGGTTCTTCCCATGGCTCCCGGGGCCTGGCGAGGAGGGCCAGAGTGGCCCCTCCAGCTGAGTTCTGAGCAAGCCCTGTTTTTCTGTGATGCTGAAGGTTAACAGTGGTGTAGGTTCAACTTCTAAAGGAGAAAGTAAGAATAAGGAAACACACAGAAGTTCTTTGCCAGTGACATGTCCAGCCCAGGAGGACTCTTTCCACCCTAAATGCCCTGCTTTCCCCATGTGATATGTGAAAAGGTCTGAGACAGCTCTCAGAAACACTTTAAAGAGCAGAGCTATTCATCCTGAAAGCTCTTATGTCTTAGATCCAAAGTGCAGCACCTCTGGGTAACTTTTTAACTTGCCCCAAATTAGTTTCTTGCTTCCCTCTTCCATCGTCTCAACAATCCCCCGTGACCCTCACATGATCTCACACCGGGGTCAGGAAAGGGGTTCATACACTGGACCGCTGTCTGCCTCACGCACCCTCTGCTGGACCTCAAGAAGAATGCAACAGAACTCATCCTAAAGACCGTTCTTGAGGCTTCAGGCTGGTGTGTATTAATGGGCTAGACATTTTACATCCGAGCCTGAGGACCTGGGAAATTATACCATCCCTACAACCCTAATGAGAGACTTCTGTCAATCCTCTCGAGTCTCTAGCCTCTCGGTCTAGAATGCCTCACTCTCTCTTGGGAAAAGTTTAACCAATTTCCTTTTGAGGAATTATTAACACATCCCCTCCACCCCCAACAGAAGGGGTATCTTGAGTGAAAGATGCAGGAAAGATATCATGTGCACTCATTCCTGTGGTGGTCTTCACCCCCTCAATACTCCAGGTAGTGGAATGAAGAAATAATGATGATGACTATGAGGGACACTGATTGAACACTTCCTATGCATCAAGTGTCGTGTTAAGCATTTTACAGTTACATGCATCATCTCACTCAGGACTGAGTCCCATTTTAGAGATGAGAACACTGAGGCAGAGAGAGTCTGATAACCTGCCCATGGTTACAGCAGTGGTGTGGGCGGTGCTGGGAGGTGAGGGTGGGCAGACCGACTCCAAAGCCTGTGTTCCTGGCCACCACGCTAGACCTCGCCCCCGCCCTCCCTGGCCCCACAGGTTCAGCTAGACTTCAGACCCTCGCTCTTCTCCAGCAGTTAGACGCCCAGCTATTCCACCTCCCCAGCTGTGCTCTCATTTCCCGCCCCTGGTTCCGGCCACTGCCCTAGCTGTGACCTTGTGGCCCCTCATGGAGACAAGACCAACGTTTCCTGCTGGTTCACCATCACCCTCTGACAACACACTCGACTGCTGCTGCAGCAAAGCTCAGACCATGCCTCCTTCCCACGAGAATGTCTTCCTGGAGCGTTAAAGCCTCCTGGGCTGGCCCAGCCCCACTCTCGGCTCCTCCACTGCAGCAGCAGCAGCCCTGCCCTGCCTGCCTGTCCAGTCTGCACCGGCGGTTCCAGCTCTGCACCTCTGCCTACACCTCCTCCCGCCACCTTCCACCGGCTGCCATCAGAGTCCAGAGGACACCTTCTCCAACCTGCTGCCCAGCCCCGGGCAGTCCCTTCTCCCTTTCGCCAGACCCCTTGAACACACCTTGGGTAACAGATATCAGACTCCAGAGAAGCCCACATCAGTCAGGCAGGCCAACGGGAGTGGCTCGATACATCATAAAATGATCGGAAGAGAAATGAGTAACGAGCGGAATTCAGAGCCACAGTCAGTGAGAGAAACACCAAGCTTTCTGGACTCCCTAGTCCCACCTCGGCACTGTCTCCAGAAGGCCACGGCCTCCCCAACGCATCAGTCCTCTTGCAACAAAGTTCTTCTCCAGCCAGCACTGGCACAGCTGGGCTACAAACCAAACCAGGGGCTGGCAAGCTGCAACCTGGGAGCCAAACCCAGAATGCCACCTGTTTTTTTACAGACCACAGCCAAGAATGGCTATTACGTGTTTAGAGTAGGGGGGTAAAAACAATCAAAAGAACATATTTATTTCACAACATGTGAAAATTATGAAATTCAAAGTTTTATGAGAATATAGCCACAGTCATTTGTTCACAGGCTAATCTCGTGTTCAAGGGGCAGAACTGAGAGTTGCTACAGAAACTGTATAACCTACAAAACCTAAAATAATTATCACCTGGTGCTTCATATAAAGAGTCTGCTGACCCCCAAGTCAACTCTTTTTTAACCCAATGATTTATATATCTTTATAAAAATATATATTCCTGGAGTCCTCGGTGGGGTATCAAAGAGGTCATTGTGCATTTGTGTGTGTATCTGTGTGTGTGCACACACATACTGAGGGCAGGCTGGAATGGTGGGCTGCATCCCCCTGCCCATGGGAGCTGCCTTTATGGGGTTTTTTTCATGGAGGAAATTTAGCCTTTATTTTATTAAGTATTTAGGATGCTATTTCATACTGGAATAGAATGGTTTATCTCACACAAGTACAAAGTACTGGCATTTATCCAGTTTTTACAGTTTTAAAAAAATAACTGGCAATATGGTGCAGTTTTGAAATGTCAATATTAAAAGTACTCTACAGTCCCTGCTAGTACTATCTTAACAAGAAAGCCAAATAAAAGGGAAAGGCCATTAGTCAGTTACAAGACAAATATAAAAAGCTAGCCTTTATACATATAAAATAAATTTCAACATTCAAAATGCAAAAAGAGAAAACTAATTTTCAAAAATGCATCAATGTATGCAAGAAGGCACACACCAAGACAGTGGAAAGAACTGAAATGGTCTGGAAAGGCTTTTAACACGAGCATAATAAAGCTGTTTCTATGTTACACTGAACCCCTGCAAGCCCCAAACAGTCCTCTGGTGGAAAAACAGTTGGCAATCTACGTAGAGTTTTGGCAAAACCAAAAAGGTGGAATGCATTCTCTGTTAACAAAAAAAATAAAACCCCCAGTATTCATGGTTTCATCAGGTATAACACCGTAATCAAAGTGAATATTGGGGTCATGTTCTATGATCAAAGCAAAACTATGAGGCCCAATGAATAACCTGTCTTGTCTTTTTTTTTTTTTTTTTTTAATATCACAGGAACTACAAATTTCCAGTTGACCGTTTTGGTAAAAATTTTCTCTTCCTCTCCCTCTCATACCTTTTATTAAAGCTGAAATCCCGAGAGCGGCCCTGGGGAATCTGAATTTTCCTGCTCCTCTGTGTACGTGGGTGTAAGTGAATGGCCTAGGACAGGGGTCGGCAAGCGTTTTCTTCAAGGGCCACATGGAAAGTGTTTTAGGCTTTCTCGGCAAAATCCAGGATGATATGTAGGTTTTAATGTGACACTGTAAGAACCACCATTTATAAACGTAAAAACCACCCAGAGTTCATAGGCCATAGGAAGATAGGCTCTTGTTGGCAGACCCCTGGATAGAAAAGACAGAAAGGGGGTTTCATAAAGATTCATAAAGAAGCTTGAACTGAACATGATGAATAATTGGCAAGCCTAGAGAAATGTACACCTGGTATCCATGTTCATGGCTCGAGAATCCAATGAAATATTCATTTCATTGCTCAACTCCCTTGCATTTCCTTGTTCCCTCTGCAGGGATCTATATTCCAAAGAGGCCAATTCAACTGTTGCTAAGAGTCAGCCCCCTGCCAGCCATCATGAGCCTTGAGAAAGGAAGGAGCCTCTCCCAGTTTCCCCCAAAGTCCCACCTGCGTGTTTTCATCCTCCGCTAGGCCATGGGCCAGGTGGGCGCTAAACGTGCTTTTCCCAACGCCGCCTTTCCCAGACAACACCAAGATCTTGTGTTTCACAGTCTTCATTTTTTCTTTGATTTCCTCTATGGCTGCAAAGAAAGCAAGTCAGGTGACCAAGCCCCTAACTCAATCTTTTAGTTTTTAAATTTTTACTGCAGTAGAGTTGATTTACAATGTTATGTTAGTTTCTGCTGTAAAGTGAGTCCGTTATATCTATATATATATCTGCTTTTAAGATTCTTTTCTCATTTGGTCATTACAGAGTACTGATCAGTTTCCTGTACTATACAGTAGGCCCTTATTAGTTGCCCATTTTATATCTAGCAGCGTGTATACATCAATCTCAATCTCCCAATTTATCACCCCCCTGCCCTGCCCCAGTACCATAAGTTTGTTTTCTACATCTGTGACACTGTCCTGTGTATAAGTTCATTTGTACCACTCTTTTAGATTCTACATATAAGCAATATCATATGATATTTGTCTTTCTCGGAATGTCACTCTTCCGATGGGCTGGAAGGAGGTAAATCCTTGACTATTTCAAGGGATCATGAGTGAAACAGCACCTCACCAATGGTAGTAATAAGAGCTACAAAAAATCCAAAAAACAACCCACAAGGCTACTAGCACATCTGAGAGTTCCTTACTTCTTGGTTTACTCATTTATCTCCTCTACTAGAACATAAAGCCCATGAAGCAGGAAACTCAGCAGTGTTCATACTATATTCCCAGGTCCAGAACACAGCTCTGAATTGCAGCAGTGATTCCCAACCTGTGGGCAAACCCCACCAGGACGCATTTGGCAGTGTCTTGGGATATTTTTGGTTGCCACAGGAAGGAGTGCTGCCCACATGTAGTGGGTAGAGGGCAGGAATGCTGCTAAATGTCCTACAGTGTTCAGGGCAGAGACAAACTCACAACAGAGAATTATCCAGCCCTGAATGTCAGGAGTGCTGGGAATGAGATACTGACAAATACTGCAGGCACGTAGTACCTACGTAGTACCTGTCACCGATAACCATCATTATTACACATTTATAATACTATGCCTTCAGTATTTCCTCCTAGTTCAAATCCTTAAAACACTGTAACTATTTTTCCCCAGTTTGATGCGGAAACGGAGGGTCAGAGAGGTTAAGGCTTTTTAATGACCTCATCTGTCTCAATCACAGCACAGAACACTGTGCCTGCAAGTGATTAATTCATACTTCTCTTGAATTCATGGGAGAAGCGCTCCTCAAAAAGGAGGGAAATTTTGTCCAAAGAAAACAGCTGGCAGAGCTAGGATTCAAGTCCAAGCTCCCTGACTTCAAAGTTTATACCCTATTCCGGCTGGTGCCGCCCTCCTTCCGACCAATTCCACTTGCTGTCACTCAAACTTTTCGCCCCACCCCTCACCCTGCCGACATTCGCCCCTGCCCCGCCCCTCCCGAGACCCCTTAGGACTCCACGCCAGTCACTGATTCAGGCTCCGCCCCGACCCCGCCAATTTTCTCCACGTTCTTCCCCTCGGGGCTCCGCTCTTGTCACTCATTCCTCAAGCCCCACCCCTCAACTGCAGACGTCCCCACGCCCACCTCCTCTGGGCCCCGACCCTGTCACTCACCCCTACTCCCCAACTCCACCCACGCCCCGCCTCTTCCGGAATAGCGCTTTTCACTTCCCGTTGAAGCCTTGCCCCTTCCTCACCCGGGTCCGCGGCAGCACCAGCTCCAGAAGCGCAGAGCCGCTGGTTGGGGCACCCCTGACATGAGGCCCCTCGACCTGCCTGGGCGCTGTCGGCCCCTGGACAGTCTGCGCGGAGACAAGATCGCAGTTAGAATGGTTCCTCTCCTTTCAGCTCCCCCTTCCCCCTCCGCGCTCTCACCGTGAGGCACCTCCTCCATTCTGCTGCCCTGGACGCTTACGCGGTCACCGGAAACCGCGGTTGCATATTTCCGTCTCGTGGCGCTCAATATGGACCTCCGGCTGCGCGAAATGAGTCTCCGAAAGAGGACTCTGCGCACGCGCGAACCCTGTGACAAGTGCTTAGGGCGGTTTTCTGTTCCTTTTAAAACTGAGGGCTGTTTTCTGTTCCTTTTAAAACTGAGCCTCAGTTGTCTATGATAAATACTTAAGCGTGTCTGCTAGAAACAAAGGGGTTGCCCTACATCAATGCCATTTTCATACCCAAGAGATTTGATTGACGCAAAACTGTTAGCTTATATACACTTTTATATTCAAGTTAAGGAAAAGCCTGCCATCCTCGCTCCCCCAACCCCCTTAATTAAATTCAGGTTAAAGTTTTTAGCAGAATGCACTTGAAGTTGTGGTACAGCAGGAGGTGCATGACACCAGTTGGTCCCATTGATGATATTAGGGCTTGATCACTTGATAAAGATGATGTGTACCCTAACAGAAACACGCCAGGGAATGGTACCATTTTCCATTTGTATTTAATATGGACTTTGTGGGTGACATGTTGAAGTCACGTGAATGTCTTGTTCTCAGTCAACCTTTCACCCAGTGGTTTTACCTCATTCTTTGACCAGTGGCAGGGAGGAAAGCGTCGACTGTTCTCTAACCTTCCCCTCCCTATTCCTCCTCACAAGGCTGTAAGAATGACGGTGAAGTAAAACAAAATCAAACAAAGCTGCTCTCAGCTTTGCTCCAGGTCTCCTACTCTCCCAGCCAAACTCCTCTGCCTCACCTGGGATGGGATTTTCCATCTGTTGCGTTTGGGAGCAGAAGGCTGGAAGCCAGGTGGCTAAGCAGATTCTTCGGGCCCATCCCTGACCTACACAATCAGCAACTAGAGGGGTAGGCCTGGGAATCTGCATCTTCACATTCTCACCAGATAGTAATGACATCCACTAAAGTTTGAGAACCACTTCTTACCACAAGCACTCCTCAAGACTTCTTGGACCACTTTTAGTGGAACTTTCCACGTCTCCAGCCTCTATTTCTCACCAAGTTCAAACCCATTTATCTCAATCAATGCCTATTGGATTTTACTGCATGGATCTCCTGTGAGCATGACAAACATGTCCACAGCTTTCTCCTCAAACTAGTTCCTGTCTCTGGAGCTCTCATCTCAGAGACTGATGCTACCCCTGCTGAAGCACTCAAGTCAGCAGCCTGAGCACCAGCCTTGCTTAGTTCTTTCTGTCCCCCCTGTATCGGTTAGCAATTGCTGCATAACAAATTACCCAGTGGAGAAGGCAATGGCAACCCACTTCAGTACTCTTGCCTGGAGAATCCCATGGACAGAGGTGCCTTATAGGCTACACTCCACGAGGTCGCAAAGAGTCAGACATGACCGAGTGACTTCACTTTCACTTTTCACTTTCATGTACTGGAGAAGGAAATGGCAACCCACTCCAGTATTCTTGCCTGGAGAATCCCAGGGACAGAGGAGCCTGGTGGGCTGCCGTCTATGGGGTTGCACAGAGTCAGACACGGCTGACGCAACTTAGCAGCAGCAGCAGCTAGTGGTTGAGACAACAGTGGCTTCTTATTTCTCATGACTCCTCTGGTTTTATTTGGGCTCACCTGTGTGGCTTCATTCAGGCGGGGGCTGACTAGAAGATCCAAGACTCTCTCGTGTTCCTCTGGATTTCCCACCACGTGGCACCTCTCTACATGTGGCCTCTCCTCACTCAGTGGTCCAGCCTGATCACCTTTCCATGGCCGCTGGGCAAGGCTGGGATCTTGCACAGGCTTACGTGCTCACGTTCTGTTGGTCAGAGCAAGTCACAAGGGTAGCCCAGGTTCACAAGCTGGGGAATCAGACACCACGTCTTGATGGGTGCAGTGGCAGGTGGGTACAGAGATGGGGGTAAACATTGGTACTCACCACTGGAGATGTCCGTGGTGTCTTCCTTGACAGTCACTCAGGCATCAAGTCCTGTGGCTTCCCCGCTGGGGGGTGTGGTGGCCTGGCTATGTGACTGGTCTGATTCTTCACCCTCCTCTTCATCTGTGCCCTTTGCTGTCTAGCTTTGCAGTGCATTCTGTTCTATCATTGACTCTGGGCTCAGGCATGTGTTACTTAGCTAAGGAGATGTTAGCAAATGGGACCTAAGAAAAACCTCGTTAAAGCCTGTCTTCATTCCCTCTCATGTCCCTCTGCCATGACTGTGAGGCCATCTTTGGGCTAGACCATGGAAGGTTAGACATGGAGCTAAGCCAAGTCACTCCAGGGGTCCCAGCCAAGGCCTCTCCAAACCAGTGACCCTGAGACACGCAGGACCAAGTGCCGCAGACGCACAAATGATGATAGATGTACGAGTGAGTCCAGCCGAGTCCGCGAGAGCTGCCCAACCCACCCAATAAACACTGTTTTAAACCACTGTGTTTGGGGTGGTGATGGACATGTCCTAGGCCACCACTTCCATCATCGCTACTGCCTAGGCTCAGGCCCCATCCTCCTGGGTCTGCAATAGTTTCTGTATCTGCTGGTCCAGGCTATGTTGCCAGAACTAACATCCCCCAGGCTGCACAGGCTCGAGGCAGCAATGTTTATTTTTGGCTCTGGCTTCATTGACTGAGGCCCCTGCTCACGGTCGCTCAGGGATGCAGAGTCGCCATCATGTGACGCTGCCACCATCTGAACACAAGTCTTCAAAGGTGGAGAGTGTGAATTGTGCGTGAATTTAAGCTTCTGTTGAAATGCATCTGCCCAGACATGAAACCTGTCTGCTCACTTTGCACTGGCGAGATTCAGTCCCGTGGTCACCCCCAGAGAGGCACAGAGGTGCAGGAGGAGACCTGGAGGGTGGTGGGCCCTGGACTGTCCCACGTAGATCCACATGAGGTTTCTCTACTGCAGATCTATTGGGCTTTCCCCGGCACAAACCCACGGTGACACTGCTGTTCCTAAATCTTCAGTGGCTCCCTATGGCCCGCAGGCTAGCATCCAATCTTTACACGGTTTTCAGTGGCCTCTATGACCCAACTGACCTGTCCAGCCTCATTTCTTGCCCTGGGCCAGTGTGAAGGCTGGGCCCTAACCACCGAACCGCTGGCATTTCCCTGGGGACCCCAACCCATTACTCTCACTCACAGAGGTCCTTCTGCAGGGACCCCCCCCACCCCCCGGACCCTTGCGTGTCCATCTATCACCCAGTCCCCCCAAGAGACCTCTCAGCATCTTCTCACAGGTACTGTTCCTGGTCTGTGAGATTTGTGAAACTGACTGCTCCCCCTTTCCCGGATTCAGTGTGTTCCAAAGGTCTGAGCCCAGTTTTCTCCTTTAGGAACTTTGGACGCATGAGTTAACTTAGAAAAATCAGCATTTGGCATTTGCAAGTTGACATTTCCTTTATATTTATCTAGTCTCATGAGTTTGAAATAAGACTTTAAAATTTTCCTTTCAGTCCTCCTGACTGTAGATGGCCATGATGACTAAAACAACAAAATTAAAGTTTAGGGGGTTCCTAAACTTTAATTCTAGTGGTTAGGATTCTGGGCTTTTACTGCCATGGTGCAGATTCAATCCATAGTTGGGGAACTGAGATCCTGCAAGCCCTACAGCATGGCTCAAAAAAGACCAAAAAAAAAAAGAGAGAGAGAAGCAAGAGAAATAACAGAATTAAAGTTGAAAAAGTTGTAGATTTAAATAGCTAAATGTTTAAATGATTTTAGAAATAAGTTGGTAAAACTATAGACAGTGAAAAGATTAGTGGTTGCCAGGGATTGGAGAAGGGTAAAGAGAGAGTGAAGAAAAACACAGGGGTATTTAGGGCAGTGTCAACTTAAAAAAAAAAAGACAATGTGAGATTTGCAAGTTAAGTTTTATCTGGGGCAAAATGCGGGCTGCAGCCTGGGAGCCAGTACCTCAGATAGCTTTGAGAAACCACTCCAAAGAGGGAAGAGAAAGGTCAGTGTATATGTGATTTTGGTGAAGGCAGAGTACGTGCAATCAAGCACATATTTTTTGCAGAAGGTTCCTGCTGGTCATGAGAAGTCACCGTGAAGGATTTTAATGCTTTTCTAGATAGGAGGAGATGCAAGAATTGGGCTCATAAGATCGGCTCCCAAAAATATCTGTCTGAAGACTTGTCCTGCCAGTTTTCCCCAGAGCACAGAGTGCCTCATTTCCGCTCTCCACTCTGCACTCCTTTCAGGGGGTGTTGAAGGTCAGCAGCAGCACATGATTTGATCCTTGTAGAGGTAGATGTCCGTGAGTGCATGCATGCTCAGTCATGTCTGACTCTGCGACCCCATAGATTGTAGCCCATCAGGCTCCTTTGTCCGTGGAATTTTCCAGGTAGAAATGCTGGAGTGGGTTGTCATGCCCTTTTCCAGGGGATCTTCCCAACCCAGGGATCGAACCTAAGTCTCTTATGCCTCCTGCATTGGCAGGCGGATTCTTTGCCACTGCAGGACGTGGGAATCAGCTGAGGAAGAAGGTAAATGCCAATTTGTAGCTGACAGCACTGAAACCATTCTGTGTGAACTGTCATGGTGGCCACAGGACATCATGCATTTATCGAATCTCACAGAAGATACATTTAAGAGTGAAACCTAACATAAACTATGGACTTTAGTAATAATGTTTCAATACTGGTTTACCAATGACAACAAATGTCCCACACCAATGCTAGATGTTAATAATTAATACTGGGGGCAATGGGGTGGGGGGAATATATGGTAACGCTTTGAACTTTCATAAAGTTTTTTTTTTTTTCCTGCACACTTAGAACTGCTCTAAAAGCAAAACTTGTTTATACTTCTGAAATTATTAGAGCTTAAATATGCATTAAGACTGGTGGGACCCTGGATATATAAATACTTTCTATAGCAGAGTTTCTCCACCTGCAATGCAGGAGACCCCGGCTGTATTCCTGGGTCGGCAAGACCCCCCAGAAAAAGGCTAGGCTACCCACTCCAGTATTCTTGGGCTTCCCTGGTGGCTCAGATGGTAAAGAATCTGCCTGCAATGCGGGAGACCTGGGTTCGATCCCTGGGTGGGCAAGATCCCCTGGAAAAGGGAATGGCAACCCACTCCAGTTTTCTTGCCTGGAGAATCCAATGGACAGAGGAGCCTGGCGGGCTACAGTCCACGGGGTCGCAGAGTCGGACACAACTGAGCGACTAGGAACAGCTCTACACAGTATAATCACCTGGGGTATTTTATGCAGGGGTCCTTCTCCCCCACACCAATTAAGTCACAATCTTGTGAGTGGGGCCTGGACTGGTAAGGAGGTTCTGAAGACAGTTCTAATGTGGGTGGTAAGCTGTGTGTTTGTGGGGGGGGGGGTCCCCATACCAATGAAAATGCCCTGGACACCAGCTGGGTCTCCTAAATTCAACAAATTTGATGCTACTGGAATTAGCATCAGAGTTTCAGAGTTCACGGTTTAAGGGCTCAGTCTTACAAGACTTACAAGGGGACAAAAGAAGAGGAGATGATTGGACGGCATCACCGACTTGATGGGCATGGGTTTGAGCAAGCTCTGGGAGTTGGTGATGGACAGGGAGGCCTGGCGTGCTGAGGTCCATGGGGTCGCAAAGAGTGGGACACGACTGAGTGATTGAACTGAACTGAACTTACAAGACTGCCCTCCTCCCCAAGATGCCAGTTGCAAACCAGTGCTTCAGACTGGTTATAACTCAGAGGTTCCCAATGACCTCCTTCCCTTTTGGGGTTGGTTTGTTTGGTCTTGATGTGGACTGTTTTTAAAGTCTTTATTGAATGTGTTACAATATTGCTTCTGTTGTTTTTCTGTTTTAGCTGTTTGGCCATGAGTCATATGGGATCTTAACACCCCAGGCAGAGGTCCCCAGCATTGGAAGGTGGAGTCTTGACCACCACACCACTGAGAAAGTCTCTCCCCTTTGGATTTGATTGATCTGCTAGAGCAGCTCACAGAAATCAGAGAAACATTTTACTTACTAGATTTAAGTTTACCCTATAAAGTTTAAGTAAGTTTATCCTAAAAGCTCAGGAACAGCCGGATGGAAGAGACACGCAGGGAACAGCATGAGGGAAGGGCGCTGGGAAGTCCAAGCTCTATCCAGGTGTGCCTCTCTCTCCAAACCTCTGAGTTTTCATCAACCCGGAAGCTCTCCAAACCCTGTCCTTTAACGGAGGTTTCATTATCAATCATCAGCAGTTGTTTCAAGTTCCAGCTCTATTCCGCTCCCAGAGGTGGGACTGAAAGCTCAAATCTGCCAATCACTTGGATGGTTCCCCTGGCAACCAGCCCCCATCCCTAAGAGAGGTCCGCAGTCACCTAACTAACATAACAATAGACCCATTTATCACCCTCAGTCCTTAGGAAATTTGAAGGATTTTAGGAGCTCTCTGCCAGAAATGGGGACGAAGACCAAATGTATGTTTCTTATTATAAATCATAATATCACAGCACGTTTTTAAAAACTCTTCCAGGGTTTCTAGCAAAGGCACTGCAGACTTCCATGGTTGGGATGGGTAAGATGGGTGAAGACACAAGACAGGCGTTTGCAGTTCCTGCTCTAGTGTCAGACAACATGTGTTCAAATCCAGACTCTAATAAGCTAGGCTAGTCCCTTCGTGTCTCCAGCCTCAGCCTGCTCATCTGTAAAACGGGGATAAGAGCAGTTGCCCCACGATGTTGCTGTGGGAATAAAATCATTTGATTCATGCAAAGCAGCAAGCACAGAGCAAAGATCCAACATGTGTTTCTGTTTGTTTTGTAGGAGAGTGTTTGTTTTGTAGGAGTTTGTGTTGTAGGAGAGAGTTGCAATGGTGAGATCCGTATCCTTGTTTACAGATGGGAAAACTGAAGCCTAGACAGGGAAAGTTGCCCCTAATCACACAGCAGGTTAGCGGATGAAACAAGACTAGCACCGGTGTCAAACTGGTTACAAATTCAGATGCTAATTCAGCCGAGCCCAAAACACACTGCAGGTGGTGAAAACACTACCCTTTGAAATGCACAGGAGGTGCATGCAGTTCCTAGTGTTACCACTAGGTGACGTCCTTACCCTATCTATGCCCAAACTAGTCAGGAAATGGACAAAAATTTAGGTACAAGAGTAGAGAATTTCCTACCTCTTCCTTGTGCGTGCCTGCTAAGTCGCTTCAGTCATGTCCAACTCTGTGCAACCCTATGAACTGTAGCCTTCCAGGCTCCTTTGTCCATGGGATTCTCCAAGCAAGAATACTGGAGTGGGTTGCTGTGCCTTCCTCCAGGGGAATCTTTCTGGCCCAGGTATCGAACCCACAGCTCTTCAGTCCCCTGCATTGGCGGGTGGGTTCTTTACCACTAGCGTCACCTGGGAAGCCCACCTCTTCCCTACTGCTGCTGCTGCTGCTGAGTCGCTTCAGTCGTGTCCGGCTCTGTGCGACCCCAGAGACGGCAGCCCACCAGGCTCCCCTGTCCCTGGGATTCTTCCAGGCAAGAACACTGGAGTGGGTTGCCATTTTCTTCTCCGATGCATGAAGGTGAAAAGTGAAAGGGAAGTCACTCAGTCGTGTTCGACTCTTAGCGACCCCATGGACCACAGCCCAGCAGGCTCCTCCATCCATGGGATTTTCCAGGCAAGGGTACTGGAGTGGGGTGCCGTTGCCTTCTCCACACCTCTTTCCTAGGATCCAGCAAAAATATTTAACAAAGGACTTTATACATTGCAGGCACTTAATATATAACTGAGTCAAAAAAGAAGGTTCAGATCCATTATCTACGGAATTGACTCCTGTGCTGGTTAAGAACGTAGATTTTTGAATGTCTGAGTTCAAATTCCAGCTCCCTATTTGTCAGCTTTCAAATCTTTTCTTCATAGTTTCCTTAGTTTCTTCCTCTGTAAAATGACAATGATAATATTGACTACCTCAGAGGGTTAAATAAGTTAATGGGAGTGAAACAAGTTTTTAAAAAAATGCCTCATACATTTGAGCGGTATATGGGTGTTAACAATTTTTAGTTTATTTCTCACACAGCGTTATTGAGGGATACTGATAGACAAGAGACTGCATATATTTAAAGCATACAGTTGATAAGTTTTGACTTATATATACTGTCTGGAGAAGGAAATGGCAACATACTCCAGTATTCTTGCCTGGAGATTTCCATGGACAGAGAAGCCTGGAGGGTTATAGTCCACGGGGTCGCAAAGGGTCGGACACAAACTTATCGACTACACCACCACCACCATATTGCACCTGTGAAACCATCACCACAATCAAGATCCTGAACTGTCCACTGAAAAATTCAGTCACAACCTGAAGGTAGAGAGATGTTTTATTTGGTGGAAGTTCTTAGGACTTCAAGCCCCAGAGGCAGCATCTCAAGTGGCCCTGAGCGAACTGCTCCAAGGAGCTGGGGGAAGGAGTCAGGTTATATAGAAGTTTGCAACAACAGGCAGGTGGTCTGAATGTCAGATATGATTGTTGATTAAGGAAAACCAGATATCTCAAGTTAAGGCATTTAGCGCTCGTCTATATAAGGGAAGACGCAAGCATCTGGGCTCACTGAAATCAGTCCATTCATGTGCATCTCAGTTACCTGGGACTGGTATCCTGCTTCTTGACTTTATCACATCCTTGGTTCCCTAGGGGCTCCCCTGGTGCTCAGATGGTGAAGAGCCTGCCTGCAATGTGAGAGACCTGGGTTCGATCCCTGGGTGGGGAAGATGCCCTGGAGAAGGAAATGGCA
The DNA here is from genome assembly GCF_910594005.1 of Cervus elaphus. Classification (NCBI taxonomy): domain Eukaryota; kingdom Metazoa; phylum Chordata; class Mammalia; order Artiodactyla; family Cervidae; genus Cervus; species Cervus elaphus. The sequence goes on along the minus strand of NC_057824.1, from coordinate 24,043,869 downwards.
ACCCACTCCAGTGTTCTTGCCTGGAGAATTCTATGGACAGAGGAGCCTGGTGGGCTGTGGTCCATAGGGTCGCAAAGAGTCAGACACGACTGAGCAACTAACACACTTTCAGGGCTCAGAAATTCTCATTTGGTGGTCCCCAAATCGCTGATGGCTGTGACATCCTTGTTTATTGATATGGCAGGAGATATTCTATTTCACAGAACACATATAGTTCAGTTCAGTTCAATTGCTCAGTCGTGTCCAGCTCTTTGCGACCCCATGGACTATAGCATGCCAGGCTTCCCTATCCGTCACCAACTCCTGGAGCTTACTCAAACTCATGTCCATTGAGTCAGTGATGCCATCCAACAATCTCATCCTCTGTCGTCCCCTTCTCCCACCTTCAATCTTTCCCAGCATCAGGGTCTTTTCCAATGAGTCAGTTCTTTGCATCAGGTGGCCAAAGCATTGTATTTTCAGCTTCAGCATCAGTCCTTGCAATGAATATTCAGCACTAACTTCCTTTAGGATGGACTGGTTGGATCTCCTTGCAGTCCAAGGGACTCTCAAGAGTCTTCTCCAACACCACAGTTCAAAAGCATTAATTCTTCAGCATTCATCTTTCTTTATAGTCCAATTCTCACATCCATACATGACTCCTGGAAAAACCATAGCTTTGACTAGATGGACCTTTGTCGGCAAAGTAATGCCACTGCTTTTTAATATGCTGTCTAAGTTGGTAATAGCTTTTCTTCCAAGGAGCAAGTGTCTTTTAATTTCATGGCTACAGTCACCATCTGCAGTGATTCTGGAGCCCTGGAAAATGAAGTCTCTCACTGTTTTTGTTGTTTTCTCATCTATTTGCCTTGAAGTGATGGGACCAGATGCCATGATCCTAGTTTTCTGAATGTTGAGCTTTAAGCCAACTTTTTCACTCTTCTCTTTCACTTTCATCAAGAGGCTCTTAGTTCTTCTTTGCTTTCTGCCCTAAGGGTGGTGTCATATGCATATCCGAGGTTATTGGTATTTCTCCTCCCAATCTTGATTCCAGCTTGTGCTTCATCCAACCCAGCATTTCTCACGATGTACTCTGCATATAAGTTAAATAAGCCGGGTGACAATATGCAGCCCTGACATACTCCTGGCCCGATCTGGAACCAGTCTGTTGTTCCATGTCCAGTTCTAACTGTTGCTTCCTGACCTGCATACAGGTTTCTCAGGAGGCAGGTAAGGTGGTCTGGTATTCCCATCTCTTTAACAATTTTCCACAGTTATCATCCCCCCCAGGTTGTTGAGTGGGTGAAGTTCATTTCTTCTGGCTGGCATTGGGTGCTTATAGCACGGTTAATCCACGTACCTGTGGATGGACATGCGGGTTGCTTCCAGCTGGGGGATGTAACAGATGAAGCTGCTGTGAGTCTGTTGTATGAGTCTCCATAGTGCAGCACACCTCCATTTCTCTGGGCTAAACACCCAGGAGTGGGATGGGAGGAAACTGCCAAAGTGGTCTTAAGAAACATTGTCCATCCCTACCTGCAGTGTCTGAGAGTTATAGTTGCCTCATATTCTTGCCCACAATGAGGATAACCAGCCTTTCAGGTTTTGACATTCTAATAGGTGCGTGGTGGTATCTTTGTTGTTGTTTAGTTGCCTTTTCAGTCGCTCAGTCCTGTCCAACTCCTTGTGACCCCATGGACTGCAGCATGCCAGGCCTCCCTGTCCCTCACCATTTCTCAGAGTTTTCCCAAGTTCATGTCCATTGAGTCGGTGATGCCATCCAACCATCTCATCCTCTGTCATCCTCTTCTCCTTCTGCCATCAATCTTTCCCAGCATCAGGGTTTAGGTTTAGTTGTTTACTGTTGTTTTAATTGGCATTTCCCTAGTGAGAAATTATGTTACCATCTTTTCTGGTGTTCACTTGCCGTCAGCATTATCTTCTCTGCCAAAATGTTCAGATTTTAAGCTCATTAAAAATTTTTTTCGGCTGCTCAAGTATTGAGTTTTGAGAACACTGTATATATTCTGGATACGTGTTCCTTATCAGTTATAGGTTTGGCTAAGTTTTCTCCAGTCTGTGGCTTAAGAATGGAAATTCTCTCATGAATGTCTTCTGACGAGCTGTTGTTAATTTTGATGAGGTCATGGTGGGGGGGGGGGTGTCCTCATGACAGGATTAATCTTTTTGAGAGGAGACACTTCGCTTGCTACCTCTCCACACAGGAAAGGCCTTGTGGGGACACAGTGAGTGAGAAGGCGGCTGCCTGTAAGTCGGTTAGAGAAATGACACCAGAACCGGACCGTGCTAGCGCCCTGATCTCAGACTTCCTGAACCATGAGAAATACATTTCTGGTGTTTATACCATCGTGTGTCGCTCTGTGGTATTCTGTACGGCAGCCTCTGTTGACCAAGTGAAAGTGAAAAGTGTTAGTTGTGTCCGACTCTTTGTGACCCCATGGACTGTAGCCCACCAGGTTCCTCTGTCCATGGGATTCTCCAGACAAGAATACTGGAGTGGGTTGCCATTTCCTTCTCCAGGGGAATCTTCCCAACCCTGGGATCGAACCTGGGTCTCCCGAATTGCAGGCAGATTCTTTACCATCTGAGCCAGCAGGGAAGCCTATTGACTGAAACATACCTTTAAATCTCATCCTGTGCGTTTTTCATCTCAGACATTGTAGTTTTCATCTCTAGAAGTTCAATTCAGGTTTTGGTTTTTGTTTTTTAAATATCTTCCATGTCTCCACTTAATGTGCCAACATTTTCTCTGGCTTCTTGAACACATAGAATGCAGTTATAATAGCTTTGAAAATGTCCTTGTCTACTAATTCTGTTATCCATGTCATTTCTGGTTTGGGTTTAATTGATTGATTCTCCCCTCTCCCCCTGTGGATCCTAGTTCCCTACCTCTTTTCATGCCTGGTAGTTTTTTTTTTTTTTTTAATTGCAGCAGCCTCCAACCTTTCTGGGACCAGGGTTTTGTGGAAGATGTTTTTTCCATGGACTGGAGTGGGGGTGAGGAAGGTTTCAGGATGATTCAAGCACATTGCATTTATTGTACATTTTATTTCTATTATTGTTATATCAGCTCCATCTTAGATCATCAGGCATGAGATCCTGGAGGTTGGGAACCCCTGTTTTATTAGATATTGTGAATTTTACCTTATTTTGTGCTGAAAATTTCTTGTATTTTACATATGTTCTTCATCTTTTTTTTTTTTTTTCTGCACAGGGAATGGACTAGAAACATTTTAATCTCTGGGGTCCTGCTTTTAAACTTCGTTAGGCAGGACCAGAGTGGTATTGAGTCTGGGGCTTGTCGTTTTTTGGTGGCTAAGTTGTGTCTGACTCTTTGCAACCCCATGGACTGCAGCATGCCAGGCTTCCCTGTCCTTCACTATCTCCTGGAGTTTGCTCAAACTCACTGGGCTTCCCTGGTGCTTCAGATGGTAAAGAATCCACCTGCAATGCGGGAGACCTGGGTTTGATCCCTGGGTTGGGAAGATCCCCTGGAGGAGAGCATGACAACCCACTCCAGTATTCTTGCCTGGAGAATCCCCATGGATAGAGGATCCTGGCGGGCTATAGTCTATGGGGTCACAAAGAGTCAGACATGACTGAGCCACTAAGCACATGTCCATCAAGTCGGTGATGCCATCCAACCATCTCACCCTCTGTCGTCCCCTTCTCCTCCTGCCCCCAATCTTTCCCAGCATCAGGGGCTTTTCCAGTGAGTTGGCTCTTTGCATCAGGTGGCCAAAGTATTGGAGCTTCAGCTGCAATATCAGTCCTTCCAATGAATATTCAGGGTTTATTTCCTTTAGGATTGACTGGTTTGATCTCCTTGCTGTCCTAGGGATATTCGAGAGTCTTCTGCAACGCCATAGTTCAAAAGCAACAATTCTTCGGCACTCAGCCTTCTTTGTGGTTCAACTCTCACATCCACACATGACTACTGGAAAAACTATAGCTTGGACTATCTGGACCTTTAGTCTGAGGCTAATTTTACCCTAATCCTGAGGCAAAACCCTCTGGCTATTTGACCTGATGTCACACAGATGATGAAATCTACTGAGTGTGGTGTGATGGGGAACGATTCCCAGCCTGGGTCGGGGGGGTGGGGCTCTGGGCATGACTCCCTCTGATGCTCTTGGGTGGTCCTTCCCCAGCCCGGGGTCATTTCCTCACAGGTGTGCCCTGATCTTGCTCACCTGGAGACCTGGGGACTGTCTTTCTGGGCAGCGTCCTCCTCTTCGGAGCTCTGCCCTTCAGACTCCACACACCCTGGCATCCCACCTCCCTGCTCCCTTAACTGGAGACATTCCCCATCCCTGCACCAGGGCCTGGAAACTCCCCAACCCCGCGGTGAGCTTCGACGGTCGGGGGACTCACTTCATTCGTTTCCCATCAGAGAGGACTGTCCTTCATGCCTGATGTCCGGTGTCTTGAAAATCATTGTTCCATATATTCTGGGTGTTTTTTTGAGTAGTTTCAGATGGGAGGGTACAGTCAATCTCCATTATCCAATCTTAGCCAGAAGTTGATGCCCTATTAGGTCACATATACGAATATATTATACTATTTATGTATTGGGGGCTTCCCTAGTTGGCTCATATGGTAGAGAATCCACCTGCCATGCAGGAGACCCAGGTTTGATTCCTGGACGGGGAAGATCCCCATGGAGAAGGGAATGGCTACCCACTCCAGTATTCTTGCCTGGAGAATGCATATATTATATAGATACTAAAATAAAATTACAATGATCCCTGAACAACATAGGTTTAACTGCACATGTCCAGTTATATCTGGATTGGTTTTCAATACTAAATATTACAGCACTACACAATCTATAGTTGGTTAAATCCAAGGATATGGAATGGTGGATAACGAGGGCTGACTATAAATTATACTTGGGTTTTCAGGTGTGTTGAGAGCTGGCACCCCTAACCCCCCTACACTGTTCCAGGGTCGACCCTGTATGTATACCAGTTTGGAAGGTTTAATCAAAAAACCCCCAAATTCTCCCCATGTGTGTTCATTCCAGTCCCGTCCCTGCCCAAGATAATCATTCTGACTCCTGTGTATCTTTCCAGAAATATTTGTCATTATACAATTATCTAAACATCTGCTTGTGTGTGCCTGCTCAGTCATGTCTGACTCTGTGTCCCCATGGACTATAACCAGCCAGGTTCCTCTGTCCATGGGATTCTCCAGGCAAAGAACACTGGTGTGGCTTGCCGTGCCCTCCTCCAGGGGACCTTCCTGACCCAGGTATCGAACCCATGCCTCCTGCGTCTCCTGCGTTGCAGGCAGGCTCATTACCCACTGAGCCACCTGGGAAACCCATATATCTGCCTAAGTGGTACCCTATTGTATGCACTGTTCTATATCTTGCTTTCTTCACTTATATCTTAAAAATCTTTTCCTATCAGCAAATACAAGCCTCACCTTTCTTTCTTTTTTTTTTTTTTAATGCTGCAGAGTTCTCCATAAAATAGGTGTTTTATATTTCATTCAGCCATCCTGTACCAAAGGCCATTTGTTTTTTTTCCCTGTTACAATTAATGTGGCAGTGAGTGCATATAGGCATATGTTTTAGCACACATGTATGTGTGTGTCTGCAGGGAGATTTCCAGAAAGACTGCCAGGTCGTTGGACATCAGCCAGGACCAGTGCACTAAGCACCGAAAAGATACCTTCTGAAATTCAAAGTGAAAAAAAAAAAAACCAAAAAGACTACATTGTAAAATATAAATCTCATTTTTGAACGATACAAACTGACAAAGATGCTGAATAGAAAGCAGCTTCTTCCTGGATTTCTTTCTCTCTCTTTCCTGTGTTTGCCCTTATTATGCAGGTTTTCTAGGCACTGCTTGAAGCCACCGCCTGTGAGATTTTGGCTTCAGGGAAGGACAAGTGGCAGATTCTACCTACCTGCAGGGGGCGCCCAAGGAACGCTTGCTGACTTGCTACGTTGATTAGCTCTCTGCCGAAAGCTCTATGGCTGGACAGTACTCCTCCAGCCATCACCTAAGACAATCTCCAGGCCTTCTGTAGGCAGATGGGTTTCACGTTAATTTCACAGAGGCGGCGCTGTCCCTTCACGGCCTGTGGGAGTCAGGCAGGCATCTCAATGTGGTAGCTGCAGCAAGAGATGGAGATAAAACAGAGTCAGTGGGATGCTGGCCGGGAGGGAGGTTCCTGATGCGGTGGAGGCTAGGGCACACCACTCAGGCAGTGAGTCAGGTCTCCCGTCCCCCATACTCCAGCCTCTCCTAGTCCACCTCCCCCAGATGATTCAGAAAGTGAGTGAGCTTTCCATCAGCCTGAAGGAGATTGAAAAAAAAAAAGTTTTAGTGGTGGATGTGAAATCTCCCAGAGTTTGTTCACATTCATGTCCATTGAGTTGGTGATGCCATCTAACCATCTCATCTTCTGTCATCCTCTTCTCCTTTTGCCTTCAATCTTTCCCAGCATCAGCATCTTTTCCAATGAGTCAGTTCTTTGCATCAGGTGGTCAAAGTATTGGAGCTTCAGCTTCAGCATCAATCCTTCCAATGAATATTCAATGAATGATTTCCTTTAGGATTGACTAGTTTGATCTCCTTGCAGTCCAAGGGACTCTCAAGAGTCTTCTCCAGCACCACAGTCCAAAAGCATCAATTCTTCAGTGCTCAGGCTTCTTTTATGGTCCAATTCTCACATCTGTACATGGCTACTGGAAAAACCACAGCTTTGACTATACAGATCTTTTATTAAAACTCAACAGTAACCAAAACAGAATTACCATATGACCCAGTAATTCCACTTTTAGGTATCTATTCAAGAAAATTGAAAACTTACATCCACAAAAAACTTATATAGAAATGTTCAGAGCAACACTATTCATACCAGTCAAAAAGCAGAAGCAGCCCAAATGTTCATCAATGGATGAATGGTAAACAAAACGTGATCTAGCCATTCGATGAGATCCACAAAAAGGAATGAAGTACTGACACCTGCTACATTGGGGATTAACCCTAACTGCCCATCCTTTCGGAGAAGGCAATGGCACCCCACTCCAGTACTCTTGCCTGGAAAATCCCATGGATGGAGGAGCCTGGTGGGCTGCAATCCATGGGGTGGAGAAGAGTCGGACACGACTGAGCGACTTCACTTTAACTTTTCACTTTCATGCATTGGAGAAGGCAATGGCAACCCACTCCCATGTTCTTGCCTGGAGAATCCCAGGGATGGCGGAGCCTGGTGGGCTGCCTTCTATGGGGCCGCACAGAGTCAGACACGACTGAAGTGACTTAGCAGCAGCAGCAGCAGCCCATGCTTTAGGAGGCAGGCACTGTTTAGAAGTTCCCCCAACAGTCACACGCAACGTATTTGAGTATTTTTTTTCTTTCTAAATTTTTAAAAGTTGATTCCTTGGGCCTTTCAGACTGAGTTATCACATTTTACTCTTCCTTTTTGCTGAGTTTTAGTTTAACCATGCCCAACTTTTTGAATTTACCTTTCTCATTTAATGGCATTTGAAATGCTGTCACTTCATCCATTTATCCATCTGCCCACCCGAGGCAAGAGATAAAGGCCCTCCACCCTCCCCCGGCAAACAGATGGAGTTTATTCTCTGTGGACTGATACTCCAAGAAGAAAATAACAGGACAATTGAGGGAGGAGGCTAGGCCCTGCCCAGATGGAAGATAAGAAATTACGTATTTCTCGTTCTCAAAGTCAGGAGATCTCCTCCACCACACTTGTTCAGAAAGGCTCCATGGAGGTCAAAGGGGAGTGATGCTATGCGATGCTAACTACCCATAGGCCTCTTTGGTAGAATCCATCTTAGCTGAGAGGTGCTTGCGCACACCTAGGAGGACTCTGAGATATACCAAAGATGGACTCAGGACAAGCAAATCAAAATGATTGCCCAAAGGACACCTGAAGAAATGCCCCATAAAGGTGATTCAAACTACCACGAGGGCACAACTCTCTCAGCCCACTCGCATGTCTATACACACATGCTGTATTCTTTTTCCTCCTAAAAACACTTACTTGTTTTACCACTTTCTAACTTTGCGGGAGTTCTTTTCTGCAAAGCCTAAGGGTCAGGGCCTTGTCACTGACCCGGGGTTTAGTGGGTAGGATTTGGTGCTCTCACCACCACGGCCAGACCTCAATCTCAGGCCGGGAACTGAAGCCCCGCTTCAAGCGGCGCAGGATAAGGCCACCCAAGATGGGGATGAGGTGGGGGCCACAAGCCAAAGGATGCAGGAAGACTCTGGAAGCTGGAAACGTCGAGGAATCTGATTCTCCCTGGAGCTTCCAGAAGAAACCAGCCCTCCTCACACCTTGATTTGAGCCCCTTGAGCTCAAATCTGACCTCCAGATTTTGGAATTCTGACCTCCAGAGCTATTAATAGTTTAGCCCACCTCCCTCCCCATTTCACAAAGAGGTTTGAAGGTCACCTAACCAGGAAGTGGAAAAACCAGACTCCTCATCCATATTTTCTGACATCACACTGATTATCTAGAGAAACGGTAGGATTGTCATGATAATCAGCAGGCATTCTGTCGCATTTGGAATCACGTGGATTGTTAACTAGATATTGTGATGACTTGGTAGTGTAGACAAATTGATTTTGTGTTCTGTCAGGTCACTAAATTTGTGGTGATTTGTGACAGCGGCCGTATGAAATGAACACGACTCTCACCCATGGCACAAATTCAATTTTTTTTTTTTTGAGAAAAAAATTGGTACTTAACACTGTATTAGCTTCAGGTGTGACACCTATTAATTTGATGTTTGTCTACACTGCAAAGTGGTCACAACGTCTGGTTACCATCCACATGATTCCAAATTTAACACAATGCCTTTGATGATCATAACTACCTTACCATTCCTCTAGATAATCAGTGCGACTTCAGAAAACATGGACAAGGAGTTTGGTTCTTCCACTTCCTGGTGAACTTCCAGCCTTGTTTGTGAAAGGGGTGGGGGATGGGCTAAACCACAGGCTTCTCACCCCGCTCCGTGGAGCTCTAGGAACTCACATGAAGGGCCCCCAGCTCCCGCTCCCTCCAGCCAGAGCATCTCAGGGCCCTGTGTCCTGAGCCCGCCTTCTGTGAGAGAGTTTGTTTGAAGATAACCTTCCATTTTAGACAATGTGTTTTAAAACCACTGCACTTATGTATTCTTTTGAATTTTTAATTTTGTACTGGGGTATAGCCAATTAAGAATTTCCCAGGTGGCGCTAGTGGTAAAGAACTCACCTGCCGATGCAGGAGACATAAGAGACACAGGTTTGATCCCTGGGTCGGGAAGATGCCCTGGAGGAGGGCACGGCAACCCACTCCAGTATTCTCGTCTGGAGAATCCCATGGACAGAGGAGCCTGGCGAGTTCCAGTTCACAGCGTGGCAAAGAGTCAGACATGACTGAAGTGACTTAGCATGCACGCATAGCCAGTTAACCATGTGATAATTTTGGGTGGGCAGCAGAGCAACTCAGCTACACATACACATGTATCCACTCTCCCCCAACTCCCCTCCCATCCAGGCTGTCACATGACATTTAGCAGAGTTCGATGTGCGATACAATAGGTCCTTGTTAAAACCGCTGCATTTAAAAATTGTTTATAATAGGGAATTCCCTGGCAATCCGGTGCTTAGGATTCCATGCTTTCACTGCAAGGGTGAGGCTTCAATCCCTGGTCGGGGAACTGAGATCTCACAAACCATGTAGCATGGCTCCCCCCCCCAAAAAAAATAATCGTTTATAATAAAATGGGGGAGAAATAGAAATCCAATTTTGATGAGATGTTCTCTGAGCTCCCTCTCAGCCCCACTGTAGGCACATTTAGGGTTTTTAGCTGGCTCTCGTCCCTGCCCCCCTTGAGGGAAACAGAGGACATTACCTGAGCCATTTCTGAAGACTAGCTGTGTGCCTTTGGGTAAATAAAGGCAACTCTCAGTCTGCCCCTCTGTAAAATGAGGGCAGGAATAACGCCATGATCAAAGGATTAACGCAATGATGTGGCGAAGTGTCGTATAATAATAACAGTAACATCAACTGTTGATCACCCACCATGCTGAGTACCTCGCTAGGCCTTTACTTGGTTCTCACAACTTCCATCCACAAGGCATGACTCCTGGCATTTCTCCAGGCTGGGAGAGGGGGCTGGGATTCCACTCGACAGAAAGGCCTCCTCAGTCAGGACAGCACTGAACGGATTCCCCTGCGTGAAAGTTTCCTGGCCACGCGGCCCCTCAACCGTTCTCACTGACTCAGCAACCGACGGTTTGTAAGCAGGTTGGAGTGGAGGCCAGGACAGTGATCTGTGGGTCCGAAAACACGATTCATTGAGATCAACCTCTCCCCTACTCTCCACCCCTGTGAGTGCAAGTTCGTGTGCCCGATGCACAGGGCGGCCAAACAAACCGAAACGCTGCAGTCTGGAGCAGAGAAGGGTTGATTGCAGGGCGAGGCAAAGAAAAAGACAGTTGGCTTAGGGCCCAAAACACTGCCAGCTCGGCTTTTGGCAAAGAGTTTTTAAAAAGTCAGGTGACGGAGGAGCTCACAGGGTATGTGCTCAGCTGGTGCACAAGTTTCTGATTGGCTGATGGTGAGGTGTCACGTGGGTTAACATAGACTCCAGGAGGCCTGGGGCTGTATGCATCTGGTCTTCACATACTTAACATCTTCCTTTTGTTGGAGGGAGGGAGGGTTTTTAGAAACTTGCATCTGAGAGGAGCTAAGGCCGAGGAGATGGAGAAGTCCTGGTCGGTTACACCCTTGCATAGATTCTTCTCTTTACAGCAGAGAAAAAATGCACTTGGGTCATATAGATACTGTGTATATTACAGACGAAGTTCTGTATCAGGATTTTGAGCTGAATTCTTCTCTTCAGGGAGCCCCACCTTGCCTAGGATAATCATGCCAGGCCCCAACATGGCTGAAAGGCAGGCGGGTCAATTTCTCTGGTGACAGTTTGACTTTGTGGATTTTCGTGGGGTTCGTCCTGGAACATCTCCCCAGAGCTTTCAAGCCAGCAACCTGGAACCCAGGTGAGCAGGACTCCAAATAGATCCCAGCCTGTGGCGAGCTGTCTAGCCTCTCTGGGTTTCTCTAAGTCCCTGCCCCCGTCTTCCCCAGCAGTCCTGTAACTGGGGCCAGGTAGGAGGCTGTGGTGTGGTCCCCCACAAGGACAGCACCAGGCTACTGGCCAAGGTAAACAGGCAGGAACTGCCACCTCTGACTGATGCCTGTCAGCGTCTAAATTAGAAGCCATTGCCCCAGAGCCCCACGGGTGGGAAAATCTTCAGGACAATAAACAGGCATATAAATAATATATAGAAAGTTTATACACAGAGGCCCAAAGGCAGAAAGCCTTCAAGATAACACATATTCACGTTAAAAAAAATGCATGCTTTTCTATCCTGTAACTTCTTCTGGAAGTTATGCTCCGACATGCCCAGAAATGTATGTGGAAGGATGCTTATTGCTTTTAGGCAGAACTACTAAGGAGGGACGTCCCTGGTGGCCCTGTGGCTGGGAATCTGTGCTCCCAATGCAGGGAGCTTGGGTTTGACCCCTAGTCAAGGAACTAGATCCCATGTGCTGCAACTAAAGACTCAGTGCAGCCAAAGAAATAAATTTTTTAAAAAGGAAAGAATTACTAAGGGAAAGAGGCCAAGCTTAAAGGACTGTATTCTACAAGATTCTGTTTAGATGGCATTCTGTGGGGCTACCCAGGTGGCTCAGAGGTCAACAAACAGCCTGCAAAGCAGGAGATGGGGGTTTGATCCCTGGGTCTGGAAGATCCCCTGGAGAAGGAAATGACAACCCACTGCAGTATTCTTGCCTGGGAAATATGGACAGAGGAGCCTGGCTGGCCATGGGGCTACAAAGGGTCAGACAAGACCGAGCGCGTATTCACACACGCACTGTGGGGATAGAGGACACATCGGTGGTTGCCGAGTTAGGAGCAGAAGGAAGAGCACAACAATCTTCCTGGGCGGTGGGGACAGCTTCACCCCGGTGGTGACCGCGGGCCTGTGTACCTCCAATAGCCTGCAGAGGACTGCGCCCAGTGAATCCCACTGTGCGGAAATGGTACCTCTGCAAACCCGACTTAAAGACACGCGGATGGCACTGCTATATTCTAAATGGATTACCAACAAGGACCTGCCGAACAGCACAGGGAACTCTGCTCCATGTGATGTGGCAGCCTGCATGTGATGGGAGTTTGAGGGAACTCTGCTCCATGTGATGTGGCAGCCTGCATGTGATGGGAGTTTGAGGGAACTCTGCTCCATGTGATGTGGCAGCCTGCATGTGATGGGAGTTTGAGGGAACTCTGCTCCATGTGATGTGGCAGCCTGGATGTGACGGGAGTTTGAGGGAACTCTGCTCCATGTGATGTGGCAGCCTGCATGTGACGGGAGTCTGGGGGAGAGTGGATATGTGTGTATATAGGGCTGAGTCCCTTCACTGTCCTCCTGAAGCTATCACAACATAGTCAACTGGCTATACTCCAATAAAAAGTAAAAAGAAAAAAAAAAAAGAAAAAAAAAAAGAAGAAAAAAAAAAGAAAAAAAAAAGAAAAAAAAAAAAGTAAAAAGGTTTTCTTAAAAAAAAAAAATGCAAGAGGCAAGACATTGATTGCAGCAATGTTTAGAGGAAATACCTTTAAATGCCCCATTGTAGAGAATGATCAAACAAATCATAGCACCTCCGTATAATGGAGGGATGCGCAGCTACTAAACGGTAGAAAGAGAGGTTTATGGATTAAAATGAGATGATCTCCAAGAGTTACAATTATGTGGAAAATGGTGGGTATGGTGTTTATCATCTATGTAAAAAAGATACAGATTGATATAAGCTTGTATGTGCATAGGATATCTCTAGAAAAATGCAAAGATCTTATAATTGGAGTTTATCTGAAAAAACTGAAAATAGCTGAGCGGTGAGACAATCTAAACTTTACACTCTTAGATATTGCTCACATTAATTTTTATTTATTTATTTTTATTAAAGTATAGTTGACTTGCAATGTCATGTTGGTTTCAGGTGTACGGCAAAGTGATTCCGTTTTGGGTATATATATATATATATATATATATATACACACATGAAAGCGTGAATCTCTCGGTCTTGTCCGACTCTCTGGGACCACATGGACTGTAGCTCGCCAGGCTCCTCATCCATGAAATTCTCTAGCAAGAATACTAGAGTGGGTAACCATTCCCTTCTCCAGGGGATCTTCCCAACTAGGGTTTGAACCTGGGTTTCCCGAATTGCAGGCAGATTTTGTACCGTCTGAGCCACCAGGGAAGCCCATATAAATTCTTTTTTGAGATTCTTTTCCATTTTTAGGTTTTTTCCCATTATGGGTTATTACAACATACTGAATATAGTTTCCTGTGCTATACAGTAGGACCTTGTTGTTTATATATTTTATTTATAGTAGTGTATATCTGTCAATGCCAAATGCCTAATTTATCTTTCCCTCCACGTTCTTTCCCCTTTGATAGCTATAAGTTTGTTTTCTATGTCTGTGAGTCTATTTTGTAGATAATTTCATTTGTGTCATATTTTAGATTCTATATATAAGTGATATCATATAATATTTGTCTTTCTCTGACTCACTTCACTTGGTATGATCATCTCTAGGTCTATCCATGTTGCTGCAAATGGTATTATTTCATTCTTTTTAATGGCTGAGTAATACTCCATTATATATATGTATAATGTATATATATATATATATATGTTTTTAGATACGTGATCACATTAATATTATTGCCGTTAACATTTAGTGCTTTATAAATACCCTGAGTCTTTCTGGACTACTTCTTGGAGTTCTTTGATGTACAAACACTTCTGGGTAGGATGTCCCATCTCTAATGATCCTGCAAGGTAAACACTCTAGGTCCAGAGGGAGCCCAAAGCCCATACTATAAGATGGGAATCTCAAGCTTTCTTACAGGTTCGCTGTGGAAATGAAATAAACGAGTTTATGTAAAGCCCTATGTATACAGAAGTGCTTAATACATTTCTCTCTGCCTTAGTCATCTAGTACCCACTACATTTTTCAGTCCAGGTTTTAGTTGACTGGGGAGAAAATTCACATTAACCATTACACTCCACTAACAAGGACCATTGTTTTGTTTTGTTTTGTTTTCATTTATTTTTATTAGTTGGAGGCTAATTACTTTACAATATTGTAGTGGTTTTGCCATACATTGACATGAATCAGCCATGGATTTACATGTGTTCCCCATCCCGATTCCTCTGGGTCTTCCCAGTGCACCAGCCCTGAGCACTTGTCTCAGGCATCCAACCTGGGCTGGTGGTCTGTTTCACCCTTAACAAGGACCATTTGAGGGTTGATCGTATTGTCTTTCTCATTTCAAAAGAGAGAAGAATAGAATCAGTAAAATAGGGTTACGTGTGTGTGTGCTAAGTCGCTTCAGTCGTGTCCGACTCTCTGCAACCCCGTGGACTGCAGCCCGCCAGGCTCCTCTGTCCATGGGATTTCCCAAGCAAGAATACTGGAGAGGGTTGCCATGCCCTCCTCCAGGGGATCTTCCCGACCCGGGGATTGAACCCGCATCCCTTACATCTCCTGCATTGGCAGGCGGGTTGTTTACCACCAGCACCACCTGGGAAGCCCTCCAAAGGGAGGAGGGACCCTGCAAATCAAGCACCCCTCTTGTTGAATACCTCGAGACATTATTGCCACTCCCACCAACCAAGGAGGGGAGGAAGTTTCTTGATGGAATAAAAGTATTGGTATAGATTAGAAGGTTGAATATTTTTTCTGGATAATGAAACCCTCAGTCTAGACTCCCATTCACCCATTGAGTCCTGCCTCAGGCACTGGGAGTTAACGGTGACGCCAAATAGACATGGCAGAGCCCTGCCAAGGAGCTCACAACCCCTCCGCCACCTTCCTTAGTAAGATCAGGTTTGTTGAAGTATAATTTACGTACAGTAAAAATCAGCCTTTTCTGTTGCTCAGTTGTGTCTGACTCTTTGCGACCCCATGCACTACAGTGAGCTCAGGCTGTCCTTCACTGTCTCCCAGAGTCTGCTCAAACTCATGTCCACTGAATGTGATACCATCCGACCATCTCATCTTCTGTCGTCCCCTTCTCCTCCTGCCTTCCATCTTTCCCAGCATCAGGGTCTTTTTCCAGTGAGTCAGTTTTTCGCATCAGGTGGCCAAAGTACTAGAGCTCGACCCTTTTTAGTGGATGGTTCTGTGGGTTTTGACAGATAGTTGCATAACCCCCACCACCATCAAGATACAGAATGGTGTCATCATTCCCAAATTTTCTCCTTCTCCTTCTGGTCAATCTCCCTCTCACCGCCAGCCCCATCGATCTGTCTTCTGTCCATATGGGTCTACCTTTTCCAGAATGTCATGTAGATGGAATCATATAGGATGTAAGTCTAGCTGCTTCCACTGAGCTTAATCCATTTGAGATTCATTCCTGCTCTTTTGCGTGCCAAGAGTTCATTCTGTTTTACCCCTGAGTGGTATCCCATGATGTGCATGGACCACTCTGGTACCATCCTGGGGACAAAGAGAGAAGGGAAACAACTAGCCTTGACCACCTTGACCCTGAGCTGATTGGATGTACTGGAGTGGACCGCATTCTCACATAGGCAGAGTTAAGTGTGGAAAGGCAGATTTGATTCTTTATTGAAAATACACAAATGACATTTCTTACACCTCCAACTCTTGTCAATTGAAAAACTCATTCATGTTGTTGGTTGTTTTGTCTGTGTTTCGACTGGGATGCTATGACCCCAGCAGGGGGAAAGTGAGTGGCTGGGGATGGGTGCCCATGAGGGCACCACTCCCCCAGGCTTTATGACAACAGCACCGAGTCATAGAGGCCCTGCCCATCCCAAAGAGAAGCCCCTTCCCCTTCCCCTTCCCGTGGTGCCCTGGCCTCCCCAGGGCAGACTTTTGCCCTAGCAGGGCTGAAGGGGGAAGATGGAGTTTCTTGGAACAACTCAGACCGCCACTTACTGTGGTCCCAAGAAACCCTGTGGCATGAGCGCGCTGCCCACGGTGGCGTCCGGCCCGACAGTCCAGGAGTGCTACCAGCCCTATTACTTGCCAGGGTATCGCTACCTCAACTCTTGGAGACCCAGCCTCTTCTACAAGGTGGCCAACGCCCAGACCTGCCTGGATGAGGGGGCCACCTGCCGCAGCGCCGTGCGACCGCCCACCATCCTGCCAGCCGTCCGCTCCGCCCTCTTCTGTCGCTACAGCCCCCAGGACTGGGACCAGTCTAACCGGCTGCAGTTACGTGGGGCCGAGGCCTCACGGCTCTGGGCCGGCCGGATGACGGGCGACTCCATGCGGCTTATGCAGGACAAGGATCAGCTGACGCGCCAGATGCAGGAGGGGACCTGCCGGAACCTGGGCCAGAGGCTGTCGGACATCGGCTTCTGGAAGTCGGAGCTGAGCTACGAGTTGGAGAGGCTTCTGAATGAGAACCACAGCTTGGATGCCATTAAGAGGCGGCTGGAATGCGCAGCCGAGGAGCTGAGATGTCCATTGCAGGTGAGCATGGGGCAGGGAGGGGGTCCTGGGGGTGCCTGGGATGTCAGCCCGGCAGTACAGTCCCACACCCCCGCCTTGAGTGAAGGTCAAGGTGACAGGCATCTTGCAGCTCAGTTTGAGCTGCATCATCAGCCATCAGTTCAGTTCAGTCTCTCAGTCATGTCCAACTCTTTGTGACCCCATGGACTGCAGCACGCCAGGCCTCCCTGTCCATCACCAACTCCCGGAGTTTACTCAAACTCATGTCCATTGAGTCGGTGATGCCATCCAGCCATCTCATCCTCTGTCATCCCCTTCTCCTCCTGCCCTCAATTTTTCCCAGCATCAGGGTCTTTTCAGATAAGTCAGCCCTTCGCATCAGGTGGCCAAAATATGGGAGTTTCAGCTTCAGTATCAGTCCTTTCAATGAACATTCAGGACTGATTTCCCTTAGGATGCACTGGTTGGATCTCCTCACTGTCCAAGGGACTCTCAAGAGTCTTCTCCAATACCACAGTTCAAATGCGTCAATTCTTCAGTGCTCAGCTTTCTTTATAGTCCACTCTCACATCCATCATGACCACTGGAAAAACCATAGCTTTGACTAGACGGACCTTTGTTGGCAAAGTAATGTCTCTGCTTTTTAATAAGCTGTCTAAGTTGGTCATAGCTTTTCTTCCAAGGATACAAGTGTTTAATTTCATGGCTGCAGTCACCATCTGCAGTGATTTTGGAGCCCAAGAAAATAAAGTCTCTAACTGTTTCCCCATCTATTTGCCATGAAGTGATGGGACCAGATGCCATGATCTTAGTTTTCCAAATGTTGAGTTGTAAGCCAACTTTTTCATTCTCCTCTTTCACTTTCATCAAGAGGCTCTTCAGTTCTTCGCTTTCTGTCATAAGTGTGGTGTCATCTGCATATCTGAGGTTATTGATATTTCTCCAGGCAATCTTGATTCCACTTTGTGCTTTGTCCAGTCCAGCATTTCTCATGATGCGCTCTGCATATAAGTTAAATAAGCAGGGTGACAATATACAGCTTTGACGTACTCCTTTCCCGATTTGGAACCAGTCTGTTGTTCCATGTTTAGTTCTAACTGTCACTTCCTGACCTGCATACAGATTTCTCAGGAGGCAGGTCAGGTGGTCTGGTATTTCCTTATCTTTAAGAATTTTCCACAGTTTGTTGTGATCCACACAGTCAAAGGCTTTGGCATAGTCAATAAAGCAGAAATAGATGTTTTTCTGGAACTCTCTTGCTTTTTTGATGATCCAGTGGATGTTGGCAATTTGATCTCTGGTTCCTCTTCTAAATACAGCCTTTTCTAAATCCAGTTTGAACATCTGGAAGTTCACAGTTCACATACTGTTGAAGCCTGGCTTGGAGAATTTTGAACATTACTTTACTAGCGTGTGAGATGAGTGCAATTGTGCGGTAGTTTGAGCATTCTTTGGCATTGCCTTTCTTTGGGATTAGAATGAAAACTGACCTTTTCCAGTCCTGTGGCCACTGCTGAATTTTCCAAATTTGCTGACATATTGAGTACTGCACTTTCACAGCATCATCTTTTAGGATTTGAAATAGCTCAACTGGAATTCCATCACCTCTACTAGCTTTGTTCGTAGTGATGTTTCCTAAGGCCCACTTGACTTTGCATTCCAGGATGTCTGGCTCTAGGTGAGTGATCATACCACCGTGATTATCTGGGTCATGAAGATCTTTTTTGTATCGTTCTTCTGTGTATTCTTGCCACCTCTTCTTAATATCTTCTGCTTCTGTTAGGTCCATACAATTTCTGTCCTTTATTGTGCCCATCTTTGCATGAAATGTTCCCCTGGTATCTCTAATTTTCTTGAAGAGATCTCTAGTCTTTCCCATTCTATTGTTTTCCTCTATTTCTTTGCATTGATCGCTGAGGAAGGCTTTCTTATCTTTCCTTGCTATTCTTTGGAACTCTGCATTCAAATGAGTATCTTCCGTTTTCTCCTTTGCTTTTTGCTTCTCTTCTTTTCACAGCTATTTGTAAGGCCTCCTCAGACAGCCATTTTGCCTTTTTGCATTTCTTTTTCTTGGGGATGGTCTTGATCCCTGCCTCCTGTACAATGTCACGAACCTCCGCCCATAGTTCATCAGGCACTCTATCAGATCTAATCCCTTGAATCTATTTCTCACTTCCACTGTATAATCTTAAGTGATTTGATTTAGGTCACACTTGAATGGTCTAGTGGTTTTCCCTACTTTCTTCAATTTAAGTCTGAATTTGGCAAGAAGGAGTTCATGATTGGAGCAATAGTCAGCTCCTGGTCTTGTTTTTGCTGACTGTATAGAGCTTCTCCATCTTTGGCTGCAAAGAATTTAATAAATATGATTTTGGTACTGATCATCTGGTGATGTCCCTGTGTAGAGTCTTCTCTTGTGCTGTTAGAAGAGGGTGTTTGCTATGACCAGTGCATTCTCTTGGCAAAACTCTATTGCCTTTGCCCTGCTTAATTCTGTACTCCAAGGCCAAATTTGCCTATTATTTCAGGTATTTTTTGACTTCCTATTTTTGCATTCCAGTCCCCTATAATGAAAAGGACATTTTTTGGGGGTGTTAGTTCTAGAAGGTCTTGTAGGTCTTCCTAGATCCATTCAACTTCAGCTTCTTCAGCATTACTGGTTGGGGCATAGACTTGGATTACTCTGATATTGAATGGTTTGCCTTGGAAACAAACAGAGATCATTCTGTCATTTTTGAGATGGCACCCAAGTACTGCATTTCAGACTCTTTTGTTGACTATGATAGCTACTCCATTCCTTCTAAGGGATTAATGGTCATCTGAGTTAAATTCACCCATTCCAGTCCATTTTAGTTCGCTGGTTTTAGTCCTCTGATTCCTATCATTGTCTACAGTCAGCTTTAAGGTAAATATTTATATATATGTTTATATATGTGTGTGTGTGTGTGTGTGCTCCCACTTAGTCGCTCAGTCGTGTCCAACTCTTTGTGACGCCATGGACTATAGCCCAGAGGACGCCATGGCTCCTCTGCCCATGGGATTCTCTAGGCAAGAATACTGGAGTTGGTAGCCATTCCCATCTCCAGGGGATCTTCCCAACCCAGGGATCGAACCCAGGTCTCCCACACTGCAGGTGGATTCTTTACTGTCTGAGCCATGAGGGAAGCCATGAATACTGGAGCGGGAAGGCAATCCCTTCTCCAGGGAATCTTTCTGACCCAGGAATTGAACCGGGGTCTTCTGCATTGCAGGCGGATTCTTTACCACTAAGCTATGGGGGAAGTCCGTTTATACATATACATATATACACAATATATAGTTGTGTATATATATTATGTATGCATACATATATTATGTACATATATGCATATTATATACATATAAGTTATATATAACTTAGTCAGTTGACAATAATCCCAGTGCAATCAGGGTTCCTCAGACTGAATGGAATTTCCTTTCTCCTGAGGTTGCATCAGAATCACAGGTGCTTCATAAAGACATCACAAGCACACATGTGTGTATATGTACGTGATGGTTTTTAGAAGATGTGTTTCGATTAACTGTTTTATTTTTCTCCATACCCCTTAAGACCCTGCTAACCTACTAGACAGCTTGTGTTTTTACTTATTTACTGTTTTGCTTCGTGCACTAGAATCCAGGCTCCTCGAGGGCAGGGATTTCCGTCTGCTTTTTCAGCAAGGACTGCTGTTCAGCTGTGAGGGAACAGTATGTCTATGAAAAGTGAAATGAAAGTGTTATGTCCCACTCTTTGCAACCCCATGGACTGCAGCACGCCAGGCTTCCCTGTCCTTCACCATCTCCTGGAGTTTAGCCCATTTGCCAGAACTCTATAGGCTCCCTGGCTGCAGAGGAGTCTAGGTAACTGAGAATTTGTCACTGGGTCCCGGCCTGGACATTGGGTGGAGGGACTGGCATTATCTGCCTTGGGCTGTGGAAGATTATCGTGACCACATAAGACAGTGTCCTGCTGCCTCCTGGAGCACGTGGGGGCGCAGACATCCTGCCTGCTGACCTCCTGCATCTGCGTCTGCTCCGTGTCAGGCATGGGGACACCTGTAGGGGGGGCCCTGCCTCCAGATCCCTTGGAGATGGAACAGGTTCTGACCACTATGGGGTGTTGGGGGTCCCAGCTGTTTCCCTATACCCCCAGGTTGCCCACCTGGAAGGACAGTGAGCAAGGACCACTGCTCAGAGATACAGGGCAGCATCCAAAATCCAGTGCTCCGCCCACTGCCTCCAACCCACCTCACTCGCCGAGCCTGTTTGGAAAGCCCAGCCCTGCCTTATCATGTACGGCCCCCTGTGATAGCCATACGGGGGCACAGGGACCAGAGACATCTCACTTTTATGCACTTGTTTGCACTCCAAGCTGACCACCTTGGTCCAGGTGCCTCTCAGTGGACAGTGATGACAGCCTCCTTCTTGGCCTCCTGACTTCTGCTCCCTTCAACCCATTTTCCAGACAGTAGCCAGAGGGATGGTTTTAAACATTAAACTAGATTTCTGTACCTGCCTGCTAAAATCCCCTCAGATGGTTTCCTAATGCACCCTAGGGGTTAACATCTGAGTTTCTTGTCACAGACCCAGTGCTTCCTGTCTGCTGCGCCTCCTACCCCAGGGCCTTTGCACTAGCCGTTCCTGCTTCCGGGCACAGTATCCCCATTCATTTCTGCTGCTTCTCATGGTTCAGGTCATGGTCTGCCACCTCCTTAGAGAAGTCTTCCCTGACCACCCGGCAGGTCCTTTCCCAGCCACTCACAGTCCCTTATTTTCATCCCAGCCCACATCACAGAAACGACTGAGTTCCTTTCTGTGTTCATGTGTGTTTGTGTCCTTGCTCTTCTGTTCAAACTCCACATGAGCAAAGGCTGTCTGTTTAGTTCACTGCAGTGTCCCCAGTACCTTGGTGGATTGTGACGCAGAGAGGAGGGGGCAGTCACTTATCCTGGAATCAAGGATGCTTTTGCATCCTGGTGCCAGATGTCCTGCCGTGCTCCCTGCCCCCTTCTCCCTCCCGTGCTCTTTGTGACGTTACAAGCCCATGGCCCGTGACCATTCTTTCTCAGTCTGCTGCAGCAGCATCTGCTGAGCATCTGCTCCCTGACTTCTATTCCATTCTGCTCATGTCCCCATGACGGTCGTAAGGGCCATGTGGCAGGGCTGCCTGGGTCTCACTTGGCCTCAGCCACTTTCCAAAGCTCTCCCCCCATTCAGAGATCTCCAAAGAGGGGTTTTCAGATATACATACTCATAGGTGATACTTATGGACAGTATTTTAAGTGCTTTATACTTGTTGAGCTGACTTAACGATCATGACCTACTTGAGGTGTGCACTAATTTTGCATCCGTGTACCATCTCAGCATCCCACAGCCCGCCTCCTTCTGTATCCCCCATCCCCCTTCTCCTTCAGCATCTGGCAGCCCCCACTGATGGAGAAGGGGAGGCAGAAGCCCAGCCAAACACACAGTAATGGGGATCCACAAAACACCCAGGCTTCCCAGGAATGAAACAGATCATGGCAAAGGAATAAGCGAGTCACTTCGGCTCAGGGTCTACAAACAGCTGCAGTGAGAACACACGATTTCTCATCACTCCCTTCAGGTGGCCCTGGAGTGTCTGTACCAGCGAGAGAAAAGGATCGGGATTGATTTGGTCCATGACAACGTGGAGAAAAATCTTATCCAGGTAAGGTGCCCCCTGGGTCTGGCCAGCCCCCTAAGGGAAGTGGAAGATCAACTGGTCAGAGAGGTTTCTGAGCTGCCTGTCAAGAGTAGAAGCCACATGTGTCTCCCCGCCCCCCCCACCCTGCACGCCATGCAAAGTTAGGACTCAGAAAGTGTGGCGGGGGTTAAGTTGCAATTTAGAAATAGTGAGAGATGAGGTCATTTGACCCCCAGTCTTTTCATCTCCACAATGGGCATTATAATAGTGTGTGCCGTGGTGTCACTTCAGTCGTGTCCAACTCTTTGGGACCCGGTAGCCCGCCAGGCTCCTCTGTCCATGGAATTCTCCAGGCAAGAATACTGGAGAGGGTTGCCATGCCCTCCTCCAGGGGATCTTCCCGACCCAGGGATCAAACCTGAGTCTCTTGCATCTCCTACACTGGCAGGTGGGTTCTTTGCCACTAGTGCCACCTATCGTGAGAGTAATACCAATAAACAGCGGCAGTAACAGCCAGTGTTTATGGAGCACCTATTACATGTCACACACGGTCACATATCACTTCCTATGCGTTATTTAATTCAATGATAAGAAGTTCTATGCATGAGCCCGTGACACATAGTAGGTGCTGCATTTTCTTTTACTCTGGAGGATATAAAAGAAAGGACAGGAGGGATACAGAATGTACAGCTTCCACAATCAACTGTCCGTTGCCTGACCAGGGGATCATGCGGGTTGAGGCTGGAAATGGACCCCCACCCTGACATTTCACCTCATGGGATGGAGGGTGGGCAGTGAGAGGTGAGGGGTGGGGCGCTGGCCTGGGAGACAGGATGCTGAGTTTCTGAGCTCTTTCTGACTTCTTTCATTGCAGGAGGTAGATATGATAAAATGTTGCCAAGAACAGATGAGAAAACTAGCTCAAAGGATTGATATCCAGATGCGGTAAGAGCTGTTTTCTCTTCCTCCTCTTGGAGTTTGTTTTGGGTGTCCCAGGTTTCTAGGGGGCAAGATGGATGGGGCCCCCACCTCCAGGTGGTTCTTTTGATCAGTGGTGTGCTGGTAAGAGTGTAACAACTAGCTTTCCCCAGGGAAAGAAAGAAATCCTGATTTGTCATGCTTGTCAATTTCAGGGATGTAAATACTACCACCACCGCTGATCTCAGTCTACCTATAGGATGCTACTGATTGATTTTCATGAGTCAGCACATCATTGGTGGTTCTTGTTGGCAGTGAGTGCCTTGGCAAAAGAAATTAGGCTCCCTGAGGGTCCTCTTACCCTGTGGCTTCCCCGTGTGAGTCGCGAACTCTGGGATACATCCAAGAGTGGGTGGCATTGGGCATCAAGGTGAGGGGCCTGGGAATCTTCAGAAGGGAGCTGGTGGATGCCTTGAGCCATCATTCCTTTGAGTCTTCAAAGGAATCAACTTTTTGTTCTTGGGAGATTATGTACCTGGTATCATGGCAAGCCAGGAACCACCGCCACCACCACCCCCCATAATTGAAGGGGAGGCTTGAGTCTTACAGGACTGGAGACTCATAGCTGAGCCCTTGGCACTCAGATGGCCCGGAGGTAGCAGCCTGGCTCTTGAGCTGGGCCCTTGCAGGACAGGCTGTTTTACTGGCTTCTCCATTCCTCATTTGGATGGGCTGGCAACCTTGCCAGGGCTGCCCCTTCCTGCTGTGTAGGGCAAGTGGGCAGCCTGCGTGGGATGCTAAGGGGTCTGGGAGCCTGCACTTAGGCTCTGGGGGCTCGGTGCCCTGGTCTGCTGTATCCCCAGAAACAGCAGTCACGCCCACATGATACACACAGCAGCTCTCTGACCCCACTGAGGCTGTAAAAAAAGGGGGACAGGGTTGGAGAGAATTATCCAGGATAAAACGTCATCCAGGGCAATGTTGAAAAGCTACCTGCAGATCTAAGGGTGCAGTCAGGGGCAGAGGAGTTGGGAAGACTCGGGGAGACCTCAGAGGTGGAGAAACATCAAAATGAGATGCAAATACAGCAGTGACCGAGGCAGCAGCTGAATGGAGGAAAGGAGAGTTGAATTCCATATTCTGTCCTGATTTGTGGCAGTTCACCTACTGCTTGGACTAAACTTGCCTAATATTTGTCTATAAATTAACTTTTTATAAAGCCTTCAATACTTGTACTTAGAACAGGAAAGTTTTAACAGAGAGGATGCTTTGGGCAGGCATATGTCTTTATTGCATTTTTCTTACCTTTATGGTTGTTGCTGTTGAGTCACTACATTGTATCTGACTCTTTTGCCAACCCATGGACTGTTGCCCACCAAGCTCCTCTGTCCATGGGATTTCCCAGGTAAGAATACTGGAGTGGGTTGCCATTTTCTTCTCCAGGGGATCTTCCTGACCCAGTGATCAAACTGGAGTCTCTTACTCTCTTGCATTGGCAGGCAGGGAAGCCCCGCCCTTATGTTTATGATCACTTTTTTTTTTTTTTTTTAAGCAAAAGAGCATGGTTTTCCATTTGTGGTTGTCTTGCGGCTGTGACAAAATTCTGTGTCGGAGTGACAGGAGGCCTCTAGTTTGGGAAATGGGACAGTTTGAGTCGAAAGAGTGAACAAAATCCCAGACTTGAAATTGGGGAACTGGACCCTGGAAGAGAAATCTTGAAACTGGAGTGAGCGGAGGGCTGCTTGTGCAGGAAAACTAGAAAGACCAGGGTGGTCTCCTCGACTGGGAGACACAGAATGAGAAGCTCAGAGCGAGCGCTGGTGTCAGAGGGAGAGAGAGACAGAAAGAGAAAGACACGAAGCTGTAAACAGACAGAGATGAGGAGCATAGAGACATAGGGCCAGAGAGGGACATAGACGTGCCAGACAAATACAGAAATCCAGAGTGAGAGAGGTGGAAAAGATAGACACGGAGAAAGAGGAAAGGAGAACAGGAGAGGCTGGGAGGGAAGCCGTCCGTCAAGGCAGCGCAAGTCGGGGGGAGATGAGAGCAGGTGGACTTTGCCAGGATCAGAGGTCCACTCACCCTAGAGAGAGGCCCTTTGACCTTGGGCAGTGGCCCGCGTGTCAGAGGATGCCTGTCATCTCTTGGGGAGGTGGCTTGAGCTGCCAGGGCAGCCCAGTTACCCGAGGATTGGCCACAGCCTCATCAGAGTGCGCCCTGACCCCTTGGGGAGGCTCGATCGCTGACCCACCTGGGGGCCACCCTGGCCCCGAGCAGGTGCTGGGCTGTGGACTCGTGGTTTTCTAAGTGAGGCCTGGGGCCTGCATCTGGGTGGGGTCGAGTCCTCACCTCGCCAGATGCCCCAGCAAAGCAGAAAAGGCTTTTCTGACTGGGCAGGAGCCAAGTTCAGGCTTTTCCTGGTGGGCCAACAGCAGGGTGAGCTTTGGCACTGGCCAGAATCCCCATCTTGGGGGACAGGCTGCCCCCTCCTTCCCTGGGCCTCATTAGCCAGGGCCAGGAGCTGGACCGACTAACCCGTGATTCTGAGGCCCTAGGTCCTCCTCTGATGCTCTGGTATGTGTGTCTCCTACATTCTGTTCTTGTTTTTGTTTTTTTAATTTTTTGGCCTTGCCATGTGGCATGAAAGTGAAAGAGGCTTCTCTCGAGACTCAGATGGTAAAGAATCTGCCCACAATGCAGGAGACCCAGGTTCGATCCCTGGGTCGGGAAGATCCCCTGGAGAAGGGAATGGCTACCAACTCCAGTATTCTTGCCTGGAGAATCCCATGGACAGAGGAGCCTGGTGTGCTATAGTCCATGGGGTCACAAAGGTGCACAAGGATCTTATTTCCCAGACTGGGGATCAAACCCATGCCCTCTGCAGTGCAAGTGTGGGTTTTAACCACTGGACCACCAAAGAAGTATCTCATTCTGGTCTGTCTTCTGGTTCATAGTGTAGGGTGGGGCCCCATTTCTCCAAGGCTTTGCCAATTCCAATGGCCCCAAGGGCCCCAGTAGGGCTCTTCCTGCCCCAACATGACCCTCTGTGCCTCCTGATGGGTGCAGTCCCAGCATAAGGATTTAATTTCTTTGCTCCTGACCTGTTTTTGAAGCCTTTCACCAGCTTTCAGTATTTATAGCAGAAAAAGAACGTGGCAGAAAGATAGAGACAGGCAGGGAGAGGTGGAGAGAGACACACCCAAGCAAGATGGGGCAGAAAGATATAAAGATGAGAAAGACAGAGATAGAGGGAGGAAGGGAGAGAAAGGGAGAAAATGAGAAGATGCAGGAGGGGGAAGAGATGGATCCAGGTGAGATGTGAGATCCCTTTACCCTGACCAGCCCTCACCCTGGGTTAATGGCTTCCTCCTCTGTTCCTGTGTATCCTTTTCAAACCTGCACTGTTGCCCTTATTCTTTATTTATTTTTTCTGTACTTATTTACACACATCTGTGAGCAACTTGAAGGTAATGCCTGGGTCTTACTCATGTCTTTCCCCGCTATGCCTGGCATAGGGTCAGACACAATGATTTGTGAATCAATTGAAATCTGGCTTTGTCCAAAGTGCGAATTTGTATCTTTTATATTAGGTCAGCAAACTACAATCGGAGGGCCGGAACTGGCCCACCGTCTGTTTTTGTAAATAAAGTTTTATTGGAACATGGCCATGACCATTCATTTACAGATTATTTATGACTGTTTTCCTACATAGTTGAGCAGTTAGTTGCAACAGAGACCACATGACCCGCAAAACCTAAAATATATAGCATTTGACCCTTTACAATAAATATTCGCTCTCTCCTGTTCTAAGTGACAATAGGTCTGTTTGGACCGGGGGGATGGGAGGGGGAGTAGGGGGAGACCCTGGGTGTGTGGTGGGGGCCTCACGGTGGGAAGAGGGCTGGAAGCTACTGGG
Source organism: Cervus elaphus (assembly GCF_910594005.1). NCBI lineage: Eukaryota > Metazoa > Chordata > Mammalia > Artiodactyla > Cervidae > Cervus > Cervus elaphus. Next base: position 24,016,818 of record NC_057824.1, on the reverse strand, counting down.
GGTGGACAGAACATCCTCCTGGGGTCCAGAGACTCGGTTTCCAGCAGTGACCTCCCCTGTGACCCTGGGTGAGGGACCCTGGATGAGAGCACAATCCTGGGACACATCCTTGCCTCCTAGTGATAACCGAGATGCTCAGCACGCCCTGGAGAGGGACCTCGAGGACAAAAACTCGGCCGAGTTCATTGATGAGAAGTGCCTTAACCTACGGAACACGTCAGACTGCATCAGCTTCTTCCACGGGGTGGAGAAAATTGATGGCACGTGAGTACCGGGCTCTCGGTCCCCACCTGGCTGTGCCCGAGGGGAGCCTCGAGAGGGGTTCGGGGTCCACTCCTGCCAAGGAACGGGAAAGGGGCATCAGGCCCCAGAAAAGCGTGGAGCCGTGGATTGGATGGGTTGTGGGTTGAATTCAGTTGCATGCCACAGAATCCGATTCTGGCTAAGCTATGATGGAATTTACTGGAAGGCTGTCGGGGAGACTGAGGCTCCAGGGGAAGGCTGGAGGGGGAGGTTCCGGCAGCCTGAACGAGCTAATCAGCTTTGATGTTGGAGTACCACTGTCTTGCCCACTTCACCAAGATCCAAGTTCCAGGAAGAGAGCACAGGTGATTGGTTTGTGAGGGTCCCACAGCCGCTGCTCTTGGGGCACCTGGATTGGCAGGCACACCAAACAAATTACAAGACAAGATGACTTTAACCAGGAGGGGGAGGAACAAAAGCTTGGTTGGGAGAGTCAACTGATCCCTGCCCACTCTGGTTAAGTGTGGGTTCTGGGACTTCCAGGGGCTAAAACTCCATGCTTTCAATGCAGCGAGTGTGAGTTCAATCCCTGGATGGGGAACTAAGATCCCACATGCCTCACTGTGTAGCCAAAAATAATATAAAAAGCTTAAAAAAAAGGAGTGGATTTGGGAGCCATGTTGCCTGGTTTCAGATCCAGGCTTCAATGAACCCTCAGAACAAAGGACTTAATCTTTCTGGGCTCCATTTCCCCGCCTCTACCACTGGAATAAAAATAACATCCACCTCCCAGAGTTGCTGTGAGGGTGGAAAGGTGGGCGTCTGAGGCGCTGAGCACAGATCCTCGCGTCGGGAATGATGATGGCTAACCTTTATTGAGTGCTTGCTGTGTGACCCCATTTTCTCGTCACAACAACCATAAAATAGGTGCCTCTCCTGTCTGCCTGGCATTGCTGTGGGCATGTCCCAGCATCATGGAATTGCTTGAAAATGAAAGCGAGCTTTCCCCATTGGTAGTTCAAGGTCTGGAGAAATGACTGCTGGAGAGCGATGCTCTGGGTACATGCAGAGGGTGGGGTCTCTCTTGGGTCCCCTTCAGAAAAAAACCCTCTAGCACATAGAATTGTGCTTTTCACATAGTAGGTGTGCAATAAATGTCTGTGGACTGAGAAAATAAATGAAAGGGAGGCGGGAGGGAGAGGAGAGAAGGAAGGGACGGTCTCCTTGGCTCATGCTGGGGTTATTTTCTGGACTGTATTAAGCACGCGGCTATTGAAAGAACGCTTTGGGGTTTCCTGCAATGACAACTCCCATGGGCCCTTCTCCTTGTCTGGACAAATTTGACTTCCCCACGGCGGTGGCGAGGTGAACAAGGCCTTGGCGGGGCGGGGGGGGGGGGGGGGGCAGTTCCCTAAGCCACAGCTGCCATCTGGACAGGGAATCTGGAAGGTTCCCTTCCCAAACAGATGCCTTCCTGGAAGCTGGGCGGCCAGGCTGGTTGGTGGAGACCGATTTCCTTGCACACAAGGGGTCTGCTATTTCAAGGAGTCTGCTATTCCAGTGACTCCACCTGGAAAGCCAGAGTTGCCATTTGGGGTGACTAACTGCTCCCTAGATGTGCTAGCCTGAGGCTTTGTATCTGGGTTTTTTTTTGGGGGGGGCACATCTGGCTGCATGTGGGATCCTAGTTCCCCGACCAGGGATCAAACCCAGGCCCCTTGCATTGGTAGCACGGAGTCTTAACCACTGGACCACCAGGGAAGTCCCTGTGGGGTTTCTTAAGGCGAGGCCATGTCTGGGTAGGTCGCGGCACGTTTGGAGTTTGCACTGCAGTAACTCTGTTCATGGAATTTCTCATCACCTGGGATGACGTGATGAAGATGCTAGCCGTTGCCTTTCCCCCAGTGTTTGCTATAGGCTGGGCACTGTGCTGAGCCCCTCCAGATCATCTCGTGAATAATAAACATTTATCAAGCGCTTTCTGTTGTCAGGTGCCATGATAGGGGCTCACGTTTAGTCAGTCAGCAACCTCCAGGGAAGGCACCATTTTCATCCCCATTTCACAATGAGGAGCCTGAGACTCAGAGAGGGGTAGTGACTGGTCCAAGCTCACACAGCAAGTGGCAGAGCCTCAGTCTGAGTCCACGTGGGACACTGGGACCCTGTTTTACCACCGCGCCTTCCTGCCTTCCCAGCAAAGCCTGCTGTGTCCTCCTGTTTTCAGAGGACACACGCTCCAGAAAGCATGCCCCCCCCGACTCCTGAAGCATGCCACCTGTGAGGAGACAGGCTGCCTCAGCAAACTCCCCCAGGAGAGTGTGAGTAAGTGGGCTATTTTCCCTTCGGAGCTCAGCTGTCTGCTCCGGGGGAGCGGGGCTTGGCGGCTGCTGCCCTTGACTTTGATAGCGTCCCACTGGGCAGCGGCAGGTGCTTCCTTGATTGATGGTGAGTAGCTCTGTGACCTTGGGGAAGACACTTCACCTCTCTGAGCCTCCAGTCTTTGTTGGATGAAAGCTCTGGATCAGACTCAGTGCCCTCTTGCATCTCTAGAAGCTGAGACCTCTCCAGAAGTTTGATTTTAACTCCTGCAAAAGCCAGACAAAACAAGCACATGTTGTATGCTTTTAGAAATATTTCTAGTCACCATCTAGTCTAAGTGTGCTTTAAAATGTCCTGAAAGATCCTTCTATTTCAGATGATTGAATCTCTTTTTTCCTGCTGTCTGAGAATAAAAATCTGCTTTATTTTAAGAACTGGAGACTTCCCGGCTAGAAAAGACCTCAAAAATGTATCTAATCTGGTTTACCCGGGGACTGAAGTCAGCTCAAAGGAACATGTGTATGTGTGTCTATTTCTCAAAGGCTTCCCAGAGGAGAAAACTTACTGCATGGATTTACATACTCAACCAGGAAGAACTTTCTCCTCCCTAAACTGAATCCCTTATACGTCACCGCCTCCAAGAAGCCTTCCCAGCCTGCCCTTTCTAATGTCGCCTGAGCTCTATTCGTCCTTCCAGATCCATTCTCTAGCTGCCCTGGTGTGAGTCCGATAGAGGAGTTTGCCCTCTACAAACTGCCCTTCCTGGGTCTTTGCCATCTGGTTCCCAGCAGGGTTCAGCCAATAAGAGGGTCACCAGCAGGAGATGAAGAAGAAGGATGTTGGGGATTTATTCTCCATGGCTCCCTCCCTTCTCCTTTCACAGCTGGGGTGGTGACAACTTTGTGCACTCACTAATCTATGAGTCTCTCAGTGTTCTCTGAGTATAAATTCCATCTATTTCCTTTTATGACCTTGACTGACACATAATGACCCACTCCACTTGTCTCTCTTCCTCATTCTGCTTCTAAATTCCTTCCCAGAATGTAACACCAGGTGTAAACATCTTCTTAATTTATTGTCTATCTCTCTCCCCTGGAAATTCATCACCATGAGGATGAGGATGTCACCCGCTCTATCCCAAGTGACTAGGAAAAGTCTTGGCATGTGGTAGGTGTTCAGAGAACATTTGCTGAGTGAGTAAGTCAGTACAAGTAGCGTGGCCACAGGCTCATCCGTGAATGGAGGGGCCCTTCAGCCAGCAACATGCCTGATGTCCCCTTCTTGGCCTGAATCTGTGTTTTTGGTGGAGAAAGAGGGAAGGTTAAAGAAAAGAGCCCGTCCAGGGGATCTCTCCACTCCAATTCACCAAGTGCCTTTTCGGGAAACCAGCCAGCCTGTAGTCACCTTATCTGTAAATGAGGGGTTTGGATCAGCTCAGGGGCTCAGCTAGGGCTCACTGTTCCCCCTCCTCCAAGGAACATTTGGTAACGTCTACAGACATTTTTGACTGTCACGAGGAGAGAAGCATTACTCCCTGCACCTACCTAGTGGTTAGAGGCCAGGGATGCTATTAAACACCCTACAGAGCAGAAGACAGCCCATCCTCCCCACCCCAACAAAGATTTGCGTGAGTGTGTGCTAAGTCGCTGTGTCCAACTCTGTATGACCCTATGGACTGTAGCCCGCCAGGCTCCTCTGTCCATGGGGTTTTCCAGGCAAGAATACTGGAGTGGGTTGCCATGCCCTCCTCCAGGAGATCTTCCCAACCCAGGGATTGAACCCGAGTCTCTTACGTCTACCTGCACGGGCAGGTGGGTTCTTTACCACTAGTGCCACCAGGGAAGCCTCAACAGAGAATTATCCTGACCCAAATGTCAGAGCGCCAAGGCTGAGAAACCCCGGATGCAGAGATCTCCAAGCCTGCCGCAGACCTCCCCCCGCCCCACCATCCTCCTCACCTGGTAAATTCTCTCTCCTGCCTCTCCTAGGATTTCTGTACCTGAGACGTGGGCCAAATTCAGTAACGACAACATCCGGCACTCACAGAACATGCGGGCCAACTCCATCCGGCTGCGGGAGGAGGCGCAGAACCTCTTTGATGTGTTGGCAGACCAGCTGTGGAGGCAGTTCATCAACACCAACCTGGCCTTCAACGCTCGCATCGCCGAGGAGACAGAGGTGAAAAACAAGCTGCAGACGCAGTTGGCTAAGGTAAGCGAGATGCCCGGGAGGATCGTCGTCCACGCTGCCAGGACCTCACCACGTGCCTCCCCTCCCCCGCTCCTGGGTCTCAGCGGCTTCTGGTTGCTGCTGCAATGGTCCACGGTTTATGAGCCTGTTCACCCAAAAGGGGGCGGAGGCTGTGAGCTTCCTGGGGAGACGCCAGCATCCTGTGGGTAAATCTTCCTTGCTCCCTAGATGATGGAGCTTGGCCTGGCTGTCATAGCAGCACCCAAAGAGGTTGTTGATGGCCCCCAGGGTCCTTCAGTCTATCTGAGGCCACGTGGCTGAGCGTGACCAGTGAGAATGGTTGTCAATGCCGGACCCCCAGGAAACGGGTCTGAGCCGATCTTAAGATCTTAAGAAATGTCACATCAACATCTTAAGAAATGTAACCACATCAACATCTTAAGAAATGTAACCTCTTGACCTTCAAAGGCTTCAAGGGCACCCCTGTGGAGGGGTGGGGTGCTTTTTGAATTGGAGGAGCCACAAGGATAGCCTATTCCTGCCACAATCCTCTGCTGTTCCCTCACGGACATACCCCCTTCCCTCTCCTGCATCTGAACCACCATGCTGTTTCCCAGCCCTGGGGGAAGCTCTGCTGCATGGACTCTATCCTCTCTGCTCAATTTAGAGCACCTACTGGGTACCGGATGCTGTGCTAGGGACTGGAATGAGAAGAGGAGCCACACAAACAGTCCCCTGGCGCCCATCTTCAGGGGCTTATGTAGCTGCAATGGGGAGCAGTGCTGGCTGCCAAATTTATACACAGTAAGGGCTTAGCGATGACAGTCTGGTTGGGGGGGGCAGGGAGGCAGGGGACTAGCCGTGAACCTGAACTTGTAAACCGTACCCCTTTTTATTGTATATATGCTTGGTGAGGTTTAGTGAGCTGCAGGCGGGGTTTAATGGATATTATGGGCGCACTCTAAGCCCACCCAAATAGGCCACCCTTTGGGTGGGGTATGGAGTGCTATGCTTAGTCACTAAGTCATGTCTGACTCCCTATAACCCCTTGGACTGTAGCCTGCCAAGCTCCTCCGTCCATGGAACTCTCGAGGCAAGAATACCGGGGTGGGTTGTCATGCTCTCCTCCAGGGGATCAAATCCAGGTCTCCTGAATTGCAAGTGGATTCTTTACTGTCTGAGCCACCAGGGAAAGCCCAAGCATTCTGGACTGGATAGTCTATCCCTTCTCCAGGGGATCTTCCCGACCCAGGAATCGAACCAGGCTCTCCTGCCTTACAGGCAGAGTCTTTACCAGCTGAACTACCAGGAAAGCCCAGTGTTAGTCGCTCAGTCGTGTCTGACTCTTTGTGACCCCATGGACTGCAGCCTGCCAGGCTCCTCTATCCATGGGATTCTCCAGACAAGAATACTGGAGTGGGTAGCCATTCCCTTCTCGAGGGGATCTTCCCGACCCAGGGATCGAACCCAGGTCTCTGGCATTGGAGGCAGATTCTTTACCATTTGAGCCAACAGGGAAGCCCATAAAACAGAAGATTCTCTAAAATAATTGCAAGGTTGTAATAAGTGTTAACGAGAGAAGAAGCAAGGGGATTCGCCAGAGATCTCCTGGGGTCCTTACTTCAGGTAGATCAGACAGGCAGTTGTCGCAGTTACATCAAGAGCAGATAGATAGGGAGTTAGGCAACTGAAGGACTGGGGTGGGGGCAAGTGTTCCCAAGATGATGCAGGTGGGATGAGGTTAGAGGGAGGGGAAGACACAGGAGGTCATGCGGATTCATTCTTTCCTTCCTTTCTTCCTTCCCTTTCCTTTCTTCCTTCTTCCTTCCTTCCTTGAAAAGTCAGTCTATTATTGTGATAAAATATATACAGCAAAGCATTTGCCATTGTCTTAGTCCCTTTGCACTGCTATAACAAAAATACCATAGCCTGGGTGACTTATAAACAACAGAAATTTATTTCTCAGCCTTCTGAGGACTGAGAAGTCTGGGATCGAGGCCCTGGAAGGTGTGGTGTCTGGTGGGAACTCGCTTCTTGGTTCTTGGATACTGTCCTCTCCCTGTGTCCTCACATGGCAGAGAGGTGTGGAGCTGCCTGACCTCTTTCAGAAGGGCCCTACTCCCATTCACGAGGCTACTGCTGCCCTAATCACTTCCCACAGACTACTCCACTTATACTGTCACAATGGGGGTTAGGTGTCAACATCTGAATCTGGGGGGACACAGACATTCGGTTCAGAGCAACCACTATTAAGCGTATAGTTCTGTCATGTTGGGCTTCCCTGGTGGCTCAGATGGTAAAGGCAGATGCCTGCCATGCAGGAGACCCGGGTTCAATCCCTGGGTCAGGAAGATTCCCTGGAGGAGGGCATGACAACCCACTCCAGTATTCTTGCCTGGAGAATCCCCATGGACAGAGAAGCCTGGTGGGCTACAGTCCATAGGGTTGCAGCCAGACACGACTGAGCAGCTAACGCTTTCTGTCATGTTACGTATCTTCACATGATGCAAACATCACCACTATCCATCTCTAGAACATTTGTCATCTTCCCAAAGTATAAAGAACCCTGTGTTTAAACTCTGTGCCCATTAAACAATGACCCCCCCATCCCCTTCCCTTTCCCCTGGCGACCACCAATTCCACTTTCTGTCTCTATGAATTGACTATGTACTTCAGATAAGTAGAATCATACAGTATTTGTCCTTTTGTGTCTGGCTTATTTCACTTAGCACGATGTCTTTAAGGTTCACCCGTGTTGTAGATTGCATCAGAATATCCTTCGTGAAGTTGAATGATATTGCATGGATGTATATACTGTGTATCCATTCATCCCTTGATGGATGCTCGATGGCTTCTACTTTTGGGCCATTGTGCAAGTGATTTCTTTAATTTGGCATTTCCTGTGTGGATCAAATACGTTTTACCACATGAGTCTGAGGCCTGGAGTTGACTTGGGATTGTGTTGGGTCATGGCGGCTGGTTTCTCATCTGTGAAACTGGGGGTAAGGATTCCTGTCTGATGCCGACAGTGTGAGGATTAGTGAGTTGATCTTTATGGCGCCCTTAGAACATGCTTGTTACACAGTAAACACTCAATAGAAGTGTTTATTAATCTATTTAATTAATAAAATCAATACTATTATTGATAAAGAAAAAGGGATCTTTTGGGTGAGGGTAGGGAGCAAACATTTTCCCTTTCCACATATCTCCAGGGAAGTTTTCAATGATTACTAACAGCCTCATCACTGCTGATTAGTTTTTGCCACCAAGTGGATTTTTATTAATCATCATTATTTAATCACCAGTTGCTTTGCAAACAAGTCAGTACTCATTCTTGCCTGTAAAATCCCATGGACAGAGGAGCCTGGCCAGCTACAGTCCATGGGGTCATACAGAGTCAGACACGACTGGGTGACTAACACTTTCACTTTTTTAATTTTAATTTGAAATACACCAGACCCTAACAGTGACACAACATTTGACTTGTCTTCTGGTTAGTGACCATCTCACATGGTGTGTTTCTAAGATAATAAAGGAAAAAGTTGATGTAATAAAGATAAATATATTGCATAAATATATATTTAATAATAAACATAAATATATTTATTATTTCAACAGTTTGCTTTAGATGGAGGATTTGAAATGTTCTCTGTAAAATTTTAGCTGTTAGTTGTTGAGCTTGGCTTGAATCCCCTTAGCAAGAGGCATTTCCAGAAAATTCTACCCCCCATCCTTATGGAGCTTCCCTGGTGGCTCAGATGGTAAAGAACCCGCTTGCAATTGCAGGAGGGTTCAATCCCTGGGTCGGGAAGATCCCCTGGAGAAGGGAATGGCAACCCACTCCAGTATTCTTGCCTGGAGAATCCCATGGACAGAGGAGCCTGGTGGGCTACAGTCCACGGGGCTGCAAAGAGTCTCAGACACGACTGACCGACTAAGCACACACTATCTTTTTCTGTGCTGCAAAGCGATTATTGACCAGGTGGTCATAGGAATTCACTTTGAAAGACCAGGCCTACACAGTTCCCTAAGCAGATTTTGAATGTCCCAGTGGTTCAGGGCTGTGTAGACAGCCTTAGCTGTCTACCATGATCATGGGGGTCTATCCCCAAGGCCACACCCCAGGCCTTGTCCTGGGTCCTCACACTTTGGGGCCTTGGGGTGTTATCCAGGCATACTGACCACTGCTTAAAGAACGGTGGGTGACCTCTTTGAGCTGAAGCAGTTGATGGTCACAGAGTGAGTTGCTGCTGCTTTTGAGGACTAACTGAGGGCTCCTGAGAACCAGGCTCGGGGGGGCGTGGCCAGGGAAGGGGCGTGGTCATAGGAGGGGCTTGTCTCCAGATTACCCAATCCAAGGTGCCCTTTAGAGGGAGACTCAACATGGGGGGAAAGATACAAGGACCTGGGGAGAGGGAGGCACGGGCGCAGAAGTGCTGCTTCTTGTTCTGCAGTTCTTGTTCTGCAGTTGTGGGCGTGATGTCTTGTTCCGCAGTTGTGGGCGTGATGTCTTGTTCTGCAGTTGTGGGTGTGATGGTCCAGCAGGGGAAATGACAGTGGGTGTGTTTGCAAGGGCACAGCATTAGTATCGCTCAGTCACATAGTGAGAAAGGGTTTCCTCCTTAACATTTTGTCTGTGCTGGGTCTCCCCTGCAGCGTGTGGGCTCTTCACTGAGGTGCACAGGCTTCTCTAGTTGCGGCACGGGCTTCATTGCTGTCTCGGCATGTGGGATCTTAGTTCCCAGATCAGGGATGGAACCCCTGTCCCCTCCATTGGAAGGCAGATTCCTAACCACTGGACCATCAGGGAAGTCCCCTTCAATCCTTGTGACGCTCTCAAGAGGAAAGTCTTGATTGGATGCTAGAATGCCTTCCTCAGCTCTTTAACTCCAACTGATCTCCCTTTGAAGCAGAGGGAGTGGACCTCAGGCTGAGTCCTTTGGGCGGGAAGCTGTACCCAGAGTTTAAATTACACGCTTTTGCTCTCATCTTGTTCTTGCATTTTTATGGTCATTTCTGTTACGGCAAATGATGCCGATTTTCCACCGATAATAGTGATGTAATGTTTTATTTTTAAACAAATACATTTAAAAAATTGTTTTACAAAGACAATTTATTTTAAAAGATTGTTAACCATGTTACAAATGATGTGAGGGGATATGCCTATAGTGGTAAAGATGGTGGGTGAAAGCCTGACTCTTGTGTGTGTGATAAGTCCCTTTGTTCATGCCCAACTCTTTGCAACCTCGTAGACCGTAGCCCACCAGGCTCCTCTGTCCATGGGGTTTTCCAGGCAAGAATACTGGAGTGGGTTGCGTTGCCCTCCTCCAGGGGATCTTCCCAACCCAAGGATTGAACCCGTGTCTCTTATGTCTCCTGTATTGATAAGCGGGTTCTTTACCACTAGTGCTACCGGTGAAGCCCCTGACTCTTGGAGGAGAGCAAAATAGACTTGTGTCTCAACTATTATTTTCTGTGCTGTAATCACCCATGTTACTTAGGGATTGTATCGAAGTGCAGATCCTGACCAAGAAGGCCTGGAGTCGAGCCTGAGAATCTGCATTGTGAGCAACCTCCGGGGTCCTCAGTGCTGCTGGTGAGAAGCAGGCAAGAGTGTAGGTTGTAGAGCAAGTTGACCTTGACAACTCTGAGCTGTCTGCTTCTCTTGTCTCACTCCTCCCTCCTCCCTCTCTCTTCCAGACTCAAAAGTATTGGGGAACCAAATCCTTCCAAGAGGCAAGGCGCAGTCATCCTGTTCTAATCAGATTTTCTCTAATTGCATTTTACTTCCAAGCTTCCGAGCCAAGCCCAGCCGTTCCTCCCTGGAGGGATCCGCCGGCTCAGGCCGGCTCAGCCCCACACAGATCTTCCTGGGTTTTTGCAGATGTATATGTCCCTCTGGGGCTTCTGCCGCCCCTCCGAGATGCATGCCCTTGAATCAAAATATCATTTTCCATCTTGATTATTAATGTGGTGGGAGCAAATGGTATTAGGAGCTGGGGAGTCAGGATAAGGCAGAAGCTTAGCCTTGAGTGGCTATCAGAGAGATAAATCAGATTTCTCTGCTTCTGCTCAAGAGCCTCCCCCCTCTACCTCCCTTCCCCCTACCCTCACTGTACCCACCTCCCCCCACTCCCTTGGATGGAGGCTTTCCTGTAGCAAACAGGAGGGGCCAGCTTTCCAGCTGGGAACTTTCCAGCTGGGAACTTTCCTGTTCTCTCCTCCACCTGGAGCCCCTTCCCCCATCTCAGTTGGTAGCTATCACTTCCAGATGCTTCTAGAAGCTTCCAGGGCTCAATCCCGAATCTCGGAGTCCACCTGGATGCCTCTCTTTCTCTCCCACACCCCCATCCTCTCCATCAGTAAATCCTGTTGGTTCAAATTTCAGAAGCTCATCACTCCCCCCTCTTCCTCTGCTTCTGCTCTGACCCGAGCTTCCATCATCTCTTGCCTGGACCATCGCTGTGGCCTCCTAAGTGCTCTGCTTGCTTTTGATGTTGCCAACTGATGGGCTGGCAGCTTGTTGAGACGGCATTCGATCCTTCAATAGGCTGACTAGATTTACAGAGAGAAAAAGTTCAACTGCTTTAGATTCTTCAGGAAACCTTGACAGTTTAACTCAAGAATACAGGTGACCCGCTGTCTCTGCCAGTGTCCCTGGGTCACCATCTGCACCTTGGCCAGGCCCCTCTGCACCACTACCATCATGGGAATTTCTCACCACATCTTTGCAACCGCCGTGCCTCCCAAAACACATGGTGCCTGATGAAGTCTAAGTAAATGCGGATGGAGTGGTTTTTCTTTTTTTTTTTAAGATTTTTTTTTTTTAATGTAGACCATTTTTAAAGTCTTCACTGAATGTGTCACAATATTGCTTCTGTTTTACGTTTTGATTTTTTGACCATGAGGCATGTGGAATCTTAGCTCCCTGACCAAGGATCGAACCTTCATGCTCCCTGCACGAGAAAGTGAAATCTTAACCACTGGACCACCAGGGAAGTCCCTGGAGGGGATTTGAAATCAGAGGATAAATACTTGTAGTCTAGGGGTTAAACTTGACCCACATATTATTTGGACCCTCACATTTTTCTTTTAACAGCCTATTTTTACTTGACATGTAGTTAACTGAATATATTTCAAGTGTAGCATCTAAAACGCTTTGATACATATATGTCATTAAGCTGCCACCTCAAGCAAGGTAGTGAACGTACAAAAAGATTTCCTTGTGCCCCTTGTCATCTCTCCCTCCTGACCCCTCACCCCCCATTCCCAACACAACCACTGACCTGCTTTCTGTCACTACAAACTAGTTTGCTTTTTCCAGAATAATTACATAAAGGGCACCATATCCTATCCACTCTTTTTTATTAGGTTTTTCCATTCAGCATAGTTGAGATCCCTAGTTTGTTCCTTCTTATTCCTGAATCTTATATGTCTTGAATGGATACTGTATTGTATTGATAGGTATTACCCCTGGTATGTATCATATCAATACACCACAACAACCCTAATATTCATCAACAGCTCTCTTCTCCTCTTACCCTCAGTCTTCCCCAGCATCAGGGTCTTTTCCACTGAGTAGGCTGTTAGCATCTTGTGGCCAAAGTACTGGAGCTGCAGCTTCAGCGTCAGTCTTTCAAATGAATATTCAGGGTTGATTTCCTTTAGGATGGATTGGTTTGATCTCCTTGCTGTCCAAGGGACTGTCAAGAATCTTCTCCAATATCACACTTCCAAAGCATTAATTCTTTGGTGCTCAGCCTTTCTTATGGTCCAATTCTCACAACCACACATGACTACTGGAAAAACCGTAGCTTTGACTATACAGACCTTTGTTGGCAAAGTGATGTCTCTGCTTTTTAATATGCCGTCTAGGTTTGTCATAACTTTTCTTCCAAGTAGCAAGTGTCTTTTAATTTCATGGCTGCAGTCACTGTCTGAAGTGATTTTGGAGCCCAAGAAAATAAAATCTGAAACTCTTTCCATTTTTCCCATCTTTTTCCACATCTGCTCTGTACATCGGAGGAAATGCAAGAAAGCAGCCAGGCCTGGAAAGGACTGTAGAGAACACAGGGGCTCTGAGTTTTCACCTTGAAAGGTTTCTGCTTTCACTCTGAAGTTTCTCTGGGGTTTTGACTTCCAAGAGGTCATTAACACCAGCAGACCCTCTCCTCCCCCGGGAGGGTGGGGGGCAGTAGGGTGTGCGCTGTCTACAGGGGTGAGGGCCTGCAGTCACCATCTGAGGGCCCCAGTGCCAGCCGCCAGCCCCTCTGTTTGTGGACCGAAAAAAAAAAAAAAAAAAAAGCGGGGCTTGTACCCCGTGGTGGAGTGGGAAACGCTTTTGTGCTTCTCAAGCAGTCGGATCCCTTCCAGCACCAGAGCCGGCAGCCAAGCTCCTGACAGCTCGTTTCCAAAACTGACCGAGCACAAGTCCTGGGGAGCTGGCCCGCTTGCCCCCGTGCCTCGGTGGACAGGCTGGTGAGGAGTGAACGGGCCAGGCCTTAAAGACCATCGCGTCTACTGAGAACGTTCTTGTTTCAAGTTCCCTCCATCGGTCCTTCCAACAGTGTCGGGCAATGGGGCTTGATGTGACCCTCATCTGTCTTTGCCATCTCTCTTTTTTTTGGGAATCTCCCTTTCCAGGCAAACCTCAAGTCTCAGGTTGCACTGACCCTTTGAAATTAAGGTCTTTTCCCATCTTCTCTACCACGATGGGACCCACTATCTATGGTAGGAGATACTCATTTTCTACATATGTGAAAATCGCTCAGTCCTGTCTGACTCTTTGTGACCCCGTGGACTATAGAGTCCATGGAATTCTCCAGGCCAGAATACTGGAGTGGGTAGCCTTTCCCTTCTCCAGGGGGTCTTCCCAACCCAGGGATAGAATCTAGGTCTCCCTTATTGCAGGCAGATTCTTTACCAGCTGAGCCACCAGGGAAGCCCAAGAATACTGGAGTGGGTAGCCTATCCCTTCTCCAGTGAATCTTCCTGACCCAGGAATCGAACTAGGGTCTCCTGCATTGTAGGAGCATTCTTTACCAGCTGAGTTACCAAGGAATCCCTTTCTACATATGGCAATACTATAAAGATGCCATTTCAAATACATGTGTTCAAGGCTGAAAAGGGCATTGATTTGAAGAAATAGATTAAATAATTAGGGGCTTTCCAGGTGGTGCAGTGGTAAAAAATTCACCTGCCAATGCAAGAGACACAAGAGATGCAGGTTGGATCCCTGGGTGGGGAAGATCCCCTGGAGGAGGGAATGGCAACCCACTCCATTATTCTTGCCTGGAGAATCCCCTGGAGAGAGGAGCCTGGTGGGCTCCAGTCCATGGGGTGGCACAGAGTTGGATACTAGCGAGCCTTTGAGCCCTTGTGCGTATGTAGATATGGTGAGGCAGCTGTCAAGAAAAGCCCCATGTGCAGCAGGTCTCTGCATGATGCTGGCCTTAGTACCAGCAGGAATCAATGGTTCCCTGGTGTCATGTGGGCTCAGGTCTCATCACTGTTTTTTTTGTGGGGTGGGGGGTATGCCTGGGGACACCCAGCAGGAAGGGGTCAATGAGAGCTCAGATATAGGTGGTTCTGAAGGCTGTGCCAAATGGTGAGGTGATGGAGGGGGTGCCATGTCCACTGGTTATCTGTTCACGGTGACACTGTGCCACTAAGAGAGAGATGCTGCTGGAATCAGGAAAACAGAGCCAAGGTCCAGAGCTGGGAAGGTAGCCAACAATGCAGAAAGCTGGAGGGACCAGACAGGAGAGTGGGGGGAAATGAGCAAGGTCAGCACGGCCAGGGCTGGAGCTGGGGATGGTACTAATGAGGGTGCTTTGAGCTCACTTTGTGAACCAATGATGCTCAGGGAAGCTACCACTGCACTTTGCAGTTGGTATTAGCCAATCATATGCTTTGACTGGAAGCCATGGGCAGGGCAATCCCTGGGATTGGTTACTGATGAGACAAGGAGACAGTAAGATGCAGCCCAGAGGAGGCAGAGGGCTGCCTGGGCACCTCCTGGGTATGGGTGTGTCCCAGCAGTCTCTGAGTTTCTTCCAAGTTGTGACTTCTCCCTCTTTGGGTCCTCAGCTCCTTGCCTTCTTGGGACCCGCTGCCCAGCCTCACCTCCACTCCTGGCTTTCACATGGGCTTGCCTCCTCCTGGTCCCGACTCCCCTTCCATTTCCACATGCTTCTCCCACACGTGAGCCCCCACAGTGCTGTGAAGATGGTTGGGTTCACTTCTGGCTCCAGCACTTCCTGACTATGTGGCCAAGGTCAGGTTGCCCTACCTCTCTGTGTCTCAGTCAAATGGGAGCAATAATGGTTGGCAAATGTTTGCTCTGAGTAGCATCCACACTGGTCACTTCATAAGTGCTCAATGACTATTAACTGTAAAAACGGCAAAGCAAACAAACCTGTAGACTGATTTATAACCTGTGCTGATCAGGGAGGGACAAGCACACTGAAAGGATATGGCCTCTGGGATCAAAAGACCGGGGTTGCATCTGGTAAAGTAACTAACTCTTCTGAGTCTCAGTTGCCTAATCTCTGAGAGAGGAATAATCCTGCGAGGATGAAAAAAGATTGTTGTTGTTCAGTTGCTAAGTCATGTCCAGCTCTTTGTGACCCCATGGACTGCAGCACGCCAGGCCTCCCGGTCCCTAACTGTCTCCCCGAGTTTGCCCAAGAAAAGATACAGCTGAGCAATTCTCAACACTCGCACATTGGAATCACCTGCATCTCTAGGGATTGTGACATGATTGGTTGGGATGAGGCCTGGGCATCCAACCTTTTAGTCTCCCCAGCCAAGGTTGAGAATGAAAGAATCAGCATTCAGACCAGTGGTTCTCAAGGTGTGGTCCTGAACCAACTGCATCAGTATCATCTGGGAACTTGTTAGAAGAAAGTGCACATCCTTGGGTCCCATCCTGGACATTCTGACTCAGACTGTCTGGGGTCCAGACATCCAAGTTTTCACCAGTCCTCCGAAGTGTGCCTGCCAGGTGCAAATGTGCAATAAGTGTTTGCTAATCCAATCCTCTCTCCCTGAGAGGAACTGGTTTAGCCAAAAAGTTCATTAGCATCTTGCATAAAACCCCAAACAAACTCTTCGGCTAACCCAGTATTTACTAAAAGCACATCTGGTGTGTTAGACTCTGAGTTAGGAGCATGGGGTCCAATGGGCCCTGCCTTCGGCGGAACTTATGTTCTAGTTTGTTGTTGTTTAATCACTAAGTCGCGTCCGACTCTTTCGCTACCCCAGAAATTGTAGCCTGCCAGGCTCCTCCATCCATGGAATTTCCCAGGCAAGAATACTGGTATAAGTTGTCATTTCCTTCTCCAGGGGATCTTCCAGACCTAGGGATCGAACCCATGTCTCCTGCATTTCCTGCATTGGCAAGTGGATTCTTTACCACTCTACCACCAGCGAAGCCTTATGTTCCAGTGGGAGAGACCAATTTTTAAAAAAATAAGTAGGAACTTTCATGGTGGTCCAGTGGCTAAGACTCCGGGTTCCCAATGCAGGGGGCCTGGGTTCAGTCTGGGAACTAGATCCCACAAGCCAAAACTAAGAATTTGAGTACTGCAACTAAGACCCAGTGAAGCCAAATAAATAAATATTTTTAAAAATAGTAAAAACATCATTAATGAAAATTGTGATAAGCATTAAGAAGATGCTCGAGGGCCTGAGATACTGGATGCCCACGAATTTTCACAGAATCGTACAAGTGTCCTCTCTAGCAAGGAGCCCCCACCCCTCCAGGACTTTCAGGACACCTGACCCCAAATGACCTCTGAGCAGCTGGTACATGTACTGGCCTGGCATTGTCTGAAGGCAGCTGGCCGCCTCTGGACAGAAACAACTATGAGTAGGGTTGACTCAACATCTCTCCTCAGAGTAGTAATTCTCACCCTGGCTGAATTTACTCCCCAGTGGCCTTTGCCAACGTCTGGAGACATTTTGGTTGTTACAGCTTGCCATGTGGAGGGGGAAGGGGGCAGGATGCTACTAACAGACACAAATAGTGGGTAGAATCCAGGGATGCTGATAAACGTGTTGATGCATAAGACAGTCCACCCTCCCAACAAAGAAGTTGTGGCCCCAAACATCAAGTGGGCCGAATTTGAGACTTGCCGCTCTGGCTCTTTCACGACTTGCATTTCTGGCCAAGTCCCTCTGGAGCCCTCCTCCACTAGCTCTTGCCCCTGGGCTCAGCTGCAGTTGAAAATCTTCCACCATTTGACCAGAAACGGGATTCCAAGCTGCTTTCTGCCTTCCGAAGCTGGGGAAACTGCACTGAGTCAGGCATCTCCTTGGAAACCCCTTGGCTGCACGCAATTTGGAAAACAATAAATTTGCAAGTTTGCACAAAGCATGCAGAAGCCCAAAGCCGGCTGGAACTGCTCAATCTGCCTTTTTTCCCCTTCACATCAAAAATAATTTCCCGGCCCTGGAGGCTTTGTCTGCTGACACAAGATGCAGGCAGATATTTTGAAATGACCAACACCACTGCCAAAAGCGTCCCCCCTTTCAAAGCCCTTGGGTGGATTTCTGTTCCAGCCAGGAACATCAGAGCACTTTTCCACTGAGCTGAGGTTGGTTTCATCCTAGGCACGCCTAGCAAGGACGTACCTTGCCATTTGGGGCCAGAGACCATTTCCAGCCAGGACTTCATCGTTTCCCCAAGCCTGGGACTGGGGCTAGCCATCAGCTGGTCCCTCACAAGGTCTGAATGTGGATGATCATCATCTAGTTTGTCATCCTGTTGCAAGTAGAAGGTGAAAGAAAAAACTCGCCATCACAAGATGCATATTAACCTCACTCCGTGCAGCTAACGTGCTTTTCTAACGTTAACTCATTTTCCCTCTTACAACCCCGTGTGTGTGTGTGTGTGCACACGCGCACGCGTAAGCTCAGTCATATCTGGCTCTTTGCAACCCCATGGACTAGAGCCCACCCGGCTCCCTTGTCCATGAAATTTCCCAGACAAGAATACTGGAGTGGGTTGCCAACGACCCTGTGAAGAAGGGATTACTTTTAGCCCCATTTTACAGATGAGGAAACTGAGGACAAATGTTTTCCTACAGCCCTTACCCACTGCAGCTAGTAAATGGCAGAGTCAGGATTTGAATCTAGGTGTTCTGCTCCAGAGTTTATTCTTTAAGTCAGTGTGAGCATCTTCCCTGCTCCCACCAACACAGCCTAACAACAACAACAGTAATAATATCTAGATCAGTGCCCTCCAGTGGGACAGTTTTATACCAGGGAACATCTGACAATGTTTGGAGACATTTTTGGTCGTTATGACTTGGGAGGGGCTGCTATTGGCACCCAGTGGGAGGAGACCAGGGATGCAGTTAAACACCCTACAGTGAAGAGGGAAGCAGCACAGAATAACAGAATAACCCTGCCCCAAAGGTCAACAGCGCCAAGACTGAGAAGCCTTGGTCTCCTGGCATTAAGGTTTGACTTTTAAAAAAAAAGAAAGGAAGGAAATTCCCTCGTGGTCAGTGGCTGAGACTCTGCGCTCCCAGTGCAGGGGGCCGGGTTTGATCCCTGGTGAGGGAACTAGATCCCACATGCCGCATGCCACAAATAAGACCTGGCACGGCCAAATAAATAAATATTTTTTAAAAGAAAGGGTAAAAGGTAGAAGATAGGTAGACATGGATGGACACATGGATGGCTGGATAGATGGGTACGTAGGTGGATATATGGATGGATGGATGGGTACATAGGTGGATATATGAATGGATGAGTGGATGGATAGAAAGTGCTGAGGTCTACAGAGTGCTTGTTAGGTGGCAGCCATTGTCCTTGGCAAAGGGTACCTAAATTAATCCTCGCAGTCACCCTCTGAGGTAGATATTGTTATTGTCTCCATTATACAGATGGGGAAACTGAGGCCCAGAGAGGTTTGGCCATTTGCCAAGGCCATGTGCTCGGTGCTGTGGTGCTGGCCTTTGAACAGCAGCCTTCTGATTTTAGGGCTGGTGCTTCCTCCCTCGGCACACCCTGACCATTACGGCGCGCCACATCTTGCCCTTCGTATCCTCTCGTGACCTTGTTCCCTCTGCGTCTCTCCACCTGGACTCGGTGTGGACCCTCCTGCTTCTCACTGGCCATCAGTTCCTCACTGGCCATCATCTTCCCAGCTTTGTCCTCTCTGCCCACCCTCCTAACGGCACCCGGAGAGATTTGCCTCAAACAAACCCGACCATGTTCTTCTGCTTATGACTTGGGATCACCTCAGCATTTTGTTAAAATGTGTGGCACCTTGGGAGGTCTGGGGTGGGGTCTGAGACTCTGCATTTATGACAAGTGCTCCAAGTTCAGCCATGCTGGTCCACAGACCACCCCTTGAGTAGCAAAGCTGTTAGAGAAATTACTCTCTGAACGTGGGAAACCTTGAAAGAGCAGCAGCCTTGTGTGTGACACACACAGAGAGATCAGGGCTTCCTCTGTGATGAGCTACAGCCTACGTGCATACTCAGTCATGTCTGACTCTTTGAGACCCCATGGACTGTAGCCCACCAGGCTCCTTGTTCATGGGCTTCTCCAGGCAAGAATACTGGAGCGGGTTGCTTCTCCAGGCAAGAATACTGGAGCGGGTTGCTTCTCCAGGGGATCTTCCTGACCCAAGGATCAATCCTGCATCTCCTGCATTGACAGGTGGATTCTTTACCCACTGAGCCACCTGGGAAGCCCATCAAACTAGCAGCCCTGGGGCCAAATCTGCCCCTCCCATGACTGTTTTTGTAAATAAAGTTTTATTGGAACACAGATCCCATACATTTCTATATTGTCCAGGGTTAGTTGTGCACTGCTTTGGCTGAGTTGAGCTGTGGTGACAGAAACTATGTGTCTCCTAAAATCTAAAATATCTACCACCCAGAGCTTTAGAGAAAAATGTGTCCCCTGTCTACAGCATCTTCAAGGTGCTCCAGAAGGCTATGTACTGGGACTCCCAGCCACCTGAGGGTGGTTGACCTGAAAACTTAAAAACAAAATCACAGACTCACACCCGCACATACACTCATGTGCACACACACAGCCACACCTGCAGCTATTAGCAACAGCTCTCAGACTGGCTCTCAGAGGACGTGGCTTCAGGCGCGTGGAGGTGATGGGTGATGGATTAGAGCTTGAACGTGGTCCAGGAGCACTTGGAATGCCCTAAGCAGTGAGGGAGACAGGTCTTGAGTCCCCATTTGCTGGATAAGGAAATGGGGGCCCCCACAGCCCAGGGCTCTGAGTGAGGTGTGAGTTCCACAGCTGGTTTGTGTTAGGGCTTGGATGGAACCCCAGTCTCCTGACTTCCTGCCCAGGACTCTTACCTCCAAGACACCCTGCAAGGAGGCCCCTGTGGCTGGGAATCTGTCTGGAGCCGGGGCGGGGGGCGGGGAGGAGAGCGGGGCGTTGGGAAGGTAGAGGGGTGTTGTTAACAAAAAGCTCTTTGGTTCCTCAGGTGGGGCTGGGGGTTTGGGGGTTGGGGGATTGACCCACCTTCTACTCTGAGCCGACCCGCCCTGAGCTGCTTTACAGAAGCTGAGAAAGAGGACACTCCTCCTCCACTGCGCAGGCAACCCCTGCCTTGGTCCCTTACACCCTAATAAGTGAGTTGATGGAATTTGA
This sequence comes from Cervus elaphus, assembly GCF_910594005.1. Classification (NCBI taxonomy): domain Eukaryota; kingdom Metazoa; phylum Chordata; class Mammalia; order Artiodactyla; family Cervidae; genus Cervus; species Cervus elaphus. Next base: position 23,996,427 of record NC_057824.1, on the reverse strand, counting down.
GCCCTGGACTGGAGGTCTGAGGGAACTGAAGTTGCCTGCAGAGACAAACTCTGAGTTTCCTATTGTCTGACATTAAACAACACAACAATTATCCCAAAGGAAAAATCTTTTAAGGGACTGAACGCTGCAGGATGGGAGCTGGGCGTAGGGTGGGCAGGAAGGACAGCCTCATGGCACGTGCCTGCACTGGACTAAGCATTTTATATACAGTATCTCATTTAATCTGCACGGTAACCTGGTGGGTTATTTGTTATTATTTTTATGCTAACTTTATAGCATGATAATAAAAGCATGGGTTTCCCAGGTGACTCCATGGTAAAGAATCTGTCTGCCAAGCAGAAGATGTGGGGTTCTATCCCTGGGTTGGGAAGATCCCCTGGAGAAGGAAATGACAACCCAATACAGTATTCTGGCCTTCCCTGGTGGCTCAATTGGTAAAGAATCCACCTGCAATGTGGGAGACCTGGGTTCAATCCCTGGGTTGGGAAGATCCCCTGGAGAAGGGGACTGGCTACCCACTCCAGCTTTCTGGCCTGGAGAATTCCATGGACTGTACAGTCCATGGGGTCACAAAGAGTCAGACACGACTGAGTGACTTTCACTTTCGCTTCACGTTCACCGTATTCTTGCCTGGGAAATCCTATGGACAGAGGAGCCCGGCGGGCTACAGTACACTATAGTCCATGGGGTCGCAAAGGGTCGGACACGACTTAGCAACTAAGCAACAACAAAAATAGAAAAAGTTCCCCGGACAATGTCTGGCCCCATAGACGGGGCTACTTAGTGAAGAGGCTCAGTGGATATTGAATAGACGAATATATACGGCACAGAGAGGGTAAGCGACTTGTTGAAGGGCACACAGTGGGAAAGAGCCGGAGCTGGTATTTGAACCTAGATCTGTGTGACTGCAGAGAGACTCAGTGAGCTGAAGGGACCTGCCTCCCTTGCCCCCTATGCCTGGCACACGGGAGGCTTAGAACTACCCCTTTCTCAGTCTAGGGCCTGGGGACTATCCTTCCCAACTGAGTTCCAGCTTTGGGCCAAGGCTGCGGAGACTCCTCCCTTGGGGTGAGCCCCTGGGCCAATCCCACAGCAGGCAGCCCTTCGCCCTGCCCAGGATGCCTCCCCAGCTCAGGGGCTGGGGAGAAAGGTAGACGGGGAAGGAGGGCGAGAGCTCTCTAGCTGGCCAAGGGAAGATGGAAGGAGGGGCACGATGGCTTTTTCCAGGGCGTGTTTGTGGGAGGAACATGCACACGCAGGCACGGGCTTGCTTTGGGAAGAGTAAGACCTGGTACCAATGCTTTTTAAGTTACCACAAAGGAGTGTCGCTAGCTTCGTGTGCCAGCAGTGAAGGGCTTTATACACTTGCTATACGCTTTATACACTTTCCAAGAGCTCCTTCTCCAAGGCCTGGCACAGTGGCCTCACCTCCACTTTATGGAGTATCCGTGATCCCCATTTTACTAGAAAGTCTCAGAGAGCCTAGGACACTTGCCTGAGGTCACCCAGCTTGGATGTGCCGGGGCTGGGATTTGGAGAGAGTCAGGTCGTCTGGTGCCAATGTCTTTGCTTTCTTCTTAAGCAGATACCTCATGGTGTGCCTCGCTCCATCTAGGGAGGAAGTGTTCATTAAGCATCTACTAATTAGTGGGCTTCCCAGGTGGTGCAATGGTAAAGAATCTGCCTACCAATGCAGGAGACTCGGGTTCTATCCCTGAGGCAGGATACTTGGGTTCTATCCCTGAGATCCCCTGGAGTAGGAAATGGCAACCCACTCCAGTATTCTTACCTGGAAAATTCCATGGGCAGATGAGCCTGGCAGGCTGCAGCCCACAGGGTCGCAAATAATTGGATACCACTGAATGACTGAGCAATTGGTAGCTATGTACAGCTTTTAGCAAAATGCCTGGCACACTGTCGGCACTATTTTAAGTGTTAGATGATATTATTACTATGTCCCGGGCACTGATTGGTTTGGGCAGTGGGGATTCAGCAGAGAGCAAAACAAAAATCCCTCCCCACATGGAGCTTACTCCCTGGTAGAGGATGAGGGACAACATTAATGAGTTTTTGTTGTTCAGTAGCTCAATCGTGTCCAACTCTTTGCGACCCCGTGGACTGCAGCATGCCAGGCTTCCCTGTCCTTCACTATCTCCCAGAGTTTGCTCAAACTCATGTCCATTGAATCGGTGATGCCATCCAACCATCTCATCCTCTGTCGCCCTCTTTCCTCCCACCTTCAGTCTTTCCCAGCATTAGGGTCTTTTCCAGTGAGTTGGCTCTTTGCATCAGGTGGCCAAAGAACTGGAGCTTCAGCTTCATTATCAGTCCTTCCAATAAACATTCAGGGTTGATTTCCTTTAGGATTGACTGGTTTGATCTCCTCGCTGTCCAAGGGATTCTCAAGAGTCTTCTCCAACACCACAGTCCAAAAGCATCAATTCTTCAGCTCTCAGCCTTCTTTATGGTCCAACTCTCACATGACTCATGGTCTAAATCTGTACGTGACTACTGGGAAAACCATAGCTTTGACTATATGGACCTTTGTCAGCAACGTGTTCTCTGCTTTTTAATATGCTGTCTAGGTTGGTCATAGCTTTTCTTCCAAGCAGCAAGCATATTTTAATTTCATGGCTGCAGTCACCATCCACAGTGATTTTGGAGCCCAAGAAAATAAAGTCTTGGGCTAATAAAATAAAGACTGTTTCCATTGTTTCCCCATCTATTTGCCATGAAGTGATGGGACAGGATGTCATGATCTTTGTTTTTTGAATGTTGACTTTTAAGCCAGCTCTTTCACTCTCCTCTTTTACCTTCATCAAGAGGCTCTTTAATGAATAAACACAGTATGTCAGAAGGTATAAGGACGATAGAGAAAAGAAAGCAGAATTTGAACAATTGTGAGTGCTAGCTGGTTTGCGGGTTGTAAGTTTAAAGGAAATGATCAGAGAAAGATATTCTGGGCATTTTAGCCATAACCAGAAGGGCATGAGGGAATGAGCCATGTGGAGATCTGGGGAAGGAGCATCCCTGGCAGAGGGAACAGTCTGTGCAAAGGCCCTGTGGTGGGAGCATGCTGGGTTAGATGTGGATTGTGAGATACACCAGCTCCATGGGCAGGTAGGTGGGTGAGTGGGTAAATGAATGTCTCAAACACCTCTATCTTCTTCCCCCTGCAGAGGGTGGTGAAGGTGTTTGAGACACTCATTCCGCATGTGTGTGTGTGTGTGTGTGTGTGCATGCACACATGCACATAACAGGCGCCCTGGGTCTGAGCGATTCTGAACTGCAGAGCATGTACAGACTTGCCCAGCTCTTCTCACCCGGCAAGGCTGCCTGTGCTCTGAGCTTCCTGCCTGCCTGGGCCGAAGTCTGGATTGTCTAGGTGACCACAGTGCGGGACAAGGGCACAGCTCTGGGCTGGGGGTCGGAGCACCATGATTTCCAATTGCTGACATCAGATTTCCCCCAGAAACTTGAAAACCCTGTGATGAGGCAGCCACTTTTCCCCCAGGTCCCTTGCTGGAAACCCAAGCCCACGGCGCACAGATCACACACATGCACGTCTCCAAAAATACCTTCAAGGGATGAAATTACTCCCGTGACTCCACTTGGGGTTTTCCTGCCAAGATGAACAGTCTTGAGTTGCCCCTCCAAGTCCCTAACCAGAGTCCTCAATCCATCTCCTTCCCCTTGGGACTCTTTAGCGTTTGCACATCTCTATCACCTGCATCAGTGTTTCCTGACTCTGGCTGCACCTTTAGGGAGTTCCTAAAACCTTCTGACACCCACTGTACCCTGAGCCAATGAAATCTGAATCTCTGGTGGAGGGGGGCAGACAGCTGCAGTTTTAAAAACTGTCCAGATAATGCTAATGGGCAAACAAATGCAAGAATTAACACCCATTACAATTAGAAAGCATTTTGTCTTTAATAGAATTTCTCCCTTAAAAAAGTTATTTTAAAAGGAAACCTTAGATCTGATAGGATTGTGGGGATTTTTTCTCCTCTTTTGATCCGGGGAAGAGAGGTAAGTTTATCATACGTCTTGGCTCCTGGCACATATGTTTGTACAAAACCCCTCATTTCCTTGTTTACCCCCTTTATCCCTAAACTTCAGGAGAATATCTTTAGGGAGAATATCCCTATTCTCCCATAGATGACCTTGCCCTCGTGGACTATTTGAATGAATGAATGAATATGACCTCTTTAAAGAATGTTGACCTATTGATTTAAATGTTGTTCAGTCACTCAGCCGTGTTTGACTTTGCAGCCCCATGGACTGCAGCACACCAGGTTCCTCTGTCCTTCACTATCTCCCGAAGTTTGCTCAAATTCATGTCCATTGAGTCAGTGATGCAATCTAACCACTCCTCCTCTGCCACCCATTTAAATGTGTTCTTACAAAACGTGGATCGCTGTTGCATGTGTATGGATCTTTACTTTTCTCCAAAGGGATTGTATCAAATAGCTCATTCTGTTTCCCAGTTTCCTCACCTTGCATCGTTCCTATGGATGTGAGGTTAATCCCCCCCTTCTCTGGGCTGCCCAAATCCTCCACCTGCTCATTTACCATTTTTTACATGTCCGTCTCTGTGGTCACAGGCAGCTGGGTGCTGCCTGCTCACTGAACCTCCTTGACACGTATGTTCCAGAGTGGTCTTGGGCTCCTTCAGTGTATATAGTATAGACCAGGAGTGGATATGCTGGGATATGTGGATTACCCTCTCAGACTCTGAGCTCGTCTCCTTGGGGGACGTCATGGAATTTGGGGTCTAGGGACCAGGCTGTCCCGGAGCTCAGAGCTCAGTCTTGGCACCCTAGCTTCCTGCTGAGCCTGAAGGCCGAGGCCATTCTGTCTCCAGCCCCTGCCTCTGGTCAGCCCACATGGTCTCTGTCTCCTGCCCCTTGGGGGTCACATTCCTCAAACTTCTGGAAGCCGAGTCACTGCCCCCGGGGGCTCTTGGAGGTGCGCAGGCATCCGGGGCTGCCCCCAAGACAGAGTGTGTGTATGTGTGTGTGTGTGTTTATTTTTCCTCGCTTCCAGTGAAGAGGACCCTGGCTGTGAGTGACGGAGGCTGGACAGGAGGTTTGGAGGATCATTTCTCGGCAGAGTTTAGACCCGCCTGGGCAGATTTGCCTTGGGTGTGAGTCATCAGCGGGTTCTAGAACAGCCAATTCTGGAAAACCCCTTCTGTTCTGGAAAATTCACAGGCAGGCCTGTTCAAGAAATGCCAGGGGGTGGTGGGGTGGGGTGGGAAGGGGCGGTGGCATGGAGAAAAAGCAAGAGTCGGTTCCAGCTGCCCCACCATGCCACCAAAAGCCAGCCCCGAGGAGGAGACGAGGGGCAAGGGGCTTCATAGGTGCCCCTCAGCACCCTCCTTCACCATCACCCTTCCTGATTTTACCTGCCCCCCCACCCCACTGCCCCGCCACCTGGGCTGTTACTCACTTTACATGTTTCATTCAAGTCGTAAAATGTAATTATATTATTCTATGGATGGAAAATCAACAGCATTTGCCAGGAGTAGAGTAGCTGGGTTTCCCAGGTGGCGCAAGTGTTGAAGAACCTGCCTTCCAATGCAGGAGACATAAGAGACATGGGTTTTGATCCCTTGGTCGGGAAGATTCCCCTGGAAGAGGGAATGGCACCCCACTCCAGTATTCTTGCCTGGAGAATGCCATAGACAGAGCCTCGCAGGCTACAGCCCATACGATCACAAAGAGCCCTACATTACTGAAGCGACTTAACACACGCGCACATGGTGGAAAGATACATATAACGAAAGCAGAGCAGGCCTATTAGCATGTAACTGGAGCCTGGTGCCTGCAGAAGTCTCTGGATCCCCCAGCTGCTCTGTGCCAATCAAGGGAGATGAGCAAGTGTTGGGAGGCTGTGCCAGGACAGGCTGGCCCTATGCTCCTGGAAGTGGTCCTCAGGTTTGGAAAATAATTAGTGAGCTTTAGTTCCCTGGGAGCTGCTGTCTTCCTGCCCTACTGCTGTGCTCACATGAGAGTTCCCAGAAAACTGAAATGTATTGGATGCCTCCTAGTGATGGCATTTTCCCACCAATATCCTGCCCACTAAAGGCATTCAAATATGTGTTGTTAACAGGGAAAAAGGAACTTGAACTTCTGTGATGGTAAAGATGGTCACTTCCCAGGTGGTGCTACTAGTGGTAAAGAACCCAGCTGCCAATGAAGAAAACGTAAGAGACATGGGTTCGATCTCTGGATCAGGAAGATCCCCTGCAGGAAGGCATGGCAACCCACTCTGGTATTCTTGCCTGGAGAATCCCATGGACAGAGGAGCCTGGCGGGCTACGGTCCATAGGGTTGCAAAGAGTCAGAGAGGACTGAAGCAATTTAGCATGGTACAGCACAAAGATGGTCATAGTTGTGGTAAGGGCCGATGGGTGCTTAATGTGCGGATATACTTAGTCACTTCAATTGTGTCCAACTCTTCGTAACCCCATGGACTGTGGCCCGTCAAACTCTGGCGCCAAAAAGGTTGGGGACCTCTATACTAGAATGTAACTCCTTGCAGATGGTGTTTTCTACCTGTTCTGGGCACTGCTGTGTCCACTACCTACAACAGTGCTTAGCACCCAATAGGTGCCTCATCCACAGTTAAGTCAATGAGCGAATCAAAAAATCCATAAATTAGCGAGTGAATGAAGAAATGATTGAGCATGTGAATGAATGTCAGCCCTTTCGCTAGAGTCAAGAGATAGGCCTTTTCATCATCAAAGAAAATCTACAGAAAATAAATGCTGGAGAGGGTGTGGATAAAAAGGAGCCCTCCTACACTGTTGGTGGGAACTTAAATTGGTGCAGCCACAGTGGTAAAACAGTATGGAGGTTTTTCCAAAAACTAGAGTTACCATATGATCCAACAATCCCATTCCTGGAGAAAACTCTAATTCAAAAAGATACATGCACTCCAGTGTCCATAGTGGCACTATTCACAATAGCCAAGACATGGCAATGACCTAAAGGTCCATGGATAGATGAATGGATAAAGAACATGTGGTATGTAATGGAATGCTACTCATTCATAAAACACAATGAAACAATGCCATTTGCAGCAGCATGGGTGGGCCTAGAGATTATCAGACTAAGTGAAGTAAATCAGACAGACAAAGACAAATGCCATATGATGCCCCTTATACATGGAATCCAAACTATGATACAAATCAACGTATTTGCAAAACTGACTCACAGACACAGAAAACAAATTTATGGTTACCAAAGGGGGAAAGGGGTGGGGGGATACATGAGGAGTTTGGGATGAGCAGACACACGCTTCCCTGGTGGCTCAGACGGCAAAAAATCTGCCTGCAATGCAGGAGGTCAGGTTTGATCTCTGGGTCAGGAAGATTCCCCTGGAGGAGGGGATGACTTCCCACTCCAGTATTCTTGCCTGGAGAATCCCATGGACAGAGGAGCCTGGTGGGCTAACAGTCCATGGGGTCGCAAAGAGTCGGACACCACGGAGCGACTAACAGTCTCACTTGCGTGGTGTGAGTTGAGGGTCCACACACTTCTATACATAAAATAAACAAGGATCTCCTGCATGGCACAGGGAACTGTGCTCAATGTCTTGTAATGAAGCATAATGGGGCTTCCCAGGTGGCTCAGTGGTAAAGAACCTGCCTGCCCCCAATCCTCCTGCTTGGCAGGTGGATGCTTTACCAATGAGCCACCTGGGTTGGAAGGCCCAGTTTTCTTCTACAGTGTGTTGGGCACACTCTCTGAGCTTTGCATACCTTCCTATCCAAAGGGCAAGTTTCTGAGAAAAATCCCCTGGGCTGCTAAGGAGCTAGTTTTCCCCACTCAGTGGAGCGTTTACCTTCCCATGTGCTGGGCACAGAACATTCTTATGGGATAGCATTTATCAGCCTCTGGTTGGCATTGCTCTGGTCTGGGTGAGGACCAGGTGAGGGGCCAGTCTCCCTCTTTGGTGGAATTTGAAAGAGGCAGCTCAGCACCCCCTCCCACCCCACCCTCAGATAACTCTGCCTCTGTCTCAGCCCCAGGAGGAAAAGAGCATCCTTTTGTTCTCTTGAAACAGAGACGTGTTCTCTTTGTAGGTTTTTTTTTTTTTCCCCTTAGGGTAGGGCTTCCCAGCTGTCTCGATGGTAAAGAACCCACCTGCCATTACAGGAGACAGGAAACTCGGGTTTGATCCCTGGGTCGGGAAAAATCCCCTGGAGGAGAGCATGGCAACCCACTCGAGTATCCTTGCCTGGAGAATCCCATGGACAGAGCAGCCTGGCGGGCTACTGCCCACAGGGTGACAGAGAGTTGGACGCAACTGAGTGACTAAGCACACATGCAAATTCATCATTGACCAGGGCATGCGGGGTGATTTTTCCAGAGACTAATGCCTCTGGCCAGCGATTTTTATTTTGGCTGGCCAAAATTAATTCCTGTTATTTCACTAACACTTTGTGGGTTATTCAGTAGTTTCACCTGTGTGTGTGTACGCTAAGTCGCTTCAGTCGTGTCCGACTCTTTACGACCCTATGGAATGTAGCCCACCAGGCTCCTCCGTCCATGGGATTTCCCAGGCAAGAATACTGGAGTGGGCTGCCCTGAGCCCCAAGGGGATCTTATCGACCCAAGGGTTGAATCTGCGTCTTTTCTGTCTCCTGCATTGGCAGGTGGATTCTTTATCACTGTGCCACCTGAGAAGCCACACCTGTAAAGTCTTCTCCAGCACCAAGAGTTTCATTTTCACTTTCCATTTCAGAATCCATCACTAAGATTTTTTTGTCTTTTTTTTTGTCTAATATTCTAATATTCACATCATCTGAATCAGAATTATGCTCTGAAGGACTGTCATCTTCTAAGATACTGGTATATGTGTTGTTCAGATAATCAGAAAAAGTATCTGCATAAAATTCAATGAAAAATACTTCTTTACTTAAAATTTTGCAATGCATCACTTTTGAAAATTTTCGGTAATAAATTTGCATTTATAATATACATAAGGTTGGAATAAAAACCCCTAAGGGAGCAAAATATGAATGATAATGACAGTCAGAAGTTGGATAATGAATCTTTGATCAACTTTAAGTTCTAACAACTTTACACAGTGGTGTTAATTGTATCACTGTCTAAAAACATATTGATACATCTCCAGTTAATAATGTTTGGGTGACAAAAGATATATTAATATGTCTCTAGTCAATAACGTGTTAAGGTAATAGGGAAGCGAAGACTTTACTTCTTTGGGGAAAAAAATCTCTTTTAAGCAATTTCTTGTTGCCCATAGAACATGGGATCAATCCAGCTAAAATAGTCATGTTATGATTTGTGAGTATTTCATCAGTTCAGTTCAGTCACTCAGTCATGTACAGCTCTTTGCAAGCCCATGAACTGCAGCATGCCAGGCTTCCCTGTCCATCACCAACTCCGGGACCTTGCTCAAATTCATGTCCAAAGAGTTGGTGATGCCATCCAACCATCTCATCCTGTCGTCCCCTTCTCCTCCTGCCTTCAGTCTTTCCCAGCATCAGGGTCTTTTCCAGTGAATCAGTTCTCTGTATCAGGTGGCCAAAGGATTGGAGTTTCAGCTTCAGCATCAGTCCTTCCAATGAATATTCAGGACTGATTTCCTTTAGGATTGACTGGTTTGATCTCCTTGCAGTCCAAGGGACTCTCAAGAGTGTTTTCCAACACCACAGTTTAAAAGCATTAATTCTTTAGTGCTCATGTCAAAGAGAAAAACAGTATGACTATAAAGTCCCTAAAAGTGAGACAGGGTCTTAGACATGCAGTCCCCACCCCATTCAGGAGCACTGGTATACTCACGTGTAACAGTTCTCTGCATATTAAAATCTGTGAAAGGACCACATAAATTTCAGGGTACACTGGTCCAAAACTTCAGTGTGCATAAGGACCCTTGGGAAACTAACTAAAAATCTAGACTTTAAGGTCCCACTGTGATTCATTTGTTCATTCAATGGATGTTTATTGAGCTCCTACTATGAGTAGAGTTGCCATATTTAGCAAATAAAAATGCAGGATGTCCACTTAAACTTGAATTTCAGAGCAACAGCAAACAACTTTCTAGTGTAAGTATGTCTTATGCAATAGTTGAGATATATATGAACCTATATATGAACCTTCAAGTTGTGAACTTTCAAAGATGTCAACGTGCGTTCCATTAACATCAGGAGTGAGTGAAATTGCAGCTTGCTCTCCTGGGTCGGGAAGATCCCCTGGAGGAGGAAATGGCAACCCACTCCAGTATTCTTGCCTGAAAAATCCCACGGACAGAGAAGCCTGGTGGGCTACAGTCCAAAGGGTCGAAAAGAATCAGACACGACTAAGTGACTATGCACACACACTCCATCTCCCATTGCTGACCATCCTTCAGCTCTGCCGTCTCCCACCCCCCAACTTCCTCCAGTCAGTAATTCTTGTTGCCTGTTCACTTGATGCCAGCCCCTGTATGCCAGGTGTTGTTCTGTAGTATTGTAGTTTCAAGGTACTGTACTATAAGAGTAAAAATGTTTTATTTTTTGTTTGTTTATCTATTATTTGTGTGAAAAGTATTATAAAACCTATTAGAGTACAGTACTATATCGCCAATTGTGTTAATTGGTATCTAGGCTAACCTTGTTGGACTTAGGAACAAATTGGATTTACTGTACTAAAAATGCTTTGTTATCAATCTGAAATTCACATTTAACTGGGCGTGCTGTATTTTATCTGACAGCCCTCACTCTGCACTGAGCTGTTCCTGGCGACGGGTGGGGAGGATGTAGCAATGGATAAAGCAAAGCCCCTGACCTCTTGGAGCTCACATGCTGGTGAGGGAGACAGAAAAGCCCTTAGATTAACTGAAGGAAGGATGTTGAGGGACACCGTGGCAGGGTACCATTCCAGGCTTGTCCAGAACAGAGCACACGTCACCTCGCTATTTGTTGTTGTTGTTGAGTCGCTGAGTCGTGTCCAACTCCTTTGCGACACCAGGGACGGTAGCCTGCGAGGCTCCTCTGTCCAGGGGAGTTCCCAGGCAAGAATACTGGAGTGGGCTGTCACTACCTCCCCACTGGGCCCTGCCAAGTCTGGGAGGGGTGTCAGCGCAGTCCACCTCTAAAGAACCTCCTCGCAGGTGAAGGGCACCATGAAAACTAGAACTGCTCACAGATCTAGAGCTGCCGGAGATGACAGGGAAGAGATCGGACAGTTTATACACAATGACGTGTCATAACTTTAGTACACTCAGTTCTGGGGGTGCTTATGGTTGGTTAAGTGCAACCTGGTGGCTCAGAGGGTGAAGAATCTGCCTGCAATGCGGGAGACCTGGGTTCGATCCCTGGGTTGGGAAGATTCCCCTGGAGGAGGGCATGGCAACCCCCTCCAGTGTTCTTGCCTGGAGAATCCGCGTGGACAGAGGAGCCTGGCGGGTTGCGGTCTGCGGGGTGGCAAAGAGTCAGACACGGCCGAGCGGCTAAGCACACGAGTGCGACTTCAGGTTCCTTCCGATACCGCAAACGTTCCCCGCAGACGCTGCAGGAGATCTTCCAGACGGAGAACACCATCATGCTGCTGGAAAGATCCATCATGGCCAAGGAGTGCCCGCTGAAGGTGGCGCAGACGAGGCTGGAGTGCCGCACCCGGCGCCCCAACGTGGAGCTGTGCAGGGACACCGCCCAGTTCAAGTGAGCCGCGGGGTGGGGTCGGGGGCCGGCAGGGGAGGGGCAGGGGAGAGCTGGGTCTGGAAATGGGCCCTCCACCCATCAGGAGACCCGGGTCTACGACTCCACAGGGCACTGGGTGGGGGCCTGGGGCTCTGAGGACGCCCTTGGTAGCCTCCCCACCCACGGAGGACAGTCCTCTGCGCTGCCCTTCTCAGCCAAGTGAGGATGTTTTTGTAGGTCTGTGCTGCTCCGGGAACTCTCCAAGCCATTGAGACGGCGCCGCCCAGCCCGGAGGCGTGGTCCTTGCCCTTTGATCGCTCCACCCCCGCCCCCCCACCTCCTTCTAGGCTCCGGTGAAAGAGGCGCCCAGCCCACACCTCACCCATCCCCCAGCGCCCTTTCTGTGAAATTCTCACCTGCGAGCCCTCCGAACAGCCCAATCCTGCCCGTCCCACTTAGCTAAGGAGGAGCTGCTTCTGTTGAGGGGAAAGGGGCACAAGGCTCGCTGCAGGCCCAGAAACAGGGTTTGTGAGTCTAGGGGTGGGGGTTTGGGACGGCACAATGATCAGGCAAGGAAGGAAATGGCCATTGGACTTGGGGAGTATTTTCCTGTGACCCTGCTGTGTGACTTGGGGCTGGTCGCTTGACTGCTCTGTTCCCTCCAAGCTCAGGACACTGTCTTCACTCTCTGTGGCCGCGTGACAGGCTCCCCCCACAACTCAGTGGCTTGTCTTCTTTCTGAGCTGAGATGATGGGGCAAAGAGAGCTGGAGGAGTAAAGAGGAGGAAGAAAAATATTCAGAGAGAAAATGCTGAGTGGTGCCATGAGCTGAGGTTTCTACAGCCTCAGTCACTGCCTGGGAATAAAATTCAGGTTCTTATTTGCACAAACTGCATATCAAGTGGTCAGGAGCTATGTGTGGCTGGAGGCATAGAACGGAATATCTCCATCGCTGCCGAAAATTCTGCTGGACAGCGCTGGCTGAGAGAGCCTCAAGGAAAGAAGGGCCTCCAGGCTGCCGATGTCACCTCTCTCTAGCTCAGGCTTGTCACGGGGAAGCTCACCCTGATATCAGCCCAGGGTCTCCTAGCAGCATGTCCTCTAGTTCTGAGCACTGTCTCTCCCCCCACCTCCAGGTGGGTCCCAGCCCCACAACCAACCCACCATCACAGCTCACCAGGTGTATTCATGACCCAGGGCTGCTGTGACAAATGACCAACAGGCTGGCTAGCTTAAAACAACAGAATTTCTCCTCTGAAACTTGCAAAGGCCAAACCTCTGAAATCAGAGTATCAGCAGGGTTGATTCTCTCTGGGGGTTCTGAGAGAGCATCTTCTCCCAGCTCCTCTCCTGGCTCCTGGTGGTGGCTGGCAGCCCTTGGCTTGCAGCTGCATCATTGCATCTGCCTCCATCTTCACATGGTCTTCTTCCCTGTGTGTCTCTGTGACTCAGATCTTCCCCTCCTTTCTCTTATAAGGAGATCAGTCATTGGATTTAGGGTCCATATCCCTGGTGGCTCAGACAGTAAATAATGCGCCTGCAATGCAGGAGATCCGGGTTTGATCCCTGGGTCAGGAAGATCCCCTGGAGGAGGGCGAGGCAACCCATTCCAGTATTCTGGCCTGGAGCATCCCATGGACAGAGGAGCCTGGTGTGGTGCAGTCCATGGGGTCGCACAGAGGCAGACAGGACTGAGCGACTGAACACAGCACACTTAATGGAGGATAATTTCATCTCAGGATCCTTAACTGAATTCCACCCACAAATATCCTACTTCCAAAAAGCATCACATTCATAGGTACTGGGGTTCAGACGTGGTGTCTGGTATCTTTCACTCAGCATCATGTCTTCAAGGTCCATCCATGTTGTAGTACATATCAGCACTTCATTCCTTTTCATTCAGTTCAGTTCGGTTCGGTTCAGTCGCTCAATCATGCCCAGCTCTTTGCGACCCCATGAACTGCACCACATCAGGCTTCCCTGTCCATCACCAACTCCCGGAGCTTGCTCAGACTCATGTCCGTTGAGTCAGTGATGCCATCCAACCATCTCGTCCTCTGTTGTCCCCTTCTCCTCCTGCCCTCAATCTTCCCAGCATCAGAGTCTTTTCCAATAAGTCAGTTCTTTGCATTCTTTTCATTACATCTGAATAATATCCCCATGTGGGGACAAAGCATATTTTGTGCATCCATTCATCTGTCGATGGACATTTTGGGTTGTTTCCACCTTTTGACTCTTGTTGTTAGTGCCGTGGGCTTCCCTGATGGCTCAGACATTAAAGGATTTGCCTGCAATGCAGGAGACCTGGATTCAATCCCTGGGTAGGGAAGATCCCCTGAAGAAGCGAATAGCTACCCACACCAGTATTCTTGCCTGGAGAATTCCATGGACAGAGGAACCTGGCCAGCTATAGTCCATGCAGTTGCAAGTGAAGTCGCTCAGTTGTGCCTGACTCTTTGCGACCCCATGGACAGTAGCCTGCACCAAGCTCCTCTGTCCATGGGATTTTCTAGGCAAGAGTACTGGAGTGGGTTGCCATTTCCTTCTCCAGGGAATCTTCCCGACCCAGGGATCGAACCCAGGTCTCCCGCATTGTAGACAGACGCTTTACCATCTGAGCCACCAGGGAAGTCTCTTGCAGTTGCAAGAGTCAGACACAACTGAGCAACTAACACTTTCACTCACTTTTCATTAGTGCCACACGAGTATTTGTGCAAGGATTTGAGTGTCTGTTTATACTTCCCTGGTAGCTTAGCTGGTAAAGAACCTGCCTGCAATTCAGGAGACCCTGGTTCGATTCCTGGGTCGGGGAGATCCGCTGGAGAAGGGATAGGCTACCCACTCTAGTATTCATGGGCTTCCGTGGTGGTTCAGCTGGTGAAGAATCCGCCTGCAATGCGGGAGACCTGGGTTCGATCCCTGGGTTGGGAAGACCCCCTGGAGAAGGGAAAGGCTACCCACTCCAGTATTCTGGCCTGGAGAACTCCATGGACTGGATAGTCCATGGGGTCGCAGAGTCAGACACGACTGAGCAGCTTTCACTTCACTTCACTTTTAGTTCTTGTGGGTCCTGTCTTGAGTCTGTGCCTAACTGAGGAACTGCCGGCTTGTTTTCTGAACATCCCATCTGTGTCTCCCTTTGTGCTCACCATCCTCAGCAGCTCTGCGGCGTGTTCACCCGCCTGCCTGCCCCGCCCCTGTCTTCCCTGCTGGCTGAGCCCTGCCCACCTGGCTTTCTGAGTCTCCCAGCGCCTGGCACATGGGAGAGGCACCTGTGCCCTCCAGCTGGCCGAACCTGCCTTCCCCTCTGCTCTGTCCCCAGGCTAGTGAACGAGGTGTTCACCATCGACGACACCCTGCAGACCCTCAAGCTGAGGCTGCGGGAGACCCGGGATACACTGCAGCTGCTGGTCATGACCAAGTGCCGGCTGGAGCATGAGCTGGCCATCAAGGCCAACACCCTATGCATCGACAAGGAGAAGTGCATGGCGATGAGGAAGACCTTCCCCAGCACCCCATGCATGGGCATCTGCCCTTGAGCCTGCCCCCTCCCCGCACCCCCACCCCCCCCTGCTCCACGCACACGCCTTACATAGCACAGAATGCGCAAAGGCAGAAAAACAAAAATAAAAGAAAGTGTCATTTTTTTCCCTTTCCTCCTATCATGGAAAAAAATAATATGTGTATATACATATATATAAAGAGCCAAAATAAATGTGCCCAAACCAGAGAACTGGGAGCTCATTCCTTGCTGCGGAACCGGCCTTACGATGGAGCCCAGGGTGGAGACAGGCTGTGACCCCTTGGGGACCGAATGTTGCAAGGTTGTCAGCCTCCCCAGGAACGGAAGAGGCCGCGTTTTTAAAAACCTGTTTGTTAAGGAGCATAGCATAGACCATGATGTCCAAAGACTGGACATCAGAGCCAGGAGTCCCGAGACCAGCTGTGACTTAGGGGCCGAGGGGCCTTGTACAAGTTCCCAGACTGAGCTTGTTTCTATCAGACAAGGTTGGTCCAAGGTGGAGGTGACTGTCAGCCATGTGGGGCGGTGCGAAAGAATTAGGAACTGGAGCCAGAAGTCCTGGGTTTGAATCCTGCCCTTAATAGACAATTTTACTTATTTATTTAATTTTGTAATAGAGTATTGTTACAATACAACTATCTACAATCTATTACATTATTGTAATATAGTATTGTTGTTTGGGGCTTCCCTGGTGGCGCAGATGGTAAAGAATCTGCCTACAGTGCAGGAGACCCAGGTTCAAGCCCTGGGTCAGGAAGATCCCCTGGAGAAGGGAATGGCAACCCACTCCAGTATTCTTGCCTGGAGAATTCTCTGGACAGAAGAAGATGGGCTACAGTCCATGGAGTCACAAAGTCACTAAGTTGTGTCTGACTCTTTGAGACCCCATGGACTGTAGCCCACCAGGCTTCCCTGTCCATGGGACTACCCAGGTAAGATTACTGGAATGGGTTGTCATTTCCTTCTCCAGGGATCGAACCTGGGTCTCCTGCTTGACAGGCAGATTCTTTACCACTAAGCCTACTAACTATACTTCAAGTCAAAAAAAAAAAAAGTGCAGAATACAAAACTGCACAGGAAAAAAGATGGCATTGAAATACACTTGAATGTTAACAAAGTCAGCAGTAAGTAACTGCTGGTTTCTTATTTGTTTATATTATTAATCATCTACAGTGAACATGTGTTCCTCTTTAATCAGGAGGAAATGCTTTTTTAAATAGACTTTTAAATTGTGCAATATGTTTAGGTTCTTAGAAAAGTCGCAAAGACAACATGGAGAATTTCCACGTACCCTTCACCCATCGCCCCCTAATAACTGTTGGAACTGTTTGTTATGGTTCATTTGTTAAAACTAAGAAGTAACATTAGTGCATTACTACGAACTAAACTCCAGAATTTGTTTTTCCTGTTTACCTTTATCTGTTCTAAGATCCAATCCCGGGTATGTCACACTGCACCTCCCTACCAGCTCCCCTCTGTGGATGGCCATTCCTCCATCTTATGATCTTGACAGTTTTGAAGAGTTCTTCTATTTGCTGGTATTTGAAGGTATTTGCTAAATGTCCCTGAACTTGGCTTTGTCTGATGCTTGTCTCGGGACTAGTCTGGGGTTACAGGTTTCACAGGGAAGACCAGGGATGCAGTGTCTTTCTCATTCCTTCCTGTGAAGGCATTCATGACATCTGCGTGACATCCCGATAGAGCTTAAACTGGTCACGTGGTTAAGGGAGAATGGTATTTAGAGACCCAAAGTCTGGGTGCTCAGTGTGCTTACTATTAGGATTTTTTTTTTCAATTTTTCTTACTGTGATAAGATCCATGTGATGTAAAATTTATCTTAGCCATTTTTAGGTGTACAATTCATTGGTAACAAATAACATTCATAATACTGTGTGGAAAATTCTTAAAGAGATGGGAATACCAGACCACCTGACCTGCCTCCTGAGAAATCTGTATATAGGTCAAGAAGCAACAGTTAGATCTACACATGGAACAACAGACTGGTTCCAAATAGGGAAAGGAGTACGTCAAGGCTGTATATTGTCACCCTGCTTAGTTAACTTTCATGCAGAGTACATCATAAGAAATGCTGGACTGGATGAAGCACAAGCTGGAATCAAGATTGCCAGGAGAAATATCAGTAACCTCAGATATGCAGATGACACCATCCTTATGGCAGAAAGTGAAGAAGAACTAAAGAGCCTCTTGATGAAAGAGGAGAGTGAAAAAGTTGACTTAAAACTCAACATTTAGAAAACTAAAATCATGACATCTGGTTCCATCACTTCATGGCAAATAGATGGGGAAACAATGGAAACAGTGACAGACTATTTTTTTGGGCTTCAAAATCACCGCAGATGGCGACTGCAGTCATGAAATTAAAAGACTCTTGCTCCTTGGAAGGAAAGTTATGACCAACCTAGACAGCATATTAAAAAGCAGAGTCATTACTTTGCCAACAAAGGTCCATCTAGTCAAAACTATGGTTTTTCCAGTAGTCATGTACGGATGTGAGAGTTGGACTATAAAGAAAGCTGAGTGCTGAAGAATTGATGCTTTTGAACTGTGGTGTTGGAGAAGACTCTTTGAGAGTCCCTTAGACTGCAAGGAGATCCAGCCAGTCCATCCTAAAGGAAACCAGTCCTGAATACTCATTAGAAGGACTGATGCTGAAGCTGAAACTCCAATACTTTGGCCACCTGATGCGAAGAGTTGACTCATTGGAAAAGACCCTGATGCTGGGAAAGGTTGAAGGCAGGAGGAGAAGGGGATGACAGAGGATGAGATGATTGGATGGCATCACTGACTCAATGGACATGAGTTTGAGTAAAGTCCAGGAGTTGGTGATGGACAGGGAGGCCTGGCGTGCTGCAGTCCATGGGGTCACAAAGAGTCGGACACGACTGAGCGACTGAACTGAACTGAACTGAGCCATCACCACCAGCCATCTCCATAATTCTTTTCATCTTATAAAACTAAAAGTCTATATCCATTGAATAGTAATTCCCCCCATTCCCCCTTGCCAACCCATTCTACTTTCTGTCTCTATGATTTTGACTACTCTAAGTACATCATATATAAGTGGAACCATACAGTATTTGTCTTTTTGTGACTGGCTTATTTCACTTAGCATAATGTCCTCAAGGTTCACCCAGGTTGTAGTATATTGCAAAACTTCTTCCATTTTTAAATCTAAACAATATGCCCTTGTACTTAATTTTGCTTATCCATTTACTTGTCAATGGACACTTGGTTTGCTTCCAGTTTTAGCTATTATGAATAATGCTTCAATGAACACAGATATACAAATATCTCTTTTGAGATCCTACTTTCAATTATTTTGAGTATATACTCAGAATAGGAATTGTTAGATAACACAGTTCTATTTTTAATTTTTTGAGGAGCCACCATACTAGTCCCACTAACAAGGGCTGGTGGGACTATCCTTGTTAAAACTTATTTTCTGTTTTTTTTTTTTTATATTAGCCATCCTAATGGGTGTGAGGTGGTATCTGTGAGATTTGTTTGATTTGCATTTTCCTAAGGATACTGGATGTGGTCATCATTAGGAATTTTTCTTAATAAGAAAATAAAAAGATTATTGGGTTTAGTGCCCAGGAGTCTTTGGATGAATTGTGAGAAGAGGTGTTTTGGCAGTGATGGGGTCAGAAAGCAAAGTGGAGAGAACTGGGGACGCCCTGAGCTTTCGGTCAACTCCACACCCCAGTCCCTGTAAAAGTGGGTATTCCATAAATACTTTATTGTACTTGCATACTCAGTCATGTCTGATTCTCTGTGACCACATGGACTGTAGCCCACCAGGCTCCTCCGTTCACAGAATTTCCCAGGCAAGAATACTGGAGTGGATAGCCATTTCCTATTCCAGCAGATCTTTCTGATCCAGGGTTTGAACTCATGCCTTTTGCATCTCCTGCATTGGCAGGCAGATTCTTTACCACTGCGCCACCTGGGCAGGCAGATTCTTTTACACAGTGGTGAAAAATCTGGCTACCAATGCAGGAGACACAAGCGATCCCTGGGTCGCACAGAGTTGGCCATGACTGAGCACACACATGCATGCAATACTTGATTGGGTGAATTGTAAATAACCAAACAAGTACATACAAATGCATGTACATTTATCTTGGACAGAAGGGATTGACTTCTGAGTTTTAGAAGAAAAAGGGTGTAGTTGCATTTTCCTGTGGGAAGGTAAGTCTCCTATCTGCTTTTACAGCTTAGGGACCCGTGAGGTTATTCCCACTGTGGCTCTCAGAGGCTGGCGTGGTGACCACAGCCTCACTGATGTCTTCCCTGCCGTAGCCCAGGCAGGAAATCCTAGAGACACGACCAAGAGCTGGCTCCCTGCCAGGCCGGGAGCAAACTGGGAGAAGCTGGAGGATCTTCCAGTTGACTTGCTTTCCAGTGGGTTCAGGAGGATGCTGTCCAGCTGGCTCCAGGGAACAGACCACTCCCTAAGCAGTGCATGTGTGTGTGTACGTGTGTGTGCACGTGTGTGTGCTCACACTTGTAGTCTCCCTGTCTCCACAGTCTTACCCAGCACTTTAGCATTTCTGAGACCAGACCTGAGGTAGAGATCCAGCAGGCTTCGGGGACAAAGTGAAAAGCCAAAGAAGAGAGACAGAGTTGAAGATGGAAGGCTGATGGGCATGGACCTGAGTCTCAATTAGCAGGAAGCTTTCAAAAATGTATTGAATTGTTGAATTAACTGCCAATGACTAAATAATACTTTCCACACACACACACACATGAAAACACACATTTGGCTTCTATTAAAGATGGTATTATCTGGTTACCCTGTTTGCACACTCTCCCTGAAGCTGATATACTGAGCTTCCAGCATTCATTTTACCACAGTCCCCACCATTCCCTATTGTAACACACCAGCCCTGCTTCACTCACATAGGTCGCTTGCTGACCCTTTAGGCAGCTGATTTTGGTGTTTTGCTTTGCTGAGGCTCCTGAAAGATCCTCTGATCCAGAAAATTGAGGCCCAGGGGCTGGAGAGAAGAAGGGGGTCACACTTCAAGTGGGGTCGCATGATACAGACAAGGCAGATATGCAGTGGGGACCAGGTTGCTTGACTTCTGTCTGGTTGATTTCCTATGCCCCCAGGTTTCTCCCTGGGTGAATTGTTCAGAATTTATAATCATGTTTGACACCAGAAGTCACTCTCTGACCTTGCTATCTATCTACTTCCCAATGCGGGTGCTTCAAGAGAAGGGGTAAAAAACAAAATACAAAAGTTAAATAAAAAAAAAATAAAAGAAGGGACATAGGGTCTGAGATATCAAGGCTAGAGCTGTTGGGGGCCAGGATACTCACTAACTTGAATGCTGTTGTATTCTCTTTCCCAATTTCATTTCACAAATTCAGCAAAACCGAGGCCGGGAAAAGTACAGTAAAATCTCAAAAGCAATGCTCTAGGAATGCAAAGGTCCTGGGGTTTTTTCATTTTCTGGTTAACAAGAGTGATTCAGAGGCCCTCTGTTTTGGTTTTAACCTTTAGAATCACCAGATGTCTCTTGAGTGAATGGATGATGGGATAGATGGGGCTCTCGAGGGCCTTAGGAGGTGATACTTTCAAGCCCTCATTTTTCGGAAGAGAAAGCCCAGAGAGGCACAGTGACTTGCTCATAATCACACAGCCAGTTAGAGGTGGAGCCGGTACTCTGTTCTCTTCAGAACTCCCAGGCCTGTTGCAGAACCCACTTTTCCCCCCAGGTTAAGGAGAGCTGAGAGGGCATGCTGAGCCTGTCTTTGCTCGATGACTTTGAAGGGCCGAGAGTTGTGCCATCTGGTCTGGGACTAAAGGTGGCTATGGATTAGTAATACACATAGAATGGCTACCCTTGGACGCTGTGTTACTCCATGTAAACTTTCATTCATTCATTCACGTCTTCATTTGAAATATTCACTGAACACTTGGCATGTGTCCACACCTGTGCCGGGCATTGTGGCTCTAGCAGGGACTCCTCCTGCCTTCACAGAACTTGAAGCCACAGTCCTCAGTCAAACAACCCAGGGAAAACAATTCTGTTTCATTGAAGAGTCAAATGAGGTTTTTAAAAGTGAGCTTCAGGAACCTCCCCGGTGGTTCAGTGGTTAAGATTCTGCACTTCCACTGTAGGGGGTGTGGGTTCAACCTCTGGTCAGGGAACTAAGCCCTGGAACGTGGGTTCTATTTACCATGTCATTTTATGGAAGTGGAAATCAAGGCCCAGAGAGGTTAAGAATCTCACCCAGAGTCACACAGTGAATAAATGGCTGAGACAGGACATAAGTTCAGGTATGTGACTTTAGGGTCTGAACCAATGACCCCAAATAAAAGTTACTGTTTAAAGTGGACCTGGAGTCCAAGAGGGGTCTGGCAAGGCCATTGGTGACCACCACAGGGTACTCTAATGGACAGAGGACCCCAGAACCCTAGTCACCAAGCAGCTGACCTGGGGGGGTGGGGACAGCATTTATCCATTCTCGGCTAACAAATAGCAATAATAATAATTGGAGATAACATCTTGAACGCTTGTGAGATGCCAAGTGCTACCCTCTTATCTCAGGTAATCCCACATTCATCCTTTGAAGTCACTGTCGTGCCTGTCCCCATTTTACAGATAACGAAACCGAGGCACAGGGCAGTTTAGGAAGTCATCCAAATTTACAGAGATGGTGGAGCCAGGATCCACACCCAGCAATCTGGCCGAGTCCAGGCTTCCAAACACACGTTATGGGGTGCCCACAGCAGTACAGTTATGATGAGCTGGCACTGGCCCCCAGGAGGCTCCCCACCCTTCACCCTTCACCCTTCCCCAGCCAGCGTCAGGCTGCTAGGCGCTGGGAGGGAGGCGGCTGCATTTTTTGCCTTGACCAGAAATGCCAGTGCGTCACCATCACAGAAAGTCCTGGCTGTTTGCTCCTGTGGTTCCTGGGGCACCCTTTGCAAGTGTCACCTCACATAGGCTGAGCAGGGCGGGGCAGGAAAGGAAGCAGTTTCAAGGCACATGATTAAAATTCCTAAGGAACTGTGTGGAGTCCTTCAATTCCTCTCTTGAAAACACACAGAAAATT
Organism: Cervus elaphus; assembly: GCF_910594005.1. Lineage (NCBI taxonomy): Eukaryota > Metazoa > Chordata > Mammalia > Artiodactyla > Cervidae > Cervus > Cervus elaphus. Next base: position 23,974,159 of record NC_057824.1, on the reverse strand, counting down.
CTTGGTCTCTATATTGGGCTGGGCTTTGAGCCTCTGGCTGCACCTTCTTGGGTCCCTTGTAACTACAGACGGGCTCCCAGGAGGAATTTTCTGTGTCCCAGGGATGGCTGGTCCTTCCCTCCTCCCCACCCAACTATGCTGCTTGGGATTCCTGGCGCTCCTCTGTGGGCAGGCCAGGGTGTGGGCACCCATGGTGGGCAGAGCCCAGGACAGCCTGGTGGGGGTGGCCAAGGGGCTCCTGGAGCAGCCCCTCCCCTGCAACAAGCCCAGTGGGTTTGAGCCTGGCAGAGTGTGAGTGTGTGTGTGTGTGTGTGTGTTGGAAGGTGTCTCTGCAGGACTCACAGCTCAACGCCAGCTGTTGGTGGTCTCAGATGAGTGAGACCCATCAGGGGAGGATGTGAGTCAGAGAACTGACCTTTCCAATGGGTGTGCAGTCTCCTGTTCCAAAACAGGACCATCCTGACAGGGAACCACAGCAGGCCAAGAGCTGTCCAGGAGCTTTAAATATATTCAGGCGCTGCAGTTCGCTCTCTGCATAATTATGGACAACTCATGTAACTGCCCTGAGCCTCGGTTTCCTCATCTGTAAAATGGGAGTAACAATAATAATTTCTATTCATTGGGGCTTAGTCAGTTGTCCGGAGTAATGTCTATGAAACGCAGGCCACAGAGACTGGCGCATAGCAGGGGTGCCTTGCTGGTGGGGTTAGTTAGGGGGGCTCCTGCTTTCTCAGTACCTGTTAAGGACGCCCACCAGACAGAGAATTGCAGGCCAGGGGGGACTCTTCAGAGGCCTGGCCAGGCCAGGACTCGCTGATCCACACACTGACTTAGCAAATCATGTTGTGAGCTTGGCGACTGGGGTCCTGAAGCTGACCCAGAACAAAAGGAGGAGAGGTTTTGAGGCCCTGGGATGTGTGCATCACCCGTGGAAAGGACGGTGCAGAAAAAGCCTGTACAGTCCCACCCCCCAGCCCCACCCTGCGTGCGTGTTCAGTTGTTTCAGTCGTGTCTGACTGTTTGTGATCCTATGGACCATAGCCCGCCAGACTCCTCTGTCCATGGGATGCTCCAGGCAAGAATACTGGAGTGGGTTGCCATTCCCTTCTCTAGGGCATCTTCCCAACCCAGGGATGGAACTCTCCTCTCTTACGTCTCCTGCATTGGCAGGTGAGTTCTTTATCACTAGCGCCACTTGGGAACCCCCCTCCCCATCCTGGTTCCTCATAAACCCCAGTGGCTTCAACTTTTCCCGGAAATCTTCTCAGGAGCCTTTTTCATCAGCTTGGAGGATGGACGTCTTTTCTCCCCTCCCGTCCACCCTCCCTGGATTCCAGGAATTGGTCCCGGAGCTTTAAATCTACGCAAAAGAGGAGATAAAGACACTATGTGAGTGGGTAAGAGCCTCCTCCGGGGGTAACGGGGTCAGTGGGCCTGGGCGCAGTGGAGGTGGGAGGGATGGCGTCAAGAATTACGCCAGTGGCCTGGCCCCGCCCCTCAGGGTTGTATGCAAATAAGGCCCCGTGTGTAGCCCCGCCCCCTGAGCCGTGCCCTGCCCCCCACGCCCCTGAGTGGATGTCCGGGCATCCCGCCAACTCCGTGCCAATCGTGCTTGGCGGCCCAACCCCTGTGGGCACTGGCCACCTTCCTTCCAGCCTCCTACCCAGCAAGCGCTGAGGGTCTGAGGAGGGGCTGAGGACGCCCCCTTTCCCCGTCGGCCAGCCAGACTTCAGGGCGTGTGGGTGGTGGGAGAAGGGGCTCGCTCAGGTCTAGGGTTCGGAGGAGAGTCTCCTGAGGGCGTGCATGTCTGCTCTGCGGCACTGGCTTGCCCCCCTATCTGTTAGCACTTTGGCAGGTGACTCCAGAGGCAGAGGAGGTGGGTGGAATGGCAGCGAGGGGAGAATAGGTGCTGGCACTGCTGTCTGAGGGCGCGGCAGGGGAACCAGAGGCGGATCTTGGCAGCGGGACTGGAAAACATCTTCCCTCTCCCTCTGGAGCTGCTGAGCCACCCCCGGGGGACACAGAGGTGGGCACAGCCCATGAGAGCAGACACCGAGTCCGGAGCCTCCACTCTGGCAAGGTGGGCCTGCAGACCACGTGTGCTGCATGCTCCTCCGTCTGCAGGGCCCTACGGAGGTGGCAGCTGGGAGAGAAGCCTGATCCTGCCAGTAGCTGGATGGACCTGCAAGGCTCCGTGTGTGTATCTGGGGAACGAAAAAGCTTGGGGTTTTTTGAACTTCTTATATTGTATTGGGGTGCGTGCTAAGTCCCTTCAGTCCTGTGGGGCTCTTTGCAACCCTCTGGACTGTAACCCACCAGGCTTCTCTGTCCATGGAATTTTCCAGCAAAGAATACTGGAGTGGGTTCCCATGTTCTCCTCCAAGGGATCTTCCCGACCCAGGGGATCGAACCCATGTCTCTTATGTCTTCTGCAGTGGCAGGCGGGTTCTTTATGACTAGCTCCACCTGGGAAGACCTTGGATTGGGGTATAGCTAGTTAGCAATGTTGTGATAGTTTCAAGTGGACAGTGAAGGGACTCAGCCATACATATGCATGTATCCATTCTCCCCCAGACTCTCCTCCCATCCAGGCTGGCACAGAACATTGAGCAGAGTTCCCTGTGCTACAGCGTAGGTCCTTGTTGGTTATCCAGTTTCAAGGTAGCAGTGCGTACCTGTCCATCCCAAACTCCCTAACTATCCCTTCCTCTGGCAACCATAAGTTCATCTGAAAAATGAAAATTTTTTCAAAGCATCAGTCATGTCAGCCCCTCTTGCACAAAACCCTTCCAGGGCTCCCCAGGCTCCTAGGGTATCCCCCACCCCAACTTTAACTCTGAGCAGCCTCTCCAGGCCCCCTTCCTCCTGTGCTCCATCCACCCTGGTCTTTCACTTTCCCACCACAGGACCTTTGCACATGCTGTTCTGGCTCCAGGAACATGAGTCCCTTCTCCACGCAGTGAATGGCCTTGTTCACAGCTCTCTGTCAGTTCCCCAGGAAGGGCTAGCTGGATCTCTCTGATGGGTCCTTGTAGCTTCCTTTCCTTCTCAGCTCTGAGTATAAATACTATTCCTTAGGCCAGCCTTTCCAAACTCCCTTCTGAAGTTCTTATTTATTTACTTGGCTACACCAGGTCTTAGTTGTGGCATATGAACTCTTAGTTGTGGCATGTAGGATCTAGTTCCCTGACCAGGGATTGAACCTGGGCCCCCTGCATTGGGAATGTGAAGTCTAAGCCACTGGATCACCCTTGTAAAATGCAGATTCCTGGGCCCTTCTCAGCCTTAGAGTCAGAAAGCCCAGCAAAGGGTTCTGGGTGCTATGTAAGGAGCCCCTTGGGGGATCCTTTCCATTACTGTGGGTGGGAGGCTGATAGGTGTGTACCTACCCCCACTCAGTTCTGAGTCCCCAAAGGTGGGCACCATCCTCTTTATTTTTGCAACCCTACCTCCAGCACAGCCTCTGGCACATGACAGGCCTCAAGAAATATTTGTTAAATGGATGGATGATGATGGAATGAATAGAATTAGTTCCAGTGACTAACTTTAATTCAATTCCAAGTGTATTTATTACCCTGCCTACACAAGAGCGGAACACTAGGAGAATCACAAAATGGACTGATGTGTCCCTGAGCTGAGAGAGTGAACAAGATAGGAACAAACCCAAGCTGGGGACCCTGCCTGGGCTGTGAGCTCAGAGCAGAGGACAGAAGTGTCCTGGGGACCATCCTGGGGCAGCTAAACTCACTCTTTTCTCTGGGAAGACAACTTCCCCTCCCCAACACAGCTGGAGACAGAGACACTATGCACCCCTGTGGGGAACTGAGGCCCCAGAAAGAAGACAGGGTAACAACAGGAACAGGAGCAATAATAATAAACACAATTAAGATACGCAGTTTTGGCATCCCTGTTCTGAGATTCCACAAGTTAGCTCATGCAATCTGGTAGCTGTTTGGGCAGAGATAGCACCTTGATTTCCTGCCCTGCACCCTCTTCCCCTCCCTTTCCTCCCCCTCAACTCCCACCAAGTGTTAAGCTCTGAATTGAAAGAGATCCTTCATCCTTACCTCCACCCCGCCTGGGGGGCCTGTATTTCAAACAGTCTGTCCCCCCACCCCACCCCATCCCTACATGCAAGCACACCTGCCTCTCATACCACTCTCTGAATTTGGGGTTCTGAAAACTTCCCCACTGTCCTAGAGTTGGCTTCCCAGATGGCGCTAATGGTAAAGAACCTGCTTGCAAGGCAGGAGATGCAAGAGACACAGGTTTGATCCCTGGATCAGGAAGACCCCCCCCCCCCCCCCACCTCCGTTGGAGGAAGGCATGGCAACTCACTCCAGTATTCTTGCCTGGAGAATCCCATGGACAGAGGAGCCTGGTGGGCTACAGTCCATGAGGTCGCAAAGAGTCGGACACAACTGAAGTGACCTAGCACACATGCACGCCCTAGAGTGGAGGTGTGTGTCTCGGGGGGGCCCTATGTCTGATGCCAGAGTGGAGAGTGTAAGGGGAGGAGGGATTGGGTGCTACCGAGGGAGCCAGCCCCACCCTGACTCTTCTCAGGCACCCACGAGGCGGTGGCTTGCATTTCAGGATTTTGAGCTTGGCAGAACGCCTGCGACGTTCATTTCTGAGGGGGCAGGGAATGGAAAGAGAGGGCGGATGGAGCCAGAGGCTTTTCCCGGGCCCTGCCCAGGCTGGGATGGACAAGATCTTTGAGATTAAAAAAAAAAAAAAAAACAGCTGGCTTGCACCCAGGTCTGCAGGGAGTCCCTCCCTCTTGATGAAGGAGAGGATGGATGGGGATATAAAATAGGGGTGGAGATGGCTGGTATCCCACAGTCACTGGGCCCTGAGGGGTTACGATCAGGCCCCACCCCCCAGAAAACAGAGAGGACGTGTTTCAGAGCCGGGTGGGCTGCATGGACACTGAAGGCTTGTTTGCTGGCTGCCCACGCTTACCAGGAATCGCCCGGGCGGCTGGGCACCCTGGAGCTGTCACTTACGCCACTGCCTGTGCCAGCCGGCCAGGCCCCCTGCTCCCCTGCCCTGCCTGCACCCCTGCCTCTCTGGGAGCAGCTCCGAGGGCCCCAGAGGGCACGGGCCTGTGAGTGGTGACCTTTAGGACAGGGGAGAGAGGGCCCAGAGAGAGCTGGAGCCCCTGGACTTTGCCAGGCCTGGTAAACAGAGCCCTTGAGAGGCAAAAAGCCCTGAAGTCTCTGCCAGCCTCCCTCCTCCCCCGGGGGATGGGGGGGTGCATGTACATGGCCAACTGGGTGACTGGAAGTTGGGGAGCGCATGGACAGGCTGGGACTTGTTTCTGCCCGGGGCTCCTAGGAGCAGGCGTCCCCCTGAAACCGGGAATGCTCAGCCCACCCCGGAGCAAAGCTGAATCAACGTTAACTACCCCCAGTATATTCTCCTTCCCAAATCTGGCCCCCAGTTCTGCTCCAGTGGGTTCACAGAAAGTAGTCCCCCTTGGAATCCTGGGTTCAGGATTTCAAAAGGAAGCAGGCAGCAAGGCATTTCTTTGGCAAGGCACACATCTGGGCCAAGGTTCCACGGATCGGGTCGGAGGAGTGAGGTGTGCCCACAGGCAGGAGGTCCCCAGAGTTTCTTACCCGTCAGGTGGAGCAGGTTGGGGCAGGGACGGGGAGGGGCGGCGTGGCTGGCCTCCTGGATTCTGACCTTGCCCTCTCGGTCTGTGGATCCTCAGCAGAGCCAGCTTCATAGGCATGAGACCCGGGCCATCACTCAAAAGGACCCTGCACTGGATTTAATGCCCTGCCAGGACCAACGTGGGATTCTTAAATATTTTGAGTAGGGGGTCCTGCACTTTTATTTTGCACTAGACCCTGAAAGTTATGCAGGTGATCTTGACCTGAAACTCAAGGAAAAAATGATGGTTGTAGAGTTTCTATTTAGGGGAAGCTTGGAAGTGAAAAGCTGGCTGGAAGTAAGAACTGAGCAACTTGTCCTGAAGCTACACTTGATAATAATAATACAATAGCAGCAGCAGCAAAACCACCATGCTCTTAACAGAACTGTGTGCCAGTCGCTATCCTTTTTATTTTTTCAACATTTGACCATACCAAGTGACATGTGGGATTCTAGTTCCCTGACCAGGGATCAAACCCATGCTCCCCAAGTGGAAGCACAGAGTTTCAACTACTGGACTGCCAGGGAAGCCCCATTAGTCACTGCTCTAAATGCTTTATATGAATTAGCTCATTGAATGCTCAGAACATCTCTACACAATCATAACTATTATGATCCCATTTTACAGAAGAGAAAACTGAGTCTCAGCAAAGTTAAAGAAGCAGCAATCAATCAAACCTGGGCAGTTAGACTCCAAAGCCCTTTACCTTCTGCTAGAAGTCACATTCCTTCAGATTTAAAGTCGGTTTCTTGTATACATGTGGTTGAGTCTTGTCTTTCTGACAGCCTCTGTTTTTTAATTGGTATATTTACACCATTCACATTTAATATAATAACAGAGTTGGATTGATATCTACCATGTTTGTAAATGTATTCAGTGCACTTAATTCTTTTTTTTACTCTTCCCCTCTTTTTATGCCATCTGTTTTTAAATATTTTATGATTGCGTTTTTTTCTCCTCTCTTAGCCTATCAAATATACTAAAAAAATTTTTTAGTGGTCACCCCCGAGCTTTTACAATATCCATCACAACTAATCTGTCTTCTTTCAAATAGCACTATGCTACTTTGGAGAGTTTTCCCAATTTCTCCCTCCCCTCACTTGCAATGTGACTGCCACTCATTTCCCAGGTCCACTTGCTACCATCACCTAACATGTTGCTACTGTTACTGGGCATTTATTGCCGTTGTTTCTTGAATCCTCATAACAATTTTATGAAGTGTGGTGGGGACTGTCCTCAGCCACATTTTACAGAGGTGTTGACAAAGGCACAAAATGTGTACGGTTCCCCAAATCACAGCGAGTGGCAGAACTGAGCTTTGAACCCAGCCATTTCTTGTTCTGTGTGGCAAGCAGCCTGCTTTCCCTTAGTTGTTCTGTTCGGTGTCAATGGAGCCAAGTTTTTTAAAGAGACATTTGTTCTTATTTGCTGTGGTGTTTGCATTTACTCTTGTTCTAGTATATTATTATTATGGAGGCTGTGGGGTGGGGGGGCGCACTGGAAGGGCTGATTGAGATGGGGAGCCACCGAAAGGGAACTGGGGTTCCAGCCTCACTTGTTGAAAGTGAAAGTTGCTCAGTTGTGTCCGGGCCTTTGCAACCCCATGGGCTATACAGTCAGTCATGTCCGATTCTTTGCAACCCCATGGACTATACAGTCGGGGAATTCTCCAGGCCAGAATACTGGAATGGGTAGCTTTTCCCTTCTCCAGGGGATCTTCCCAACCCAGGGACTGAACCCAGGTCTCCCGCATTGCAGGCAGATTCTTTACCTGCTGAACCAGCAGGGAAGCCCAAGAATACTGGAGTGGGTAGCCTGTCCCTTCTCCAGCGGATCTTCCAGACCCGGGAGTGGAACCAGGGTCTCCTGCCTTGCTTCACTTGTTGACTCCACCCCAATCACACTCCCTCCCCCTCAGGCTTAGAGTGAGAGGGTGGGGCTTGCAGTGCCGCCTTGCGGCGTGAGGGCTGGGGCACCTCTTGTAGAAATACGGGCATCAGCTCCCCGAGGTCAGTGTGCTGGATTGTGTTGCAAAACCTCTTCACGGAAGAGCCTGACCTCTGGATTCCCAGGCTGTCCCCTGATGGCCTTTGGAAGGAGGCCAGAAGAGGCATTCTGGGGGCCCTCCCTGTAGGAGCTCTATTGCTCCAGCCAGCCCAGACAGCCCCATCCTCAAGGGCGGGCAGGAAGGAGCAGTTTCTGTTTGTAAACAGCAGCTACGCCCTGCGGGCATCCTTCCTTCCTCCTCTCCCCCCAGCCCCAAAGCTCTGCCTCTTTTGGCAGGGGACGAAATCTGGCCAAGGGTCCTGGGGCAGCAGTAGGCAGGACGGTCCTCCCTAACCTCCCTGGGCTAATTTTCCAGGCCAGTGGGAATCCCCTTGCAAGGGCACCTAGAGTCAGATCTGAATTCCTGGGGCGGACATAAACCTAGCTGGCCTTTTGAAGGGACTGTGGCTTTGGGGGACCTAGGGACAGGCTTGGAGGGTACACACCATGGGAGACATCGATTTCTCTGACCAGCATTCCAATTTCCCTTTGAGGAACCAACCTCCCCACTTTCTCAAGTGACCACGCCCCTCTGCTCCAGAAGGAGCCAGATGGGTCAGCCTTGGCCAGTGAGCATACTTCCTGCCACCGTGCTGGTTCAAGCAGTCCGCTGAGTCCACCTTGGGGTTTCGCTGGGATAGCTGGAAGAGGGGAGACCTCTGTGTACTAAGCTTCTGGAGCTGGTAAGATATAAATTTGTACATGCTGGTGGCTGACTTGCCAGCCAACAGAGCGAAAACAGAGTCTAAAGATGATTTTTTTTTTTTAATGGTATTTCAAAGTGGTGGGGAAAGGATGAATTATTCACTAAATGGGACAGTTGGCTACACATTCGGGGAAAATTAAATCATATCCCTTACAGAAGTAGATTCCAGTTAGATGAAAGAAAAAAGGATTAAAAAGTGAATGTAGGGCCTTCTTTAGTGGTCCCATGGTTGGGATTCCATGCTTCTGATGTAGGGAATGTGGATTCGGTCCCTGATTGGAGCACTAGGATCCCACCTGCCATGCTGTGGCCAAAAAAGAGAAAGAAATTAATGTAGAGGAAGAAAATGCAAGATAATACTTTTTCAGATACTTGGCAGTGGGCAAGCTCCTCCTTCATGTGACACAAAACCCAGAAACCCCTAAAGGAAATTTGCAGATTGGCTGCATAAAAACAACCTGTATAGTCAAGGATACCACAGAAAAGGTGGAAAGACTGATAATGACCAGGAAAAAATATTTGCAACTCTGCAACAAGTAGGTCATTTGTAACAAATGACCTCTAGTTACAAAGAGGTCCCTCAATGGAACAAAAGGAAAAAACCACTCAAACTCAAACTGGCCAAAGGATGTGAACAAGCAAATCACAGAGGAACAGTCAGCCGGACATTGTTTGCTTCTAGAAGCCCTGAAGTTCGCTTCTAGCAGCACCTCCGGGAAGGGATTAGAAATGACGTCATGTGTGAATGGTTGAAGGCAGGGAGACTATTTAGCCTAGAAGGAAATGGGCGAGAGCAGCATGGTCCAATAAAACATAATGCCAGCCGCACATGACATTTAAAACTTTCAACAGCCGAGTTTAAAAAAGCAAAAACAGGTGAAATTACTTCAGTCACGTATTGTAACTTAACCAAAGGTATCATTTCAACACATGATCAAGATAAAAATTATTTATTGGTTTTTGTTTCGACTTTTATCTTGGAAATCTGGTGTGTATTTCACACTTACAGGCATACCTTGTTTTATTGGGCTTCCTTTTATTGTGCTTTGCAGTTATTGCTTTTTTGGTTGTTGGTTTTGTTTCTTTTCAGAGTGACGGTTTGTGGCAACCTTCTGGTAAGCAAATTTGGTGACATTTTTTCCAACAGTTCGCTTATTTCATGCGTCTGGGTCACATTTTGGTATGTCTCACATTGCTTTTTCCTTTCAATGATATTTATTATGGTGATCTGTGATGGGTAACCTGGGATGTTACTCCTACAGGTCACTGAAGGCTCCAGATGATGCTTGACATTTTTTAAACAATAAAGTATTTTTAAATTAAGGTATGTACATTTAGGCATATGGCATTGCACACTCTACAGACTACAGTTTACTGTAAGCATGACTTTTATGTGCACTGGGAAATAAAAAATTCACGTGACTTGCTTTACTGGGATATTTGCTTTACTGCAATATTTGCTTTATTGCGATGGTCTGAAACTGAACCTGCACCATCTAACATCTCTGAGGGTTGCTTGTACAGTGCACCTCCATTCAGGACAGCCACATTTCATGTGCTCAATCGTCACAAATGGTTGGCATCAATCACAGGGTTAGAGGCTGAGAGAATAAGCCCCAGGTTTTCTCACTTGCTGTGTGACCTTTTTGATTTCCTGTCTTCATTTGAAAAATAACACTATAGAGCTGTGTGGGGCGTCATTTATTTGTTCATTTTTTCTGGCCTCACCCTTGTGGCCTGTGGGATCTTAGTTTCCTGAGCAGGGATTGAACCTGTGCCCTCAGTAGTGAGAGTTCGGAGTCCTAACCACTGGACCACCAGGCAGTTCCCCTGTGAGGGTTTTATTTAACATGAAATCCTATCACCTTTATTTTCTTTTTTAAAATACTTATTTTCTTATTTTTTATTGGAATATAAATGCTTTACAATGTTGTGTTTAGTTTCTGCTGCAGAGCAAAACGAATCCAGCCACACTTACAAACATAAACCCCTTCTTTTTTTGGATTTCCTTCCCATGAGTTCACCACAGAGCGCTGAGTCGAGTTCCCAGTGCCATACAGTCTCCCACTCCATCCGACCCCGCTGTGTAGGTTTTAAATAGAATCCATGTAAGGTATTCAGCTCACTGGCTGGCACAGGGTTGCATGCACGCAGACTAAGTTGCTTCAGTTGTGTTCAACTCTTTGCAACCCCACGGACTGAAGCCCACCAGGCTCCTCTGTCCACGGGATTCTCCAGGCAGGAAGACTGGAGTGGGTTGCCATGCCCTGCTCACAGGGATCTTCCCAACCCAGGAATCGAATGCATCTCTTATGTCTCCTGCATTGATTGGCAGGCGGGTTCTTTACTGGTGCCACCTGCCCAGAGTTGAGAGCATAACAAAGTTGTTGATTTGAAGTCACTACTTATTACCCAATAGCTGATAAGACTGTAAACACAGTGGACAAAACAAAAAACCAACATGTAAAACTGTAGGGTGTTGGATTTGAATTCAGCCTAAGAAAAAACTCCAGGGTCAGAGCTAACACTGTTCAGTCCTACACCTGCCAGCCTCAGGTGGCCTTGGAGCACGGAGGCAGCTAGTCCAACCAAGAAATGCTGAAATGTAAAATACACACTGGATCTCCAGGACTTAGTGCAAAAAAATAGAATATAAAACATCTCGCTAAATTGTTTACTGTTGATTACATGCTGATATCACATTTGGATGTATTGGGTTAAAGGAAATGTATCATTACTATTATTATTATTGCTTTTTAAAATGACATGAATGTTCTCTCGTTATATTTCTGTGGAACAGCACTGGTTGAGAACTCTGCAACAGTGGGATACAATGCTTGGTCGAGTAGTGAGTTCCCCGTCCTGAGAGTGTCTCAAGCTGAGGATGGGTCATGGGGAAGTAGGGGTGGTACACGATGACTTCAGAGCTGAGGACTTGAGGGTTCCTTCGGCCTGAGTCTCCTAGTCACGGAGGGGTTTCTGGGGCTGCCACTCAGCGCCTGGCTGGCAGGCCGTAGATGTCTGTCTGGAGGTGGCTTAGAAAGCAGCCCTCACTCCTGCACTTCAGGACTCCGCTCATCCAAACAGGAAGCCAGCATGGCACAGGGTTGGCTCAGGAGGGCAGCGACAGGATGGAGGAAGAACTGGGCCCCGCCTGCCTTCTGCATCCCTGTGGCTTGGACCAGCTCAAAGTCACCCCATGATGTCCCCTTTTCTCCCAGCTCCCAGACACTGTCTAGGGGGAGGGGCCCTCATGCTCTCAGCTCAGCCCCAGATCCTGGGCAAAGCTCCCATGGGAGGGGAGCGCTTGGCTGCCTGGATGCCTGGAGAGGCCTTGGAGTAAGTATCTTAGTGTATGTGAAGCTGGGAGCAGCTGCTTCCTTCACCCCAGTGGCCAGACAGCTTCCTCCTCAAGGGCCTGCATCTCATCAAGGAAGGGTCAATCCAGTACCCCAGTGTGGGGTTGCCTGATGCAAGCCAGGCAACCAAGAACTTGCATGAATTTTGCTTAATAATTAAAACCCACAACCAGCAGGATGGCATAGCCTGGAGGTTCTGTTTCAGCCCTGAGGCTCTCCCATTACCATGAGACCAAAGTCCCTTGCCATCTTTGGATTTCCTTATTCATCAAACAAGGATGGGGACACCAAGTGGCCTTTCCAGTTTTTTTTAATTCAGGGATCCTTTGATTCCTCCTGGCTGTGGCATCCTCTTATTTCTCACTGCTAAGTCCTGTCTGTCCCAGCTGGATGACAATGATAATAAGCAACAGTAAATAGCAACTAATTCAAAACATAAAGAATCTGCCTGCAATGTGGGGGACCTGGATCGATCCCTAGGTTGGGAAGATCTCCTGGAGAAGGGCATGGCTACCTACTCCAGTATTCTTGCCTGGAGAATCCTATGGACAGAAGAGTTTGGTGGGCTACAGTCCATGGGCTCACAAGGACACAAGTGAGCAACTAACACTTTCACAGCATTTGTCAATTTCTGCTTTACATGTATTTAAATCACTCAGTCCTCCCAACAACATTATGAGTTAGGGACCATTGTTATCTCCATTATGAAGGCAGAAACAGAACTATGAGCCCCCTGTGTTAGTCTGCCATAACAAAGTATTCAACATCACAGACTGACTGGCTTAAACAGAGAAATTTATCTACAGTTCTGGAGACTGGAAGTCCAAGATTGAGGTGTCGGCAGGGCTGATTTCTTCTGAGGCCTCTCTCCTTGGCTTGCAGGTGGCCACCTTCTCTGTATGTCTTCACATGGCCTTCCCTCTGTAGTGTCTGTATCCTCACTTCTTCTTCTCATAAGGACACTAGTCATACTGGAATTAGGGTCCACCCATATGACCTCATTTTAACTTAATCACCCCTTCCAAGACCCCTGCCTCCAAATACAGTCATGCCTTGAGGTACTGGGGCTTAGGATTTCAACATATGAATTGGAGGGGGGGCACAATTCAGCTTGTAACATTCCTCAAAAAGGCAAGAAGAACTGGCATAAATTAAGCAAAATTCACACTGGTTCTGGGTTGCCTGGCTTGCATCAGGCAAGCCCACTCTGGGGTACTGGGTGGACCCTTCCCCAACGAGACACAAGCCTTTCTCTTGTAATCCTCATGGGCCTGGCTCACAACAGAGAACCTCAGATAACCTTTGGTAGAGGGTTGGGTGGGGGGTGGGGAGAGGGGATGATTGGGGAGCAGAGGATGCCCCCAAGGTCTACCCTGACAGCACCCCATGGAGTGCTGATGGCCTCGTGGCTCAAATGGCCAAGGGACAGAAATTGCCTCCTGATCATAGAAGGGTGCTGACCTCACTGGGAGGGTCAGAAAGACTTCCTGGAGGAGGCAAAGTAAGGAGATAAAGAGGCTGGAGAAGAGCTTTCCAAGCAGAGAAAATGGCAGGTGCAAGCTGGTGTGCCTCAGATGGGGTGTCTTGTGATGGGGGCTCTAAGCATCAAGTTCAAACTCAGGGGACAGAAGCGGCAGGAAAAAGGAGAGGGAATTCCAGGAAGGTCCTGAACACTAAGGAATGTGGACTTAACCTCACGCTCCAGGAGTCATTGAATGATGTCAAGCAAGGGAGTGGAGGGTGATTTTACTATATTCATCACAATGGTGTCATATCTTTTTGCCTTTTCATACTGTTCATGGGGTTTCCATCCACATTCCAGTACGGATATGAGAGTTGGATCATAAAGGAGGCTGTGCACCAAATAATTGATTCTTTTGAATTGTGATGCTGGAGAAGATTCTTGAGAGTCCCTTGGACAGCAAGGAGATCAAACCAGTCAATCCTAAAGGAAATCAACCCTGAACATTCTTTCAAAGGACTGATGCTGAAGCTGAAGCTCGACTGCTTTGGCCACCTGATGTGAAGAGCCGACTCATTGAAAAAGACCTTGATGCTGGGTAATATTGAGGGCAAGAGGAGAAGGAGGTGACAGAGGATGAGATGGTTGAATTGCATCATCGACTCAAAGGACATGCTGCTGGCTACTGCTAAGTTACGTCAGTCGTGTCTGACTCTGTGCGACCCCATAGATGGCAGCCCACCAGGCTCCTGTCCCTGGGATTCTCCAGGCAAGAATACTGGAGTGGGCTGCCATTTTCTTCTCCAGTCCATGAAAGTGAAAAGTCAAAGTAAAGTTGCTCAGTTGTGTCCGACTCTTCGTGACCCCATGGACTGTAGCCTACCAGGCTCCTCCGTCCATGGGATTTTCCAGGCAAGAGTGCTGGAGTGGGTTGCCATTGCCTTCTCCTCAATGGACATGAATTGAGCAAACTCTAGGAGATAGTGAAGGACAGGAAAGCCTGGCATGCTACAGTTCATGGGGGTCACAAAGAGTCACACACAACTTAGCAACTGAACAATGACAACAATCACAATGGTGAGTGGGCTCCAGACCAAGTTGTCACTCAGCCCGCCACATGCCACACCTCATCTCTGCCCGCTCCCTGGTCCCTGCCATGCCTCCCACTCACTCACAGTCCTCTCTTCCCTTCCTCCGGGAACCCAGGGTCCCTTCTCATCTGTTGTTCAGCTAGAACCACCCTGAATGGTTCAGCTTCCCAATCATTAGTATTGAGCAATCGCTTTCCAAACATGGTTTTTGGCACAGAGTCTGTCTCCCAACCACACTGAAAGCTGGTGGTCATCTCTGTCTTTACAAGGAATGTGTGTGCCTTTCTGAGTTCCCTCCACATGCAACTGGTGGTGGTGGGTCAAGAAGAAGGGTCTCCTCTGGCTGAACCTCTGGGGCGGGGGTAGGGGGGATGGAAAACCCAGGGACTTGGGGTGGGCGAAACTGGCTATATCCTGTGACACAGAAGTTCCCCCCCTTCAAAGCTGCTAATGACAACAATGACAGTAGTAATAATAGAGAATTTCCCAAGCACTTACTTCATGCACACTTTACAATATTAATTCATTTAATGTTCACAGCAACCCTTGAGGTAGGAACTATTATCTCTGTTTTACAAATGAGGAGACTGAGGCATAAAGTGGCTAAATCACTTGACCAAAATCAAAGTGAATGGCTCAAATAAAAGAGAAAGGGAGCCTCCTGCTGAGTGTCAATGAAGGAATCTCCCCACAGCTTGGAAACAGTTCTACCATCAATTTGGGGCCAAATGCTTCATAAAAATTAGAGGATGCAAACTAGTGTCTGGTTTTTTTTCTACCCGAAGCTCTAAAATTGAGATGCAGTTATTTCAGTGGAGGAGTTTCTTGAAAAATCTGGCTCCTGGCTCCCTCTGGGAAAATCGGAAGTGCCGGCACCCTGGGCCCACATTCCCACATAGGGTATATGCTTAGTGAAAGATTTCAGACAGAGAAAGAAAAATACTGTTTATGTTTTTACTAATATGTAGAATCTAAAGAAAGTGAAAGTGAAGTCTCTCAGTTGTGTCCGACTCTTTGCGACTCCATGGGCTGTAGCCTACCAGGCTCCTCAGTCCATGGGATTTTCCAGGCAAGAGTGCTGGAGTGGGTTGCCATTTCCTTCTCCAGGGGATCCTCCCAACCCAGGGGTTGAACTCGGGTCTCCTGCATTGCAGTCAGACGCTTTACCCTCTGAGCCACCAGGGATGTGGAATCTAAAAGGTAAAACAAATGAAAGTAACAAAACAGAAATAGACTCAGGCTTTTGTTCTTGTTTAGTTGCACGTTGCGTGCAACTCTTTTTCGACCCTGTGGACTCAGGGCTAAAGAGAACACATTAGTGGTTACCAGAGGGGAGAGGTGTGGCGGAGGAGAAGGGAATTAAAAGAGGCAGAAACTCCTGGGCATAAAGTAAGTGACAATGTAATGTACAGCACAGGAAATAAAGTCAGTGTTTTATAATAACATTGTATGCAGTATACTCTATAAAAACATTGGATTACTATATTGTACATCTGAAACTAATATTAATATTGCAAATCAACTATACTTCCATTTAAAAGTTACATAAAAGGTACTCTGTGATGACCTAGAGGATGGGATAGAGGGGTAGGGGAGTGGGAGGGAGGCTCAAGATGGAACACACACACACACACACACACACACACACACACACACACACACACACACACACACACACACACACACACACACACACACACACACACACACACACACACACACACACACACACACACACACACACACACACACAGAGAGCTGACTCGTGGTGTTGCGAAGTAGAAGCCAGCACTACACTGTAAAGCAATTATCCTTCAATTAAAAACAAATGTAAGTAAATTTAAAAAAAGATTACTTAGAATCTACAAACAGAGACCGAACAAAAACAGAATCTATACATTTTCGTATGTAAGATGTCATCATCTGTCAATATCACTTGGGGAAGTAGTCACAGTGCAGATTCCTCAGCCCCTTCCCCACAGGTTCTGATTCAGTAAGTCTGAATTCAGTAAGTCTCAGGGATGAGGTCCAGGAATCGACGTTCTCACAAGCATCCCCACCACAACCACCACCACACACAGTGGGGATTTCCTCACTGGTGGTCCCGGGACCATATTTAGAGAAATGCTGCTTTAGTCCCTGGGCACTCAGCAATACCAGATGACATGCTACCAAATGGGAGTCCAAAGGCTCAGGTTTTATCCTGAGCGACCAGGACAAATCTGCCTTCAGCTTACTCAATGAAAACGTCTTCTGCACACCAAGGCGGTGCCTGGGGCTTCTCCTCCCGGGCCGCCTCGTCCAGGCTCACACACCTGCATTTTCGGGCGGTAAGAACTCTTCAGCCGCTCCCCGTCTTCACTCTCTCTACCTGCCCCACCTCCCACCTACAGCCGAAGGTGCCAGGTCTGCGTGGAAAACGGTTGCCCGGCTTGTTGTGCAGGTTTGGTTGAAACACGCTTTGAGTTGGGATGGGTTTTTAGAGGAGAGGGCCTGGCTACAGCCCTCTGCAACTCTCATGGCACAAAGGACTGGTATGTGATCACAGACAAAGGCTTCCAGATAAGGAGTCACACTTAGCAGCCCGCTCCCCTGGCAGCTGGGGCATTTGTTATTGCCTAGAAAATCAATGGGCAGGGAATGGTCCCATTCACCGCACCCCACCCCACCGCCCGGACAGAACACGCTGCGTTAACAAGGAATCAAAGCGGGCGTGTGAGCCAACGGATCCCATGTTGCCAGCCCCCCAAGAGGTGGGGCAGGGCTCTCACACACAATGTGCTCCCCAAAGGTCCACATCAGCCCTCGGCATCAAGGTGCCAGCATGTGATCATCGTTTGTCTCCAAGAGAAACCTCTGTGGATGAGGGGCTGCGGTCCCCGGCATGTGGTTTGGCCACCAGTGGCGAGGGAGAATGAAGACCTCACAGGACCACCTCTCCATAACACTTCTCTTGTTCTGGCTGCTCTGCGTGATCAGGCATAAATCCCACCACAAAGAGACTATATTTGTTCTGTTCTTTAGCATTCAGGACCCACATTTCACCTAATTCTCACCCCTGTGTAAACATCCTGAGATGCTGCAATTACCCCATTTAATGATGAGGAAACAGAGGCTCAGAGCTCATCAGAGGCCCCACAGGCAGTGGTGCTGGGTTTTTAATAAAAGGAATGAGGACTCTTTTATGTCTCAGAAGGACTCGGACTCATTCTCCCCCTGGACACCCAGTTCAGTTCAGTCACTCAGTCCTGTCCGACTCTTTGTGACCCCATGCACTGCAGCACGCCAGGCCTCCCTGTCCATCACCAACTCCCAGAGCTTACTCAAACTCATGCCCATTGAGTTGGTGATGCCATCCAACCATCTCATCCTCTGTCGTCCCCTTCTCCTCCTGCCTTCAATCTTTCCTAGCATCAGGGTCTTTTCAAATGAGTTAACTCTTTGCATCAGGTGGCCAAAGTATTTGAGTTTCAGCTTCAGCATCAGTCCTTCCAATGAATATTCAGGACTGATCTCTTTAGGATGGACTGTTGGATCTCCTTGCTGTCCAAGGGACTCTCAAGAGTCTTCTCCAACACCACAGTTCAAAAGCATCAATTCTTTGGTGCTCAACTTTCTTTATAGTCCAACTCTCACATCCATACATGACTACTGGAAATACCATAGCCTTGATGAGATGGACCTTTCTTGGCAAAGTAATGTCTCTGCTTTTTAATATGCTGTCTAGGTTGGTCATAACTTTTCTTCCAAGGAGTAAGAGTCTTTTAATTTCATGGCTGCAGTCACCATCTGCAGTGATTTTGGAGCCCCCCAAAATAAAGTCTGCCACTGTCTCCACTGTTTCTCCATCTATTTGCCATGAAGTGATGGGACCGGATGCCATGATCTTAGTTTTCTGAATGTTGAGCTTTAAGCCAACTTTTTCACTCTCCTCTTTCACTTTCATCAAGAAGCTCTTTAGTTCTTCACTTTCTGCCATAAGGGTGGTGTCATCTGCATATCTGAGCTTATTGATATTTCACCCAGCAATCTTGATTCCAGCTTGTGCTTCATCCAGCCCAGCGTTTCTCATGATGTACTCTGCATATGTTAAACAAGCACGGTGACAATATACAGCCTTGACGTACTCCTTTTCCTATTTGGAACTGGTCTGTTGTTCCATGTCTAGTTCTAACTGTTGCTTCCTAGACACCCAGCATGGGTCAAACTAGCTAGTATGTCCCAGCAGGTTTGAACAGCTTTGAATTTAACAAGATAGGATGGCAGCTGCCCTGTCTAATAACAGGGCCACAGGCCAGAGGTGGCCACCGAACACCTGAAGTGTGGCCAGTGCAAACTGAGATGCTCTAAGTGTAAAATACATGCTAGGGTTTGAAGATAAAATACAGTAAAAGGGGGGTGGGTGGGATGTAAGATATCTATTTTATCTCAAGCGTGTGCTGCAATGGTAATATTTGAGATACTAGGCTAAAGAAAATCTTATTAACACATTATTGACCTGAGATGTATTAATATGTCTTCTGTTACCCAAATGTTATTGACCAGAGATATATCAATATCAGCTAAGAAATCGCCAGCCACAGGTGTTAGTTTCTGCAAAATCCCCTAGTCAATAATGAGGTAAGATTACATTCATTTGTTTCTCCATTCCTTTAAAAATACAGCTACTAGAAAATAAAATTATATATATATGACTCCCATTTTATTTTCACTGGACAGTGTCTCAATCATTTCCCTTTCAGAAGGCCCCTGTATCTTTTATCAAAATTCCCTAACTATATCCTAGTCACCTTTCAATTACAAATCACCATGGGAGGAAGAAATGGGTGACTCTTCTTCATCTGCCTACAGAGCCCAAGTCAGAAAAACGCCCCTAGCACTCTCTCTCTTGTCCCCTCTTCCTGCTTATAACCATACAGATGGAAAAGGAACCCTGTTAGCCTTCTTGGGCTGCTGTAACAAGTCACCACCATCTGGATGACTTACAGTGACAGGAACTTACTCTCCCACACTCCTGGAGTTCTGGAAGTCAGAAGTGGAGGTGTCGGCAGGGGTGGTTTCTTCAAGGCTCTGTTCCTAGCCCCTGGGGGTGGCCAGCATCCTTGCCGTTCCTCAAGTTGCAGCTGCATAGCTCCAATCTGCTTTCGTCACCACATGGCCTCCCCTCCTACCCCCGTGCATGTGTCCAAACTTTCCCTTTTCCTATAAGGACACCAGCCATTGGACTGGGACCCATCTTACTTTGGTGTGACCTCATCTTAAATACTAACTAGTAACAGTTGCAAGGACCCTATCTCCTAATAAGGTTACACTCTGAGGTTTCAAGTAGATCTGAAGGGGGCAGCGGGGCGGGGCGGGGGGAGGTCACTGTTCATCACAGTACAGGTGCATATGTGCAATCAAGTGCACATGTGCGTGCTCAGTCGTGTCTGACTCTCTGTGGCCCCGCTGACTGCAGCCTGCCCACCAGGCTCCTCTGTCCATGGGATTTTCTAGGCAAGAACACTGGAGTGGGTAGCCATTTCCTTCTCCAGGGGCTCTTTCCAACCCAGGGATTGAACCCACATCTCCTGCATTGCAAGCGAATTCTTTACCACTGAGCCAGCAGGGAAGCCCACACCTAAAAGTAACACATTGTAAATCAACTTTACTTCAATAAAATGTACAGAATCTGTATGGTTAAGTCAACCAAGTGTTGACAAAAGAAAGAAACATTAGGTTGCTCTCTGTATTCGAGGTGGGAAATAAAACTGGATTTGTGCGGTAGATGGTTACAGATAACACATACTATGGGGGCAGGTACTTTAACAAACAGGCAACTGCCCTGATGCCAGAATTCCTGCAGACACACGAGCCCTGCCATTGAATCCCCAGGGGTCCAGCTGTCCTTGCCACTATGAAAACCTAAATAAAACCGTGCCTGAGTTGACCATCCCTTATTTGCACAGAGATCTTACGTGGCTGCGTCGGGCTTGTGATCCAGGGCTTGGGTCCTAGATACACAGAGCCATGAGACTGAGGCAGGTTCTGTCTGTCTGGTTTGCAAAACTGAGTTCTGTTTGTGTATCAGTGAGTGCAGCTCATTACCAGGGATACTTCTCCAGAGACAGAATACGACTGGAAGATCATGGGCAGCCAGGAATATGAGAAATACCCATAATATTCCACTTTACAGATGAGAAAACAGAGGCACAGAGAGGTCGAGTGACTCGCCCAAGGCAGCACAGCTAACAAATGGTAGAGGTCTGATTCAAATCCAAGCCATCCAGCTACAGAGCTGAGCTCCCATACCTACAGAAAGGGTTTGGACACGAGGAGGTGGGAGGTGGGAGAGGTCACGTCCGATGCAGAGACTTGGGTGATCAAAGGCACAGGAGGAGGGGGCAGGTTCTTGGAAAAAGACCCATCATTCCTCACATCCTGATGAAAAGGGCAACGAGACAGGGGCTGGCAGCCTAGGATGTCAGCAACGAGGACCCGCAGAACTCCCACTGCCTGACGTCTCTCAGGTAACTTGATTCCAGGGTCCAGAGTGACCACATGCCTGGGTTGGGGTCTCCAACACAGAGGACCATATAGGGGGCCTGGGGCTCCCCTTGTGGCCGGCTCCCATCACTCAGCCCCACAGTCTCCCATCCCTCCCCCACCCGGAGGGCAGGCCTCTCGGAGCTGGCTGATCTTGGAGCCAGGTTGACACTGATGGTAAACAGGGACATTCCAGACCTGGCGGAATCGTAACAATGTGTCACCCGGGGCTGAGGGCAGGGAGGGGATGTCGGGCAGGGTTCCACCCCAGCTCAGCTGCAGTGACCTCCGCAAATACTCCAAGTGCCTACTGTGTGTGAGACGTGGGGGGGGCGGGGGGCGCATTCCTGAGTTCCCCGCCCAGAAACTGTGGCAGCCAGCCCCTTGGGTGCGGGTCAGCCTCCTCTTGGAGGAGTGGGGAGTTTCGATCTACCTCTCCTGCTTCTAGAGAGATCAGGAAGGGGCAGGGCGGGGCCCTCAGAGTTGCCATCCCGGAGGAGGCTAGGTCTGGACCACATCTCCCTCCACCCCACCCCTGCAGGCCAGGCAGCGGGGCCAGTGGTCCCTCAGCCCTGTGCATTCCTCCCAGGCTGGAATCCGAGCCAGAAGATATAAAACAAACATCTTGAGAGAAGTGGAAGGACTCCAGGCCAAGGTGATGAGGTGCTGACAAGTGCAGAGCTGGGCAGAACTGCTTTCTCCCCCATCCCCCTCCCCCACCCTGAAGAGGTTTCCCTTGAATTATGGCAGGGCCCAGGAGTTAGATTCTGGCCTGGGGAAGTCCTCCTCACCCCCACCCTTCCTTGTTCCTAAGGTTTCCTCCTGGTTCCCAACCAGGATCTCTTCTATCGGGGACGCAGACTGTATATACCAGGGACACAGATTGCATATGTATATACCTGACTGGCACCCTAATCATCCAAAGCCCCGGCCCCTGGGTGGGTCTCTGGGGCCTTAGAATAACCAACAGCTACCCACTCATCCTTGGTGTGTCCAGAGCTACGCAGCTCAGAGTGGGGTCCAAAAAGTGTCCCACTGCCCTTGAAAAGCTGAGCCCAACTTGGGGAGTGAAGGTTTAGACATCTTTACAGCCACTGCTGTGACCTGCAGGCATCTGAAGCTTATTGTCACATGTTACGAAAGTATAGTCAAAGCTGTGGTTTTTCTAGCAGTCAGGTACGGATGTGAGAGTTGGACCATAAAGAATGCCAAGCACCTAAGAATTGATGCATTTGAACTGTGGTGCTGGAGAAAACTCTTGAGAATCCCTTGGACAGCAAGGAGATCAAAGCAGTCCATCCTAAAGGAAACCAACCCTGAACATCCATTGGAAGGACTAATGCTGAAGCTTTGGCTACCTGATGCAAAGAGCCGACTCATTGGAAAAACCCCTGATGCTGATAAAGAAAGAATGAAGGCAAAAGGAGAAGGGGGTGGCAGAAAGATGGTTAGAGAGCATCAGCGGCTCAATGCACATGAATTTGAGCAAACTCCGGGAGACAGTGGAGGACAGAGAAGACTGGCATGCTGCAGTCATGGGGTCGCAAAGAGTTGGACACAACTTAGCAACTGAACAAGATAAAAGTATTGGTCCATGATGAATCCCTAGTCAAAAACAAGCCATCAAACTGGTCCCTCGCCACAAATTTGATAAACACCCGGCTGCCAGAACAACAGAGCAGGAAAACCTTCCCCTGGGAGCCCCAGGACCACAAGCCTCGCGCTCCTTCCCTTTGTGTCTGAGCTCAGCCCCCTGAGAACATCAGGACCATCAGAGCTTCCCCGCAGGGTGGGGAGTAGGCAGGGCTCAGGCTGAGCTCTGGGGGCCAGGGGCGGGATGCAGAGGGGACAGCCAGGAGGACAGTGAGCTGTGGGGTCTCCACTTTACCAGTGCCCCTTTCCCCTCCCTCTGGAGCTTCACGGGGGCTCTCACTATAACACCATCATCCAGTCCCACAGGTCTGCCCCAGGTGCTGCGTTAGGGACCAGACGGACATGCCTCCAGCCCTCACAGCTGCAGGAGATGTGGGCGCCACTGACAATGAACCAACCAGTAGATGAACCAGGCCATTTCAGGTGGAAATAAAACAGGACGAGGTGATAGGGAGCGAATGAGGCGAGTTTGGGGGTGCAGTATATTAAATGAGAGCCAATACGCCACTCACAGGTAGTAGGATTGTAGACAGCTTAAAACAGGCACAAGGAGTCATCCTAGAAACCCTCAAGGAAAAAGAGAAGGACAGAGCGGAGGAGAGGAAGGAGGGGCTGAGTGCTGGAGGCTTGGCCCTGCCCCGTTCAAGGTCAGCCTGGCCTCTGCTTGCGCACAGCCGGGGTGGGGGGCGAGCCTCCACTCTCCGGAGGACTACAGGCAGGGCTAAGGAGCATCCCCCTCCTACCGTCTCCCACCTTCAAAGTGCAAGAGGAGGCGAGGTCCTACCTGAATGGGTTACATTCCCAGGGCCCCCAGGTCTTGCGCAGGCCTGGGGTGGGATCTATGCAACAACACTGATCTGTCCCAACCCCCATGCCAGCCCCTCCTACCTGCAGATCAGGCGTTCGTGAGCGTCGTCTCCCAGCACGTGCCACCGTGAGTTCTGGGATGCGCTGAGCCTGGGCGGGGCAGCGGCAGGACTGCGCATGCTCCCTGCGCACCTGTGGCGCCGTCGCCCTGGCCCCTCTGTCTGCCTGGCGTTTTGGGACACAGACTTCCCACCTCCTCCTCACGCTCTTCTCAGAGTTTCCAGGGCCTTTGGGGGAGCCTGGTTGTGAGCATCAGGACTCCACAGCTCCTTCTTCAGCTGGAGCGAGTGAATTGGCTTCTCCCTTGGCATGACACGTTCCCACACACTTTGAAGCAGTAACCACGCACGTCTTAGCTCCCAGTTCTGCGGGTCAGAAATCCAGGCGTGGCGGGGCTGGGTTCCCTGCTCTGGTGCTGGCGAGGCCGAAATCCGGGGTGTCAGCTTTTGAGTGGAGGCCCCGGGGCAGACTGCTCTCCAGCTTGTTTTGGTTGTTGGCAAGATTCAGTTCCTCGTGATGGTTGCCTGAAAGCTCGACAGTCAGCAGGACGGCTCATATGCTGCTCCTAGAGACCCCCCCATCCCCCACATTCCTGCTCACGTGGCCCCATTTTCAAAACCAGCAAGAGCATACTGGGTCCTTTTGGAATCTTGATTCCCTCTTCTGCCACTGGCCGAACTCCCAGCTTTTAAAGGGCTGGTGTGATGAGATTAATCCCACCTGGGTAATCAACCTTTTGAGAAACTCAAGGTCCACTGATAAATTCCTTTTGTAAGGTAATAGAGGGCTTCTTGGAGAAGGCAATGGCAACCCACTCCAGTACTCTTGCCTGGAAAATCCCATGGATGGAGGGGCCTGGTAGGCTGCAGTCCATGGGGTCTCAAAGAGTCAGACATGACTGAGCGACTTCACTTTCACTTTTCACTTTCATGCATTGGAGAAGGAAATGACAACCCACTCCAGTGTTCTTGCCTGGAGAATCCCAGGGACGGCGGAGCCTGGCAGGCTGCTGTCTATGGGGTCACACAGAGTTGGACACGACTGAAGCGACTTAGCAACAAGAGGGCTTCTCTGGTGACTCAGCAATAAAGAATCTGCCTGCCGATGCAGGAGAGTTGGGTTCAGTTCCTGGGTTGGGAAGATCTCCTGGAGAAGGAAATGGCAACCCACTCAAGTATTCTTGCCTGGGAAATCCCATGGACAGAGGAGCCTGGCAGGCTACATACAGTCCATGGGGTTGCAAAAGGGTCAGACATGTCTTAGCAACTAAACAAGGTAACAGAACCGTGATATTCACAGGTTCCCACACACCTAAAGTGGGGGGATTATACCAGGGCGAGGGTCCCTGGGGGCTATTCTTTCAGTTCTGCTTACCTCCACCAGCATCTAGTTGCGGGTGTACCACGTAGAACTCATCTGAGACTTCCGTGCCCGGTTATGCCAGGCTAGCCTGGGGACCACAGACTTGATTTTGAGCTCTGCCTTTGCCTGATGGTGCTAGTGGTAAAGAATCCTCCCGCCAGTGCAGGAGATGCAAGAGATGTGGGTTCGATCCTTTGGTTGGGAAGACCCCCTGGAGTAGGACATGGCAGACCATTCCAGTATTCTTGCTTGGAAAATTCCATAGACAGAGGAGTCTGGTGGGTTACAGTCCATGGGGTCACAAAGAGTCTGACACGACTGAGCAACTGAGCATGACTGTGTGACCTTGGACCGGTCATCTTTTCTGGTCCTTGGTCCCCCTGTCTGTACACCAGGGAGACTGGGCTATCAGAGGCTCTCCACCCTCACTGCCCTTTCAAGTCCCCTGGAGAAGCTTTTAAAAAAATATAGTGCCTGCTCCCTGTCCTGCTTGAACTTCACTTAATGAGTCTGGGTTGGGACCCAGACACAGGTGTATTAGAAAACTTGCCCAGGAGATTGAGAGGATTAGCCAGTGCTGAGAAACACAGAATCGGAAACTTACTAAAATGGAGGTTCTCAACCATGGCAGCACATTAGAATCCCCTGGGGAGATTTTTTTCCCCTAAAAGACCCCTTAAGCGGGGCTCTTAGCTGAATTGGTTGGAGGCAGGATCCTGGCAGTGGCATCTTTTAAAATCACCCCAGGGGTTGCCTAGTGCAGGCAGGCGATTTTAATTTCCAACTTCCTGTCTTCTTCCCCCTTTCCACCAGATGGGATGGAGACGAGAAAATGTCAGATTGAAGGAGGAATCAGGGAGAGGGAGGGGGAAACCTGAGTTCTGGGTAAGCCCCGAAGACCCCTCCCCTCCCTGGGGTCGTGACCTTCCTCCTGAACCCCCTTCACAGGATCGAGGATTAAAAAGCCGTCATGACCTGAGTCAGTTCTAACGAGGTGGATGAACCTAGGGTGTATTATAGAGTGAAGTAAGTCAGAAAGAGAGAAACAAATATCATACATTGACCATGTATATGGAATCTAGAAAGATGGTACCGATGAATCTATTTGCAGGGCATCAATGGAGACGCAGACATAGACAACAGACTTGGGGACACAGGGAGGGAAGGAGAGAGCGGGACAAATGGAGACAGTAGCATGGAAACATACACGATCGTATATGACAGAGGATGAGATGGTTCGATGGCATGACTGACTCAAAACACATGAGTCTGAGCACACTCCGGGAGGTAGCGTGGGACAGGGAAGCCTGGTGTGCTGCAGCTCATGGGGTCACAAAGACCTGTACACAACTTAGCTACTGAATACCTTCCCAGGTGGTGCTAGTGGTAAAGAACCTGCCTGCCAGTGCAGGAGACCCAAGAGCCTGGGGTTCCATCCCCGAGTCGGGAAAGGTCCCCTGGAGAAGGGCATGGCAACCTCCTCCGAGGTATTCTTGCCTGGAGAATCCTGGCAAGAGGAGCCTGGTGGGCTTTGTCCGCTGGATCACCAAGAGTCGGACGTGACTGAGCAGCTAACACTTTACACTTTTCAGCTACTGAATAACAACAAAAAAGTTGTAAAATAGATAGGCAGTGGGAATTTGCTATATGACTCATGGAGCTCAAACTGGGGTTCTGACAACCTAGAGGGGTGGGGTGGGGTGCGGTGGGAGGTGGGAGGGAAGGGATATATGTATGCCTGTGGCTGATTCATGTTGACATTTGGCAGGAAACCAACACAGTATTGTAAAGCAATTATCCTCCAATTAAAAAATAAGTTAGTTTTTTAAAAAAGCCATCTTGTCTCTGGTTGCTGGACTCAGTTATTCCAAAAATGGAAATAACGAAAACTCTCGGGGGCTCACTGGGGCAAAGAGGAGCAGGTGCCTGGCTGCACCAGACCTCCTTGGCCCCAGGAAGGCCCCCCGACCCCCCGATTCCTCAGCCACTGGAATCTCAGCCCTCATGCTCCAGCTTGGCCCTGAAGCAGGCCCCAGCCCTATTTTCAAGGTGGCCACTGCCTCTTTCTGCACCATTTCCTTCCAAACAAACAGCTTCCCCTTTGGGGAGGTTATCAGAGCATGTCCAGGGTGGGCAGGGCCGGATTTCTGCCCGGGGCACTCCCCGGAGGTGGGAAGGACCGGAGGATGTGGTGCTGGCAGGACTGACGGACCTGGGCTGATCCTGGACTGGAGATGCAGGCAGGGCTGCCGCGGCGCTCGCTGTCTGCCCAGGGCACCCAGGACGCAGGAAGTTCTCTTTCAGTCTTGGAATACCGCAGTCTTGCAAACAAGGACCAGACTGCTGGCCGGTGAGTGGTGCTCTGGGATGGCGGTTGCCCAGGTAACCATCTAACCACTCTGCAGGGACCTGGGGATGGGTCCTCATCAAAAGATCCACAACTACTCTCTCCTCTTCCAACCCTTGTGTGCGTACTAAGTCCCTTCAATTTTGTCTGACTCTTTGAGACCCTATGGACTGTAGCCTGCCAGGCTCCTCTGTCCCTGGGTTCTCTAGGCAAGAATACTGAAGAGGGTTGCCACGCCTTCCTCCAGAGGATCTTCCCAACCCAGGGATCGAACCTGCATCTCTTACCTCTCCTGCACTGACAGGCAGATTCTTTGCCACTAGCACCACCTGGGAAGCCTCCTCTTCCAACCAAGCCCCCTTCATTTTGTTTTCCTGGCAGGCGGCTACAGTGGTCTTCAGAAAACATGGGTGGGATCTATCATTCCCCTGCTGAAACTTTTCATGGGTTTCATGTTGCCCCAACTCAGTCGGTAAAGAATCTGCCTGCAATGCAGGAGACCTGGGTTTGATTCCTGGGTTGGGAAGATCCCCTGGAGAAGGAAATGGCAAATCCACTCCAGTTTTCTTGCCTGGGAAATCCCATGGACAGAGGAGCCTGGCGGGCTACAGTCCATAGGGTCCCAAGAGTTGGACATGACTTAGCGACTAAATCACCACCATTAACAAGTAAACTCCTACCACGACCCGTGAGAGCTGCTCACTGCGGTCCCCAGCTCTCTGATCTCTCCACCCGCCATCCCCACCCTTGCTCATTCCGGTCCCAACACCTCTGCTTTTCCTCCCCAGGGCCTCTTCACTTGCTCTTTATTCCTGTGGCTCGTGGTTCTTCTCTTCCACCTGTCACCCTTCAGAGAGGCCTTCCCAGATCAGCCTGCTTAAAACAGCCCTCGCACCGCTGTGTCTCTCACCCTGTTTCATTTCTTTCCAACATGTATCACTATTAAAATAAGTCTTCTTTATTGATTTGGCTTTTTCCTTCATGGTCTATCTCTACCCCCAGAAAGTTAAGTTCCTCCAGGACAGGAACCTTGTCTGGCCTGTTTGATCTGAGTTTCTGGGCCCAGCAAGTACTCAGTAAGTGTTGGCTGAATGAACGAATGAAAGAAATTAATGCAGATTTTCACAGTGCATAGGGGTTTAGAAAGAATGCATCACCATCCCAAATGGAATACATGCCAAGGATGTATGTTGTTCTGCATGCTTTGGTGTGTGAACCCAATCTTTCAACAACTCTATAAAGTAGGCAGTTGTAGTATTATTCACATTTTATAGATGAGACAATGAAGGCACAGATTAAGTGACATGCCCGAGGTCACATGGCTGTCAAACCCAGGCATAGCCAGCTCTCTCTGCTGTCTCACCTATGGGGAAACATGAGGTGTGATGCAAATTGCTTAGACAGATTGCACAAGACAGAAAAAGTCCATTTTGTGGCATGTGGCCACTCTCACTGAAGGGCAGGGAAACCTCGTGTGCTGCAGTCCATGGGGTCACAAAGAGTCAGACACAACTTAGCGACTGAGCAAACTCCCACATGGGTGTAATCAAGCTGCAGACAGCAGGAGGCAAGGGAATAATGGATCCCCTAAAAGAAGCAGCAGACTCCTAGGGTGCAGCGGCTCAGAAGCCCCTGTGTTTCCTGCCACCCCAGACTCAGCTTCCCCATTTCCAAAGTGCAAAGACGATGGTGGTAGAGGGGTGGAGATGACAGTGAGTGGGATGCAGGCAGCAGGGCTAGGCCTGAGGATCTAGGTCAGAACCCAGAGGTGGAGTGCCGTGCACACCTGCGGTTTCTGCTTGCCTGGTGTCCGGGTCCCCTTCTTCTGCAGGGAGCACCCATTCTCTTTTGGGAGGCACACCCTGGCGGGGTGGGGGAAGGGGCTGTCCAACAAGGTGCCCTGCCTCTCCCTGGCTGCCTGGTGGGCGTGTGACCCAACTGAAGCCAATGGAGTCCTCTCTCCAAACTGGGGGAGTCCCAGCTTGGGGGAGCAGGAGGGAAGGCATACCCTTTCCAGGCTCTGCCCAAAGCATGTGCATCCTCCTAGCTGGGGAGCCCCCTGCCACACTCACCGTCCTCAGGAATCTTTGCCTCCCCACCTGACCTCATTTCTTACCACTTCCCCATCACTTGCCCCTTTCCTGCAACACCATCACCTCTCTATTCCCCACACCAGGCAAACTTCTTCCCGCCCCAGGACATTTGTGGCTTGCTGTTCCCTCCACTTGGAACCTTCAGTTCCAGACCTTCCTTTGCACGACCGGCTTCTTCTCATCATTTCAGCCTCCGTCAGAGGTGTCCTCAGAGAGGCCTGCCAAGATCTCCCGCTGAGCCCCGACCCACGCAGCTGGCCAGTGTCAACTGCATCCTCTGATTGTGTTTCTTCATGCTTCCATCATTACAGCTCAGGTTGTTTCACTGATTTACTTGTTGGCTTATTTCTCTCTGATTCCCCTCACTTGATGTCAGCACCCTGAGAGCCCTTCTCTGAGTATCTCACTTCCCACCACCTCCCCGGGCTTGACAGAGCTCCGGGCACTTGGTTGGTGCTCAATAAATAAATATTAACGCTCTCCTGGTGGCTCAGATGGCAAACAATCTGCCTGCAATGCAGGAGACCTGGGTTCGATCCCTGGGTCAGGAAGATCCCCTGGAGAAGGAAATGGCAACCCATTCCAGTGTTCTTGCCTGGAGAATCTCATGGCCAGAGGAGCCTGGAGAGCTACAGTCCATGGGGTTGCAGAGTCGGACACAACTGACTGACTAACACTTTTACCGCATATATACAGAAGCTGGAAAAATGATGAACCTATTTACAGGGCAGGAATAGAGATGCAGACGTAGAAAGCAGACTTTGGATGCTGCAGGGGAAGGAGAGGGTGGGATGAAATGAGAGAGTAGCATTGAGACATATACATTACCGTATGTAAAACAGCTAATGGGAAGTTGCCGTATAACACAGGCAACCCAAAGCGGTGTCTCGTGACAACTTAGAAGGGTGGGATAGGGTCGGGGGTAGTGGGGTGGTTCAAGACGAAGGGGGCATATGTATATATACCTATGGCTGATTCACGTCGTTATATAGCAGAAGCCAACACACTACTGTAAAAATCAAAAATAAATTTCAAAAATCCAATTAAAATTTTAGAAGCTTACAAATAAATAGCATTTGAATGAATGGGACAGTGCATTAAGTCTAACCCCAGGGAATCCTCATAGGGAGTAATACTTCGAGGAGTGAGAGGGTGAGGGAATTCTTTGTCCTATCTTTGACCAGGAAACCTGGTGCCCAGCAGGAGAAGAGGTGACCACCTCAGGACTCATTCAACCTGCTCTTCCTTCTCTGGGGGAGCAGTTTTACAGCCTTGCTTGGGCTTTGGGGTCACTTCCCACAATTGTGAGCAGAGTCTCCCCAAGGGCAGGGAATCCCCATCTGTAAGCCTCTCTTTCTCTTCTCCCTGAGCTTCCAGGACTGAGTCTTTGCTTCTCTTCTTTGCCAGAAACACGTGTGGCCCGAGGAACTTTGAACACCTGGACTGCAGGCACCTGGGAAGCGGGAGGATGGGAAGACAGGCGGCTGACAGGCTGGGTCCTGCCCCGTGCCCGTCCAAACGCATCGGCTGGCATGTGGGTGGTGTGGTCCGACTGGTTGGGTGAGGATAGGGCGTGGGCTGGCAAGGGTGCCAGCCAGTGAACTGCGACACCCCCACCCTAGAGATGGGCAGGCTCTGTAGAAAGACAGCTCGTCTCCAGCCCCATCAGCGCTGACTCTGGGTTTAGGACCCTTAACTCAAGAAGCCCTGAGATTCCCTGGCATCTTCCCAGGATCCCGGGAGCTGCTGGCCCAGACGATACTGCCATTTGTAGGGGGGTAGAATTTTCTGGGTTTCCCTGGTAAAGAACTCACCTGCCAATGCAGGAGACTTGAGTTTGATCCCTGGGTTGGGAAGATCCCCTGGCGAAGGGAATGGCAACCCACTCCAGTATTCTTGCCTGGAGAATCCCATGGACAGAGGAGCCTGGTGGGCTACAGTCCATGGGATCACAAAAGAGTCAGACAGAACTTATCGACTAAACAACAACAATAAGAATTTGCCACCCTAAAATATGTCTCTTTGACATATTAATTATTTTAAGCTGGTTATTTTCTGGAAAACTCTGAAAACCGAGTAGGGGTTACCCTTTTGTCAGAAACATTTACGTTAGGAAGGGGAATCTCCATTTGCAAGGGTGTCTCTCTCTGCACCTGGAGCAGGAGGCTGACCAAACCTCTAGAAGCTCTTAGCTGGGGAGAAAGCAAGGGCTTGAATTTGCATAACGAACTTACCTTTGTTTACTGTGCATTTCCTGGTTACCTCCCAGAAATGACTTTCCCACCCTCAACATCCGCTTTTGTCTTTAGCTGAACAAAGAATTTAGGTGAGGCTTTTGGTCACCTTGGGTTTCCCAGGTGGCTCTTTCTTTCCCAGTGTTAAAGAAATCTTCTGTCAATGTGGGAGACGCAGGAGATCCCAGGACATCGACGCAGGTTCAGTCCCACGGAAGACCCCTTGGAGGAGGCAATGGCAACCCACTCCAGTATGCTTGCCTGGAGAATCCCACGGACAGAGGAGCCTGGCGGGCTATAGCCCATAGGGTCGCAAAGAGTTGGACATGACTGAGCAACTAAGCATGCACACCCATGAAGATGGTATTAAAGGTGAGGGTTTGGCCATTTGGGGGAATAACTCAGTTTTCCTGGGTCTCTCCCAAATACACATTTTTTTTTTTTTACTTTTTACTTTTGTTTGATTTTCTCCTGTTAATCTGTCTCATGTCAGTTTAATTCTTAGACCAGCAAAAAGAACCTAAAAGGATAGAGAAAAATTTCCTCCTCCCTGACACATACATGCAACAGATGCTTGTTGAATATCTCCTATGTGTTCCATAACATCTTATGGAAAAACCCAAACAAACGTTTTTGGCCAACCCAGTATCATGCCTGATAGTGGCTGTTGCCCTTGGGGGACCTACTTGGTGCCAACTATTGTTTTAAGCATCTCATATGAACTAATTTGTTCGGCTCCCTTTACAGCCTATGAGGTGGATACTGTCGTCTCCTTTTATGGGCATACTGAGGTACAGAGAAGCTGAGAAATTTGGGAAAGTTCCACAACTAGAGGTTGAAAAAATTGTGAACGTTCCACCGCTAGCTAAGTTGTATTCTCCCCAAATTCATCTAGGTTTCACTGAAGTCTTAACCCCTCAGAATGTGACTGTTGGACTTTGGGTCTTAAGAGGAGTAATTAAAGTAAAAATGAGCTCATTAGGTTTTCCTAGAAGAAGAGGAGGTTAGGACACACATACAGTTGCGTATGTGTGACATGACACAAGGAGATGTCCCTCAAGAATCCAAGGAAAAAGCCTCAGAAGAGACTCACCCCGCTGACACCTTGATCTTGGGACTTCCAGCCTCCAGAATTGTGAGACAGTTTCTGTTGCGTGAGCCGCCCATCTGTGTTCCTTTGTTCCTCAGTCCAAACAGTCTGACACAGAGATGCAGCACCTGGATGTGGATCCAGGCAGCTTGGAGTGTCTGTCGTAACCACCAAGCTCTCTCCATAGGTGCTGGAGGCATCCTAGCTCCCAACAAAGCCTCTCTCCTTGTGGTCATAAGAGAGACTGAATGGGACTTGGAAAGAGAACATTCTTCTTCTTTTTAAAAATTTTTATTTATTTTATTTTGGCTGCACTGGGTCTTCATCTCAATGTACAGGCTTTCTCTAATTGTGGCACAGGAGCTCTCTAACCATGGCACGTGGGCTTGGTTGCCCCATAGCATGTGGGATCTTAGTCTCCCTTCAGGAGACTGAACCCGTTCAGGAGCTGAACCCGTGTACCCTACCTTGGGAGGCAGATTCTTAACCACTGGACCACCAGGAAAGTCCCCGAGAACAACATTCTTAATGAATGATTTAGTGTTACTAATTGCATTCCTATGTATCTCATGAAAGAAACCATCACCAGGACTGCCAGGGTGTATGGATCTCACTTTGGGAAGTATAAACTGGACCGGTTAGGACCAGCCTGGGTCCCTGACAACCCCCAGGCCCCAGTTCCCCAGTGGTCGGCTCTCTCAGGCTTTTGCAGGATAGCTGAGCATCTCCAGATTCTCCAGACCAGCACTTAGCTCTACTGATCTGTGTGAACTAGACCACCAAAAGCCGTCTCTCTCTGGGATCCCACCACGTGAACCAGCCCCTCATGGAGGGGGCAAGGCTTCTCCATCTAACGTGTATCTTCTGGAGATCCTGCTTCAGTTCGGTCTGGGTGGGTCCTGAGATGCCACATCTCTGACAAGCTCCCAGGTGATGCTGATGCTGTTGGCAGGGAGGGAGGGTGACTCAGGA
This sequence comes from Cervus elaphus, assembly GCF_910594005.1. Taxonomy (NCBI): domain Eukaryota; kingdom Metazoa; phylum Chordata; class Mammalia; order Artiodactyla; family Cervidae; genus Cervus; species Cervus elaphus. The sequence continues at coordinate 23,940,690 of NC_057824.1, read as the reverse complement.
TCCGGGCTCATGTGAAGACTTCAACAGATGCTGTGGGTCCCCTCCACGCACCAGAAGCCAGTGGTTGGAGAGAAGGTTACTCCTCCTGGGAGTGGGAAAGTTTAGAAATCATTTTCAGAAAAAACCAAAACATTTCCTTACTTAATCTACCAAAGGGCTCATTTGCAAGTTTTCTGGCCCCCAAATCTGGGATCTGCCATGAAAGAGGTCCTGGAGTTGGCTGGTTCTAAGCCATTGGAGCAGGGTCTAGTAGATTTTCATACTCCTGAAGCCAAGAGTAAGACTGGGAGCCTTGGCTTAAGCTCTTCGAGTGATGCAGAATTGAGGTGAGCTGGGGAGGCCCCTATAGCTGTGTGGGGAGAGGATGAACAAATACTGATGAGTGCTCAATGCCTTCTCCTTCTCTGAGAATCTTACACTCTGAGTTCTGACACTCCACACTCCAATTCATCGCATGATCCCAGACAAGATTTGAGCATTCATTCCAGAATCTTCCAACTCCTTCCTCAAGGATCACCCACTTTCCAGGATCAAAAGACACCTCTTCAGAGAGGCCTTCCTTTCTTAGACCCCCATGACTATTCTGTCTGATACAACTCCTTCCCCTGGTCTGTTGTTAGACTGTCTTACAATTTTTTTATACTGTGATCACTAATTTTTTTTCACTTCCTTCATAGCAATTGCCACACCTTGAAATTACATGTTTGTTTCTTTATTTATTTATCTCATGGCTCCTCCACCAAATTGTACCTTCTACTGGGTTGAGGACCATGTCATTTTCATCCATCCATATCGTCCGTCTCCCAGCACTGTATGGAGCCTGGCCCTTGAGAGGCCCTAGATAAATAGCTGTTGGATGAAGAAATAAGGATACCATCACTTCTGAACTTTAACATACATATGATTCATCTGGGGATTTTGTTAAAATGCAGATTCTGATTCAACCAGTCTGGATGGGGCCTAAGAGTCTGCATTTTTTTTTTTTGACTGCTCTGCGTCTTCGTTGATGCAAGAGGGCTTTCGCTAGTTGTGGTGAGTGGAGGCTACTGTAGTTGCAGTGAGTGGGCTTCTCATTGCAGCAGCTTCTCTTGTTGCAGAGCACTGGCTCTAGATCACAGGCTCAGTAGTTGTGGCCCAAGGGCTTACATGCCCCAAGGCATGTGGGATCTTCTCGGACCAGGGATTGAGCCCTGTCCCCTGCATTGGCAGGCAGATTCTTAACCACTGGACCACCAGGGAAGTCCCGAGAGCCTGCACTTCTCACAGGTTCCCAGAGGCTGCTCAGGCTGCCGGTCTGTAGACCATGCCCTAAGTAGCAACGACCCAGGGAAAGTCTGTCCTGATCAGCCATCCAGCCCACCATCCACTTCCCCTTCCTCATTGCTCAGTTCCCGAGGAGAGGTCTCAGAAGCAAGAAAGGGGCTACTGAAACCCAGGGAGGATTAATAATGAAGTAGGAGAAATTCCAAGGAGCTCAGGATTAATGATGGTGCAGAAGCTTAGCTGAGCGTAGCACACCAGGCTGGCAGCTTACATGACCTGGATTGTCTAGACCTGGGAGAGATGGACAAGGATGGTCCCAGGATCGCTCCCAGCAAGGAGCTAGGCTGTTTCAGGGCTGGAAAGCCTAATCCTTGTCTTACCAGCTTGTCTCCACTCTCAATGCTAAGTTCACCATGTACGTCCCAGTAGGATGACACGTCTGACCTGGATATTTCAGTGGTGGGTGTTCCACATTGCCTTGGTGACAATCTGTCCCCCACCCACCAAATCACTCACACACAGTGCTCTCTAGCAGTAGAGAGATGGGCAGCTCTCCTGGGACCCACCTCTGTGGGAAGGTAAGGTGACCTTCCATTGGCCAAGAAAACCTTTCTCAAAAGGATGTCAACTCACACATGACTAGGGTGTTGGGAAACCCAAAGTTCAATTTGACGCTCAGTGACTATGACCACATTTGGTTAAAGGACTAATACAGAGTTTCTCAAACTGTGGTCCACACATCACCAGCATCAGAAACATTTTGTAGTTGGGGATTGACAAAAGACCTTGTTAAATATGCAGATTTTGGGGTTTCACCATCTGACCTACTGTTCCTGCACTTCTAGAAGGGGGAGTTGGGGGTGTGGAATTTTCATGGTTCATAGATTCTCCCAGGTGATTCATTTGTACTGTCTCCTTTCAAACTCAATGGGCTCATATATCTGCTTCCTTCTCAGTCTGTGTAGTTTTTATTTCCTTTTGTGTCAGTTCTATTGTGTGTATGTCTTTGATCGTCAGCTGCCTTAAATCCCTTTAGAAGTTAGATAGTAGAGTAAATACACAAGGCTTCAAATGTGACCAGGTGTCCCAGGGAACCAGCCCTGCCCCTTTGATGCTCTTCTTGCCAGTGAATCTACCATCAAAGCGAAGCTCACACTGAAGCTGCCCAATGAGCCTTCCTTTATACCTGAATTGAGCCAACTGGTCCCTGTGTCTTTAGGAATCATCTTCAGCTCTTCAGGAAACATCTGCATTCTTGGACATGCCAATGGACCAAGCCAAGCCCTTCACACTGGCTCAAGAGAAGTACACGTTACAAGTGAGCCCCAGACCCCTCAGACTTCTATGTAAGGTTACCTTTTACAGCTTCCTGAAGGGACATATGAGTCTTGTTTGGGTTATTCTTCTCCCAGACCCAGCATCATTCTAAAGTAGGAGTAGAATCTTGGGTTACAAGTTACTATCATTTCTCACCTCGTAATTTCTCTGCATGAGCCCACTCTCAGCAACCCCCAACCTTCTCCCCACAACAGTCAACCAGGGCTTTCCTGGTTCAGTGGTAAAGAATCTGCCTGCCAATGCAAGGGACACCAGTTTGATCCCTGGCCCAGGAAGATCCCACATGCTTCAGAGCAGCTAAGTTCTGTCTGCCGTGACGACTGAGCCGGTGCTTTAGAGCCCACCAGCCACAACTACTGAGTCCATGTGATGCAGCTATTGAAGCCTATGCACCCAACAGCCTCTGCAAGAGAAGCCACCACAATAAGAAGCCCCTGTGCTGCAACAAAGAGTAGCCCCTGTTCACTGCAACTAGAGAAAGCCTGCGTGCAGCAATGAAGACCCACCACGGCCAAATAATTAATTAAATAAACAAACCTTAAAAAAATAAAAACAATCATACCATGTCACTACGGCCTTAAAACCTCCAACTGTTCTCATCACTCCTAGAATGAAGTCCTCAAACTACCTTAGACCAACTGCCTTCTCCAACCTCATCCTCACATCCCCCCTTCCCAGCCACACTGGCTTCTTTCAGACTCTCCTACCTACTACATTCCCACCCAAAGGGCTTTGATTGTGCTGCTTACTCCCTCGCCTTTTGCCCAGCCAACTCCTAGCTACCCTTTAACACCACCTCCTTGGGGAAGCCCTCCCTAATATTTCTGTCTGGGTCAAATCCCATTACTGCAGGCTCAAAGAGCACCATCTTCCTTGTCCTTCATAGCACACATCACATTTGTTTGAGTGATTAGTTAATTCATTAATTCACTGTAGTAAGGGTGCTTGTGCACCCCAGTTTCCCTAGGAAAGTTCTTTTTTATGACTATTGTCCCACTGGAATTATCAATAGCATCCCTTTCTAGTTAGGGAGTTTGGGATGGACATGTACCCACTACCATATTTAAGAAGGATCACCAACAAGGACCTATTGTATAACACAGGGAACTCTGCTTAATGTTATGTGGCAACCTGGATGGGAGGGGAGTTCGAGGGAGAATGGATACATGTATATGTATGGTTGAGCCCCTTTGCTATTCATCTGAAACTATCACAAGTCATTGTTAATCGGCTATACTCCAACATAAAATTAAAAATTAAAAAATAGCGTCCCTTTCACTCTTAAGGGTCTTCCCTGGTGGCTCAAATGGTAAAGAATCTGCCTGCAATGCAGGAGACCTGGGTTCAATCCCTGGGTTGGGAAGATCCCCTGGAGAAGGAAATGGCAACCCACTCCAGTATTCTTGCCTGGAGAATTCCCATGGACAGAGGAGCCTGTCTGGCCACAGTCCATGGGGTCGCAAAGAGTTGGACATGACTGAGCAACTAACTCTTTTTTTCACTCTTGAAAGTGTCTTACTTCAGATGATCAATTATATGGCTGTCCCCATGACAGCCCACCCCACCAGACTGTAAACTCCATGAGGACACTGCTCATCCTTGCACTCTAGAGAACCAGGCCGAGCCTGCATGGCTATTGATGACCTACCCTTGATAGTGACATAGCATTACTCCCACCATGTTCTGTTGGTTGAATAGATGAGGCCGAACTCTCAATGGACTGAGTATTTAAAAAAATTTGCAGGCAAGTCTTAAAACCCCCACATATCCCCAAAGACTTGAATTTCATTCACTAATTCATTTATCAAATATTTATTGATTCCGGTGCTCCTGCCTCTTGTCAGTAGTTCGGGCACAAGAGTTCCTAGCTGAAAGGTAAGAGGTGAAATCTAGACTGTTCGCTAAGCCACATGCCTGGCTTGGAGTTGTGTCTCCTTGGAGGCAGGAGCATTTTTTTCCCCTTTGTATAAAGGTGACCTCTTTATGGGCTTCTGTGGTAGCTCAGACAGTAAAGAATCTACCTGCAAAGCGGGAGATTTGGGTTTGATCCCTAGATCAGGAAGATTCCCTAGAGAAGGAAATGGCTACCCACTCCAGTATTCTTGCTTAAATCCACGGACAGAGGAGCCTGGTGGGCTACAATCCATGGGGTTGCAAAGTCAGTACCGACTGAGCAACTAACATATACACTGTGGCCCTCTTTATATCAAGCTGTATGTGCCGAAAGGATGCCTTTTTTCTAAATCATCAGGTTGGAAGGGGAACTTTTTCTGATTTTCATAAACGTGCTGTAAAGACTAGCAGAGACCCTGACTGATCATCTGCGGCGTGTCAGACATGAATGAAAAAGCCATGGGCAAGACAAGAGGTGGCCTCTGCTCTTGGGGACCTCGTGTTCTATCGGGGAGTGAAGACAATGAGTGAGAAAGCACATGAATAAAAAATTAACAAATACAATTACAGATTATAAACAGCGTGAGGGGAGAAAAGTCCCGTCTCTGAGCAGCTCCTCTGTGCTGGTTACAGGAGGCAGAGGCTGGACACCAGGCTGCCTTATCCAGGGCTACAACCTCTCGGGGGCGGTCATGCAGGGGAGCAAACAGAAATGGGCTGTGTCCAAAAGGATTCCTATCCCAGGTAAGGAGGGAATTCCAGACTATTCAGGTATAAGAACTTGACGATCAAGAAGTGCCCAGAATGGTTTAAATACCTTCCTGCCCGGAAGCATTGAATGGACAGGAATTTCTGGGTCTCCTCCTGTCCTGTCACTCTTTGAATTTTGAACTGCTGGACCGTGAGTGTGGTGTGCAAGTGTATGCCTATGTACGTGTGGGGGTGTACCTTCCGTTGGAAATAGAAGGCATCCCGATTTCTCTACACTCGAAGATTCCTAAGGACTTGTAACCCCAGCTTCAGTCCTGAGGCTGGAGTTGCCTGGCTGGGTTGACAGTCACTCAGCTGAGGGGAATGCATCCATGGTTTTAGAGCCTAAGAGACAACCCACATACACAAACATACCCAGGAATCTTAGAAAGCAAAGCAAAACAAAACTCCTATCAGTGTCAAGCATGATAGTGAGTGCAGCTGACTAGGGCTGGTTCGTTAAGTTCCAGGGAGCAAAGGTTTTTTGACTAGCTCGTTCCCTGCTGTCTTCCCGGTGCCTGCCACACCGAAGAGTCACAGTCAGTACACTTTAAGCAAATGATTGGAAAAATATTGTTTTCCTGAGCAATTGCTTGGCAGAAAGGAAGGAAAGGATGTTTTTTTCTTTAAAAAAAAATTAAAAATATTTAGAAAAGTACAAAGGATGCTCTCATAGACTGCAGGAATAATATTTATGATTGTACTTAAGATCCCAGGAAAACAAGAGCACACCCTGGGACATGATTAACAACAGGAACTTTTTTCTTCTCCTTTTCCTTCTCAGTGCCCAACTGTACTCTGCCTTTCCAGAAGATGGGCCAAGAGAACTGGCCTCTACGCGCCTTGTGTGTTGGGAGACACATGGGGACTTGCTTTCGAATTTGCCCAGAACATCATCCCCTGGGCCATCCTGGACTCCAGATTCTTGGGTGGTAATGGTATGGGTGGTGGGAGCAAACTCCCACACTTCCTGTTACTCTTTCTGACTGTATTTCAGGCAAATTCAAACCTGGGAGCAGTCTGAAGCGCTCTCCCTGTGGTGCCAAGACTCCTTCTGCAAACTTAGAAGTGCGGTCAAGCAGCCAGACGTTTTTGGGTCTCGGTGCCAAACATTTCTATAATGGGGTAAACTCAGACTCAACCCTCAGGTTCTGCTTACAGTACATTTGTGTTCATTACATGGTGGAAAAAAGAAAGACGTGAAAGTCCCAAACGGCATGGGTGTGCTCAGTCGCTAAGTTGTATCCGACCCTTTGAGACCAAATGGACTGTAGCCCGCCAGGCTCCTCCGTCCATGGAATTTTCCAGGCAAGAATACTGGAGTGTGAGGCTATTTCCTGCTCCAGGAGATCTTCCCCACCCAGGGATCAAACCTGCACCTCCGGCATTGGCAGGCAGATTCTTTACCACTGAGCCACCTGGGAAGCCCAACATCATGGCATGGGTAACATTTCCAGGGGCTTGGAGATTCTATGGCTCTTGTCTTTGGTGATCAGCCATCAGTCAAACGGACAGTATTTGTCTTGTGAATTCTTCTTGCGCTGGCAGGAAATTTGATGATAAAGAGAAGGGGTGGGACCCAGAGCTCCAAGGTTTAAGTGGGAGGACATGAGAGTTTGTTTCTCTGCTGGAAACCATTGTCTCCATCCTGCCCACGACCCTGTCTGTGGAGGTGGGCGACAGGGAGGAAATGGTCTCCAGAGAGTGTATTTGTCAGCTGCATACTCTGGGAATTCAGACTTCCTGAATCTCTAGACAGCAGGCACGAAAGGGCTTTTCCCAGATGTCTCTCTGTGGCAAGAAGGGCAGGCAACCAAGCCCCGTCTAGAAGTGCTGATGGCAGGATTTGGTTTGCAGGATCCTACTCCATATCTGGAAGAGGAGCCAAGAGAAAATGTTGCTTGCTAGGCCTTTGGATGTGCTTGTTATATTCCTACACTGAGAAGCATTTAGCACTGTAAGCCGAATGCAAAGATAGAGTTGGACCCTGAGGGGTGAATGACTTGCCAAGACAACACAGTTAGTGGGAGATGTTTTTGCTGTTTGGCTTCATGACTTGCTTTGCCAATGAAATGTGAGCATGTAGAAGCTTTTAATAGCCAGTGAGTGGTTCATCATCTTTTCTTCCCAATTCCGTGAGGCCAGCAACGGTCCATACAGAGGCTGTTCCATCTGCCTGCCTCTGGAAGTAAAGATGATATGGATTCAAGGTCAATATCAATCCAGAACAGACATATATTATGACCAAGATATATCAATACTTTGCACATCACTGGTGGTTCAGTGGGTAACACTCCATGCTCCCAATGCAGGGGACGCAGGTTCGATCCCTGGTCAGGGAACTAGATCCCACATGCTGCAACTAAAGATCCTGCATGCTGCAACTAAGACCCAGCACCGCCAAATAAATAAAAATAAATAAATCAATATTTTAAAAATGGGTAGCAGAACCTGAAAACACTCGAGCCAGAAAAGACACACAAGAGGTCACTAAGTTTTCAACTACTTTCTATCTCCACCCCTGAACCAACGCCCCAGCCTTCTCCATGTTCTTTCATGCCTTCAGATACCTTCCTTACATTTCTCTCTCCCAACATGAGATGATCTTTTTATCAACCGGCTACAGCTGGGAAACTGACAACCGTGATGCCCCAGTGACGTGCAAGAACAGACATCATTTCTCATTCACACGTCCACAGCTTGGCTGGAGCACTTCTGCATCCCACATGGAAGTTCTGCAGGTCACGTGGGGAGCCTCTGCTCCCATGTACATTTTTCTGGGGCCAATGGACTACTGTAGGTTTATTCTGCTCAAGCAAATGGCAAAAGCACAGGAGGGCAAGCCCTACCGCTCAAACACGTTCCCAGCCTTTGCCTGTGTTGGGTCTGCTAATATCTCAGTGGCCAGGGCCGGTCACGTGGCTTAACTCAAGGCCAAGGGGGTTAGTATGCTTTACTAGCCAGGAGGTTACAGCTGCAGTGTGGATACACTGCTCCATAGTGGGTGAAGAATTGGGACCCAGAACCCAATCAAACACACTCTTACTCCGCCCCCCCCACACCATACTGAAGTTTCAAACTTACTATGAAACACCAGGAATGGGGATACAGTGGGTATAACGTAGGTTTTGGCCTCCGCTTTTCCTGGAGAGACAGGTGTGTGTTTATTTAATATTTACTTTTTCATATTATTTTGGGGGTGCTGGGTCTTCGTTGCAGCCTGCGGGCTCTTTGTTGCAGAGTGTAGGCTTCTCTATTCTCTAGTTGTGGCGTGCAGGCTGAGTTGCCTCACGGCATGTGGGATCTTAGTTCCCCAACCGGGGATCCAATCGGCATGCCCAGCGTTGGAAGGTGGATTCTTAACCACTGGACCGCCAGGGAAGTCCCCAGGTGTATATTTAAAAAGAGAAAAAACTAAAAGGTGCAAGCAGCACGTAAATTGCTCAGGCAGATGGGACTCTGGAGAAGGTTTGGAAACAAGTGAGAGATGCAGCCCATCATTCCTTTCTCTGGTCCTAGAGAAGCATCTTGGTGTCTGGCCAGGTTCTTCCCTGCATGGGCATGCCCCTCGGGCAGGCAAACGGGAGGTGTTTTTTGGTGACAGGAGGAGGAGGCATTGTCCAGCTTTGAGTCACGGAGTGAGAATGTATCCCCTTTGCCAATGATCTTGCGGTAGTTCTGATGACAAGACAAAGTCTCCTGAGCTAGCTTGACTCTGCCGCCTGTCTTACACTTGCTGATCTCCCTTTTTAACAGATCCTAAACCTCAGGCTCATAGACTCTTTCGGGCAACAGTATCTGGTTAGAAGGTACTAACACTGTTTTCTCTGGGTAGTGTTTATATTTGCAAGTTTGCCTTCTATTTTTGGTAGCTGGGCATTGGTTTCCTGTTTACCATACGATATAGGGCTTCCTTTTTTAAAATAAACATAGTTAGATAAACAGAATTGATTGAAAGGAAAATATTAAGTGAATACTGGTTCAGCTGGTCTGTGGATATGGCGGAAATCATGGTGCATGTTTTGTAAGTAGCGATATAGTGGGAGGAGGAGAGTGAGGTTTGCAACAGTCAGAGTGGGTTCAAATTCACACTCCATCTCTCGGATAGGGCCTTTGGGTGAGTTACTTAGGTAGCTCTTCTGAACCTCAGTTTCTTTATGGGCTGGTTGTGTCATGTTCATGATGAGTTCGTAGCACATCGTGAGGGCTCAGCAAACAGCAGAAACACACCTATCCAGCCTCTACCTGGACTGTCGATTCTGGGAGAGCCTTTGGGTTTTTCTGTCTCGCAGATGGCCACGGGGCAGGCAGGCATCACTGTTCCTGCTGGTGGTGGGCCCTGCACAGACCCCCTCTGCAGCAGCCAGACACCCTCTCCTCCCCTTTTATGTGGGACCTCAGTTCACATGGACACCTTCCTGGCCCCTTGCCAGCCCCACAAAGAATCTCTTGCTTGGGAGATGAAAGTCTTGATTAGTCATAGAATTTCAAAACGAAACCAAATGTGGGATGTCAGACACTCGTCCTGCTGGGGAACCTCGAGATGGGGCTTGAAGTGGCCCTTTGAAGGCTGCTTCAAATTGCCTAAGGATCTCTAATCTAGACCCAAGGAGGCTTTCCCCTTGCACAGTTTCCCATCAGGATTGAAGAAAGACTCAACAGGGGACTTCCCCGGTGGTCCAGTGGTTAAGAATCTGCCTTCAGATGCAGGGTACACCAGTTGGATCCCTGGTGGGGAAACTAAGATCTCACACGCCTCCGGGCAACTAAGCCTGTGTTCTGCAACTATTGAGCATAGAGCCCGAGAATGCAGAGAGCATAGAGAAAGTCTGGATGAGGCAGTGAAGACCGAGCGCAGCCAAAAAACAAAACAAAAAAACTTCAGAAGATTTAATTAAGCATGGTTTCCCAGCCAGACCAATTATCACACAATAAGTTAGCATTTCTTAAAAGAGTTTCTAATTCTTTTGTTATTGGCACAAGTCCATTGCCTTATATTTTGGGGTGTGTGACAGTAACATTAACCTGTTCAATTAAAAGCTTAAAAACGTACTGTAATATTATTGTGGTCCTGTTTTGGAATTTCTTCAACTTTTTCAACAGTAAATCCTCCCTCCCCACCACAGCTCACCCCCCACAGATGGGAGTCAGACCCCTCTGACCTTTTCCTTTATCCCACAAGAGCCTCCAGGGCAGATTAACCCTCTCAGTCCCAAATGGGGAAACTGAAGCTGGAAAGAACAGTTTGTCTTTTGGTGTCATTTCCCGGGACAATAAATTCCAGGACTATGGGTTCAAAACATGTGTGGTGGTTTGTGTGAGGCAGACTCTGGGGGAGTCCTAAGATGGGGTCTCTGGTTGCCCAGCCACATCCCACCAAGGTCAGAGACTCTGTCAGAAAATAAAAACAACCATAGCTTAGATTGGTGGTGGTTTAGTCGCTAAGTTGTGTCCCACTCTTGCGACCCTGGGGACTGTAGCCCGCTGGGCTCCTCTGTCCATGGGATTTCCCAGGCAAGATTACTGGAGTGGGTTGCCATTTCCTTCTACAGGGGATCTTCCCCACCCAGGGAACGAACCCAGGTCTCCTACATTGCAGGCAGGTTCTTTACCAACTGAGCCATCAGGGAAGCCTATAGCTTAGATTAACTAAGCTTAGACTGATCGAGCTTAGATTAACTGAGCTTTGATTGACTGAGCTTAGATTAACTATGTACCAGGCACCCTCAGGTATGACCCTTTCCAGGCTTACAGTAACCTAAGGAAAGCGGTTCTACTGTGATTTCCATTTCCAGAAGGGGAAACTGAGGCAGGAAAGATTAAAGAAAAGCTCACTGCATTGAGAAAAAGGCCAGGGAAGGGGTGCTAAAGCAGGGAGTCGATTCCAGAACGCTGGTCCTTAAGCCTCACGGGAGGGGAAGAGAACGGGGAGAAGACGCGCAGGGGTGGAGGGAGACGGGCGAACGCAGCGCAGAGAGTCTTCGAGAGCCCACTGCCTCCTTCCTTCCCCCCAACCGGGCTACCAGCTCTGCCCCAAAGTTGCCCAAAGGAGCGCAGGGAGGCGGGCTGGGGCTGGGGGCGCTCCCCGGGCTCCGGCCTTCCCCTCCCGGGTCCCCCACCCGCCTCCCGCGGTCCCTCCCCCTCGGCTCTCCGGGCTCCTGACATCACGCCCCGGGAGGCGGTGTCGGGAAAGGAGGGGGACGGGGGGAGGAGGCTCGGCGCCAGCGAGGGAGGAGGGAGAGCGCGCAGTCCCAGCCCAGAGCTTCAAAACAGCCCGGCGGCCTCGCCTCGCGCCCCTGCCCGTCGGTCGGTCCAGCCACCCGCGTCCGGTGAGTTGGGAGCGCGCCCGGGAGCTGCGCGCAGGTCGGGGCGGGGGGCTCCGGGCAGCTAGAGCCGGGGCAGCGGGGGGCGTGAGCCCCTGCAAGTACCCGACGCAGGGAGATTCCCTGCGATTGGGGGGCGGGGGGCAGGGAGAGGCCCCCTCCCTGCGGAAAACCCACTGTTCCTCCGCCAAATCGCACCGGGGCCGACTTCCCGCCTGCCCCCGGCCCGCCCTGGATCCCGGATTCCACCTCCCCACCCCCGGACTGCTTCCTTCGCCTTTCGCGCCGAGGCGGGCGGGAAAAGTTTGGGGAGGAGTCAGGGCGACTCCCTTCGCCCCCGTCAACGCTACTCCCAGGGCTCTGGGAGTCCCGGGCCGTCCCTTTCTCGTCGTGTGAGAGTCCCCGGCGCCTTGGCGCGGGTCCCCCGCCTCGTGGGAGCGCGCGGGACCTGCTGCGCGCAGGCTGGGTCGGTGGGTCCCTCTCGGCCCCCGGCGGCGGCGGCGGCTCCGTTGCGCCCCCCAGCGGCGAGAAGCTGCTGACTTCGGTCTGGGGCGGTGGAGGGGCTTGGGTGACGCCTCCGTCCCCTCTCCCCTGCGGTTGGACCGGGGAGGAGCATGGAGGGCCCCACCCATCGGTCCAGAGCGAGGGGAGGCTAGCGTTCCTCAATAGAAAGCCTATACACTCTCCCCAAACCCAGGGTCCTAAACCCACCGGTAAAGAACCTGCCTGCAATGCAGGAGACCTGGGTGTGATTGCTGGGTTGGGAAGATTCTCTGAAGAAGGAAATGGCAACCCCCTCCAGTATTCTTGCCTGGAGAATCCCATGGACAGAGGAGCCTGGTGGGCTACAGTCCAGGGGGTCGCAAGAGTCGGACACGACTTAGCGACTAAACCACCACCACCAAATCCACCCCAGGGAGGCCCTGTTTGGGGGCTGACACGGGAACCTCAAGAATGAGGGTTAGGTGGGGGCACCTGTATCTGCGGGAGACCCCACATTGCAAAGCCTCTCCCTCCAGGCCACCGAACCCACCTCTGACTTTGGAACAAGAATGACAGCCCAGTTTCAGGTTTGGGAAAATGGTCAGTGCCCCCTCCCAGGCTCCAAAGTGGTGCATGTGAAGTGCTGGGGGTGATCTTTGAACTTAGCTGTATCTAAAATGCAGGGACCAGGTAACAGGTGGCCAGCAGAGTGAGGAGTAAGGTAAGGGGCTTGGAGAGGGTCTTGAGAAGCCAGTGGCCCCAGTATTTTATGCCTTCACTGATCGGAGACACCTAGAATAGGCGAGTTCATAGGGAATGAAAGCAGAGTAGTGGTTAGCTGGGCCAGGGGAGAGGGATGGGGAATTGTTTAATGGGTACAGAGTTGGGGAGGATGCAGAAATTTGGGGTATAGATAGTGGTGACGGTTCTATGACACGGTAAATGTATTTAATGGCACTGAATTCTACACTTAAAAGTAGTGAAAATGATTAATGTTATGTTCTGTATATCCTGCCACAGTTAAACCGGGTCTGCAGCCACCTCTGTGCTTCAGTCTGAATCAGCTAGAAACCTGGGAGGCCAGTCACGGTTGCCGGCCACCTCTCCCCAGAATGTGGCCTCAGTATAACGAAGTGGAAGGAGGGTGAGGAAGGGACCGGAGCCAGGTTTCCCCAGGAGTCTGGAAGGGACGAGGAAGGGAACCGAAGCTGATGGAGTCTCTGCAGGGCATGGCACCCTCCAGCGCTCCTGGAAGCCACCCCCCACCACCCCACCACCCTGCACCAGCCCCTCCGCGCTCCCAGGCTGCAGGTGGGAAGAGCCAGGCCAGAGACCTTAAGTCAGTTTCTCAAGGTCCTTGAGCTAGTAGGTGCCAAGAGCCACACTTTGGATCTCTGTCTGTTTTCCCTAATCCCTGTTCATAGTGCCACCTGGAGATGCCCTGGGGGGACTTGGAGAGGCAGGGGGAAGACCGTTCTGGGGAAATCAGGGCCCCGATGCCCACGGGGGCCTTGGCAGATGTCAAGCCTGAGGCAGAGGGAGGGCGTGGGGGTGGCAGGAGGGTGCAGAACCTGTTTTCCCACCTAGGGTTTTTGGATCAGCGTCCTCCACCCTCACTGGGAATTGGGGAGTGGGAGGCAGGGAGTGGGCCATATAGCCTGTAGCTGCCTCTGTCCTTCTAGTGGGGAAATTGAGATTGACCTGAAATCTGGCTCCAAAGGTGACTGCGTTGGAAGCCACAGAGGGGGCCCAGAGGGCGGGTGAGGGCAGGACAAGGCCGGTGGGCACTGATACTGCGCTTCCCCACCCAGAGGGACGGGGCCGAGCCTCCTCTGCCTACCAGGCCCCAGATTAGGGCACAGTTTATGAGGGGCTTCCCAGGTGGTACAGTGCTTAAGAATTCACCTACTAATGCAGGAGACATAGGAGATGCGGGTTTGATCCCTGGGTCGGGAGGATCCCCTGGAGGAGGACATGGCAATCCACTCCAGTATTCTTGCTTGGACAATCCCATGGCCAGAGGAGCCCGGGGGATTCCCAGAGTCCATGGGGCCACAGAGCTGGACGCAGCTGAGCACACACAGCACACAAAAGGGGCTGACGGAGGTCCGTGGCAGCTAGTCGTGGATCCAGGGCACAACCATCCTGTCCTCCCTGCCACTCCCCTGCACACACAAGTCTTGTCTGAGGCCCTTTGTTTATAGAATGGAAGTGAATGTTTCACCTAGATTTTCTCTGTCTGCCTTGTGCATATTATCTTCAGGGCGGGAGCTGAGAGCACGTGCGTGTGTGTGTGTGTGTGTGTGTGTGTGCACAGACTCTCGATTTTCCAGCCACGGGTGATTCCCAGGAAGGCTCAACTGGCCCATGTCTCATCCCAGGCCTGCACTTACTCCCCTGCTGTCCGGGGCCTCCCTGGTTGACAGGGGCACGGTGGAGGCTGGCTCTTTGTCACACTGAACTCTGTCAGACGTGACCAGGAAGGGAAGTCTGTCGAGACAAAAACACAGGAATGCCTTTCCAGGCCAGATGGGGTGGTGGTGGATTGCTGGCTGCTTGGTGGGATTTGTTTGGAAGGCAGGAGTCCAGCTGACTGTCCTGGGGAAGGCAGATTGGTGTGTGTGTGTATGTGTGTGTGTGTGTGTGTTGCAATATGTGGCTGCTGCCCAGCTTTGTGGGCAAATGAGGCCTCTGACCCTGGCATCGGAGGCTAAAGTGGCGCAGAGGTGGGTTCTTCAGTCACGGGGTAGTGACAGCCATCCCCCCAAAGAGGAGAGCAGGGTCCTTCCAGGAGAAGCCATTGAAGGCTGACAGCAGGACTCCAGGACAGGGGGGTGGGCTCCAGGGACCTCTTACTGGGCGATTGGCAGCAGCAGCTGGAATGGGGAACCAGGGCAGCTGGCACCTTAGATAGAACTGGGACTTGACCCTTGGATGTTGGCGTCATCTCATCCAGGGAAGAGGGGGGGTGGAGTGGGGGTGCTTGGAAGAGAGGCGCCCCTTCTCACCCCAGGAGTGATGGAGCCCAGCTCCCTGCAGGAGCGACCCCAAAGTGCAGTTTTGGCAGGACCGGTCCGTGGCTGGGGATTGTCAGATGCGTCTGGCTCTTGTTAGGGACAGGCCAAGGGGGGCAGTCTAAAAATACCCAAGGCAGAGCTGCCACCCAGTGAGAGCACCGGCCTGTGACTGGACAACCACAGAAGCACTCGCTGTCCCAGCTCGTCACTGGGGCTCTTCCAGGCGCGTAAGCCCTGGGCAGAGGCTGGGAGGGGTGAGAGCGCCCTGGACCTCCGTGGGCTAAGATCAGAGTCTTTCAGGGGCATAATGGCCTTAGTACAGATATGAGAGTTGGACTGTAAAGAAGGCTGAGTGCCAAAGAACTGATGCTTTCAAGCTGTAGTGCTGGAGAACATGCTGGAGAGTCCCTTAGACTGCAAGGACATCAAACCAGTCAATCCTAAAGGAAATCAACCCTGGATATTCATTGGAAGGACTGATGCTAAAGTTGAAGCTCCATTTCTTTGGCCACCTGATGCAAAGAGCCGATTTATGCTGGGAAAGATAGAAGGCAAGAGGAGAAGGGCCAACAAAGGATGAGATGGTTGGATGGCATCACTGACTCGATGGACATGAGTTTGAGCAAGCTCCGGGAGATAGTGAAGGACAGGGAAGCCTGGTGTGCTGCGGTCCATGGGGTCACAGAGACTCGAACATGACTTGGTAACTGAACAACAACAAAGGGCCTTTAAAAGCCCCAGTGTAACTGCTAGGGATGCTCAGAGAGGTGGAGTGACTCACCTGAGGTCACTCAGCAGGTTGGCAGCAGGACCTGGACTAGAACTGGGTCTGCGGACTTACTGCCAAGGAGCTGGATGACTGGGAGTTGCCAGTGGGTTCCTAGGCCAGGTCCCCTTATGGTCCCCCAGGTCCCAGGGACCCTTATGACATGTGTCATCCGTCCAAGATGTTGAGTTTCCATGCTCATGTACTGATCAGTGAAAGGTGGGCCAAGAGCCATGCTCAGGCAGTAGGTCACTTCCCACTGGCCTTGGGTCACTCCCAGCCACAGCTGCTGGGCTCTGGGAATATCATCCATCCTCGGGCAGGACGTAGGAAGACCTGGGGGCTGCAGAAAAACCGTCTTCCCGTCTGAGGACACGGTTTGTTCACATGGTGTCTCCAGGGCTTAACAAGGAGTTGATGACCTGAATAGTTAAATTCCCAGGACTCTCACCTTTTTGGGAAGCCAGGCTTCAGTTGATCTAGAAAGGGATTGAAGGCGAAGAGATTCTCCAACTTCCTGCCCTCCTTGGACAGGTTAGATAACATCAGCTTCTAGAAGCTTCCTAGCACTCCTGGGTCTAGAGCTGAGGGATATAAGCTCTAGATATTTGGATATTTGGTGCCAAAATTGAGCTGAGAAATTTGGATGTGAAACATCTCTCACCCTGCAGGATGCAGAGAGGGACTGGTTAAGTCTCTCAGTACAAACTGCTTGTAAGCCTAAGATCACTAAGTTTGTCCAATAGAGAAGTCCCTTTGAAGGTTTCCCTTTCTGATGCTTTTGATCACAGACTTCTCTGGAGAGCTTTCTTTCCTTAAAATGAAGTTAGTTAACAATTTTGCAATGAATGCATGTAACCCAAAGTCTCATTCATCTTATTCTAATGAATGTTTCCCAAAGCGTGTTATCACTGGTGGTAACCAAGATCATTTTTAAAAGTTCATAGCTGAGTGTGAAACCAAAAAAAAAAAAAAAAAGAGTAATCATGTCTTTTTCTCCATTGATATTTGGGGGAAAATAAAACACAAATAGAACACAAACCCATAGTTTCACTACTGCATAGGGTGAAACACTGAAGTTGATGTTTTAAACTCTAAAGCATTTTTTTGAAATAATGGAAAGGTGTCATTAATAAGCAATGATGATCCTTGGGTTTGGTAAAAATCTTAGTGCAAAAGGGACTGCCTTTGGGGAGATGGCATAAGTGTAAGTGTTAGTTGCTTGGTCCTGTCCGACCCTTTGTGGCCCCATGGGCTATAGCCTGTCAGGCTCCTCCATCCATGAGATTTTCCAGGCAAGAATATTGGAGTGGGTTGCCATTTCCTTCTCCAGAGATGTTCATCCTTTTGACAACAATCCTGAAATATCTGTGAGCTCCCCGCCTAAGCTCCTCTTCTGCAAAGAGGCCCCAACGTTCAGTTTCAGACCTGATGTCCCACTCAACTTCCAAAGGAGTCTCTGCATCTTTGATGAGGGTCATCATGCCCCGCCATGCCTTGGACGGTTGTTCCGGGGATCGGGAGAGTTGGAATATTGATGTTTGTGGAAGTGGCTGAAGGTGTTTATGATTTGCTTGAACCAAAGGAAAGCTGAGGGAGAGTCTGGCTTGCCCACTTTCATCCCAATGGCTGTGATCACGTGACTCTGGGCAGTGAGCCGTGTAGGCAAAGGGGGATTTCCTTCTCTTCAAAGGAGATTTCTGTCCCGCTAAGAAGATGGTGGGTACAAGGATGTACGTGCCAGGAGCGGAGTCACGAGATGGGGTTTCAGGGGAGCCCATGTCATGGTGTGCAAGAGTTTCCTTAAGCCTGTCGGACTGCAGATGGGCTTCGAAGAGTCCCTAGAATTCTCCTGGGCAGTGATGGCTCCGGGTTTGCAGAAAGGAGGGAGAGAAAAGGCAGAGGGTGTGGGGCAGAAGTCTTGCTGGAGCAGATGCACGTGTCTCGTTAGCCTCCAGTGTGTGGTGCAGGAGGGGAGGGAAGGGCTGGGGGCTCAGCTGGGTGGTGAGCTGAGATGAAGGGGAAGGGGGCTTCCCTCCACATCCCGATGAACCTGGCTGGGGAAGCAGGAGTGATGATGTTCACACTGCAACACTGGGACGGAAGAAAGAGAGAGAAAGGGAAAGAAGCAACTAAATATCCGTCAGTCACATTAGGGAGTATCTTACAGAAGTTAGGGCTTCCCTGGTGGCTCAGAGGGTAAAGAATCTGCCTCCAATGCAGGAGACCTGAGTTCGCTGCCTGGGTCTGAAAGACCCCCTGGAGGAGGGCATGGCAACTCACTCCAGTATTCTTGCCTGGAGAATTCCAGGGATAGAGGAGCTTGCCAGGCTACAGTCCATGGGGGTCAGAGAGTCGGACAAGACTGAGCGACTAACACTTTACAGAAGTTAAAAAGAGCAAAATTCAGGGTCAAAGCAAAATTCCCTTGGCAGTGCAGTGGTTAAGACTTGCACTCCCAATATAGGATTTTGTCCCTGGTTAGGGAACTAAGATCCCACACGCAGAGTGGCCAAAAAGCATAAAAATTAAAATTAAAAAAAGACAAGATTCAAGAGGTGGGGGTGGGTGGGAGGGATAAAATAGGTGGAGGGGATTAAGAGGTACAAACCGTCAGTTATTAAGTAAATAAGCCGCGGGGATACAATGTATTTAACTATTAGACTGAACATGATGGCTATTTCATAATGTGTGCAAATGTCAAATCACGATGTAGCACACCTGAAACTCACATATTGTACATCAATTATATTCTCAATCAAAATCATCTAAAAATTTAGATCTCAGAGGAAAAAACTTGGATGTCCATCTCTGTGTACCGATACAGAAAGGTCGATAAGTAACAAAGCAATATATGGGGAAATACACATAATATACATAAAATATATATAAATATATACATAAAAGCAAACATAAAGGAACAGTGTTCCTATGGCCTCATGTGTGTTACACGTATGCAAGGAAAGTGACTGGAAGGAGATATCAGAATCAATCAGTGTGGCTGCCCGTGCAGACAGGGAGAGGAAGGAATGGACTGGGCCTGCAGTCTTGTTTGTTTCCGAGAAAATATATTCAAGAGTTACATAAGTGTGGTAGTGGTGGTGGCGGTGCGGTTGCTAAGTCGTGTCTGACTCTTTTTCGACCCCGTGGACTGTAGCCCGCCGGGCTTCTCTGTCCATGGGATTTCCCAGGCAAGAGTCCTGGAGTGGGTTGCCATTTCCTTCTCCAGGGGATCTTCTTGACCCAGGAATCACCTCCTGAATTGCAGGTGGATTCTTTACTGTCTGAGCCACCTAGGAAGCCCTAACGTGTGTACTTGAAGTTCAGGAATAATGAAATAGTCCTCCCTGAATTCGGGAAGCAGTGTGAGTTTTGCAGCTTTGGAGTGGGGAGCTTTAGGAGGTGGGGGGCAATGGTAGACAGCCTAAGTAGGGGCCGTGTGGCAATCCAATGGCAGGGTAACCAGGACCTGTGCCGTTCAGCCTCCAGGGAGCAGGCCCCTTGAAACATCCCTTTGTGGACCTCCCCTGGCTGTGATGGTTTTCCATCTGGATGCAGTCAACAGGCAAGTGGTAGTTTGGGGAGGGGGTGATGTGGTCCATTTAGGGTGTGTTAAGAATCCACCTGCAACGCAGGAGATGAAAGAGACTCAGGTTTGACCCCTGGGTTGGGAAGATCCTCTGGAGTGGGAAATGGCAACCCACTCCAGTATTCTTGCCTGGAGAATTCCATGGACAGAGGAGCCTGGTGGGCTACAGTCCATGGGTTCGCAAACAGTGGGACGTGACTGAGCACACACAACAGGGCCGTATGAGATCCCTGGAAAGGTGTCCAGGAGACCATTAGGAGTGGGAGTCTGGGGCTTTGACGAGAATTCAAAGAGACACATAAAGGGTCTGGAACTGTGCCGTAGGTTGGTGTTTGAGAATAGGAGAAAATGACTTACACTTTGCCAGTGTTAACAGCAATAATTTGCCATAGCATTTATAGGGTGCAAAGCAGTTTGGGCCACTTGCTTTACAGCCTCTGTCTCATTTTTAATGAATAACAACCCTCTGGGGTTAAGAGAATCATCATCTCTGCCCTATAGATGAAGAAACAGAGTCTTAAGAATTTTGTGTTAGGATTTGAATCCCAGTCTTGTAGGCCCTGGGGGCTTCTCAGGTGGCTCAGGGGTAAAGAATTCTCCTGTCAATGCAGAAGAGGCGGGTTCAATCTCTGGGTCCAGAAGATCCCCTGGAGAAGGAAATGGTAACCCACTCCAGTATTCTTGCCTGGGAAATCCCATGGACAGAGAAGCCTGGTGGGCTACAATCTACAGGGGTCACGAAGAGTCGGACTTGACTTAACAACTAAACTCCAACAAACTCTCGGACTCTGCAGACACTGTTCCATTGGATGGTTGGTTGGGTCCCATCACATCCCTCTTTTTAACAGACATCTGAGTCCTCTTGAAAAAACCCTGGTCCTTTGGGCCAAGAAAGTGTCTTTGCTGCTAATGTGTTGATGGATGTCTTAGAGGCCTGTGTTCTTCCTCTCAAGTCAGCTTTCTCAGTCCTGAGGGTCCTGGACCACAGGAGGGTCCTCTGCCTTTAACAGCCTGGTCACAGAGGACAGAACTCACCTCCACCCCTGCCCTGGGCAAAGCCATCTTGATTCTTGTGTTTCAGATGTGTGTGTGGAATGGAGAAGGAATCCTCTTTCTAAGCGGTGATCACTTCCATTACTTCCGACGGTCTTCGTTTGAGGGACCAGATCTTTTGAGCTCCCTGGGCTTTCTCCAGCACTCTTTAGCACAGAGCTAAGTGTGCAGTGCGTGCTGAGTTGTATCTGATGCTTTGCGAACCCCTGAGCTGTAGCCTGCCAGCGTCCTCTGTCCGTGGGATCCTCCAGTCAAGAATACTGGGGTGGGTTGCCATTTCCTCCCCCAGGGGATCTTCCCCACTCAGGGATCGAACCCACGTCTCTTGTGTCTCCTGCACTGGCGGGCGGGTTCTTTACCACTGAGCTACCTGGGAGGGGTGAAGTAGGTGCTCAGTAAGTCTCTGTTGTGTGAATAGCCGAGGGAGGGCGTCCCCCCAGGAGTCCCGGGTTTTCCTGCTCTTCAGCCCACCCCCGGGAAGAGTGGCAGAAGGGAGGACCCCTGCCCTGGATGAGAAGCGGGCAGGAGGCTGCAGGGGTGGAGACGGGTGGCGTGGAGAAGGGCTGAGGGCAGCTGCTCCCCTCCCCACCCGCCGCAGTTGGTTCAGGCCCAAGTGGCACAGTCAGCATCCCCATGTCAGCATGACATGGGGTCACATTCTTCTAGGCCAGAGCCCGAAAGAGGCTTAATCATCGGCCCTCCCAGAGTGCGGTCTGCACGCCCACAGGCATTTGGAGATGATTTCTGTAGCATACAGGCAATGTTACAAACTGTAATACGCTCTTTTTTTGTTTTTTTTTTCATGTATTACTAAAATATCAGTCACTTGGCAAGTGATATTGACTTTCCGTTTACAGTATAATACACATTGATGGGGCTTCCCTGGTGGCTCAGTGGTAAAG